>NC_058100.1:2592500-3822500 GCF_020171115.1 Neogale vison | reverse complement strand
GCCTGTCCGTAGGAGATCCGGGAAACCTAACAGTCCATTTGGCATCCAGTGTCACATAAATGGCTGGGAGAGCAACCCAGACTTACATCCAAAGTCCTGAGTCAGGGCTCTTTTCAAGCCAAGAGAACAGGAGAGGAAAGGGGAGGGTCCTGTGTGTGAGAGAAGATAAAACCATTGTAGGAAGGCGCAACAGGTAGGATCAGGAATCTGTATTAACAGTGTTGTGGGCCGGCTTGTCCCTGTCCTCACTCGGGGTCCAAGAGGCCAGTCACATTTTAGAAAGATGCTATTATCATTGGAAGGTGTATGCTTTCTCACAGGTCTCACAACACAGGAACCCATTTGAAACTCAGGCTCCCACCCCAACAACTGTGTTGTGCTGAAAAAAAATCATTGCCCTGAGAGGTGTTCTATTTCAACCTGGGCAGGTCGTTACTATTACTGAGGTGAACTCACAGGTACGAAGGACCACTGGCTGATGAACTTCCTGTGTCTCGGTCCCCTCCCTGAGAGAGCACTTTGGCAACTCTGGGAGGGCTGCTCCAAAGGCCCAGGGGCTTCTGCCTCTATGAGGACCTAACAAGGACACAGGCCACGAGAGAGGAGGCTCTCATGGTGTGACTGAACCCCAGGGGCTCCGTCAAAGTGTTGCACTCCCTTCCTGCCCCAGGGGTGCCCCTGTAACTGTAGATGAGGGGGAGAAGTGAGCAGGGAGCTCTTGCAGCTCCAGACTCTGAGCGGTGATTGGACTCCCCAGCGTAAGGCCCGCTGAGCCCTCCCCACCATTGAGCTCTGGGTAAGGACGCTTACCCTCTGTCCTTTTACTGGCATTTTATTCTCTGGCATTTTATTCTCCTGTTTTTTGCTGGTTGGAGCACTGGGAAGAAATGGGGCGTTCAAAAATAGGGAGGGGTATAGAATAATCAGGGTCCACAGGCATATCATTCAGAACACACAAACATTTTTTTTAAATAAAATGCAAAGATATTCTGCTTTCTTGATGCTATCATACAGTCTGGGTGCAGAATCAGCAAGTTGGCCGTGTTTTAACCTGCTTGATCCTGAGCAAACCATTTGCCCCGTCTGGGTCCTGGTTTCCTCTTTTGCACAATGAAGACATAGAACGAGATGATCTAAAATTGCATCCCCTCTTAACCCAGGTCTTTGGTTCTATTCCTAAATAATTAGGTGGTATGGATAATGCAGTGGTGAGAACTAGAAAATAAATGAAAAAGATTTGCTCTCAAAGTGTTTTGCAGTAAAGGGACTTAGTATTGTTGCAAAGGACCCAAGTAAGATGGATGTTAATTTATACATGTGTTAGGTTTTATAAGAGTCCTGATTCCAATATCAGGAGACCCATGGGAGAAGTTGAGCAGCTGGTGAACTAAGGGTCTGAACTACTCATCCTGGTTATCATCAGTTTTTTAATTTTTTGCCACAACTCTGAGGCATCAGACATGTGCCACGCACTCTGGGAGGTGGGCCATAAAGTGAGATTTTAATTTCAGAAACCTCACAGAAAGTTGCTTTGGAATGACAGGACTTATGAAAGGAAAATATTGCAGCTCATGATGGGTTAAAGGTGGAAGCAAATTGAGGAAGGATGGCTGGGAATTCAGATGTGGGAAAGGTTGGTGTTCGCTGCGGACAGGGAAAGAAAGTGGGGAACTTGAGCCCCCCAGTTATGAGATGTCTATGTGCGGATTTGGGAGGAATTGTGTTCTCAGGAGGGTAGGCTGCCAACAGAAGGGTCAAGACTAAACACAGGGACCAATTTGGCAAACTGAAATTTCTGTGATGATGGTGAAGACAGTGTTTAAAGCATGAATCTGGACCAGAACAACAGGGATTTTCCACAGAGCAGTGCTGGGGATAGTGGGTGAAACTCAGATGTCAGGTCAATGAGGGGATTCAGTTTATCATGGAGGTTCTTCAACGACAGAGAGAATTGTCTTATGGAGCAAGGAGCTTCCCTTCCCTTTCTTTTTTCTTCCTTTTTCTTTTTCTTTTCTCTTCCTTTCCTTTTTTTTCTTTTTTTTTTTTTGGTGGTGGTTTGAAACAATCTTTTATTTTTATGAATTGATGGGACTCTCTGTTATACTTAAAAGATTTTTAATGATCCAGTGAAACCCAAGATCGGGCAACAGACAGATAAACACGAAGGATCTGGTAGGAGTCGATTATAGTGACAGCGGTGAGAGATGTCCCGGCTGGAACCCAGTGAAAATCGATCCTGGATTTGAGAGAAAGACAGAAACAAGGAGCACAGTGAGGATTTGGGCGCGTGAGCCACAAGACCATGACTGCCCAGGCTGGAGAGGGGAGGCCTCCATGGGAAGCGCCCATGGGAGTGAGGTTTGAGATGGCTGTTAGTCGTCCCAAGGGAGGTGGGACCAGGGTGTTGAGTCTGGAATTTGGGACACAGTGTTGGCTGAGATTTGATTTGGAAAGTCTTCAACCTATTTGGTGATTTTGGCCAGGACATTGGATGGCATTGGCAAAGCAGGGAGTTCACAAAACAGAGAAGAAGGAAGAATCAACACTGAGCTCTGTGAATTAGAAAGGTAGGACAGAGAGAAAGAACTGGCAAGGGCGACTGAGGAGAGGCCACCCTGGTAGGAAAACTCCGGAGGATGGCACCCGGAGAACCAACGAGGAGAGCCTATTGAAGGGCAGGACCGAGTCCCTGGTCAAGGCTGGCCAACAGCCCAGGCAACCCAAAGACCGGTAACTGGTGGCTCTTACATAACTGGTGGGAGTGAGGAGGGGGCAGGGGTGAGGGTCTGACTGCAATGCTTTAAGAGAAAGCTAAATCCTTGGGGGAACATTGTTGAGGGAACAGGGGAGGAAGCAGACCAGTGGCTGTGGGATAAGTGAGTCAGGAGAAGGAATTTGGGGGGTTTGTCGTTTAATTGTAGAGTAAGTAAGAATAGGAGCATGTTTCTATGACGAGGGAATGTCCCAACACACACACAGTTGGTTCACAATTAGTTGCTTCTCTATTTTCTCTATTAGAATATTCGTTTCCTGACTTCAGGGTCGCCTCTATTATGTATTTGTTTAGCTCCTGTTCTACGAATAATGCTTTCCATACAAAAAACATTTAATAAATTTTTATTACATTGACCTCAGTGTACAATGTAAATATTTACCATCTGTGAAGCAATAAATCTGCAAAGTGTGCCTGAGGTTGGTCAAGGTGGAGAGTAGAGGGACGTGGCCACAGTATGGAATAGAAATGCAAAGAGAGAGATTTGCCTCCTTGTTTTCTGTGACTCGCATATTTACTCTACCCCCTTTTGCATTGACTGAGATTCACGTCAGTGTCCAGAAGACTGAAACTCTGACCTCCACGCTCCTAGAGGGTACTGCTAGAGCTGGGTCTCTGTTAGGATGAGGGAGGGGGCCCAGGATGCAAGGGCAGATTCCTTGGTATCCAGAAGTTGAAGAAGAAAATCAGCTGAAATTACAAATAAATATATGCAATTGAAGGGATGTAATCTTGGTCCATTACACGACCAATATTTTATCCGTATAAAGGATGGTTTATACCTAAGACAAGGTATGTAGATAAATAATAAGAGAAACCCTTGATGAGGAATATTTAAGTTTCTAAAACCTATATGGTTTCCATTAAGCAAGATAATTGGGTTACAGAGCGGATTATGGGGACCACAAAATGAGCTGTGAGACCAGAGTGCTTAAAGTCTGATGACCAGAGTGGACGCTGAAGGAGGCTGCTGGCAGGGATCGATTCCTGGCCTCTGAAAGCCTTCACTGGGAGCACCGTACTCTGCAGGGGGTGGGGGCTTCTTGCTCACGTCTGCTCATTCTTCCTCATCCTCCTGTGCCTCACATCTAGGGCCATGACTTGAGAGCCATGGACCCCGGCAACTGGAGCCAGGTGACAGAGTTCATCATCCTGGGCTTTCCCCATCTTCAGGGGGTCCAGGCGTACCTCTTTGTCTTGTTGCTTCTAATCTACCTCACCACCGTCCTGGGAAACCTGCTGATATTCCTGGTGGTGCGCCTGGACTCCCGTCTCCACACACCCATGTACCACTTTCTCAGCGCTCTCTCCCTGCTGGAGCTCGGCTACACCGCAGCCACCATCCCCAAGATGCTGTCGAACCTGCTCAGTGTGGAGAAGACCATTTCTTTCTCCGGATGCCTCCTGCAAATCTATTTCTTTCACTCTCTTGGGGCTGCTGAGTGCTACCTCCTCACAGCTATGGCTTATGACAGGTACTTAGCCATCTGCCGGCCCCTCCACTATCCCACCCTCATGACCCCAGAACTCTGTGCCAAGATTGCTGTTGGCTGTTGGTTGGGAGGCCTGGCTGGGCCGGTGGTTGAAATTTCCTTAGTGTCCCGTCTCCCTTTCTGTGGCCCCAATCGCATTCAGCACATCTTTTGCGATTTCCCTCCTGTGCTGAGCTTGGCTTGTACGGACACTTCCATCAACGTCCTCGTGGACTTCGTTATCAACTCCTGCAAGATCCTGGCCACCTTCCTGCTGATCCTCAGCTCCTACGTCCAGATCATCCACACGGTGCTCAGCATCCCTTCAGCTGCGGGCAAGAGGAAGGCCTTCTCCACCTGCGCCTCCCACCTGACTGTGGTCCTCATCTTCTACGGCAGCATCCTCTTCATGTACGTGCGGCTGAAGAAGAGCTACTCCCTGGACTACGACCGTGCCCTGGCAGTGGTCTACTCGGTGCTCACGCCCTTCCTCAACCCCTTCATCTACAGCTTTCGCAACAAGGATATCAAGGAGGCCGTCAGGAGGCAGTTAACGAGGTCAGGGATACTGGGATGAAGGTGGGCAGGACAGGCCATGTGGGAGGCTGACATACGGTGATGCTGGGGGTCTTCAGTCACCACCAATGAGAAGTTGAGCCTTCAGAGCTTTCCTGTACAGGATGCAGCGCTGGGGCGAGGATGGTCTGGCTCCCAGTGCCAAGACAAACATTCGGTCTGCTAGAGCCACACACAGCTAGCGGCCAGACAGGAAGATGGTACAGCGCGGCGATTTTCAAATCTCAGATGTTTGAATGGTACATATGGGATTTTTGTCAGCTCTGCGCCTTAACTACTATGAATACACACACACACACACACACACACACAGTAAATTCGTTGTATATTTAATATACATGCATTTAGTCATATTCTAAACAATCATATTTGCAAAATAAATTTTAGAACAAAAACAACTGGTTTTCCTTGTATCACTTACCCTTAAATGGTATTTCATGTATACTGATTGTTTATGTATTAAAATGAAAAACACCGGCATAGTAGAGGAAAGCATTCTAACAACATACATCTGGGTTTAGATGCTAGTCCATTCAGTTACTTATTAATTACATAATCTTTAGAAAGTAATTCAAAATATCACGCTTAATTTCACCATCTGTTAAAAATATTTTCTTGAAGGTTGTTTTAAGAATTAGTGTTAAGGTCAGGGCGCCTGGGTGGCTCAGTGAGTTAAGCCTCTGCCTTCGGCTCAGGTCGTGATCCCAGGGTCTTGTGATTGAGCCCCACATCGGGCTCTCTGCTCAGCGGGGAGCCTGCTTCCTCCTCTCTCTCTGCCTGCCTCTCTGCCTACTTGTGATCTCTGTCTGTCAAATAGATAAATAAATAAATAAATAAAATATTTTTAAAAAGAATTAGTGTTAAGGTCTATACAGCACAAAGTGTCTGGCATGTAACTGATAGCAAAAAAATTATATATCTATATCTACATCTAAATATAGATGTAGATATAGCTATAGCTATAGCTATAGATATAGATATAGATTTTATTCTGCCCCAAACCTCTCATCATTACACTGAGCCTTAGAACAACATCCAGGAAAATGTAATTATGCAAAAAAAAAAAAAATGCAAAAAAAAAAAAATTCCCAGATACTGTTCCCTAGAGGAAAGGAGTAAAGGAGCCAGAGGGCATGTGCGAGAGCTGAGCCAGCTGGTGGCCCTGGGGTTCTGGCCAGTTGTGCTTGTCAGTCTTGGTGGCCTTGACATCCATTCCCAGTGAGAGTGCAGGAGTCAAGCCAGGATAAGATTACTCTTTACATAGGCCTACTTCTTTATTCTGTTTCAAGCTAATTATTTCCTTAAACATATGAAAATATGTGAAAAATAATCCTATAGCTTACATATGAGAAATGTGGTGATTTCATTATTAGCTGGTATTAGGGTTTATTATGCATACACTGGCTGTAAGAAAACTGCAATTTTATAGAATTTTCTATGGAAATCCTCAAGTGTTTATATTGCAACCCCCTTAAAAACACCCATCCATGGGGCGCCTGGGTGGCTCAGCGGGTTAAAGCCTCTGCCTTCGGCCCAGGTCATGATCCCAGGACCCTGGGATTGAGCCCCGCATCAAGCTCTCTGCTCAGTGCAGAGCCTGCTTCTCTCTCTCTCTCTCTCTGCCTGCCTCTCTGCTACTTGTGTTCTCTGTCAAATAAATAAAATCTTAAAAACAAAAACAAAAAAAACCTAAAAAAGAAACAAACAAACAAACAAACAAACACTCATCCACCCACCCATCCAGTCCAGTAAGCACATGTTTATTCAGCTCTAACTGTGTCTGGTGCCTTATTAAGGCCTGCATAAAAGGATGAACACAATAAACTCTGTCCAGTACCTGGCCTTAAGCTGGTTGGGAAGAATTGAGAATACAGATATTAACATTGTAATTAATTTATACTTAGTTACAACAAGTTAATAAAAATTGTGGTAACTAGTTATAAAACACACGCACACACACCTACCTCTTTCTTCTGGAGGAAGTTACATTGAAGCTGAAAAACTAAAGGATACATCAGAATCAGCTATTTTATGAAAGCAATGATTGTATCTATTTCATAAAATTGGAGATTCAAACCCAGGGAGGTGGAACAACTTGTCAACACTACAGAACAAGTCAGCCAGGGACTCTGATTAAGAAAACAAAAGCTGGGGCGCCTGGGTGGCTCAGTGGGTTAAGCCGCTGCCTTCGGCTCAGGTCATGATCTCAGGGTCCTGGGATCGAGCCCCACATCGGGCTCTCTGCTCAGCAGGGAGCCTGCTTCCCTTCCTCTCTCTCTCTGCCTGCCTCTCTGCCTACTTGTGATCTCTGTCAAATAAATAAATAAAATCTTTAAAAAAAAAAAAAACAAAAAACAAAAGCTTTAGCCTCCCGGCAGGGTCCCTCTTGTCTTAAAAAGGGCCAGGAAAGCACAGGATAAAGGAGAAAAAAGATGGATAGCTAGGTTATGGGTCTGGAAACAAGCAGACCATGGCAGCCAGGGCACTGGAATCTGAACACTTGCAGAGGACAACTCACAGAATAAGACAAATTATTTGCTAACCCTGTATATGGTAAGGGACTTACAGCTATCATATATTAAGCACTCTTACAGCTCAATAATAAAAAAGCAAATAACACAACTGAAAAATGAACAAAGGGTATGAGCAGACACTTATTCAAAGAAGATATGCAAGTGGCCAATAAGCACATGTAGAGATGGTCAGCATCATTAGTTGTTGGGAAATGCAAATCCAGCCCATGGTGGGTCTGCATTTCACATGTCATGGGATGGCTAGCATCACAGGGCTCAATAGTCACATACGCCGGCGGTGGTGGTGGCAGGGAACCAGGAACCTATGTGTTTTTGTTTGTTTGTTTGTTTGTTTTATTTTTATTTCTTTTCAGCGTAAGAGTATTCATTGTTTTTGCACACATCAGAATCCTAGAGGAAAATATAGGCAGTAACCTCTTCGATATCAGCCACAGCAACTTCTTTCAAGATATGTCTCCAAAGGCAAAAGAAACAAAAGCAAAGATGAACTTTTGGGACTTCATCAAGATCAAAAGCTTCTGCACAACAAAGGAAACAGTCAACAAAACAAAGAGGCAACCCACGGAATGGGAGAAGATATTTGTAAATAACAGTACAGACAAAAGGTTGATATCCAGGATCTGTAAAGAACTCCTCAAACTCAACACACACAAAACAGACAATCATATAAAAAAAAATGGGCAGAAGATATGAACAGACACTTCTCCAATGAAGACATACAAATGGCTATCAGACACATGAAAAAATGCTCATCATCAGGACCCTATGTTTAATGCAAAACAACGCAGCCACTTTGGAAGACAGCCTGGCATTTCCTCAAAAGATTAAAAGTAGAGTTGTCACGTGACCTGGCAATTGTACTCCTAGGTGTATATCCAAGAGAAATGAAAGTATATGTCCATACAAATACTTGTACGTGAATATTGATGGCAGCGCTATTCATTGTAGCTAAAACATAGAGAACATCCAGAGGTCCACTGATGGAAAACCAAATGAACTAAGCTTGTACCTATCCAAACACTCGAGTATATTCATGCAGAGCAAGCAATGGGGTCTTCATACCTACCACAGCATGGATGGACCTTGCAAGTATTGTTCTGCACCAAAGAAGGCAGACACAAAAAAAGCCATGTACCCTATGATGTCATTCATACACAATATCTGGAATAGAAAAATCTATACAACAAAAACTGGATTAGTGGAGGAAGTGTGTCGGGGGCACACCTGGGTTGGGAGTCAGGAGGGCCAAAGGATACAGTGTTTCTGATGAATCAGTGAATTCTATCCCTGAAAATCATAATGCACTATATGTTAACCAATTTGAATTTAAATAAAATCTAAAAAGAAGGCTCTAACCTAAAAAAAAAAAAAAAAAGATACAGAGTTTCTTTTTGGGTGTTTAAAAAGTTCTGAAGTTCACTGTGGAGTCGGTTGCAGGCGTCTGTTAATATAGTAAAAGCCATTCTATTGCACACTTTAAATGGGTGAACTGTATGGTTTATAAAGTGCTTCTCAATAAAGCTGTTTTAAAAAGTAGGGTTGAAATTTGGCTAACTTGATAAATATTTGCTTTAAAACTGACTGCAGTGCCCTGGTTGGAGTCTGGTGGGAACTCGGGGCTTAACAGGTGCACGAACACAGTCTCATGGGGTCATGGCCACGCTGTCCACTGGCTTGTTGACTGGACTTCGTTCTGGATGTCTCCACAGGGCAGATGCCTTGAGACATGATTTTTAGATTTAGGGAGACAAGAGAGAGAGAGACACGAAGTGGGGAAGGGGTGAGGGGTGGAGGGTGAGTAAGCACTATTTTAAAAAAGACTTAGAAGACACAACAACCAAAGTCACATGCATCTTGATCCAGATAAACCAAATGTGAAAGGACATGAATTATGGGGTGGATGGAGTCACTCGGCCACGGACCAAGTTTCATGCGCTATTGAGAAATTATTGAATCTTTAGAATGTGGCAGTGTATTGTGGTTAGTGAAGAAAATGTGTTTAGGAGGAAATGTCAACATCTTTGGGATTTATTTTAAGATATTTTGGGGGTACCTGGGTGGCTCAGTTGGTTAAGTGTCTGTCTTTGGTTCAGGTCACGATCCCAGGGTCCTTGGATGGATCCCCGTGTCAGACTCCCAGCTCAGCAGGAGCCTGCTTGTCCCTCTCCCTCTGCCTGCCTGCGCTCTCTCACTCTGTCTCTGCATCAAATCAATAAATAAAATCTTTAAAAAATATGTTTTTAAAAAAGGGATGAGGTAAAAATGACAGAATATTATATATTATTACTTGGGATCTATGGGCTTAATATATTCTATAGTTTCATGAATATTTGCAAATATTGCATAATAAAACATTAAAAAAAATGGTACCGAGTGGCTCAGCCCATTAAGCGTCTGACTCTTGATTTTTAGGCTCTGGTCATGATCTCAGGGTTGTGGGGTGGAGTCCCCACATGGTAGGTTTTATGCTCAATGTGGTGTCTGCTTGAGGTTCTCTCCCTCTCTCTGCGTCCCTCTCCTCACTTGCAGGTTCTCTTTCTCTTTCTAAAATCTATCTTTAAAATAAATAAATAAGGAAAAAGGATAATCATTAAAAGGAGAATTATTATCTGCATCTTCAAAGTAGCAGAGAAAAAAGTTTATAGTGAAAAATATAAGAAATTCTATCATTTCAACTAGAAAAAGAAAGGAAACAAAAATTTTGAGAGAGATGAATAAAGAAAAGAGGAAACACATATTTTGGTAGAAACATTTCCAAACTTATTTAGACCACAAAACATGTAAATGGTTAAGCTCACCTACTATAATAGAAAGCTTATCATACTAGATCTTTTTAATCTAGCTGTTTGCCGCTTATAAGAGAATCGATCTAAATGTACAAACAGAGACAAGATAGAAAGAGAATATGTTTGGTGCAGCAATATTAATAACAAAATAGAATTTATGACAAAGACATATTAGCAGCGATATGGAGAGGAACTCTTAAGATATGATAAGGAAAATTCCACCCCAAACATAACATTCTTATCTGGGTTACATCTAACACCATAGCTTCGAAGCATATAAAAAAATGATAAAAATATGGGAGGGAACTAAAGCTTTTTGACATCTCTCTGAAAGAAGTGAAAATAATTATACCAGGAAATAATAAGTAAGGATATATAAAAATTAAACTAAAGATATATAATTAAACTTTAGTTATATGTAACATATAAGTTCTATACACAAATATAATATACAAGTTATGTATATATATATAGTTATAAAATTCTTAAATTCTATGTGTACGTGTGTGTATATAAATAAATGGGTCCCACATATCAAACATTCAGAGGAAATACACACACGTATGGAGCATCTATAGAGTTGCCATGACTTGTAAAGAAATTCTATTTTGAAATATGGATATCTTAGGAGCACCTGGGGGTCTAGTGGGTTAAGCCTCTGCCTTCGGCTCAGGTCATGATACCAGGGTCCTGGGATCAAGCCCCGCATAGGGCTCTCTGCTCAGCAGGGAGCCTGCTTCCTCCTCTCTCTCTGCCTGCCTCTGCCTACTTGTGATGTCTCTCTGTCAAATAAATAAATACGAGATTTAAAAAAAAGAAATACAGATATTTTAGTGACTACTTTCTCTGAACATAATGATTTTGGGTGGATGAAGGGGATGGGTTGGAAAGAGATTTTTTAAAGGAGAAAAATACATCAAAATCACTGTTATCTTCATGATTATTATACTTTGCCAAACATGGGAATTGTTTAGTCCAAAGATGTAAGACACATGGAAGGAGATCCAGTGCAGCAAAACAAGGAATAAAACTTTTTATTTTTTTCATAGAAAAAGTATGCCTGCTGCTGAGGGATATCAACTGTTAAACTGACCCAACCAGGGGTCTGCGTGGCCAGCCCACGTGCCTGAAGCAGGCTTGGTGCTTTGTTCCCTGGGGTTTCAGCTCATGTTGGAGGGGATGAGACTCTCCTATCCCTGTCTGGGACCAGCAGTGTTTCATCGCACGCTCTACGAATATCCCACCCTTTTGCTAAGGGATTTAGTTTGAAGTCCGATCATTTCCCACTTCCAAAATCAAAAAAACTCTGTCTTATGAAAGATAGTAAATGTCCAACACGGGGAAACACATCTAAACAGGACTGACTGTTATCTACACATGCAAGGTGCTCTTCCGTTTCGTGCCAAAAATCATACAACAATGACCATTTTTGGCCCTGTGAAACCTACGGGATTCAGCATCTGCTACTGGGATCCCAAAAGCAGAAAGACTGAGTGATGTCCCCTGGAGTTGTACCACATGAGGAAGTAATTTTCAGCTCAGAAAAATAATAAAAGTAACAGAAGCATTAAATAATAATTAATATTTTAAAAATACTTTAGGCACACACAGACGACAGACTCTCCCTCCTGTGCTGCTTCTCCTTCTGCTCCCTTGGGCAGATACAGGAACGGCCTGTCATTGTCACCAAGGCCCTGCTCTTACAGGCATCGATCCACCCATAAGACTAGTTGGTCCCCACGTCAAGAACAAAGCTTGGCTGGTTGGCAGCCCGTCGACAGAACCCTGTGCTGAAGGCTGTGGTGTTAAGGATGACGGAACCTTCTTCCTGCTGTCTGTGTGCCCTTACTCCCATAGGAGTTGGGGGGGGGCGCGGCAAGCAGGAAATCAGAGAGAAGCAGAAAGACAGAATCAGGTCACGTCCAAACAAGGGCCCGGGTTGGTCCTGACACCAGTGGGAGTGATATCAGTGTGTGGGGTCTTTCTTGAAGCTTCAAGTAATTCGAAGTAATGTTGGGAAGGAGGGACAGCAGGGGCAAAAATAACCACCACGAGCTTTAATCCTAAAGGTTAGGATGTCCTCATGAAAAGAATCAGTGTGCAGAGTTGAGGGAAAATGCACAAGAAGGTGTGCATTCTAAGAGGTGTGTCACACAAATAGCACATCTGGGAAGATTCAAAGGAAATAAAGTCACGTAATGGCTGAGAACAATGAGTGCACAGGGACTGTTGCATTTTGTGCCGAGAAAACCCGCAAATTCAACAGACAGTGACATTCTTATTAAGAGCAGCTCATGACTCCCTAGACTCCCAGGTCCCCAAAGGCCACACCACCGGTGTGACGGTCGCTGAGTGAATCCTTGGCCCCTAACACAGGACCTGACATAGAATTGCTACTTAAACATTTTTTAATGACCCAATCTTGAAATCTGGAGGAACAAACCCTTTCAGCACTTACTGTGTAATAGTTTAGTGATGACCACGTTTCCTCTGGAGCTTCTCCTGGGTTTCACGACTGGCCTTAGGATGACAGCTGCACATAGCAGGCACAGGTCTTGGTGACCAGGTCCCAGCTCTGGGAGCAGACGGGATTGTGTTTCTGCCCTGGATTCCTAATCATGAACCCCGTGCCTTGGGACCAGTTATTGAAATTCTGTGCTTTGCATTTCTCATTTGGAACAATTGGGGCTAATATTGCTTCCACAGAAGTGCTGTGAGTATAAATGAGACAGGACAGGTAAGGTACTCGCCCCAAGCCCAGATGTTATTAAAAAATGTCAACCCTTATAAATATCAAAGGGGCCCAGGGCTGGCGATGATCTTAGCGACCGTCTAATGCAGCTGCTCTCCACGCTGAGCCGTCCTCGGAAGGTTCGGTCAGCTTTCCAGAAGGGCAGGTTCATGTCTCGGCTTCCCTTTTAGGTTTTCTAACCCTTACGTTCGGGTGACCAGTTGGTTTGGGGGAGTTGCTGATCTGATCCAGCCGAAGGTTTTACAGCTACAGAAACAGCACAACATAGTGGCAAAGCAAGGTATAAACTCTGGTGTGAAGGAGAGTGTTTCTGGGACTCCACAGACCCCCAGTGAGGGCCGGAAGCTCGTGCAGGACGGAGACCATGACTCCTACAGCTCCTCGGAGACTGGTGGGGTTCATGAAACTTTTGGGGGAAAATGTTGGTATAATTTCATTTGTTTTTTTTTGTTTGTTTGTTTGTTTGTTTTCTTTTTTCTTTTTAAAATGACTTATTTATTTATTTGAGAGAGAAAGAGAGAGAGCATGAGCTTGGGGGAGGGCAGAGGGGTAAGAATCCCAAGCAGACTCCCTGAGCACAGAGCCTGACGTGGGGCTCGATCCGGTGACCCTGAGATCATGAGCTGAGGAAAAACAAGAGTTGGACGCCTAACTGACTGAGCGACCCAGGCGCCTGGGGTCTGATTTCATTTCTTGAACGCCAAATACATGGAACAAACGTATGTATTTCCTGGGGACAGAGGGTGAAGTAGAGCCCTCAGGTGGGGACCGGCTGCGTCGCTAAGCTCCTGTGTGACCTCAGGGACGTCGGTAAACTTCTCTGGGCGTCAGCTCTAACGTGTCAATAATGGTGCTTTCTGACCTAATCACTTTAGGATATCTTAAATTTAAAAAGGACTCATCCGAGTGAGGGTATTTCCGACGGCAGATTGCTCAAGTCTCCGCTCCTCATTTGTATGTCACTCTACCGGGCTTCAAATTCTGTCATGCCTGGTGTGCGTGACCAGGGCACAGAGGCTGACATGAGTTTATGGGTTAAAGAAGCTAAGGATGGACCTAGTGTCTCCTTAGTGTCAGGAAATTTTTTATTTAGGCAGGGTGATGAGCAGCAGGGGATTCAGGAAGGGAGAGGGGACTGCGGACAAGTGACAGTAGCAATTGTCAGAGCTACAATGATTTTCATGTCCCTTCCCTCCTGCTGTCTGGCCTCACCTGCGTGTGGCATGTGGGGCTGCAGAGGACAAGGGCAGGAGCCCAGCTGGGCGGCATGGAGGAAGCTGTGCCGAGCGGCAGCGGGGTCCGTGCGTGCTGCTTTGGCGACACACACACAGCGGGGCATCCACGCAAACGGGCCAGGGCATTGCCACCCATGACCTGGACACGGCAGTTTTTGTTCTTGTGTGTAATAATAGGGCCAGCAGAACTCTATTCCTACGACAGACAGAGACCACCCTCATGAACAAGTCAAGAAATGAAATGCTGAGCTTGGGGACGTTTCTCCGAGTCCCGCCTCCGGATCTATCTCAGGACCCCGCCGGCCCTCCTCCCACGGCAGAGAAGCCTGCCGAGAGCATCTTTCATGTCCTTGTTTCTCAGGCTGTAGATAATGGGGTTGAGGAAGGGAGCGAGGATAACAAAGGTGACCGCAATCGCCGTGTCCCAAAACACGGAGTAGGAGGCTGAGAATCGTAGGTACATGACAGACACGCTGCCAAAAAACAGCAGAAACACAGCCAGGTGGGCGGCACAGGTGGAGAAGGCCTTGTGGCGGCCCTCGGCCGAGGGCATCCCCAGAATCACCACGATGATCCGCACGTAGGACAGAGCGATGGCCAGGAAGGAGGCCAGGATCTCCACTGCATGGATGGCGTCCACAATGACCACCCGTGATGTGTCTGTGCAGGCCAAGCTCAGCACAGGGGCAAAGTCACAGAAGATCTGCTGGATCTGGTTGGAGCCACAGAAAGGCAGGGTGGCGATCCACGCGATCTCCGGGAGCACGAGGAGGAAGCCACAGAGGCAGGACCCGGCGGTTAACTGGACGCAAAGCTTGGGGGTCATGATGGTCGGGTAACGGAGAGGACTGCAGATAGCGACGTACCTGTCAACGGCCATGGCGGTCAGGACGCAGCCCTCCGTGATGCCCAGTGAGTGGAAGAAGTACATCTGCAGGAGACAGCCCGCCAGAGAGATGGTCTTCTGCTCACTGACGAGGCTGGAGAGCATCTTGGGGATGGTGGTCGTGGTGTACCAGATCTCCAGGAAGGACAGGACGCTGATGAAGAAGTACATGGGCGTGTGCAGGGTCGCGTCCAGCTGGACGGCGATGATTATCATCAGGTTCCCGGTTATGATGAATGCGTAGACGAGAAGCAGGGGGATGAAGAACAAGAGGCCGCCTTGATGCAGAGGTGGGAACACAGAGAAAAGGAACTCGGTCACCATGGTCTGATTCTCAGCGGTCACCAGCCGTGTCATCTGCGAGGGAGAAAGGAGAAAAACTCCTGCAGTGGGAGTGCGCACCGCCCACTGAGCGCCACTCCACTCCTTCCTCTGGTCAGTTCCTTAAGCTGACTCTGGGACCCCAGACAGGCCAGTGAGGAATATCTCGAAGCCGTATCTCCACACCAGAAACACCTGCAGTGTTTGCTTTTGGACCCCTTAATGCATCTTTTATAAACATCTCCGACCGATGCCAAGGAAACACAAAGTGACACAGAGATTAATTCTCTGGAAATATTTTCTGGAGGCTCAGTCACTTCTTTAAGTTCTTGGTTCTTCCTCTCACTCTCTGCCCTCTGTGTTTAGCTTTAAAATGTGTACTCCCCTCCCCCTTTTTTTAAAGATTTTTTTTTACTTACGCGAGAGAGAGAGAGAGAGAGCGCATGTGTGCAAGAGATCACAAGCAGGAGCGGAGCAGAGGAAGAGGGAGAAGCAGGCTCCCCACTGAGCAAGGAACCTGATGCGGGGCTCTATCTCAGCACCCTGAGATCATGACCTGAGCTGAAGGCAGACGCTGAACCAACTGAGCCACCCAGGCGCCCCCAAAATGTGTACCTCTCTTTCTGTTTTTCACTCCTGTTCTTCAGAGAGTGATTAAAAAAAAACAGGAAACAAAAAACAAACCAAACCGAACCAAACAAACAAACAAACAGAGGTGTGGTCAGGAGCCCTGGGCTCACAGGTTGCTCACGTGGCTCCCCCATCCTTTCTGGCCCTGATCCCTAATCTGGGGCTGGCTGGATGGCCGTCTTCATCTCTGCCTTGTTTCTGTTTCTTTCATGGAGACACCTGTTCCTCCTCAGGTGCTACGTGCCCAGATCTCAGGAAACACTCCCCCTCACACTCCTTCGCTTCTTCCCCTTCTCTCTCAGTAGTTGACGCTGACAGTCGCTCAGCCCAGGAGTCTCTCGACAACCACCTTGTCCCTCCGGGTCACTGAAGGTTGGACACGCGTATCACGGCACTTTGCACATCCCACCTCTCCTAGGCTGCATCTAAGAGTTGTCAAATAAAAAAATCCCTCCTCACCTCACTATGGCTGTCTAGGGAAGGAATTGTCACAAATCCAGCTGCAACAGAAATCAGACCCCCACCTACTTGGTAGCGGGAAGGCGACTAGACTTTCTGTGAGGCTAATTCAAGTTCCTGACAGTGATGTGCATTACCCCCCACCTGGACTATTTTAACATCTTTTACCTCCAACAAGTCATTCTGCAGATGAATGTGCCTAAGTATGGCTTTTCATGTCCCTGTTCTTTTCAAAATGACTCCAAGATAAGCACCACGGATCTTACCCCAAACTCATTATCTTCTCTGATCTGGTTCCCATCAAATTTTAGAGACGAATATTGTTCTACGTACTCATCAGCTCAGCCACATTGGATGAAATTCTTGTGCTTCTGTGTTTGCTTATGTCCTTCCTTCCTTTCATTTTCTTGCTGTCTTCCTCTCGGAATCCTAGTTGCCAGGGTCCAGCAGACCCTCCCGTCATCCTCAGTGATCTGCACGGCTGGACGTGAGCCCTCTCTCCTCCGATCCGCACGCGTGCTGGGGATTCTCCGCTTTCATGACGCGGAACACAGGTTTCCTACACTCTAAGTATTTGTATATCAGTGGTGTCCACCTCCGCAGGTGGACAGAAAGCTCCACGGAGGAATCACAAGGAATAAATAGTCGTAGCGAAGAGTTGCCTGGTGACAGTCGTGCCACCAGACTTTACGTATTTCATCTCAATTATTTCTACCTGTGGCAGGGAGAGTATTACTGTTTTATAAGTGGAAAAATTGAGAACCAGAGGGGAGAAATAGCTTGCTCAAATCCACATTTCTGGGGTGTAAAACAAAACTGGAAGCCTGGTCTATAGGCTTTAAAATTCCACTATTATTATTATTAATTATTTTGTTTATTTAAGTTCCACCATTGTGTTTTGTATCACGGTGGGAAGTTTAGGTCGGGAGTCACCTATCACCCTGTCTGCTTCCTACTCCGAACACCGCCTCATCCTCAGTCTGTCCTGAGTGTGAAATCAGAGCGGAGGTATTTTCTGTTTGGTTTGTTTTTTTCAGGTCCCAAGCAGGCTCAAATAAATGCACTGCAGATTAGGACAATGAATTCCTATAAAATGCCTCTTGCCTTAAGCCTTAATCCTGCAGGAAGGCTTTCGGGAGGAGGAAGCGTCAGTGCCGGGCAGAAGGGCAGAGCCTGCGTGGGGACGGAGAGAGATGGGAGTGCTCCCCTGCCAAAGAAGCCACGTCTCCGTCCTTTCTCCACCTGAAGCACAGAGAATGATCGTGCTGAGCGGTCCTAATGCAGGGCGTGGCTGGACAAAGCAGGAGGCTATGGGTTGTAAGAAAAGGCAAGCAAGTTCGGCACAAGTTGGCTCATAAAAGGCAACAGAGCGTCTACTTTGCTGCCCGCGGCGAGGCCCTTCTCCCTGGGAGGACTGAGCAGGCTCAGGGCTACATCTTTGTTCAGTTAACGCGCAGGCACGGAGCGACTGGCCTCTCCCCGTGCCAGTCACTGCTCTAGATTCCAGGGCTACCTGAAGGTGGATCAAACATTCTTGCCCCTGAAACATGTAAAGAACACTTCTAAGATTCCTAGAATGACAGATAATTAGCTGTGCCCAAAGAGCTCACCCTACAGATATTCGTTGTATAGTACAGTAAAAAGAGACTCGAAATAGATTTTACTCTGAGATGCCTGGGGGCTCAGTTGTTAAGCGTCTGTCTTCGGATCAGGTCGTGATCCCAGGGTCCGGGGATTGAGCCCCGCCTTGGGCTTCCTGCTCAGTGGGAAGCCTGCTTCTCCTTCTCCCACTTCCCCTGCTTGTGCTCTCTATTTAGCTGTCTCTCTGTCAAATAAATAAATAAGATCTTAAAAATATATATATATTTTACTCCTGGGGAAGGGAAGCAGTAAATTTCTCTGTGACTCCCCAGGAATTCTTAACTCTTTGGGCTTCAACAAAATGTTAGTGTTGGGAAGACCTTCACCAGTTAGCTGCACTATGTTTCTTCTAATGGCTCTTCTAGAGTTCACGTCTCATTATTCTTAAATTTTTCAGTCATGTAATCAAGTTCTAAAATTATGAAGTTTTAGCCCATGCATTGAGGAACCTTTACCCAGAAGATGAGGACTGGGTCTGGAGGAGTTAAGGATGCAAGGAAAGTAGAGAGCAGCAGAAGCAGGAGGAGAGGCCGGTGTGCCGTAGGAGGACTTCCTCTCAACAGTCTTTCATACTGACCTTGCCTGAGACCACGGCGACATTCCTCAGAGTCTCTGCGGGAACCGGCCCCTCTGCCAGTTTGCCGACAAGGATATTGATGTCTTAGAAGGCTCTTTGGGGAATTTCCTGAGTGGAAAAGTCCTTTCCTGGGACTTTCTCTTAGGTGATGCAGGATCTTAAGGAAAGGCGTGAATTGCACTCTCCTCTCTGAGGGATAAATTAAGGGAAAAGTGTCACATAATGATTAAATATTCCCCAGGGTCAAGTCCCAAAGGCCCAGATAGCCTTGGCTGTCACAGGGAGCATAGAGGTGGGCCCTGGGGCGGGGAAGCCATGGGTGTCAGAACAGACCCGTCGGGACCACGCGGCTCCGGAAACACTCAGGAAAGGAACATTTGGGGAGCACTGCCTTGTTCTCAACCGTCCACTCAACTTCCACTTGCCTTCCATTCCTTCTGCTGTTCTAAAAATGATGATGATGATGATGATGATGATAGTAAGTCATTTTGAATGTCAACAAAACAAGCCACTATAAAGGACGCTGACACATAAATGCAGTACTTAATTAACTGGTTGGGAGACATCCAACACCTCAGTGAATGGGCTGATATGATGTCTTATGAATAGATGTTTCAGTTACAGAAAGATGCCAAAACTACACAAATCTATTACTTCAATGCAACTTCTATCAAAATTCCTTTTGGGGAGTGGAATGTGTCAAGGTGAGGGACAAGACATATTTTAAAAGAGCAGAGTAAAATGGTAAGGCTTGTCCTACTGTCCATCAGAGGTTATGACAGAGCAGTGGAACAAGCTGACGGAAGTCACGAAGCAGACAGGCCCAGGGTGGAGCTTTGACGATGGCCCAACTGGAGCAGCAGAACGTGGAGGGACGATGGGCAGAGCGGGCACATTGGGTCTGTGGAGAAAGGGCTGATTGTCCCTTTCTGATGGTCCCAGAACCTCTATTTAAGCATATGAGAAACATAAAATAAAATTTGTCCTGACCTCATTACATTCCCTCAATTCCACAGAGAGCGTGAAAGTCAACTTCAATACTTTATTTTTTTTTAAGATTTTATTTTTAAGTTATCTGTACACCCAGGATGGGGCTCAAACTCACAGCCCGAGACCAAGAGTGCCATGCTCTACCAACCGAGTCAGCCAGGCTCCCCCTATTTTTTTCCCTAACATTTTATTATTAAAATTGTAACACTTTAAAATAAAATTTTAGAGGGTATTTTTTTTTAAAGATTTTTTTTTTTTATTTGACAGATGGAGAACACAAGTAGGCAGAGAGGCAGGCAGAGAGAGAGGAGGAAGCAAGCTCCCTGCTGAGCAGAGAGCCCGATGTGGGACTCGATCCCAGGACCCTGAGATCATGACCTGAGCCGAAGGCAGAGGCTTTAACCCACTGAGCCACCTAGGCGCCCCTTAGAGGGTATTTTTTAATCACTTCAAATAGGTAAGAAATCTTAAACAATAAAGGAAAAGATCATTGAATTCAGGTACATTAGTATTTCCATTTACCAAATGGTACCATAAAGAAAGTAAAAAGATAAACCACACACTAGGAGTCTGTATTTATAAATTATATAACTGAAAACAAATATTACTCAGAATATATAAAGAGCTCCTGCAAATTAAAAAGAAAATGATTTTAAAAAATCAGGTGAAAAAAACCCGTACACACATACACATAATATATGCACCAAACACACTTGTGCACTCAGCCTCCCTGATTATCAGGGGGATGCAAATCGAAATAACGTATTACTTACACATCCAACCAAATAGCAACAAATGTGACCACATATAATGTTAGAAAAGATGTGCAACGGGCGCCTGGGTGGCTCAGTGGGTTAAGCCGCTGCCTTCGGCTCAGGTCATGATCTCAGGGTCCTGGGATCGAGTCCCGCGTCGGGCTCTCTGCTCAGCAGGGAGCCTGCTTCCCTCTCTCTCTCTGCCTGCCTCTCCATCTACTTGTGATTTCTCTCTGTCAAATAAATAAATAAAATCTTAAAAAAAAAAAAGAAAGAAAGAAAAGATGTGCAACAGTAGACATCCATGCTTTGTTGACAGGATACAGACCTTGAAAAACAAATGTGGCAGTCTCTCCTAGAGCTGAAGATGCAAAAGCTCCATAATACAAAATGTCCGCGCCTAATGAATGATTAATTTGTGTCACATTAAGACGAGATGAAAGCGATTTTCTTTCAAAGCTGTAGATAGATGCATTGATATAAATGATTCTCAAGAATATGTTGAGTGAGTGAGCAAGTGGTACAATCATACCTAAATTATAATTCAATTTACATAGAGTTAAATAGGCAAAACCAGACACGATGCTATTCTTGGCAGTCAACCTAGGTGCTTAACAGAATAATGAACAGGACGGGCAGGTCAGTGGTGATGTGCCCTTTGGGGGAAAGGACCGGACTGAGGAGGAGCAGTTAGTGGCCTTCCAAGTTTTTGATCATATTTTATTTCTTCACTGGGGTTATGGGTCCATATCAATGAGAGGTAAAAAAAAAAAAAAAAAAAGGAAAAAAAAAATACAAGCAGAAATCGGCCTAGAAGTGTAAACCATTCTCCAAAGAAAATAAGGAAGGGAAGAATAGAGGCATTGTGGTGGCCGCGAAAGCAGCGTGAATACAGGACAAGTATCTATCTTAAGGTGCATACATTCGAGCATATTTATAAGCAGAAGGAGCAGAGGGCAGAGAGGAAGAATTGAACACGTATAGAGATGTAGGATGACTGGAAAAGCAACATCCCCGGCCGAGATGACGTCAGGGTGCGTGGGGAGCCATGACGTCAGAGCTTCAGGACGCGTGGGGAGCCACGTGTCCTCGCTGGGAAGCTGCTCTCAGGGAGACCGAGCGGAGCAGGGAAGCATGAGAGAGACTGCAGACCAGCCCACTGGCTCACTCACTATTTGATTCTTAAAATTAGTTAATTCACTCTTTCACCCAATTATTTATGTAATCATGGATCCATTTTCTCAAATGCTTTTCAAGGGTCTGTTTTAAAATACCAGCTTTTTACATGCAAGTATTTGGTGAATGAATGAATGATTTTGTTATAATTAATGGGGGACACCTTAATAAGATGGTTTCTATTGCAAAGAGCAAGTGCCTAATTAACTCTGCATTGTATAAAAATAAAATAAAGTAAAATAGGGGCGCTCGGGTGCTCAGTCCTTAAGCATCTGCCTTCAGCTCAGGTCATGATCTCATGGTCTTGGGATCGGGCCCCACATGGGGCTCCCTGCTCCTCGGGAAGCTTGCTTCTCCCTCTCCCACTCCTCCTGCTCGTGTTTCTTCTCTCCCCCTTTCTCTCTGTCAAATAAATAAATAAAATCTTTAAAAATAAAATAAAATAAAGCACCACTTCTTAAAAACTAGTCATTGAGTCAGTGGAGTCTGTGCCACTATGTGTATCTGTTTCCTATCAGGATTTTGTTTTGTTTTGTTGTGGTTGTTGTTTTTAACCCAAATCCATTTTTAAATTGTTTCCTTTTATATCCATTGCTACCAGACGATTCAATATTTAACATTTCATGCCTGTTTTGTATCTCTTCTTATAAAACGATAAAAACCATCTTGTGATTGCTCACCTGGAAGTTAATTTTAGGATCAAGATTTATTTTAAAAAAGGGATAGAAGGAAAGAAAGAAAGAAAAAAAAGAAAGAGAGAGAGAGAAAGAAAGAAAGAAAGAGTGAGTGGGAGGGAGGGAGAGGCAGGAAGGAAGGGAGGGAGGAAGGTGGGAAGGAGGGAGGGAGGGAGGCAGGAATAAATCCTCCTGATTGTATCCCTCACTCATTACATGGGGGGCTTGTTGCACCCCAGGTCTCTCCAAGGCTAGCTTGTATGTGTTCATTCATACGTCCTTTCTGGAGCAAGAAAGTCTGTCCTCAAACCCTTTCCTTTCTAGCTCTTTGGGGAAACCCGCCACGGGGACCACCAAAACATGTGACACATCGTGGATGGGACCCCTCATTCCTGCCACTACCGCTAATGGCTGTGACCCCTGGACCCCTCTGAGAAGTTCTGTGGAGCCATGCTGGGAGCTGCTGACAGAGTCTTCAGTGATGCGCCTCAGAGTTGCTGTATGTCCCTGAATTGCTGTTTCATTGCGAAGTGGAGGAAACCTTCTGCCTTCAAATCACATTTTGTTAGCTCAGCTCCTCTTGTTCCTTATCCTTCTTCTGTCTCAGAGGATACTTGATATAGGACCCATTTTCTCACCCCTTGAACAGAAGAGAAAACCAGGGGTCTCTCCATCTGAGGTCTAGCCTGACTCACAGAGCTGGCTTCCTGAAGGTGCGGCCACCTCGCAAAGGCAAGCATGGCAACAAGTGTTCCCTGATTAACCCTTTGGGACGTGGAGTTGTTTTCCCAGGGACTGGGGAGAACCTTCCTAAAGAAAGTCTTTCTCCCATAGGATGAATCCCTGAGACACCCAGCGTCGTGGTTCCTCTTATAACAGTCCTGTTTGTTGGACTGCAGAACAATGGAGAGGAAGATGTTTGGGGAACAGAGGTGGCCCCCTAGGTTCTGAAAGAGGTAGCTATGGGATGAGGGAGGGGTGGGCTCTGTTCTTTGGAGGGAGCATGGGTGCACTTTTGGTTATATATTGGGGAGGACTGCCACAGGACACCAATTCTTTTTTGGTTGGTTTTCAATGAAGACCTGTGGAAACTTCATTGAGGTTTTGCAGACACGTGAGGTGGGAGAAAGACCGTGGCTCAGGGATGAGGCGGTTGGTGGGTTTGTGTCCCAGGACTACTGACGGCTATAGCAAACAGCTATTACATTTTGTCTGAGCAATTTGCTCTACGAGTCTTTTCATCTCCACTGATTTCTGGGTTAAATTCTGATGTAGGATGCTTGCATCTGGTTCAGTCTAGTCAGAAAATGCTCTTAAGACAAGGCAATGCTGTGGCAACAGTGGAGCTTGCTAGTTGAGATTCTGGGCTCAATTCTGGATTCTTCCAGAAAATATATGGGTCCAGTTTGATACGGTTCAAGGCCCAAGTATCTACTTCAAATCACCTTCCTAGGTGTATGTTCTTTCCTTCTGAGAGACACAGGTTTCTGAAGACCTGCCAATTTTTTCTTTTTCTGGGTTTTGATTTCCTAATTCCTAAAAGTACAACCACTGAGCACAATGCTAATTTCCCTATTTATCTCCTGACTGCCTCTGGAAGAAGCAAGAACGTTAGAACGGTGTTAACTTCCGCCATAGGAGGAAATCAGGCAGGTGGTAATAGAACCAAGAGATCCTGGGATGTCAACATGATTGAAAAATCTCACATACAGTTATATTATTTATCATGCTACGAAGTTCGGGTTTTGTTTGGAAGCATGTGCAATCCACTTCTAGGTCTGTTTTCTGACATAGTGCTGACAGCTTTGTATTTAAGAAAGATTATTCCGGAAGCTAGGTGGATGGTAGATCAGGACAAATCAAGTTTAAAAAAAATGATTTTAGGTAAGAGTAATAAAGGCAAGAAACCATCAGGGCATACACTATGTTTTCTTGTGAATCTATTTTTTTAGGTAGAAGTTTTCCTAAAGAAAAGCAAAGGGAAATTTTGTCTTATATTTCTCCTGTTTGAACACAGATGTAGTAGTCTAACGTATTGATAAAAAGCAAGAACAAAAGAAATTAAAAATATTTGGTTGTCATATACCAAGCTGACTTTCTGTTTGTTTAAATCCTCTGGTATTCTGGTTTCAAAAGAACTTTATCTACTTTTTATATCTTTTGCCAGTTCACAATTATCTGACTCTTTCTGTTGGTATCAGTAGCTTTCTCCATTTATGTATTTTAATTTAAAAAAATGAGATATAATCGACATTTAACACTGCGTAAGTTTGAGGTGTGCCTCAAACTTGGACCAGCTGGGCTTGTATACTGCAGTGTGGTTCCCGTCACACGGATGTGGAGGTCCGTCTCCAACAACGTCACCCCTAGGTCGTTTCCTACAGTGGAGGCAGTGTCAGAATTCAGCCTCATGCATAAACCGTTTATGAGTAAGCAGACACAGAGAACATCACCACAGCAGTTTGCAGAAGCTCATGCAAATCTCAAGGAGGTCAGGTGCTGGAGATCAGGTGCTGGGCAGCAGGTGATGCGCACTCTGTTTAGGGGGAGCACAGGAACAAATGAGTTATGGACCTATTGGGACCGCCAAGCATTAGAGGTGGCTTGGCTCACTTTTATTTATCACTTTAGGGGAGGAGTTCAAATGTTCTGTATGCCACTGGTTCTCAAGTGGGGCAACTTCACTCCCTCCTCCCCTGCAGCGACATTTGGCACGTCTATAGGCATGCTGGTGATCGTGACTGGATCTTTGCCACTGATCCCTCTGTACGTAGAGGTCAGCATTGCTGCTAAATATCCTACAATGGACAGGAAAGCTTCTCACTTTCATCCCCACCCCCAGCAAAGAATTACCTGGTCCAAATGTCAGTTTCTGGAGAAGCCCTGCTCAGTGCTCCTTGGTGAACCTGATGGCGTGGTTACAGCCGTGGATACCTGAAGCTCTTGCCAGACCTGCTGTTGGGTAGAGGCTGCTGCTGGGTCTTTCAAATGTCGCTGAACCCTGCCTAGGGGTTGATTTCTAGATTTGTATACTTCAGCTATTAACTACTCCTCTTTGGTACAGGTTAAGATGAATTTGTACACACAGCTCTATCACATGGTTCTAAGCTGTTATATGTTAATGCAGATTAAATGTAGTATAATATTTGGCTTTATCTTTTTGCTCCTTGGTTGATAAGGATTCTGATCAAGGGAAGTCTGTACCAGTATTTCTGTGTGTAAGACACCCAGTTTAAATCGTCTTATTCTTACCCACAGAGGGCATCATTTTTTCACAACTCATTTTGTGCCTCTAACATCTCATCTCAAACAGTAAAAATGCCTACCTACCTAAGTTGTTTCTAGTTTACTATTATAATAAATATTCCAATAAATCTTTATACATAATGTTTGAGTATTCAAAATACTTTCCTTATGCTATATGGCGAAAGGCAGGTTGTAAACAGTTTCAAAAGTCGCAATAAAAATGGCCAAAATGCCACTTGGAAGAATTTGTACCAACTTAAAGGTCCAAATAGCAAAATTATTTGCTTAGCCAACAGAATAGGTGATAATGTAAGATATAATTACTGATAAGTATTTGCAAGTTAGATAGGATCACACTATAGTTTGCAAAGCAACCCACGTACATGTTTTACTTAATGAACCTCATGTCAAGGCAGTTGAGCTGCTTGAAAAGAAAGGTTCTATTTGTTACTTGAATGCAGGCAGGGTTCTGACTGTCTGTATTTGATTCATCAGCAGACAAGCAAACCTGCTGGAAGCATGGGTCAGAAGAACCAGACAGTGGTGGCCGAGTTCTATTTCTCCGATTTCCCTCCATTTGAGAACAGCAGCCTCTTACTTTTTGTTCCCCTGCTGTTTATTTACCTGTTTATTATTGTTGGAAATTTCACTATCTTCTGTGCTATCCGGTTGGATACACGTCTCCACAATCCCATGTACAATTTCATCGGCATGTTCTCCTTCCTGGAGATCTGGTACACCACAGTGACCATCCCCAAGATGCTCTCCAACCTGGTCAGTGAACAGAAGACCATCTCTTTCGTTGGCTGCCTCCTGCAGATGTATTTTTTCCACTCGCTCGGAGTCACAGAAGCCCTGGTCCTCACCGCGATGGCCATCGACAGGTACGTGGCCATCTGCAACCCCCTCCGCTACGCAGTCATCATGACCCCTCGGCTGTGCATCCGGCTCTCCACCGGCTCTTGCCTCTTTGGCTTCCTTATGCTGCTCCCAGAGACAGTGTGGATTTCCACTCTTCCCTTCTGCGGCCCCAACCAAATCCATCAACTCTTTTGTGACTTTGAACCTGTGTTGCGCTTGGCCTGTGCAGACACGTCCGTGATTCTGGTTGAAGACGTGATCCATGCTATTTCTATCCTGACGTCTGTGTCTATCATCACCCTTTCATATTTGAGAATCATCGCTGTGATCCTGAGGATTCCTTCAGGAGACAGCCGTCAGAAGGCGTTCTCCACCTGTGCGGCCCACATTACTATTTTCTTGCTGTTTTTTGGTAGCGTGGGCCTCATGTACCTGCGTTTCTCTGTCACGTTCCCACCTCTGCTGGACAAGGCCACCGCCCTAATGTTTGCTGTCTTTGCCCCACTTTTCAACCCAATAATCTACAGTCTGAGGAACAAGGACATGAAAGATGCCATCAGGAGAGTTCTCTGTTTCCAGGAAAGGTCCAATGTCTCCGGTAGTCTGTGAGAGATCACGCACATCTGTTCAAAGAAATATCTCTGCAAGTTTAACATGCTAACAGATTGGTTCCTGAAATTACCTTCTACACTTTTCATGCTGCTGTTTGGGTATTTTTCCCCAACTTTCTAAGCTAAGAATTACTGTTTGATCTGATGGGAGAGCTCTTCTGTGATTCACCCATCTTGGAATCATGATTCGGACTTTCCCCCTTTGTAGCTCCATGCACGATGGTATCACCTTCTGCAAACCAGTGGAGACTACCAGCCTGAACAGTAATCACACTTCTCACACATCGAAACACTCCTTCCCTGCTCTTCTGTTCTATAGTCACAATACTCTTATGTTAGTTTTCTTTTTTCAATTTAGAAACTTAACAAGCTGTGCATCAGTGAGATGGTTTCAGCCTTCACGAGGAGCCCTGATTCCCAAGACTCATCCCAGATTGTGGCCTGACTCATGACAGCAACAAAGTAGCACGTGCAGCTACCGGCTTCGTGACGTCAGGGCCCTCCTGCTGCCACCGACACCCGCGTGGTTATGTTTCATGTTGTCTTAAAGATTCCGGAGCAGACACTCTGGGAAACTTAAAGATTAAATAGATGAGATATATAGGCTTGGGGTCAAAACAGAAACATGGAAATTATGCAAAGATATATACATGCCCATTTTTAAAATTAACATCACTATATTAAAATGCTGTGTTGTGTTAGGTTGTATTAAAGTGCCACATCGGTCTCACCTTGGTGTCTCTCTTCTTCTTGCTTTGTTGCTCCAGATCGTTTCTCCCCGGCTCCTTCTCTGCCTTGGAGCCTACATGTAAAAAATCACACACATTCTATCCTCTGGGACAAAGGTCTCTGCCTTCCTCTCAAACTACATTAGTAGTCTTGGGGGCTGAGTAAAATGTCTGTAGAAAAAGAAATGTTGGCTCAGCTCCCCTGGGAAACAAACCAAGAACATGGGGGAATTGTCGATGGCTTCATGGAGTAAGAACTCAGCCAGAAGGTGAGGGTAGAAGAGACGGTGTCCAGAATGGAAATATCAATAGTATAGGACCCAAGAAACCGGCCTCAGTCAGCTCTGGCCAGGCAGCTGGATAAATTCTTGGATCCGTTTGGGAGTGTTGCCTTGAAAGAAGGGCCAGCTGGACCCTGGGGGGACCAGCAGCATCTTTTATCCCCTCACACCCAGACACACAAATCCTCTCCTGTATTTTTATGAGCTTTTTGAAACTTAAGAAAGACAATTTCTGTGTGAAGAAAATTATACTGAAGTTTCTTTGGTTATGAAATCAAGCTAAATTTATTTGATGTAAATATTAAGGAATCTCGTTCTTTGATATTTGAATTCATGCTTAAAAATCTTAATATTCCATTTATAAATATATAGATTTTTATCATTTTCTATTAAAGATGTTTAACAAATATTTGGTCTGATTTATAAACTTGGCAATTAAATCCTTTTAAACTACATTTGAATATGATATACACTTTTTTTTTAAAAGCATCTCAATTTTCTCACTTAATAAAGTCTCCACAGGTTTTAAAAACAGCCTCTATAATATAAAGAGAAGAAACAAAAATTATAAATACAACTAATCCCAAGTCCTTTCAAATGTTTCCATACTGTGACAGACATGGTAAAATTTCAGTTTTAAATAACAAACCAAAAATTTTGAATTTTATTAACTATAAATTTTATCTCAATGAAGTTGATTATTTATTTACTTATTTATTTGACAGACAGAGATCACAAGTAGGCAGAGAGGCAGGCAGAGAGAGGAGGAAGCAGGCTCCCTGCTGAGCAGAGAGCCTGATGTGGGGCTTGATCCCGGGACCCTGAGATCATGACCTGAGTCGAAGGCAGAGGCTTTAACCCACTAAGCCATCCAGGCACCCCAATAAAGTTGATTGTTAAAAAGTATAAATTAGGGTGCCTGGGTGGCTCAGTTGGTTAAGAACTGCCTTCGGCTCAGGTCACGATCCTGGAGACCCAGGATCGAGTCCTGCATTGGGCTCCCAGCTCCACAGGGAGTCTGCTTCTCCCTCTGACCTTCTCCTCTCTCATGCTGTCTCTCACTGTCTCTCTCTCTCAAATAAATAAATAAAATATTTTTTTAAAGTATAAATTATTTGCCATATTACAAATTTAAAGTTGGAATTACAAGTTAGATTTGGTGTTCTAAAAGGTCAAACTGTCTTAAATAATGGGACATAAAATATAAATACATATAAATTCCTTAGAACGAAGTACAAATAATAGTTTTTGATTCTATTACCTATTTCAGTAGTTAGCTCTAAAATCTTGCTGAGTTTAAAAGATGCTAAACCACTGCAGCAGTTATTATGTGACCTATCTCTGGAACAAATACTTTACTGAGGCTACTAAGTTAAGCACTGTTTCTGGTGCTCGGGATACAATTGAGAAAAATTCCCTGCCTTTATGTAGCTAACACTATGTTGAGGGAAGATATTGTTGAAAATACATATTCACGATAAACCAGAAAACTAACAAATTATATGAAACTGTGTTCTGTGGGAAATAGAAGAGAAAATGTTTCAGGAAAAGAGGGTCTGGGGTGAGTTAGGAGATCACAATTTTAAGTTCCGTGGTTGTGTTGGACCTCACTTAGAAAGTCACATTTGGACAAGGACTCAGTCATACAGATATGTGGAGGGACAACAGTCCTGGCAGCATTATCTTTCGCTACAGAGAAAAACAGCGAAGTCACCAAAAAGTCGCTAAAAAAATTAGTCGCTAAAAGAATTAGCAACTTGAGACAGAAACTATTTGTCTCATAATTTGTGGGTTGACAGGTTGGGCTGGAACGAAAGAGGTGGTTCTTCTTGTCCTGGTCCGTTCGTGTATCCAGGGTCCACAGCTGGCTGAACCAGGGTGGCAGTAGGTAAGACAGCTGTGCTCTCTTCCCTCTGTCGCTTCCCCTGCCACAGGCTGGTCTGTCTTGTTCACACAGTGGCTGGTATGGGCCTGGACACTAAGTATCTAGCCTCAGTATCTAGGGCTTCCTGAGCACTAGGCTCAGAACTGGCACATGACGTCTTGCATGACACATGACATCTATTGCATTTAGAGGCTAAATCGTATCACAAGAGGGACTCAGAGGAGGGAATGAGACTTCACCTCTTGATGGTAAAAGCTGTGAAATCACCTTGTAAGGGGCTCGGATGCAAAGAGGTGTTAGGATTGTGCCATTTCCTTTGCAATATAGAGATTACTGGTGTCCTCACATTGTGCCGAATTCTTCAATGAAACCACGGGAACTAAACATGTGTATGGGCTCACAGAGTTGGGTAATGAACAGTCTGTATTTGGAACTGGTGGTAAAGGAGTATCTTCAGTAAAGTAAACAAAACTTTCATAGCCTCTAACATAGTCAACAAAGTTATTGCAATGGAAATTGTGTTTCAGGAAAACTCAACAGACCTTGAAAAACACCACCATCTTTTCAGAGAGTAGAGAAGGGAAAAAAAAAAAAAAAAACTATTCAAAACTAGGACACACTGAGAGAACCATAGAACTCATGAGTAAGACTAAAGCACCCTGCACCACAGAGAACAGGACAGACTGCTGTAGAAGGGGAAGAGAAGTGGCTATAAGTTGACCCATCACCCTTCCTCCAGGCCAGCACATGGAGAGGTTTCCACTGAGCCTCGGGTTCCTCCAGTGTGAAAAAAGAACCTGGGTTAGGGGAGGGAGGGACACAACCAGCAAAAGAAACTATCAACAAAATGAAAAGATAACCTATGGGATGGGGGAAAAGATTGCAAACCATATATATGATAAGGTGGATATTATATCCAATATAAATACATTATATATATTTGGATATTATGTCCAAAAATATATAAAGAACTCATCCAACTGAAGAACAAATCCACAACCCAATTAAATGAGTAAAGGACCTAAATAGATATTTCTCCAAAGAAGATACGTGGAAGGACACCACACACATGAAAAGGGGCTCAACATCACTAGTCATTAGGAAAATGCACATCAAAATCACAATGAGCTATAGTCTCAAACCCATTAGAACATTCCTGATCAAAAAGACAAGAGATAACAAGTGTTAGCAAGGTTTGGAAAAAAAGAGAACTTTTGTGCCCTGTTGGTGGGAATGTAAATTGGTGCAGCCACTGGGCAAAACGGTATAGAGGTTCCTCAAAAAAAATTAAAAATAGAAACACCGTATGATTCAGCAACTCTACCTCTGAGACTATATCCAAAGAAAATGAAAACACCAACTTGAAAATATATCTTCACTCCCATGTTCACAACTCCCATGTTCACAGCCGTATTATTTACAATAGCCACCCCATGGGAACAACTTAAGTGTCCATCAATGGAAGCATGAATAAGGAAAATGTAATATATATAAAATATTCCACTGTATATGTGTACAATATTCTACTGCATACATTTATATGTATACATACAATATACGTATATATATGTATATGTAATAGTCCACCAGAACTAGATCTAGAGGTCTAAGTCCAGAGCTCTAGATCTAGGGGAATATTATTCAGCCATAAAAAAGGAAATTCTGCCATTTGCCACAACATGGAAGGAGCTTGAGGACATTATTCTAAGTGAAATAAGTCAAACAGAGAAAGACAAATACTATATGATCTCACTTACATGTGGAATTTTAAAAAGTAAAACTCACAGAAAAAGATCTGACTCTAGTAGAGGTGGTGGGGAGGGCAGGGGGAACTGAAGGAAGGTGGTCAGAATGTACAAACTTTCAGTTATAACATAAATAAGTCCTAGAGATATAATGACATAATGATCAGAGCTAATGCTGTTGTATGGTAGATAGGGAAGTTGTTAAGAGAGGAAATTATAGGACTTCTCATCACAGTGGGAAAATTTTTTTCCTTTTTTCTTTGCATTATATCAACATGGGAAGGTGGATGTTAGCTTAACCTATTATAATCATTTCACAATAGATGTAAATCAAACCATCATGCTGTATGTAAATACAGTGATGCATGTCATTTTTTCCTCAAAACTTGAAAAAAAAATGTGTATTTATTTAATCTATTTATTCTCAGCAAATCTTCCAAAGGGGACTCATACTTTAAAAGGACCCTTGGAGTTCCTCTCACTAAGGAGAGCTAATGAGGAAAGATCACAGAAGCGTTCATTAATTAATCTGTAGGGAAATGGAACTGATATTTCTCTCTGGTCATTAGGGAAATCTCCAGTAGAGAAATCTTCCCAAGAAGGCTGTAGGAACAGGCACAATGGTCCACCTGATAAACTGAAGGGGCTTTAGCTGCATAAACCCAGGGAAAGGATCCCTTTTGTCTCAGCAGGAGGTAAGAGGAGAAGACTCATGAGTCCAAGATGTAAGCTTGTCCTGTGTAGAGGAAAAGGACATTCAGCTGGGGCTCCTTCTACTGACTTAAATGACGGTATCTACAGGCATGTTCGAGATTGCGTGAGTGGCTGAGTGGAATTAGGCTCAGGGGGAAGAGAGACACTTGTGGGACTAGAAATTAGTGATGATGTTATGTTTTTTCCTGGGGTGTGATGATGGAATCATAAGACTTTTTCCCTAATAATCAGACTGTTCCTCTGCTTTCACAGCCTCAGACTTTCTCTAAATTAATTCTGATCCAGGAGGACACCATTTTACATACTGGTTTCTGTCCCTAGTCATGTGGCTATAAACCAAATAGGGTGATGAGTAAAGAGGTCAGATGCATCTGAAGAGCCTATTCCTGAAAAACTTATTCCAAGGAATTGAGTCAAATTGAGCATGGTCTGTACCCCCAGACTTATTTTTATATTCACCTTCCTTTCTCCAAGTGGGACTGGGTCAGCTCGTTTCTCTCCTTCCAGTCTCCAATGGGTACATTTTGAATTGACACATTTTCTGTAGAGTAGGACATTGATTTTGCTTAAACATAAGCATCCCAGATTCTATTAAAAGATTAATATCACTCACTTAGGGGAAATAGAGGTGCCAGAAACACGGTAAGACAATAACTCTGACTGCCTTTGGGGTCCAAAATACCTCAGTTCTAAGGTGATAGTTGTAGACATCTTCACACCGATTTGCAGCTGCTCTGCCCCTTCCCTGAATCTCGGGTGTGTCGGGGTTCAGCTGAACTAAGAGAGAATTGAACAGGCAAGTGTCAGAGTAGGGGATTCAAAAAACACTGAGCCCAAATGAAAGTAACCATGAAGCTTTAGATCGACAGTGTGAGCAAAAGGTGGAAAGCAGAGAAAGTGCCTCCTCCAGCCCCTGTCATATTCCCTGAGAAAACTGTCACGGATCAAGTGTCAGGGCATCCGTGCAAACAGGAGCATCATTCCACTGTTGACAGAGCTCTGCACAAAAGGCTCCAGCAGTTTTATGGACTCTGGGATGGAGAGGAGGATACAGAGGGACCCCGGGGTTTCTCTCTCTCATCCCCTAAAGAAGCCTGGGAAGGAGTACCTGAAGAGGACCTTGGCCCAAGGCTGCAAACAGAGCTGTAGGGGTGTAATTGCTAGGGTAAATGGTGACACGCAAGGGGTACAAGCGGCCAGAGGACCCCAGTCCTTGCTGCAATTCTCTTAGAGGTTATGGTGCATGGGCTGCCACCAAGTGCCGGGGGGTGGCTTTCCCTGGGAGCCTGCGCGGGAAAGCCTTTGTAATCACCTGCAGTCAGGTCTGAAAACCACACAGGGTTCACCTTGGCTCCTCAGTGTGTGTACATATTTGAGGTGGAGGGTAGAGTAGGCGAAATCTCCTGTCCCCTTATTATTTTATAACTGTGTCTTGGACAATCAAGTCCTTTATTCAAAAACTTTTGCATAACTTAAATACCGTCCCTTTGTCAATCACAAGTTGATTCCATCCACCTGGGGCTTTGGTCAGCCTAACATTTCTGCAGATTTCAGGACAGCCCTGGTCTTCTGTCCTTTCCTGGGTTTCTCCAAGCCCCTCCATTCAACTGTTTTAAGCTTTGCAGAGTCCAGAAGACCAGGAAGTGCAAGTCTGTTCCCGTGGACTCCCATGGGCCCACACTGCTCTCCTGATCTGCTTGGAGTTGGGCTTGGCAGGACCGGAGTGATGAGTCCAAGTTATCACTAATGATCTCCTACAGATGTAGGGTACTACCACATTCCATCCACCTGGGACTGACCTTTTCTCGGGCGCAAAATACTTTTCTTAAACTCTTCTGGCCTCTGCCTATTGCCCAGTTCCAAGGCTGCATTCACATTTTGAGGTATTCATTCGAGTAGTATCCCTCCTTCTTGGTATCAATTTCTGTCTTAATTTGTTCATGCTGCTGTAGCAGAAGTACCAGAGATAGGGTGGCTTACACAAGACAGTGATATGTAGCAGCTCTGCAGCCCGGAACTCTGAGGCCCAGGTCAGGAAGACTTGCTGTCTGCTTTGTAGATGACTGCTTCTCTCTGTGTCTGCTCCTGCAGGCAGCAGATCAAAGATGTTCTCTGCAGACCCTTAGAAGGGAACTAATGCCACTCATGAGCTCATCTAGTTCTTATTCCCTTCCCAAAGCCCCATCTCCTAGTACTATCACTTTGGGAAGTGAGGTTTCAACACAGGAATGAGAGGGGCAGGGACCAAAAATATTCAGTCCACAATAGTCATATAAATGGAATCATGCAATATGCAGACTTCGGCTTTTTTTCTCTTATTACCATGCATTAGAGATTAATCTGCGTTGTGTACATGTTACTCATTTTCATTGCTAAGGGGTAATTCTTTGCATGGATATGCCAAGTTCGTGTATCCCTTTACCAGTTAGAGACCATTAGGGTTGCTTGCACTTTTATAAATAAAGCCTCGATAAATATTTGCTTACAGGTGTTGGTGTGATCATAAACTTCCATTTTTTCCCAAGCTTCTATTTAAACTCTAATTAGCTAACATGTATGCTAAAATAGGTTTCAAGTGTCGAATTTAGTGATATAAACAAGTTTTCATTTCTTTTGGGTTAATACTTAGGAGTGGAATTGCCGGGTGACATGTTGAATGTATGTTTGACTTCATAGGAAACCGCCGAAATCCACCCTCGTGGTCGCACCATTTTGCATTCCTACCAGCGCTATAGGAGCAATCTAGTCGCTCTATACTTCCCCTGGCCTTTGGCCTCACCAGCTGTTTTGCTTTAAAAAAATGTGATTGTTCTTATAGATGTGTTACGGTGATGTGTCTCACTGTGGCTTTAAGAGTTTTTGAGTTTTCATGTATTTTGGATATGTCTTCTGTTGGATACATGTCTCACAAACACTTTCTCCCAGAATGGCTTTTCTTTTCATTCCCCTAATAATGTGGTTTGCAGAGCAATCAATTTTGGTGAAACTCAATTTGTCAGGTTTTTTTTTTTTTTTCTTCTTTTACATACTGTGCTTTTGATGTTCTGGCATATACATTTTTTTTAAAAGATTTTATTTATTTATTTGACAGAGAGAGAGATCACAAGTAGGCAGAGAGGCAGGCGGAGAGAGAGGAAGGGAAGCAGGCTTCCTGCTGAGCAGAGAGCCGGATGCGGGGCTTGATCCCAGGACCCTGAGCTGAAGGCAGAGACTTTAACCCACTGAGCCACTCAGGCATCCCTGGCATATACATTTTTGTTGAACCAAAGGCCATAAAGATGTTCTGTTCTAGTTTCTGGGAGATATTTTATGGTTTTTGGTTTTACATTTAGTTCTATGATCCATTTTGTGTTAATTCTTGTATATGATGCAAAACTTTTTTTGAGCACATTTGTTTCCAGTTTTCCCAGTACAATTTTCCAAAAATGCTTTTTTCTCTCTGGCTTGATCATTTGTATGAATGTCTATTTTTATACTCTATATATTTAGTTCCATTGATCAAGGTGTCTATTCCCTTGACAGTACTACACTATCTTGATTTTTTTTAGCATTATAGTGAATCTGGAAATGTTATCAGCAGTTTTGTCCTCTAGGTTTGTTCTCTTTTTTTCACAATGTTTTCCCTAGTCCCTTGTATTTTCATATATATTTTAGAGTTAGCTTCTTAATATCTATAAAAAACACCCTACTTGGATTTTAAGTGAGATTGCATTGAATGAATCTATATTTTATATGTAATGTATACATTCTTATATATGAATATTCATGTATCAGATTCTCTATAATGAGCAGAAAAAATAATGACAATTGATAACTATAGAAAAACACTTAACATAATATTTTATGAAATCTGAGGGATTTTCACGTATACGTGTAAGCAACATTTCCTAATTTTCTGTGGGCACTTGGTTTTCTAGAAGCTGCAACCGATATTTGTCAAATTTAGTTCTACATAAAGCAGTTCTTAAAAGATCTTTTTCAAAAATATATATATTCAATTTTGTAATGAGATCTCTGAAAAACATCTCAGAATGAGCCAAAGATTTTTTTCTTTGGGTCCATCTATGTTTCAAATGCCTCATGTTAATTTGGAGTTTCAGATGCCACTCTTCAGTAAAGTTGTAAGCTTTACATTGGTTCTGCTTATGGGTAATTTTTCAAATAGTATCAGCTCGGGGGAACTATTTGGCTGTCTTCCCAGGGAATATTGGCATACAGCATAATCAAGTGCTCTAATTTAATCATATGAGGAGCTCATTTTTAAATGGCTCAACATTATCTCCAAAGAGAACTTAACTTTCAACTTCCTTGGTGTTCTCAACATTTCTCTTCAACTGATTTTCTGTCTCTGATAGACCAGGTTTCTGAATTGCCAGGGGAGGAAGAGTCCCAGGTTCACCTGATGAGTTTCCTTGTACTGACTTTAGAGACCTCTTCATGCTTCTTGACACTTTCAAGGGATGTAAATTGTCCTGGACTCTCACATTTTGGCCCCAACTTTCTCATTTTTTGATGGTCTTTGTTAAGCTATAAATGTTCTGTGTGGGAAGACTTAGCTATCTCCATAAGACACTGCTCCTTTTCAATATATCTGATGGACTGACATCTAGAAGTCTGACTGAAAGATTTCAAGGAGGTTCTAAAGAGGGAGCTCGATTCACCCACTGAGGCTTCTTTCTTCTTCCAGAACCCTAAAGCTCAGTTCCTCCCAGATCTTCCCTCTGTGCTGGACAGTCTCCACGAGCTATATTTTTTTGTTGCTGGAAATAATTTCCTACCATAGTTTAACCTCGATATATTTGCCTAAAAAATTTTCCCTCTTCTCTAACCACACTGTGGTCTGAAAAAGGAGCAAAATAGTGAAAACGGGATTTTTCAGAAAGTGCAGAATATAAATTTGCAATGTCTAATCCATAGTCAGGAAACATTAGAGAATTTAACTAGTGTGATTCACAATAATTTAGGGGAATTCTTATAAAAGGTGATTATTTTTAGTATCCCTAATATTCTACTTTATTTTAGTTATTGTAGCTTATAAACATGACATTGTTAATATCTTATTTATTATTATTTGCCTCCTATATTGGAATATCAGCTCCATGAATACAGAGTGCTTTCTTTACTACCAAATTAAAATACGAGTGTATTTGTATTTGTATTTGGCATGTAATAGAGACTAAATGGATATCTGCTTAATTAATCCAAGAATGATGGAGATAGATCATCTACCTACAGCTTTTCTTCCTTTGACTCTTACATGAGCCAAGAGATCCAACTCTTTATGTTTCATCTAGGGAGGGAGCTGTGTCTTTCTACCTGTGACAATTAAAGCCGCTGAGATCATGGTAAGAACGAACCGAACCTCGACAGTGACAGAGTTTCTCTTCTCTGGATTCCCCCAGTTTGAAGATGGTAGCCTCCTCCTCTTCATTCCTCTGCTCATCATCTACACATTTATTGTTATCGGGAATCTCACTGTATTTTTTGCAGTCAGGATGGACACCCGTCTCCACAACCCCATGTACAATTTCATCAGCCTCTTCTCATTTCTGGAGATCTGGTATACCACAACCACCATTCCCAAGATGCTCTCCAACCTCATCAGTGAGAAGAAGACCATCTCCATTACTGGCTGCCTCTTGCAGATGTACTTCTTCCATTCACTTGGAAATTCAGAGGGCATCTTGTTGACCACCATGGCCATTGACAGGTATGTAGCCATCTGCAACCCTCTCCGTTACCCGACCATTATGACCCCCCGGCTCTGTGCTCAGCTCTCTGCAGGCTCTTGCATCTTTGGCTTTCTTGTGTTGCTCCCAGAGATTGTGTGGATTTCCACACTGCCCTTCTGTGGACCCAACAAGATCCATCAGATATTCTGTGACTTTGAGCCTGTGCTGCACTTGGCCTGTACAGACACGTCAGTGATTCTGATTGAGGATGTGATCCACGCTGTGGCCATCATCTTCTCTGTCCTGATTATTGCTCTCTCTTATATCAGAATCATCACTGTGATCCTGAAGATCCCTTCTGTTGAAGGCCGCCAAAAGGCCTTTTCCACCTGTGCGTCTCACCTTGGTGTCTTTTTGATGTTCTATGGCAGCGTGTCCCTCATGTACCTGCGGTTTACTGCGACTTTCCCACCCATTTTGGACACAGTTATTGCACTGATGTTTGCCGTTCTTGCACCCTTTTTCAACCCTGTCATCTACAGCTTGAGAAACAAGGATATGAAGGCTGCAATCAAGAAGCTTCTCTGGGGGCGCCTGGGTGGCCCAGTGGTTAAAGCCTCTGCCTTAGGCTCAGGTCATGATCCCGGAGTCCTGGGATCGAGCCTCGCATCAGGCTCTCTGCTCAGCAGGGAGCCTGCCTCCTCCTCCTCCTCTCTCTTTCTGCCTGCCTCTCTGCCTACTTGTGGTCTGTCTGTCAAATAAATAAGAATCTTTAAAAAAAAAAAAGAAGCTTCTCTGTCCTGGGTCGCCTGGGTGGCTCAGTCCATTACACATCTGCCTTTGGCTCGGGTCATGATCCCAGGTCCTGGGTCAAGCTCCAAATCAGGTTTCCTGCTCGGTGGGAAGTCTGCATTTTTCCTCTCCCTCTGCCCACCCCACTCATGCTCTCTCTTTTTCTTAAATAAATATATAATATCTTAAAAAAAAAAAAAAAGAAGCTTCTCTGCCTTCAGAAAGTGTTCATTGCATCTGCAAGTTGATGCTAGCTAGCTCTTAGCCCCTCTGATTTTGAATGTTACCCTGACATACTAAACCATAAAACTAACATATAGGGGCACCTGGGTGGCTCAGGGGGTTAATCCTCTGTCTTCGGCTCAGGTCATGATCTCAGGGTCCTGGGATCAAGCCCCAGATTGGGCTCTTTGCTCAGCAGGGATCCTGCTTCCTCCCCACGCCCTAGCGTCTCTGTGATCTCTCTGTCAAATAAATACAATTGTAAAAAAAGAAAAAAAACCAAAAAACTAACATATAATTCATCCACTGACACACTGATAGCTTCCACTTATTTCATTTCACACATTTATTCTATTTATACACATTTAATGTATCAGATTCACAAAGATTGAGAGATAAGAGAAAGGAAATATGATGTTTAAGCCATTAAAATAGATTTTGAGACATTAATTTTATTGTTACTATGTAAGTATTATTATTGTTATTACTATTATTCCAAAGGCATTAGTAACAAGTACAGATTACAAAATAGAGTGGTTAAGAGTGTAAGATCTGTAGAGGAGGTGAAGGTTCATACTTTAATCCATACAAGCATTGTGACCTGAAACATGAACCAGCTCTGGGAGGAGCTGGATACATCTGTTACCTCACTGTGGTGATTATGTGTGGTGTTTGTGTGTGTTCACATTCATCACATTGTATACATTACATATGGTCTCTGGATACAAATTATATCTCAATAAAGTTGTTCAAATGAAATAGACCAGTTCACACTATGCTATATCATCAGAAATACAATTTTGCCAGTTAAATTTTTTCAGATCCCTCATGTGATTTTTTCTATCTTTAACTTGAGCACAGTTAGCACACAATGTTACATTAGCTTCCGGTATACAATATAGTGATTCAGCTTCTGTTTATGGCCACAAGTGTGGCTACCATCTGTCACCACACAACACTATCACAACATCACTTTGTTCCCTATACTGTGCCTTTTATTCCCATGGCTTATTATTTTTGAAATTCAAGGGAAAATATTACAAGAAGTTAGACAAGGAAAATAGGCCCCCAAGTCACAGGAAGAAATGTTAGACAAAACTCAAAAGAGAAAGAAAGTATGTGTTCTCATCAAAAATCCCGTACGTATTTCCAAGAAGATTACGTAATAAAAGCTAACAGGTTGTAGAGAAGAAGAAGAAGAAGAAAGAGAAGAAGAAGAAGAAGAAGAAGAAGAAGAAGGAGAAGGAGGAGGAGGAGGAGGAGGAGGAGGAGGAGGAGGAGGAGGAGAAGGAGAAGGAGAAGGAGAAGGAGAAGGAGAAGGAGAAGAAGAAGAAGAAGAAGAAGAAGAAGGGGGAGGGGTGAGAGGAGAGGGGAAGGAGGAGGAGGAGGAGGAGGAGGGGAAGAAATCTGGGTTTTCAACAGAGCAGTGGATTGAGCATATGGAGCACAGAATAATCCCATGAAAAAGGGGGAGACACTGTCAGCAGAGAGGTGAGCTGGGCCAACGTAAATTGTTCAGGGCCAGAGAGATCCACATTCATTTGCAGCAGGAGAAAAAAGTGACATTTTCCCCTCACTTCAATACTGGCACAGACCCCAATGACATGCCTATTAGGAAATGATCTTATTTTCTATTAAATATTCTTTCAAGCTTTTTTTCTGGTTTCAGTATATCTCCTTCAAGACTGTCCGCACGTGTTTGTTCATGTGAGAAGAGCAGGACCAGCACAAACACACTCTTGGCATGATGCCCTGATAGACGCACGTACCTGGAGAAAGTGGTCGCCGTGTTCAGAGTGATAAGTACAGTCAGGAAAAAATACTTGGTGACAACTTTGATCTTAAAATCTAATGAGACAAGAGTACAGAGAGGATCTTTCTGCTAATTAAACCCACGAGGGAAAGTGATGCTCTCCACTGTGGTGCAGGGCAGGAATCCCCTATGACATCCACATCCCCTTCCTGCTCTTCCCTGGGATGCCTGTTAAAAAATATATATATATGTATATATATTTATTTATATATATATATGTATGTATGTGTATATATGTATGTATGTGTATATATATGTATGTGTGTGTGTTGTGTGTTATAAAATATATTATATTATGTGTGTGTTATAAAATATATATTACATTATATTATATTATTTGTATAATATAACAACATCTGGAGGAATATCAAGGATCCAGAGACCCACACAGGCAGAGCAGTCCCTGTGGTCTTTGGTAGAGGTGAGTGCAGGTGGATGTCTTGAGAAAGAATTCACTTAGCACGCATAAGAATAAGAACATCATAACCAGAAGACTCAGAAGCTTTGAATGTTGGTGGAGGGCAGTGACGAGTTTAGGGGGAGCCTGTGCGGGGCACGGGTATATATGAAACAAGATACTCCATTTTGATGCCATCTTTCAAGAGGTCATTTTTTCCAGACTTGATTAGGATTGTCACTCAAAGGAAATTGTCATACTTCCTTTTCAGACAGTCCCTAATTATCTTTGTTCACGTGTCCCCACAGCTATCTCGTGGGCTAAATTATAATTTCACCCAGTCGCTTGGCTCCAAGTTAATTTATTTGACGCCAGCCATTTTTTACATGTCAACCCTGTTCTAGTTTACTGCCCTGAAGGAGGAGCCTGGTCTAGACAAGGAAAAATAAGCCGTTGAAGATTATTATGACACGTGACACATACACTACAGAAACCCCAGAGTACTAGTGCCCAACATCCTGGAGTGTTTACTATATTCCTGGCACTACTCTAAAGCACTGAAAATATGTTTACACATATTGGTGGGGGCAGTCGAGTGTCTGGGCTGGAGTCACGGGAGAATGAGTGCGTGGGTTTGTATTCTGACTTCGGCTGAGACTCACTGGGCAGTGTTTCTTCTGTAAAATGAGGGTGATCTTACTTCACTAGAGACTCAGTAAGAAATACAGCTTGTGCTTGGGGCAGTGCTTGCCGCAGAACATGACTCCATACCCCACCGCACTACACAGTGCTCTTACTGCTATTAAAAGTGTCTACCTATTCCCGAAGCCTTGTGTGCCAGTATTAGTATTTTCTGCATCCTACAGAAGAAGAATTAAAGGCATAGAAAGGCTAAATGACTTGAGATAGGTCGGGGGTTGTCAGCAGTGGAGAGAACCTATTTCCAATATGCAGACTTTTATTTATTTATTTATTTTCCCCAATTTATTTATTTTCAGAAAAACAGTATTCATTATTTTTTCACCACACCCAGTGCTTCATGCAAGCCGTGCCCTCTATAATATCCACCACCTGGTACCCCAACCTCCCACCCCCCCGCTACTTCAAACCCCTCAGACTGTTTTTCAGACTTTTGATCAGTGTTATGCTTTGCTTTTGTGCCAGGAGAGGGGCAGGGTGAGGAGTGGGGCAGCGGCGGCTGCCTCGCTGTCCGAGGACGTGATGGACTCAGGAGACTGTGGTGATCCTGCAAAGGGGTGTGCATGAGGGAAGAGCCCTGGGAGGCTAGCAGGAGAAGCTGAGGTGAGTTCCCAGTCAGATGTGTGGGTCTGGAGCGCATGGACCCACTGTGGAAAAACGCCTGAAGTAGTAATAGTTGAGATCTTGTACGTGGATGAGATCACTGCAGGAGCAAACGCAATTACGGAGTGCAGAGAGCGGGAGGGAAATGGGCACCTGGGGAAGAGTTTAAGAAAAGCGGTCGTGTTAATAGGAGAGAGAGAAGCAGAAGAGTAGGGAGGACAGAACGAATTCAACTAATGGAACAAAAGAAAAGGCCCAGACCAGAACCACCTCTGAGAGCCACTGGGCATGTGTGCTGCAGCCCCTGTACCATTTGTTTTTACCCACACCCTTACTCGTAGGGATGGAATCACAGCGGTGGGGAGGAAAGCCTCGGTAGCAGTGATGCTAGAGGATCAGCATCAGCTAGAGGACTGCAGAGTCCCCATTACCACAGGCGGACAGGGCATCGCTAAGCTAAGCTTCGAGGGAAGAAACTTCAGGGCGGAAGCTCCCAGCAGTGTTGTGGGAACATGAGAGGAGCAAGGAGCTGGGTTTTACCACCCTTTCAAGAAGTTGCTTATGTCCCGTGCAGATATTTACTTAATCTTCAGGTTCCCTCTTAGATAGGTACTATTTTTAACCTCATTTTTGCAAATGAGTACTTGAGCCTGAAAGATTACGTAGTTTGCCAAAAGACATGTAGATAGTAAGAGACCCAGTCAGGGTTTCAGAGCAGACCCTGGGCCTATGTTCTAATCCCCTAGAACAGAAATCTCCACAGAGGAATATATATATATATTTATTAGATCTGAATTATGACACCTGAATTATTAGATAATAATATAGTGTGTGCAGCTTATAAATGCAAATAGTTGTTTTACAGGTTAAGCTGAACATAATTGCACCATTAAACACACTTGAAGACACCTGTTTCTGTGATCGTGCCTCTGAAGAAGTGAGAAAGCGTGTCAAATACAAATGCACAACCTTGAGCACATCTGGAGGTTAATTCCAAGCTGCAGGTCCCCTTCCACTGTTCTCTGTGTCTCTAACAGATTGAAGAATAAAACTACTCTATGCCTATTTCTTTGTCACTGAACTTTCTGTCTGTTCTCCTGATTACTTTCCCTTCTATCTAGGAAAACACATTTGTACTCTGTCATAGCTATAAAACCTGATGTATATATGGTCAAGATTTTTTTTTTTTATTATGGGGTTGAAGACTTTGCTTATTTTCTTCTGAAGTGTTGTAATTAAAGGCAAACTCACTCACCACTTCAAAAGCTGGCCATGTGCTTCAGGTAATAGATCTCAGGGAACTTTTCTATTTCATTACGGATCAGGATTATGTGATAAGGTTTGTCAGAAGCAGATATCTTAAAAAAAGCAAAAAATGATACTTAAGAAGGTAAATTATACTTTTATTTTTAGTAGTGTATTTTGATCTTCATTAGAATAATAAGTATATACATTTAGTAAGACTAAATTATTACTATTGCCAGACCAGTTCATAAAGAAACCACAGTGTGGGGCACTATTTACATCAACACACTTCAGTGCACACAGATACACACAGATGAGGATCTTAGTCATTGCTTGCCTCCCGGGGTAAGCATCTTTATTTTCTTTAGCAGAAAAGTCTCCTGTGCATCCATAAAATGGCAGCCTTAATTAAAATATGATTCATTTGACTTCTTAATGGAAAGCTCTGAAAACTTTCCTCTCTTTGCTCTATCCAATATTATTGCCTTAAGTTTCTATCATCATTTATGCACAATCATTTTAATTATCTTTATAAAATGCAAGTAAAAATATCTTTGGTGGATGGCGTTAAGTAAAGTTGGGACATCTTTGCCTCAAAAGTCTGAGTTTAGGATGCCACAATCAACAAAGAAAAGGGCCCATTAGTGACTACTTGTAAAAGATCTGGTCTACAGCTACATCTGCCATAAGAATTAGAGTTCTGAGTCCTACCAAGGAAACCATTAAAATGAAAGGGCCACTGTGACAGGCCCCTGGGAGTGGAGAGGAGGCTTTGGATACAAGGAACAAACTTTGGTCCTACACAGTATCCTAAGCTCTACACAGTGATTTTGAAAAATAAAGAAAACAAACAAAACTATATAAGGAAACAAAAAACTATCCAACAAAACCTCTAACTGACTAAGTCTGGCACCACACTGAAGGCTTCATGGTACCCTCATCAGAAAATCTGGATTCTTGTGGCACCTGGGTGGCTCAGTGGGTTAAAGCCTCTGCCTTCACCTCAGGTCATGATCCCAGGGTCCTGGGATTAAGCCCCGCATCAGGCTCTCTGCTCGGTGGGGAGCCTGCTTCCCCCTCCCCTCCGCTGTCTGCCTCTCTGCCTCTTTGTGATCTCTGTCTGTCAAATAAATAAATATAATATTAAAAAAAAAAGAAAGAAAATGTGGGTTCTTGCTCCATGGACAACCAGAATTCTCATGGTCATGTCAGCATTCTTAAGTCTGCAGCAGCAGGTGTTGGAAAGACAAATGCACCACGGGAGCAGGAGAATCCACAGAAAGACCGTGGTATATGCATAATGCTTTCGAGCTATGCTCCCCCATGCAAACACTAGCTATTGTCAGTTAATTATTATGTAACTTCTCATACTGAAGGAAAACAAACCAAAAGATTTAGAAATGATTCTGTTAATCTAAAAGGGTACTGATTTCTCCAAGTGTCAGGAAAGGTTTGCTATAGCTCAACTGTTTATACTTTTCTTGCGATGCTTTTGAAACAAGAGTGAGGAGAAGACATTTTTTCTTGTTTCTGAAAGCAACAAACTTACTGGAATTAGAGAACAAAGAGCCTGTGCAAATATGTCCTTCTATATTGCTGCCACGGGTACCCATCTGCCAATCAGACACTCCCTTGAGTTACATGGAGCCGGGGTGTGTGGAGGGTGGATGCCAGGATTCACGCCCACAGCTGCAGCTGCTAGATTAAAGAGGGGGCACTATTGCCATTCAACCCTTTCAAACTCTAGATGTCCTAACACCTGGATGGGGACAAATACAGATTAAGGAAGCATTTCTTTTTCTTAAAGCAGATTAAGTCACTCTCTTTTCTTGTTAATTTATGCATTTTCTCATAGAAATAATTTTATTTCTAGAAACAGTGAACAGATGAACCACAGATTATATCTGAAAAGCAAATTTGCCAAATGTTGCTGATACTAAAAACAGATTAGTTTTTAGTAGATAATCTAGATGAAATTGCATATTCAAAAGAGCATATATAATAGTTCTTAGCAGTAAATTTCTGTAGTATTACTACACTTGAGAGAGAAACACGAAGGAAAAAGATCTTCCCTGATTCTTTTCGGTGGTTAAGAATAAATGTATCTTGTGCAATGGTAGTTAATATGAGTTTATTTTTATAAAGTATTCTAAGTCACCAACTCCCTTCTTCCTAACACTGCACATCCTTGAGCCACTCTCACGAATCACTTCCACACGAAGGATGCAACCCTATTGTTATGTTATTGTATCAAAAAACTTCTAAGATATTTTCTATGAGAATGATGAGAAAAAGTTAATATAAATGTTTTATTTTACAATGTTTGTAACACACTATAAATAAAATGGTATACAAGAATTATAGACCAATCGATCAAATATTTTGTGGAGAAAAATAAGAAATTTAAAGAGTTCATCAGAATCAATGGGAATAATTTGAAGAACCTTGTATGTTATTGGAAGGAAAAAGTGGATGTTCTTTCATCGTCTTCTTTCGTACTGGTTCATTTTTCCAAGTGATGTGTTTTCACAGAAATTGTTCTATTTTGTTTTCATTAATTTATTCATAATACTTAACATGCCCCAAAAAAGACCTTCAACACTGTTTTATTTCTTGTGTTTTTTTTGTAAGGATGGGGTCCTACCAAGATGTTCTTTGTATGGAACCCTCCCAATTCCATACCAAGATGGAGACTGGTTGAATCATAATGATAAAAGGACAAGGCAGTGACAATCGTCACCAGAATCCATGAGTCTTCCTCGTAGTACTGACTTCCCTTTGACCTGGAGATCTAATGAAAAGAAAGTGCAGGGGGCTCTGATAATTGACCTCATGAGGAAAAAGATTGCTTCCTACTTATTAGCAGGGGAGAAAGCCTCACTGGAGCTCATTTCCCCTCTAGTGTGTCCTGCAGGATGACTATAACAACCCTACCTGGGAGGGGGAAAGGATGTTTGGACATGCAGAGACCCAGGGAAAAGGAGAGTCCTCCCACATTTGGCAGAGGTGAGTTTATGGTCACTGAGGTCTGGGGAGAAAGCATCCATTTCCTACCTGTGGGATGAAACACAACGTAAAGACTCAGTGAAGATTTGGGGAGGCTTGAATTTGGTCACTGCCCTAGGGCTTCTGAGAAACGTCCATCTTTGGAGCTCTGGGCTCTGCATTTTTTCAATCAGATATTACACCCAGTCATCTAGACCACGTGATGGTCTACATTATGAATGCTTATACTTTCCTTCCCACCTTCTTTGCTTCTGGATTTTTCTGGCTTTAATGACGTTTGCAGGTCTGCTCCAAACCTATGCCTTATAAAAGAAGCGACTTTCAAGTGTTTAAGACATACCAGGGGGTATGAAAGACAAAAAGATGATCCTGCCCTGATCGAAGGACCTGTGGAGAACCCATGGATGAGAATAACTGAGATGCGTGTGTGCTCGTGTGTGGACACGGATGCGTGTGTGTGTGCACGTGCACATATGTGTGAATGTTGGGAAGGAGATGAGAGCACAGCAACTTCGTGAAGCTTCTGAGAAAATGAAGTGGCTGAGTTGAAACCTGAAGGAAGCCCGGGAGTATTCCAGTGAAGGAAAGTGAGTCCAAAGGCCGTCCAAGACAAGGGTTGATATTCACCAAGCCATCCCAGGGAAATGGTGGTGAGCCCTGAAAACTGCCATAGTGCAGCAGGAGAGAGCAGCAGGTGGGGATTCTGGGTCTTTGGGTGTAAATTCCAGGAAACACACCTGTGCTGGAGACAGATGTTTGATGACTATGCGCTGCTCATCAACAGACAGTGCAGAAGAACATGATTTAGCAACCACCACAGGAACATTCTCTATGCAGCCATGAGCCAGGTGGAGAAGACGGGTTCATAATGTGTAAAATAAGGAAATGGTGATATAACACACACCCGGGGGGAAGCTTCCATATAGGAACAGGCAAACCTGCAGAGGGTTTTCAGGAAAGCCAAGGGAGAAAATCTTCAAGTAGTGGTGATCAGGAGTTTCTGTGGCACAAGTATGGTCATGTTAGTATTACTAACTAACTAAGTATTATAACTAACTAAGATGTTAGTATTACTCTTGGAAAGTTGATCTGGGAAAGAAATGATAACGGATAGGGAAGGATTCCATGGACTTGGAGACATTAATTCACTTAACACTCACAACTCTGATCACACTGACACACTGACATATTTTCAATGACAGAAGAAGTTGCTGAGTCTCAGCCCATTATCCTCCAAATAATAGGTGGCAGGATGAGAATTCAGGTCCAGTATGTTTGATCGGAACCCATGCTATTAATATTAATGCTATACTGTCTCCCAAATAAAAAGGATTACAGATACAGGCAAGTCACTTGTTATTTTGAACCTGGGAAATGTCAAAACACAAAATACCAAGGAACAAAATAGTATTTATGTTCACACTGCTTTGATTTCCTTCTCCGTTGGTTGGGTATAACCTCTCCCTCATTCACAGGTAGCCCTCCTGGGCATATGAAGAGTGCAAATCTATCCACAGTGACTGAATTTATCTTCACTGGGTTCTCCCAGCTCCAAGATGGTGGCCTTCTGTACTTTTTTCCTCTACTTTTCATCTACACCTTTATTGTCATTGGGAACCTATTGATCGTCTTTGCTGTGAGGCTGGACACCCGTCTCCACAATCCCATGTATAATTTCATCAGCATCTTCTCGTTTCTAGAGATCTGGTATACCACAGCCACCATCCCTAAGATGCTCTCCAACCTGGTCAGCCGTCAAAAGACCATCTCTTTTATCGGTTGCCTCTTGCAGATGTATTTCTTCCACTCACTGGGAAACACTGAGGGAGCCTTGCTGACTGTCATGGCCATTGACAGGTACCTCGCCATCTGCAGCCCCCTGCGCTACCCGACCATGATGACCCCCCGACGGTGCGCACAGATTTCTGCGGGTTCTTGTGTCTTTGGCTTCCTCATCCTTCTACCTGAGATTGTGTGGATTTCTACCCTGCCTTTCTGTGGCCCCAATCAAATCCACCAGATCTTCTGTGATTTCACACCATTATTACATTTAGCCTGTACGGATGCCTCCGTGATCTTAGTGCAAGATGTGATTCATGCTCTGGCCATTCTGATAACAGGCCTGATTATTTCTCTTTCTTACATCAGAATTGTCGTTGTGATCCTGGGTATCCCTTCAGGGGAGGGCCGTAAAAAGGCCTTCTCCACCTGTGCTGCCCATATTGCTGTCTTCCTGCTGTTTTTTGGCAGTGTGGGCCTCATGTATCTTAGATTCTCTGCCGTGTATACACCATTCTGGGATGCTGCCATCGCTCTGACCTTCTCTGTCCTTGCTCCTTTTTTCAATCCCATAATATACAGTCTGAGGAATAAGGATATGAAAGATGCTATTAAGAAACTCCTCTGCCCTCACAAGATGTTTAATTTCCTTGGTAGGTGATTTAGGCAGGAGTGCCCTGTATACATGGAACTTCCTCACAAGTTATAGACCCCCACAAACGCTAGAACTCAAAGTAATTATGCAGTTCATCCCAATTTCTTCTCCATGTGCCGATGAGTAGGTTGATGATGTTCTCTGAGGACTTACAGAGAAGATCAACATACCAATTCCTCTCCTTGTTTTTTAGAATCAGCAGACTGTTTTCTTTCCTGTATCTCCCATTTTGTTTAATTTAATTTTTTTTTTAAGAGAAAGAGAGAGCACAGGAGGAAGAACAGAGAGAGCAGAGAGGGAGAGAAGCAGACTCCCCACGGAGTGCAGAGCCCCATGCTGGGCTCAATCTCACACCCCAAGACCATGGCCCCATCTGAAACCAAGAGTCAGACACTTAACTGACTGAACCGCTTGGGGCACCCCATGTTTGTTTGATTTTAATTTACTCTTTTACTTTAAAATGATCGATTATATAAATATTGATAATACAGATCTTGACTTTTACGATACTATCTCTTTACCGAGCTCCCGGTGACCTGATGGAACCCATGTAGCTCACTCCCCATGACACTAAGGTGACTAGTCCTACTTCTTTCAAGAAGTCACTGGATATTAAGTAGAAGCAAGAGTTCCTGGTATACAGAGGATAAACCTAATCCCGTATCTTTTTTCCTCTCTAGTCAGCCTTGCTAGTATTTGGAGACCTATGTGCTGGCGTTCTCAGCATGTGATGATGTCATGAACCCAGGCATCACAGACTGTATTTGGTATTATGTTAACTACTATAAAGAGAAGTTGAGTAAGTCAGACACCTGCCCATGAGAACTTACCACCTTATGTAGGATCAGTGTGAGAATGTTAAGACATAATAAATGCCTACATTTACATTTATAGTCAATGACATTTATTGATTATTTAATTAACCTCTCTAAGAAATTGTCTATTTCCCCTACCATATTTCCCTACATATCAGTGCTAAGACATATAATTTGTGTAGCAGTTTTAATATGATACTATGTGACTTGGTAATAAATATATTAGAACTCAAAATTATATGCTAAAATCTATTGATGTTTCCACAATGTACTTATACCAATTCAGTTTAAATATGGCAAAACATTTCACGGATTGGGTATAAAAATTATTTCTCTATTTTGAACCTCTATATTGTTTCCTCACTATCACCATTCTTATAAATGTGGCAAATACCACTTTTTTGCATAAAATTCTCTCCATGGATTTTAAGATGGATTTTAATAAACTGACCTATTAAAGTAAAATGTGCAGATAAGTTTATAGTTGTGGGTAAAGGTACTGTTTTTGTGAAGGTTGCACTAGTAATGCATGAATGTGGTACTTCAAGTATAACTTCAATAGCAACTAATATGATTAAAGAAGTCTGGTTATTCTGTGGAGCTGTCCTTTCTATCACTGACAAGTTGAATTTGCAGGAGGACTACATTAGAGTGATAGATTTCAGTGGTAAATTGAGTTATTAGTCCTGGTTCTTCACATCCCTGGAACAGAAGAATAACCACAAATTTGCAATGAGTGAATTCATGGTGGGTGGTGTATACTTCCCTGCCCCTCAACTTTGGATAAGCCTTTTTAATTATTTGATGATTGGGATGTCTGTGAGCATTCCTGAGATCAAATCTGTGCCTTTGCAGTTGGATTTGCTCCCAGCAGCTGCTTCCCTTTCAGCGTTGGACGCATGAGTCCATGTGCCTGAGAATCCCTGGTTCAGAGAATGCGAGACACTTGGAGCTGACCTGAACCCAACCTGCCTAGGCCTGGTGTCTGGAGCCCAGAACCAGAGCCCAGAGCCGGGCGTCCAGCCTAACTCCCCTTGTTGCAACTGATGAACAGACTCGCGAGTGTGAGGCTAAATGATTATTGTTTTACTATCTGCTGTGCATGGGCTTTGTCTGACATAGCACCAGCCTGGGATGGCAGAAATTTAATAACTAGTGCTTATTATCGAATCTTAAGATGTTCTTTTAGGTCGTAAGTATTTTAGAATTGTATTGCTAATTTTAAAAAGCGAAAATGAACTTTTGGGACTTCACCAAAATCAAAAGCTTCTGCACAGCAAAGGAAACAGTCAGCAAAACAAAGAATCAATCCACGGAATGGGGGAAGATATTTGCAAATGACAGTACAGACAAAAGGTTGATATCCAGGATCTATAAAGAACTCTTCAAACTCAACACACACAAAACAGATAATCATATAAAAAAATGGGCAGAAGATATGAACAGACACTTCTCCAATGAAGACATACAAATAGCTATCAGACACATGAAAAAATGTTCATCATCACTAGCCATCAGGGAGATTCAAATTAAAACCACATTGAGATATCACCTTACACCAATTAGAATGGCCAAAATTAACAAGACAGGAAACAACATGTGTTGGAGAGGATGTGGAGAAAGGGGAACCCTCTTCCACTGTTGGTGGGAATGCAAGTTGGTGCAGCCACTTTGGAGAACAGTGTGGAGATTCCTCAAAAAATTTAAAATAGAGCTTCCCTATGACCCTGCCATTGCACTACTGGGTATTTACCCCAAAGATACAGATGTCGTGAAAAGAAGGGCCATCTGTACCCCAATGTTTATAGCAGCAATGGCCACGGTCGCCAAACTGTGGAAAGAACCAAGATGCCCTTCAAAGGACGAATGGATAAGGAAGATGTGGTCCATATACACTATGGAGTATTATGCCTCCATCAGAGAGGATGAATACCCAACTTTTGTAGCAACATGGACAGGACTGGAAGAGATTATGCTGAGTGAAATAAGTCAAGCAGAGAGAGTCAATTATCATATGGTTTCACTTATTTGTGGAGCATAACAAATAGCATGGAGGACAAGGGGAGTTAGAGAGGAGAAGGGAGTTGGGGGAAATTGGAAGGGGAGATGAACCATGAGAGACTATGGACTCTGAAAAACAATCTGAGGGGTTTAAAGGGGCGGGGGGGGGTGGGAGGTTGGGGGAACCAGGTGGTGGGCATTAGAGAGGGCACAGATTGCATGGAGCACTGGGTGTGGTGCAAAAACAGTGAATACTGTTACGATGAAAATAAATTTAAAAAAATATTCTATTATTTTCAGAACGATTACTCATATCAAATGTGTAGTTACTTAACCATGGTGCCTGTGTGTGTGTGTGTGTGTGTGTGTGCGTGTGTGTGTCTGTGTCTGTGTTTGAAAGAAATTTTACACATTAAAGGGATTTTTGATCACTTAGAAACAAAGCAGGTGCTAAAGACCTGAACCTGTGAAGGCAGGGGGTGGGGTAAAGAGACTTAAGAGAGTTGCTCTTTGGAAGTTACATTATCTTTCCTATACTGTTGTTTTCATCATTTTTGTGGCTTATAGTCATCCTGCACTTGAACAGCGAATGAAATTAAAGTCATAGCCTTAAAAATCTTTTAAGGTAGAGTAAACGTTCAGTACAAAATCTTATGTGAAAATAAGAAATGTGCAACATAGTGAAACGTTGTAGACATTCCCCTTCTTTATTCTTACTGCTTGGTGGGTGCACAGAAGCACAATGTTCTGTGTTAGTCCAAACATAGCATAAAATTCATACGAATTCTCTGTGATAGTCTCTAGCTAGAAACTGCTGTGTTAGGTAAATCGGTGTGTCTTTGTCTGAAGCCATAATACCATTCCTTATTGCTTATTTTGGGAGAGAAAATCATTATACTTAAGGAAAAGACTTCTTTAAAAAAAAAGAAAAGAAAACAGCAACAACTGATCTAGGTCAGTAATTTAAGAGAAGATGAGGCTCATATTATAAGGCTCATAATTACATAAAAAGATGCTTGAACTCTTTATTAAGTCACTGGTTGGAGGGGGTGTGGACACAAAGAAACACACACACTCGGCTACGAATATAAACCGGTGTAGACATTCTGCAGAAAAATCTGGTAGAACTTAAATTACACTGAAGTGTATCCTGTCTTAGTAATCCTCCTCCTAGGAATGTGTCCCAAGGACATTCCACACTTGTTAATAAACCCACACGTGTGAAGATGTTGTTTGGGTATTGGGAAGTTGGAAGCAATCTGTGATCTATTATGGCTAAAAGGGATACCTAAAATATGATGAATGAATACTTCAGAGGGTCAGAGAGGTGTTAGATCCCATAAACTTAATGAACACAAAGAAACATAAATAACTGAAAAATAATGCTGACTGGAAAAAAAAACAATAGTGCAATGAAATCAATTGAATACAATTGATATAAACGGAGAGTACTTGTAGGTAAAACACAAATGCATCTTTTGTAAGAAAACATACATACAGAAGACATCTTAAAATTAAAGTTAAAATAAATCAAAATAGCTTTATAGGGAGAAAATAAGAGGAAGAATGAAAATAAAGGAAAAAATTAGAATAAATTTCAATATACATTTAGATGTAATCCTTTTTTTTTTTAACAAAATGGATCACACCCATTAGTGTTACATTTTCTGAGTTAAGTTTTCTGAGTTAACAATACATTTGTTTATGTCTCTCCAAGTCACAGCACAGAGATCTATGATTTCCACGTAAAATAACTACTACATAATAGTTTGTATCATAATCCCTATTGCTGTAAATTTGAGTTTATTTTAATCACTTTTATTCATAAACAAGGCCATAGTATGAAACCACATACTGCACGTTGCAATATTGTTGTAAGATTAATTCTGGAAATATAACTGCAATATTCAATAGTAGTCAAGATTTAAAAATGAAATAGATAATGCCAAATCACCATCCTAAACACTGTAAAAATCTATATAACCTGCAACATTGAGGGCTTATATTTCAACACATTACCCCATGCAATGTATATTATTTGTTGTATTCTTTGCCAGCGTAAGGAAACAAAACAAAACGAAATAAATGAAGACATACATTTAAGTCACCAGAATAATTTATTTAACAATTTATTAATATTTAACAAGCAGAGCAGCTCTTTTCTGTTGCCTCTTTAATTCCTGATTATTATGTGTTGACATTTTTCTATTGAGACTTTTGTTTTAGAAAATTTAAAAAACTTTCACATTACAATTTCATATAATTTACAAAAACAGTGTTTGTTTTTTTTTTTTTTTCAGTAAATCTAAGATGGCTGGAACTAAATAAGTTTTTTAGACATGGTTTCATATACTATCTGAAGCAACCATTATCTGAATTTGGAATGATGGTACAGGATTAAATGTCATTGTGGGTTTCTAAGTAATAGTCAATGCCTTTCATGGAGTCTCATAAAATAAATACAATGCTTAAAATCACGTAGGATTTTAAATTCCAAATTAATTTTCAGAGTAATATTTTGAAGTCAGAAGAGATACTGTTGGGTCAATTGTGCGAAACCTATTATTCTTCGCCCACCTCTGATAAGGGGGGTCTCACCATAGAGATATTGGCAACAGTTTGCCAGGATTTCTGGGAGAGCTTTTGCTGATGGGCTCTCAGGCCACAGTTTTCTGCCCTGATGCAGGACAAAGGATGCCTGGTACTTAGAGATCTACTTTGCAACCATAAGGAAAAGTCCAAGAGAATGACTTGTCAATTTGGGATTAAATAAGAAAGGAACATTCCTAACTGATAACAAATATAAGTTATTATTTAATTATGAAATAAGAATCAATGAGCAGTCATCTTTTGGAGTACAATGTTAGCATCAAGTTGAACTTGTCCATGTGATCATGCAATCTGTAGGAAAATACAATTCCCATGTAAAATATACTAAAACCCAAAAAATGTAATTTCCTAAAAATTCAGATTTGGGTTTCTAATAGCTGTTTACAATAACAAAACTAGAACTTTTTATTTTTTTTTAAGATTTTATTTATTTATTTGACCATCAGAGATCACAAGTGGGCAGAGAGGCAGGCAGAGAGAGAGAGGAAGGGAAGCAGGCTTCCTGCTGAGCAGAGAGCCAGATGTGGGGCTCGATCCCAGGACCCTGAGATCATGACCCAAGCCAAGGACAGAGTCTTTAATCCACGGAGCCACCCAGGCACCCCAAAACTAGAACTTTTTTTTTTAAAGAAGAGCTGCTTATTCCATAAAACAGGGAGGGAGAAATTCAGAGAGAGAATGGCATATTTTAAGGCCTAAAAGCAAGGTTGCGTTTTCCTAAATTTGGCTTACTGTCCTGGAAATAAGTAATCAGGATGTAAGTTCGGGTCTTGGTTTTTGTTTTCCACCAATCTCTTCCCCTTTGCTGTGTCTGCTTCCTTCAAATCTGAGTCTTGGATTTTCAGCATTTTGAGTCTATTAAAAGCCAATCTCACCAGAAGTACCACAGAAAAAGGAAGTTTATAAAAACAATTCATTCCAAAGCCTCAGGCTCCCAGACTGTCTCATTGGTTCTGGATTGAAGTTCCCCAGAACTGGGGTTCTCCTAATTGTCAGGCTGAACTGTTTTTCCTAATTAGAGCCATTGCGGGAATGACTGTTTTCTTGTCTTAATTAGTTTATGTAAAATTCCCAAGAGAGTCTATCTTCCTACTCAAGTTATGCTCAGAAAAAGATACACACATATAAGAAGGAGGGAGAGAGCTCTACAGGGAGCGTCAGATCCATATTTCATTGCCCGGTGAAGGAGATAGAGTTTAGATGGAGGACTCGGGGTAGGGACATAGCACAAGAGTGAAGGAAGTTGATGGTGGCCACATCAGGGTAGGGAAAGTTAGAGTCTTCATCTAGATTTGTCCAACTTTGGAAGCCAACAGCAGCAAGGTCAGTGAATTAACTAATTTTGGGGAACTGGAGATATCTGAAGGAAAAATGAGCCACCTGCATATGAATAGATAACCCAGTGTTCATGCAGATACCATGAATAACTGTTGATAAGATTCTGAACAAAGAGGAGTTAGGAAAAATAATACTGTAGGACAAGTTAGTACAAAGCATAAATGTTTTAAATATTACAGTTTCCCAGGAAATGGGGCCAAGGCTCAAATGATTGCTTTAAAGCCACAAATGAGCCTTGTAAGCGATCTCTGAAATGTTTTAGGAATCAATGTTTCAGGAATCAAGTGAGATTTCCAGTTAGCTGTTTGACATAAACATCACTAATGTTTGCACTAGATTTACAATTACTAAGTTTTAGATAGAGGAGAGTTCAGTGGGAAAAGTCTAATGGTTCTTCTTTCAGGTTCAGATCTTCCTTATACCTTTTTTGAACTGACTGCATTTCTTCGGGAGATTAGGGTATTAGGTCTGGGTCTGCTGGGAGGCACCTTCTTCAACTAGTAGCTTGGTTCAATTTGTAAAACCCTTGCCTGAGAGCCGTAGTTAGAAGATGTGGTGACTACCACTGGGGAGATCAAGACGTATGGGGAAGAACAGGTATGTATATGAAAAATCAAGAGAACTTAAAAAAAATGTTTTAAAAGGAATAGGTATATATATGGTAGATATAGATGATAGATGATCAATAGTCATGAATAGAGAGAGATAAATAGATACTAGGTAGATAGTTAGACATAGTTATAGATAACAGATGGATAGATGGTAGATGATAGGTAGATCTAGTTCACAGGGAATAGGAAGAGAAAGATTCAAGACATGTGGGATTAACTTGTTGAAACTAGAAAAGACACACGTAGAAATTAGTGAGGTTTAAAAAAATGTTAGAGGTTTGAAGGAAGATGAGGATATTTCAGGTAGGAAAGATTTACTTTAAGGTAATGTTCGGAGACCAGAAAATGAAACTGACATGTTTGGAATAACTACAGGTTTACTGAACTGGGGATTGGTGATTAATAACTTGCCATAACAACAGGAGATATGGTTTTTTTTTTTAATAAATAAAAAAAAAGTCTGTACATTAAAGGAAGATGATGTAGTAGATGGTGTAGGAATTTGATGGGTCTTAATTACATAATCAGTGGACAAACACATCTGTAGCTAGTATAAGTAAGAAACTGTAATAAAATGCCATTTTCTAATTCATACACAAAGCTAGAACCTACTGAATGACAGAAAACAAAGGGGGTTTATGACTTCCTGTTCCAGTGATTAAGAGAGTGTTATCCTAGAGGACTTGAGCTGTTCCCTTTTTAAAGCAGAGACACCTCAGAAGAAGGGAATGGAGAGAATGTGAAACTCTCGTAGAGGATGGAAGGAGGTCACGTGTGTAAACTGATAATCTAGCAAGACAGACTTTGAGGGAATGGAAGCTTGTATCGAAAAGTAAGACCTCTGGAAACTTTTACAGTGGTGTAAGGCTTATGAGTAGGCATCAAATTCGATGAAGGCAATGAAGATAAAAGATACTGATGATAGAGCAAGAAAAATGGGAAGTTAAGCATAACCGGATGGTTCATTGGGTTTGAGAAGTGAGGCCACGATGGATATAAAATGACTAATGCTGGTATCTAGATGAACAAAAGTAAGAAATTCACTAAGGGGCTCTGGTGGTGTGCTGTGGATGAGGATGGGGGCACAATAAAAAATTATCACCACCTGAGTCTTCAGCTTCAACAACAGGAATTTATTTTCTTTCAATTCTAGGAGCTAGGTGTCTGCGATCCACGTTTGGACAGAATTGCTTTCTTCTGAGGCCTTTCTCCATGGTTTGTATGTGACTGCCTTCTCCCTGAGTCTTCCTAAGGTCCTCCCTCTGAAGCTGTGTCCACATTTCCTCTCCTTAGAAGTCCACTGGTCATATCTGATTAAGGTCTACCCTAGTGTCCTCATTTTGATTTCATTATCTCCTTATGGACCCTTTCTTCAAGCAGAGTCACATTCTGAGGTTCCAGGGGTTAGAACTTCAACATGTGAACTTTGGGAGGACAGATTTCAGCTTGTAACAGGTGGAGACAACACGTTTGGGTGAAGGTGAGACCTCTAAGTGGGAGGGTTCTGAAGAAAATGTGGGGCTCAAGAAAGAGATGCAAAATAAGAATTCTGGAGTCACATTAGTTAATAAGAGTAGGAGGCCTATAGAAACTGATAAAAAGTCTTGAATAAATAAGATCTTTTCATAAAAAAATATGGAGTTAGAAACAAAGAACAAAGAAAGAAATTTGGGAGGTGGAATACAGAATAGCCAATGAGGGGAACCAGGGTACTGTGGTGTCAAAAGGCAGAAAAGGAAGGACTTCCAAGGATCAGGTGATTGAGCTTTAGAGGTTAGCGGCAATGAGGACAGAGGGAGGCCATTGAAATTTTAATCAGAAAGCCACTGATATACTTTAAGAAAAGTCATATGGAGCATTGAGATCAGATCATTGATTCAAAGGGATTCAGGAGGGAATGAAGACAATAAATACATATTCACGCATTAGGGAAAAATGATGTTGGTAAAGAGGAGAGAAATCATCTGTTTAGAGACAGGACTTCTCTCTTAAGATTTGTGCACATTTGATAACAGAAAAGAAAGAATCAAATAAATGATTCTGAAAAGGGAATAAATTAATAGGACCATATCCTGCAATGTGATGTTTCCATTGCATTCCATGGAGCCTACAGACTCTCTCTCCACCCCAGCTCCCACTAGATAGAGCAGCTCTGCATTTATGGCTCCACGTAGTAACTTCCTATTAATTATGGCATTTGACCAAAGCCTTTTGGCACAAAACATATTTGAGATCCATTTTCCTACAAGAGGGAGGAGAGAAGGAACTGGAGAAGTTAGAATGGCCCATCTTTTTTTTTTTTTTAAAGAAAAATAACACATAAACATTGTTATCATTGGTCTCCTCTGAACATTCTCTGAATAATGATTGCTTATATATGTTATGTATATTATATGTATATATGGAGATAGAGGATATGTCAGAAACAGGGAAGGAAGAGGGTGAAATTCGCCAGTGATGGTTTGTCTTTGCCATTAAAATATTCAATTAAATCACATGCCAAGAATCAGATGAGGAACTGGAAGCCTGAGGAAAGAATTCTGAAATCATTGTGGGGAGATCGTTAGGGAATCAGTAAGACTTGAATGAGGGGAAAAAACTCACCTACTGTTCCTTCACTGCCTTGTCTAGTTTTTTCTTTGTCTAAACACATGGTTTTAAAATGGGGTTCCCTTAACCAGTAAGATTAGAATAATTAGAAATGTGTTAGGCATGCAAATTGTTTGGCCTTACCCCAGATCTACTGAATTAGAAACTCTCAGGATAGGGAACAGCAATTTGAGTTTTAACAATGCCTCCATATGGTTCTGAAGATGTGAAAATTAGGGAATCATTGGTTTAAAATATTGACTATACTTTGTGACTGAAGATTGTCCCATACTATAACTTTAGTTGTGAGCGTCTGTGGGGTATGGACTATTTCCTTCTTTCTTTGTCTTCCTCCACATCCCCAGTGCAGGGATCTACACAGAGCTGGCATTTGGTAAGAATATTTACTCTCTCACCAATAGTAGACATCTCCTACAAGGTTGAGTGCACTGGAAGTTGGAAGTCCTTGTTTTCAACTAGAAAATGGAGAGCCCCAATCAAAGCACCAATCAGGAATTCATCTTCTCTGCCTTCCCTTATTCCTGGGAAGGTTCTGTCATCTGTTTTGTTCCACTGCTCTTCATTTACACTTTCATTGTCTTTGGAAACCTGGTCATCATCACAGTGGTCCAGCTGAACGCTCACCTCCACACTCCCATGTACTTCTTCATCAGCGCCCTTTCTTTCCTGGAGATCTGGTACACCACATCGACCATACCGAAGATGCTCACCAGCCTGCTGAGTGAGAAGAAGAGCATTTCCTTGAATGGCTGTCTCCTGCAGATGTATTTCTTCCACTCCACTGGCATCAGTGAGGTTTGTCTCTTGACAGCTATGGCCTTTGACCGCTACCTGGCCATCTGTAACCCTCTTCATTATCCCACTATCATGACCCCCAGGCTGTGTGTCCAACTGACTTTGAGTTGCTGCGTTTGTGGCTTTATCACACCCCTCCCTGAGATTGCCTGGATCTCCACACTGCCGTTTTGTGGCTCTAATCACCTTGAGCATATCTTCTGTGACTTCCTCCCTGTGCTACGCTTGGCTTGCACAGACCCACAAGCCATCGTCATGATTCAGGTGGTGGATATTGTCCATGCAGTGGAGATTATTATAGCCGTGATGCTCATTTTCATGTCCTATGTTGGTATTGTGACTGTAATTCTACGTATTCGGTCAGCTGATGGCCGGCGCAAGGCATTTTCCACGTGTGTTTCCCACCTCACTGTCTTTCTGCTCTTCTTTGGCAGTGTGGCCCTCATGTACCTCCGCTTCTCTGCCACCTACTCCTTATTCTGGGATACAGTCATTGCTTTGGCCTTTGCAGTTTTGTCCCCCTTCTTTAACCCCATAATCTATAGTCTGAGGAATAAAGAAATAAAGGAAGCTATAAAAAAACACTGGGGTCAAGTTAAAATCTTTTTTCATAAGACCAAGCACCTCAAGTAAGATCTAATTATTGGAAGTCTACATAGTTCTTGGTGACTTCTCATTCTCAGCTCTCTGTGATCTTTTCCCACCAGCTTTTACTGAAACTGGTCTTCCGGAGGTCACCAAGAACAAAATTCACTAAAACTAGATATGTAATAGTTTTAGTGAGTTTAGTGTATGCAATAGTTTCTTTCACTCTTTATCCAACCTGCATATGGTTGGATCTGACTTTGTTAAATCAGCTTCCTGCCACTCAATTCAGTCAAGAAAAATTCATATTATGGAAATGATCTGGGTCAATATTTAATTTTAACATTGTCAAAATGTTTGTCAGATATGGTAATTGAAAACTCATCTTCATAAGACAAAGTTCCCTCTGTGGTACCACTAATGGATATAGTTGAAAAATAACCCTAATTCCTAAATTAAGTATTTACTGTTTTCTTAATTTAAATTCAATTAGCCAGCATACAGTACATAGTCTCTGAGGTAGTGTTCAATAACTTATCGGTTGTGAATAACACCCAGTACTCATTATTGACGAATATCTGTATAGACATGTTTCAGCAGGTTCTCCTACGGCTCACCTGTTCCATTCGCACCTTAGCAGTACTGTACAACATGAGTCCCATGTCTGGATCAGTAACGAGCCAAGGCCATCACAACTATAATGTGTGAAGTGAGTGGAGGCCGTTTTGCTCAAGACTCAATCCATTTCATTATTGCTGGTGACTGTAAGAAGCTAGGACCATGGGTAGGCCTCTGTAATAGGGACAGGGGAGGAAGCCTGACAAGGCCATTAGCTGCAATTGTGCAGTAGTTAAAGACTATGGCAAAGAATCTTAGGCCAAGAAGATCACTGAATAATACTATAAGCGCAAAAACAAAATTTAAAACTTAGTCTTAAAAAAAATAAAGCAATATAACCATCAATGAAATCTTAATCTTTGTGTTCAATGCAATTAAAGATATTGTGAATTAAGTGATGACATCATTAAATCCCCATTGCACGAGTAAACCAGCATAGCCACGCTGCGTTCTGACTGTTCCAGCTGGCATCCAACAGTACTGAGTGACTCTTCCCTTTTCCCTTGGCTTTGAAGATGCTGGAATCCTTGTCCTATTTTGTTTGAGGGCTCTTTCTCTTACTGAGTCTTTTTATACATGCTTCATAAAGGGTGATTTTCTCCAGGGCTCACACCCCAATTAAGATGTAATAAAGGGTAAATTTACATTTACTACAATGTAAATGCTAGGAAATTTCCCCTCCTCCATAGCCCACCCACACAAGTCCTGTGATTGTCAGCCTCATTTTCCCGTGACTGTGCCACAGCCACGCCCTCATCCTCACTCCTTAATGTGATGACACCAGATGGAAAGACAGGAGTAAGGGGGAAAGGCTGATAAGAAGAAGCTAGTATGATCTAACAACAATCTTAGCTAGAGAAGGGAAGGTAAATGAGAGAAAACCCATAGGCTGTGGGTGGAGATGTCCCAACAAAGAAAGTCTTCAGCATATACTTGGTAGGTGATAATAAGGGAAAACGAGGGAAGAGAGGAACAGGGAGACCAGCAGTGTTGCTGGGTTTGAGGAGTGTGGCAATGTCTCCTGTTCTTCCAGAGAAATGAGGAAGGAATTACTTCACTGATTGACTGACTAGTTATTTTAACTGTACTTTCCCCAAGGGTAATATCGTTAGAGAACTGATATGCATGAACCTCCAGCAGGGGAAAGGGTTCATACTTTTTTTTATCTCTTCTCTCCACTTTCTGTATTATATAATCCTTTCCTAGAAATTATCAGTGTCCCTAGAACTTCATATAGCTAAAACTACTTCTCTCACATCCATACACTTCCACCTTCAAGCTGTTTTCCCAACTGAGGCTGAATTATTTCTTAAAACTTAGATCTGATCACTTTGTTACTTTGCTTAAAAACCTATGATTAAACCTACCCTACTCTGTGAATGGAATTTTACTAGACAACGTGTGTGTGTGTCTGTGTGTGTGTCTGTATGTGTGTGTGTTGAGCAAAAACAATTCCAAGCTGAGGAAAAGTAAAAGCAAAGGAAACAGAAAAGAAAGTTCATGGTGTGTTGACATCCATGCATGACTTTCTTACTATGCCCTTAGTAAATGCATAGGATTAAGGAAATGTGTGGCCTCTGGACTTGGTGAGCACGGGAGAACCTAACTCATTCTTCTTAATTTTAGATGTATTTTATCAACAACTCTACTGCATTTATTAATCATAGTTTTGCTTCTTGTAATAAAATAACATTTTTATATTCACAACTGCAATTATATTTATTGATAACAAAAATACAATTTTCTCCTTATTGGGCATGGACTGTATAGAAGATATTGTAATAAATGTCTCCTGTATATATGTTACTTGATAACAATCCTAAGAAATAGGTATTATTATCATTCTTATTGTGTAATTGAGAAAACTGTGACTTCTAAGGGTTAAATGACTTGTCTGAGGCCATGCATTTAGGAAGAGGCTGGGCTGTGATTCGAACTCCATTCGCTTTTACTCCGAAAGCCTTGCACTTAACCACCTAACATTCCTACATTCCTAACATTGTGCTGATATTCTTGAGGAAACAGAGAGGTGAGGAGGACTCTCTTCTCAGAGGCGATAACATAGGCCATTCCTGAGGTTCTTGTTAATTCTATTGAAATAGCTCAGCTATTTCTTCAAGAAACTTTAAAAATGTATCACTATATACAGAGGAAAGTGCTAGGTGTTGGAATGATGGTGCTGTAAGGCCCATTCTCTGATGTGCAGAAACTCACAGTCTGGGACCAGAGCTGACATCAGTTGACCCAGGAGCTGGATCCGGGTGATGGGAGGTCTACACCCCTGCCGTTGTCCTTGGAACGTGGGTTCTGCTTGTCTTCCCCCCTTCAGGGGCTGCTCCAAGGACAGAGTCTTGACGTGTTGATGAGGTGCTCACAGAATCTGGGCAGCATACACTACTGAACCCCATTAATGCCCCTATATAAACTTTTAAGACTCTGGTGATTGGGTGTGAGGACCCATGCATCCTGTGGTCACCCAAGACACCTTGTATGCAAGTTCCCTTTGCTTATTAAACCTGCCATCTACCAATCTGGAGTGGCCTGCCTTTTTTTGGGTGTCTCACTGCCCTCCAAATATGGAGACTGGTTTCAGATTACACCTGGAAAGGTTCAGAAGAGCTTGTAAACCAACAAAAGGATGCTGTAGAATTTATCCTGAAAATGCTTTTTTTTTTCCCCCAAATACTTGGAATCTCAGAATAGGTCACAATGGGCATGAAGGCCACGTCCCCCATCCTGGGCAACATTCATGGCTTCATAGTTCCATTATGTGGCTGCTTCTTCTGTGGACCTGTGGATTTTTCTTCCACAATTATGAACCAACCTGCCACATCATAGCCCAATAATTTCTATGTATCAGGCACTGATAGGTTCTGGAAAAGAGTTTCCACAGGACAACTGGAGAGAAACTTATGAAAGTACTATACAAAAAGTAATAAAAACACTCACAAAATCATAGCAGACTTAGTATCTATTCTTGGTGAGTCAAGAAAAACTTCAAAGAGAAATTTATTTCTTCTGAGACATGAAGAACCTTTACTGTTTCTTTGCATTGGTTGTTTACCCATAGATCTCCACCCCGATTTAATTTAGGAGATTTCTTGACACAAACTAAGGACAGGCAGTAGACCACTTTTAAGGAATACCTTACTCTTTTATCCTCGATAATGGCGAGATAGAATTTTTGCTGGAAGGACTAAAAGCTTCTTCCTATGTAGTGGAAGTATTTATTCCAAGTAAAACCAAGAGCTGACACATTCAGAAAGTAATTTGAGGTAAATGAGCTTTAAAAATTGTTTGCAATTAAACTTTTGACATTTAAAGTTATTTTTGCTCTTTCATTCTTTAGTTTAGAAAAGATTTATCATATGTCTATTATCTATTTTTTAAAGATTTTATTTGTTTGTTTATTTATTTATTTAAAAAGAGAGAGAGAGAGCATGAGTGGGGTGTGGGGCAGAGAGAGAGGGAGAAGCAGGTTCCCTGCTGAGCAGGAAACCCCATGTGGGACTTGATCCCAGGATCCTAAGATCATGACCTTAGCCAAAGTCCAATGCTTAACAGACTGAGCCACCCAGGAGCCCAACTGTCTACTAAATAAGGATTGGTTCTTGCACCTTGAGGTAGACATTTATCACAGGTCTTATAAGGTGTTTTCCTCTTGATAGTAAGATATAATAAGATGCCCAGAAAATCATTTCATTTTGTTTTGAAGACTCTGGCTATCCCTACCGTTCTCTCTCTCTCTTTTTTAAAAATTTAGTTTAATTTATTTTTATTCTTTCAGTGTTTTAAGATTCATTGTTTCTGCACCACACCCAGTGCTCCACGCAATATGTACCCTCCATAGTACCCACCACCGGGCTCACCCATCCCCTCATCCCCCTCCCCTCCAAAACCCTCGGTTTGTCTCTCAGAGGCCACATTCTCATGCTTCATCTCCCCTCACCTTTCTCCTAATGCCCCGGGTCACTTTCCCTTGTGTACACCCACGTGACATTTGCAGTGAGAAGTCTCATCTCTGGACAGTTTCTGAAAGACCATAAGGCAGTACTAATTTTCTTCAAAGTCACCTCAGAAATAGAGCTGGAATTCTCTTCACTGATATTCCTCCGAATCCTACAACACGAATTCATCAAAGTGCAGTGTGACCGTCTATTGTTTCTGGAAAGCAGAGAAGATGGTATAACGGAACTTTCGATGTAGACTTGAAAATGTCTCGTTTTTTAGTGACGGATTGACAAATGTCCTGGTTCAAGTGACTTATATTTGCAAATAACAAACCATTCCTCTACCTTTTAGAAACCATTGTTTTCATGAGAAAAATCTAATGTTACTGATGTCAGTTTGCTTGGTGCATATATATGTGTACGTATGTATACATACACGTACATATATGTACAGTTTGCATGGAGCCAACTGTAAGCACGGGGGCCATTAGCATATTCTTATTATATATGGGATGGGATATTTTGTAAACTCCTCGAGAATAGGCATCTTGCCGTGTTCACCTCTGTGTTCCCAATGTCTGTGAGAATTCTTTATCCCTGGAAATGCTCAATAGTAGTTTGCTGAAAGAATCAAGTTTTAGAATAGAGGTAGTCTATGTTTCTTGACAAATTACAAGTGATAAAAAATTAAGTTGTAGAAAAACTCAGGCTTTTCCCACATCCCCAGAGAAGGACAGGGGAGGGAGATAATGGGAAAGGCACGATATCTGGTCTGTTTGCAGCTGCACATGCAGCCACTGTAACAGTGGAATGCAGCCACGTCACAGATAATCCACGTACATTTCGATGACTGCCATAGATGTTAAATAGAACTTTCACTGACATTGTGGGACTCTAGTCCCTTAAATACAAGAACTAAACTTCATGGTTTAATCATGGCTAGGAAGGAGATAATGTGTTCAGTCCTGGCCCTTGGCTCCTCCTTTACTTTATTTTAATGAGAAATAATATTTTTCAGTTGAACTCTTTTTTCCCTGAGTGGGACCATGGCACCAAACTTGCTATTTTTATAAGGTTTATAAGAACTGAAGCTTCTATAGTTTCCTTCAGCACGGCTGTACTCAAAGAAAATCATTAGTGGATGGGAACATCAAGCAATTTTATGTGAGATTTTTAAATGATGCGTTGCAAATCATTCTTTAAAAAATACAGCCTTAGCTTTACGAAGAATTATTCCAAAGCAGATCCCAGACCTTTTCATTCTGATTTTCAAAATTAATGATTCAGAATAAAATGTATGGCTTGTAACTAAAATATAAAGTGAGCCATATAACAATTCTATGAAACAGGTAGATTGGTCATTACTACCCCCATTATGTACTTAACAAAATTAAAGCAAATTTCTAATGCTCATGTGGTTGTTAAATGGAGGAATCAAGCCTTTTAACTGACGGTCCAGTGTACTTGCCATTATCCCTGCCTCTCCTTCCGCCTCAATCACTTGGTTCGCTGTATAAAGCAAATATCATGGGTTTTGCTTTTTCTTATTCAGTGCATTGATACTAAATAAAAAAATATTTAAGAGGTAAAGGATCTGTACTTGAGGAACTACAGAACACTCATGAAAGAAATTGAAGAAGACACAAATAGATGGAAGACCATTCCATGCTCTTGGATCGGAAGAATAAACATTGTTAAAATGTCTATACTGCCTAGAGCAATCTATACTTTTAATGCCATTCCGATCAAAATTCCACTGGCATTCTTCAAAGAGCTGGAGCAAATAATCCTAAAATTTGTATGGAATCAGAAGAGACCCCGAATCGCTAAGGAAATGTTGAAAAACAAAAATAAAGCTGGCGGCATCACCTTACCTGATTTCAAGCTTTATTACAAAGCTGTGATCACCAAGACAGCATGGTACTGGCATAAAAACAGACACATAGACCAGTGGAACAGAGTAGAGAGCCCAGATATGGACCCTCAGCTCTATGGTCAACTAATCTTTGACAAAACAGGAAAAAATATACAGTGGAAAAAAGACAATCTCTTCAATAAATGGTGCTGGGAAAACTGGACAGCTATATGTAGAAGAATGAAACTCGACCATTCTCATACACCGTACACAAAGATCAACTCAAAATGGATAAAAGACCTCAACGTGAGACAGGAATCCATCAAAATCTTAGAGGAGAACATAGGCAGTAATCTCTTTGATATCAGCCACAGCAACTTCTTTCAAGATACGTCTCCAAAGGCAAAGGAAACAAAAGCGAAAATAAACTTCTGGGACTTCATCAAAATCAAAAGCTTCTGCACAGCAAAGGAAACAGTCAAAAAAACAAAGAGGCAACCCACGGAATGGGAGAAGATATTTGCAAATGACAGTACAGACAAAAGGTTGATATCCAGGATCTATAATGAACTCCTCAAACTCAACCCACATGAAACAGACAAACACATCAAAAAATGGGCAGAAGATATGAACAGACACTTCTCCAATCAAGACATACAAATGGCTATCAGACACATGAAAAAATGCTCATCATCATTAGCCCTCAGGGAGATTCAAATTAAAACCACATTGAGATATCACCTTACACCAGTTAGAATGGCCAAAATTAACAAAACAGGAAACAACATGTGTTGGAGAGGATGTGGAGAAAGGGGAACCCTCTTCCACTGTTGGTGGGAATGCAAGTTGGTGCAGCCTCTTTGGAGAACAGTGTGGAGATTCCTCAAGAAATTAAAAATAGAGCTTCCCTATGACCCTGCAATTGCACTCCTGGGTATTTACCCCAAAGACACAGATGTCGTGAAAAGAAGGGCCATCTGTACCCCAATGTTTATAGCAGCAATGGCCACGGTCGCCAAACTATGGAAAGAACCAAGATGCCCTTCAACGGATGAATGGATAAGGAAAATATTTTAAAAATTAAAAAAAAATAAGAGAGACTGAGAGAAGATTATAGTAGGGAGCAAAAGAGCTATATTTTTTAATGATAGGATTGCAAACTTGAATAATATATATTCTGAATAGAGTTAAGGCACAAAAAAAAAAAAAAAAGAGTTAAGGCACAAATAACTTTAAAGGACCTGAAGTGTTAAGAATGAACATCAATACATTTAACTCTAAAAAAGATCACTTCATGTTTTTGAATTATGTTACGTAATATTCTAACCCACTTAAGAGGCAAAAATTGGAGACATTTTAAAACAAGAACTAATTCTGGAGAAGCAAAAATTAAAAAATTTAAAATAATAAAATAATTATGACCTTTATCCCATGGGAAAGAAATGGTTTTATGTTAAAATTAATATCATTTCCTTGTTGGTTTATGAGCCAAGAAAGTGGGACTCCAGAATATACCCAGTAAGTGTGATATCAATGTTAGTGCTGCAAGCTGGGGCTACTCCAAAATTTGAGGTAGAGAGCATCTCTTGGAGCTTCTGGGCCCAGGAAAAGATCTGATAATTGAGGGGAGGCTGCAGGCAAGCTGGACAGAGCTGATTAAATGGGTATGGGAAGCACAGATCTGCCTAGTGCCGATAACCTTGACCCATACAAGAACCCTGCAAATTATTTTTGCCCTTGCAAAGTGGAAGGTAAGACTCCTCTCTCATGAAGCTGTCTGGGATGCACTCCAGCTTCCTCTGCAGCCACCGGTGCTCACTCATCTAAGAGCGGCATGCCACCTGAAAGACAGTACGGGGCTCTAAACCTCCTTTGTGTTCTGGTCAGTCTCGATGGCCTCAGAGCCAATGAGCATTCTCAGAAAACTGTAAAAGTAGCAAGAGAGTCAGGGGTCCAAGTGTTAAACTACCAAGATTTAAGATCTTCTCATCCTGTCCCTCCAGTAATCCTCAAGTCACCCTGATCCTCGCCCCAACAATGGTGGTGCTAAGGGGACTGCAGTGACTCGGTCAGTCTAGATGGACTGAGAAGATGGGGCAGGGCTGAGCCTCACAGGCAGGGGCCAGAGCAGTAAGAGAAGCTTGCTCTACGATCCTCTCCTGGCTTCAAAGGCTGAAAACCCAAAGAACACTGGTTATGATGCATGAAACCTCGTCCCCAAGTCTTGCACACTTCCACATTGCTCCCTGCTCTAAAGAGTTCTTTTTTTTTAATAATCATATTTTTAAAAGACTTTTTAAATTTATTTACTTGAGAGAGAGGAAAAGAAGCAGGCTCCCCACTGAGCAGGGAGCCCGATGCAGGACTCCATCCCAGGACCCTGAGATCATGACCTGAGCCAAAGGCAGATGCTTCACACACTGAGCCTCGAAGCACCCCAAGACTATTGCTCTTACCCTCTTTTATTATATTATTTCATAGTGACCAATCCTGCCCTATTATTTCTTGGGACATAAGCTTATCCCAGGGTTGGTACCACTGGTGAGAAGTTTCTGGAACAGGATAACCAGAAATGTTGATGGATTAAGAGAAGCTTAGCTACAACAGACAAAGGGCAGGGTGGTATGGCGGCGACACTCACAGGGACTTGACTCTGCACACGTACAACCAAAAGCCATCGGATAGGACACTTCTCAGACACTACTTCTGTTCTCAAATAAAAATAGGATGGTGATAATACCTGCTTCACAGAATTGTCTAAAGATCAGAAAGTAATGTGAATTAATCATGTCAACATGTAAGTTATATGTACATTAAGATAATTGATGGTGGTTCTTAACTCTTAAAGATTAAAAATCTTAAAAATCTTAAAGATTTTTTTAAGGTCTTAATTTTTTATTTGAGGAGAGGGGCAGAGGGAGAGGGAGAAGTAGGCTCCCTGCTGAAAAGAGAGCTTGACCCCAGGACTCTGGGATCATGAGCAGAGCTGAAGGCAGATGCTCAACCAACTGGGCCACCCAGGTGCCCCTCTCCTAGGTAAAGGTTTTAGAGTGTTTTCTCCCCACTCTAATTCCATCAGAGGTTCCTTGGTGTGTGGATATAATTCATTGCCTGAGTTGTGTTTCTGCCTTTAATGCTGTTATATATTTGAATATAATGAAATGATATGGAAAAGTAAAACAGTACTAGACTTTCAAGAAGATAATTTTAAGCTCTCTCAGTTGAAGGAGAGGAAAGAGGGGAAACCAGAAGTGTAGAACCTCGCTCTACTCCAGTAGAACAATAAGCTAGGATATTTAGGTTGGAATCACACTAGAATGAAGTGTGGGCAGCATATCTAGCTCAGGGAGTTCCCTGCTTTGTAGAAGGGTCTGAAGCCATTATACTATTTTCTTTTTGTTTGTTTTACTTTTGTAAAGTTGCCAAAAAGAAGTATGCCTTTGGAGAAGAATTTCTGTTTCTCTTTCTCTCCGCCAAAAATACAGGTTGACTTTTATCCACATTTTAGAACTATAAACCATTTAAAAAAAAAGTGATTTCATTAGTTTGTTCAATGAGGTATCCTAATTTTTGCTTCATGAAATAAAAGTAAACACACATACATCTCACTTCCTTCATCCCTTCCATTTAAATGACTAAGAGTACAGCTAAATCAGATTTTTAAAAACCCAATCTATGAAGCTAGGAATAAAATTTTCTTCCTATTTTGACAAAGACTCTACAGAGAGAATTAGGCTATCTTGTTAATTTCAAGACTGTTAGAAATCTGCACCTGGGTTTTCATGAAATTGTTGAGTTATATTTCCTAGAGATACATTGGGAGAAAAAAAACACACAAAAAAACAAACAAACAAACAAAAAACTATGCATATCCTGAGTTCCTGTCATTCTGGAGTCCAAAGATTGGATGGTCCAGAATTCCATCCTGACTTACATGGAATCTAAGACTAATCAAAGAAACACAACAAAATTTTAACACAACCTTTTTATCTTACATCTATTAACTGTTTTTTTCTTTTTAATTTTTCACTCAGAAACCTGACTTTATGTTCATAACACATTTATGTTTTACAAAGTCCTACTGAGAAACTTCTGGAGCCACAGTCTCTCTGAAGCGCTGAGTCACCCAGCGTCTGCTCAAGTTAGCAGCTCCCTCAGCTGAACCTGTGTCCTGAAGATAACGTGGACTACAGCTGGCGGGATTTGGGGCCCAAGGTTACTTTTTTTTTTATTTTTTCTTTTACTCTTCCACATATGTAACGTTTCTTTCATCTTTATCTGAAGAAGACTAGACAGCTTTTTGAGAATTGTCTGTCTTTCTCTCCCTTTGTCTTCTTCCTCTCTCTTTTGGATACAATTTATCTTGCCAGGTTCTTGACCTTCCAGAAAAGTGAAACACTTTCCAAAGGAAACCGTGAGTACAGAATTCTTCCTCGTACAGTTTGTCACCAATATAATCAGGAAAGCTGTCTCTTTTGAAATTTCTGCACTGTGTTTGATAGAATCTGTAAGGATTGTTTCCTGGCTTTTAAGAAGTAGAGAAGCTTAATTTTAACTCTTTCTGTGAATATCTCACTTTAAACAATGATCTTGAGCTCATAGCTCGTAGCAATGACCTGATTACATGGGGTCATAGAGAAAACAAGTAGATAACTTGGAGCAAAATAATACACAAGAAAGATTGGGGTCTCCAGAACCATTTGATTCTGTAGCCAAACTACTAAAGGACATCCACCAAGTAGCAATTATATTTTGGGAGGAAGAAGATTAAAAATTTGAAATTGGTGTTCAATGTTCTGACTGAGGTAAGCTAGGGAAAACTGTGCCCATATCCAGATGAAAGAAGGTAAACTCTACAGAGATTTTGCCGGCTATTGTCTCAAATAGGTTGGATCCCACTTGTGTTGTTTCACAGTGTAACATTTTACATTGCAAAAGCCAATTACCGAGAGGTTAATAACTTGAAATTTATGATAATTGCTAAAGGATGTGCTGAACTTTTTATCTGTAGTGTTTGTGAATAAAGCAAATAGAAAAGATAAACATATATGGGCTATACTTTGTGTGAAAAAAACAAACATTTCCAAACGTTTGTGTATGTCAATCATCAAGTTTATTGCAAACCATGTTTAATTATTCATTAGATTAAATTCAGAATGATCAGTACAAGTCAACACTTTTCTAGCCTCTGTAAAGAAAATAAAACTACAACTCTTTTCATCCCTCTGAGATGTGTGATTTTGCTAATTTAAACTTGTCTCCATCATTAATCCAAATTAATTCTATTTATAGGACTTAATAAATGGTGGCAGATATTTATGTGAAAAGTTGGGAAAATGTAATCACTGATAAAGAATTACTATCCTAAAGGGTAGCTGCATATGGTTGAAATTATGTAAATATCCTAGTGTCTTGTGACAACAGGTTTTTACAGGCTTCAAGACATCTGAATGTAAGTTCAACCTGTGAAAACACCTTGGAACACAGAAAGGGACATCACAGAGATTTGAGAACCAGCAAGAGATAGAAAATTTCTAACTTTCAGGCTATGGAGAGTGGTGGACCAAAGGTGCTGGAAACAGCAGAGCAGATCCAGGAAAGGCGTCAAGAGGTGTTAACTCGCTACAAAAGGTTCAAGGATCTGGTTGCTGAGAGGGGTCAGAAGCTTGAAGATTCCTATCAATACCAAGTTTTCAGACGGGATGCAGAAGACCTGGAGAAGTGGATCTTGGAGAAACTCAAGATTGCAGATGATAAGAGCTATGAAGACCCGACGAATATACAGGTACTTCAGAGCAGACTCTAAGATCTCCAGGGAGGGAAACATTCTTGTAATATAAGTGGGTATTTAACTATAAGGGCATGATGTCATAGAAAGTTCAGACTTCCTGTTAGGGCTCATAATTCTGTCACTAAATGGCCTGTGTCCTTAACTTCTTAAGCCCATGTCTTATGTACAGAGGAAGCTCACCCTATGGAAGTAATTCTGGTCTGAAGTTCTGCTATGGGCATAACAGTGACTGGGAGTTCGAGGATGTTATGACATATCAGGAAACTTTAATATTTCAAGGTTATGAAAAGTCAGGGCTTCCACTCTGCTGGGAGATTTTCCCCAGGTTCCTCCCAAGAGGCTATCCATGCCCTTGCCCAGTCTACGTGACAGGTGTCAGGAGGAGGCGCCTCTCCCTTCTTCTATCACAGCATGTGACAGAGTCATGACCAGAAGAAAGGGTTACCTACCTAAAAGGGGTAGTTGATGTTGGAGGGGAAGCACCTGGATCAAGAACAGAGTGATATTTATTAAAAAAGATTGATATACGTATGACAACAAGAGTATTAACTGAGAAGCAGAAACCTCTCAATTAAAAAAAAAAGCCATTATATTAATGATCATTTTCATCATTGTGTTCAGCTTTCCATAGCACTTACTTCCTCTATTCTGAAGAGGAACAAATATGGGACATCTTTTCATTCTCACTAAAAGCAAGTGAGACTTAAAAATAACAGGGTAATTACTGGAAACTCCCCAGAGTCAATGCGGACAGGACAGAACATTTTCCTGGGTCCCCTAACCTTGTGCCTGGATTGGCCTCAAGTGGTCATTTCTTTTAGGATGTGACTTCTCCAGCTCTGGTCATCGGTCATCTCTTTATCTAGGTTGTGAAACAAGTTGTTCTGCCCAAAAGTAAGAAAAGGAACTTCATACTCTAGGCATACTAGGGTTCATTAGCCTTAACTTCTGATTTCTAAACTTCAGGCCAAGTATCTGAAGCATGAGTCCTTCGAGGCAGAAGTACAAGCAAAATCAGGGGTCATTCCTGAACTGGAAGAAATCAGGGAAACCCGATTTGCTGAGGGGCATTTTGCCCACGAGGACACCAAGGTAAATGTATGGTAGGGCTCTATAAGAGATGTTTCCAATTGTTGATTATGTTAGCAGAGTTTTAAGTTATTATGCCAGGTCTAAAGCTTGATATAGGGGGTTTGGAACCAGGGTTCCTGCCTCTTATCTTCCACTGGGGTGCGGCAGGGAAGATGGTGGACGTCTTCATGTCCCCTGGGGCAGGAAGAAGAGAGCAATGATACAAAACAGATCCTGGGATGGCATCGCATTCCTCCTTGGCTACCGGAAGAAAACTTCGCTTAAGATCAAGCCCTCTTTAACCTGGTTGCATGTGTCTCTGATGAACTGGCTTTCCCAAATGCCATTTCTAACGATTTCTTCTGACCTCAGAGTCCTTGTCCCTCACACTCTCCAAACAAGCGATGCGGTGTCATGTGAGTCTTCTCTGAGATACCTCTCCCTAGTCTGTGATACCTCCCTCTCTTCACAGCCCACATGCTGTGACTAATATTATAGTTCTCAAATTCCACTCTTCTGCTCATTTTGAAAAGCTTCTAAAATCCCTTCTCTTCAGAAAATCTTCCCTGAACCCTGAGGACTGAAGACCACCATCACTTTGGAATTCATCACTAATGTATCAATTCTTTCCTGACAATTTGCATGCTCTTCCAACACATTTGTGTTGATAGAGTCAGTTCAGGATCTCTCGTGCACAAGTGGATTTGTTTTTACTGTTGAAGTTTGTTTGAAATTGTCACACCGAATTTATGTGACATGGTCTTTCTACACTTCATACAAATTGTAGTTCATTTTACTGTCAACAAAATATGGTCGGAGAACACGGACTTAACAGAAGTTAAAGAAGTATCCTGTTTTTCTGAAAATAAATAAATTGGGAAAAAAAAAAAAAAAAGAAGTATCCTTATTGAAAAGGATAATCCGTAACAAGAAAAACCTCAAAAATTATGTGTTGATATAAAATAGATTTTTTTTCTATATTACTCACAGCTTTGTGTGCCACTAATCACCTACATTAATTAAAATAGTTAAGACATGTTTGAGACATCTTCACAACTATCAGACTCAATGAGCTCCATCAGACCACAGCACTGGAGAATTCAGAAAGAAATGTGATCTCCTGGCTACTGTAAACAATGGCGTAGTTGAAAAATTCCAGATTTCTGAGGACATGACATAGACAGTACCTTGAATTTGATAAATTATATAATCTGTGATCTTCTAAGCTAACCTGGCATCAAAGCCTGCAATTACATAGTCTTAAATTCTCTCACTGCTTTGGTGCCAGTAATTTCCATTATAAATTAGCAACATTGTAGCTCTTACTGTTCCTGGCAAACAGCTCATGCTAAATTTCTTCCATGACTTGCCCGTACTTAGAACATCCTCTGCCTGTCCCCTACCTGTCAAAGTCCTATCTGCTTCTCAAGCTTCAATTCAAATCGAGTACTGTTATGTGAATCCTTATTCCATCCTGTCTCATTATTTATGACCCTTTTATCCTCTAAAACCTCAAAGCATTTTTACATTTTTTTTCTCGTGTGGCAGATCACGTGTGGCTTGATTTAACATCTATTCCGAGGCACATCGATTTCCTCCTTTAAATATCTGTTGAGCAATTAATGCACGAGAGAATGCAATTTTTATCCAGGGCCCTCTCTGCACATATCTCCATCTTGCCGCTCCTCAGTAGGTGCGGTGCCTGAGCAGTTTTGTGTCTCCTCCCAAAGGCCCATCTGGAAGAACTGCACAGACTATGGGACCTGCTGCTAGAGCTGACTCAGGAGAGGGGCGTCCTGCTGCTGCGGGCCCTGAAGCTTCAGCAGTACCTGCAGGAGTGCGCTGACATCCTGGAGTGGATCGGAGACAAGGTATGGGACCCACAGGACACAAGCAGGACTTTCCATCCCTGCCCCAGGCACCACCCCCGACCCCCGGCAATCTAATGCAGGCTGCTGGGAAAGCAGTCTGGGTGTCTGTTTCTGGATTTTGTTCCTTGAAAGAAGCCATTCTGGCAAAGATTTAGGGGTATCCCGGAGATTAGTGACCTTGTGTGTGGGGAAAAGTGCCCTGGGCTTGTCCCTGTCTCCCTCCCACCGACCTCCGCTCCTCCTCCTAAGTTTTGCTCTTACTCTGGGTTCAGGCTGAAGGTGTTGCTAGCTCCTCTCCTAAGGGCTGCCTCTCAGTACATATAACTAAGGAGGTTTCTATTTTCTGAGTACCTGATGGATAGGCCTAGAGTTAGGACTGAAGAGGCACTTACGTGAGGGCTCAGTCCAGGGCTTTTGCAGATACCAGTGGGTTGAACTGAGTAGAATCAAGATGAATTTATTTTTCATGTTCCAGAACACACAAGGGCACTTCCAGGAGCCTTGACCAACAATGTTCCTGATCTTTCTGAAGGGTTACCCCAAACAGCAATGTCCCTGGGACCAGGATACTCCCTCAGGAAATACACTCCTGGCTCTGGCTCTCTCCTGAACGGCCTCTCCCAGGCTCCACCAGCCACTCCTTCTGAGCTCTCCTGGGAGGGTGCGCAATGGTTTTGGGCATTTGAACTGCAAAAACTACTTGCTAGTGACTCAACAGCCTGCCTTTACCCACAGGAGACGATAGTGACGTCCGTGGAGCTGGGTGAGGACTGGGAGCGCACCGAGGCTCTGCATAAGAAGTTTGAGGAGTTCCAGGCAGACCTGGAAGCTCGACGGGAGAAAGTGGAAGAAATAAACAAGTATGCCAGAGAGTCCGCCGAGGTGAGGTGGGGAGCAAAGGGTCAGTGTGGGGGAAAGGTTCCGGTGTCCAAAACCTTCCAGCCATCAGTAGATGAGCTAAGAAGGACGTGGGACATTGTGAGAAAACAGGGATGCATGACCCTGTGGCAACATGCCAGGGGCAATTTCCTCTCCTGTCTGGGTCCATCTCTTGCCCGTCCACGGAAATAGAGGCGTGAGCGGGTGAGCCAGTGTATGTGTGCACACACGCATGCATGTAGAGGTCCTAGACCACAGCGAGGTCACTCCTGGGCAGAAGGCCCATCACCCACATCCCTGCTGTACCTTTTCCTCATGAAGAAGAACCAGAATAAAGTAGCAAAGGATATAAAGTAACAGTGCGCTCTCATAATGTATACGATGTCATTATACATGATGTTTTTGTGAGAGGGGGAAGAAGGGAGGCAGTTTTACCTTCATTCACTCAAGAGAGTGTTTAAACAGATTTTCAGCATCTGAGCAAACAATTTGGTGTGGGCATAAATAATATTAGGATATGCGGGAAGACTGGGGAGCCCGTCTGATTTCATGTGCTGAGAGGGAACTAGAAACTCTGACCGTTGGCTGCTGTGCCTGTCCATTTGGTTTCTTCATTGTCTCAGCTCTTGTACAGGGACACTCCTTCTGTAGTAACAGAACCGAGACTTCAGGCTGAATGGGTATTGGAGTACAGGAAGTAAAATGCATCTCAATTTTTTTTTTCAGGTCACGTTTCTAATCTCTAAACTTTCTCTCTCCGCCACCTTTGTCTCATTGTGGAAGTTACTTGGTTATTCAGTGCTATCTAAAACACTGTCCCCAAACTTCAAACAACAAACATGTTCTTTTTCCCCAATTTGGTGATTCAGCTGCCTGGCTAAGCAATTCTCCTGATCCCACCTCAAGGGCTACAGCTGGGGTGGAGGGTCTAAAATGGCCTTGCCCCCATGTCTGGGTCCTTGGCTCTCACTTTCCAGGAGTGCATGCTTTGTGTATATGTCAGTGGCCCGAAGGTAAGAACAGAAGCTGAAGGGTCTCTTGAGACCAAGGGGCAGGAGCTTGGATCATGCCAGACACATTCTATGGTAACCCAGGCCTAGGCCAACCCAGACCCAAAGCCTGAGGAAATGGACTTCCCTTCTTGCAAGGAGGACTTCATGGCAAAATAACATGGCCGTTTTGTCTAGTCGACCATAGGACGGATTGATTCTTACAGACTGTGGCCTCTGCTCTTGTGGAGTGGGACCCACACACAGCTACAAATACAAAGGCCATACATTCAGGAAGGGGAATGTAGACAATTCCATCTGGAGAGGATTCAGAATGGGGATGGAAATTCCTAGAGACAGGGACAGAGGGAGTAGGAAGACTTGGATGCATAGGAACTGCTCCAGATTGCCAAGTGTCCAAATAGGCTGATGCCGTTAACTTGATCTAGTAAACATACATCTCAGTGCTTCAGATGGTTTGCAACAATGTATGAGATTTTCTGCAAAATTAAATGTGTGTGCATGTAATTCTGGGAAGAGGGAAACATCTCTCATTAGATTCTCAAAGGTGTTGGGACCCCAAAGGAGTTAAGAACCACAGTAGTAGAGTTTTGGAAAATAAAGTGTCCTAGTTCACAGAGGGAATTTTTTCTTCCTGTGTTTTCTGGGGACTTGGCAGGCATCAACAAGGTGGAATTCTGAAAATAACTTCATGGCTGGGCAATCTGTTAATAGTCTTTCCCAGGGTCGTGAGCAAAGATAGAGTATCTGGCGGGTTGGCTTCTGGATCTTGGTAAAACTAGGGCACGGGGCTATGGTGAAGACTGGCATCTGGCTAGATGATCTTTCTCTATGCCTGGCAAAGTAGGAACCAGTGTGGAATGAGAAGTGTACAATGATTTTTGGAATAGGCTCACCTTTGCCTATCCCCAGCCCTGGTTTCCTTCCAGGAGAACCATCCTGAGCTGCCCTTGATCAAGCTGAAGCAGGATGAGGTGAACGAAGCCTGGGAACGTCTCCTCAATCTGGCCCTGCAGCGGCAGGAAACGCTGTCCAGTGCTGCAGACCTCCAGCGGTTCAGAAGGTACGAATCTGGCCAACACATTATGGGAAACTCTGCAACAGCACCGTCTTTGTGCTTGTGCTAGCTCCTGGCTACAGTTAGCAATTAATGGCCAGTATCTCAAACCAGAGTAAATCATGTGCTTGCACCTGAGGCAGCAAGGGAGAGTGTAGTTACGGCAACTGTGACCCACCACACAGCCAAGTGTGTGGTGACCGGAGCCCGGAGCAATGAATCTGACACAGGTGAATTAGTGATGGAAGTGCTGTGAGGTGAGGAATGTGTATCAGGACCTGGATGGGAGTGGAAGGTTGAGTGGGAAGAAAAAAGACAGTAAGAGCTGACCCAGATATGGGAAGTATATCTAGAGGCCCAAGGACCAGATAACGCTCAGGCCTCTAATCTCAAAGGAAACCATTACAAGCAGGAACTCTTACATTCCTTTTTGCTAGTGATTAGGCACTCAAGGTAATTGCTAAGTGAGTGAACCAGGGTGGTCCTTGCCGTGTATGTTGTTTGCCCTGGAATGCCTGCCATTGACTTGTTGGGACTCCTGTGGCTCTCTGGCAGGGATGTGACTGAAGCCATTCAGTGGATCAAGGAGAAGGAGCCTCAAGTCACCTCTGAGGACTATGGCAAAGACCTTGTTACCTCTGAGGCCCTGTTTCATAGTCACAAGGGCCTTGAGAGGAACCTTGCAGTCATGGAGGACAAGGTAAGCCCCTGTTGGAAGCCTGGCTGGTCTCTTGGCCTGGGAGAGGCATTTGGTGGATACCTTGCCTCCAGAGGACACAGTAAATTCACTATTTTGATAAAGAGAAATTCCTTATCCCTGAATACACTTCCTTGTTCTAGTTCATAACTTTTCCATGGAGTTTTTTATATACTCGTGTGTGTGTGTGTGTGTGTGTAATGTACTTCATGATTTAAAAACAAAAAAGCTACCTCCAGGAATGGTTTCCTAATCTTATTCAGGACCTGCAGTCAAGAATCTTTCCTTTTGTCAAACCACATTTCTGTCAGTTCCAGCTGAATCCTGTTTCTTTTTGTCCTTCTTTCAGTAGATAAGGGAAGAAATTTCTCCTTCTTCTTCTTCATCTTCTCACCCTCCTCCTCCTCCCCATCTGCTTCCTTCCTTCCTTCCTTCCTTCCTTCCTTCCTTCCTTCCTTCCTTCTTCTTTCTTATCTTCTCCCTTCAAATAAACTCAGGGACCCCTAAAGCATGTTACTAGATCCACTTTTCTGTTCTCTTCTGAAAGCTGGAAGACCCTGGTCCCTATCTCTAGAGGAGGAGACAGAGGCAGGTTTGAACTTGGAGTAAGCCCCTACCCCTGAAAGGCTCCCATCCTTGCTTCTTCCCCTTACAACATTACCCATAACCTCAACCAACTCCTCCAGAGTGTGTACAGTGGAGTCAGCCCTGAAGGTCCCCACGTGCTGCCCCCGACCATAGCTTTGTCTCTAGAACCAGTTTCCGAAAACTATTCCATTATTCTATTTCTTTCATTCTTGCTCCATTTTTGTATTTTGACTTTTTCCCCTTATAATGAATACTAAAATCCCATGATTTGATGCATAATGATAATGAAATTTTAAATCCTAGACAACACCTGATTGTAGTTAAATATAATGTAAGCACTAATGGTAGCAAGTGGGAAAGTCACCCATACTCACATTTTTGACCCAATGGCCTTGCTCTTTAGGAATTGTTCACAGAATGGTCTGGCACTGCGAGAATTCTTGGCAGAAATTCTCCTGGGCAAACGTGACTCTCTGATTCTCACCACAGTATTTATGAGACAGTATAGAGTGTGGTGAAGAACAGTCTGAGGTCCAAGCTTGCTTCTGACACTTAGTAGCTGAATGACCTTGACCAAATAAAATACTTTACCTCTCAGTTTTCATGTGAAGGAGGAAATAAAAATAGTTTCTGCTTCTGAGTGTTATTTTAAAAAGACAATAAGTGAGTGCATGTTCAGTGCTGAGCAGTAAGCACTCGATAAGAGACATAAGTGGTTGGTACATTATTGTTGCTGATGTAGTATGTTAGCGTATTCATACAGAACTATCCTCGGAAAACAGTGTGGAGATTCCTGAAAAAATTAAAAACAGAGCTTCCCTATGGCCCTGCCATTGCACTATTGGGTATTTACCCCAAAGATACAGATGTAGTGAAAAGAAGGCCCCAATGTTCATAGCAGCAATGGACACAGTCACCAAACAGTGGAAAGAACCAAGATGCCCTTCAACAGACGAATGCATATGGAAGATATGGTCCATATACACTATGGAGCATTATGCCTCCATCAGAAAGGATGAATACCCAGCTTTTATATCAACATGGATGGGACTGGAGGAGATTATGCTAAGTGAAATAAATCAAGCAGAGAGAGTCAAGTATCATATGGTTTCACTTACTTGTGGAGCATTAGGAATAACATGGAGGACATTAGGAGAAGGAAAGGAAAAGTGAATTGGGCAAAATTGGAGGGGAAGATGAAACAGGAGAGACTGTGGACTCTGAGAAACAAACTGAAGGTTTTGGAGGGGAGGGGGTTGGGGGATTGGGTGAGCCTGGTAGTGGGTATTATGGAGGGAAGGTATTGCATGGAGCACTGGGTGTGGTGCATCAACAACGAATCTTGGAACACTGCATCAAAAACTAATGATGTATTTCATGGTGACTAACATAACACAATAAAAAATAAATAAAATTATTTTAACATTTTAATTTACTATTTGTTATTTTTATATTTATTATGTATTTTATTTAATATCTTTATTTATTTTAATTTAATAAGTATGTTACTGTTATCAATAGTTATTAGTTGTTTTGTAAGATCCCTCCCATAAGACTTCGTCAGGATGAATCACAATGCTTGGATTTCCCATTAGGTTTCTTTTTCATCCCAAAGGTGAAGGAGTTATGTGCCAGAGCAGACAAGCTGATGCTTTCCCATCCTCCAGAGGCATCTCAGATCCAGCAGATGAAAGAGGACCTAGTCTCCAACTGGGGGCACATTCGAGCCTTGGCTACCAACAGATATGCGAAGCTGGAGGCTTCTTATGGGTCAGAAATCCCTCCTCTCTGTTGCTCTGACTATCTCTACAGGGTTCAGATATGACATCAAAAGCAGAAATAAAGAGTGAAAAGAATCGAATAATGAGGGACCCAGCCCTCCTGCCTGCTGGTGGTGGAGGCAAAGGAAGCTTTATTTGTTAAGGGAAGCCCTCTGCTGGCAGACGTAACACCCAGAGCGGCTCCTCCCCGCACTGTACCCCATTGGTCTTCCTCTACTTAGAAACTGTAGAATGCTATCAAATGGCCCACGCACCTGGAGAAGCAGCTGGAGAAGCATCAAAATCCCCAGCCCTAGCTCAGGAACTGAAGTATATTTCCAAGCTGAACAGTGTAAAAATAAATCTAGAATTACTTCCTGAATGTAGGTTAGCTTGCCAAAATGTTGGGCATCATTTCAGTAGTTAATGTTTATAGTTAGTCACCAAAACACCAGAGAGCAGTGTTTATCTTACTTTTGCAATTCCAAATTAACTGGTGAGCATTTAATTATTTGAATAGGTAAACGTTTTAGTGTCTTGTTTTTAGTCATAGGGTTAAGGGTGAGCTAAGGTGTGCAAGGACTCCTGACCTTAACACTGGTCCCCTTTCCTGCCAGGTGCCCTGTGTTATTCATGTGTCATGTCTTAGTTATTGGCCTCATTGGGAGGACTTGACTTCAGTTCATGGGCCTCTGGGGTGGTGTGACCTTGTGATGTTGGAGAAGCAAGGCGCAGATGTGTCATCACACAATGACACACCCATCCCAGGAGTCAGCAACCTGGAGTGAAGGACAACCTGCCCGACGTGCCCCACTAAAGGAACAGGAAGCCCATCAGGGGGAGGGCAGGGGTAGGAAGGGGTAGGATTAGGACTGCATATCTCAGCTCAACCCAACCTTAACTCTTGACTCGGTCCACGTACACCTGGTTTCTCCTTCCTGTCCTTTACCTTACCTTTCCTGCAGGTACCAGAGGTTCTTATCTGACTATGAGGAGCTCTCAGGCTGGATGAAGGAGAAGGCCGCTCTGATCAGTGCTGATGAGCTGCCCACAGACGTGGCTAGCGGGGAGGCCTTGTTGGACAGGCATCGACAACACAAGGTAGACAGGATGAGCCCCCCGCCACCCAGGGGGAGGAAGAGGGAGGGGCCGGAGTGCCAGAAGGTTTCTTGCTGCATTTTAAGACATTTTGTCTTGTGGCCACAGCACGAGATTGACTCTTACGATGAGCGATTCCAATCTGTCGATGAGACTGGTCAGGCTCTGCTAGATGCTGGTCATGAAGCCTCTGAAGAAGTTCGGGAAAAGGTAACCCAGTTGAACAGTGGGTGGAATTTTGATACATATTTAGCTCCACTTAATCTCATCATAATATGAAGCATGCTACCCACTCAGACCTTGAAGTTGTGAGAGAAAAGCCCACTTCTTGTCCATGTGTGCATCCTTCCAAAGGCCTCGCACTTACTAGATGCTCATGTTGTCTCTTCCTTTCCAAAGATGACAGCACTTGCCAACAGCTGGGCGGCCCTGCTGGGGCTGTGGGACCAGCGGCAGCTTCAGTACCTGCAGTGCCTGTACCTGCACCTCTTCTATCGTGACAGCGAGCAGGTGGACAGCTGGATGAGCAGACAAGAGGTAATGGGGGGGGAGAAGGGCCAAACGAGTGTCCAGAAGCCATTTCCCCCACCCCTCATTTATCCTATGACTACTGTCAGCTCCCTCACAACCACTTCTGTGGGCTGGAGATTGTCTTAGGAAGTAGAGGGTGATCTACAGGAAGAAGATGAGGTTGGCCCCTTCTTTGAGGCTCTTCCAATCCCCTCATGAACAGATGACTAGAAGAATACCTACATACACAGCAGAGGAGCGTTAACTTCCACTGAACATAAGGCCAGATGAATATCACATTGCTGAGGGATCAGGAATAGAAAGTTGTGATGAGTCAGGGAACATCAACCAGAGATTTCCTGGAGGAGGTGACTGGTTCTCTTGGGGGAGTGTTGGGAAGTCAGAATGGAGCAGGGATTGGCTAGGACAACTCTATGTGGACAGAACCAGAAACAAAGGTGATCAAGTTGTGTGAGAGGATTGGGGAGGAGTCTGAAGTTCCTGCTGCTCAAGGTTGGCCCCTACCCACCATCCCACCATATCCCACATTGCTCTCCCATTGTCTCCTCTCCATCCTTAGTCCTTGTCTCAGAGATGCTCCAAAAGCAACGTTTCTCACCAATGAGGAAGAGCTGAGATGTGTCTCTGTCTTCTACAGGCCTTCCTGGAGAATGAGGACTTGGGGAACTCCCTGGGCAGTGTGGAAGCCCTTCTTGAGAAGCATGATGACTTTGAAGAGGCCTTCACCGCCCAGGAGGAGAAGATCACAGTGAGATGCGGGCTCTGGAGTGGGCACCTGCTCTGTGTTTGTTTGTGTCACTTCATACAACACCCATCTTTAGAGAGAACCACTTGTCACTTTCAGACACAACATGAGGGTTCTTTTCAAAAGAGAAAATATTCAGAAAAGTAATCATACCAATTTTTACCATCCCTTTTTTTATTCCACAAAGCATATTTAGAAAATTTTTAAAGAGGAATTTTTTTAGCCACTTATGTTTTCCCAATGACCTGATGATTGTTTTATTTTTTCTGCAGCATAAATAGATACTATTAGATCCATATCTGACACAGAATCATGACTTGGAAGTTTAAAGTGTATTATTTACTTTTTCAGTATTTTTTCCTCTCCAGTAATGTCTCCATTTAGTTTTCTCTAGTAAAATCTAGATGTCTAAGCAACACTCTTCTTTTCCTGTACATCTTCAGCTTTGTGTTCTCCAAAGTGACCACAGCTTTCCTGTGAACCCTACACTACGATGCCCCAGAAACTGGTCAATGTATAAGCCGGGCTCACACAAGTGTGGGAGGATTTTATTGGTCCAATGTACTATATGTCTTTGGCGGTCCCCTCGGCCGGTTCTGGCTTTTAACCCATACATCCTACCACTGGCAACAGCAGCAACCAGAACAAAAGAATTCCAAGTCAATACGGGGATTAATATGGTCCTTATCCGTCCATATGCTTGTTCTGTTGATTTTTATTGGTAAAAACTAACAAACAGTATAAACTAAGTTGTTATTTATAAAATGTTATCATGTGTTTTAGATTATTTTCCCATTCTTTATCACTTAATGCACCCTGCGTTCTAACAATTTGAGAAGTTCATGTAAGAATATGAGTAAAAAATTCTAGCCCTTCTTCTGTGAGGCTAGAGATATGAATACATAGAATCGGGCAGAAGAGAGAGGGAGGGAGGGAGAGCGAGAGGCTGGCCACTGCACAAGACTATATCCACAGTGCTTCCTCTTGAAAACTTAGGAACAGGAGCACCTGGGGGCTTCAGTCTGTTAAGCCTTTGACTCTAAGTTTCAGCTCAGGACCTGATCTCCTGGTCGTGAGATCAAGCCCTGAGCAGGGCTCTGTGTTCAGCATGGAGTCTGCTTGGGATTCTCTCCCCCAACTTGAACACATGCTCACTCTCTCTAATAAATAAATAAATAGAGTCTTAAAAAAGAACTAAGAATAAATCAAATATTCACCTTCAAGTGACATCAAAATTCATTTACTATAACCTCGATCTTAAAAATATTATGGCATCAAAGAGAGTCATTAACTCAACTATACATTCTGAGACGGAGTTTGTAATAGAAATCGGAACTAGGTCCCAGATGTCCGACCTGAGAGTTGTTCACTTCCCACATTGCCATGCTTTCTCTTTCAGCAGCTAACCCAGTGGTGGCCACTTACTCAGGGGACACTGAGGGAAACCCACTCCAGTTTTTGTTGTTTTGTTTTTCAGACCGTAGACAACAATGCCACGAAGCTGATCAATGGTGGCCATTACGACTCTGAGAACATTGCTGCTCTGCGGGATAGCGTATGTCGGAAGCCCCGGATGCGTGTCTGCCCGTCTGTGCCCTGGGGCCCGGGGAGGAGGGGGGGCCCAGGGACTGAGCTGGGCAGAGAATCTCATGTGTTCATACTTGGCTTTGATGACTATGAGTTTCATCTTGGATTTTGCAGCTCTTGGCCCGGCGGGATGCCCTACGTGAGAAGGCGGCCACTCGACGCAAACTCCTGGAGGATTCCTGGCTTCTGCAGAAACTCTATGAAGATTCAGATGACCTGAAGAACTGGATCAATAAGAAGAAGAAGTTGGCAGACGATGAAGATTACAAAGTAAGCGGGTTTTTGGACCCTGGGCACACTCATCAGGACTGTTTCAGGGGACTGGAGTCCTAGAGCTGAAGGGACCGGTGAACCTCTTTATAGAAAAGACTGGTGAACCTCTTGCCCTGAGCCCCTCAAGGCACGATACTTGGTTAAAAGCAAAGAATCTGGTTTCTGGATTTCTGTGTCCCACAACCTCTCATTTATTTTCTTCAGCACAAATTCTCTTTTCCCTTTCCTTTCCTTTACTTCCCTTCCCTTCCCTTCCCTTCCCTTTCCTTTCCTTTCTTTTTTTCTTTTCTCTTTTTTTCCTTTATCCCTTTTCTTTTTCTTTTTTAAAATTTTATTTATTTATTTGAAAGAGAGAGAAAATGAGGGGGTGGGCAGTGGGAGAAGGAGAAGCAGACTCCCCACTGAGCAGGGAGCCTGGCACAGGGGCTTGATCCCAGGATCCTGGAATCAGGACCTAAACCAAAGACAGACTCTTAACTGACTAGTGCATCCAGGCACCCTTCTCCAGCACAACTTCTAACGTTTTATAACAGGGGGGGAAGGGAGGCATGGCTCCTTATTTAGCTGCTTCTTGTCCCTCCACCACCTCTGCTGCTTCCCTCTCTACCTCATAATAGAAAAACATTATGTCTGATCCCGTTGTAGGTTCAAATTTACTCAAAGCTCCTCGGAACCCAAAGGTAACCTCAAGGTTTGACATAATGCAGAGTTACACAGTTTTGTAGCTAGAAGGGAACAACCCCTCATTTTATTGATGAGGAAACCAAGGATTTGAATTGGGAAGTGACTTGTGGTGAGTTACTCAGTTATTTGGAAGGCAGTTTAACATAAGTGTTAGAGCATGAATTCTGGAGAAGGTGAACCTGGGCTTGAATTCTCTTAGTTCTGTCTTATTTATGTGACTTTGGGAAACCCTTGACTTCTCTCTAAGTCATAGATTTCTCTACCTTGGGGTTGTGTAAAACATGGGTGTTTCATTCACAAGTGTTACATACTACAAACTATTATACCCACATATATACGCTCATACACTTTCACACTTAGTTGAGGCTAGAATGAGTCTCCTAATTTCGAGGCCAATACGTATTCACAATATTTACTTTTGTTTCATATCTTTATAGAGCTATGGGCACCTTATCTGTACCTTTCATCTTGTTAAACTTGGAAATATGTGTTTGTGTTCTTGGGAGGAGGTGTGGTTCCTGCGTACAGAAGGTATACAGATCTTCTCTAGAGGAAGAGATCATGCATCAGGACAGAAATGGGAAAAAATTTGTCATCATTCATGACAGCTCCCTGTTTTTGTTTTTCCTTCTTTTTTTAAATTTCAAATTTTTATTTAAAATTTAATTAATGAACCTATGTGGTAAAATGGGTTCCAGGAGTAGAGGGCAATCACTTTCCTATAACACCTACTGCTCATCGCAAGTGCCCTCCTTTATCCCCATTCCCCTTCTCGCCCTTCCCCCTGCCCACGTCCCTTCATCATCCCTCAGTTTGTTCTCTATCATTAAGGGTCTCCTTATGGTTTGCCTTCCTCTTCCTGCCCCCCCATGTGTATCTGTTTTTGTTTCCTAAATTCCATATATATGAATGAGATCATATGGTACTTGTCTATCTCTGAGAGATTTATTCCTTTTAGCATACTACACTCTAGATCCATCCATGTCATTGCCAATGGCAAGATGTCATTCTTTTTGATGGCTGAGTAATATTCCATTGCTTATATATACCACCTGTTACTTATCCATTCATCAGACGATGGATATCGGGTTCTCCCTGTAGTTTGGCTATTGTTGATCATGTCTGGTTGTTAATTCTTGCATGGGGTGCCATATTCAAAATGATCTTTAGGAGCTGTCTAGGCTGCACGAATCCATTAGCCATGTGTGATATGTGGCTAGAAGGAGGGGTTCGCCACATGAGTTTGTTCATGTTCTCTGGCTCAGTAGTTGAACTAGGATAGTTCCTTTGTTTCCTCTCCTTAATGCAGTTGTATTTATAGTGAGAAGTAACCCCAATCCTCAAAATTTCTGCTCCCCATTCTTCGGATAAGTTTCCTTTATCATTTGGATTTAGGACATACAGAACTTGAAGAGCCGCGTTCAAAAGCAGGAGGAGTTTAAAAATGAATTGGAAGATTATCAACGCCTGCTCGACACACTGGAGAAAACTGGCCAGGAGATGATTGAGGCTGATCACTACGCCTCGGACAAGGTGGCCGAGCGTATGGACGAGGTGATCAGCCTCTGGAAGGAGCTGCTGGCAGCTACAGAGCAGAAAGGTGAGAAGCAGAGGTTTTGGTGAACGTCTATCTCCTAAGTTCTGAAACCTAGCATTTTAATCTCTACCACTTTGAATTTTCCTGGTGACCTCCATAAGAAGTGAGGCTACTCATTTCTTCCTGTATTGAACAGAATTTTTGTAACTTAATATAAGTTTACCACATTATACACATACAATTTTATGTTTTCTTCAGGCACATAGGTTTAAGTGAAATTACTTCCGTTTTCTTCACTTTGCTCCCACTTTTTTTTTTTTTTCTGTCTCCTTAACAAATATTCCAGAACCATGAATCCAGTATTGGCTATGCACCTGAAACTGGTGTTCTTAAGTTAGATTTTCCTTACTTGGGTTCTATAGATGAGACAAGATATTTTGCCCCAGGTTATTAAAGTAGACATCACAAGATTGTCAGCACCACATGTGATGTTCTTACAATAGTTTATTCTTTTTAAAGATTATTTTTATTAACATATAATGTATTATTTGCCCCAAGGGTACAGGTCTGTGAATCATCAGGCTTACACATTTCACAGCACTCACCATAGCACATACCATCCCCACTGTCCATCCCCCAGCCACCCTATCCCTGCCCCTCACCCCCCGCAACCCTCAGTTTGTTTTGTGAGATTAAGAGTCTCTTATGGTTTACTTCTCTCCCAATCCCATTAAAAAAAAAACAAACTTTTATTCTTATAAATGGAGATTGATGATGCTTTTTTCCCACATATCTAAAAGTGTTCAGGCCCTGCTGTAAGCTCTTAAAAAAATCCCCACATGTCTGCTTGAATAACCTCTACTTCCATGTAACCTCCCCTCTCTGGAAAATCAGTTAGTTGTGGTAATTAACACAAATAATGAGGTCTTCCTGTCAATATTCTTCTTGTGAGACAGAGACTCCATTTATAGACACAACTTTGGCCTGGTTATAGAATAGATATACCATGCTGATTCCTTTAGATATCAACCCAATTTGGGGTTTAGGAAAACAAAATCCAAATTTACAGTAACAATAAGGTGGTACTGCTACTTCCCAGTATCAGGAGATACAGCAATTACTTAGCAGAAATAATATAAATGATCATTCAAAGAATAAAGAATTTAGCTGAGAATGGTGGAAAATTGTGAGGCAGGGCTGCTGATGAAGGGCAGGTTCCAGGAAGGGCTGGTAATGTTCTGAGAAAGACATTTGTAAAAAGGTAATTCAAAATTTCAAATGGAAACCCATCCTGATTTTTATACTTCTCTTGGGAAATGCAGAGTTTGGGTTTGAATCCCTTTGAAAAGGAGGTCTTGATAGAGAGTTACGGTTGACATATTAAACACCCAAGATGGTCAGATCTTACACAATAGGACTATACCTCCTCAGCAGAGAATAAACATTATTTATCTTTGTTTTGGGAATGAAAGTTACTATATTTAAAAACAGATACCATCTAAATTGCACAAATTTAAGATTTTTTTGTATAATCACATATGGAATGGATATTTTTTCTCATTCGGATATCAAAATATTGTATTTCCCCTTAAGTCTTACGGAAGGTGTATTACTGCGTAGTGAGGAAGGGTCACGGTGTCTGTCGCATTCTTACTGCCTCACTCCAGGGAACCAGCTGCACGAAGCCAACCAGGAGCTGCAGTTCAAGAACACCGCAGAAGACCTGGAGCGCTGGCTGGGGGACGCGGAGCAGCAGGTGGCCTCCGAGGACTACGGGAAAGGCCTGTCTGATGTACAGAACCTACTCAGGAAACACGGCTTCCTGGTGTCTGCTGTGGGAGCCCATCAGGTCGGTTGCCAGCTCTCTGGCCATGGTAGACCGAGCTCCCGCCCATGCTCTGAGCACACTTGTAATAAGTAACTACTGACAGAAAAAGAGAGCAAGGGATCGAAGGCAAAACTTCCAGAATTTTAGTTAGTCAGCTGTCCCTTCCTAAGACCTTCTGTGGTGCAGTCATTGTCCTGGGTGTGGTTGTCGGAACCCCATGGCCAGGGGATCTTTGTGGGCTCCCCTGTATCTGGTGTCGCACTCTGACTCCAGAAACTTGGACTTGTATTCCTGCTCGTCACCTGCTGCTGATGTGACCTTTGATGCATCTTTTCACCTTCTCACATCTCTATATGCTCATCTGTACTGCAAAGTTTGCACAACATGGCCTCTTCCTGTCCTGGCATTCCATGGGTCAAAGCTTGCAATTATCTTTAATCCTACTGCTTTATTTTTTGGTTAAGAACATTGAAGCCCATAGCTGTGAAGTGACTTCCATGAGGTCACAGAAAGAATGGGCAGCAGGGCGAGGACTAGGATGTGGATGTGTAGGATGTGCACTCTGGAGTGCAGCATCCCACCAGATTGAGTTTATCTAGTCAGTTGTGAGACTGTGGACACTGGGTGATTTTCTGGAGAACACACTTCCAGCTGACTCACTTTCTCATCCACGGGCTCCTAGCTTGTACTTAAGGATGACTCTGTTGTTCCCTAGAAAGTCCTACTGATCTATCTTGTTAAAATCCACTTTTATGATGCCTGCTTCTTGGGTTAAATGGGAAAGACAGAATAATCTACAGGAAACAGAAAACAGGAAACAAGGCAAGTCTCTTAGATAACTCCAGGCATGGCTTGATGAGGGTGCAAACAAGGTAACAAAATAATGAGTTTCTTTTTGGAAACACCCCATTTCATCTCCTGGGCATTGTTCCTGGGATGCCACAAACTTCAGCCTGGGGAGTTTCCGTGTTAGTCACACCTGCAGCTCATATGCAAGGGAGGAGTGTGGGAGGGGAATCGGACAGAAAGTGCCCCCCCCCCCGTTTTCCTCCAGGCCATGGTTTATTAACACTCTCTGACAGTTACTTGTGGTTTATTAATACTCCTAATAGTTAAGGCGCTGTGTCTGTGGTTTCCCTAATTTCCTTGGCACACTCTCTGTATATTATGTTTTTCTGAAATGTTTAGGAATTACTTTCCTATAAATAGCTCTTGGGTGATGCTGTGGCCCTCGGCTCAGCATCCCCTGTCACTCTGTCTCATGGATTTGGTTAGAAGTCATCACACAGTACTGGGGGGAGCTGATTCTCCCCAAAGCCTCCTCATGCTGAACCCCACCCCCCTCTTTCTACTAAACGATGGCATTTCCTGACACCTATTCTGTCTCTCCCTCAGGATCAGGTGGACACCCTCACAGACCTGGCAGTATATTTTGAAAAAATAGACCATCCCGATGCTGGAGACATAAAAGCAAGGCAGGAGTCCCTAGTTTCCCGGTTTGAAGCTCTGAAGGAACCACTAAGCGCCCGGAAAAAGACGCTTATTGACCATCTCCTCCTGCACCAGATCTGCAGGGACACGGAGGATGAGGAAGCCTGGATCCAGGAGACTGAGCCCTCAGTGGCTTCCACCTACCTTGGTTAGTTCCTGAGCATGCGTGGGTTGAGCCATAGAAGACCAAGGTGTGCAGACTCTCAGAGAGATCTGGGACAGCCTGAGACACAGTTGTGGGGGATGCAGTTTGCTCTCAGTTCTTCCCTCTCACACTCAGGAACAATTTTTCCATCTTCCATAGAAGATTTTGTTAAAATTCATACCGAACAGATTACCTCCTAATTTAAGCCATGAACAATGCCATGAACTGAAGGCCTCTGAGAAGAGCCAGAGGACTCAAGCATTTGCTACTTGCTCTAACTTAAGTTACTGCCAAGGCCCTTGGCTGAGCCATCATGGTTGGTGCTCGAGGTCCCAAATAATTTTGTCCATAGTGTCAGTGCCTCCTTCTGTGAAGATCTGAGCTACGGGAAAGAGAAAAGTGGTAGGACAGCAGAGAAAAGCACATACCTTCCTCTCCTTCGGGAGCTGTCCATCATTGTCAGTGCTGGGGTACAAGCGGAATTCAAACTTTATACCCAATAGTGGGAGCATCTATGAGGTGTTGATGATGGTGACAGTGGAGGGGCCAGCCTGGGAGAACTTCTAGAAGAGAAAAGACATTTTGAAGGGTGGACAGGCATGGAGAGCTTCTGGAAAGTCATTTAGTGGGAAGTACAGGGAAGGGATTTTTGAAGGGAAGAGGGGGAACGTGTGGATGGGAGATAGGTAGTTGACATCTGGAACTGGGGTGCTGAGAAACTGGAGGGAATTAGCGATGTACAGCATTTAGTTGGTGCTTGTTAATGCTAGCAGCAAGGGAGGCATATTTTTATGTTATTTCTAATCTTTACAAAGAAAACTTTAAAACATATAACACGTCATTTTCATGGTGAAAAACACCGAAGCTCAAGGATTTGATAACGTTCTGACATCCATAAGAATTAGTAAGTGGAAGAGTCTGCTTTTTACACCATAATATGCTGAAACAAAATTGGTTGCCTGCTATTGAAATTTCTGGTTGAAGAGTTACTTGCCTTTCTGCCTATATAGTGACTTATTTATTATCTTTTGTAAAATAATGAGTTGAACTTTCTCAGTACAAAGAGACAAGGGGAACAACAGTGAGCAGAGTTAATTCAGACAAATGATATAAATTTCAGGAAGTCCAGACAGAGACTACAGCCTCAAAGGGAAAAACTTGTAGGTCCAAGAGTAATAAAAAGTAGAGTAGCCTCTTCTTATTTCATGCACTAGAACAATACCTGACCTTAGAATTATTTTTCTCTGTAGGCAAGGACCTGATTGTCTCCAAGAAGCTTCTGAACAGACACCAAGTTATCCAGGATAACATTGCCAGCCATGAGCCAAGCATCCAAGCGATAACAGAGAAGGGAAACAAAATGGTAGAGGAAGGTATGTATGGTTCAGGTTGAACTGGTCAATAATCACATGCTAAACTTAAAGGAAGAAGTTTGCTCAGTTTTAGGGCTTTAAGGGAATTTAAAGATATCTGACTCACATTCCCTTTTAATGCAGAAATTCCCCTTGGGCATTTCTGACAGACACAATGATGATACAATATTGCTTATATAATCCAATAGCAGGAAACTCCCTACCTCATAAATCAACCATTTGTATTCTTCAGTTAAGCCAAAATTATTAAATAAAATATTTTTATGCTAATAATCAATATGATCTTCTGTAGAAGTTTTAGAATTTAGAATTTAAGTTACAAAGCCCCAGAAAACAAATCAGGTCCGTTTCCCACATGGGAATTTCTGGATCTGTGAAGACTTGCCTCAGATCATTTGCATTTATTTATTTTGATCATTTACATTTAAAGCAGTTATAGTCTGGATAGTTACTAGTACCATTTCTTTAAATTCCTTATTTGTATAGTCTCAGGATCTCTCCTCCACCTGGCTTCTTGTCTTTAAAAACCCCCTACTGCTTAAAGATGATGTTTGAAACTGAACATCAAAACATCAAGTTCTGGCTGTACTATAAGCAACATAGATTACATTGGATCATCTCTGCTTTGATTCAAGAATAATTTGTTGCCAACAAAAGAAGAAGAAGGAGGAGGAGGGGGAGGGGGAGGGTAGGAGGAAAAGAAGGAAAAGAGTAAAGTGTTGCCAGCCAGCGTCCAGCTATCAAAAGTATAGTGTAAAATTCACATTGTTGACGAAAAATTCAGATCTCAACTGAGGGATTCAAACGAAAAATGTTTATTTACAGTTCCTATTTTACTATAGTAAAATAGTTCCTATTTTACTATTTACAGTTCCTATTTTACTATCTTATTTCTTTCCTTGAACTGTAATTGTGGATTTCATCTATTTCATTCAGTTCTATCAGTTTTTGTTTCATGTATTTTGAAACTGTATTTTTGTGTGCGTACATCTTTAGGCTTGTTGTGTCTTCTTAATGAATTAAAATCTTTCACATTACGATAGATAGCCCTCTTTATCCCTGGTCATACCCTGAAAGCTACTTGGTGCTACATCAGTACCGCATGCCAGCTGTCTTTGATTCATGTTTGCACAATATATGTTTCTCCATCTTTTTGGTTGTAGTCCATTTCTTTATGTTTAAAGCAAATTTCTTATAGAAAGCATAGAGTTAGGCTTCACTTTTATGTTATGCAATCCGGTAATCTCTCTCTTTTATGGGATTGTTTAGACCATTTAATTTTAAGGCAATTATTAATATGGTTAAGCTTAAATCTAACATCTTGTTATTCATTTTTCTTTGTCCATCAGTTTCCACTTTCTTTGGATTAATGATGCATTTACTACAATTCCATTTTATCTCCATATTTGTTAGATATAGTTCTGTGGGGTACATGTCTATGGGAGTTGTGTGCATATGTGTTTATTCTAGAGTAGTGATTCTCCAATTATGGTTTTGATAATGCTAAGACATTATTTGCCTTTTTTATATTTATTCTTTTGTAAGTGCACAGTGAAATTTTCTACATGATGTTTGATAATGCCTTTGCTCTAGTGAATAATAAAATTGGATATTCTTTTGTTTTAAAAATTTTTGTTTCAATTTCTGATATGGTGACTATTAATAGATATCACCATATGAATAAAAGCTCTTAGGGGTCCTCAATAATTTTTGAAATTATAAGGGGATTCTTAACTATAGGGAATGAGCTAAGACTTGCTGGAGAGAAGTGGGCAGGAGATGGGCTAGATGGATGATGGGGATTAAGGAGGCCACTTGTGATGAGCCCTAGGTGTTATATATAAGTGATGAACCACTGAATTCTACACAAGAAACTAATTTTAGAACCCAATTTTACCATGTATGTTAACTAACTAGAATTTAAATAAAAACTCGAAATGAATTTAAAAAAATATAGCAGGATTCTGGGAGCAAAAATTTAAGAGCCACTGTTCTGGGATTTAAATACATAGATCTTTAATGTATCACATCCTAACTTCATAAAAGCATACTCTTTCATGTGTAGAATAAGATCCGTAAGCAGTATGTTTCCATTTCTCCTATTTTCTCCTTTGTATATCGATGTCACACATTTTAATTTTACATACATTATAAATCCCCCTGTAGATTGTTGCTGATTTTGCCTACCAGTCAATCAGCTTTAAGAGGAAGAATGGAATAAAAAACCCTTTTTATATTTATTCTATATGTATTCACATACATTCACATATTTTGTTCTTTGTTCCTTTGACTACACTGATATTTTTACCCCATAATTTTTCTTCTACATGGAGAGCTTTCCCTAATAGCTCTTGTAGTGCAGGTCTGCGAACCCCACATCCTCTAAGCTTTTGTTGGTCTGAACGACTTCATTCTGAAGCACATTTTTAGCTGACACAAATTCTTGGTTGACAGTTTCTTTCTGGAATTAATGATGCTGCTGCTTTGTCTGTCGACTTGTGAGGCTTCTGATGTGGAGTCCGCTCCCACTACTGTCTCTGCTCCTCCCTGTGTAAAATCCTCTTTACCCTATTACTCTTTTAAGCTTTTTATCACTGGCTTTCAGAAATTTGATTACAGTAGAACTTGATGTGCTTGTCTTTGCTTGTTAAGCTTGTGGTCACTGAGGCTCTTGGAACCTCCAGGGAGCAACTCTTAAGCTGGAACTGATTTAACGATGGGGCCAATACTGAGGCGTCGTTCTTCTGGTCCACTTTGGTGGGAACTGATGTTAACTACTTGCAGCCCTATGTTGAGCCTTAGGGATTTGGGCCTCCTGTTTTTTCACCCCCTTGTCCTAACCTTGAGGAGTCTCCTGACATGGGCCTGTAAGTCTCAAACATGCGGGGAAACCCCCCTGTACATCTCCAGGGCTCTGTCTGTGTGTGGTGTCCTCCTTGGCCCCTGCTCCTCGAGCTTGGGTGGTCTTGCCCGCCCTGCTCACTCTGCCTGCTCAGCTCAGTGTACCAGCTGGTTTTGTGTGGCGTCACCCCGGCCCTATAGCCCAGAGACTGCCCTGCACGTGGGGGCACATCTCATTTCCTTTCCTTCTCTGAAGAGTCTCAGTCTTCTGCCTGTGGTCTGGGCGTCGACATATGTTGCAGTCTGTCTTGTTTTCTAGTTGTCAGGGTGAGAGAACTGGTCGTGTGATGATAAATCCCTTCTGGGCAGAACTGGCAATCTGTTGGATTTTCTGTTTATTCCAGAAAATACATGTTTTTGGAACCCTGGGCAGGACCCACACGAAGTCTTCTGTTTTCAAGTCTGCGTACCACAGACTATGCCACACCCTTCTCCACCACACAGACACACCCATCCTCCCTGACCACCTCCCGACGTTCCGTCTCGGAACATTCTAACTCCCAGGAATTTAGGTGAATTGCTACACTGACAGCATAAAGCAGGAGTCTCATGCCTTCCTTTCTCTCTCCCAGGTCACCAAGAGGACTAAAGGAAAGTGATGTTACTGAGGGCAATACTCATCCTTTCTCTAACTCCTCCACAGGGCACTTTGCTGCAGAGGATGTGGCCTCCAGGGTCAAGAGTTTGAATGACAATATGGAGTCTCTCCAGGCTCGGGCCAGCAGACGGCGGAATGATCTTGAGGCCAATGTCCAGTTCCAGCAGTATCTGGCTGACCTGAATGAAGCAGAAGCATGGATTCAAGAGAAGGAACCTATCGTAGACAACACTAACTATGGGGCTGATGAAGAAGCAGCTGGGGTAAGGGGGCATGGAGGTAGACATTGCCTAGTTCTCACCAAATGGTACCGAATTAGACTGTGAGATGGCTATAGGTTCTTGTGAGATTATTTGGGTGTTTCCAGAATGATAATCTTTGGCCTTGCTTTGGTTGGGATAACCTTGGAGTTGACACAAATCCTAAAATGTACACTACATTTTCCTGATCCCACAGAGGTTTATAGTTTCCTTAAAGATTATCTAAACCCCAAAGGGCATGGCCGAAGATCCATGCCTGTCTTGGTCCATCCTAAATTTCCCAGAATAACCTTGGGCTTTCACAAACCAACCATGGTTCTAAGATATATACAGTTTGATTACTTTATTGACATAAAATCAGGCAGACATGTTGGGACAAGAACCTCAAAGGTCATAATTACCCTCTATGTCTGCTTCTTGTTTTGTTCATTGTCTCATGATAAGCCGGCCTAGTGTTTAACGTAACTTCAGCACTAGAAGTAATTGTGGTGGGCGTCTAAAGTCATGCTAGTATTTAATACCAAAAACTGACACCATTCTCTGCACCTCTTCTAGCTGTGGTGTGGGTCAATAAAACACTTGCACAATTTTGACTTCATTTTCATTAAAGCGAAAGTGGTGAATATATTGAAATTGTCGATCATTTAATTCCTAGCTTCCCAATACTTGCAAATTTAGAGTTAAACAAACAAACAAACAAACAAAAACCTCTCTTTATTATAGATGGAGAGTGTCTCTTACCAGGAATTAGGACAATTGATACAATCCAAATAATACCCGAACGACTCCCCAGAATGCTTAGGGCTCTTCCCCTGCTCACTTCTAATGGCTCCTCATCAACAAATCCAGGCTCTTCTGAAGAAGCACGAGGCCTTCCTGGTGGACCTGAGTGCCTTTGGGAACAGCATGCAAGCCCTGCGGGACCAGGCGGCGGCTTGCCAGGTGAGAAGGTGGAGATGCCAGGAGCCACACTCCCTGCCTGACGAGAGAGGATTCTCTTTCTTACTGGCTTGTACGTCCAATAACCCAGGAAGCAACTGCAAAGGAAATCCTAAGTTCTCTGGGCCTTCTAAGCAGGAATGGTAGCCTCTCGGTAGCGTTCACAGACCTAGTTTGCAAGGGGCTCTCAGTGAACGCAGTCACACGTCCATGGATGTGCTCTTGCTTTCCACCTTCCTTCCTTTGATATTTCCATTCCTGCTTCTTTCCTGCCCACCCCCGTTACGCACACCTCTCCTTCTCACAGTCCCTCCTGATTCCTCGTCTCCCTTCCTGGTTGTTTGTGTAACTTGTGAAACGTCGACCGTGCACAACCTCGAATGAAGCAGAATCCCGACTGCAGGAAGACTCCAGTCTATTAGGAGATCCGAAAGTTCGGCAAATAAGAGCACATGACAGACATACGGACAGGAGGAAGGGTCTCAGGGAAAGGAGTTCCCCTCACCAGAAATAAAACCATTGGAAAGTAGGAGGATCCTCACAGCTGAGGTGAACCAGTTTATCTGGGTTGTTTTTTAAGATGGTTTACCATGTAGATGAGAAGGGCTTTTCTAGTCAATAAGATTTGAGTGCGAAGACACTAAAGGCCAGAATACTCAGGTGCGTTGGGGAAATGGGTCCTGCGAGTGCCGGAGAATGTGAAGATGGTCAGGAACGAGCCCGCGCTCGGGGCTTGTCCCGAACCGCAGCGAGGCTGGGACCCACTGAGTGACGGGACGCCTCCTTGCGGTAGCGGAAGGAAAGAGAGAGGCTCTGGGCTCATACTCTGGGAGTAGACAGCAGACGTGGGCAGGACAGGCCAGGTCACCATGCGGGCACAGAGCCTGTGTGCCGTGCCTTCCTCAGGAACAGGTGGGAGAGTGCCTTGTGCCTGGTGAGGAAACACGGTGTTCCAAGGATATAAAATCAGGAGGGTCTATAAGGGAGGCACACATCTTCCACTCTGAGGGGAAGCAGGCATGGGCCATGGCTTACAGAGGCGTGTCGTACTCCGTTCATTCTCTCAGAGGTCTGACATTTGCATAAAGTATAAATCAGAGAAGGCTGCACCTTGGAGAGCAGGTTGCTTGCTAAAGAGAGGTCCAAGATCTCTGATCTCAGTTTACGGTGTCAGTTTTTACAATCCTGTGGGCTTTCCTGTGCTCTACGTCATCTATCTCTTAAAAAAAAACTCCATTTTTCACTGATGTAATAATTTAAGGGTGAAGGGGTTGGAAGGGTTGTCAGTGAAGGCCTGGGAAAGGCAGAAGGCCATGAGAGTTAGTGGGTTTTTCACTTTCTCGAAGAATCTTCTGAAATGTTGGGGCGTAGAACCTTATTACCTGCTTTACACCCTGGAGCTCGGAGCACTCCCTAGGTTTCTGACAAACTACACACTCAGTGACTCATTCTGTGTTCACGCTTCCCGGCCCCTCTGTCCGCTCGAGGGTCAGGGCGCCGCCGTGTGTCTGAGAACGGTTCCTTGCAATCTCCCCCTGGCTGGCTGCCGCGTGGGACGGCCCCGCCCGAGGCGCGCCTCTCCCGGCAGCCGAGCACGGCTCCCCACCGAGGGGCTGGAGAGAGACGTGTTCCGAGCCGGTGACTGACGGGATCTGCCCCCTGCTCTCGTTCAGCAGCAGCAGGCCGCGCCCGTGGAGGCAGCCGCTGGAGAACAGAGGGTGGTGGCTTTGTACGACTTCCAGGCCCGCAGCAACCGCGAAGTCACCATGAAGAAAGGCGACGTCTTAACTCTGCTCAGCTCCATCAACAAGGTGACCTTCCCTTCTGACCTTCTTCCGAACAGCAAGACAGCCCCTCCATGGTCAACCCTCCCAGCCCTGCCCCACATCCAGATTTTGCCGGAAGAACATTTTTCTATGGCTGTCTCTCTGACATCCCCATAATTTATTAAGTAGCATCTTTCCTTCGGGTATTTTGTAAGGTCTTGCGTATGTCCTTTGGGGTGATACTGTTAATTACAGCGAAAAAAAAAAATGAAGACTCATGAAGCCTAAGTAAGTTGCCCAAAGACACAGAAGCTATGAATGCAATTCCGTGATCCTAATTTATCCTTTTCTCCTCATCTCTGCTTGTCCCTCCTTCATGCCAATGGTCCCAGTGCTGGAACAACAATGGCCAGGGTGAGGAGGAACCCGGAAAAAAGAGAAGTTTTTTGTTAACTCGGTTTTCTTTAACGTGTGAGGAACAGGTCTGTGAAAGAGCCTGGGAGAATAGGGACAAAATATCGGCTCTCTTCATAAGCGCTCAGATGATTTTTTTTTCATTGCAATAATTTCCAAAAATTATTGGGAAGAAAAGAAGAGCATCCAGGATATTGTTGTCCTAGGGCGAGCGAATTTTTGAGAGGCAGGAAGGACGGTCCATGAGCAAATAAGCTACATGCCGGTCCCCATCTTCTCCCTGCTCAGCCTTCCCCCTGTCGTCACGTCGTGCCCCAAGGACACTGAATCCGGAGTGTTTGTTCAGTAACACCCCGATTGTTCTGTGGGGCCCAGGGTGATACTGGAACACAAAACATCCACGAGCGAATTTTAAGGCCGTGCACAATTTTTAGGTGCTCTGGGAGCGGTGGAGAGGAGAGGCCCACGCCCACCATAGTCCGGCCTGTGCCTGCAGACTTAGTTCTAAGAGTTGAAACCTCTCCTATTTGTGTTTTTTCAAGAACTAAAGAAGGAGTGGGGATCTTTCTCTCTCTCCAGGACTGGTGGAAGGTGGAATCTGGTGACCACCAAGGCTTCGTGCCTGCTGTCTATGTCAGGAAACTGGCTCAGGGTGAACTGCCCACGCCCCCGCAGCGGCAGCGAGAAGACCCGAGCAGCATCATCCAGCGCCAGGAACAGATTGAAAACCAGTACGTTTTAGAAGCAGGAGAACTGGACAGCACTTGGCTAAGTATTTCTTATTGGCAAAGACACTTCTCATGACTCTGCTGTTAGATTAATGATGCCATTGTAAATATCAGATTTTATGAGCTAAAAGTCAACTTTGGGTCCTTGAAAAACTTCAGTTTTTGTATGAGAATGATTAAGGGAATTGCCTGAGGTCAGGCACTTCATGGAGCGACTCCTTCTGGTTGCCTGCCCAGCGTTCTGAGGTTATCGAAGTCTTCTGACTTCCACGTGAACTTGGTTACTCCACCAGCTTCTCACCCAGGTGTTGGCTGGCACGTGAACATCTCACGTCTATAGAATAGGGGAGGTGTGATGCCAGTCACACTGTTGGAACACTGACATTTGTATTATTTTTAATGGAACCCTGTGCGTTTGTCTCTCTGCTCTCAATGCTGTTTCCTCCTAACTTTATTTCCTCCTCTCCTCCGTTCTTCGTTTGATTTTCCCTCCTCTTCTTCTTGTTCCTTTTACTCTCCCTGCTTCCACTCCTCAGTGTTTCTTCCATGTTTCACAACACCATTCCCAGGCTCTCTGTTTCTGCACACAGGTACCGCTCCCTCCTTGATAGGGCAGAGGAGCGCAGGCGTCGTCTGCTGCAACGCTACAACGAGTTTTTGCTGGCCTATGAGGCGGGCGACATGCTGGAGTGGATCCAAGAGAAGAAGGCAGAGAACACCGGCGTGGAGCTGGAGGATGTCTGGGAGCTGCAGAAGAAGTTCGACGAGTTCCAAACGGTGAGAATGAGCAACCTTCTCCTCCAGATGGCTTTGGGCAGTGACCCTGCTTCCGTTTATCCCATATGTTCTCCTACGTGGTTCCTCAACTCCACATCTGCTAAATATGCTTCCCAGAGCTGCTGAGAGTCCCACATTTCAGATCTCCCTCTGGGTATGAGACGTGGAAGGGAAATACAGAGGGGTTAGTGGCCTTGGCTCTGCAGCCTACAGTCTCTGCCACTCCCAGGCCCTCCTGGAAGTGGTGGTTTCCCTGAGCTCTTTAGCACTCATCCCACACTATGCTTCGTTCTGGGATCCCAGGTTGAGGTGGGAGGCTTTGGGACTCTTCAGAAGCTCTTAATTATGGGACAGAAGCTGAGATGGGAAGGTGCGAAGAACTGACAGCTAGTTTCTAAGTTTCTACCAGCCTGAAACCATCCATCCTCCGTTCTCACAGACTCATACCATACGTTAGCTAGCAGTGAATATAAACCTCTTCCTTCCTTTCTTTTCCTTATGAAGTTTTCTACATAGAATTCAAAGACCCACATGAGTAGATGATACATAAATAGATAGATAGATAAACGAATGGATAGAGAGATGGTAGATGATTGATATATGGATAGATGGATGGATGGACAGATGGATGGATGGATAGATGATGGATACTTAGATGATGGATGGATGGATGGACAGAGATAGGTAAATAGGGATTTTATATACACATATAGAATATATAAAGAAAGAGGAAAGTGAAATAAAGGGAAGCAAGGACAAAATTATGAAAGAACACCAGGAATGACACTCCCGTGAGGAAGCTCATTTAGAGGACTTTGTAAAATGTAATGGGTAATCTCAACCCCATAAGCATCGTGATGAGCTCCTCAGAGCTATTTCTTATAACATGCCTTAACACAAACAGATTACAACTTAGTCCGTGAAATTCTATAGAGGGCAGAGGAGTTTCTGTTGGTAGGAAAGCACAGGCTGCAGCTTAAGTAAATCAGAAGAGATTTTTCAGATATCTCAGAAATTGGATGTGCTCCACACTCCAGAAAAATGGCAGCTCTCTTGCCAAGTTCTCAATAGCCACTGGGGTCAGGGAGTTTAAAGCTCCTCTTCTTAGTGGCAAATTGGAGGGCGGCTTCTTGTGCCTTGCATGTGAGGTTAATGTTATTAATATTTAGGGCAGGAGGGGCAGGCAGGTATGAAGACTCCTGAGAAGGGGATTTATGCTGCTTTGGACAAATTTTCCCACCCAGGATTTGAAGACCAATGAGCCTCGGCTGAGGGATATCAATAAGGTGGCCGATGATCTTCTATTCGAAAAGCTTCTAACACCAGAAGGAGCTCAAATACGGCAGGTAAGTAGAACTCCTTCCATGGTTTCCTCACTGCCCGACTGAGCTCGGGGGCCACATTGCACTTTGATACACTCAACCTCATGTTCCACAGATCAGCTAGACAGGCGGAAGATAGAAAGCTGGCTTCAGGAAAGGTCAAAGACGATAGCTCAAGCAGTCCACCCATGTATGTATTTAAACTGATCTGAAATCTATAAATTGCAACACATATCTCCCTCCTCCCCACATATTCACTTACAGACACAGGAAATTCATGCTCATACACACGAATATAAAGAAAATGTAGGTAAGAAGCTATAGCAGTGGAAAGGGGCTGGTCAGGAAAGCTGACTAGAAGAGACAGGCGCTGATAAAATCTGATGAAAGAAGAAGAAAAACACAGGTCAGTACGGAGGAGAGGTGGGATGTTCTAGACCTGATTTAGACTGGGACCCTTCGTTCCATGGAAGATAGAAGGAGCATGAGTGGGATGTCTAGTCCAGCTCTCTGAGTTGTCATAAACCAGGGAAGAGGAGTTCTCTGCCTCTTCTCAGGTGGTTGAGGTGGAGTAGGAGGGAGAAAAGATGTGCGTAGGAATAATGCATGTGCTCTCTGCGGAAAGTTGAGCTCTAAGTGGTGGCTTGGTTTGGTCCATTCAGGATGCATAAACATAATAGCCGCTAACTACCAAGGCAACATGCTGTACCCATCTTCTGGAGGTTGGTATGTCGTCTCTGTAGCAGTCAATGTCAGTTACTGCTCTAGGGTTGGGTTTCCATTCCAGAACATCATTTGGGGAGGGAAACATCCCTTTGTCAACTGTGTGAATGAGGGCCAAGTACTCCAGAGAGGAAAGAAACCTACTGAAGTTTCCGAAGTAGATCACACAACAACAATGAGCATTCAAACATCATTGGGTCTTTGGACAACACTGAGCCACCTGAGTTAGCTTGCTAGCCAACACCCATTGTGTCTGCCTCTTCTAGGAGTTGAATACTCGCTGGAACTCCTTGCAGAGCCTCGCGGAGGAGCAGCGCCAGCTGCTGGGCAGCGCCCACGCTGTCCAGGTGTTTCAAAGGTGAGAGGGCAACCCTGACAGGCAGTGCTCCTCTAGAACCCACTCGAAAACCCAAGTCCGATTGCTGCAGGAGACTCATCGCTATTACTAGAACATGCAGAGACTAGATCGGCGGAGGTCAGGTGATTCTGTAGGCAACTTGTTACTCGGCACACGGGGTCCTTCCAGGCAGCCAGCTCTAATATTCTAGTGCCTGGTCTTGGATCCTGATGTGTAAGTAGCCATTTTCATGATAGGTAATGAAACTCGGAGTAGAGATAAGAGGTTTATGTAATTTGTTTCAGAACTAGCCATAGACAGCAGCCAGCCACAGATACCACATTGGTTTCAAAGGTTGGTTCAAACCTTTTTTTATGTCTGATTCCAAATCTGTGTCTGCATACACCTAGCTAAGCAAGCAAGCAAGCAGGCAAATGGTAACCAAACACCGTCACCAGGTATAAACATAGTGTTGAGTGTTTGGAGCAGGAAAACAGAGATGCAGAGTTTGGCTGGGCAGTCAGGTCCTCTGGCCTGGACAGGCTGCACCAGTTAGTAGTGGTCTAACCTTGAGCAGATAGCCTCCTTAAGGCTCTGGTCTTGCCTGTGGAAAGTGGTCACAGTAGCTACTCCTCAAGTCGTAGCTGGGAGGATGAGGTGAGCCTATGTTCTAGCACATCAGGAAGGGGGTGGGGATGAGTAGAAAGGATGTCCCTGGAGTCAGCTGGGTTGCCCGTGGAACACACTGTCACCCTCAGTCCTTCACTCTCGTGAGCCAGAGAAGCAGATGATGTGAAGGAGCAGATTGAGAAGAAGCGCCAGGCCCTCCAGGTGGCCGATCCCGGTTCAGATCTGTTCAGCGTTCAGGCCCTTCAGCGGCAGCATGAGATCTTTGAGAGAGACTTCATGCCTCTGGGAGAAAAGGTGGGCCATTTGCTCCCAAGCTGTTCCAACACATCCCTCTTCACATCGATGCCTCTGTGTGGCCTCCTCTGTGTTTCTATCCCCCAGTCCCTCCTCTCAAGTTTCTCCTTGTCTTACTCCGTGCTTGATCTTGTATCTGTCCCTAAGATGAGGGCACCCAAAGGACATGGCCAGGACCTCAGAACATGGAGGGAAAACATCCTGAAATGACCCCTACTGTCCAAGCCCCTCTTAGTGGCTTCCAAGTGCCTAAACCATATAGAAGGCCTGCAGCCTCAGACCAGGAGGTACTGACCACCCCCACGATGGCCTGGGCCAGGTGTGTTGCAGTTTTCTTAATAAGGAACAGAGCTTAATCCTACTTGACTTACAAGAAAGCTCTGGAACTTGCCAGATGCACTCTGGGATAAATCAGGGGCATCCTGCAGCCTGGCATTATCTTGCAGAGCAGAAAGGGCACAGAAAATATCTGTATTGAAACGGTCTTCACATTAAAAGTCAGGACTTTTGGGTGCAAAGTTGACCTTGCCACTTATCAACAGGTTCACTTAACCATCTGCCCAACACCCTGTCATCTTAAAAAGAAGTTTGGTAATGTCGAGTTTGACTACTTGAGGGAGTTACCGTGTGTACTGAAAGGATTGGCACTATTTTATGAAGTGGCAAATGTTCTCTTACCTCCCTGACATCTACTTGAGAGTGAGCATTGCCAGGCTCAGAAGTGGTATTTCGCTAAGATTAGGTATGGTTCTAACTGCTGATTTTCAGAGCTCTTGCATCTCCTCAGGTGACCATGCTGGTGGAGACAGCAGAGCGGCTCAGTGAGTCCCACCCAGATGCCGCTGATGACCTGCGGAGGCAGGGGACGGAGCTGAAGGAGGCATGGGACAGCCTGCTGAAGGACTCGGAGGAGCGGAAGGAGAACTTAAATGAGGCCCAGAAATTCTACACCTTCCTTATGCGAGCCAGGTAAAGCTCCAAAGGCAGGCTCCGCCAGGTGGGGTGGGCGATGTCACATCTGGCCCCGTGCAGACCTTCAAGGAGCAGTCTCTGGATATAAGTGCTCTTTACTCCTGGTTTAGAGGGTATGTCCACATCTAGACCATACCTTGGTGGAGGCACAGAAAGCACAGCCCCAGTAGTTCAAGCCACAGAATACCCAAGTTTGAACGAACGTGACAGCACTGAGGCCAGTCCAGTCAGCCTAGAGCACATATGCTACATAGCGTGCTGTGTGGAGTGGTGTAGATGACGGGCGTTTTCTTCCTACTGGAAAGACAGAGAAGAGCACAGATACCCACGGTCGAACGCGATACAGTCCAAATGTGCATTCTAACAAATGCACAGAACTAGCATGGAAAGGTAGGAGGTTAAGAATGGTATAGTGTGAGAAGATGTGGTATATATACACAATGGAATACTATGCAGCCATCAAAAGAAATGAAATCTTGCCATTTGCGACAACATGGGTGGAACTAGAGCGTATCATGCTTAGCGAAATAAGTCAAGCGGAGAAAGACAACTATCATATGATCTCCCTGATATGAGGAAGTGGTGATGCAACATGGGGGCTTAAGTGGGTAGGAGAAGAATCCATGAAACAAGATGGGATAGGGAGGGAGACAAACCATAAGTGACTCTTAATCTCACGAAACAAACTGTGGGTTGCTGGGGGGAGGGGGGTTGTGAGAAGGGGGGTAGGGTTATGGACATTGGGGAGGGTATGTGCTTTTGGGTAAATTGGAAGGGGAGGTGAACCATGAGAGACTATGGACTCTGAAAAACAATCTGAGGGGTTTGAAGTGGCGGGGGGGTGGGAGGTTGGGGTACCAGGTGGTGGGTATTATAGACGGCACAGCTTGCATGGAGCACTGGGTGTGGTGAAAAAATAATGATACTGTTTTTCTGAAAATAAATAAATTGGAGAAAAAAACAAACAAACAAACAAAAAGAATGTTATAGTGTGTTCAGGAAGTGGGGGCAGCCGGAGCACAAGTCTGCATATCAGAGGGCTCAAGGCAACTGTTGGGGCATAAGCTTAGACATGTTAAGATAAAATCCTGAGAACTTCCGTTGCCTTGCTAGAGACCCTAGACATTATCACAGTGGAGCAAACAGACACTTTATCTGTGGAACAGCTTCCATGTTCTGCCCCATCACCATCGTCTGCCGGGAGGAGCATTTGGAATCAAGGATCCAAGAAGTAGTTCCTCACAATGTTATACTTTTGGGAAAAAAAAATTATTTACTTTTGGTAAATAATTGCAGTTCCTCTTGGTAGCCTCCTCCCCACTTTGGCATCTCTGGGACGCTGTAGTTTTTCATACAATATAAATAAATAGCGTCCACAGCCACCCCCCAAATCATACCTGCTCACAGCTCTCTGGACATACAGATTCTGCTCTGACTTCAGATTCAAGTCAGATGCTGCCTCCTTCCCTTTGTGAACTCTACTCTTCAGTATGCAGCAGTAATATTCCCTCCATCCGAGCAACTCTGACACTGGCTTTTCTCTTTTTATGACCCTCTGCTTTCCAGGCTGTTTTAGCCTTTTGTGTTTTTTGCTTTTATTTTTTTTTTTCCTTTAAAGTGTGAATCGCTCTTCTGCAATGTTTGGTACTTAGTAAGTACCCAGTGAAACTTAGTTGTTTAAGTGAATACATGAGTTTATAAAAGAAAAGACCCTTCTGCCCTAGAGTAGATGTTTGTTTTTTCTTCGGCAAGAGGAAAGAGTCTCTGTATGTGATGCTAATATGGGCATCACACCGAATTACAAATGAGTGCATTGTTACCTGATATTTATCCTCTGGGTCATGGACCTTAGCTCTCCTTGTCATTCCCCTTGGCTGCTGACGGTAAGAAGTGGGCCCTGGGGCGCCTGGGTGGCTCAGTGGGTTAAGCCGCTGCCTTCGGCTCAGGTCATGATATCAGGGACCTGGGATCGAGTCCCGGATCGGGGGTGTCTGCTCAGCAGGGAGCCTGCTTCCTCCTCTCTCTCTCTGCCTGCCTCTCTGCCTACTTGTGATCTCTCTCTGTCAAATAAATAAATAAATAAATAAATAAATAAATAAATAAAATTAAAAAAAAAAAAAAGAAGTGGGCCCTGGTCTCATCAACAGCATGGAGAGAGAGAGAGAGAGGAAAAAGAGAGAGAGAGTTTACATAAATGTGTGTGTACATGCATGAGTGTGTGTGCGTGTGTGTTTGTGTATGTGTGCACGCATGCTAGGAATCAAAGTAAGAATAAACACATACCTTCCTGAGATTCCATAGAGAATGGATCCTTAAACCCAAGAATTTACTCCTTATGTACAAGAATCATTTAGAGTAATGGAGTATGTATTGGTCGAGGATTCGAGTGTCCGGGTTCTTCCCAGACGTCTGTTTTTATTTCTATCACGTGGACAAATCACTTACATTCTCTAGGCTGACCTCCTCATCTCCAAACTGAAAACGGAAGAGTTCCCAGAATTCTCTACTGGATTATTACAAGAATGGAAAGAGACAATATGTGTGAAGACATTTTCAAACATAAGGGATTCCCATAATTAAGTCAAAGAGTGTAAACAACAGAACTCAGTGACCCATCACTTACACACAACACCCAGGGCTCATTGCAATCGCCCACCCTCCATCTAGCCACCGCCCACCCACCTCCCTCTGTCAACCCTCAGTTTGTTCTTTATAGTTGCGAGTCTTTCACAGTTTTCTTCCCTCTTTCTTTCTTTCCTCCCCCTGCAATGCTCATCTGTTTTCTTTCTTAAATTCCATGTATGAGTGAAATCATATGGTGTATGTTTTTCTCTGACTTATTTGCTTAACATAATACACTCTAGTTCCAGTCATGTCATTGCAAATGGGAAGATTTCATTCTTTTTGATGGCTGAGTAATATTCCATTGTATATAAACACCACATTTATCAGTAAATGGACATTTGGGCTGTCTACGTAGTTTGGCTATTGTTGATAATGCTGTTGAAAACATTGGGGTGCAGGTACCCCTTCTAATATTAACTAACTAGAATTTATGTAAAGCTTTGAAAAAAAATAACAGCTTGTCAAAATAAAAAAAGCAAACATTTCCAACTGGTTTATAGTAAATCATCATTATCACACTTGTTTTCTTCCTGATTTTCCTTTTACTTGGAATTTTCCTTAGGCATTGTTATCAAATTCGATAAAGTATCTGTCTGTCTTCATCTCTATAATTTTATATTTTTATCTATTTCATTTTAAAGATTATTTTCATTCCTTATACACAAGAAGATTCATGTGCAATGAATTTACAATAGTAAATTCGCTTTTTAAAACAAGCAAACAAAAACCAGTGTGAACAACAAACCTAAGGTCCGTGAAGTATATAAAGCCAGATGGAAGGTGTGAATCCAGAAATATTTTCTAGGGAGGAAAAAGCCAAGGACGGATAGCCTTGTTGTAAGCTGCACGGATTTTTGTCAATCCAAGTATGTCTATTTCTCTAGGGACCTGGAGAACTGGATTAGTAACATTGGTGGCTTGGTGTCCTCAGAGGAGCTGGCTGAAGATTTAATCGGCACGGAGATCCTGCTGGAGCGACACCAGGTCTGGCTACAAAATCCACAGCCACTGATCACATGACCTCCCACCTTTCCCTCACGTTGCGACATTGCTGAGATATCCCTGGTGCCACCAGCCTCTTCCTTTTTCCAACACAGGAGCGTCGTGCTGACATGGAGGCTGAAGCGCCCACCTTCCAGGCCTTAGAAGACTTCGGTGCAGAACTTATAAGCAGTGGGCACCGTTCCAGTCCTGAAATTGAAGAAAAGCTTGAGGAGGTCAGGCTGAAGAAGGACAACTTGGAGAAAGCCTGGAATCAACGCAAGAGGATATTGGATCAGTGTCTGGAGTTGCAGGTGAAGCACACTTGACCCCGTTAAGAAGGATTAAGCTCCGTCTGTTCCTTCTGGGCAAGTTTGCACAGTTCCTACAGGGGCTCGTGTCACCGGGCTTGCCGTCCTGGAGGCACAAGGGCGTTTCTTGGCTCTCTGCCATTCTGCTCTCAACATCGTGGTGTTCTCTGCTCGTATCCCTGTTAGAAGGACCAAAGTGGGGATCCGCTTGTGGCACAAGAAAGGGTGATTCAAATATATTTATTGATTGAGAGTTTGGTTGATTGATTCTTGTTGAGAACCGGCTGGGTGTGGAGTCCTGGAAACACAGAGATTAGTAACATAACATCCTTTTAGTGAATGGTTAGATGTGAAATTTAGTGAAATTAGATGTGTAGACAGACCATTCAGGAACAGAAAGTGATTATTAATAAAACAAAATGATGAACATTCTGAGGCTAAAGAAGTCTGAGTGATTAGTGCCAGTGATGGAAGAGACGAGCGGATCACTGGTGACCCTGAGGGTAGTGGTTATGATGATCCCAAGGCAATAACCAGCCAGCATCCACTAGGGGCAGCATATGGGAAATGCACTAGGGGATGGAGTGTAGCTTAAACAGAAGCAGTGTGTTTTCAGGGAAGAGTGAAAGGTACAGAATAGCTAAGATCAACTGTGTGAATGTTTCTTGGAAGAATAGAAGCAACCCATATGGGATCTCTTATATTAGTGTTGTAGGAGAAAAATAGATCATTTCCTCTGTCCCCTGGATTGGATATAACTTCTACCTTCACTTCCCATAGTTGTTCCACGGGAACTGTGATCAGGCTGACAGCTGGATGCTGGCGCGCGAGAATTTCCTGAGGTCAGAAGGCCGTAGTTCCTTAGACACTCTAGCGGCCTTGCAGAAGAAACGGGATGATTTGGACGAAGCAATCGCTTCCCAGGTAATAACGACTAATGCAAGAGTTCCAATAACCAATATTAGTAATGATAACAAAGATCCTATACATGTATGTGGTTTTGTGATTTACAAGTATCTTAATTCCCATTTGCTTAGAGAAAACTCTGAGGCAGACAGGGCAGTTGACATGGTGGCTTAGTCTTAACTCAAGTCACTCATGGTCTCGGACCAACTTACTGCCAGCCCAGCCTTTTACAAGTTAACTTTTAGAATTGGAAGTGACTTTATATACTGCTTATGCTAACATCCCACCCAATGCAGGAGTCACCCTCTGCCATGGTCATGGGAGGAGTCTGTTCTTTAGGGAGGTCAGTACCACAGGAACTCAGTACCACAGGAACTCAGTATCGTAGGAGTCACTAACAGAAGAGCACACGCCACAGGAGCCCATCTTAGTGTCACTACTAATGTATCTACTCCTGTTGAGTTAAAAGCCAATTCCATGGCATTTATTCTCAGGCCCTTGTTTTGTTCCCCTTTGTGAAGCCACAAAGGGTGTCTTTGTCCTTTTCTAGGAGAGAGTCTGGGATTCCACTGAAGGCCTAACCTCCAGACATCTGGGCTTTTTTCTTTTCCTCTATCTAGGAAAAAAAGATCACTGAGCTAGACCATGTTGCAGAGCGGCTCATAGCGGATGACCACTATGCCAAGGAGGAGATTGCTGCTCGGTTCCAACGGGTGCAAGACAGGTCAGGCCTGAGCAGGTGTTTTGTGAGCTACGGAAGATGTAGCAGAGTGGCTCTTTGCTAGCATGGAGGACGGAGGTCACATTCTCAGTTCTTTGCATTTCTAAATGCGTAAGACTATCTTGACACTTGGAAACACTCCTGATCTAGACTCACAGAATGAAAGGCATGGAATACAACTTAAAAATTACTGACTTAACCAGTGTTTTTTGTATTTGAAAATAATGAGATTATGCAGCAACTAAACCTATATGCATAATATGTAATATTAGATGCAATATATATGTTATATAATATGTATAGGCACACTCTGCGTGATATTATAATATATAGTATATAACTAAATAATATATAGCTACGTTATATATAGCATGCAAATCTGTAAAGAATGAGAGAAGGGACAGGTTGGCAAATGAGAAGATTGCAGATATGGCATCAAAGCTTGCTGGAAGGGTCGAGGGCAGAGAGTGATCTAGTCTCTTCCTCCAGATGGAATGCTCTCAAAGAACTGCTGACTGCTGAGCTGAAAAAACTTGGTGCCTATGCTGACCTCAAAAAATTCCACCATGACCTTGAAGACCTGGAGGAATGGATCAGTGAGATGCTACCCGTAGCCTGCGATGAATCCTACAAAGATCCCACCAACATTCAGGCAAGTTCGAAATAGAAATCTTGGAAAACTCCAGCATATCCAGATTGTTGGATGAAGGGTTGCTTCCCTACACAAAACTCTTGCTCACTGTTGAGACCACTGCCAGTCCTCAGGGGCTTCTGAGTCTAATGTGAAGGGGTGGGTCCTTCGGAAGCCCCCGTTTGTTATGGCAGAACATTACTTTTTCTTTGAAACAGAATTTATCTATCTTGCTTCCCTAGATTACAGGCTAATTTAGTTTCTGCTTTCCCTTCAGAGAAAATTCGTGAAGCACCAGGCTTTTGAAAAAGAGGTCCTGGGCCGAGCTGATGAGGTAGAGGGAGTCCTCAGACTGGGGGAATCTCTGATTGACCAGAAGGCATGTGACATCAGTGAAGAGACCATGAAGGTGGGGATTCTGCTCGGGGTGGTTTGGGCTAAAGGCACGCGAGGATAATCCTCCTCTTCCTTCAACGTTTCCGTGGGTGGGGATGTGGAGTGTGTTCTTTGGTTAGCGATCTTCCCTCTGGCTGCCACATAAAGAAGGCAGGAAACCATGATGCTCAGAGCTTATCACTTCTGTCACACTCAGTACCTAGAACTCTGAGAAAGTTTTAGACCTAAGTCCTAAGTGTTGTCATGCTTGTTTGATGTTTTCTATCCCTACTGCCAAGAGTTTTAGCACTTAGGCCAGCACCAGTCTCTCTATGCAGCCCAGGACCCTTTCCTCAAACTTCCTTCCAACACCTCCTATTGTTTCCCAGACTAACTAACTAACTGGTTAAAAATGCATGGCATTCAATGGTTGGCGGATTTTGGCTAGTCCCTAGCTCCTAGCCCCTTCCAGTATCCTTCGAAGTTGTCACAGGACTCAGGATCCTAAAGACCATAGTGATCCCCCAATTTCTTTGGGTTAGGATCAACTGAAAAACCTGGAAGACCACTGGAAGCACCTGCTTGAGAAGACGATTGACAAAGGACAGAAGCTCGAAGAGGCAAGTCGCCAACAGAGGTTCAACACGGGCATCCAAGACTTTAAGTTCTGGCTCTCAGAGGTAATTATACTCAGAATGGTGGGGGCATGTGAGCTTAATAAATATGTGCCAGTAAATGGATTATGCATGAACAATTTCCTTGACTTTCTTGGGAAAAGTTCGGGGACATGGTTGCTAATGTTCTCCTTAAAGGCAGTTTTCATCTGGAAGCTTCATTGCATTTTCCTTTATTTGCAGGCAGAGACGCTGCTGGCCATGAAAGACCAGGCCAGGGACTTAGCTTCAGCAGGAAACTTGCTCAAGAAACATCAGCTGTTGGAAACAGAGATGTTGGCCCGAGAGGTAAGCGGTGTTGGAATCTCACTCCTCTGGGCAGAATGGAAATGGTTCCGACTGCCCTCTCTCATCTTAGGAGGCCATTTGAAAATATTTTCTTGCAAAACTGACCTTAGCATTCTTAGCCAGCAGTCATTATAACCAGATCAAATCCGTGAGCTGCAGAGCTGTGACATTTCACTGTTAGCCACTTACCGTGAAACTACAGTTCTAAGGAAGAGGATCCAGGAAGGGGGTCCTAAAGCTATCTTGTCTACCTCTTAGTGAGGCATTCGTATAAACTCACTATCCTTCAAAGCTCATATTTGATCTGGCCTTTGAAAGAAGAATTATTTTACATAATTATAGAGAGCAAAAAAAAAAATCGGAGTGTGATGTCATGTACAATGAAGTTGAACTATACATACACTCTGGAAATTCGCTGAAGAATTCCATTTGCCTTCCAACATCAAGCAGAAATGTGTCTTGGGAGCAGTGATAAACATGTTGGCAGGTATTGATTTCATCCTGGAGAATTTTATATTATCAGTTTTACTTGGTGGCAGAGGTAGACACAGAAAGGACAAGAAGTCAAAGGCTTTCTAAGTTCCAGAGCTTTAGGACTTGATGACATTTCCCAAGACAACACTGGAAGGGCAGACTTAGAATAAAAACAGATAGAAGAGCCTGGGTGTGCTCTGGATGTGGCCACCCTAGAAATGTTATGGTAGAATAGGTCTTCTTGAATACTTCTATCCATCAATCTGTGCCAGACTCAGTACTGTGAGGAACAGAGTCCTGTTTGGAGACACGCACTTACACTCATTTTCTAGTTGGGAAGAGGAGGAAAAAGCAAGAGAGAATGTCAGAAGGTGAATGGACAGGTTGAGTATTACAGTCACGTTACGCGTCGTGCTCTCTGATCTTGTCCCCATCCGAGCTGAGATAAAAGAGCATATCATCAATTGACTATCTTCAAAAAGAGTCTATTTGACACAGTCTTTGAACCTGCACCAGTGTGGTTAAAGTCCAGGGCTGTTTTTCATACCTGCATTGTTCTGTTCACTGAGCACACCTGGAATTTCTAGGATGCACTCAAGGATCTGAATGAGTTGGCTGCTGAACTGCTCTCCAGCGGGACTTTCAATGTTGACCAGATCGTGGAGGAAAGGGATAATGTCAACGAGCGCTTCCTGAATGTCCAGGATTTGGCAGCTGCACACCATGAGAAACTCAAGGAGGCCTATGCCTTGTTCCAGTTCTTCCAGGACCTAGATGATGAGGAATCATGGATAGAGTATGTACGGCCGACTCACACTGCACCAATAACCAAAGAGAACAGATGATCTGCCAAACACATTCCCATTTGGTGCTGAAATGAAATATGTAATTGTTTCTTACAGTTGGTATTACCTCTAACCACGCTTGCCTTAGCCTAAAGTTAACATGGGTTTTATTCTTCTCAAATTACCTTGCTGTATGCAGGTAGAAGGAGACAGGCTTAGAGAAGTGGAGAGCAATTCACGTACACTCTGGGAACAAAATTAAGTAACCGTGTATGCTCGCTTGTTCTAAACAGTTCATAGAATGTGTAATGTCTGAATGAGACAGCTGGGCCTTTATAACGTACTCAACTGATGAGATCCTTGTCATTTAAAAAAAATATATTGAAACGCTAGTTGGTTAACATGCAAAAAAAAAAAATACAATGCAACACTGGTTTCCAGAATTCAGTGATTCTTGACTTTCATATAATACCCAGCGCTCATCACAACAGGTACCCTCCTTAACCTCCATCACCCACCTAGCCCAGCTCCCGCACACCTCCCTCCATCAATCCTCAGTGTGTTTTCTGTCTTTAAGAGTCTCTGTCTTTAAGAGTTTGCCTCCCTCTTTTTCTTTTTTCCCCCTTCTGCCATGTTGATCTGTTTTGTTTCTTAAATTCCACATCTGAGCGAAATGTTTGCCTTTCTCTGACTTATTTTGCTCAGCACAATACCATCTGGCTCCATCCTGGGAATCTGAGAGGCCACCAGACTGCACACAGGACATCACCCAGTACCTGCCATGGTTTCATTAGTAATTTCGCTTTTGTGGTAAAACGTGTGATTGGGAAAATCTTAGTAGATCCTATTATTTTCCCGACTTCCCATTTAACCTGCCTCATTGTGTTCCCCTTCTATAAGCCTGATGATTCTTTCTGGTAATCAGTGAATTAGAGGGGAGCCTTGTGCTTAGGGCAGCAAGGAGGACATCTCAGGAACTTCAGAAACAGTGAGATGACAGAATCTTGTCTGTGCTTTGTGGCGGTGGTCAAACGTTTTACACTCGGAAACTACTCAACAGCCGTGGCTCCTACCATATCAGCTTTTTATATCCATTCTACCTAAATTCATTATTGATATTAATAGACAAAATAATGAAGGCCATGAAGGCCACATGTGTACATAGGGTCGTTTATATGTGTGTGTGTATAATTTTCACATGTTTGGAAAGAGAATCATTTCTCTTTCCAAAGAGAAATGCATGTTCTTGAGCAAAGAAGACACACAGGTAGACAGGCGAGGGAACGGATGGGACGTGGGGACCAGTATATCATTTTCATTTGTTGTCAGAAGTTTCGCAGAAGACCTCTGGTGCTAATTATCTTTGTGGTTACGGACACCTGAGTGTTCCAGAATTTACTGCCTCCCCACCCCCAGCCACACACCCACTCTTAGAAAACCTGTGTTCTAGCATGACCTCGCGTGTCTAAAGCACTATCCATTGCCTTCCTTGGTCCCAGGGAGAAGTTGTTACGTGTGAGCTCCCAGGACTACGGGAGGGACCTTCAGGGGGTTCAGAACTTGCTGAAGAAGCAGAAGCGCCTCGAGGGGGAGCTGGTTGCCCACGAACCCACCATCCAGGTAGGAAGGGTCGAGGTCTGTGGATCCGTAGGGTGATGCTGCACGAGAGGGTGGTGGCATGCAGGGCCGCAGGGAGCTAGGCATCGAGCTCACAGCCATTCTCCCCACCTCTGCACCTTGTCTCCTGTGAGCGGGATTCTGCCCAGGGTCTGTGCTTTTCCCTGGAAGGGACACTTTCAACACTGCAGGCACAGTTGTTGCTGACTCTGGTGCAGGCTGGGACATCTGGGAAAGGTGTACTTGAGCCGAGCCACAGGGGAAGAAGACAGCTCTGCATTGCCCTGTGACCATGAATAATGCAGAAAGCAGGTCACGGAATGTAGCCTAGTACAGACACTGAAGTTGCATGAGGGGCTATTTAGCATGGTGAACCTGATGGCAGGTGACTTCATTCTCCCAAGATTTTCATGACCACCCCAAGTACCATAGAGTTTATAAATAACATAGAGGCCAGGAGGGGCTGACTGCCTTGCCAGGGCACTCTAACTAAATGGGGAAGGTCCTCTGGGTAAGGTGACGTGGGTGTGTGTGTCCTTCAGAGTGTGCTGGATGCAGCAGACAGACTGGGAGATAAGGCTGCTGTAGGGCAAGAGGAGATCCAGAAGCGGCTGACTCAACTTTTTCAACACTGGGAGGAGCTCAAAGAGTTGGCTGCCGCTCGGTGAGTGGGGGATAGTGGGCCAAGCTGTCTTCCTGGGTTGCTGGCCCCCAGCTCCCCTTCTCTGGTTATCATCAAAGTCCCTGCTCAGATGCCAGTCTGTCATGAAGCTTGCCCCCACAACCGCAGGGAGAGGCATGGAGGACCATGGTGTCCATGGTCCAAACACACGTCTGCTCCCACGCATACTTGCTGTTGTCCTTTATCATTATGGGCCTCACGTGCCAATCCTTCACACCAGGTCACACCCTTGGGTCTGTCTTACTTTGTACAACCCCCCGCCCCAAGTTTAGCACTGTGTACCCCTCAGAACTAAAGACCAAGGGGATATATTTTCTTCTGGGGAGCCACATAGCCATTGAGAACCCTGAAGCCACAAAGCCAAAGAGAATAGTTTCTGTCTAGGATTCCATACCTACTGGTGGCAGGAAGACATGTCTTTCTGGGAAATACAAGGAAACTTCTAGCACTGTGAGGTGCCTTCACCATGTAAGAGGAACCACAGTGCTCTGAGTGGAAAGAGACACTACTTCACTGATGCCGTCCTCCAACTCTGATACGGGGCCCTCGTGTTGGGACAAGTCTTCCTTCCCCTAACAAAGATTCCGAGAGAGCAGATGATGCCAGAAAACAGAACTTCTGGGGCCAGAGCCTCCCCCATTTACAGGAGCTCAGGCCAGACTGTTCTGAGGCTCAGGCCACTGCAGCTGCCTCATGCAGCCATTCTGCTCGCAGTTCTCCCCCGAGTCCTGCTGTCTTCTCGTCCTCACTGAGGCTCCCTGCCCTGTTGCAGAGGGCGTCGGCTGGAGGAATCCCTGGAGTACTTGGAATTCCTGCAGAATGCGGAGGAGGAGGAAGCTTGGATCAGTGAGAAGGAAGCTATGGTTACCCGCGGGGGCTCTGGAGACACACTGGCCATGACCCAGGTGAGCCGGAGGCTGGGCGGCCAGTATCTTCCTTTTGTTTGAATCTTTTCTTAAGTTGTCAACGCTTCATCTATGAAAAGAAGCACTCTCTGGTGGGAGAAAAAGACGATGGAAATATGGATACTCCTGCCAGTTTTAAATATGAAAAATCAAGATGCAGTGATCTAAGTAACTTGCCCAAGATCGTGGAATCAGTCAGGTGTGAAGGCAGGACTCAAAGCTCAGTCCCATGACTTAGGGTCTTTCTGTGACTTCAGGTCATCATTGTTACAGACCTTCCCTCCTAGGGCTAGGTTCCCTAAAGATTCCCTCAAATACTAATATTACACCGAATAGGAGAGATTCTTATGCCGGGGCATTGGTGGTGGTTTCTAGAAAATACAGTTTTAGCAGGGCTACCTGGCCGGTGCACCAGTTCCACAATTTAGAGACATCCTTGTAAATACAGTGTAGAGTTTCCAATAAAGACAAGAACAAATGGTTTCACATGATCTCAAGTTAATATGGATTTTTAAAGCTTCTGAGAGTGGTCATAAGAAAATAATGTTTTTTAGGACCTTGACTTCTGTGCCTACTGGCCTTACAACTTAGGGATTTACCAAGAATTCTCTGTGAGGATTAATTCGCTCTTAGGTGATGACATAAGGAAAGGCTCACACTGGCAAGAGAAAGGTTAAAACCTGCATAGCGTACAAGTCACATGACCGACCCCTTTCTTCTGAAAAGACTTTTGGGACATGTGCACCCATGGGACACATTTAAATGGTTTAAGGTTTCACCTCAAATATTCCCAAAGGCTTCCCCTTTCTAAATGAAACCTTTGGTCTTGAGAATTGGGGACAGACATTGCAGTTGTAAGAATAAAGGGAGGCCCCATGCTACCATCTACCCAGGTTCCTTCAATGGCAGCATCTGCTGGGACCCTGACCCCGATGCAGTCAGGACGCAGCACATCATTCTCTCCCCATTTACAGAGCACCCCTTCCCTCCAGCCCCCACCCCATCCTTAGCCCTGGGCAACCACCAATCTGTTCTACGCCTCCACAATTTTTGACATCTCGAGAATGTGGTGTAAATGAGTTCACATGATATGTCATTTTGGAGGGTCGGCTTCTCACACATCATAATCGTCTGCTGATTGAATTGATTCAGTTGTGTGAATTGATTCAGGCAACCTCAGTGCCTTTCTCGTGACTGCTGGTTGGTATTTCATGGGATGGACCTACCAGTTCAATCTGCTCATCTGTTGAAGGGTATGAGTTTCCCCGTGTGAGCTGTTAGGAGTAGAGCTGCCTTTAATATTCATGCAGAAGCTTCCTCATAAACATGGATTTCATTTCTCGGGAATAAATGTCCAGGAGTCCAACAGCTGGGTCATAGATTAGCAGCGTGTTTGGTTTTGTAAAAGTAGTTAATAGATACATAAAAAAACCATACATACATAAAAATATAAAAAAATTAAAAAATACATAAAAAATCTTTCTGGAGTGGCTGTACCATGTTGTACACTGGCTGGCTGGGTGTGCGTGACCCTGGCTTCCTTCCCACCGTTGCAGGATCGGAGGCCGTCATCATCTTTATCTTAGGCAGTCTGCTAGGAGCGCAGGGTAGCTCATGGTGGTTTGAATGTGAATTTCCTTTATGGCATATTTTTTATGTGCTTATTTGCCATCTCTGTATTTTCTTCAGCGGTATGCCTCCTCTCCTCTGTTGCCCGTTTTCTGGTCCAAATGATTGTTTGCTCTAACTGTTGACCTTCTGTGCTTTGTGTCAAATGTAAAAAAAATTTTTTTTGCCTAGTCCTGGATCTTGAAGATCTTTTCCTATGTCTTTTTCCAAAAGTTTAGAGCTTTGAATTTTAATTTTAATAATCCATTTAGAGCTCACTGTTGTCTGAGATGAGAGGTAGAGCACCCTTCATCTTTTTGCGTGGGAACGTCCAGTGGCTCCAGTGCTTTGTTCCACAGCGCCCCCTACGGCCAGCCGCTTTCACAACTGCCCACACCACTGTAGATAATGCGTGGTTTTGTAGACAATGGAGGGTTGGATCAGATTTTTGAACCCATTCTGCCAATCCTGATCGTTCAATAGGGATTTTTATACCATCACATTCAGAAACTCATTTTAATGAGAAGTTTTTGCACTAACGTACGAATTCCAGGAAAAGATTTTATGAAGCTTTTTTTTTTTTAAAGATTTTATTTATTTGACAGAGAGAGATCACAAGTAGGCAGAGCGGCAGACAGAGAGAGGAGGAAGCAGGCTCCCCACTGAGCAGAGAGCCCGATGTGGGACTCGATCCCAGGACCCTGAGATCATGACCTGAGCACAAGGCAGCGGCTTAACCCACTGAGCCACCCAGGCGCCCTATGAAGCTTTTTTTTGCTAATCCTTCTATTACCTTAAGATATCTGTCTACCTAGCCCTTCTATGTCATCTTTCATGAAGAAAAAACTGACCTTCTGAGTGTTTGGTTTCCTGAGCTCATATGCACTGGCTAATAAGAGAAAAGGGAGCTGTTTACCTGCTGTTGAATTTCAAATTCTTTCCAGGGATCTCAGCTTCTCCTTTTGTTTAACATGTCAGGAGAAGAGAATAGGTTTCTGATCTACTTCTTGCAATCATGAGACACATAATAGATATATTTAAAATATGTTTTAAGCTTTGGCTTTATCAACTTTTAACACAATATTAAGGAGGCTACCTAGGAATATATTTGAAAGAGGGACACCTATCCAATTTTAATTAAAGGAAATTTGTGTTTGATGTGGGGTACCTGAGCTTCTGAGGTGTCCAAGGGTAAGCACAGAAAAGACACTGGAAACAGAAGGTGATGGTATTGAAGATACTTTATTTCATGCATTATGTGTATGTGAAAACTTAGCTGAATCAGTCTATTTTATACAGTGGATCATGTGTCCAATCTCCATGTATGGTTTCTGCATCAAGTTGACATATAATACAATCATACAAGGTCATGTAGCCCATCTTGTATTTAAAGAAATAACCATCTTATTTTATGCCTAAAAACACCATACAACAGAAATCCTTTTATTTTCAAAATGTGGTAGTTAAAAGTAGGATAGTCACACGATATCTGTTTCTTCCTTTGGCCCAGGTTAGTATGCAATGTAGAAGGAAAAGTGGACAGGTGTCTTTGTGACAAGACGAGGCAACGGCAGCAGAGGCAGCCCAGGCCTTTCAGGATGGGGGTAGCAGTGGGCAGAGCAGGCTGGACTGGATAACTCTCAGAAGAACACTGAGAAGGTGGAGACACAGTGTTTCTGGGCTTTGTCCTAACTCCATTCTCCATCCTTCCAGCAGCAGGTAGACATAGACAAATTCAGTGCTGAGGTTCAAAACAGTTCAGAGTTTCTTTAGCTACCTTTAGGTCAGTTTTTCTTTTCCTTATTTTTTAAATTTTATTTCTTTATTTGAGAGAGAGAGAGAGGGAGAGGAAGAGGGAGAGAGTGAGTGACCAGGAGAGAGCGCATGAGCAGTGTGAAGAGGGAAACTCAGACTCCCCACTGGACAGGGAGCCTGGTGTGGGGCTCCATTCCAGGACCTTGGGATCATAACCTGAGCCAAAGGCAGATGCTTAACCCACTGAGCCACCCAGGCACTCCTAGGTCTGTTCTAGGTATAAGATGATACTTATTATCTATATGCTAGATACAACTTTTCATGGAATTATATAAATTTCAAGATGGTGGAATTCCTACATTTTACCTTGACCCACACTTTCATTCCTAAGTTCAAAAAAAAGCTGAAGTTCACACAGTAAGTTAGAAAGAATATCACTGTAGTCCTTTGTCTCTTTCTTTTCTGGTAAGATTGCCCCTTTTGGCAAGTGAAGAGCTTCAGGAGAAGCGTTCAGCGGTACGATGGGAGAAGTGGACACGCCCCTGTTCTGTCCATGTAGCTCAGTCGTCCCTGTGGGGAGCGTCAGTGGGAGTCAGAATGGGGGTGGGTTAGATTGTCCAGGCTTGGAAGTATTGATTCTCACTGACTCGTTTATGTAGAGCTTGCTAAAGAAGCACGAAACCCTGGAAAGTGACTTTGCTGTCCATGAGACCCGAGTGCAAGATATATGTGCTCAAGGAGAAGACATCTTGAATAAGGTGAGCAACTCGGGGGTTCCAGGCCAAGCTCATTTTCCAAAAGGGATTGCTTCAAATATAGAATCCTGAGCAGTGCTAAAACTCACACATCAAATTTTAATACTCTCTGCCTAGCTACCTTGTTTTTGTTCTGAGCAAATAGTTATCTCTTCGGTTGCTGCTTTTAATAAATGCTTTTTTCAAGTTTTCAAGTATATCCTGTAGATTTCCTTTAGTCCTTTGTTGACCCTCCTACTCACTGTGTGCAGAACATGGCATTTATAAAGATCTCATGGCACGATTTGGTTATAGAGTATTGTAAAAATTTAAAGAGGTTTCTTTGTACGCCACTAGGGAGGAGGACCAGACTGAAACCTCCTTGTGACTTGAAAATCATTCTTTTGTTTAAATACTTGCTTTTACAAATCCTCACTGATTAAGTGCTACATAAAGAACCTTAGACAGAGGGCATTCCAGCTAAGAAGGCCACACTCGGGTAGACAAACAATGCGAAGCTCTCCCAAATGCTAGAGTGGAAATAACCATCCCACGCATGGACGAAAAATAAAATAAATGCATTAGACCCAGAAGAGAGTAGTTACATATTTGGAGTGGGGGAAATGACACCTCTTTTATCATAGTAAAGAATTCCAACTTTTAGCTCTGGATGTCCACCCATGTATCTGTCTCTTCTTCTCCCTTCCACCTTGGTGTCCCAGGAGAAAAGTCAGCAAAAGGAGAAGATTTCTGCCAAGATAGAGTCTCTCAAAGAAAAGATCCCTTCTCTGTCCATGGCAATAAAAGCTTGGAAGTTGCAACTGGAAGACGATCACGCCTTTCAGCAGTTTAACTGGAAGGCTGACGTGGTGGAGGCCTGGATAGGTATGATGTGTGAGGGACAGAAGAAGGGCTGGTGGGTTCCACCGATAGGTGCTGGGATGTTTTCACTTCCCATGGGTAGAGAGATCCTCCCTCCTCACCGACTCCTACACTTTCGGGACATAATTACACTCACATTTGTGTGCTTGTGTGTGCACACACACACCTCAGAAAACATGCTGATGGCTGACTGCAGACCAGAATTCCAGAAAACACAGTTTTGGGAAATTGGTGATTTTATCTGTGATATTCAAAATGATAGAGCTGTGGCAAAACATTCTTTAAAAAGCAGTGTGTTTGATTACTCCCAACTTGTGTTTAATCTGCAATTTTCTTTTTTCTTTTTTTTTTTTTTTCTCAAGATACTCAGAAGTTCCCTTGGCTCTCGCTCTGTTCAGTCAGTTCTATGTTGCACATGTCCAAACAACCCATCTATCAGCCCCTACTACTCCCATCTTCCAGTAAATGATCCACTCCCAAGTTAGGGGGCTCTCTTGTGACCTAGGGTAAATATTTATTTTCTCCTTACCAAGGCTGATTCAAGAGCAGCTACCTTTCCTTTCTAACCAATCATCTTTGCTCTCTAGCTGAGAAGGAAGCAAGTCTGAAGACCAATGGCAATGGGACAGACCTCGCTGCCTCCCTCACTCTCCTGGCAAAGCAGGTGAGAAAAGGGCAGCTTCTGGGCAGGTGCAAGCATGTCTGTGGCCCACATACATGGAAGTTAAACACTAGGATTATCCTGTTCCCCAAGTCTGTGGTTTTCTTATCTGTAGGATATGAGATATTGTTACTTTTTCCTTTCCCAATATTGGTAACTTGCAGTTTTTTCTTCCCTCTCCCTCCTACCAGTCTTGCTGTTGCTAAGAGTATATGATTTTTATTAAATAACCAATTTTTAAAAGTTTTCTTTGTTTTTTTATTATTTTCCATTAATATCTTTTTACATTTTTATCATTTTATTTTACTTTCTTTAAGATTAAGTTGTTTAAAAAAATCTGTTGAGGTAAACATTTAGAACATCAAATATGTAGGCATTCTCCTTTTTAGCATTTTGATGTTATAAATTTAGGGTTATAAATTTCCCTCTAACAGTGCTTTGGCTGCACCTCACAATTTCATATGTTACTTCTGTTATAATCCCTCAGATTAGATATTTCTGTTGTTTCTAATTAATTATTTAACTCGTTGGTTATTCCACAGTTTATTTCACTGAAATTCCAAACATTTGGGAATTTTCTCTTTTTTGACGTATATGGCTAGCTTAATTCCACTTTATTTTAAAAACACATTCTATATTGTTCTGGAAGCTTGAGTTACATCCAGCAAATGGCCTGTTTGTGAATAGTCTATGTATAGTTGAAAATCATGTGTGTGTTTTACAGTGGTTTATATTACCTGTCAGATTTTGGTGGTTAATCATGTTGTTTAAATACTTTGTTATTTTTATATATTTTGAAGCTAGTTTCACAGTTGTGTTGACATTTCAAATTATAAAGCATCTTAATGAATTGATACCTTTAATTATGAAATGTTCTTTCTAATAACATTTCTTTATTATTTTTAAAAGATTTTATTTATTTATTTGACAGACATAAATCACAAGTAGGCAGAGAGGCAGGTGGGGGGGGTGTGGGAAGCAGGCTCCCTGCTGAGCAGAGAGGCCAATGCGAGTCTCTATCCCAGGACCCTGGGATCATGACCTGAGCCAAAGACAGAGGCTTTAACCCACTGAGCCACCCAGGTGCCCCTCTAATAACATTTTTTGATTTAAAGTTTTCTTCTTCACATACTAGAGTACCAGGGTTTTTTTGTTTGTTTGTTTGTTTTATTTTATTTTCTTTCTGAAGTATATATTAATTTCCATCCTTTGGTTGTTTTCTTTTATTTCTTCACATTTATGTCTTTATATCCTATATTTTTGTTGTTGGTTTGATACATTTATACACTGCTAAATGATTGCCATTGTAGCAGTAGCTGACACCTCTATTCCACTATGTAATTACCACTTCTTTTTTGTTTTGAGAACATTTCAGATCTACTCTCTTACCAAGTTTCAAGTATATCATACAGGACTCTGAGCTGTAATCATGTTATACATTAGATTCCCAGAATTAGTGATTCTTTTAGTTGAAAGTTTGTATTCTTTGACCAATATCTCCTCATTTCCCCCTCTTTCCAACCCTTGGCAACCACCAGCCTACTGTTTCTCTACATTTGACCTTTCTAGATTCCACTGGTGAGTGATATCAACAGCAATTGTGCTTCTCTGACTTGTTTCATTTAATATATGCTCTCAAGTTTCATGCAAATTGTCACAAATGGCAGGATTTCCTTCCATTTCATAGTAGAATAGTATTTCATTTCACACATACACAAATACACACACAACACATCTTCTTCTATTTATTTGTTGATGGACACACAGATTGTTTCCATATCACGGCTAATATGAATGATGTTGCAATAAACACGAAAACGTGGAGTGTCTTCATATTTTACATGTGCTTCCTAAAATTTCAGGGTTGAGTGTTGTTTGTCTACTTTGATCATTTTATTGGAATAGTGAGTTCATTTACATTCAAAGTCATGTAACTTGTGAATTATATATATATATATATATATATCTACCTATATATACATATATATAGAGAGAGAGAGGGAGAGAGAGAGACTTTTTTTTTTTCCCCCCCTTAGGACTTGACCTTTTCAGGTAGCTCTTACTTCTAGGGCCTCTTAAGGGTTCAACTAAATCCCTTTTATTGATGCTGCTCCTCTGTGTCCTCAGTTCAGTGCTGTGATGCCATTGAGGACTCTACTTAGCGTCTTTGACTCTTTGCGCCTGTTTTCTGCTTGGCTTCTGGGACTCCTATCCTATAGAGTTTAGGAACCCATGGATGCCTCGAGGGGAAAACAGGCAGAATATTGAACCAAATTTTTTCCACCACTGCTCCAATCCTGGCTGCCTGGTTCCCCAGAAACTGTCTGTTTAGTCCCATGAAATTATCAAGAGCTCTGAGCAGCTGCTTTCCCTCAGTCTCTTGACCTGTGCAGCTCACGTGTCACAGGGAAGGGTGACAGAGACTATTACTCTGATTTTACTACTATTTCGCCTTTCTAGAGTTTTGATTCCTGGAAGTGTAGTGACCTTAGCTGTGTACCAATCTCGTTCAAACAGCTGACGTGTCGTACTTTTATCCAACAATTAAAGTTGTTCTCAAAGGAAGAATTATTTAAATACAAGCCACCGTATAAAAGCTGGAAGTATAGTATCTAGAATTTTGTGATTTTGATATCAACACCACACTAAATGTGTAACTGGGCTCTCTAGGGGATCTGTTGTTAGTGTGCATACTTCCAAGATCTCTAGCAGTGCACCGCTACTTCTCAGAACACAAAATCTAACAGGGGATGTAAGAGACTGAGGAAGGATGTGAGCTGTGGGGAGCATTTAGTTTGGACTCCAAAAATGAAGATCATATCATGCTGCAACATTCCTTTATTATTGATTATATAGCTAACCTAAGCTTTGATTATAAAACATGCATCCACCAGAACTTAGCTATAACTCCAGCCACAAATGTTCATGTAGGTCTCTAAGTTATGTTTCCTTTTGCTTGGCCCTCCCTCTAATTCTTTCCTAGACCTTCTCTGGTCCATGATGAACATCTGGTGGAACCCAGGTTTGAACGGTCCCTGGGAACCTACATTGTTTCTCTGTTCACAGCTCCTCTTTGGGTCTTTCCCAGGACACTCTGGATGCCAGCCTGCAGAGTTTCCAGCGAGACAGACTGTCAGAGATAACTGACCTAAAGGACCAACTGGTGGCTGCTCAGCACAGTCAGACCAAAGCTATTGAGCAGCGCCATGACGCTCTGCTGAGGCGCTGGGAACAGCTGCTGGAAGCCTCTGCAGCCCACAAAGAGAAGTTGCTAGAGAAGCAGCTGCCCCTACAGCAGGTAAAAAAAAAAAAAAAAAAAAAAAAAAAAAAGGCTTTCCTTACATTGTCCTCTAACCAAATGAAAGGAGCACTCAACAAGGGAAACTTGAGTTCTCATCTTGTGTTGCCCTGAGCTGGGAGACCTTGTATATGTCACTTCACATCTCTGAGCCTTGATTCCTCCATTTGAGAAATATGACTATATTACCACTGTCTCCTGCTGGTCTCTGTTACAACCATTGAGAGAGATCATGGACCTGAGAATGCAGTGCAAGGCACTAAGCTCTCTATAGGCTTATGTGATGACAATGTTCTATCTATTGGTGGCTGCTAAGGTTCGATGATGATCATAAAAAATAATCTATAATAAAAGGAAGTCAAGATGCTCAGTGAAATTACTGAGCATTCCTAGACCACAAGAAGTCTTGTATCAGGCAGCAAGTCAGGGTAGGCGGGAAAGGGAATTAGGAAACAAGCACACAGATAAAAATCAGTCAGTCTAGACCTTTAACTAATTATTGAAGGGCTTGGTACCTACAGAAATAAGTCCTAAGTGAAAAACTAAATAAATTTATGGGCAGCTTTACACACATATATACGTTCTACATAGAAAGATGTTTTACATATTTATTCTATTTTGCTCAACTTTCAACCTCTGCAAAGAGGTTTATCATTTGATTTCCTGCTTATAGAATCTTTGTAAAATACAGAGACAATGCATAATATTAAGGAAGTGATACTAGGTACCTTATAGGTTTTTGCGTCTTTCCCGTGTAGGGGCCATATCAACTATTTCTGTATTTTACATTTTACAAAGAGAGTGCCGAAGGGAGTACAGGATGTAATGGTCTAACACCTTTGACATCCCTCTTCCATTTGGACCAATTTTCTCCTCCTTAACCTCCATATTTGGGAATTAAAACTCATTTTCACATTTGCCTTAGATAAATCTCTTGGGAAATACAAACTGCTGACCCTAAGTCTATGGCACATTTTAATCTAAAACCATTTTTGGTCACCTACTGTTAGGAGCAATCCATACTATTTCTCTTGTTCAGAAATTCAGACAGTTCAGTCATTCAGAGCATCTGGATAACTCCAGACCTTAACAGAGGGATAAGGGTACAGTTTAGAGGGTAGGAACTGGACTGAGCCCTGAATAAATTTTGGAAAGAAAGCAAGAAAAGGACTTGGTACAGACAAAAAGACACCAGAGAGGCGTTGTCTTCAGAAGAGAGAAAGAAGAAGCCAGCAGAGTGGGAGAGACTGGCCTAGCCCATCAGTGATCTCAGATTGAATGATTCACCCATTCATTCATTTAATGCCTACTTTTGCATGTTTGCCATGTGCTAGGAAGAACGAGGGCACACACTTCAGAATAAGAAACTGTGAAATCTCATCACTGGAAATGGACCTTGCTTCGTTTGGACTCTTGGTGCTAAAACAACTCTAGGGGTCCTTCAGCCTCTTTATTTGTAGATGTTGAAGACTTGACTAGTTTCACATCAGGGGACCAGGACCTGGGTGGTGCCTCAGATGCACCCGTGTGCCCACTGATTTCATGTCCTCGGTAGTTTCAGTTCTGCCCTCTTGGAGAGCTGACCCTGAAAATGCTTGAATATGGTCTTTTTAATCCTCAGTCTTTTCTCTTGCTGACGGCCTTTATCAGGAAAGATGGAGATGACTTTTTTCTCTGCAGGCTGAGGAGCTGTTCATGGAATTTGCACACAAGGCTTCCGCTTTCAACCACTGGTGTGAGAATGCTGAGGAGGACCTGTCGGAGCCTGTGCACTGTGTCTCACTGAACGCGATCCGGCAGCTGCAGAAGGATCATGAAGCCTTCTTGGCCTCCTTGGCCGGGGCCCAATCTGACTTCAACAATCTGCTGGAGCTGGACCAGCAGATTAAGGCCTTAAATGTGCCCTCCAGCCCTTACACGTGGTTAACGATGGAGGTGCTAGAGAAGTTCTGGAAGAACCTGTCTGACATCATCAAGGTAATGGCACACAACAGAGGCTTTCTTTCACAGTGGTGAGCATGACAACCCAATGTATTATACAAGTTGTGGGGGGATCTTTTGAGAAAGAAAGGACACAATTAATAACTATGCTGCATCAGCAGTCACGAATAGGAAATGTCTAAGGAAATGTCAGAAATATGCTCATGGTGGGTACAACCCTACGGCCCCAGCATTCAGACACTCTCATGCCTCTGGCTGTTGAGCAGTGATTCAAGGAAGCAAACATGGGCTCCAGGAGGTGGCTCTAAACATGGGGTATGAAAGTTCATGAGGTTCGTGTATAAGTTCACAGTCTATAGATTCCCTACAACCTTATTTTATACCTACCTCCAAAGTGCCTTTTTAATGTTTATGTATAATTTTTATGTGTATAATATTATTCATCATAGAAGCTATGGAAAACATTAAAAAGTTTCACAAAGAAAAACGTCACCAAACTACCACCAATTTTATTTTATTTTTAAAAAGATTTTATTTATTTATTTGTCAGAGAGAGACCACAGTGGTGAAGTGTGGGGGGCGGCAGCTTGTTGCTACTTTTCCCTTTAGGGCTGTGTTTATGTTCATTTAAATGAAGATTTCACCTAGGGAAAAAAAAAAAAACAAAACATGAGAAGAGGATGATTTGCCTTTATTACTAGCTTATTTGTTACTGGGCTTGGTCTTAGTGACACCTGCAACCACTTTGGGGTGTGAGGGGAGCTTCCCGCCGCTTTGCAAGGAGAGGTGGGCGGGAGGAAATACAAGCGCATAGGTAGCACATGCTTCTGGAAGACGTGTTAGACTGGGGGGAGGGGAGCGTGTAGGAACCAGCTACTTTACTGCAAAGAAAGGTCTTCAATGTTCACGCCACTATTTGTGATTCGGGGTTTTAGGAACGGGAGCAGGAGCTGCAAAGGGAAGAAGCGAGACAGGTCAAGAACTTTGAGATGCGCCAGGAGTTTGAGCAGAACGCCAGCGCCTTCCTTCAGTGGATCTTGGAGACCAGGTGCACAGTGACCCCTGCATCACCATGGGGATGAAATACATGCCTGAAGGGAGTGGGAAGGGGTCCTACAGCACTTACGTGGTCCTAAATTCACCATATCCTGTCAGTGCTTCTCAAGTTGGAACTGATCGTTTTCTAAAGCAGTCCTTGCAAAACCAAGAAAAGAGAATGTCATGTCACTGCCCATTGTCCACCACCTAGATACTCTCATTTTTTATTCCTGTTGCCTGTGATTAAGTCTGAAATAACATAGTCCCTTATGGTTGCACTTTACAAAGTGCCTCTATACCCATGGCCTCCCTAACTCTCCCTGCGACCTTGAAAATTGTACAGAGCAGATGTGATTACCTCTGCCTCCAAGTGTGGTAAGAAGTTCCCTAGACAAATGGACTCGCTCAAGGTCACATATGTATTTATGGGCATGAGCCTACTGTGAGCACCTGCAGTGAAGCTATCATGCTGCCTGATCATGGAGCCCTGGTGAGAATCAGTGAGATACTCTACGCTAATTGCTTTTATTAGAGGCAGAATGTCTTCTACACAAAAATAGCATTTGTCACATGTTCCGGGGCAAATGACCTGGAAAAGAGGAGACTTGGAAGGTTGTAATACATTAGAATAAACGTCAAAGTTGGTAGACCCTATCCAGTAGCTGGGTCAGAAATGGGGACTTTTGAGAGTTGAAGGGGTGGTTTAGACAATCCGTGATGTATCCTGTTCCTATGAACCCAACAAAGAAGAACCAGATGGTGAGCAAAAGGAAAACCCGTGTCACGGCTAAAAGTCATGGGGCAGAAGGCAGAGGAAGCACAGCTCATCCTCCTCTCCCTCTGGTTTGGTCCCTCATCCATCCCCTGGCAGCATGTGCCCAGCACTGAGCACATCACCTGAAACCAGACCTCTTGATCCTAACACAGCAGCTGCACAGAGGCTCTGAGTTCCTCCAAGATGGAGAGACTCCGGGAGCAGTGCGAAGCAGGTTCCTATTAGATATAGAATATTTCATTAATCTAGGGAAAGAAGATCATTGAAGTAATTTGTGTTAATGTGTGATTTCTCTTTTCTCTCATTTGATTCCTGTCCGGACCTCCATGCCCAGGGCTTATTTTCTGGACGGGTCAGTATCTTATGTTATTATGTTTGTTTTGTTCTATTCTGTAAAACTAATAATGAGGAGGACTTAGCGCCCAGGCATCTTCGTCATCACCTCCGTCACCCTCGGACCCAGAGGGTGCCGGACTGAAAGGGTGGGGTGGAGAGAGAACGCCGCGTGTCAGACTGTCTGCATCCCACTAGGGGGCGTCTGAACCTCATTAGGTTCAGGGTATGTTCCGAGTAAGAGCCATGAAGAAGGTACAGAAGTCTTGCAGACATGAAGAACAAGGGCAGACCTTGCTTCTCTTCTCATCCATCGAGCAGCCTGCCAGTTGGCAAAACAGTTCAGTTTCCTGAAAATCTGGTGTGAAAATTCAATTCAGAGGAGCCGTATAATAGACACAGAAGTAGAGAAACGTAGGGTGTTGGAATAGGTCTGTCTGGGTGAAATACTGACTTCTGATATCATGAACATTTCCCTCTGGTTCATAACTAGGTCTTTGCTCAAAGAAACAGGAACTCTGGAATCCCAGCTGGAAGCAAATAAAGTAAGTAACATTTGCTTATTAGCTGAGATATGGGCAGAATTATGAGGAGTGCAAGGGAAACGCTTTAAAGGCAACCCCCGTAGTACTTTTAGGTAAACTCCCCAGGCAGAAGGTCAGGGGCCTCAGGGTCTAGTTCCAGCGCTGCCAGTGGCTTGTGTTCTAGCCTCTCACTGCCGCTCCCTGGGCACGGCCTTTGGTTTACCTCAGTAACCTCGACTTCTATGTCTATACAATGGAGTTCATAATATAGGTGTCACAGTCACTGTGATAATTAAGAAAGAAAACAGGTGCAGAAGCTGTCATCATTGACAATCACTTGATAATATAATTAAATCCAGATGGTCTCTCAACAGCTGAGTGAAGCAACGGGCTAGAACAGTGTTTCTTAACCTTATTTTCATTTTTGCTCTACCTCAAGGAGAACATTTAATTAATTAAATCTAATTGCTCCCATATGAAAGGACTTGGATAATGAAGAGTAAGATGCCATCAGGTAGGACTGATCCCTGGAAGGTCACAAGCCTTTGCACCATGTAGTACACTCAGTATCTCCATCCTCCCTCATCCTCAGAACCCCTCCTGCCTCCCCTGCTCAGGAGAAAGCATGGCCTGGATGCAGGCAGTTGGCATCAGATGTGCCTAAGGACAGGTACGTCCTGTGGAAGTCTGTCCATGTGGTGGCAGGGAAGCCGGCTGGAGCTAGCCAGTCCCCAGTGTAGATAACCTGAGGCGCAGAACGCTGGGAGCCAGCCTTTCAGGTGTCCTGGGAGTACACTTCCTCTCTGCTGCAAGATGTAGCTACTAACCCTTAGATTTATATATTACACATGACCAGAATGACTGAGGTCACATCTCCTAACCTTCCCCCATTGCATAAGCAAGGAACAAAGAAGTGGATTTCCTGAGTGGTTCATTTTTCACAGAGGACAGGAAGAGTTCTGAGAATAATTAAAAGAAAGAAAGAAAGAAAGAAAGAAAGAAAGAAAGAAAGAAAGAAAGAAAACTATTAGAGGAAACTCAAGCTCATCGGCTTCTTCTCTACCATCCCTTGGTTTGAAGCCAGTACCCTGCATGACTGGTCTCTCCTTCTTGGCTTTTCTAGCGGAAGCAGAAGGAGATCCAGGCCATGAAGCGCCAGCTGACCAAGATTGAGGATCTGGGAGACAGCCTGGAGGAGGCACTGGTCCTAGACATCAAGTACAGCACTATTGGGCTGGCCCAACAGTGGGACCAGCTCCACCAGCTGGGGATGAGGATGCAGCACAACCTAGAACAGCAGATCCAAGCCAAGTACTGCAGACCCATGACCAGGGTTGCAGGGTGTGGGTGGGATTAGGTGTTGGAACTTAGCCCCAGGATCTAGAGATCAGGGTGCTGAATGAAAGAGCTGCTTCAGAGATAGGACACGAACTATCTCCAGAATCAAAATTCTCTTTCTCTCTTTTCTGTCCCACAGAATGACTATTTTTTTTTTATTTGGGAGTCTATTATGAAACAGGAGACCATGTGCCTATCCCCTTGAAGCTACTCACCACCCAGTTCTCAGAGTCCCTTCTCCCTCTTAGGTGGTCCCTTCAGGAGACCATCCCTTTTGTAGAGTCCCTCTCAAATGCCTAGAATGCAAGAAATATCTAAGGTGTAGAGCCAGAAGAGCAGAATTCACGTGTTTTGTTTTGTTTTCTAAATAAATTAATTACATCAAAGCAGCTTTAGGTCTTGGTAATAATGGCAGCATTATTGTCTAGATCGGGGATTGGCAAACTTTTCCTGTAGAGAGACTGACTGATCATAAGTGTGTCAACTGTGGTGAGTCTTGTGGTCTCTGCTGTGACTACTCACTCACTGTCGTAGAGAGAACAGGCTATGGACAGCCCACCAATTCATGAGCATGTCCATGTTTCAGTAAAATTCTATTTATGGACACTGAAATTTGAATTTCATGCAATTTTTATGTTTAATGGAACACTTCCTCTTTTGATCATTTCCAACCATGTAAAGAGGTAAAAACCCATTCATAACTCACTAAACTGTACAAAAGCAAGTGGCAGACTAGATTTGGCCCATAGGCTATAGTTTGCCAACCCCTGAATCAGATGACCGAGTAGCCTAATACCCACGAGCATCCCTCTCTGTTCCACATGGCATGTCTTTTGCTACTTTTCTGTTATATTTCTTGGGTTAATGCATGTTTTTCCTTTCAGAGACACCATAGGCGTGAGTGAGGACACACTAAAGGAATTTAGCACAACATATAAGTGAGTATAACTTCATAGCTGGTCAGTTCTTTATTTTCCAACCCATTCAGAATGAATTTCCAAATAAGTAATTTTTTTCCCCTCAGTGCTGGTGTGGGATCTTAAATGAAAACCTAGATGTCTTAATTACCTTCAGGTCATGCTTTTCAATAGGTCTATGAGATTCCTGGCCTTCAGAAAATACATTTCTCCCATGCTCAACATTTTACTGTCTTTGTTCCATTCACTGGGTTAAAAATAATTCAGAAACAGGGGCAAGCTCCCCACTCCATTCTCTGATTACATGTGATGAGTTAAAGCCTCAGCTGACCCAATAAGAACTGTTCTTTTCTGTTCTAACCTGGTTCTCTATGGAACTTGATAAAATGTTTTTGTTCTTCAGACATTTTGATGAGAATCTGACCGGGCGACTGAGCCACAAAGATTTCCGGTCCTGCTTGAGAGGGCTCAATTACTACCTGCCCATGGTGGAGGAGGATGAACCTGAGCCCAAGTTTGAGAAGTTCTTGGATGTCGTCGATCCTGGGAGGTAAGAAGAAGACCAAGGGCCAGACCATCATAGGGGTTGGGGTTTGGAGGGACAAGTACAGAGGGTAAAATGATCCAAGAAACGCCGTACCAACTCATCACAAGAATAGGAAGACACAGACTATCCTATGTGAGTTGGGCAGGTTTTGATGCCTTGCAGGATTAGCTCACAAGTCCATGGCACTGACTCCAACTCAGGCCCAGCCTCTGTCATTTCCTCAGTCCCTGTTTTCTGCTTGATCTATGAATCTTACCTTGTTCTGAGAATGGACCTTGAGAGAAGAATCCTTCCATGTGTGTAAGGTTGTAAGGAGACCTGCATGATTTGGAGGTTGACTGACAAGAGTGGGGTTGTGTGCCTGTGGGGGTGGAGTACAGTCATGGAGAGATCACACCACTGTTAGGGATGAATTCTTTCTAATGCCAAAGATGACAGAATCTTGAAAAACTTGAAGTGCCTGGGAATGGGTGCTGATGGAGACCCCCAGACTGTGTAGAGAGTCCAGTCAGAGGGCTCTTGTGGGCATGGAGGCTGGGGCTTGGGAAGCAGCATTTACTTTCCTGCAAGGGTATGAGGAGTGGGGTCAAAGTAGAGGTCGCAGCCCACAGTCTCAGAGTGGGGAGACCATTTCTCCCACAGGAAGGGCTATGTCTCCCTGGAGGACTACACCTCATTCCTGATCGACAAGGAGTCCGAGAACATCAAGTCCAGTGATGAAATCGAGAATGCTTTCCAAGCCCTGGCAGAAGGCAAGGCCTATATTACCAAAGAGGACATGAAGCAGGTCAGATTCCAGTTGTGTCCACTGTCACTGAACTTGTCTTGGGCCTGGTAGTTGGCAACTACCCTCCCCCACACATCTTGTTGTTGTTGCTCGAACATTGTCCTGCATAAGTGACCATTTGCTTCTCTCACCATTTCATTTTGCTTTGTGCCAGCTTGAAAATTAAAGTCATTCTCTAATGACCGTAAGGGTCAATTCCAATTCTGAAACTCAATTTTTAAGGCTATTTCTTTTCCTACTTCTTGAATAACCTAAATTTAGGGAATGGGATGAAGTGTGTAGACCAAGTGAGATAGGACTCCTCAGGTAAGGGCTAAGTTGAGAAGACGAGCTGGATGTACGCATTAGAAATTATAGACTTCTGAGAAGGTCTGTGATGGGAACAGGGCAGGCTGCTGCTCCCCGTCTCTCTGTCCCCTGGGTACCAGGTTTGGGGTATGTTGCCAGCTCCAAGGAGCCAGCTGTTTTTAATCCCTATGGCTGTATCTCTTTCTGCTTTTTTTCAGGCCCTAACCCCAGAACAAGTGCAGTTCTGTGCCTCACATATGCAGCAGTATGTGGACCCACGAGGCAAAAGCCATCTTGCCGGCTATGACTATGTGGGTTTCACCAATTCCTTCTTTGGAAACGGAGAAGCAGCTTTTCCTGAATCATAGCAAATCTTGGTGTGGTGGGAAGTACTGGGGGAGGAAGGAGACAACAAGTATGGGGGAGGAGTGAGACCGTCTTGTGTGTGTGGGTGGGTGTGTATTTATTACACTTATTAGAACACCTGGACACATATCAGGCTTGGGGGATAGAAGGCATTCCCAGAGCTGGGGGAGAGGAAGCATCACAGGCTCATTTTGTATGCAACCTGTCACTACTCTGGGGACAAGCTCTCCATTTTTTCTTCATTGGATTCTACACATTTGTATTCCTTTGTTTTGTTTTGGTTTTGAAATAAAACATTTCCTTTAAAAAAGAGTTCATTTTTTAAAGTATTTCTTTTTAATAGGGCACTGTGAAGTCAAATGTTACTGACACATGTGAGCATCAGTATTTCTGAGAAGTAATTGTTCTCTAGAGGCAGACAGCTAGTCACACCACAAACAAGGGTCATGGCGGAATGGATAAAGTCTAAGACTCACATCTGTAACTCACAAATGGTTCCTCTTGAGGTTTGGAATGCATATAAATTCTTACATTTGAAAATATATCATTTGAAAAGATATCTGATGATCTGGAGAACCCCAGTATTTTATCTATGGAAGAGGAAGAAGACCAACGCTTGTGTTCTTCTCAACCTGCCCTTTCTCCATACTTCTGCATTAGAGAGGAGATCATTAATCTCAGAACGACGAGGCTGTGGCTGGGCAGAGCTTCCTTTGCCCTCCCTGGCCCCACACTCATGCTTACATTTTAATGTGATGAAAAGAAGGTTTTGATTGACTTCCGCCTCCTCTTAGACTAAGAGTTAGATTTACAAAATGAGGAATTAAGAAAAAAACAAACAAACAAGAAAAGGGAGTGCTATCTCCAAAGAGTGTTCAGGCCAATGCCAACATTCTGTCTGGATTTGTAAAAGTCGAAGTGTTGTCTGCCAGTGAGAACCCTTCCATCACATCTCTGCCTTGTGTGAGACTACTGGTATCCTGCACTGCCTTCACCACCAGCCCATGAATATTGCTCCCTGACTACCACTTTGTCTCAATCTCATCCTTTGGGCAAAAGGTAGTCCTTCCTCAGTCAGGGACAAATTCTTTCAGGAACCATTCAAACGAATTTTGGTTAAATCTAAAATGCTGTCTCTGTTGCTAATAATGTATAAGTGCCTTTTACTGATTTTTGCTTGAACAGTTGGATCCTATCGAACATGACCATTGAAAGTATTTTTTAAAAACTTGGTTATGAATTACCAAGAATGGTTGCATTTGAAAAAAAAAACACATCAAAAATCATTGTCATTGATATCACACTTACCAAGAAGTATGGGGACTCCAACAAATTTGTGCTTGTAATAACCAAGGCAAGGTTAATATGGTTGTGTTCTCCTCCCAACCCCCACCAAGTATCTGCAAGACCTAAATCAGATTGTTAAGCATGTGATAGGTGAAGAAATGCTCTTTATGGCAAAGGGCTGTTAACATCTTATGAAAGAGATTTAATAGTATAAAGGCCAGAGAAGATAATATTTGTCTGAAGAACCAACGAAATGCCATAAGAAGATGACACCGTTGGTGTCAAATACAGCTCCCTCTGAAGTCAGATCCTGACCACCTAGGCATGCAAGTAGAAATGGAAATGCAGAAGCAGCACATGTAACTTGGTTAGGTCTATAAATATTCAACTTCTAACAATTAGCACTTTTATCAAATGTTCCTTGTGATTTGTGATAAAGCTCCTCCCGGTACTCATCTTCCCTTGACCTTCTGTTCACTTACTTTAAACTGGAACCCCTGACTTTTTCTTACTAATTCTTTTCCTTTACAATCTATAGATTGGAGCCTGTGTTGAAGCCCCCACCCTATAGCTACGTCCCTGAGTTTTTTCGTGATCCCTACTGCTTGAGACCCAGGCCCTTTCTGACATCTGACTGACTCCCCTACCTCTCTCCAACCTGTTCTCTTCTCTGGGCTCTGGCTTCCTTCCTCCCAAATTTAGTTTCCATGAAGCTCTAACTAGAGGCTATGATTCTTCCCTGAGGGCATGGAAAAAAAAATGGATTCCTATTTGAGAAAAATACCCCCTGAATGTAAGTTCTCTCTCTCAAATCGTGCCCCAGTGCTCCCTCACTGCTGAATTATGTGAATCCTGCATTTTCAAAATCTCTTCTGTTTGTCATTTTCTTCATCTTCCAGCCCCACTCTCCATGTTCTGGTCCCCATGTCTTTGCTTAGGACGACGGCAGTGGATTCCTTACCGATCCCTGCCCCTGTTCCCTCTCTGCCGGGCTCTGTCATCCTCTCTGCAGCTGGATTATTCTTCCGAAATCGGTTCCCAGATGCCACTCTAATCTCAGCTCAGAGGCTTACTCTCCCTGATGAAGGGATCAAGTCTGAGGCAAGGTATTAAACCTCCTTTCTGCAAAGAAGTCTTCACCCAAACTAACTTAGCATCGTTTGGGACAAGTTTCAGTCCCTCTGGAGAGCTCACCACACTCGGAAGCAGGTCTAGACGGCCTCTCGCCACAAAGCTTCAGTTACTCTATTCCCTCTTCCGGAATATACTCTTCCCACTTAACTGCAGTCAAGACTTACCCACCTGTTAGGAACACATTCGAGTACTACCTTAGACACGAAGCCTCTGATTCTCCATGCAATTAACCTCTCCCTAAACTAAAAGCCAATATCACTCTGCTTAGCACGTTCACAGTAAACTCAGCTCACATCTATTGGAAGATCATTATGATCCAGGTCTGGTGCTAAATTCTTTGCATGCATGGTCCTGTTCAGCAATCAATGCAAAACTGCAAGGTTACAGCCATTTTACAGACGAGGACATGGGGGCAGAGACCTAGCATCGTACTATACGTTATAGGGCCTGACAGCCGTGTGGCTTCATTACCCTTTCATTGGTCCCTAAGCACACTGGGGCCGAGCACTGTATATTGCAGCACTGTATATCTGCATGTCCACAGCAGATCCCACAGGACGGTATCTATGCTAGGGAGGGGACAAGCGAGGAGGTCCTCAACACCCAAGATTATGAGGCCGTCACGGAGCAATGACGAGTATCAAAGAAAACAGGAGATCTACGTCTTCTCTGAGATACAATCTACCAACTGGGAAAGCCAGTGACAAGGAAGAGCACAAAGTGACAATGAGTCAGAGGACAGTGATACAAAAATAATAATAAAGGGGAAAGAACCCCACGCGGAGAGAAAACAGCCCGCCTTTTCATTTAACAGAGCATTCAAGCTAGTCATTCAGAAGGATTCCCACCGAGTTTCAGATCTTGGAAGAGCATCAGAGATGGGTGGGTCTAACTATGCAGTAATTTAAAACTCTGAACCATACCCCTGGATCGGACTCCAGCCAGAGCGGCTCTGAACTCGAGCAGGCCAAACTGCTCTCCCCTCGTTCAGCAGAGCTGGGACATTCTTAAGGAGCTGGACTTCCGCAGTGATGGCGAGAAAGTGCGAGTTCCAATTCCGAGCTCAGTGGGAGTTCAGATTCCGAGCCCAGTGCGAGTTAAACACAGTGAACTGAGGGGGTTCCCCGCTCCACATTCCCCAGCAGCCCTGGGCAAGTGCAGGCAGCAGGGCAGGGCTCTCCCAGAGGGTTGCAGGGGGAGGACGGCTTTGATCTGAGACCCTGAGCATCTGGCCCATTTTCCTGGGTTCCTGGTCTCAGTCCAGCCTGCGCAGAAGAGACGGTGCCGCTGGGGGAGCCTTCATCCTCTACGAAGCAGTCTCCCTCGGAAGGCGCTTCTCAGGGCCGTCTGCACGGCCCGATTCCTCAGACTGTAAACGATGGGGTTGAGGAGGGGGGTCACCACGGTGTAGGTGACCGCGATGAGCTGGTCCCGCTCCAGGGAGTAGCTGGCTTTGGGCCTCAAGTACATGAAGGAGGCGCAGCCGTAGTGGACAATGACCACCGTGAGGTGTGAGACACAGGTGGAGAAGGCCTTCTTCCGGCCCTCGGCCGACGGGATCCGCAGGATTGCCGTCAGAATGTGGGCGTAGGAGACGGTGATGAGGGCGAAAGACACGAGGAGGACCAGCAGGCTGAGGATGAGGATGCCCAGTTCACTCGGGCCCGTGTCCCCGCAGGCCAGGCTCAGCACCGGAGGCGTGTCACAGAAAAAATGCTGGATCTCATGGGAGCCGCAGAACGGGAGGCGGAAAATGACTAGTGTCATTCCCAGCCCGAAGAGGTACCCGCTGAGGAAGGAGGTGCCGACCAGCTGGGAGCAGAAGGCAGGGCTCATGCGGCTGGCGTAGTGCAGTGGGACACAGATGGCCACATACCTGTCGAAGCCCATGACAGCCAGAAGGAAGCAGTCGGTGCAGGCCCAGGAAGCAGAGAAGAACATCTGGGCGGCACAGCCCACATAGGAGATGGCCTGGCCCCCCATGACCAGGCTGGACAGCATCCGAGGAATGATGCCCAACGTGTAGCAGGTCTCGGAGAAAGACAGGAAGGAGAGGAAGAGGTACATGGGGGTGTGCAGGTGGCTGTCCAGCCTGATGACCACGATAATGAAGACATTGGCAGTCAGGGTAGCAAGATACAGAAGTAGGAAGAGGGCAAAGAGCAGGAGTTGCAGCTCCCCAAAGCTGGAGAAGCCCAGGAACACAAAACCCTTCCAGGCAGTTGCATTGGCCTGGCCCATCCTGAGGGGGCCCCGGTCAACGTGCTGACCCCTTCCGCCTGGGCGGCAGGTGCCTGGTTTCCTTAGAGGGCAGGATGAGGCGGGTTCTCCTTTCTTTGTGCCTGCTGTAACTCAGAAAGAAACCTCTCATTGGGACAGCAAGCAGACCTCAGGAAGGGATCGACAGCACCAGACAGAGAGATGTACGGACCCGCTCTCACTTGCGTGCAGGTACGTGTCCATGTACGAGGACACACAGTGTGCACACACACGCCCACACACACACACTACACAGAGAGACACGCATGCCACAGGTAAAGCACTCATCCCCAACCACGCCCAGTTCACAGGTCCAAAACCCTGTGCACCCGTATTTCCCCGATGACCGTGTCCGTCACCCACAAGTCCATCAGACGTGTTACCAACACCTGCCTTCCGAGACAGCACATCAACAAGCAGGAGGTGCCCCGGACTCCCGTTCATACCGACATCCTACAGCCACCCACGTAAGAATACACACGTGGGCACGGACTCACCCTGTTAGAACAGGAGGCAGCGAAGCTTCTGGGATATTGTTTTCTAGGTCAGGGGACAGAGACAGGACCAGAGAAAAAGTGCTGACTCCTAATCCAACATTACAGCCCCCAAACAACGACAACCCTCTGACACTGTGGGACGTCCGTACCCATGAACACGGAGCTCTGTCACAGTCCCTTTTCTCTGCCGCCCTCCCCGGAGCCTCTTCTGTGTGAGTCCAGGCCGAGCGCGGACAGAAGCATCAGACTCGGGGAAGTGGTGGACCGCTCGGTGCACAGATCCGCTGTGAGGCCGTGCTGCGGCTGGGAGACCGGGCAAGGGGAGGCTCTCCACTCACCCGACGAGGCTCACAGGGAGGAGAACCCTGCTTCTCAGCAGCCATGCCCCAGATGCCTCGGTGCCGCCCTGCCTGCAGGGGAAGAGCCCTGAGACCCGTCTCAGATGCTTCTCTGAGCAAAAGGTGATGCTCCCAGGTGATACCAAGACAGCCTCTGCACCTGTGGCCCCACGAGGTGAATCATCTCTGCTTCCGTGGAACAGCTTCTGTCTCTGAGGGACCCCAGTCCCCGGGGCGCTGTTTCAGGACACACTTCCAACTGTCATTACCTGTGAGTACTCCTTGGGGGTAAGCAGAAGAAGAAATGGGAACACAGAGATGCTGCGATCATGATTGAAACAATAATCCCATTGTGTACTAAATATTATATTTGCAATTTTCACATGTTAAATCTCCTTGAAAACTTAAAATAACCTGGTTAAAAAAGGGTGAATAATTGCATTTTATAGAAGAGGAAACCGAGCCTCATAGAGTTTAAGTGACCCGACCCCCACCCCGCCGGCCCCAGATCACAGAACTCAGATTCATGGTTTTAAAGTCTCCCGGTGAGATGCACAGTAAGAACACAGGGATTCGCCTTCCCTGCTTTTGTCTCAAGAGCGGAGATGACCCTTTCCAGGGCGCGCCCTGTCTCAAAGGCACACGCACTCACGTTCAAAGCCGAGAGCACCCTCCTTCCTCAGCCTTACCCTCTTCCCACATCCTCGTCTGTCCATTCCACTTCTTTCAGACGCATTTTTGTATTTTATTTTTTTTTTAAGGTTATTTATTTTGGGGAGAGAGAGAGCAAACACAGCCGGGCGAGGGAGAAGGAGAGGAGACGTGGACTCAGGACCGCTTCTCTGCACTCCCGGGCCGTTCGTGGGGACCCACGTCCGTCCGAAGCGGAGCGGAGATGTGGAAGCTCGTCTCACAGCAGCACGACCGCTGGCCTCCTAGTGATCTCGTTGCACACTGTTTCACCTGTTGGTGGAGGATCACAGCATGCTTGTTAACTGCACTCCACTTCAGCTTAATACTGAATTATTTCCTGTAAAACATAGGGAAGTTGCAACGACAGAGCTGCGTTTACTTGAGTTCACTAACAACGTCCTTATAATTTTCAAACAAGCACATGTGCCTCTTTTCAGGGAAATGTAGAGAATACTTGTGTACGTGTGTATACTCTTCTCTATTTAACCTCACGCTCACCACGTTCAGCTCATTCTTTCCTGTGTTCCCACCATGTCCTTCGTTCCCTCCTGTGCATCCAAGTCCCCGTGGGTTTTGTTTTCCGTCAGCCTTCCCTTAGTGTTTCTTAAAGCACATGCTTGCCAGCCACTATCTTCATGTTTCTTTACCTGAAAATGTCTTCATTTTGCCTTTATTTATGGAATTTAGTTTTCGTGAATAAAAAATACGTCTCTTCATCTTCCCTCATGCCACTTACTGAGTCTCTGTCCTCCCTAGTTTCTGATGCCCGTGCTGCCACTAAGGGTGTCGCATTACTCCACGTGACGTGTCGGATTCCTCCTGTTTCAATGCTTTCTCGCTACCTGTGGCTTGCATCAGTTTGAGAATGGTGTGTTTGCACAAGCTTTTGTACGTTTCTTCCTTGCGATTTGTTGAACACCTTGACTTTGTACATTATTGTCTTCCACCATGTACAGGAAATTTCCAGCTATTATTTCTTAAAATATTTTCTTCTTCATCTTTATTTTTCTCTTTATCTCTTCATTTCCTTCTGATATTCTAATCATTGGACTACTTGATATTGTCTTGAAAATCTCACAGAATTGACTCATTTTAACTTTTTTCTTCTTCAGATCAACTTATTTCTATGGATTTATTTCCCAAGTCATCAGTCCTTTCTTCTATCATCTCCAAAATGTTCTTGAGCCTATTTCATGAAAAATCTATATTCCAGCAATATGTAAATAATAATAATAATAATATTTCGTAACAAAAGGGATTTATTCCAAGAATGCAGAACTAATTTACTATTTGAAAATGTTAACATAATTCACCAAATCAGTCAAATAAGTGAAGAAATGTAATCTACTCATCTCAATATTTGTGTAAAAATTATTGGTAAAAATCAATATCCATTGATTTTTTTAAAAAACTCTGTTTCAATTTAAAATTAAAGCCACTATCATACCTCTTTGTGAAATATTGAACTCTTTTCCCTAGAATAAGCACTCTGGCTACTCTATACAACATTGTACTAGAGGTCCAAACCAGTGTAATAATGTGAGAAAAATATATAAAAGATCTAATGATTTGAAAAGGATGATGAAACTCTTCTTTTGCAAATGACATGAGGTGTACCGAGAAAATCTTACTAAATCTACAGAAGGTCTACAAACTTAATAAGTACATTTAGCAAGTTCTCAAATTAATTGTTTTTCTTTATATTACTTGCAAAAAATAAATTCATTTTATTTTAATAGGATCAAAACACAGATGCTCAAAATCAACACTTAGAATTAAATTTTAAAAAAAGATGAGGAAGTACCTTATACTTTAAAATCCTAAACATTAAGAGATAAGATTAAAATAAATCTAAGTAAATTTAATACATTAAATTTCATGGATAAAAAGATTCAATATTGTAATTTTGATTTCCCAAATTTATCTATAGATTCAATATACCTTTATAAAAAAACTCCAACAGGATGTGTGTAGAAATTGGGAAGCTAATTCTAGACATCATTTGGAAATGAAAAGATCTAAACAATCATATGAATTAAACACCTGAACTCAAAATTACTATAAAGTAACAATAATGAAAAAAAACTGCTACCATCAAAAAGGTAGGTATATAGATTAAAAAAATATATAAAATATATAAAAATATATATACACATCTGTATCCAGTACCATCAGTTTCCGTAAGGTTGCCTTGCAAATCAATGAGGAAAGGAAAGTCTTTCCAACCGATGGTACGGGAATGACTGAATTTCAGGGTAAGAAAAAAGAGCAAAACCAAAATAAAAACGTATTCCTCACTGCATTCCATACACAGAAATTATCCCAGATGAGGTGTAGACCGAAATGTCTGGAAGGACAAAACAACTAAAAGAATACACAGAAAATATCTTCATTACCTTGGGGAAGGCAAAATATTTTTTTTAGGCAGGAGACAAAAATGCATAGGCATAAAAAATTGATCAATCAAACCATAAAAATTAAACATGTGCTTATCAAAGAGCAGATGGCAGAGCGAAATGGCAGACCAACTTTGAAAGAAAAGCCAATTTGTACAAAGCTAAACAGAGAGCGAGTAGGCACATGGCCACACGGAGACTTGGATAAATGTTTTAGCTGTTTAATCTGTAATTATGAAAAACTTAGAAACAGCCCAAATGACCATGACCATGGGAATACTAAACAATATCCTGAAACAAAAAGGAATAAGTGTGTAACCCCATGGAAATTCTCAAAAGCATTCCCTTGAGTAAAAGAAGCCACAAGCAACACAGCTCTTAGAATTTGTTTTCATTTATGAATTTAAAGAACAAGAACGTTTTATAACGTTTGAGGAAATCACCTCGCTCATGATCCCCTCATCCCCGATTGGATAAGGGCACGAAAGAACTTCTTGAAGTGATGGAAATGTTTCAGGTCTCGAACTCCGACTTGACTAATTATGGAAATACAAATTTTAAAACACACTCCTGAACAACGAAGTGGTCAGAAAAGAACTCAAAAGAGAAATAAAAACCTACCTTGCCACAGACGCCATGGCAAAACTGAGGAGGCACAGCAAGAGCAGTTCTAAGAGGAAGGTTGATGATGATAAATAACCCACACTAAGGGAGAAGAAAGATCTTGAACAGACAACCTAACTTCACACCTGACAGAACTGGAAGATGGAGAACACGCAAAACCCAAAGAGAGCAGGGAGAAGGAAATTACAAAGATGGGAGCAGAAACAAATAAAGACTAGAAAAACAATAGAAAAGGTCAACAAAATCAGCAGTAAGGGTGTTGGTTGCTTGTTTGTTTCTTTTTTGGGGGTTGGGGGGTTCTGATTGGTGTTTCCAGGCTGTCCACTTCAGCAGCTCCAGGACTGGGAAGTACAAGGCAACAAGAAAACCCAGAGAACTGGTCACCATACTGTTCCTTGGGCCCCAAAGGCGCAGTTATTCTTGTCCTTCCCAACGTTCGGATACTTCGGTGTGCTTTATGCATAATGTCCAGCGTTTTCAGTTATAGGAGGCAGGAGGCACGGGAAGGTCCTTCTACTCTGGCATCTGGAAGTGAAAGTCCTGTAGTCAGTTAGGTTGTATCACAAAGTTTCCTAAATCGAATGAATGAAAAAAAATATAACGAAATCAGAGAGGGAGACAAAGCATGAGAGACTCCGAACTGTAGGAAACACACTGAGGGAGGCTGGAAGGGAGATGGGGGGAAGGGGTGACTGGGGGATGGGCATTAAGGAGGGCAGTGGTGTCGTGATACTGGGTGTTGTTTGCAGCTGATGCGTCATTGAGCTCCACCTGTAAAGCTAACAGTGCATGATATGTTAACTAACTGAATTTAAATAAAATAAGTAAATCCAAGGAATGAAATCTTAACTCCCGCCTTTGCAAAGTTAGGTAAATAGAGGGATAAAAAGATAGACAGCCGAAGCATGTGAGAGGCTAAGAGGATTTTAATGAAAATCTATTGACCAGGTGACTGAAATCCAGAGTGTTTTTATTTCCCCCATACTTCTGAATAGATAAACTTAGGCAACGTGTTTATAAATAATAGATAAATGATCATAGTTGACCATCATTTTGTGACAACTAGAAAACCCTATTATGATAAACTTTTCAGAAACTGAAAAATTGCATGCTCGTGATAGACAAAGAATATTTTTTCAAGTCCTTTCCATGGAATAGATTCTGTTTCACCGTTTTTGAGAAAGTAGAAAAAAAGAACTGATAAGTTCATTCTCCATTAAATTATTAAAAATACCTTTTGATGATAGACCATTTGGCTACTAATGAATTATAACTTAAAAGGAATTTTAAAAGCTTGAGTAGCACTGCTTTTCTTAAAAACAAACTAACAGGGGCGCGTGGGTGGCTCAGTGGGTTAAGCCGCTGCCTTCGGCTCGGGTCATGATCTCAGGGTCCTGGGATCGAGTCCTGCATTGGGCTCTCTGCTCAGCGGGGAGCCTGCTTCCTCTTCTCTCTCTGCCTGCCTCTCTGCCTACTTGTGATCTCTCTCTGTCAAATAAATAAATTAAAAAAAAATCTTTAAAAAATAAACTAAAAAAAAAGCAAACTTTTTTTGGAGTAAAGGTGATCCTGAGCTCATTTTAGCAAAAAGAAATATTATTCATTGATATATAAGGTAATTTTTAAAGCACTACTGTTACTCAGAGATAATTTTACATTAAAATTCTAATTTTCACATTTAATAAGTTTTTTTTTATTATATTACCTTAGTCATCATGCAGCACATCATTATTTTTGACGTAGGGCTCCGCGATTCACTGCGTATAACACCCAGTGTTCCAAGCAGGCCATGCCCTCCTGAATCCCCATCACTGAGCTCACCCAACCCCCACACCCCTCCCCTCTGAAAGCCTCGGTTTGTTTCCCAGAGTCCACAGTCTTGCAAGATGTATTCAGGCATTCAGTGAGAAGCACATGCAGCCAAGCCCACTTGCTCCAGCAAGGCTGTCATTCAGAATGGACGATAAAAACACTTTAAAAGAATCAACCTATAGACATTTTTGTTACCAAGAAGTATGGTAAGGTGACCCATCAAAAACTTATAAACAAATATTTAGGGACACATATATCTGAGAAGTTCACAGAGAAAAATACAAAATATATTTTAAAATGGAAGATCTAAGATAGCAAATTACTTTTGCATCTAAATTCCATTGAATACATTTTTAAAAATGAACCGTAGGAGCGGCATTAAAACACCAGTACATGCAATATGGGATTTTATGGAGAGGGAGATTTTACAGACGTGGGTACACGTGTCCGTCTGTCTCCCCCCGTGAGGAAACTGAGACGCAGCTCTGCACCCAACGGGCACTGACCAGGCGGACTGCAAGGGCGGAAGGAGACTGGCCGGTCCCCTCCCTGGGGGCTCGGGAGCGAGTGCTCGGGGTGGGACCCCACATAGAACGGGCCTGGTTTGCACCTCCCGCAGGCGCCCCAGGACAGAGCTGCAGGCTTGTCCATCAGCTTGCCCAGGTGTGTGCCAGGAGGGCAGGAGGTGGGAGTGGAAAGGTTTCACAGCCGGCAGAACACCACGAAGCGGATTCGGGCTCCTCCGTGGCTTCGGCCCGTATCACGGCGTCTTGATTAACGCAGGTCTGCGGTGGGTGTTACCGCTGGATGGAGTGATTTCCACTTGACTCTTCTTCTTGAAGAGAGTAACAGGTGTTCCTGAACTTGTTTCTTTCCGTATAAATTAAAATGTTTGTCCTTCTCTACAAAACAAAATAAAATAAAATATATATAGATAGATAGAGATAGATAGATATCTATCTCTATCTCTATCTATTGATGCAGTCCTTTCCAAATCCCAGATAGATATCGATATCTAGATAGATCTATCTAGATATATAGAGAAGATTTGTATTTGTAGAGAAGATAGATCTATCTAGATATAGACATCTATCTATCTACAGATATAGATGTATATCTACAGATGCGTATCTATAGATATAGATGTGTATCTACAGATGTGTATCTATAGATATAGATGTATATCTACAGATATGTATCTACAGATATAGATGTATATCTACAGATGTGTATCTATAGATATAGATGTGTATCTAGAGATAGATATCTATGTAGATCTAGATATCTATATCTATATCTATGTATATCTATCTATCTATCTCTATATATCTTTCTATCTTTATATATATCTTTCTGGGATTTGGAAAGGACTGCGTCAAGCCTATAGATGAACTTGGGGATGAATTTTGTTATGTTTTTCTGGGTTCTCGAGACAGGAATTCAATTCCCTATTAGAGACTCTCCTCCTCTCAGATGCTTCGGCCGCATCCCACCCACGGGCATGTTGTAATTGCGGGTGGACTGGTTAATATTGTTTCCTTTCCACGTGTTTATAGACTTTCCTACCATCTTTCTGTCCTTGACTTCCAGCTTGATTCCATGGTGGTGAGAGAACCACATGTCCTCTGTAGGATTCCCGTCCCTTGAAACTTCCGGCCGTTGAAGAGGTGATGGGGATGGAGGCGTGCCCTTGTGGCGACCATGGGGTCGTGTCTGCAAGTGTGCAATTACCGCAGTCGACACCGGAACTCGTAGAATACCGTATGCTAGTTAACTGGAATGAAATGCTTAAAAAGATTCTTGTGGTTTGTCTTGTGGCTCAGGATATGGCTTTTCCTGGTATGAGGTGGACGGCAGGTCGCCCCCCGCCAGGCTCTGCTGGCAATGCTGCTGTGGGTGGATGGTGTGGGGGAGGGGAGGGGGCTGACACTGCAGGTGGCAGATCAGGGCGCCCACTGCCACTGGTTTTAGGTCTCCCTACTAAGTCCCTGCTGGACTTCCCCTTTCTTGGTTCTTTGCCAGGGAGAACAGCCTTAGCTTGCATTTATTATTTATTTATTATGTATTTATTAATGTATTTATTTATGTTTTCATTTTGCCTTTGCCTGGGCCAGTCCACTGTCTCTGCCTCACCTTTCGGAGTCATGCTTAGGATTGTTATTTCCAGGCTTTGTAGGTGTATTTAGAGGGGAGTGCTGAGAAACATGAATATAGACCGTTTGCCTGGAACTCAAATAGATCAAACTTTTAAGGAATCTGTAAACTACTTTCCAAAATTGTGAACTATTTTCTAGCTTTTACATTTGCAACAATAGCATACATGTTACACTTCTTCCAATCCTCACCAACACTAACATGGCTAATCTTCCTTTTCTTCTTTTTTTTAATAAAGATATTTATTTATTTATTTATTTATTTATTTGACAGACAGAGATCACAAGTAGGCAGAGAGGCAGGCAGAGAGAGAGGAGAAAGCAGGCTCCCTGCTGAGCAGAGAGCCCGATGCGGGGCTCGATCCCAGGACTCTGAGATCATGACCTGAGCTGAAGGCAGAGGCTTAACCACTGAGCCACCCATTCGCCCCTCCAGTCTTCTTTTTACTAGTTGTGTCGTGGAATCATATTGTGTTTTTATTTTGTATTTCCTAATGAGTGATCATGATGAGCACTGTTTCAAGTGCTTATTTCCCATCTGTGTATATTCTTCACATGTTTTTAAGATCTCATTTGCTGGGGCGTCTGGGTGGCTCAGGTGGTGAAGCATCTGCCTTCGACTCAGGTCATGATCCCAGAATCCTGGAATCGAGCCCTGCATCAGGCTCTCTGCTCAGCAGGGAGTCTGCTTCTCCTTCTCCCTTTGTCCCCCCTCCCCACTTGTGTTCAATATCTCTCTCTGAAATGAATAAGCTTTTTTTTAAAAAAAGATGTCATTTATTTATTTATTTGACAGATCACAAGTAGGCAGAGAGACAGGTAGAGGGATAGTGGTGGAGGGGGAACCCCCTCCACGCTGAGCAGAGATCCTGATGCAGGGTTAATCCCAGGACCCTGGGATCGTGACCTGAGCCAAAGGAAGAGGCTTTAAGCCACTGAGCCACCCAGGGTCCCTGAAATAAATAAGCTTTAAAAAAAAAATCTCATTGCCATTATATTTATACACAATACACATATATGCAAATTATTCTTTTGAAATATATTTATTTGATCAATTTTGTGTTGTTACATAGTTGCAAGCGCTGGACCACAACAATATATGATACCAGCCTTCTTATTTCGTGGTCTTTCCCTCCTGGGACCACTCTGCTCCAATAGGGCCCGTCTTGTCTGAGCACTTTCAGTCCTCAGCACACGCAGTGTGCCTCCATCTTCTTTCCTCCATCAAGGTACAAATTCCTTGTAAGAAGAGCCCATTCCTTCTCAGACTCATCTTCAAACACTGGGAGCCCTTCCCAAATGCCCAGGACGGGGGCCGGTGATGACAGGGTGAGAGCGTCGGGGCGGGGAGACATCGGGGATGGGCCTCCCTCCCCTCTCTGCCAAAACAAAACTTGAGAATTAACAAGGACAGAACATGAACTCTGCAAGTTTTAAATCCCCAGAGACTCCCAGCAGAGTTTTACTAGCACGTGTTCCACAAAGCCCCGTAACTAATGAGAGAAAATTACAAAGTCAAGTGAGAAAGTTCTCCTGCTCCCTCTGATGAAAGGAGAGAGGAATCCCTGAGGGTCTCCTAACCAGAGCCAAACCTCCAGAGCGGAGGAGCCTCGGGTCCTCGTGATGATCAGGCAACATCCTAAACTGGTGGAAGAGAAGGTTCTTAACCCCTGGGATTTGGCGAGTGGTAGACACAGAGCAGAGGTCATGCCGCCCAGCCTCACAACTCATGTTGGAGGCTCTGGGCCACAGGACATCAACGCTTGCACAGAATCAGGGCCCTTTCCTCACTCCCCAACCTTAGATCCAGAAGATTCACGGACTTCCAAGGTCACTAAACTAACAGTGACGAGGTGAAAAATGTAGCCTGTTCAACTGATGATTGTGTAGGAAGCAGATCTCTGTCTCTTCTGAGTGAAGAACAAAGCAGGTTTCCAGCCACGTGAAGACCATCGTGGAAGAGGATAAGCCCAGCACTGAGCTAGCCCTGGGGCCCTGATAAAGCACACGAGGTAGGAGACTCTTGGACTCTGATTTCCCCACAATTAATTGTCCCTGCATTTTCTTCAAATTGCATTTCTCTGGGACTTCGGAAAGGGTGTGCATTTCTTTTGTCAGTGGATCCATATTCCAAACTAAATTTGACACAAGTTGATTTAGGGATAACTTCAGAAACAGGTGAGGGTGAGGAGTATGACTCCCTCAGCCCTACACACACAGGCATTCGGAATACGTCAGGGTAGTGAAATTCCGGAAGTCACCCTCCAACACCGGAGCTTCACCAAGTAGGCACTGAGTGCACCATTAGGTAAGAACTAGGTAAGGGACCATCTGTCTTGGGACATGCATTGCTGATTCTTTGCATGTTCAAAATGCTCCCGAATTTAATGACGGATTTGAACCCAAGCCCTTCGGGCTATTTAGGAGGGAATGTGGCATATCGTGGGAATCAGGTCATGATCTCGGGGTTGTGAGATCAAGCCCCACATCAGGCTCCATGCTCCTCACAGAGATTGCTTAAGACTCTCTCCCTCTGCCTCTCCCTGCACTGCTCCCCACTCCCCGTTCTCTCTCTCTTCAAGTAAATAACTCAATCTTAAAAAAAAGGAAGAGAGAGAGAGAGAGAAAGAAAGACAGAAAAAGGAAAGAAAAGAAAAGGAAAAAAAGAAAGGAATAAAGAGCCATGAGGTCTGCACTGAGGATGCCAGGTATGAAAAACAACTTGTTTTGCTCTTCTCTTCTGCCCCTCGCACCACTTTGGGGTACTTAGTTATTCATCTTTTCATTCCACAATCTGATTGCTGTTCTTCAGAATTCCTGTGGAGAGTCGAGAACTGGGAGACGTTCATGCTCTCCTGAGGGAGGGATTGTTCACAAGGTCTCAGCCGCGGGCTGAAGGGTAGGAGGACCTAGTACTTCTGGGAGAGGACAAAGTCGTCTGAGATAGTCCGAAGTGCTTGGGAAGGCCGTTTGCAGGGGAAAATAGAACAACGAGCTTCAAGTGTGGGTGTGGAGATCCTAAATTTGGACGCTAAGGAGGCCTAAGTCTTGCTTAACGTACCTCATGCGAAGGAAGCCCACGGATCGTTTAGACACTGCCCCCTTCTAATATAATTGCCTAAGGCAGGAAGACAAAAAAATGCTCTAGTTTCCTTTTGGGAAGATAATTGCCCATAGATAGCAGGTGTGGATACAGTGAGAGAAAGTGGGAAACAGGAAAGGAGAAAGCGTGTTGGGAAAGATTAGACCCATGATTCTCGTGTGGCCAAGAACGAAGTCAAGCCTCATCAGGTGTAAGAGGACAGAAGCAGCAAGGAGATCTCTGAGGAGAGTCCATCGGGCCATGAGTGTTTTGGTAGCCTTTGATTATAAAATTTATAATTACATATTTATTTTATTTATATTTATTTGTGCTTGTTAAAGTGTATAATTATAACTTAGACCATTTTCCTTATTGCCTGTTTTGACTGTCAGTGACCAGGCTCGATGCTGCTGACAGAAGACTTAATCTTTGCCTGAACAAAATCTAATTAAGAGTGGGAAGTCTGTCTAGCTGTGCGCTCCTCACGCTCCGCAGTGCTGAATAACAAAGTAAAAGGGAAACTGTTTATAGATTCCACACTTTTTTTGATAACTAACCTATCCATACAACACATATTGGGAATCATTACTTTCTTAATGCATTTTGTATTAGCGCTGTGAGAAACACAGAAATCTGTGACTGATAGCCTCTTTCCTCAAGGAAGAGACATTGATAAATGGAAAGAATACACAATTAAACTTAAAACAGGTGGATTCCAGGTACAAACATGCCACTTCATAGACACAACTATCTTATTTCTAAAACACAAATACCACAGCTGCCATACACACGTCATGGCCGTGCTATGTGCTTCACATTTTCATTATCAAGAATAAAACCAATAAACATTACCAGGAATTTGGCAAAATGCAGACCCTACCGATGCTAGTTATTAAATATGTTGACGTGTAGGAAAGGAAAATCAATAGCTCAGTATAGCATTAAATATAAGGAAAGACAGCACATTGTAGAAGTTAGAGGAGGATGAGATTAAATCAGATGCAGAATTATTGATGAATTCACAGAATCTCTAGAATTTATCTTTTTCAGATGCCAGGGTTGGCATTGAAGAAGTGGGCAAATTTTCAGCTGCTACCTGCACTGTGCTTGTGTAAAGGGTCTGTTTATCAATAGCATCCACGCACTCTATTGGTCACTTTTAATCTGAAGGGTCCTGGAGTATCACTATCTTCCCTCTCCTCAGAGCAAGGGGAGGGAACGTGTTCTTCACTTTCAGGACCTAAATTCTTCTCCAAGAAGAGATAATGACTTTGGGCTCCTTAAAATTATAAGCTGTTGTCCAAAACAGGTCCCCAATTTCCTAACAAACAATTATCAACCTTCACTCATTAGATATTCACAATGTTATATATGGAAGTTGCTCTGTCAGACTCTGACTGCGTATTAACTACTTGGTAGGGTTTTTATTTTTTTTAAATTCAGAATCTGATCAAATCTGGCTCACCTAATGGACCTGAATTTCCTTTATCTGGATATCAATCAGAATATTTTTCCCCTCATTAGATTACCAGCCAGTAAAGTCATTTTAAAAAATAAGCCTGAAGGTGTGTCTGTCACCCAATAAGTGATCAAGGATTGATCACTGAACAAAGATGTAACAAGTGGGTTAAAAATTAGGAAAACACATAACCTATATACACAGGGTATTTTGCTAAACTAAATGAAAAATCAGTTAGTAATTATAACGCTGATCATCTGTCTTATTCACAACATAATTTTCAAAGAATCATGGAGAATGGAGTATTTATTTGTTCTTTCTTTCAGATTTCAGACATGGAAACAATGAAGGTCAACCAGACAGTCGTGGGAGAATTCATTCTTGTTGGCTTCTCCGTGTACCCACATGTGCAGATGTTCCTCTTCCTGGTCTTTCTTGGCCTCTATCTTCTCACCCTCACAGGTAACCTGGCCATCATGGGTCTCACTTGGGTGGACAGATCTCTCCACATCCCCATGTACCTTTTCCTTGGTGCCCTCTCTTTCTCCGAGACCTGCTACACACTGACCATCATCCCCAAGATGCTGGCAGATCTGCTGACTGGGAACAGAGGCATCTCAGTCACGGGGTGTGGCTTGCAGATGTGTTTCTTCTTGGGACTTGGTGGCACCAATTGCATCGTCCTGACCTTGATGGGATATGATCGCTTTCTGGCCATCTGCAACCCTCTCAGATATCCACTGCTTATGACCAACGTGGGGTGTGGACAACTTGTGGCCTCTGCTTGGGCTGGAGGCTTCCTTATCTCTCTGATAGAGACTGCGCTGATATTCAGGGGCTCCTTCTGCAGCCCCAACCTTGTCAGACACTTCTTCTGCCACATGCGAGCAGTGGTGAGGCTATCCTGTCTAGACAGCGACCTCACGGGGTCCGTTGTGACAGTGATCTCCGTGTCTGGCTTGATGGGCACATTCCTGCTCATCATCATCACTTATGTGTTCATTCTTTCCACTGTCTTCAGGATCCCGTCAGCCGAGGGCAAGCAGAAGGCCTTCTCTACCTGTGCCTCGCATCTCACAGTGGTCCTTGTCCACTTTGGGTTTGCAGCCATTGTCTATCTGAAGCCAGAAGCTTCAGGAGGGGACGACACGCTCATGGCTGTCCCTTACACGGTCATTACCCCTTTCCTCAGTCCTCTAATTTTCAGCCTCAGGAATAAGGACATGAAGAATGCCCTAAGAAAGGTGCTTGGAAAGAGGAGATTCTTGAAAAAACAATTTTGGATTAATGCTACGTTAGTGACTGTCCCCTGATGTCAGTACGCATTTATCCTGTGACATCAGGAGAAGCCTGTGCCATTTGTTTTTTTCCAGTTGTCATGGAGGGATCCATAGACTGAGTGCGGGAACTTAAGCATCACAAATTTTTACTTAGTTTGTTAAGAAAGTTGTTCAACTACTTGTACTTCTACTGGCTCTTGTAAAGACCCTTGGCTTCTGCCAGTCAGCCTTCCACTGATGGAAGGGGAAAAGCAAGATTGTAGAAGGGAAAAACAACCTTTTTGACCATGACACTAAGAGATGCTTAAAAATATCTAAAGATTCAAGAGATGAGGAATTTTTCTTGGAAACACTGTGAGACATTGGACTGTGCCTCCTAGGAGATAAGCCATTTCTAGTAGGTGACACACTATGTAGAAATCATCAACTGTCTCCTTGTGCATATCTGAATTGATACCTCCATTTGTTAAGTCCACTGCCATACTGATGACTGAAGGATTTTTTTTAACATTTTATTTATTTATTAGAGAGAGAGAGCAAGCATGAAGGGGAGGAGGGGTAGAGAGAGAGGGAGAGAGCATCCCAAGCAGACTCCAAACTGAGCACAGAGCCTGACTCGGGGCTCGATCCCATGACCCTGAGATCATGACCTGAGACAGAATCAGGAGTTGGATGCTTAACCGACTGAGCCACCCAAGCACCCTTGATTACTGAAGGTTTTTAAAAACACTGTTCATGACTGTGTCCTTCCACTGACAGACACTCACTTCTGACTATGCAGGAGATCTTGGAACATTGATCCGTCAATCAGACAGGACAGCAGAGCCTGCATGTCCTGTGAAATGGATGAGGGCTGGAAATAACCCCCATTTTCTTTAAGATGACCATATTCAAAAGCGAATGTTACACACACACACACACACACACACACACACACATCATAGTACTGAAGGGACCCACAGTGGCAGGCATTCTGGAATTATTTTGGCAGACATATAACGTGTAATGAAGGAAACTCCATGAACACAGCATTACACTTTGATATCACCCAGAAGACTTAGAATTAGAAACATGGTGGAGGTTATACCACACAGGAATAGCAAGGGATCTTATGGACTAGCTGAACACACGAGCCTCGAGACTTTTCCGAGTCCGTTGCTCAGTTCTGCTGTTAACCAGGTCTGTGCCTTCTCGTGATGGACATAACCTTTGTATTAAGGCTTGATGTACATCGAACACATGAAAAGTGTAGGGGCAAGGTCTGAACTCCATTATTTACAGGGATGTTATAAAGATAAATGAGATAACGGGTGAAAAATATTATGAGCACACACTGATTACAGTTTCCTCTTGCCACGACTCTATTTTCTTCCTTGGGACCATTCTTGTGGTGGGTGTGCAGGCAGAGCCTGTACCCACTTCAGTCATGGTCACTGCCTCAATGACAAGTGTTTCCTTGACTCCTGTTCCACCCCGAGAATGGATTATCCAATCGAGGGAAGCCATAAAATCTTGGGAATAGACGCTAAGAATTTACTCACTCAAGGTGGGTGTAGAAAACATGATGAAGCCTAGATAAAAGTTTCTGAACTTGAATTTGGACCAATTAGCTTGCATATACCTGATACAGTAACTGGAAGGCAGCTATGCTCACCACTATACCACCAACGCCCGCTATGATACAGTAACTTGGATGGACTCTACTAGTCACCGATTTAATATTCATTGTTGACATAGAAATAAGTAAGTAACCGGGAGCTGGAAAATATCTGCGTGTTTAAAAATCAAGAAACAAATTTCTAAATGCATCATGAATCAAGTTAAAAAATTTATGAATACTAGAAAAATGATTTGAATTGGAGAAAATGGAAATACTACAAGTCAAAGCTTTTGGGATATAGCTTTTCCGTATTCAGATGGAAACAGAGGCTCTTTAAAATGCATATTTAAAAAGTTCACAGGCTGGAGAGCAATAACTTGAGCATTCATCTCAAGAATTTGGGAAAAGAATAAATGAACACAAAAAGATTATAAATAAAAAAATGAATAAACGAGAGCAGATATCAATTAAATAAGTATACAGTACAGTGACTCAAAAAATCAAAAGTTGGAATATTGAAAATATCAATAAATCTTATTATTCTCGGGCAAGGCTGATGAAACAATGAAGACAGGATGTACGAGTCAACTCTGACGGGAATGGAAGTGGGGCATTCCTCAGGTCACACCACAGAAATGATCAGAGAATGTTGTGACTGACTTCATGAACATAAATTTGAGAACTTATGTAAAGTGGGAAAGTTCCCGTAGAACACATATTAAAGCTGATATAGGGAGAATGGCTATTTGATTCTCAAGAAATAGAATTTTAATTCATATGTACCACATTAAAAAACCAACCAACCAACCCACCCACCTCTGGGCTGCTTCGTTAGTAAAGATTCGGCCAAAATTTTAAAGGGGAAGTTTTGCCAAACTTGCCCCAAACCTCCCATGGGAGAGAAAAGAGTAAAATCCCCAACTCATCTTTTGGGCCAGTAGGATGTAGAAACTAGATGTTGAAATCTCACTCAGGAGCATAGACACAGAACTCTTGGGTAAAACTCAAGCTTCATTTAGTCCAGAAATGCAAGATTGGCACATTTGAAATCAATCAATATAATTTAGCATGTTATCAACATAAAGGATATTAATTAATTATGTATTATGTAACTATGTAATTATATGTAATTAACTGATGAAGAAAAAATTTTTAGAAAAATTTAATATCCTCTCAGGGAAAGAATAAAACCTGTTAGCATAATAGGAATTAAAAGAAGTTTCCTTAAACTCATGAGGCTGTCGAATTCCGTTTGTATCTGAGTGTAGTCGCCACACGTTACACTGGTTTCAGGGGTCCAGCATGGGGACTCGGCAATCAGCTTCTCACTGGGCGGTGACACAGGTAAACACCACTGTGCTGAATCAGGAACAAGCAAGAACAGCGTCTCCCATCTCTGTGATCTCATTCCAGACAGTGCAGTAAGAAAAAACAAAAGGCAGAAGGATTATAAAGGAAGAAAGATGGTCATTTTTCATGAATTACAAAATTTCGTATGCTAGAAAAATCCAGAAATAATCTGCAGATCAATCATTACAGGGCTGAGGACTCAGTACATATATGCACCAGCTACATCCCTATCATTAGCAAAACTTAGAATCTGGCTTTAAAAAATATATCGCATTTTGAAGCTTTGAAAATATCAAAGCCCTTGGAATAAATTTAACAAAAGACATGCAAGGCCTCTGCACAGAAAACTAAAAGACTTATGTAATGGTGAGATATACTATGTCACAGATTAGAAGACTCAGTGTGGTACAGATGTCCGTCTCCCCATGCTAACCTATGCTTCAAAGAAATCCCAGGGAAAATCCTCATAGTGTCCTTTCCTGGGTATGAAAGCTATACGGGGGGGCTAAAATTGATTTACAAATAGCCAAGACATTCTTTTTTTTTTTTTTTTAAGATTTTATTTATTTATTTGACAGACAGAGATCACAAGTAGGCAGAGAAGCAGATAGAGAGAGAAGGAGGAGGAAGCAGGCTCCCTGCTGAGCAGAGAGCCCGATGCAGGACTCGATCCCAGGACCCCGAGATCATGACCCGAGCCGAAGGCAGTGGCTTAACCCACTGGGCCACCCAGGCGCCCGCCAAGACATTCTTAAAGAATAACATATATATGTCATATATATATATAATGATATATTTTTATTTATATTTATTATATATTTATATGATTTATATTTATATTTTATTTATATATTCATATTTATTTACAAATATAAATATGTCCAATATAATATATAAACATACTTAATATATTTAAATAAATTTATATATTCATAAAGGTTCTATTTTTAAATGTATATTTATATATTACTTATATAAATTCATATTTATTATATATAGTATAATACGTGTGTGTGTGTATATATATAAATATATATATATAAATATATATGTATATATATATATATATATATTTTTTTTTTTTTTTTTAACCAAACATCAAGACTCATGCAGCTACCATGTGGAATTGGCTCAAGTGACAAACAGGCCAACAGAGGATGAGAAGAGAGCCAGCCCCCAAGAACCCATGCACACACAGGCATTGGCTTTATGATAAATATGGCTTAGAAAACAACAGACTTCGAAAACTCATGCTAGGAAAATTGGATTTCCATATACACATATCTATAAGGAGGAAACCTATCTCCATAAATAACTACATCAAGGAAATCAATTTCTGAGTATCAAAACCTGAATTTGAAAGGCAAAACAAGAAAACTTTTAAATATATTAAAATTATTGCTGATATAAAAAAATTACCTTTACAATATTCTTAGGGCATGAGAAGATTGTTTAAAGTGGGCATTAAAGCATTAACTAAAATTGAAAATATTGATTAAATTGAAATTGAGAAATTGTGTTCATTAAAACACAGCATTATTCAGCAGATGGATAGGCGAGCCACATAAAACTGAAATAAAATTTAAAGAAAAGATTAATGTAAAATTTAGGATAGAGATTACTTTCTGAGGGAGGGGCCCACAGAGGGATTCCTAGCTGGTAAAATTCTTTTCTTGATCTGGGCAGTGATTACAAAGGTGTTTGCATAATAAAAATTTCACTAAGCTCTCTATTTGTTTGGGTGATTTTCTGAATCTGTGTTTTATTTTAAAATATAAAATATTTTATTTTATTTAAAATATAAAGGCTAAGCAAGGAATTCCACAGAATGAGAGTGTAAGGGCCTATTCAGCCAGAGCAGCCCCATCCCAGTTGAACTGCCATTTTGTTGTAAAGCTTAAATTGACCTTGCGCCCACCCCCCGCCCTCCACCCCAGGGGAACTTATTTAAAAGCAAGTCCTGGAAACCAGTCCCAGGTAACAAAGTCCAAATACAAGTGTGGGTCAGGCTAGGTGGAGGTATTCAGTGGGGGCACATACTGTCTCCTAGCTACCAAGGAGTATGGGCCCCCGCCCTTAGGGAGCCTTTTGGCGCCTATCCTAACCAAGGTGTGATAGGCTGGTTCAAGTGTCTACTAGGGTAAATTGTAACTCAATTGATTGCCTAGCATCACTGTGAAGTTTCCTGTGTGTGTTACAACCTAATTGGCTACCTGTGTGTGGCCAGGCCCAACCACATGGCCTTTGCTCTATAAAAGTTAGTCTGAAAAGCAGGGAGGGGTCGTCCTCTCTGGAGGGGCGGCCTCGACGGGTCTGTTTGACGGTAGGTATGATTCCTGATGCTTGGCGCGAAATAAAGCTTTGCTTGACCTTCGCTTTGTATCAGTCTCGCTCCTTTAATCACGGACCCATTATTGGGATACCCAATTTTGGGGGACCCAACAGAGAGAAAATATATACAACGGATACAGTTGGCAAAAGACTCTTACGCAGTATATATACAATCCCTACCAAAAACCAAACAGTAAACAAAAATATCATAGAACATTCCGATGAATAGAAAAAAAAATGTTTTAGAGCCGTGAAGAGATCCTTCCTAAAAGAAAATATCCAAATGTCCAATAAATACAGAAAGATGCTTCATCTCGTTGGTAAGCATGGTCACGGACATTAAGTCCCCCACGTGGGCGGTGAGCGTTGGCAGGGTGGGGTAAAGAGGGGGCCAGAGAAGTCTCCGGTGTTCCCTCAAGAGTTCTCATGGGCCCAGTCACTGCAGAGAGCAGCCTGCATTACACTGGGACCTTGGAGAAACCTACGGTCCGGGGATCTACTTCTCTGCTCTTAGGTATGGGAATTACTCAACTATTCCCCAACAGCAGAAGAGACCAATAACTTGTCCATGTCCACACAGAGGATTAGCAGGCAGCGAGCGTTCTGCCAGCAGAAGCGGTAGCCACGGCTACAGACTCCCACCCGCGCGAAGTGTGCATAGCGCTTTCCCTCTACACTGTCACTTTCTCAGACAATCTAAACCACAAGCTGTAACCCAAGGCCTTTGCCTCTGGCCTATTTTCTCATTAGATTTTGCTAAATGTTTGTTCTATAAATGTCCCTGATACAAAGCAGTAAGATATTCTGTCTTGTCAATAAGAAATATAATAAAATAATAATAATAAAATAAATCCGAAGAAATAAAATCAGAGATCAATGCGATGTGGGAAACGGAAGCAAAATTAAATTAAATTTCCTTCCTACTTGCAGCCCATTGATGACTCCTGAAACAGGAAAGTGACATTCCTGTAAGACCTGCAGACCTAACATCGCTGCCTTTCTTTGGGCTTCATATGTCAAGAGTGAATCCCTCCCTGAGTTCTCACTCCTCACCCCTCAAGCCGAAAAGGGAGATAACTATAATTCTGCCAATCCTTATAGCATCATCTAATGTTTTGCAAAGTACTATGGTTTGTTGCCCTATTGTTTTGCAGAGAGGAGTGGGAAATTCTAGAGCTGGGCACTACCCTCCCCTCCCCTTCCAATTGCATCCTAAACAGGAGGGCATTTTGATGTGGTTTGGGGAGTGGGAGTCCAGAGCCAGTGGCCAAGAAAGAATACTTGAGACATCTTTGGTGCAAAAATGGTGGCTTTATTAAAGCACAGGAACAGGACCCGAGAGCAGAAAGAGCGGCCACCCTGGGGTGGTGAGAGGCAGGGAGGATTGGCGGATTATATACTTGGGAGTTGGAGGAAATAAACACAAAGGGGGGAGGGGTTCCAAAAGGACTTTCATATGTTAAAGGAGACTCCCAGGACCCACAGGCCTTGCTGGGCTAAGGTCGTTTTCCCCTCCAGCAAAGCATTAACATGAGGACAGCTGGAGCTTCCCGGAGGAAGGCTGTCCTCTGTGGGCTTCAAGTATTTGTCCAGGCTGCAGGTTGAAAAGGGCATTTAATTGTATCTACATTTCCTTCTGCCTTTGTTTCCCACATCAATTCGACCTCTGGTTGAATAATTCCAGTGATGGGGAGGTCAGCACATACCGCAGGAGGTAACTGTCCCTTTCCTGACAGCCCAGGTAGACAGAGACACACTGAAGCTGCCTGGGCATGAGGAGCAGGCGGGGACCCAGGGCTGTGGGACAAGGAAAAGCCCTCACGGTGAGAAATAGATTCAGATTTGAGCCAGGAATCCGGTGCCTGAATTGAGTCCCCTGGACAGCCTCAGCCCCTGGGCCCTGCAGGCCCCCTCCTAGCCCAGTGCTATTCATGAAGGGACATGAATAGGGGAGAGCAGGGAAAGATGCTAACCCCATTGGATCGCACATGTGGAGAGGAAGCATCTCCTCCTCACTCATGGGCAGACGACACTGACGAAGGCAGTCCGAGTTTGACAGATATTTTCTCAAAAAAGAAGTAATGATCTAAAATACCAGTCAATTAATGTATCTGGAACTTTCTCACTTCGTTGTTCTACTTCCTCAGTCTTGAGGAAGCCAGACGGACTTTAACTCGAATCGTTGTTTAGTCTGTCTGAGGATGCGGACGCTGATGAGGGAGCACGAGGCTGACTGAGGACAAAGCAAAAGCTGGCACCTTGCACCCCCTCCCCACCCGCTGCCCTCGGTAATATGTGTGACCCCTGACCTCTGTAAAGGAGAAACAAATAATTAACTTGCAGAGATCACAATCCTGCAGGACAGGAATCTCCCAACTATCTTGATGTTAATGGCTGGCCAAAGGACAACATTGATCAAGCTGCAAGGCTTCTGGTATCCGGGCACCTTGTAGGCCCTCTTTAGCATATGAAAGCTCCGTTGAAACCACTCTTTCCCTCACCTTCCCCCAACTGCAGGGTACATAACCTGCCATCCCTCACAACCTGGGGCAGCGGCTCCTCCTGCCCACGAGTCCTGTCCCCATGCTTTAATAAACCACCATTCTGCACCAAAGATGTCTCAAGAATTCTTTCTTCGTCATCGGCTCCGGACCTCACCCCACCGAACCTCACCTGGGTTCTAGAACTTCATCAGACGCCACCTGGCCAGTGCGCAGGCGGTGGAGTCCACAGCATTATCCTGGCTCCCTCCTGGGCTATGTCCCACCGGAGTTTGCTCTTTCGTGACAGACAGCCTCTGGGTGGCTTGGAGCCAGTCTTGTTGGGGAGAAGTAGGTCACCATGGCAATGCATCCTAAGGGACTCTGTCCCCGAGGATGATGTGACAAGACCTGGCTACCGCTGCCCCTGTCTGCTTCAGGGCTCCCCTGCCAAGCCTCTGTCCTGCCATGCCACAGACGATTCCGAGACCAACAGGAAAAAGCAGCTTTCCTGACAAGCGGCTGGAGCTGACGGCAGCTGTCCAGAAGCAGCAGGTAACCAGCCTCCTGACCAGCCTCCAAAGACAGAGCATGTGAGCACATGCAGGGGTCAGGCAAGCACAGAACTAGGCAAACCCCTGTGAGAAACTTTTGCCTCATTCATTCCCTATGGCCTCCAAATCTCTCAAAATCCTGGAAATCTCTTGAATTTCTCCAGATATTTGATTGGCTTAAAACCTGAACAAGCTTAGTGATGCAAATATCTCATACTGAGAACCCTGCTATTTTGCTAGTGTCCAAATGTGTGCAGTTACAGAGCTGATGCCAAGAGGTGCCTTTAAGATGCTCCTGGGGATGAGGGATGATTCTTAGTTCCACTGAAGTGGAGTGCTGGGGATCTGTGACCGTGTCTGAGGACAGGACATTGTGTAGGGAGAGAGGGACTCCTAAGAGCAGAAGCTGATGGGAGGGCAGGTGGGGACCCATCCTGGCATGTTGGGAGAGTAGCCCCGTCTTTGCCTGAATGCAGGACCAAAGCCATATCTACCATATTTGGTCCTAAGCTTCATAGCCCAAATTCAAATGAGAACGTTAGAAAACTGTTGATTGAATTTGACCACTGAACGCAGATGAGCCAACAACACATGTCTGTTTTATCTGACTGAGTCCATCTAGCTGCTCCCGTGAGCCGCTGCTTGTGTCCGGAAACACATAGAGGATGGTGACTCAGTTTGCTGCCAGCTCTCCTCAGCCAGAGTTTTCTGGGTATATCCCTAGTCCACAATTTCCTACATGTGTGATCTGGGAAAAAAAAAAAAGAAATCACTCCTCTATCATTATTCTCTCTAAAAAGGGACAACGGTGCTGGGCTCATAGGGCCGCTGGGGGTATTAAGCCAGCACAGGAAAAGGTCTCATCGTACCTTGCACATCGTATCAATTGTGTTATGTCTTCTCTTGGTGATGAAGTCTTAGAATATAAGTGAGGTTCAGTGGGGTAATGTCCAGAGCCAGTGACCAAGAAAGAGTTCTTGAGACATCTTTGGTGCAAAACGGTGGTTTATTAAAGCACAGGGACAGGACCCATGGACGGAAAGAGTTGCTGCCCCCAGGCTGTGAGGAGTGGTCCGTTATATACTTGCAGGTTGGGAGGAGGCCGGGGATGGCGTAAGTCTGTAAGGAATTTTGGAAGCAAGGTTTCCAGGACCTTGAGGGGCTAGCTGTTGTTGGGAAAAGGTCATTTGTCGCCGTCTAAGAAAACCATAGTCATGAGATCCTTTAGATGTGCTTCAGTGGGCCATATGCTTGGGAATGACTGTCAACACTGTCTTGGAGGGCTTGGAGATAAAGTTCCCAAAGGACACAATTGTTCAAGTAGACTTACAGGATCCCTGCTGGGTGTAGGGGCCAGTCAGGCTAGGATTGCCCCTTGCCCTTAGCAAAGTGTTAAGGAGCAGGCAGTTGAGTCCCTAAGGAATGTCACTCTGCCTTTTTTAAGGGCTTGTCAGTGGGTAAGGAAATTTAATAATTTTTCTTTGGCCTCTGTTTCCCACATCATATATGCCATGTGGACACAGACCGCGACAATAATTACGTTTCAGACAGATCTCAGCTTTTGATTCGTGACATGGCTTACTGAGTTACAATTACTGAATTTGTGAAATCCAGTGAAGAATTCAAGGGAAACAAAACAAAGCGTTTTCCCTGAGCTTGGGGTCGGCTGGGTGCAGGGTGTCTCTGGAGGAAGGTTTGTGTGGCTTCTTCTGGGGCCCTGGGGCCAGGCAGGTGCCGGTCAGGCTCCATTTCTATGGTGTGGAAGAGGGGCACACTGGGAGAGAAACAGCCACAAGGCCAGGCACTCGTGCTGCTGTCAGGACACAGGGTGTCCCCAGTGATGTCCACATGGTCTCATGGCCACAGACCACCAACGCGTTTTGCAATCATGAGTACGTTCCACGCTGTGGGCAGATCATGCTCACATACATCCTATCTTTGTCACACGGCCTAACCAAGGAAGAATGGCCCATGTCACCAGCAGGAGCAGCAGCCCGTTTGCTAAGATAAGAAATGGGTTCAGCCTTCCACCTCTGAAATAGAGAAGGGGCACCGATTTGCGAAGCTTCTAAATTATGACATTATTTACCTACTACCTCACTCAAGAGACGTTTATTTGTATCTATTATTTGCAAAGCACTGAATTAATGAGGCTCAAGAAACGAGTAAGAGTTTCTGCTCTGGAGGAGGGAAAATCCAGGTCAGTGCGTAACTACCCCCGATCTGCTAGCAGATCTGTTAATAGAGTCCTCGTCCCAGTACAGATGCGAGGGACTCCTGGACAAAGTCTTCCCAGAACTGATGTTCATGGTGTCTGTTCATCTGCAGACGACCAGAGCTATAGCGTGGAGGTGTCTTAAAGAGCTGTGGCTCCCCTGCAGGGGTGGCAGGTAATGGGTGGGGGAGGGGACGTGGAGGGGAGCAGGAGAGCGAGGGCAAGGTGCCTCCTGCAGCGTCATCCGGTCCTGAGTGCAGGGAACGAGCTGCTCCGGGGTCTTAGGGCAAACGCTATGGATTATTCCTCGTTAAATGAGATCTTCCTTGTTAATTATTCTCTGGAACCTAAGTTGTCAAATGAGAAGGATGTTTTAGAAGAGCTTATTACTGTGAGTGTTGAAATTCAGGCTCATCTGTCCTGTGTTGGCCTCATGGCAGAATGCTGCCCTCCTGTCGAGGTGGCAGCAGAGGAGGGCTGTTGGGCTAAGCCCGACCGTGAGGACCAGACATGGCTCAGAGGTTCAACAAGGGAAAACAAGGAACGAACAACACAAGAGATCAGTGTGCACAGCGCACGGGTAACTCAGAGCGACCTGAGGCATCTGACGGCCGTGAGTCAGAAGCACTCTGTCTAGGAGGACCTCCTCGGAAAAGAAGGGCAGGTCTGGAGCCTGGAGAGATGGGGCCACAGGGGTGAGGGGCCAGCATTGCTCCGGCTGGAGGGGAAAGTCCTTGGCAACAGCAGGCCAGTCTGAGCAGAAAACGTCAGTCATTTTGTTTTCAATGACTCAGCTGGAAACCATGGATGATGGTGATGGGAAGTGACACTGCAGAGTGGGCGGGAGGGTCTTGGGGACCTCGTCTGCTGGCTTGCGATGCAACCAGCAGACAACTGAAGACACCAGGGGCTGCGGAGCAAGACTGGCCCCAGACACACCTGAAACCAGACGGTGTGTACTTTCCAGTCTGTACTTTCCTCCCTCCACCTACTTGCTAACAGCTTCTTCCCACCCCGACCCTCAGGACTTTCAAACAAATTTCATGCGGTGTCGCAGCTGGAAAGAACTCTAGCTTGTGTTCCGTGTGTGTACCTTCCAAAATGTGTAACCAGATGAAGTAAATGATTCACGATTATACAAATCAAGGCTGAAACTCAGCCCCGCTCATGTGTTCGTTGCCTGCCATGTTCTAGGCACTGATCTATACACCGAGGAAAGGTGAGGTAAGGTCCCTTTTCAGACGCGGGGACATTGCTCACTCTAGGGCACCATCTAATGCCCTGAACTTGGCTTTGGCATTTCCAGCCGGCCTTTTAGAGCCATTTCCATCCTCTATTGTATTTCACCCCAGGGCGCGCTATGCCTCCTTCCTGTCCTGCTCCCCTTGTTGCCCCCCCGCCCCCCGACTTGCTGCCCAGTCCTCCTCTCCAAACTTGCTCTCAGAAAAGTATCTGATGCATTAAGTCAGTTTTCCAAACCCAGGTTTATGCGCTCAGGAGGGTACAGAAAGGCTTTCCAAGATCCAGGTATGACTCCTTCCAAGGGAAACATTCCCTGATCTTCAAAGACCTTATCAGCTTTTCCTAGAACGTCTTCACCTTTTCCTCTCTGCTTTTCAAAACCTGCTCTCCCTCAGTACAAAGGAGGGCATAACTGACCCACCACGTCGGGCAGAGGGAAGGTAGTGTGGGGGCAGCGTCTGTGCTGGGAGAGGGAAGGAACCGTTCTGGGCAGCGCGTCCTTTTACAAGTCTGCCTTTTCCAATTTATTTCTTTCAACACAACTGAATGGAAGCTGATTGAGTTGTCAGTTAATAGATCAATAAAAACCATTTTGATGATAGATGACTATGTAATTTCTGGCATATAACTAATAGAAAGTTCAAATAATTTAGTGTTATTACTATAACAAAACGACTTTCATCCCCCGAACTGTGGTGTATCGATGTCATTTATTTCCATGAACTAGTTTCCTCGGTATTTATATCTCCAAAATGAAGAGTAAGAATAGAATGGATTCTGAAACTGCTCTCATTCTGATGATAAGTGGTTTTCATGGATGCACACAAGAATTGAGAAGAAGCACAGTCCTCGTTATTATAAAATGATACGCCAATAAAAAATAAGATATTTTAAAATATATCATGTATTTTTATTGTTTTGGTGAAATGCATGCTGATTACAGAATAAAATCTAATAGAAAATTTTTCAAAACTTTTATAGCCTCCAGAGTACAAGAGACAAGAAAGACATGCAGATATAGAGAAATCAATAAAAGACTTGTAATTATAAAAATATAATACCTTGAACTATGAGTTCAGTGAGAAAAATTAATGTAAAATTTCAATTTTTTTAAAGATTTTATTTATTTATTTGACCGACAGAGATCATAAGTAGCAGAGAGGCAGGCAGAGAGAGAGGGGGAGGCAAGCTTCCCACTGAGCAGAGAACCTGACGTGGGGCTCGATCAGACCTGAGCCGGAGGCAGAGGCTTTAACCCACTGAGCCACCCAGGCACCCCTAAAATTTCAATTTTTTAAAAAGGCACACGCACTCACGTAATTTTTGAAAGACGTATTCATCGGTATCCTCTCACCAACATGTAGGTATCACTGAGCACATAAAGGAGTGACATAATAACCTCATTTAAAATGTCAGTGCTCACATGCAGTGGACATTAGATTCCACGCAACTATTTAAACGTTTGATAAAAAAAAATGTGATGTCCAGTTTACAATTGGCACGGCCACGTATTGTTGTTTTAGTTTGTCTTTTGTGGTTGGGAGTGGGATTTTGTTGTTTTCACTTTTTTTTTTTTTTAACTTGAGTACAGTTGACACAGAGGTTACAGGGGTCGAGGGGTACAGCATCCGGATCCAGCTTCTCTGTTCATCTGTGCTCCCCACACTTGCAGCTGCCTTCTCTCCCCACTCAGCAGCGCTGTGGCAAGGATGTATTGTTTTTTATGTTGCTTACAGAAAGAAATGGGAAGTCCCACCAAAAATGAGAGAGCGTGATGATATGTAGCCCATGATCGAATCTCAGGTCAGATTTTTGTGTCTGTCAGGTGCCCTCCCCCGGCAGTATGGAGAGGAGATTGCCGGGCTCAGAGGGGAGGCCAGGGGCATATGATGGTCTCTTCCAATCTGATGTTTCAACGGCTGCATCCGTTTTGTACTGTTGTAACAAATTCCACACATTTGGTAGCTCAAAATAATGGGGATTTATTCTTTCTCTCCTTTCTGGTGAGCCGTGTGAAATCAACATGCCAGGTGTCGGCCGGGTCACACTCCCTCCGACGGCTCCGGGACAGAATCCACCCCTTGTCTCTGGTGGCCGCTGGCGTTCCTCGGGTCGTAGTCCCTGGGATTCCAGTCCTCCAGGCCAGCATCTCCAAATCTCGCTCCGTTCCACCTCCGCAGTTCCTTCTCTGTGTGTCTAGCTCACGTTTCTCTCTGCCTCTCTCTTATAAGGACCCTTGACATTGCATTTAAGGTCCACCTGAATGGTCCAGGATAGACTACCGTCTCAATACCCTTAACGTCATCACACCTGCAGAGACTTTGTCAGCGGCTGTAGTATTTACAGGTTCCGGAGCTTGGGTGTGGGCACTTTTGGGGGTCCATGTTTCAACCTCCACAGCAGCCCTGCAAGGAGATAACCTAATTCAAGCACAGAAAATGTACTCAAAAATAGTTGTAAAATGAATGGAAAAATAATTTCCATTCATTTCTTTTTTGGGCTCACTCTCAGATTAACTAATTAACTAGTTATTTAATTAATTTTGAAAGAATGAGGCACCTGAGTAGCTCAGTTGATGGAACATCTGACTCTTGATTTCTGCTCAGGTCACCATCTCAGGGTTGTGAAATCAAGCCCATGGTGGGGCTACATGCCGAATGTGGAGGCCGCTCAGGATGCTCTCTCTCTCTCTCCCTCTGTCCCACTCCTCCACCAGTGGCACTCTCTCTCTGTAAAAAATAATAATAATTTTTTTAAAAAATAACTCTTTTAACTCATCTCTACTGAACTATTTCTCTAACTGTGCATGGATATTTGGGAAATATCCAGGCTGCGTAGCCTACAGCTCAGTGATGTCCTCGACCTACCACTTCCTCTTTCCCTGGAGAGAGAAGCCCTCAGTCTCCAGCTAGCTATCCCTCCTTTTTTTTATTCATTCACTCAACAAATACTGAGTTCAGATGCTCTGGGACTTACAGTTTTGCAGGAAGTGAAGGAAGAGCATGTCATGGATAAGAAAACAAAAATGGAAATAATAAGACCGGTATGACAAGCATTTATCAAATATCCACTGCAGTTAGATTGCTGAATTATCCAGTACAATCCTCAAGTCTGAGAACTCTTCCCCTGAGGTGGGAGATGAAACCGCGAAGTGACGGCACTAAAAGATGTCGCGGTAATTGATAGCGTACTACCGAGCGCCTTCGCAAGGTTGTAACCTGGAGTTGCGCGGGAGGGTAGCAGTTTGGTGCTCCTGTCTCTCAACATCTTGCTCTTCCTGTTGTTTTTCAGGTAGGCAGGTGGACAGAGACGATGGGAAATTTGAGTGGAGGCCACGTCGCGGAGTTTGTCTTGGTGGGCTTCCCTACCTCGCCACCCTTCCAGCTACTGCTCTTTGTCCTCTTCCTCGCAATTTACCTGCTGACACTGTTGGAGAACGCACTCATCGTTTCTACAATCTGGCTCACTCCAAGCCTCCATCGCCCGATGTACTTTTTCCTTGCCCACCTCTCCTTCTTGGAGCTGTGGTACATCAATGTCACGGTTCCCCGTCTTCTGGGAGCATTTCTCACCCAGGACCGAAGAGTGTCCTATGTAGGCTGCATGACCCAGCTCTACTTCTTCATTGCCCTGGCCTGCACCGAATGCGTCTTGCTCGCGGTCATGGCCTATGACCGCTACCTGGCCATCTGTGAGCCCCTCCGTTACCCTACTCTCATGCCTTCCAGCCTGGCCATTCGCCTTGCAGCTTCCTCGTGGGGTAGTGGTTTCTTCAGCTCCATGATGAAGCTTCTTTTCATTTCCCGACTGTCCTACTGTGGGCCCAACATTATCAACCACTTCTTCTGTGATATCTCTCCCCTACTCAACCTCACCTGCTCTGACAAAGAGCAAGCAGAGCTGGTAGACTTCCTCTTGGCCCTGGTGATGATCCTTCTCCCTCTGTTGGCTGTGGTTTCATCATACGCTGCCATCATCGCCGCCATCGTGAGAATTCCTACTGCCCAGGGCCGTCGCAAGGCCTTCTCCACCTGTGCCTCGCACCTGGCAGTGGTTGTCATCTACTATTCCTCCACCCTCTTCACCTATGCACGGCCCCGGGCCATGTACACCTTCAACCACAACAAGATCATCTCTGTGCTCTACACCGTCATTGTACCATTCCTCAATCCAGCCATCTACTGCCTGAGGAACAAGGAGGTGAAGGATGCCCTCCGAAAGTTGGTCCTGGGCAGATGCCACTATTCTAGGGATGTTCCAGATTGATGTGCAGCAAAACCTAGCAGGCAGGCAGGAAGGAACAGCGTCTTAGTAGTGCCACGTCAAGGAATCATAAAATAGGCTCAGAGGGAACATAAGTATCAATTAGTATGTGGTTCTGCTAAATAGCATCTGGGAATCTCCTGACACAAACAAACATTTATGAATCATTGATCTTGAACAGGTTTTCTGAACTAAAGTTGAGTTAGCTGCCTACGAATCTCCTGGGGGTTGCTTAAGATGCAAATTCCCAGGGGGGAAAAAAAAGTCTGCAGAGGGTCTGATAGAGTATGTCTAGGTTACAACTCTGCTGTGCACAGTTTCCAACTTCATAGCAACTCTGGTTCATAGCTAGTTGGAGATTCCCTACTTTAGATCAACCCTCTTATGTTACAAATGAGAAAATAAAAGAAAGGGGACTTACAGATGGATATGTCAAGGTGATATATGCTTTATCGTAGCAGTTTCAAAGATCCAAATTCTCAAATCCCACTTCCATGAGAAATCACAAAAGTACAATTATTGCACCCCAAGAGCCGAAACCCATGTCACCTAATCAATACTCTGCACCTCTACAAGTCTTACACCCTCTGCAAGGCAAGGAGGAGGAAAATGTCACATCGATACTCAGCTATATGTGCACCAATCTGAACATGGTCCCATATTCATCTGCCTCTCTCTTCTTTGACTCTCAGGGGGATTGACATAATGAGTATTGATTCCGGAGTCAACAAAATGCAGTCAAAATCTTGTATATACGTTGCTCTCAGAATCTTCTCCAGCACTCGGGACAGTTTCTGCTTTAATTAGTTGGTACCTGGGTTATACCAGTTGCTAAATACTTTTTAAGTTTTGCTCCTGAAGCAAATGAGCACAAGAGCAGAAAATGTCTCTCTCTCTCTTTTTTAAAGATTTTATTTATTTATTTGACAGAGAGAGAGAGTGAGAGAGGAAAGACAAGCAGGGGGAGTGGGAGAGGGAGAAGTAGGCTTCCTGCTGAGCGGGGGGCCTGATGCAGGACTCGATCCCAGGACCCTGGGATCATGACCTGAGCTGAAGGCAAATGCTTAACAACCTGATCCACCCAGGCGCCCTAAGAGTAAATGTCTTAATAAGAGAGGGAATGAAGGAATGAGATGTGGGATGCAGGTATCTCCCTTAGAGTGAGTGAGATGCCTCAGATTCAAAGCCTGAATTATATACATTCTTTCAAGTTTCTTTGATTTTTGGAAACTTGCTTGAATTGCTTAGGGATATTTTCACACCCTGACTCAAGGTTACGTTCTGCACATGTGAACCACATTTGATGTTCCTTTAGTTGTGGGATATGTAGAATAATAATAATAATAATAATAATAATAAATTGTATTGAACAAATACTTGTAAATACAAATTGTGTTTAAAACAATTTTTGAGGGAAAAAGATGATTGTTTATTAAAGAAAGCTACTTGATCAATAATCATTTTGGGTTTTCCAGGTTCTAAAATGAAATAACAAAAGCAACAAAGAAATCTGACCCTTCTAAAAATATAAGTTACTTTGTTTTCATGGAATTTCTAAATAGCCTTTTAAAGAAACATTTCTGAGATTGGCTCCATGGAGCTTTCCCTCACTATGTTCTCTTTTCCATTCATAGAGCTATGGAAGGCCTGGTGGTTTATGCTAAGAATTTTGCTCCTAAAACCAAGAAATCTCACTTGGATCTTAGTTTTACCTCTACGTCATCCCTGTTACAATGAAAATATTATCACCTACCTCATATGCTTGCTGTGAATATCAACTAGTGTACCTGGGAGGGAAGTGTTAACATCTTTTCTCTTCGTAGGTAAATTTCACCTTGGATTAGCTTTTTTTTTTTTTTTTCTTTCCCCAGCTTTCCTGAACTACAACTGACAAATAAAACTGTAAGGTATTGAAAGCATATAATGTGACCACTTGATATTCATATACACAGGGAAAGAATTCACCTTCTGTGAACTTTCTAGCTCAGGGCTCTTGGAAGCCTGGTAAATGTTGCTAAGCAACACTGCATATGGTACAAATGAGGTCCAACGAGCAAAAGTCCTTTGGACTGGGAGAATGATGAAAAGTATTTTAGGTAACTGGGTTAAGTTACAGCTTCAGGCTGCTTTCGTAACTTGGCATGCCTTTTGCTGGGAACCCTGGAAACCATGGACCCCACAGAGCTTTTAGAAGAGACGATAGCTCTTCTGGGACTTGAGAGTTCCAAATCGAGGTGGACCGTGTGCTCGTGTGTGTGAATCTCATGGCCTCTCCCTTGCCCTGTGAATTTGAAGCCCAGAGACAAAGCCCTATCTGTTTTCAATACTCCTTCCACGGGAGAGAAATTCCTGATGCTGCCTGCCTGTATGTTGTGTCTCTGTCCTCTATTTCTCTAAGTGAAACTGAAGCCAAAGGTGGCCTTTGATTATTTGGTGAAGACTCATATCTTCCGGCATGTAATAGCTAATGTGCAGTAACTATTCAATAAATGCTAAGCCCCATCTTTATTATCATTTTGTCATAAATCATATGATTATGCACTTCTAAAAGATGTGTCTGTTTTACTAACCATGAATGAAGATTGGAGAACTGAGCAGGTCCTCGAGACCATTACATGGAAAGCTAAGTTCAGAGAACCCTTTGTAATTATGTGGAAAGGGTGATAAATTGATTAGAAAACTCAGCATTTCCAATATCAATATCACTCAATATCACAACTCAATATCACAGCTCGTCATTGAGTTGACTCAGTAAGGTTTGCACTCCCTTCAAAGATGATCATAATGTATGATAACTCTATTAGAATATTAGCATAGAACGTTAATCTCTTTCTAGCCATTTTGGTCTTGGATTTTGTGCTTGGTACCAACCTTCTTGGAAGGAAGAGCTAGAGAAGGTCAGATGGCCTTCATGTATGGTTCTCGTCCGGTCATCTCTTCCCAGCAGGAGGTGGAAGCCCTTCTTGTTTGCTTTTCATCTAGTGCGAGAGGTGCCCACAGTGTACTCACTGGGGTGGATGGCTCATTTTTCTTTGTTATGACAACCCAGTAGTCCACGAGGTAACAGACACGAGGAAGGGTAGTCAGCTCACTGAGCCTGGAGATGCAGAAACACATGAAAATCATGGGTCTTTGATACCATGGTGGAGAAGCAGAACCAGCACCAGCTAATTCCTGTATCCTAGTTGTTGTTTTTTTTTTTTTTTAATGTTTATTTTGTTTATTTTAGAGGGAGGGAGAGTAGGTGAGTGTGGGGAGAGGCTGAGGGAGAGGAAGACAGAACCCTCAAGCAGACTACCCAGGGAGCATGAAGTCCAACACGGGGCTTGATCCCAGGACCCTGAGATCATGGCCTGAGATGAAATCTTAGAGTGGGCTGCTTAACTGACTAAGCCACCCAGGGATCTCCCGAGTTCTGTTTATTTTTTAAAATTAAACGATAAGAAAATCAATCCCCATTTGTTGGAGTCATTGTAATTTGTGCTTTCTTTCATTTTCAACTGTATATGCCTGATGTAGTATATTTATCTGCTTTTTGCCTTGCATTCTTTGAGAAGTTTTCAAATGATTTTTAGTTTTAGATTTTTAAAAATTTTTCAAATGACATATATTTTACTAAGTTGCCAGATTAAGATGGTGACACCTCCTTCCACACCTCCTATTTTGTCTTTCCAGGAAGTGTGAGATTTATTGTCTCTTTAAAGTTGTAATTCACAGGGTAGCCGGAGAGTGGTGGGTTAATTCCCAGACACTATACCTAGGATTCCAGTAGCTACTGCAAGTAAGTTCTATGTTCTTTTATTTTGCCACACTTTATTTTATTTCATTTTGTTTTATTTCCTCTTCTTTAGGTTATGAACATACACTCAGTGGAGCCAACTTTTCACCAGAGAGAGATAGCAGAAAGGGAACAAGAGAAGAACCTGTGTTCATTATGATTCTTTAAATAAACTTCATTTATTTTAAAACAGGGGCACTCTTCATTACAATTAACTCAGAATGTTCTTGCACTTAAAAAGAAAACATAAATTGTGTGATTTTTTTATTCATAAAACAGTGCATAGAAAGCACACAATGTTGTTATCTGCCTCAAAATTTTTATATTGAGAGGAAATAGAAAACACAATTTTCAGAAACAACTATAAAATACAAGGAAAAATGTCAATTTCTCCAGTAAACTTCAACCTTTACATTTAAAAATTACTCTACTTATTTTTACTAAAGCTAAGCACATAATTATACTAAAACATAATCTTGAATACGGTTCAGAGTCGGACATATTACAGTCCATAAGCTCTGTGCTTTTTCTCACTCAATTCAAAACTATACGCTCTGCCTATCTTTCTTTTTTTTTTTTTTTTTTATTAAGATTTTTTTTTCTCCCAATTTATTTATTTTCAGAAAGACAGTATTCACTATTTTTTTCACCACACCCAGTGCTCCATGCAAGCCGTGCCCTCTATAATACCCACCACCTGGTACTATCTTTCAATATTATCCCTTAATTAACTGTTTTTTTTCTTCTGTGACAAGAAACAATAGAATGAAATTAGAATTCCTTTTTTCCTTTAAGTGCTCAGAGTTTTAACTATAGCTTTTTTCTTTGTAGCAAGGAATGGTTGTAAAGAGTTGTAACAAGAAGGGATGGTATTTTGTTTTATTAACTTCTGGGTTAATGTTGCCATTGCCTTTTAAAAATGAGGAACATAGTACTTGGAGAGACCTGAGATATGTGTTTGCCCACAGAGCTAACAGAGAGCAATGAAAACTCGTGTTTTTTGTTGTTTTTGTTGTTATTGTTTGTTTGTTTTTATGTTTGTTTGTTTTAATTGAATATATTTGATACATAACACTGGGTAAATTGAAGGTGTACAACGTGGTACTTTGATACATTTATATATTGTAATATGATTGTCTTTGTAGCCATATTTGTCACGTTACATGATTATAGTCCCCTATTGTTGTCTCTATCTATTACACTGTGCATAGAAAATTATGGCTTATTTGCTATTCATTGCGAATGTGTACCTTAAACTCCGTGACTCTCCTCTCCTCACTCTCATTCCCGAATAAACACCATTTTACCATCCGTTTTTTATGAGTGTGACTTTTTTTTTTTTTTTTTTTTTTAGGGTTCCACATATAAGCGATGTCATACAGTACTTGTCTTTCTCTATCTGACTTACCTCACTTAGCACATGTGCTTATAGGGTTCATCCATGTTGTCTCAAATGGTGGGATTCCCTCCTTTCTCATGGCCAGAGTCTCATGGCACATCTTTTTATCCAATCATGCACTGATGGGCATTTAGGTGGTTTCCATATCTTGGCTACTGCTAATAATGCTGTGGTGAGCATGGGGGTGTGTAAATCTCTTTGAAATACATATGGATGTGCTCATCTACTGAGTCACTGACACATGAGAATCATGTAGGTGTATAGAACTGACACTTGTGTGTGTGACATCTAAGGGTGTTTGGAGCTTGTATATGCGTGTGTACATGTACTTGGGTCCCCAAATAAGAGTGAGTAGATGCCATTCTGATTTTCTGCTGAATGACTTCAGTTACAGCACTATATTCCCCCAGAGGATCTTATGATTTGCGAGACCATTCTCCAGAAAGAGAAGAGGACATACACATGCCCTTTTCCCTCACCTTCCTCTGCTCCAGAGTCTGGTGGGAGGAAGATGATGTGCCTCAAACCTAAGGTCTCTCTTGTGCCATTTAAATTATAATATTTAATTGAGCTCTTCTCTAGTACTTTCCCCGAGTCCTCTTGGGCCCTGGAAAGGCCAAACACTTTCCTGAGGATTGTGTGTGCTGGGAGGTCCCCTGTGGGCGGGAGGGAGTTGTCTGCTCCTCTAGTAGCTCAGAAGCTGGCAGAGCATAAATAGCTCATTCTATGCCTACTTCAAGCTGAACAGACACAACTGGGCTTGCCTAGCACCTCTTGAGCTTGGGGACATTGCCTTCCTCCTCCTGGTCTACATGATCTCACCTCTTTTCTCCATTCACAGTGGTCATGCCTGACAACACTGGGAGAAGAGTCCTAAGTTACATGATTGGGAAAATGGTGGGTTGAGAAAAGGCTCTTAGGTAATCCCAGGGGATGATTTAAAATCATTTTTATTTCAATCACTGGTTCTTAGGAGCTTTCATTTTATTGGTATTTTAAAACTAGTTGTCTTCCATGAGCTTATTGTGTGGTGAGCTTAAGTTCAGGTACACCGTACAGTTGGGGAGTGAGGTTAGTACGTTTTGCTTCAGTGGTATTTCCCTCTCACAGGTGCATATTGAGCCATATGAAGAAGTGTTGGTAATGTAGGCTGTCATGTCATTTTAAGACTCTGCTGTAATCTGATTGCCCAGTGATCTGTGCTCCTGAAGATTCCTCAGTTTACTGCATCGGCCCACCTGTATGCCTCGCAAAATGCAGAGTCCAGGAGTGCTCCGACCTGGGAAACAGACAGAGAGAAAGTGGCAGAGAAAGTGGAATGACCATAGGAGAGAACGAGAATGAGGACATGGGGGAGGCGGAAGGTGGAACACAGGGATGTGAGTAAGCGTGTTGTTTCTCTGTTAAGAGAGGGCGGGTCTGGCAAAGGTGGTGGTGGTTGCAGTTCGGATGATTTCTAACCCTTTAGAAGATTTCACTGCTCTTCGTGCATATACCGTAAGAGGAAGACGGTAAGATTCAGCGAGGCACTATGATGTTTGTCCGGGCTAACTGCCGATGGTGAGGCTCACGTGAAGTACTGTGCCGTCAGATCTTGCAAACGTGAGGCCTCTGCCATGGGGGCAGCCCATTCTGTTCAGGGACCTGCTTGCTGCCAATCTTGTGTGGGAACAAAGGCTGTCACTCTCTGAGCCTTGCTCTCTTCCTCCTCTGTCTGCCAGACAGAATTGATAAATGATCTTGGAAGCCACTGATGGGACTAAGATGACCCAGCCCTGGAGATCTGAGACCTAGACCCCGTCCTGCATTTACATTGCACGGGACTATTGGCAAAGCATATTATATATATAGATACAAGTGTATCTATCCATCTACCTACCCATCATCCATCTATTAACTATCATCTGTCTCTCTCTCTGTAATATGTACATGTTATATATATGGAGAGTTTCAAGGCTCAGATGTGCTCATACTGTAATTCCAATTTTTTTCTCTTTTATTTGACTTTTCCTCTTTTAGTGGACTACTGGAAAACAAAGGTAATCCTATGCTTAAATGATAAGATTGCTCAGTCAGATGTTTTTGCAAGAATTCTGTATGCCTTCTTCTTTCTCCGTTATTTTGTCCTATTCTTCTCTCATGCTCATTTCCCCAGCAGTGCTGCCTCTGACCCTGACATTCCTGTGGGGAGTACAGGAAAGAATGCATGACGCCTGTGAGAACATCCCCCCGTATGTGCTAGGTCTTCATCTCCAGCTGCAGGGACTGCCTTCATGCCCAGCTTCAGGGCTGAGGCATCTCCTCTGACAATGACAGCCAGTGCCTCTTGCTGAAGTCCTGACAATATGTTGCATCCTCCCATTTCCTGGGGGACCCTGGGAAGGGTTCCAGGAAGAAAGGACTTCCAGGTATAATGCCCTCCCTGCCCATTGTTGGAATAGAGAAATGCAAGAGGGAATGAGCCCAAGAACACAGCTCAAGAGACTGGTGTCTTATTACCAGGCATCAAGGATGTGCCTCCCAAATGGACATGCTCCCCCCATTTGGGAGGGAGGAAAGAGGTTGATCTCATGGGTCCTTAGTAGCTGGAAACAGGTTGATCTCATGCATCTGTTTGCCAGGACAGAGGTGTGCTGAGCAAAAGCCTGGCTGGAGGGTGGGCCCAAGTTATTCATTAATAAGTTTCCTGCCACTGGATCCTCACACTCAGAGAAGAGTAGAAAGCAGCTGAGGGAGCTCGGGGTCCAGGGACCTTCCCTTGTTTGTAAGCTCCACCATTCCTACACTACCTCGTGAATCCTAGGCCATGGCAAGCAGGGGCCATTTTGTGCTCTGTGTGTGTGTGTGTGTGTGTGTGTGTATTAAAGACTGAGTTCCAAAGGAAAACAAACTTGTTTGTTGAATTTGCACTATCAGATATTGGTTTGTTTATCCGTGTCTGTGTTCCTCTCTAATGTGGGTCCCTAAGAGGTGGCTGTTCTGCCTCCCTTTAGGATCCTAAAGTGAGGTCTGGGGAGCGAGAGGGAGGTGGATGGGGTGGGCAGCCATTTTCCAGCTCAGGAAAGACAGACAGCCTTCCCCAGCCGTGAGTCATACGTCCTGCACACAAGCAGAGTTGTGGAGGAGAAGAGAAGGAGAGAGACTGACTCTGGGCGAGTGTGGGAGGGAGGAATCAGGCCATAGATCCCAGAGAAAGCCTGGGAAGGGTGAGGCACTCGACATGGGAGGTGGGAGGTTTGAGGTTCAGGTTCGGAGTGATTCTCAGCCCCCCTGGAAGGAGACTGCATCCATGGTGGTGGTGGGGGGAACCATACAGGAGGCTCACTGATGGCAGAAGGCATCAGGTTCTCCATTTTTCCTGATACCCCTGGAAAGGTCTTACAATCCCCTCCTATTTCATTAACAATGGCTGTGTCGATCTGTGTTGAGTTTTTGGCAGGGAGAATTAGCAGAGCATCCTGGAAAGGTCACAAGAATTTCCATGGGAATTTAATTTAAACCTTAAAGCTCATTAGATGTTTATAGATGTGATGAAATTATATTATATCCACCTTGAAAATAAAAGAATTAGTATTCTGAAAATGAAGTCACATGCTCACTTAGCTGGAGGGAGACAAAAGTGGGATTTGATTTACTTTTTCCAAACTCCTAATCAAGTACTCCATACAATGAATTGGATGAAAGAAAACATTACCTTTTAAAATATCTGTTTGATTTTGTTCTCCAGGAAGCTGGTGAATATTCATATCAAATTTGCTATTAACCCTGTGTTTGCTCAAATATTGCTTCATTTAAGCTCTACGACCTTGTTAAATAGGAAACAAAACAAAACAGTAGAAATCTTTTCTTATAGGTAAGTGGGACCATAAGACTTCTCCAGAGTCATACAGATTACACCTGGGGGATGAACACTTGAGTCTCCTATCTCCTTCCCATATGCAGTATATTGGATTTCTTGCTTATAGTGAAGGGATGCTGTGAAGGCCATCCTCCTATGCCCAATGGAGATGTATTAGGAAGGTATAGAACTAACTGGAGTCAGAAGTTTCCAATTTCACTTCTATGGGACCTTGGATGAATTACCACTCTTGGCTCAATTTGAGAAAAAAATAAAATATAAGCTCTCTAAAGTACATTTTTGCCCAAATTTTGGTTTTGATCATGCCGTAGGAGGAAGTAAAGGTGTAATGGCAGGAGGACTTCTATTGCCATGAGTTTGCTGGGCTCTGTCAATGTCAGGAACCATAGGCTGGTGCTCAGGACACAGGAAAAACTGATTTTGTCTGTGCCCCCAGCCAGGTATGATCAGCAAGGTTCTGGAAGTAGATAACCGTACAGCGACCATACATTTCATTCTTCTGGGATTTCCAACACAGCCGGCCTTCCAGATGTTGCTCTTCCTCGTGTTCCTGGCAGCCTACCTGCTGACCTTGCTGGAGAACGCTCTCATTATCCTGGCCATTCGCAGCGATGGGAAGTTGCACAAGCCCATGTACTTCTTCTTGAGCAATCTTTCCATCCTGGAGATGTGGTATGTCACAGTCATCAGCCCCAAGATGCTGGTAGACTTCCTCAGCCATGACAAGACCATCTCCTTCAATGGCTGCATGACTCAACTTTACTTCTTTGTGACCTTTGTCTGCACGGAGTACATCCTCCTTGCTGTCATGGCCTTTGACCGCCACGTTGCCATTTGTAATCCACTACGCTACTCAGTCATCATGACTAACCAGCTGTGTGGTACATTGGCTGGGGGATGCTGGCTCTGTGGGCTCGTGACTGCCATGATTAAGATGGTGTTCATAGCCCGACTCTACTACTGTGGCACACCCCACATCAATCACTACTTTTGTGATATTTCTCCGCTCCTCAATGTCTGCTGTGAGGACTCCTCACAGGCTGAGCTAGTAGACTTCTTCTTGGCCCTCATGGTCATTGCCGTCCCCCTTTGTGTAGTGGTGGCATCTTATGCCTCCATTCTCAGCACCATCCTCAGGATCCCTTCCGCACAGGGCCGCCAAAAGGCATTTTCCACCTGCGCCTCTCACCTGACAGTTGTAATCCTCTTCTATTCCACAACCCTCTTCACCTACGCCCGCCCCAAGCTCATGTATGCCTATGATTCCAACAAAGCGGTGTCTGTGCTCTACACTGTCATTGTCCCCCTCCTCAACCCTATCATCTACTGTCTGAGGAATCGTGAAGTAAAGGCAGCCCTCAAGAAGACCATACTTTGCAAAGGAAGTGGGCCCACGGAAGATGTGGCTTTGAGTAATTAAAAACGTACAGAATCCCTTAAGGCCTGAGTCAGGAGCACATGAATCCACACCCCACACCTTGTCCATCAGCCTCCAGTACTTCAACACTGATCCCCTGTGTTTGCAAGTCTGTGCATGCATGAACATGGCTGAAGAGCCAGATCCCCAAGAGGTAGCCTCTTCTAGCTCAGCAGACAAGTTTTAAACATTTTCCAAGAATTATTTGAAATGAGGACATATTTTGTTCTTCCACTAACATGCGGAGTCCATAAGAGCATGGATTTGTCTGTCTACTAATGTGTCATCTGTGCATTCAGCTCTGTCACATAGGAGGTGTTTAATACATATTTGTAGAAGGGATAATTGAATAAATACACATTTGAACACAGAAGATGAAAATGGGAATTGTAAATACATTTTGACATTTTGGCCCTTCCTGTTCCTCCCTTTCTCCCTTCTTTCCGTTCTACCTCTTTTTCTTCTTCCCTTCTAACTCTGTCCCATCTTCCCTCTTACAGACTTGGAGATTTGCTCCCTCTCTCCCTGCCTCTCTCCTTCCCTCCCCACTTCCTCCCATCTCTCTATTTTTGTAGAGACACTGGCATGTGTTCATCCAAATAAAGTCATCATCTTATCATTTGTGGATTCAAAAGTTCAAAGCCAATGAGTGGCCCAAGCTTTGTGAAAAACCTTGGTAAATTTTAGAATGTATACCATGTGTTTTCAAAATATTAACATTAAAAAGAAGATTTTCTATGTCTGCTTACTGTAGATTTTATTAGCAATTACTTTTCACTTCTTATACTGCAGTCAGCCTTTTTAAAATCAGATTTGTAAAGTATAATTCCATCCAATAAATTTCACCTTTTTAAAGTGTACTAAGTTTTGGAAAAGTATATAGTTGTCAAACAACAACAATCACTACAGAGAACATTGCCATCATCTCCAAAACTTTCTTTGTGCCTCTCTCACTAAGTCTTTTACTCATACCGCTAGACCTACCACTGGCAACTGACATGCTTTTTGTCCCTTTAGCTTTCCCTTTTCTAGAAATTCATATACATGGAATCATACAATCTATAATCTTCTGTGTCAGGCTCATTTGTCATAATGCCTTTATGGTTCTTAAATTTTTTTAATTGAAGTATAATTAACATGCAGTATCGTCAGTTTCAGATATACAATATAATTATTCAACAGGTTTTGTGATTTTTTTTAAAGATTTTATTTATTGACTGGACAGACAGAGATCACAAGTAGGCAGAGAGGCAGGCAGAGAGAGCGGGGGAAGCAGGATCCCCACGGAGCAGACAGCCCAATGCGGCGCTCGATCCCAGGACCCTGAGATCATGACCTGAGCTGAAGGCAGAGGCTTAACCCACAGAGCTACCCAGGTGCCCCACATTCAACAGTTCTGTACATTTCTTAGTACTCATCATGATAAGTGGATTCTTAATCCCCTTTATCTGTGTCCCCCAACCCCCACCCCCACCTCCCTTCTGGCACCCACCTGTTTGTTCTCTGCATTTAAGAGTCTGTTTTTGCTTGTTTCTTTTTGTTTGTTGATTGGTTGGTTTTGGTTTTTTGTTTTGTTTTGTTCCACATACAAGTGAAATTGTATGCTATCTGCCTCTCTTGGTCCAGACTTTTTCATGTAGTGGTGTATCTTCTAGGTCCCGGGTTGCTGTTGCCAGCCCCACCCACCCATTAAAGCCCCTCATGGCAGCCCAGGGAGAGCACCAGGCCATGTGGAAAATGCGGCCCCACAGAGGGACTGAAGTCAGGCATTTGGTCCCACTGCTGACACCTCCCAGCTACAAGCCCGCAGATGCACTGATGCTCCTTCATGCTGTTGCATGTGTGGGTTAACTGGAATTACTGAGTGCCGCTCCAGTACATGCATGGCACAATTGTGTTTCTATGTACTCATTGATGGGCATTTCGGCTGTTTCTGGTTTGGAGCTGTTGTCAATAAAGCTACTATGCCTGTTTAAAATACGTCTTGTGGTAACTATAGACTGTAATTTCTGTCCAGGAGATGTGGGCAGTTATGGTATTGTTACCACATGGTAGGATAAATTTTTGCATAAGTTTATAAAAAGATTGTCAACTTTCCCGGAGATGCTCAATTATTTCACGTTCCTACAAGCAATGTATGAGAACTCCAGCTGTTCATAACCTTACCGATGGTTAGTAACATCAATCATCCCCTGGGGCCATCTGGTAGGGTGGATGAGGGTCTCACGTGGGTTGAAACTGGCATTGTCCTGATGTTGAGCACATTTTCATTTTCTTAGTTGCAATTTTGAAAACTTCTTTGTGCAAGTGTCTGATCAGATATTTTCCCCAAGTTTTAAACTAGGTTTTTTTTTGTCTTATTATTATCTATAACCTTTAAGAATTCTTCTTATACTCTGATGCAATTATTTGTCAGATATATGTCTTGCTAATTCATTCTCCCACGTGGTGGTTGACCTTTCATTTTCTTAAAAGGGTGTTTTGAAGAGTCATTTATCCTTTCATAGTTTTGGAGGATTGAAGTCCCAGATCCAGTCCCTGCCAGTTCAGTTCCTGATGAAGACGCATCCTGGCTCACAGGTGGGCTCCTTCTCCTATGGGCTCATGGGATGGAGAGAGTACATAACCACCTTCAGCCTTACTGACCTGCATAAAGGCAGGATCTCCAGATACAGTCATGTTGGGGGCTGAGGCTTCAACACAGGAGTTTGTGGGACCACAAACATTCAGTCCGTAAGAAAGAGCATGTAGAATTGATACTAATTTCCCCTTAAATATTTGGTTAAAATTCACCGCTGAACTAGCCTGGACACTCATTTGTAAAAAGTTTTTAACTATAAAAGTTACATTTTTAATAGATATAGAAATATTCAGGTCATTGGTTTGTTCTTCTTTTTTTTTTTTTAATGTTGTCTTAGTCACCATACACTACTTCATTTGTTTTTGGTTTATTTTTGAGTAGGTTTTGAAACTTTGTCTTTCAGGTCATATGCCATTTAATTTGTCAAATTTATTAGCATAAAGTAGTTCATGATATTTCTAAATGTCTGCAGTATATGTAAGATAGCTCTTGCTTATTGCTTAATATTGATAATCTGTGTCTTTTCTACATTGATCAGTCTTCCTAGAGATTTATCATTTTTATTAATTTTTTTCCAATAAAATTACTTTGATTTTACTGGTTTTCTATTGATTTTCTCTTTACTATTTTATTGTGTGAAGAACGTCTATAATATCCTTTCTACTGCTTGAATTACTGTAATTTGTTATTTTTTCTTGTTTCTTTTTTTTTTTAAGATTTTATTTTTTTATTTGACCGACAGAGATCACAAGCAGGCAGAGAGGCAGGCAGAGAGAGAGGGAGCGAAGCAGGCTCCCCACTGAGCAGAGAGCCCGATGCGGGGCCTGATCCCAGGACCCTGAGATCATGACCTGAGTTGAAGGCATCAGCTTTAACCCACTGAGCCGCCCAGGCACCCCTTTTTTCTTGTTTCTTAAGACAGAAGTTTAGCTTATAGATTTGGATGTCTCCTTTTGTATTATAAGCATTTAATATAAATTTCCCCATAAACCCTGCTCTAGCTGCCTCCAAGTAATTTTGATATGTCATGTTTTCATTTTATTTTAATAAATAAATAATTCTAATTTCTTTTGTGATACCCCCCAACTTTGGCCTGTCAGCTGTTTAGAAGTGTGTAATTTAAATATAATTTAAATGTTAATAATCTGGTCAGTATGCTGTAGAGGTCTTGTATTAACATTTTTTAGTTTTAAGTTAGTTGTAACCAGAGAACATATACTTATGTATTAATTAAATCTTACAAAATATTCTGAGACTTGATGGCCATGCATGTGGTCTATCATAGTAAGTATTCCTTGCATACTTGAAAAGAATGTATATTCAGTTTTGGGGTGAAACATTCAATAAATATCAGATCATATTGGTTAACAGTATTGTTAAAATCTTGTACATTTTTATTTTATCTTTATATTGATTGTATTATATGCTTATATACTTCATAGTTACAAATATAGTATATTTTTGTCCTTTTAATTTTTTATTTATTTTTTAAAAAATTTTATTTATTGATTTCACAGAGAGAGAGATCACAAGTAGGCAGAGAGTCAGGCAGAGAGAGTGGGGGAAGCAAGCTCCCTGATGAGCAGAGAGCCCAATGCGGGACTTGATCCCAGGACCCTGAGATCATGGCCCAAGTGGAAGGCAGAGGCCCAACCCACTGAGCCACCCAGGCGCCCCTCTTTGTCCTTTTATATCCTTATTTGAGGTATCCTTGTTCTTTCAGTTACTGAGTCAATTATAACGGCAGGTTTGTCAGTTATCAGTGTTTTCTTTAATGAATTTTCAATTTTTATGATTGTATACATATATATTTGGGATTTTTATGTTCTTTTGATAAACTGAACACTTTACTATTCTGAAATTACACCCTTTATCTCAAAGAATGTCCCTGGTTCTAAAATTAACATTAGCTGATATTAATACAGTCACTACAGCTTGGATTCAATTTGGGGGTCATGGCATGTATTTTTCCCATCTTTGAATCTTTAAGTGACCTGTGGTTCATAATTAAAGTAGGCACCTTAGAGATTGTATATAAGTAGATTTTTTTTAATCCAACTGAGTAATCTCTGGTGTTAAATTTTAATCTCATTTTTTACTGCCTTTTGAAATTAATTGAGTAGATTCCGTTTTGAGCAACTCCATTTTATGTCACCTTTGCCTTATAGGTGTTTGTTTTAGGGCAACTCTCTGTGACGATGGAAGTGTTAGGGGTCTGTGCCTTCTCTTCTCTTGGGGGCCTTATGCTGCCTGTTGTACAATGTCCGGAAAATGTTCATTTTTCCCAGAATTTAATTTTTTAAGATGGGAGTTCAACTCCAATTTCTATTAACCCATCTTGGTAAGAGCAAGGGTCATTACTTACCTTTTTAATATTCATTAAGTTCTCAAGGCAACTTAAAAAATTTATAACTAAACTCAATAAATCTATATTTATTATTTGTATATTTGTAAATATTATATAATATATATTAATTATTATAATATAAGAATATAAATATATACATATTTTAATAATAAATATAATGTAAATACATAATAAACATAACACATATTTATTATTAAATAATATCTGTATAATATACATATATAACATTTTATACCTTTATTATTATACATAATATATGTTACATATGTGATATACATACATTATATATACACATATACCATGCATAATATAACATGTTATATATTACTTAATGCTATAAATATTAATTATTAATACATTTATATGATTAACAGTTGTATTTAAATATAAATAACATATTATAAATATATTATTTAATATTATAAATAAATAATAAAAATTGAGGACATTGGTATATACATTTTTATTTTATTTTCTCTTGGCAACGATTTTTTATTTTTTATTATTTTTTATTTTATTTTTTTTTAAGATTTTATTTATCTATTTGACAGAGATCACAAGTAGGCAGAGAGGCAGGCAGAGAGGGGGAAGCAGGCTCCCTGCTAAGTAGAGAGCCGGATGTGGGGCTCGATCCCAGGACCCTGAGATCATGACCTGAGCTGAAGGCAGAGGCTTTAACCCACTGAGCCACCCAGGCGACCCAGCAATAATTTTTTAAATTTTTATTTTATTTTGTCAGTGTTCCAAGATTCATTGTTTGTGCACCTCACCCAGTGCTTACTATAAATAAAATTTGAGAATGTTGGTATATATATATATATATATATATATATATATGTGTGTGTGTGTGTGTGTGTATATATATATATATATTTTTTTTTTTTTTTAAATTTAAAAATGTGTAGAAAAGGAGGCCTGAGTGGCTCAGTCCACTAAGTGTCTGCATTCAGCTCAGGTGATGACCCCAGAGTCCTGGGATCGAGCCCCACATCCGGCTCCCGGCTCCCTGCTCAGCGGGGAGCCTGCTTCTCCCTCCGGCCTTTGCACCTGCCCCGGCTTGGGCTCTGTCTCTCTCTCTCTCAAATGAGTAAATAAAATATTTTTAAAAAGTGTAGGAAGGGAGGGGAGCATCACTTACAACGTGGAGGACGGTAGCTCGGAGCATCTTTAGGTCATGAGCCAGAACCACGAGTGCTTCCACGGAGGACCCTGCGGGAGGGAGCGCGGGCAGTGAGCTGGAAACCGGACCCGGGTCCCTTCACCCCGCATCTCCCCTCAGGGCAGGTGCTCGGTCAATGTGCGCGGAAGGAGCAAGTCAGGGCTGGCCTTTGAAGCTGGTGCACTCAGCCGGTCGCTCCCTCCTCCTTTCCCAGCATCCAGCCTCCGCGCTTCTGCCTGAAAAGGTCACCGATCAAGCGGCCATGGATCGACCTCTGGCGTCGGGTGCCTGGTTCCTTCGGGCTGGGCTGCGGCTTCTCGCACACCCGCTTCGGGAGGGCGTGTGTGATCTGGCGTAAACCCACAGTCGGAAAACACCTGGACACACGCCTGCTCCGTGTCTGCGCACCAGTGTCAACCCTGGCGTCCAGGATGGGGGAGGCCGGGTTGCTTAGGGTTCGGGAGCATCGGTCAGCAGGGAGAGGACAGAACGCGGGCGTGGAGAAGTGTAACTGAGAACACTGAAGGGGACGCTTGTGCTCCAGCAGGGATGGAGGAAGATACAGGAATGATTGTGGGGCAGGTACATTAGCAAAGTCCGAGACAAGAGGAACAGGGCATTTCAGTCCAATCCTCGGAGTTTTCCCCAAAAGAATGATGCGGGGTCCTGGAGTGGCAGTGTTTGGAAGGACTGACGGAGAGGGCTGTGGAAGGGAGCGTGAGTTAATGTTTTAGGTAGAAGGGAGCCTATGTGCGGCAGCTTCAGCAAAGAATAGGCTGATATTTTTCAGGAAAAAAAATATATATATATAAAAAATGTACATTTTAGATGTTGATTGTCAGCTTATTGTAATAATCAGATTTATTACAGAATTTTCTCCAGCCGCATTCACTTCAAAGGGAATGGTGGAAAAATTAGATCTCTGGGTTTTTAAGGTTGAGGTCTTGCCATACAACACTTCTCTCTTCTTTTCTTACGTAAACAAACATTTTAAAAGGACAAGTGAAAAGGAGGACGGTAGGCAGGTGGGCTGGCTAGAGGTTCTGACTGCAGAGTCAGGAAAAGTAGCCTGATGAACGAGGAGAGTCTTGCAGGGGTGAGGCCGCCTTCTCAGGATCGTCTCTGGATCCGGAAACCTTACGCTCTGCACCTTTTCTGCCCACTTAATCTCATCACAGTGGGGTTTTGTAAGAAGGAAGAAGGAAGGGAAGCCCTCAATAATGAAGCGTAGAACTTGAGCTTTAAGAGGGGTTACAAATAGCATAATTGTTAGGGTGCATCGTTGCCACCACCGTGCCTTGTAAGGGGTACGAGGTGGGGACGTGGGGACTGGACAGGGAGCAGGACTGTGGCACTGGTCTCTGTGACAATGGAGGGGACTTTTCAAGCCCCTCAAAAGATTTTCTGATGGTACTTCAGAAAGCCATGCCCAGTTTCCCTCGGGCTCCTGCTTCCGTCATCAGACTCCTGGAAGACTGCCGGAGCCCCGGGGTGGCCCAGGGCGTCCCTACCGTGCCACAGAGCATCTCGTCTTCTTGCCACCAATCTGACATCCCTTCCCAGAGTGTAGTTTGTGAAACGGAGGAACTATTTCTTTTTAGAACTCACAGTTGCTGGAGAAGAGCACGTATTCTGTGACGTGGAGCCGAAGGCAAAGTGTAAGTGCCCCTAAATGGAACCTTCCGGAGACAGAGAAAGTCACTCTGTTTTGTGGAGCACCCAAGATGAGGGTGCAAAGCCTCTGAGCACCAGCACCATCAGAACAAGTGCTTGGCAGGCATGTGTATCTAGCCCAGGGCTCCTTGCCACTGAGCATAAGCAACATGGGATTCCGTGCAGCCACTGTTAATTGTGTTTCTGTTCAATACATGTACCATGTAGCCTCCAGCTCTGGAAGGAACAGAATGCAGTTATACGAGAGATGACCAGTAGCCTCGAGGTTATAAGTAAAGTATGGAAAGGGCTGGATATTCTAAGCACAAGCTAAAGGCAGAGATTTAAGGGGCAAAATACCAGATATGAGATTGCCTTAGAGAATAACACAACTAAACTAAACTACCCAAAATAGGCTTCGTAAAGATAGGACTGGGGATATACAACATAAAATCCTGTAGCCTAAGGGAGGTAGGAGTTAGGGAAGAGCACGCCTGTGACAGAATTAACAGGAAATGGGAGAGAAAACAGAACAAAACAAAACACAAAACCCTAAGGTGTATTAACATAAAATTGACTTCCAGCACAAGGCAGATGACTATCCTGTCACCTGGAATATTGTCCCCATTTCCTGGTGACCCATTTGAACAACACTCTTAACAAAATGGGAAATTTCTTGAAAATAATGAAGAGATGGATGACCAGGATTTTGAGGGGTCTGTGGGCTCTGAGTTGTCATGAAGGTCAAAGGAGTCGTCAGCTGAGACAGGACAGTGCATCATCCTGTTAAAATGTTTCAGTTGTCACTGTGTAAGTGAAATAGTAGATAGAAGATATGCACATCCAGAGGTAATAACTAGGACCAAAAGGAGGAAGAGAAACAAAGGTGGGACTTGATAACACTTCGGGGGTTTCATATTGTCTGGCCCCCTAGTTAGCCTTCAGTCAGAGGCTGGGCAGGTGGGACTCCGTGATGAGAGAGTCATTGAAAGTGATAGCTTTGGATCCTTTCCAGTGTGGATGGCTCCTGATTATATTAGTAATTTTCAGTTAGATGTATTCCATTTTACCCATGGTTTTTGTGAAAAACCCTACGAAGATTTTTCTAAATCACTGAGAAGTTGTGATGACTGAACCTTCTAGACGGAATGACCTTTCACAACGTGCTGTCTTTCCTGAAATGGAATGAACTTGGTCTATGCATCCAAGGATGCCTGTTTCCAGTTCTGAGAAATCAAAATACATATTTGTGCAAGTTTAAAGGCATTTGAGACTTGTATCTGATTAACAATCAACTCAAATTCACAGCTGCACTCCACAATGCTTATCAAAATAATATCCTGGGGAAGCTTGCACTGTGAGGCTATCCCATGCTATGTAAATGAAAGGTGACAGTATCATCAGCTGTATAATTATTGTTACATCCTCAGAAAGGAGGTTTTCATAGATGCCAAGTACTCTCATCACAGAGCTTTAGGATAAAACCTTCCTCTGGCAATCACTTTTCTTATGGCCATCTGGACATCTTTGTTCCTGAGGCTATACACCATTGGGTTCAACAATGGAGTCACAACTGTGTAGGTCACTGTCACAAGCCTATCTTTGTTAGATGAGAACTTGGTTGAGGGTCGAAGGTAGACAGAGGAGGCACAGCCATAGTGGACAATGACCACAGTGAGGTGGGACGCACAGGTGGAGAAGGCTTTTCGCTTGCCATCGGTGGATGGGATCTTCAGGATGGTACGGACAATGAAACCGTAAGATATGCATATGAAAGTCAGGGGGACCATGAGTGCTAGAACTCCACCAGCGAAGATGACCAGCTCATTGATGTAGGTTTCTGTACAGGCAAGCTGGATAACTGGTGAAATGTCACAGAAGTAGTGGTTGATTTTATTGGGACCACAAAAAGGGAGTTCAAAGACTAAGAATGAGCCTGTCAGTGAGAATAAAAAGCCAATCATAGCACAGGTGGCTGCCAGCTGTCCACATACCTGCCAACGCATTAGGACAGGGTACCGAAGTGGATGGCAGATAGCAGCATACCGGTCATAGCCCATGACCCCCAGCAACATGCAATTAGTGACAGCAAAACCAAGGAAGAAAAACATCTGAATGGCACAGTTAATGAATGAGATTGTTCTGAGCAGAGACAACAGATTTAGGAGCATCTTGGGCAGGATGACGAAGGTGTAGCATGTCTCAGAGATGGAGAGGATCCCCAGGAAGAAGTACATAGGTACATGGAGGCTGCGATCCAGGCGTATGACTGTGACAATGGTGAGGTTCCCACTCAGAATAATCAGATACAGGCACAGAAACACAGCGAAGAGGATGAGCTGGATTTCTCCAAGGTTGGAGAACCCCAGCAACACAAACTCTGTGACCGAGGAGAAGTTAGCTTGGTTGACTCGGTCCCCAAGATTGACCTACAAAGAACAGGAATGAAGGAAAAAACTGTTTACTTACCCTGAAAGATGCAGGTAGCATATCCCACTGTGATGGAGGAACAAATAATAGAAGGGGAAAGGCAGGTGCTGGCAGGAAATGTCTTGTCCATTGTGTCAGTTTATGGAGCTGTTTCAAAACTCAGAGTACACCTGTTTCCACGACATTTCTGCCTTTCTTACAATGCTTAGGTCAAAGTAAATTTTTCACACTGCCTATCTCAAATAGCAATTAGGGATGGAAATATCTGAAGAGTTCCCATGTGACAACCCAGCTCTGCCGTTTTTCATCTGTGTAGCTGTGCCTCCGTGTTCCCATCTGTAGCATAAAGACGCTAAGAGCACCTCACTTCCCAGCTCCTTGTGGAAGTTAGGGGACTTAGCACAGCATATGCACACAGCAGACTGTTAGTAGATGTCAGCTTCTGCTACCGATGCTGTTTAATCTTCAGGAACTGGTGGCTAGCTCTTCTGATGTTTTCTTTTGGATGTGCTTAAAGTGTATTTCCACCTAAGATTTTCTTTTTGGCCCTATAATTTTATTTTTACAAAATCACAAAACCGACATCAGACCCGACTCTTATTTTTGCATATTTTCAGTGATGACAATAATAATGTGCTGATGTCAGTTTATCTTTTGATCTGATTCCACAACCTGTTTGACTCACTGAAGAAAGGGGAGTTGGAAGGAGCCTTAGTGCCCTGAAGTGGCTCTGGAAGAAGCTCAGGTTCTCAGGGTCAGGTCGGTCATTGGTTTTTACCACCTGCATACCACTCTGCCAGGAAGAGAAACCTGATTTAGATTTCTGCTACAATTGTAGTTTTAAACCTAGGACAGAAATCTGTCCAATGCATCAGACCTTTCCTGAGCATGAGCTGTTATATCTCTGCACCTTTTTCCTGGGTTTCCAACAGAGCTCGCTGCTGTGTTAGACACACCTTATCTTGAGGGATCCAGCTCCTGCAATTTTTCCCCACTAAAGGATGGGCAGACCCTTCCCCCTCAACTCAATTAAAATCAAGTTTGAGTTTAATAAAGTAATAAATGAACATCCCAAACAACCAAATAATTGCAGACAATAAAAACACCATGTAGATTGCACAATGAAATTCCTTAGCTAAGGTGGCTCAGTTCAAGAGACCAACTGACTACTGACCCCACACCTTTGACGTTCAGACTTTCATCCACGCCAGCTCTGAGTGCTTTCGCTGTAGGTTCCCTTGCTTTTAAGAGAAGGCTGGAAGCAGGATATTGGTTCTGTTTTTCTAACTATGACTCTGGCTCTTCACAGTCCTCTCTGCCTCTCTTGATGGCTCGCGATAGCAGAGCACCAGGCTCTTCCCTGAGCAATGTATTCATTTACCTCCTCAGCTTCCATCCCTGAGGCTTATGCTGTAGATCTGTTGTCCACACAGTATCTGGTAGTGAGGTCTAAAGCCAGCAGAAGGTCTGCAAGGGGAAAACATCTCAGTTAGACAGTCTTTTTACCCTTTCGTCCCCTATTACACTTTGCTGGTACACCACTGTCACCAGAGAATAGTTTCATGTGACAGTCAACAGTGGAAGTTGAACGAACTGAATGTGGAAACTCACCTTGACAAGGAGTCATAGGTATTTACCCTTTCTTTTTCAATTATCCAGGGGACTCAATTACCCAGAGGAACCAGGCTCTCAGGGCTGGTGGAGAGAGGAGGGGTCCATTCCATGAGCTCTGGGAAACACAGTTTATGGAATTGGTTTGAAGCCTTCTCTGGGCCTCTACAGCTTGGTTGGTGATGTCCTATTTTATTTTATCTTCCCCAAACCCTATACAATCCTCCATGTTTTTAAGCTGTTATGCATATGTGTGCCTTGCTCTCCTCACATGCTCTTTGTAACCATCACTAACGAGACTAATGCTTATGGGATTATAAGAACATTCCCCAAATTATCATTTGTGACTGGCACTTGTCTATCAGTGGACTTCACTTAGTTTTCCAGATAAAATAACCCAACAGGGCCTATTTCTCTTTGTGCCCTTAGCACATGGCTATTAGAATTCCGTGACACCCAGAGATTCTAACCAGATGAGAATAAAACATTAGTTTTACTACAACCCTTTCTATCCTGAAATGGATATATTCTATTCCTCTCCATGACTGACATTCCAATGCCCAAAACTGTGTATTCCTACCTCCTCTGCTGAGAATTCTGAGCAACATCCCCTAACGCATCATTGAAAGCTTTTCTTTGGTCTCTTATTAGCTCTGGTGCCAACATGCTGGTTTATATTTATACTTCCCAAATCTCCAGGGAGCCATTGTTGGAATATTATTTTTGGCGCAGTTCCAGTGCTTTCAATGAGGAGGATGCAGGAAACACCATGGACCTCAAATCTCACCGGTCAAATTGGATTGAAAGGGAACAGAAGAAAAACTGGCATTGGCAATTATTTGGCAATTAGTCCCAAGTTGCTTGGTAGCTCATTAGGAGCTGAAATCTGTTGAAGATTAAGGAAAGAAACATGAATGTCAGAACCCATAATGTAGGGTGACACGGGGCTATTTCTTCCAAGGTCTTTCATGTGAGGAAGAAGCTATTTCTTTCCTTGGACTCCTGCAGGATAAATCAAGTCTTGTTCTATCATGCAAAAGAAGAAACAGAGTTCCCCCTGTTAGTCTAGGTTCATCTGAACCCCACAAATTTTGCACAGAGGAGAGGGCGTGGGAGCTTGGTATGAGGGAAGGGGAGAAGTGTGATGTCTTAGCTGGCAGAACTGAAACCTGGAAGAACAGCAGCAAAGAGCAGATTTGAGAGCTGAAGGGAAGGGTGGAGAGTTTGCATGCAGGTCACAGACCTGACTCTCTGCTTTTTGCTAGCTTCCTAGAGATGACAAGATCTCCAATCAATGTCTGCCCCAAGAGAAGGGGTAGCACCCTCCAGGACGTGGCCCTGGGGCCCCCCAGTGATCCTCATTCATCCCAGCAATTCTCAGAGAGCCTGACCCAAGATAGACGAAAAATGTGGCATTGGAGAAAAATCAATGAAGTGCCCATTCTGCATTTGTGTGCCTCACTTCCCTATCCTTCACTGGAAAGGAGGGTAAAAGTCACACTCCTCTATTGCTGGATTCAGCCAACACAATTTCCAGAACTGCAAGTTCCCTGGAAATTGTTGTGCTTCCTCTTCAGCGAGAGAATACAAAAATCCCACCGTCTGTACCTTCCCTCATGAATCATGAGTGACTCACACGAGGATGTGAGAGAAGACTGAAGGCACTTGGCAGCAAGGTCTACCCCCACAGTGCTGTTTGCTGCAGGTCCTGGAAGGGCTCCAGGCAGAGATGTTCCTACTTGCAATCCCTAGCAGACACCAGCAGAGCAGAAGAAACTCCCAGATGAGCTCATCCTGACTCTGGGTCTTTTTCTTTGCCATGATATCACTTTCAGAGGTGACCAGCAGAGATCTGACAACAGCTACTGCTGCTTCCAGCAATTGTCATATGTGCACGTGAGTCCTTCCAAAAAGCCATGAATTCTGGGGTTTCTGGGACATCTGGTCTCCTCAGTGCATCTTCCTGAATTAACATATCCACCCAGGGCGCTGCTGACCTGTCCTCAGCCTCGCTGCTGCCCAGCACCCATTCAAAGACCCCTAAGGTTTCTGAGCAAGAAGAAATCTGAAAAACACTGCCCTTAGTCACATTTCTGGAATCACATTTTGACACAGTTACAGATTTAGGACCTGCCTCTTAACTTCCTTCTCAGGCACGGCTTTCTAGGAAGTTAAAAATAACCATCTCTTTTGTTAAACTCAGGCTTCCAGTAAACTTAGATGAAACCTAATTCCATCTCAAAGATTTCAATGTAGCTAATGCATGCAAGTGAAGAAATAGCCCTGGATGTCCTTAATTCCACATTCAGAGAAACGTATGTAAACAAAACTGAAATTGAGACCCTTCACCTTGGTAAAGTTTTGTTTGTAAATACTACGTGTGGCCCCCAAAACGGCAGGACCACACAGCTGTGAGTGACTGACTTGCCCAGGAAACATTGTAATCAGGCACCACTCCCACGTATGAACAATGCGAACACATGAACCATAGGTTCTAGTTATATTTTCTAGCAACTGCTATGGAAAACTAATTCTAATTTCTATATTTACACATTTTTAGGATTCTATCAGATGAAGGCTTTCAAGAATGTTCATTTCTATTGCTCCTCTCTCTGCCACAGAGAGGGAAGGAGAGAAGAAAAAATAAACAATATTGCATTGCATTAGAGTAAAAGAAAGATATATTAGGTGAAGAAAAAGAAGGTAGTATATATCAAAGGAACAATTTAAAATCTTTTAAAAATATTGAACCTCTGAGAAGAAAAATGAAAACAAAATTTTTAATACATAACATATAAACAATTTTGACGTGAAAAAGAAAGTTCTATATTTGATATAATGTAAATGGTTGTTAGAGGATACTTAAACTTTAAGAGTGGCTCAGTTGGTTGGACGACTGCCTTCAGCTCAGGTCATAATCCCGGAGTCCCGGGATCGAGTCCTGCATCAGGCTCCCAGCTCCATGGGGAGTCTGCTTCTCCCTCTGACCTTCTCCTCGCTCATGCTCTTTCTCACAGTCTCTCTCTCAAAATAAATAAATAAAATCTTTAAAAAAAAAAAAAAGACTACTGTTTAGTATAAAAACTAACAAGATATAATGGTTATTTTTCTTTTCATATAAACTTGACTGGGCCATGTAGTGCCCAGGTGTTTGGTTGTATATTATTCTGGGTGTGTCTGTGAGGGTTTTCTGGATGAGATTAGTATTTGAATTAATAGACTGAGAAAAGCAGATTGCACTCCTCTATGTGGATCTGAATAGAACAAAAAGGCCGAGTAGGACAGGTTTGTCTTGGAGCTAGGGCATCTGTCTTCTCCTGCCCTAGCATCTGCACATGGACTTGAACTTATACCACTGGTTCTCAGGTGTTCAGTCTTGCACTGGAATTATACCACTGGTTCTTTTGGATTTCCAATCTGCCAGCTGAATATCTTGAGGCTTTTCAGCCTCTATACTTGCTTGAGCCAAATCCTTATAATTATCTATTATCTATCTATCTATCTATCATCTGTCTTTCATGTGTCTATCTACCTGATGCATCTGTATAACCCACCTATATAAGATAAATAGATATTCTACGGGTTAAAGTTACATTGTAAAAGACAACTGTGTTATGTTAGCACCTTTGGTTTTCAAGTGAAAGAAGTATGGTGCAAATTAGCATAAGAAAGGGACTTTTAGCTTAAACAACTGGCAAGTCCAGGTCAAATCTGACCAGATACGGCTCAATTCAAGAACTTGTATTACATCATTATGCTGAGTCTTGACTCAGAGGTTAACCTCTGAGAAGTGTCCTCATCCATGATTACTTCTCTCTAACATGTCTCACAACTTTATGTACAGTTAGGATTATTTTTTCCTCTACATATCTGTTTTCCACTCCATGGGGATCTTCCTCTCTGTTTTGCTAAATGTATAAACCCCATCTCTAGGATATTGCCTGATGCATAACAGATATTCAATAACTATTTGTTGAGTGTATGGGTGTTTATTGAATAAGACTTTTCCTCTTTCTCTCTTTTACTCTACCTTGGTTCATTCTTTGTGCTAGATTTCTTTCTCCACAAGCTGGCTTTATCTGAATAACAGGATAAAAATGTAGATGAAAGTCTTAAAACTTCATTCTTAGTGATACAATTCAAAAGGCTACAGCTGTCAGTCTACACAGCTATATATGGAATTTAATCAAAATTCCTCCTAGATAGAATAGAAGGTGGAACACTGAGCGGTTGACTTCACAGGCCTTTTTACCCAACCCTATACTGAGGGATGGAGGGAGTAGGGTTTGTATCTCAACCGAAACATGAAATGATTCCTAGATAAATTATTTCTTATTGTACTGCAAAAAGTGATAAAATTCCTACTTATATTGGATTCAGTACATAAAAAGGAAGAGGAATCCATTGCCCCTTTCTCTGAACATACATCAGCGCATCAAGAGATTAGCTGCAGGCAAAGTGTGAGTCACAGACTATGATGTCATTGGACCATGAAGTCATGAGCCCATGATGTCATTGGACCATATCATCAGAGCTCAGTCTGTTTCTCTAGCTCTCCTCTCTTCTTTCTTTCAGTTTCACCCTATACCTGCAGTTTCCTTCTTGGTACTGAAAATGGGAAGCAAAACTAAAGTCATCTTTTTTTTTTTTTTTTAATATTGCTTGTACAGAGAAACAAAATAGTAAGAATTTGAGTATTTTGTAAGAATTAGACTTAGTTTCTTCTCCTAAGTGTTTTATTGAGACAAAGCAGTAAAATTTTGACAGCAGCAGCATTTCCTTGGTTAGAGATTTCAGCTATTGTCCTCAGCTATTAAAGATGTGTTCTTTAATCAAAAATTCCAGTGACAGTTTCTTGATCCTTTCAAACTTTCCAATAATTTATAGTTACTTTAATTAAATTTTATTTGAAGAAAACTTACATAATTTCCTATTTCTTGCATTAATTTTCAAGTGAATCAATGATTATGTAGTGAATTAGGGAAAATATTAAATAAAAATATTCTATTTAAATCATGGGGTTAAAACTTTTATAAAAGTAAAGGGAAGTATAAATTCTGCTTCTGGTCTCACTGAGTAAGTGTCTACTGGACCAACCCTCCTGAAGATACCTACTACAAAATCTGGGAGAAAAAACCCACAAAGCACAACTCCATGAAGGTGCTTAAGATGGGATCACAGCAGGCAGATCCAGCATGTAGTCAACACCAGGAAGAAGGTAAGTACACAGGGATAAGCTTCTCTTTTACATAGCTTTTGGTTTTAATGAAGGCCAGAGTCAGCATTGTTTGTAAAAAGAGTAAAACTCAAAAAGGTAATCAGAACGCTGAGAGGTAAGGATAGAATCCTGGAAACGGGAAGGCCAGAGAGAGAGATTCATTCTACACATATGTTCTGTCCAAATGTCTGCTGATCCCCGAAGCACATCTGTGTGGGCAAGACTCAAAGCAACCCAGAGTATGACAGACTTAAACAGACATTTCAACCACCACACAAGAGAACAAATTTTCAGTTTTAGTCCAACCAAGTTACTTGCCTACTAAAACTAAAAACACCAACAATTGTCAAATTATTATAACAGAGTCTTTACAACAAAATATTTACCAAGTCACACTTTAAATCCAAAATTATTTTATGTAAACAGAACCAGAAGAATATGGCCATTCTCAGGAAAGCAGGCCGTCAGTTTAGAACTAATGAGATGTAATTCAGTGTTGAAATTAGTAGGCCAAGATTTTAAAACAGCTATGACAACTGTGTCCAAAGATAAAAAGTAGAATGTGTTTGCAGTGAATGAACATATAGCAAGTCTCAGATGAGAAATAGAAGCTACAGAAAGAGAAAAAAAAAAAAAAAAGAATGGGAAATTCATTATCTGGAAAAACGAACAAAAAAACCACAAAACTTCAATGGATGAGATAGGCATCAGAATGGAGGTAACAGAGGAAGGAAGCTGTGAACATGAAGACAGAGTGATAGAAATGATTCAGTGTGAACAAGACAGGAAAATGATGAAAACCAATGAACAGAACCTTAAGCACATGAGGAACCACACACTGATCAATTGGACACATGTGTAATCAGAGCTCTAGACAGGAATGAACTAAAAAATAAGGCAGAAACATTATTGGAAAAAATAATGGCCAGAAACTTCATGAATGTTCTTCAAGACATGAATTTGCAAATTCAAGAATCCTAGCGTATTTCAAGCAGGATAAATAAGACGAAATCCATACCTTGGTGCCTCAGAGCCAAACTGAAGAAGAAAAAATAAAAAGAACATCTTGTGAAAAATGTTAATTATATTTTGATAGGGATTGCATTGAATGTGTAGATTGCTCTAGGTAGTTTAGGCATTTTAACAATATTTGTTCTTCCAATCCATGAGCATGGAATGTTTTTGCATTTCATTGTGTCCTCTTCAATTTCTTTCAGGAGTGTTCTACAGTTTTCACAGTACAGATCCTTTACATCTTTGGTTAGGCTTATTCCTAGATATCTTGTGGTTTTTGGTGCAATTGAAAATGGAATTGATTCCTTAATTTCTCTTTCATCTGCCTCCTTGTTAGTGTATAGTGTATAGAAATGCAACTGATTTCTGTGCATTGATTTTATATCCTACCATGTTGCTGAATTCCTGTGTGAGATCTAGCAATTTGGGGAGTAGTTTTTTGGGTTTTCCACATAAAGTATGATGTTATCTGTAAAAACTGAGAGTTTGACTTCTTCTTTGCCTATTAGGATGCCTTTCATTTCTTTTTTGTTGTCTATTGCTGGAACCCTCTTACACTGTTGGTGGGAATGCAAGCTCGTATAGCCACTCTGGAAATCAGTATGATGGTTCCTCATGAAGTTAAAAATAGGGCTATCCTACGACACAGCAATTGCACTATTAGGTATTTACCCCAAAGATACAAATGGAGAGATCCAAACGAGCAACTGCACCCCAATGTTTACCACAGCAATATCCACAATAGTCAAATTGTGGAGGTCCATTGACAGATGAATATATATATATATATATATATATATATATGGATATATGTGTGTATATATAATATTTATTTATACTATATATAATGGAATATTACTCAACCATCAAAAAGGTGTAGCTGGAACTGGAACCTGAATGAAATAAGTTAATCAAAGAAAGACAATTAACATATGGTTTCACTCATATGTGGAATATAAGAAATAGCACAGAGGATCATAGGGGAAGGAAGATAAAACTAGATGGAAAGAAATCAGAGAGGAAGACAAACCATTAGAGGCTCTTAACTATAGGAAAGAAACTAAGGTTGCTGGAGGGGAGTTGGGTGGGGGATGGGGCAACTGGGTGACTGGCATTCAAGAGAGAACTTGATGTGATGAGCAATGGGTGTTATGTTCGATTGATGAACTACTGAACTCTACATCTGAAACTAATAATGCATTATATATTGGCTTATTGAATTAAAGATCTTGAAAGCAGACCAAAAAAAAAAAAAAAAAGAAGAAGAAGAAGAAAGAAAGAAAGGAAAAAAGAAAAAAAAATCAGTACCAGAAAGCAGTGAACAGAAACCTAAAAATGAGAAAAGAAAATAAATTAATAAAACTACTGAATTGGGATTCTATTTCTACTGAAAATACTCCTTATGATTGAAGGTAAAAAAAAAAAAGACATGTTTTGTAACAGGAAACTAAGAAAGTTTGTCTTAATTGACTTGAACTACCTTAAATACTGGAGGAAGGTTTTCAAGCTAAAGAAAAATTATAACAGATGGGATGTCAAGTAGTTAGGTGTCAGAAAGTACATGTTTTCATTTTCCTTCATAATGAGAGCTGTCTGAGTAAATAAACATGTAACCTAGCTTGAAGGACAAGGCTTGAAACATAAAATATGTTAAATAATTCGTGGCAGATTGACTTTCTCAGAAGTATGTGCTTCCATTCAAAGGGGAGGAAACATAGGACCTTGGAACTGGGTGTTTATCTTGAAAGAACTGCAAATAATAAGAGAGCACATTTCCCTCTTTCTCTCTCAGGAGTGGAGGGTAACTATTTCTCTCCTATATAAGCTCCAAGATTACTAATTTCAAGGTTGTTCATATGCAGTACAGACCTCAATGCGTATATGGTGACATTTGTCTCTCATCAAATAACCCAGAAGAATTAGGTCATTAGGAACCTAATCAATCATTACTGTAAGAAAAAATGACTCATCCTCCAAAAACCTCATGTTTACTTTCATGATCATATGAAAAAATACAGATATTAAAAAATATATTTTCATCAAGATGAAAGGAGCATTAAAATTATAAATACTGAGTAAACATAAAAAATATTTTTCTTCTTAATTTTTTAGAATACTTACTTTTTTCCCCACTTTAAAAATTATGTTATGTTAGTCACCATACAGTAACTTCATTAGTTTTTGATGTAGTGTTCAATGATTCATTGTTTGCATATAACACCCAGTGCTCATTGCAACACGTGTCCTCCTTAATACCCATCTCCTGGCTAAGCCACCCACCCCCACTCCCCATACCCCTGAAACCAGAGAACATATTCCCTTATGGTTCATCTCCCTCTCTGATTTCCCTCCCTTCATTTTTCCCTTCTTTTCCTAATGTCCTCCATGTTATTCCTTATGTTCCACAAATAAGTGAAATATATGATAATTGTCTTTCTCTGCTTGACTTATTTCACTTAGCATAATACCCTCCAATCCTGTCCATATCAATGCAAATGGTGGAGATTCATCATTTCTGATGGCTTAGCAATATTCCAGTGTATATATGGACCACATCTTCTTTATTCATTCATCTGTTGAAGGGCATCTCAGCTCCTTCCACAATTTGGCTATTGTGGACATTGCTGTTATGAACTCTGGGGTGCATGTGACCCTTCTTTTCACTACATCCATATCTTTGGTATAAATACCCAGTAGTGCCTTTGCTGGGTCATAAGACAGCCACTTTGGAAAACAGTATGGAGGTTCCTCAAAAAGTTAAAAATAGAATACATTGAATAAAGCAAAAAAAAAATACTACATTTTCCTATGGGGTTTTAATTAATTAATTAATTAATTAGAGAGAGAGAGAATCTCAAGCAGACTCCATGCCCAGCACAGAGCCTGACATGGCTTGATCTCATGGCCCTGAGATCATGACCTGAGCCAAAACCAGGAGTTGCCTGTTAACCAACTGAGCCACCCAGATGCCCCTTTTTAAAATTTCTTTCTTTTTTATTGATAGGGGTTGGGCAGAGAACCTATGGATTTTTTTTTTTATTTATTTGAGAGAGAGAGACAGTGAGAGAGAGCATGAGCGAGGAGAAGGTCAGAGAGCGAAGCAGACTCCCCATGGAGCTGGGAGCCTGATGTGGGACTCGATCCCGGACTCCAGGATCACGCCCTGAGCCGGAGGCAGTCGTCCAACCAACTGCGCCACCCAGGCGTCCCGAGAACCTATGGATTTTTAATTCACAAAGATGTAATGTACTTTAGCATAAATGATAGTGGGATACATGGATCTATGCAATTCCAAGCCTTCTACTTTTTAAGTATAGTCATAACATTAACCCTAAGTAGATTGTAAAAACTATACATGGAATTTTATTTCAGTTCCAAACCTTCTTATAGGGGTGCCTGGGTGGCTCAGTGGGTTAAGCAGCTGCCTTCAGCTCAGGTCATGATCTCAGGGTCCTGGGATCGAGTCCCGCATCGGGCTCTCTGCTCGGCAGGGAGCCTGCTTCCTCCTCTCTCTCTCTCTCTGCCTGCCTCTCTGCCTACTTGTGATCTCTCTCTGTCAAATAAATCTTAAAAAAATAAAACCTTCTTATAATTGTTCTTCTTGTGATACTGAAATATTTCTCCCTTGCCAGCTGATATGACAGAAAGCTTTGCCAATGGAAGATTCTGAAGGGACAACAGAGCTAGAAAGGGACCCCTGTTCCTGGTTCATCTATACTCTCCTCCACCTGTGGGCCTCAGTGTAAGGAACAACCAGTGGCTACACTGTCCCCATTGGCAATTCTCCAAATTTCCATACTGATGCACTTCCCATGGATGGCATCTCCAGTGCCTCAGAGGGTGGCTTCCCAGAAAGTTCTGAGGTGTAGCTGCTCCTACAGATGGCTTCCCTGAGAAAACTACAGAAAGGAATCCAGAGGGAATTGCATTGATTCCAAAGCTACCTCTGAAAAGACAGTTTGGAATTAGTATAAATGTGGACAAGTAGATCAAAGTAGGGTGTCCAGAAATAGATCCACATGAGCATAGCAATTAATTTTCTACAAGCCTGCTGAGGAATTCAGTTCAATGATTTTTCCAACAATGATGCACTTGGGTGGGGAAAAAGATCTTGCTGTCTTCTTTCACTATACAAAAATTTAACTGGAAATGAATCATTACCCTGTCTGGAAGAGCTAATATTATAAAATTTCTAAAAAATCACATTGGGGGGTGCCTGGGTGGCTCAGTGGGTTAAAGCCTCTGCCTTTGGCTCAGGTCATGATCCTAGGGTCCTGGGATCTAGCTCTCTGCCTGGCATCTGGCTCTCTGCTCAGCAGGGAGCCTGCTTCCTCCTCACTCTCAACCTGCCTCTCTGCCTACTTGAGATCTCTGTCTGTCAAATAAATAAATAAAATATTTAAAAATAAATCACATTAGATAAACTCTTAGTGAGGTCGGGTTTTGCAAACATTTCTTAAATATGACTCAAAATGTATGAGCTATAAAATTCAAAATCAATAAATTAAGCTTTATTGAAATGAGAGAAAACTCTGTTCTTCAAAGACACTGACAGAAAATTAAAAGTAAATCACACCATAGTGGAGATATTTTGATAATATACATGTGACCAAAAAAAAAAAAAAAAAGTATGTAATAAATACAAAGACCTACAATCCAATAGAAGGACAAATAATCCAATCCAAAAAATTTGAAAGACCATTGCCTTCCAATTGGGAAATAAATAAAAGATGTTGGAAATATTCAACTAAAGAAAATACAGAAATAGACAACGGACACACCAAAAAATATTCAGAAGGAAATTCCAGTTCAGCCACAGTTGGATCCCATCACACATCTTCGTGATGGATGAATTTAAGACTGATAGGTTGTGTTGAAGATAATAAGAACTGATAAATAAATCGCAAACATTGCTGTGAATAGTGTCAGATGTCAAACTGCTTAGCCTAATTGTTGGACAATCTCTTAGAAAGTTAACGTATGTTTATTACATGACTCCACAATTACACACCTAGGTATTTGCTTAATAAAGAATGGAAAACCCCATGCGTTATGGAAATGTGTGCTCACAAGTGTTTGTGCAGCTCTGTACCTAAGAGCTGAAAGCCGAGGAAGAGCTACACGCCCATCAGTGTGTGCCTGCCTAGACACACTGCAGTGTATTTACACAATGCAACAAAAAAAAGGAACTCCAAAGTCACACACATTGTGGATAAATTTCGAAAATATGCTCAATGGAAGAGGCCAAAAAGCAAAAAGTACATACTATGTGATTCTATTCATATGGAATTAGAGTATTGTCAAACGCAGTGGTGGTCTAGGGAACGGATTGGGAGGGGGCATGTGGAACAATTTCAGTGTGATGGAAATGTTTTATATCATTGTGGTAAGTACATAGGTACACATATTTGTCAAAACACAGTGGATCACACACTTAAACTGAGTGTCTACTATTATATATAAATTATGTCTTTTTATCTTTGGTTCAGTGATGAAACTTAAATGAACCCAACACACGTATTAAAGCCAATGCTGGAAAGCAGCTAGAAACAAATGTGTGAGGTTTCTTTCACCTTGGCTTAGGAAAATGTTTCTTAGACAAGACCTGAGAAGCATTAAACATAAAACCATGCATTTATAAGTAAACTTAATCAAAATTGAAAAGCTCACTCTCATTAAAAATACCATTGAGAAAACAGAAATGCAAGCTACAGACTTGGAGGGAATATTCACGTATCTTACAAACAACTTTAATCCAGTATTTATAAACACGTCCTAGAATTCAACAATTAAAAAGCAGTCTTATTAAAATACGCAAAAGACTAGAACAATTTTCCAAAAAGACATATGAATGAGCAATAAGAAAACAAAAAAAGCATTCAACACAATTGATATCAGGGTAATACAAAGTAAAACTAAATGAGATGCTACTTACCCCACTAGAATGACTAATATATTTAGGAAACAAAAACAAACAAAAAAAACACCTGGCAGTATCAAAAGTTGGAGAGAATATGAGGCAACCAGTGGGAGTATCATGTGGCACAACCGCTTTGAAAAACACTGGGCAGAATCTTAGAAAATTAAATATATATATATTAATTAAATATATATATATATATATATATATATATATATATCTATTTCCAGACATAAGAGAGAAGTATAACAGCAATTGTCCACAAAAGAACTTTACAAAATATGTTCAAGGCAGGTTTATTCATAATAGCCAATTAGAGTCAACAACCCAAATGTCTATCAACAGATAAATGGGTAAGTTTATTTTTACATATTCATACAAGAGAAGCCTATGCAGCAATGAAAGAATAGAGTGCCATGATTTTATTTTCAACAATAAAAAAGAAGGAAATCCTGTGATTTGCAGCAACGTGGATGGAACTTGAGGTCATTATGCTCAACAAAACAAGTCAGACAGGGAAAGATAGGTATGTATGACCTCACTTATATATGGAATCTCAGAAAGCAGAACTCAGCCTCAGAGAGTAGAATGGTGGTTGCCAAAGGTGAGGGCAGGGGGGTTGGGAGATGTTGGTCAAAGGGCACATAGTTGTAGTGGTAAGATGAGTAAGTTCTGGGGTCTAAGGTAAAGCATGACGACCTTAGTTAACAACACTGTTGTGTTATATACTTGAAAGTGGCCAAGAGAGTAGATCTTAAATGTTCTCACCACATACACACAAAAGGTAATTTGTGAAAAGTTGGAGTTGTTAGCTGATCTGACTGTGATGATTACTTCACAATATACACGTGTGTATCATTGTTACGGCGTACACTGTTATCTCACACAATGCTACATGCCATTAGATGTCAATAAATCCAGAAAAGAGAGAAATCAATACTGTGTTGTCTCAAGGCAGGAAGCAGCTAGAAAGTGGCACAGAGTAAGATTTAGGGTGATAGAACTGTTTTATTTTTTGATTGCTGTGATGGGTAAGTAGGTGAATGTATTTGCAAAAACTCACTAATAACTTACACTTAAAATACTTGACTTTCATTTATGCAAATCATTTCTCAAATTAAAAATAAGTTAAGGGAAAAAGTGAATGCAAAAGGGAAGTTAAAATCTCCATGACCACGTTTTTAAGAATTGAATCAACAAAATATACTCAAGAAACTCAAAATACGGTATTAAAAACTGAGAAGGAGAACGCAGTAGAAAAGACATGAGAACAAGAAGAAAAAATAACTCTCAGTGGCAAGAACCTAAAAACCAATTCGCCGACCTGAGAACATCAAAACCAGGAAGCTTATGGTCTCTGGGAATGGCTGGATAATTTCTGGTGACCACTCAAGAGGAGCTCCAACTACAAGGCTAGCAGTGTAGTGGTGTGGCCCAGTCTCCCCTCTGGGTGTGCAGGTACACCAGTCTCACCCAGATGAACTCAGAAATGATCACACTCAGATCACCCACAAAGTTATGACAAGGGAAAACCCAGAAGAACAACACCCCTGTTGGAATTAATGGTGTGCCTGTGTAGTGAGAGTGATACGCAGATGTTCCTCCACATAAAGGGTTAATGCCCCATGGGGGCCGTACTATGGGTGGGGAGGCTCCCTGGCTACGTGAACACCTTGCCATAAGTAACTCTCTTTCCCACAGCTACCCACACCCAAACATTGACTGATGTAAGTTCATAAAGTTCTGGCCATCTTGGCCCAAGGCAGGGCCCCTCTGAATGGTCATTGTACTATGGAGCTCACCCCCAGGGCAGCTGATGCTGCCCCTGGGAGACCCTTCAGCATGACCATCTTCTCTGCCCAGGGTAACTGTGAATCCTATGCATTTACTAATAAACATCCTACATGCCACATCCTTTCAGAGTGGGCTTCCTGGAGAGCTCACCCGGAAAGAGCCTGGTAGATTCATCAGTGAAAGAGAAGGAAACCCCTACCCAATATTTCAGAATAAGCTGAAAAGAATTAAAGAAGTCATAGAATGTGCAAAACACTAGCAAAGATCTAATTTAAAAGAATTCAGTTGTGAGTGATTAGAGGAAGGGACGTCTTAGAAACCAAAAGGATAGATCAGAAAGCAGCTCGAAATGAACCAAAAACCACCTCATAAATGAAGTCTGAACTTGGGAGAGCATATGCCTAAATAAACATGATGGATAAGGCCATCAATGGAAAAAGCAGATATGAAAGAGGAAGAACTAGAGAAAGGATGAAGATGATTCTGGAGAATGCATCCTCTAGATTTCTGTCCTTAGAAAGCCTGAAGCCAGCCAAGCAGTGAGGCATGCCATGAGAAGACACAGGGTTGTTTCTGTTGGAGAAAGAAGAGAGTGTGATGAGATGTTAGTGACATTCCAGGTGTGAGCTATTTAGTTTGACTCTGTGAAAGTTCGTTGCTGATCATGTTCGATCATGATTTTTACATTTTTCTATCAGTGAGTTCTGCTTCCATAAAAAGTGAACATGATACACTGGTTTTCCATGAATGGTATATGTTTTATATGGAGGTATTAGCAATAATATTTTCTGTTCTCTCCATTTTTATATTTCCTCTGAAAATATTTTGTTCTTACATCTTGACCTCCATGTTTCACGTTCAAGCCTTCTTTAAATGCCTGGCAAGCCTTGGATGTTCAAATATATTCTGGACTCTGGGACTGAAAAGCTTGCTAGAAGCTCTCTCCATGGATGTTCCTAGGACTGGTGGGCTCTCTGTAGGAGGAGTGTCAGGCAGAGCAAAGTTGTTCATTTTGTTGAGGTGACTCCTAACTTCCAGTCACCTCTGGAAGAAAGAGATGGTCCTGTTTCCCTTCTGGAGCCCGAGGTCCAGAAGGTCCAGAAGGGAGAGGCCAGTGAATCCTCCGTGCTGTGGGCACACTCACATGCACACTCACCTCTGCTTCAAGTACAGCTCCTGCTGACCTACCTGCTCTGGAAAGGAAACCCCCAGGCTCACCCCACATGGAAAACAACCCTAACACACGACAATCTGTGACGTCTTTCTTACCAGCTTGTGATGAGATGCAAAGCAGTGAGGGAATGTTATAGAACGTAACATTACTGAGACATCCCATCAGCGCACACACATCTTTTGCACAGAGAATAGGATGTCAGATGTTTCCTCCTTCCGTTTCTCTAATACTTTCTTTATTTATATTTTAATTCAAATTTTAGGCAGTTGGGGCGCCTGGGTGGCTCAGTGGGTTAAGCCGCTGCCTTCGGCTCAGGTCATGATCTCAGGGTCCTGGGATCAAGTCCCGCATCGGGCTCTCTGCTCAGCGGGGAGCCTGCTTCCTCCTCTCTCTCTGCCTTGCCTCTCTGCCTACTCGTGATCTCTCTCTGTCAAATAAATAAATAAAATCTTTAAAAAAAAATTTTAGGCAGTGAACATACACTGCAATATTGGTTTCTAAAGTAGAACCCAGCGATTCATCATTTGGGCACAACCCCTAGTGATAATCACAGCAGGTGCCGTCCTTCATGCCTCTCCCCCATCTAGCCCACCCCCACTCCCCTCCCCTCTGTCAACCCTCAGGTTGTTCTCCATCCTTGGCAGTCTCTGACGGCTTGTTTCCCTCTCTCCTCTTTCTCTTTTCCCCCTTCTCACGTTCGTCTGTTTTCTTTCTTAAATTCCACATGAGTGAGATCATATGGTATTTGTCTTTCTCTGACTGACTTATTTCACTTAGCATTTTTATTGTGTTTTACTGAAGTATTGGCTTGTGGGGAAATGGGCAAAGAAAAGAAAAGAAAAGAAATCGGTCCTTCCTGCAGGTGATCTGAGCAGTACCGATTGAGAAGCTGGGCTCCTCCCTGAGACACTAACCAATCTTGCTCATTTCCACCACCCTGGGCAGGCTCGAGTGTGAGGAGGATGTCCAGACACAGTTCTGTGCTGGGACCCGGTTTGTTTTCGGTGGGCTTCCCACCTTGTGCAGGTTTCCCACCTTTCAGCTTTGTCCCTTCTGCTTAGAATCATTTTTCTTTTCCCTTTATATTTTTTTCTATCCTTCCTGTGTCTTATCCTCTCCTATTTGCTTCTTGATGAGAGCTTTTGTGTTTGTTTACTATGTTAGTGGGTTTCAGAATAAAATGCATCTGTGGAATCCCAAAAAGTTTACTTAACTTTAAAAGATAGATTTCGTAACAAAATTCACAAGTCGTTATTCCTAGAAATATAATTGTGAAGTACTTGAAATGAGCACAATGAAACAATGACATGTACAAGCAAAACAGATCATGATCTTGCATACTAAGATGGCTTAATTACAAAATCCAGAAGATATCCATACTATGATATTATTTTAATCTAAATAAATGTATTTTATTGGGAAAACATTAAAATGCATGAATTCTAAAAATAGAACTTGTACCAGTCACATTCTGTCACTAACACACACACACAATAAATAAATAACAGAAGTTATTTAAATATTAGCAAGGAAATATCTATCATAAATAAATATCTGTTCCTAAAAAATATTTGGGCAATAAGTGACAATTGCAAACATGTTAGGAAGGAAATAAAAAAGGACAGAATGAATTAATGGAAATGGCCCATGCTGTGCTTACAAAGATATTTAGTGCTTTAAGTGCCTTAATTATTTAATGACTAAGAGTGAAAATAATATAAAAAGCCTCAATCCGAAGCCTGAAAAATGGGAGATAAAAATAGAAAGAGAGGTAATCACTTTAAAATTTGAGAGCATTATTGATGATTATACACTTGAATTTGAAAATCTAAATAAATTTAACAAGAGAGTGCAGTTACATTTCACCTGGAAATGGAGTCACGTATGAAACATGAACTTCAGTTTGAGTCATGAGGCTTCAAAGAGAATATCGATATGCTGTGGTGTGTCCAGACGACCGTACAACAGAAGACAGAGTGTCTGAAATTCAGGTCCTATAGGTAATGGGTAAAGTCCTAATTGTCATAATCACCTCAAACATCTGTGAGTCGAGATTGGAGTCAGTATATGACATGAAAGACAGAAAACGTGAAAATTGTAGAAAGGCAAGTGTCCACTGCAACAAGGGGAAAGCATCAGGTACCGGCTCAGCACAGGACAGGTTCCCTGGGAGGTACTGTGGAACGACCCTCTGTACAGGGGACATGTGGGACAAGATGGCCATCAGAGTCATTGGGTATCTCCCTCTCCTTAACAAATTTAATGTGGAATGCCATGGAGACCTCTCCTTCTTATTTTTTCCACTCATTTATGTAGGGTATCTTCTATGCTGTGTAGCAAGTGGTTCAGAGGGGTAGTCAGAAAAAGCACCTAGAAATACCATTTTCAGAGAAGTGGAAGAAGAAAAGATCCTTGCCAAGATGCCCCAAACCTTTGTTAATTAGAGCTTCTGCTCTGTGCTGCTGTACATTTTGCACGTGCTTTCTTTCATCTTATCCATTAGATACAAACAAAATCCCTGGGAATTAGAAAAAGAAAATTATACTATCTTTATTTTCCATATTTTGAAATTCAGATTCAGAGAGCAGTTGTGGCTTTTTTTTTTTTTTTTTGACAGAGAGACATCACAAGTAGATGGAGAGGCAGGCAGAGAGAGAGAGAGAGAGGGAAGCAGGCTCCCCGCTGAGCAGAGAGCCCAATGCGGGACTCGATCCCAGGACCCTGAGATCATGACCCGAGCCGAAGGCAGCGGCTCAACCTACTGAGCCACCCAGGCGCCCCCAGTTGTGGCTTTCTTAACATCATGGCTTAACCAGTGTTGGGCTGAAACCTTCTAATTCCTAGTGCAGTAAATGATTTCCCCATCATGTCATGCCCCAACGTCTAAGTCAGCTTCAGACTCAAGCACCTCCTTTTAAGCTGGACATAACCTTAAACGAAGAGAACCATCAGAGCTTTGGGACAAACAAGCCAAAGAAAGAGCAAGAGATAAAGGTTTTTAAGAGACTTTTGAGAACTATAAGTCATGAGGAGGAGAGCTAACCTCTAGGGACCGACGCTGTGCTATCTCCTTGAATCTTTACAAGAACCTTGAGAGGAACGTATTACCATGCCTGCTTTAAGAAGAGAAGGTTTAGACCCTGAAACATCAAACAACTTGTCTGAGGCCACATACTTACATGGATATTACAGATATTACCAGAAACTGTTATGGACTAAACATGTAGGGACACACTTGGCCAAAATGCATGTACACCAATGAAAACATTCTATCAAGTCTTAAGAGAAACCCCAGTCTTCCCAATCATTTTCCGAATAGCCAGCTGTACATCTTTGTTCCTAAGGCTGTATACCATAGGGTTCAACAGTGGGGTAATGATAGTATAGGTCACTGTCACCAGCCTGTCTTCGCCTGATGAATATTTGGCTGAGGGCCGGAGATAGACAGAAGAAGCACATCCGTAATGGACAATGACCACAATAAGATGGGAGGCACAGGTGGAGAAGGCTTTCCGTTTGCCCTCAGCAGATGGGATCTTCAGGATGGTATGGACAATGAAGCCGTAAGAAATACAGATGAAGATCAAGGGTACAAGAAGCACCAAGACTCCGCAGATGAAGATGACCAGCTCATGGATATAGGTTTCAGCACAGGCAAGACGGATAACTGGTGAGATGTCACAAAAGTAGTGGTTGACTTTGTTGGGGCCACAGAAAGGGAGGCTGAAGACCAAAGTTGTTACCACCAGAGATATTAGGAAGCCACTAACAATACAGCTTGCTGCCAGCTGTCCACACACCCTCCAGTTCATGAGAACGGGGTAGCGCAAAGGCTGGCAGATGGCAGTGTAGCGGTCATAACCCATAACTCCCAGAAGCAGGCAATTGGTGACAGCAAAACCGAGGAAAAAGAACATCTGTGTGGCACAGCCCGTGAAGGAGAGTGTCCTGAGGACAGAGAGCAGGTTGATAAGCATCTTGGGCAGGATAACAATTGTGTAGAAGACTTCAGAGGTTGAAAGGACACAGAGAAAAAAGTACATGGGTGTGTGAAGGCTGCGGTCCAGGTGGATGACAGAGATGATGGTGAAGTTTCCATTCAGGATGATCAAATAGAGGCAGAGAAAAAGCACAAAGAGGACAGGCTGCAAGTCACCAAAGCTAGAGAAACCCAGCAGAAGGAACTCAGTGACCTGGGAAGAATTGGCCATGGAGGGGATGCTGCAGAACAAAGTCAGTGTGATCAGGTCCAGGGACCCCTGGGATGGCGGAATCAGAGAGACTTATCCTTCATAACATAGCCAGCACCAGTCTGGTGTGAATGGGAAATAAAGAGAAAAAAAGCATTATTAATTAACCAAAAATTTTCCTAAATTAATATGTATCCACAGTGCTGTTTCTCTGCCAGTGATTTTATCAGTGAGTCTGGGGTTAGTGTTCCCATGAAGGCACAGTATTTGTTGACATAAAACCAGTCCTTTCCTCCCCCCCCACTCCACTCTTGCAGACTTATGTTCTCTCCACTTAATTATTTGGTAATCTAAGATTCAAAAGAAACCTTATGTTAATTTTGATTTTCCATGATCATAGTTTTATCCATATTGCTGATACATATATTCCATAAGCAATAGCACCAGTGTCCGAGGGTATGCTTCTTACCTGCTTTTAATACATTCGTCATCTAGGGAAACATCTTGATCTGTCTTTGTGCCGCTGGCTTCTGAAGAGTACAGCTCCTTTTCTTTACTGACCGTTGACCCCATTTCCATGCAGTCGTTCATGAAAGGTTAATTTGGTTTAGAACTACTCCCTCTGTGTTAGAACTAGTTTGATGATTCCCCTGCCCACCCTTGTAGGACAGTAAGCCTGATTTCTCTTGCAGAAAACCCATGGCTGGAAAATTCAGTTTAGATTCCTCATTAGCTGGTTGCCCATTGGGTTTCATGTCTTATCCTGGATTCACTGGTCTTGGAGACTCAACAGACCGTCTTTCCCAGGATCCGTCTCTGAACTGCTGAGTAGGCAGGCTCACATACTTTCCCTAATGTTTCTGCTAAGTTATTGCTCCTAGTGATAGATTATATGTATTTTAATCGAGATCATTCTTGTCCTCTCCCAACCCTTCTCCAGATATATTCCTTCACAAGGATTCTTGTGAAGAATCCAAAATCCTCCCCATCACGTAAATTCCTGAGACATCTTTAAACACATGATTTTTCTCATCCTCAATCTATTTTTGATCTGCAATACTTTTAGGATCATTTCCTCTTCTGTAAGAAGTTAGTTCTTGTCTGGACTATTCCAAGGGCGTGACTGACAGACTGGCTGGATTGTATTTTGTTCTACTCTAAGGCATTCTCCTTTGTGCCCTCAGAGTTGTCTTCTTACAGGACAAATCTTAACCCTGTTAACAAAGCTAAATGACCCTTAATTATCTGCAAACTTAAAGCAATCATAGTGTGTGTCTCATATTTCCCCAAATATAACTTTGCACACATAACTGCCACTACGTATTCTTCCACACATGCTTGAGTGTTGGGAAACTTTGAAGAACCATGTCATTTTTTGTCCTACCTTCTAATCTGGAAATCATCCAAGCTTTGTTTGCAGTTGCTGTTTTTTTCTTCTTTTAATGTGTCTTTCTTTAAATTTAAATTAAATTACTCAAAGTAACAGGTACACATTGACTCCTTCCTACAACTTCTTCATTGTACCTTATTATCACTTTCTTTTGGCTTCCTTAGCCGCTGCTATGACCTCAGCTGTCACTAACATTATGTGGTTGTCTTTGACTTCTCAACGTTTCAATAACCAGACATTCAGTGTCTAGTACACACTGGTTCTTGAAAGCTTGCTGAAAAAATAAATGGCCCATAATCACAGGGTTCTTTCTAAATTATTTCAGAATACCCAGGAGGTTTGATTTTGGGGGTTTTCCAAACTTGTTCCTTTAATATTTATTTGAGATATAATATTAACCTTCTGCTTTAACATTTTAGGATAGAAAAATATATATATATATCTCCAGTGCCATTTTCTAAATGCAGAGACAAAAGAGTCATTAAAAATTACTGCTTTTCCAATTATCATGTGGTCTCTGGCATTATCTCAACTAGCAAAACTTTTCAATTTTAATTTAACAAATAGCACTTTGTTAGTCTTAAAGGCCATTGCAAATAACAAAAGTGCTATCATTGTTTGCTCTTTTGCTTAAACAAAAGTGTAAAAAATTTTAAAATGGAACAAAATCAGGAGCTTTCATTCCTACTTTGGTTTCATTGAATTGCCCATCTGTGGACCTTGTAAGTAAGAAACACACACCATGGTCTTGACCTGAACAAAGTCTCCTCTGGTGCTCTTCCTGAGATGCCATCTTTAACTTCCCAGTGTCCCGGTCCCCATCCTTTGAGTTTGCTCTTTCATAGGACCATCTCCAGAAAGAGCAGTGACCTGTCACCCAGGGAGGGTTGGGGTTTCTGTGGAAAGAAAGAAAGGTCATGTTACTGGGTGACCACGTTGTGACCCTCCCCCACAGCACTCACAAGACATCAGCTACTTTTTCAGAATCATTCTTGGAACTGATGAAGGCATTGAAATTTGAAAATAAATTCCCTATTAAAAACAATAACCGCCCCCCCAAAAAACCATCAAAAACTTTTGTCTTTTCTTAACCTGGCTGAGGATGCTGCATAAAATATTTGGTGAATAGAAGAGCTTGGAAGGGAAGAATCTACAGATTCAGAGAAAAGCTTAGGGAAAATAAGGAGGGGGGAATAAATAAAAAGGAAAATTGGGTAATTTAATTGTCTTCTTAACAAGTGGAAAAGTGAACTGATTTCTCATTACCTTGCTCAATGATCTCATCAGTGCAAGTGAAACCAGTTTCTTAAGCTGGTTAAAAAGACAGCTTAACCAACTAAGCCACCCAGGAGTCCCGGCACGGCTTGCATGGAGCACTGGGTGTGGTGAAAAAATAATGAATAATGTTTTTCTGAAAATAAATAAAGTGAAAAAAAAAAGACAGCTAATTCTTCACCCCCGATTCCCTTTACAACTTCCTCCTCTAAATCTCCATCACATGGGAATTAACTGAAATACTTTCAGTTTTCTTATGTTTTATCTTTTAAGACTTTATGCTGATAGATGGCATGTGTGAGAGACAAAGAGACAGAGAGAGAGACATACAGAGGGAGAAAAAGAGAGGGAGGGAGGAAGGGCAAAGGAGAGAAAGAGAGACAAAGGGGGAGAGAGAGAAAAGAGAGAGGGAGAGAGACAAACACAGAGAGGGAGAGAGAGAGAAAGAGAGAGACAGAGCAAGGAGAAGGAATTCTCAGTTTCTAATACTCTCTGGCCTTCATCTGGCGCTCACATATCGGTCACATTTTTTTTTTTTTAAGACACCAGTTATTGAACTTTACCTAATCTGTACAGGGAGATTCTGTTGTTTCTACCATATTTAACATTTAGTATATTTCAAGATTGTTTCTTGTGTCTTTATCAAAATACTCAACCTGCTATGTCCAAATTATGTTTTCCTGATTTTCTTCCCGGGACACTTGAAAAACTCAGGAACAAAGACCATACCTTATTTCCTATGTATCCTCAAAACTTAACCAATATTTAAATTATAAGTGCTTGATGAATAAATACATTCAATAGCCCATTAATAAATTAATAAGGATCCCAATTAATTCCTTTTATAGCAGATGGGCTCCCTGGGCACGACCACGTTCTCCTAAGTGAGAACACTGCTTATGTTCTCTGTCATTCCATGTTCCTTATAAATTTCATTTTCTTCCTTTCTGTTTAATTTTTATTTTTTTTAAAGGGGGAGGGGAAGAGAGAGAGAGAGAGAGTGAGAGAGAATCTTAAGCAGACTCCCTAGTAGGTGGGGACCCTAACCCAGGATTCAATTCCACAACTTTGAATCATGACATAAGCCAAAATCAAGAGTCAGAGACTTAAATTACTGAGCCACCGAGGTGCCCAACACTTCCTTTCTTTCTAAATCTAGTGCTATACCCGTCCTATGAAACAATCAACCTGAGTCTGTGGCCCTGCCTTCTTCTTGACCTCCATCTCTAGCCTCACAGTTTTCACCATCCAGTTGTCTTTTCTGACATTTTATCACATTTCACATTACTGATCAGGAGGGGAAAGTAAGTCACTGGCTCATGAGAAAACTCGATTTAAATTTGGACATACAAGAAATGATGAGATTGTCACTATTCTTCCAAGACTAATCAAAGTCCTTAAATAAAAATTTTGCAGTCCTTCAAATCAATGCTAGTGCCCGGTGACATGCCGGCCTCTTCATTCTCAGACACTTCCTTGAATCTTCCATGAGGTTTTCTAGGTGAAACTTGCAAAATTGTCTTCCCCGTCATAATGTGCTAGAGTTCTTCTCTGGTTTTCCATCAACCGTCTGAACCAATATAAGGAAACTGTACGACTCCACAGAAAGTATCACCTGTGCCTCTTCTCCATGGGTGGTTTAGCTCATGCCTCAATGAGCGTCACCAAGGGCATTTTTCCTTTCTGCACTGGCATGGCCTGAATGCCTTCTTGGTAATTGAGATCCCCTCCTCCACAGGGAGCTAATTACCGCATGGTGCCCAGTGCTTGTCCATAATTTTCCCAATTAGCAGGTGGAATGATAGTAATACACTAAGAGAATTTGTTGGTCAAAGAGAAGGCTGTTTTTAATACACCATGGCCATTAGTTGGTTTCCTCTTCAAAATTCTCTGGGGACTTACTAGGAAGCTGAACATTTTCTGGGCACCACCGTTAAAACAAACATCAATGGAGTTTGAGTTTCCCTACCTAATGACTCTAAATTTTCATTCTCAGGTTGGAGGAAAATGTAAATTTTGCAGTCTCATTTTTGACATCTGTGGGAGGGGAAGAAAGGGACAAACAAAGGACAGACTACCAGAAAGGCAGAGGCAGCATAAGTGTTTCAGACTCATGGGAAACGTACTCGTTCCTAGAATATACTGTGAACATGATTAGTATTTGCTCAATAAACAAATAAACAAATAAATTTAGGTCATGGAGAAAAATATGGGGGTTCCCTGGTGGAGGAAGGTTTTAGCTTAGATGTCTCCTTTGGTAGAATGTCCTCCTGTTTTCAGATTGAGTATTATTCCCTCTCCCAGTGAGTCCAGACACTTGGGCTGGAAATAGGACAAATGGTAGGAACTGAGAGAAATGATAGAGAAGGACTAAAAATATGGAGATGGGAAATTATGCCCATGAATCACAAACTAAACAAGGGAGGAATCTGGATACTTGACAGTTTAATATTCAGACCAGGAGTATTAATGAACAACAAAAGACAGTAACAAAAAATACTTTTTTAATGTTAATAACTATAATTCACAATGAAATCATAATAGACATGAATTTTACATCCCCTCTCCAAAAACGCAGGTGCAATCTTTATAAGAGAGAAGGTGTAAGATGTTTACAAGGAGACACACTAATAATGGATAACTTTCATAAACAGAGCAGGAAGAAAAATATCTCTAAGAAGTTCATAGGGCTAAGCAATGAATAGTGAAGTATATCAGAGAAGTATCTATTGGAATTGGTGTTCTAATGAAGGAGTACACATATTCTTATCAAGGCACGTGAAGTATGTATGAATTTTGGCTGTGTATTGAGTCTCAATAAAAATTTCAACCAAGATCATAAAGTGGCAAGAATACAAACAATATTCCCAATGACAGTGTGATAAACTATCCAATGACTAATAGATAAAAAAGGCTTTTCTACCTGAGAATTTTAAAAACTATGAAACAATTGTGAGTCAAAAGGAAATACAAACCAAAGTGAAATGAGTTCCAGGAAATAATATAAATTACACTCCATGTAGCAGAATATGTGGATTAAATTTAAAACAGAGATGAGAGGAAATTTCATGACTTAGTTATATATATATTACATATATTAATAACACATATGTATATGCATATGATTTTAAAAATGGAAGTACATAGAAAGCATCAGAAACTTAAATGAACAACAAATTAAAGTAAAATTCAAAGCAAAAAATAATACAAATAAAACACAAATAAATACAAATAATACAAATAACAACAGTTGAATAATACAAACAAAATTAAAAACAGTGGTATGGGGAAAAAACACTGAAATGTATCTGTTCATCCACATGTATATTAAGTTCTTTGACAACAGTAGACAAAACAAATTACCACTATATAACCCAAGGGAAAAAAAAAAGTAAACACAAATGTACATAGTACAAAATGGACCAGGAAATAATCATTTCTAAGAAATTTTCAAATCTCAGAATATTTTGTACAAATTTTATGAAGAATTTTGAGAATTTAGATGAAATGAATAATTTTGTAGAACACTAAATTCCATATATGATCCACTAAAAAGAAAAGTGGCTATAGGGGTCATTTTTCTTAGAAGAAGTAAATTACCACAGGGTCATGCCTCAGAAAAGATACTGTGCCTGCATAATTTCACAGAATCTCAACAAATCTTCAAACATGGATGATCTCAACCCACCATACAATAACAACTTCTTCAAGATACAGAGAAAAACCCATTTGAATTTTTAACTTGCATAGTGTTAAAAAATCTTGTGGATATGTCAATATAATGCAAAAAACTTAAATGTTTAGAAAAAAATAATACAACTGAATGAAAAAATTGAAAATGAAGCTTAAAGATGATGACAAATTTGGAGTCATAATAATCAACAATTTGACTGCATAAAGTGAAATATTTACTTGTAACAAAAACACAATTAAAGATATTAGAAAAGAAACAATTGGAATACTTCCTCCAAATTATCAAAATATCAGGGAACTGCGGTGCTCAGTCAGTTGAGTGCCTGACTCTTCGTCTCAGATTAGGTAATGATCTCAGGTTTGTGGGGTCAAGCCCCATGTCAGACTCCAGGCTCAGGATGGAGTCTGCCTGTCCTTCTCCCTCTGCTTCTCCTCTCTCTCTCAAATGAATAAGTGAAACTGTGAAAAATTATTGAAATATTAGTAAAAATTTATGACAAGTTGAAAGATAAAATAACTAAACTCTGAAGTTGGAAATTGATATAGGCATACAGTTGATAAAATAAAAGGCACATAATTCACTGAATAGTTAAAATAAAATTTTAATGAATTAATTTAGTGAATAGGATATGAAATCTGGCCCATTACCCTTCGAAGGGCTGACTTGAACTCCTTATTCCTCAGACTGTAAATCATCGGATTGAACAGTGGAGTGAGGATGGTGTAGGACACAGATATGAGGGTGTCCTGACTTGACGAGTAGCTGGACTTGGGCCTTAAGTAGATGAAAGAGGCACAGCCATAATGCACCGTTACCACAATGAGATGGGAGGCACAGGTGGAGAAGGCCTTGTACCTGCCGGTGGAGGATGGGATCTTCAAAATGGCAGAAATGATGCGGATGTAAGAGACCAAGATAAGTAGCAGGGGAATGACCAAGACGAATACACCAATCATGAAAATGACCAACTGACTGAGGCGGGAGTGGTGGGATGCCACCTTGAGGACAGGGGCGATGTCACAGAAGAAATGATGGAGCTGGTTGGAGGAACGGAAGGGCAAATGAAATACTAGGGAGGTGACAATCTGTGCAATAGTAAAGCCACAGGCACAGGCAGCGCCCACTAGTCCCACACACACCCGGGGTCCCATGAGCTCCGTGTAGCGCAGAGGGTTACAGATGGCCACGTAGCGGTCATAACCCATGGCTGCCAGTAGGAAGGAGTGAGAACAGCCAAGGAAGAGGAAGGTGAACATCTGGATGGCACAACCCAGGAAGGAGATGTTCTTCTTCTGGGCCAGTAGGTCTACCAGCATCTTGGGTACAATGACGAATGTGTAGCATGTCTCAGAGCAGGAGAGGACAGCAAGGAAGAAGTACATGGGGGTGTGAAGGGCTCTGTCCAGAACGATGGTGGAAATGATGATGGCATTGGTGCCCAGGGTGAACAGGTAGAGGGGCAGGAAGGCTATGAAGAGCAACCGCTGCAGCCCAGCCAGAGAAGAGAAGCCAAGGAAGACGAACTCCCTCACCAGGGTCTCATTGCCCCACTCCATGCAGAGTGCCTCCAAAGAGGAGAGTCAGGGACAGTGACAGAGGCCAGGATCCAGGAAGGACAGTAGAAATGTGTGGGAAAATCAGCACAAACTCTGTAGGTGAGCAAGTCCTTCATTCCCCCTTGAAAAGGTCTGCCAAGAAAAGAATTAAGGCTAAATATCCAACAGAGGATTGGACAGCCACTTAGGAGACTTCTCTGAGACTAAGACATGGTTTCTCTCTAGCCAAGGATTAAGGATCTGTCTCACTGGTTTTACTTGTATCTTACTTAGGCATTTCTTGCTCCCTATCACCCCCAGAAAACTAGCTCTCCAAAAGTGAAGAAACGTGTTTAATTTTAGCAATCTGAGCATGATCAGGTCATGGAATGAAGGAATGAGTTGAGTTTGTACACAGCATGTGAACCCCAGTTTGTCCAACCATAAAATGGGAAGGGGGAGGAAGATTCCCCAGCAAATGTGTGCAGAGAATTGTGTTTGTGGATGACTTCTTACATGCTAGGGTATGTGGTAAGAAGATTGTATACTTACGTCAATTATTTATTACACCAATCTATGGCAATAACCGAAACAATAAGGGAAAAAAAACAGCTTTGGTGTTATTTCTGACAGACTGACTAATGAGTAATTAGCACATTCCTGGAGGCTCCACGCTGGGATCCTGTCAAGAGTGGAACAGAAGACAATACTGGTTTAAAAAAAAATGCCCCCTATTCTAGGAAAAGAAGAGTCACCAGGATGGTAGAAAGAGATTCATTACTTGTGGTCTTTGTAGTTCATCTCCCTTTTTCCATTTTCCGTGCTTCATAAAAACTCAGAGAACAGTTTTCCAAAAATGGCTCAGAGCTTGTCAAGGAACATGAGAAAGAATGGGACAATTGGTCAGTTTTCCAGGTACCTGTGCTGTGCCATAAATCAGACTTTATGTTTTTGTTTTGTTTTGTTTTGTTTTGTTTTTTCCAGTTTATTTATTTTCAGAAAAACAGTATTCATTATTTTTTCACCACACCCAGTGCTCCATGCAAGCCGTGCCCTCTATAATACCCACCACCTGGTACCCCAACCTCCCACCCCCCTGCCACTTCAAACCCCTCAGATTGTTTTTCAGAGTCCATAGTCTCTCATGGTTCACCTCCCCTTCCAATTTACCCAAAAGCACATACCCTCCCCAATGTCCATAGCCCCACCCCCCTTCTCCCAACCCCCCTCCCCCCAGCAACCCACAGTTTGTTTCGTGAGATTAAGAGTCACTTATGGTTTGTCTCCCTCCCTATCCCATCTTGTTTCATGGATTCTTCTCCTACCCACTTAAGCCCCCATGTTGTATCACCACTTCCTCATATCAGGGAGATCATATGATAGTTGTCTTTCTCCGCTTGACTTATTTCACTAAGCACGATACGCTCTAGTTCCATCCATGTTGTCGCAAATGGCAAGATTTCATTTCTTTTGATGCAGCCATCAACAGACTTTATGTTTTTATATACTGTTATGCCAACACGATTATTATATCAGCAATATAAGATAATTTTTGAATATTCTGCTTCTAAACACAGTCTGCAAGCTGTTAGAAAGGATTGTTTTTAAGGTAACTAATATCAGATATAAGATCTATCCAATATATAAGATATATCTCATAACTAATATCAGATATAAGGTAACTAATATCAGATCATTTTCATGGGTGTATTTCCCAATTGTCTGAAAGTAGGAAGTAAAGAAAGTGTTCCCTGTAAGCAAAATCACCTGGCCTCTATTTATCAGATGCATCTAGTTTTTATTTACACTTTTTGATATATTTATATACTTATGCATCAATTTCTGTTGAGGAATCATTTGCATCTGCTACCAGAATTTGAGGTTTGGGGTTCTTCTAGACAATAGTAAATGCTAGATTTCTAGATTCTCAGGTAAATGATGATAAACTCCTATTTATCCCTAGAACTTGGGATAATAAATTTTCATTCTTTCTTACTTGCTAGAGACTGGTCCTAAACTTAAATAGATAAAATTATTCACTTATTTGAAGTTAATAAAGGGATACTCACATTGACTGGTATGAAAGCTCTTTAACAAATAACAGGGATTTGTCATTCCGTAACTGTCAAGATAGTTTTGTTAAATATAAAGTACGTGTTTACCATGTCTATCCCCATTATATAAATATATATGTGTACAATAGCTGTATGTTTTCTATATTTAGAAAGAAGAAATTCAACGAGACAGTGTGCATACATACACCCTCACCAGGACAAAGGGATTTCTGTATTTCAAGACAGAGAGGCAAATCTATATTTATACACATTGCTTGTCCTTGTCTTGGCACTTTCCAAATATTTTTCTGAGTTTCCATTCACCTAATGCACGTTCAATTCCCACCATATCCTAACTCCACTGAGTATATCATATGGATTAAGCCACAGAGGCTGAAATTCTCTCGATTCTGAAGGAGTACCTGTACCAACCAAAATCCAGAACTACTGTGTAAATGATTTGTCACTCAGACCCATGAAACAGCTGATTTCAGTTATGTGGACATTTTTCTTACATACTATTAAATTTACCCCACCATCTAAATGGATTGTGTTATTGATATATTTGCCCTTTTGTGATATATGGGAATCCAGAAACACAGTCCATCTGGGGAAGCAGCGCACATCTGCTCCAGAAAACATCAGAGACCACTACAGTCTGATAAATCTGTACCCTGAATAGAAAGATACAAGAGCAGAGAAATGAAAAGATCTTCCAGCCAAATACCCACAAGCTATAAAAGTCAAGAAAAAGATCCCTCTGTGAGACATGAGAAGAACTCTATGTTAAGCAGCTTTGAGTAACTTTGACCAAGACACTTCATTTAAGACACACATAAAGTAAGGAAATTCCATCACCTTACTTTAAAACTAAGGGGCTAGGGTAAGCAACAAGTGTTATAAATTGACCAGAGGCACAGAAAAGTACTTAAGCAGAAGTTCCTTGAACACTACCTTGCAGAAGGAGTTTTGCTTAGGGTGAGAGTTTAGACCCCAAAAGTCTTTTCAACTCAGGGAGTCCTAGATTCTCTAAATGATGATCCCTGAAGTGCCCTTATATTTGAGAACCTATGTATAACATTCAGGTTACAATCCTAGGACATTACATTTGCATATCCTATTTTTCTCATTCCTTAGATACCCCACTGAGATATTATATAATCTGGATTTAAATAGTATCTTGGCATACGAGGGTCCTGGGTACCTCCAAAAGGGGGCAAATCTACATGTTTTTCAAATTCAAAACTTTTGAGATACCCAGATTTTTTAAAAAATATTTTATTTATTTATTTGACAGAGAGAGAGATCACAAGTAGGCAGAAAGGCAGGCAGAGAGAGGAGGAAGCAGGCTTCCCACTGAGCAGAGAGCCCGATGCGGGGCTTGATCCCAGGACCCTGAGATCATGACCTGAGCTGAAGGCAGAGGCTTTAACCCACTGAGCTACCCAGGCACCCCAGAGATACCCAGATGTTTTCTTAAGGAAAACATCAATCAATAAACCAAGAGAAATTACATAGACAGCAACAGAGAGCAAAGAAGTAAAATTTTTATCTTCTTCAATAAACACAAAAAACCTGAACTTATCCTATTAAAATGGAGTCTGAGCATCAGATTTCAGTTATAGCTAAAAAGAGACTTCCATGAGTACACGGCAGAGAGAGAAGTGGCGATTCAGGATCCGTTTCTTTCAATCCCTGAGTCAACCAGTCACAAAGAAGAGAAAAGAAAATCTAGCTGGGAACCAAACTGACCTAGTCTGATCATTGTGAAAATTCATGGAACTCTACTAGGGAGCACACCTAATCAATCTCGGACCTCGAGTTAAAAGTAGCCCCTGATTCTCCTTCTCACTTATGGAAACTGCCCTCGGTGATCCTTGAGGAGCTTGATGTTCACAAGCTCTACCCATCACTCGGGTTCACACCGCCCAGAGCCCAAGGCTACATCGATATTCCTGTTGACCTATCAGCACCTACATCACTCTCCTCCTTTCAGTCCAGACAGAAGGAGCTCTTCAGTGTCTGGGACCCTTGACAAGTAGATTCTAAGCCAAAGATTGGAAACTGAAGAAATGACACCAGAAGAGAGTGAATCTACCCTGAATAGAAGCTCTCATCTCCATCAATAGAGCAAGCCTCTGCCACCCATCAGGACCCTGGGTCAAACTCACTGTCTGTAGAAGCTCTGGTGACCAGCATGCAGTGTGGTTATTAGAAGCATGTCCTTGATTGTTGGACTCTTGAGACTCTACTACTGGAGATGTTGTCTTGGGGTTAATTAGATATCAAGTCTATTTTGAAGAATTAATGACACCATGTTCTCAAAGGTAGTATTTTCTGTGGAACCTGGGGAGAAGGAGCCAGCAGCATAATTAGCCTGAGTCTACAATGGAGTCAAAGGAGGGCTTAATTACAAATTCATCTTCTCAGGTTCTTGTCCAAAGACATTCTCATTAGGGACCTTGGGATACTCTGACAAAACCTGAATTTTAACACGCATCCTCAGTCTAGTGAGCTCTATCATTCAATTGCTTGCTGCCTACAAATGCATTTTTAGTAGAGTAACTAAACATAAATTTCTCCCTTTTATCCAAGCAAGTCCAAAATGAGTATAAATCCAGTTCAAATCCCAGCATGAATCATGAAGGCAACCGATAGTCACATTTCTGAAGTCTACATGGAAGAATAAGACAATTTTGAAAAAGATGGGTCATACCGAGGCTCACTCTTCCCAGGAATAAGGTGGCTCAGGAGTAACAAAGAGCACGCTGTGGGAGCAAAGAGAGATAAATAGTACAGACAGACAGAGAGGAGAGCTCAGAAATGCATCTGTGCATTTTTGGCAACAGAAATGACCTCACATGTCAGGAAGAAAGCCATGATTGTTTAGCGAATAATACTGGGAAAAGGGCTCCTTCTTTGGACCTCACCACTCAAAGGAGGTGTCCTGGTAGAATAAAGACATTTCTTCCTGAAGGCTCAGTAGGAGCACTGAGTGTTTGACCATTCCTCATTGAGCCCTGTGAGTCTACTCCATCTTCCAAGCAAGGTGCTGTGCCCACTCCCCAGCAGCAAACATGTGTGAGTCTGGGAATCAGTGGGAGAGGAGTTGGACACCACTCCTTCCATTACACCCTGAATGACTGACACATACAAGGTTGAGTTTTACAGTTCAGAGGCATTATTTCTCAAGAGTGTTGCCTCTGACAGGAAACACAAAACTGGAAATTGAGGTTTGCCTTTGGCCATTTCAGTCTACTTTGTTCTACTGTACAGGTGATCTGCAGGCAGAAAGGGTCTTGTTACACTAGCTAGAGTAATTGTTCCTTTTTTTTTTTTTTGGTGATTGCTACAGTGTTGGTTTTACTTTTCTGAAAACATGTCCTTGATATAAAAATTTAAATTCAGCTTATAGATGTGTAAGTTACAGACAGATTGTTTTGTGAGTATCCTTTAGCAGGAGGAACACAGCTAAATCTTTCAGTGAATATGCAGACTTTTGAAAGGTACATTTATTCTAAGCTTTTAGGTTTTTAGTTCCAGAGTCTACATATCACTTGTTTTCCATCTAAAGATATTGACTTTCCTGATGACAGAGCCAATACATTTTTCCTCTCTTTAAAATTTTTAATTTATTTTCATCTTTTATTTTGAAATGTTTTCCAACTTTGCAATATTGTACATATTTAAGACCTATAACATGATGTTTGATATATGTATGTATTATGAAATGATTACGACAATATGACTATTTATTTATTTATATCATATCACCTAGTTATGATCTGTGTGTGAGGGAAGAACACTTGTGATCAACAACCTCAACAAATTTGAAGTTTATAATACAGACTTATTAACTATAGTTGCCATGCTATACATTAAACCTCTGGGACTTATCCAAACTTTGTAACCAACATTTGTTTCCCTTGTTACTCCTGAGTGTCATCACTGCATTTCCCCTTCCTTCAGTCCCCTAAATTGGCTGTCACCAACTTAGTCTCTGCTTTTATGAATTTGACTTTTTCAGATAACATCATGATTATCATCATCAATGATCACCACAATGATCAATGATCACCACATCATTATGTGGGGTGTGTGTGTGTGTGTGTGTGTGTGTCTTTTTTCACTCAACACAATTTACCCCAGATTCATCCTGTTGTCAGAAATGGGAGAATCTCCTTTCTCATGGCAGAATAATATTTTGGTTTACACAAATACTTTTATACCCTATTTGTTAAGAGTTTTAATCATGAATGGAAATGGAACTTTGTCAAATGTTCCTTCTGTATTTTTTTTCTGATTGTGATTTTTTCTCACTTTTTTTTACTCTGTTCTACCACATTTATTGATGTTGATATGTTGATCTGTCCTTGAATCTCATGGATAAGTCTCACTTGATCATAATATATAATAATTTTAGCGTGTCAGAATCTAGCCAACAGGATCCGACAATACTTTAAAAGGATTATTCATCTTGCCCAGGTGAGATGTATTCTTGGGATGCAAGGGTAGTTCAACATTTGCAAATCAACCAACATTATAGAGCACACTAAAAAAAGAAAAGAAAAGAATCATATAATTCTCTCAATTGATGCAGAAAAAGCATTTGACAGAATACAACATACTTTCCTGATTAAATTTCTTCAAAGTACTGGGATAGAGGGAACATACCTCAATATCATAAGAGCCATCTATCAAAATCCCACAGCAAATATCATTCTCAATGGGGAAAAAAAATGAGAGCTTTTCCCTTAAGATCAGGAACGTGACAGGGATGCCCACTCTCACCATTATTGTTCATCAAAGTACTGGAAGTCCTAGCCCCAGAAATCAGACAACAAAAGAAATAAAAAGCATTTAAACAGGCAAAGAAAAAGTCAAACTCTCTCTCTTTGCACATGACATGATACTTTATGTGGAAAAGCCAAAAGATTCCACCCCAAGTTATTAGAACACATACAGCAATTCAGCAACATGGCAGAATACAAAATCAATGCACAGAAATCAGTTGCATTTCTATACACTCACCATATAACTGAAGAAAAAGAAATTAAGGAATCAATTCTATTTATAATAGCTCCAAAAACCATAAGATACCTAGGAATAAACCTAACCAAAGAGGTAAAAGATCTATACTCTAGAAATTGCAGAACAATTATGAAAGAAATGGTGGAAGACATAAAGAGATGGAAAAACATTCCATGCTCATGGAATAGAAGAATAAACATTGTTAAAAAGCTATGCTGTCCTAAGATATCTATACTTTCAATGCAATCACTGTCAAAATAACATTGACATTTTTCACAGAGCTGAAACAAGCAATCTTAAATTTGTATGGAACCAGAAGAAAACCTGAATTTTCAGGGTAAAGTTGAAAAAGAAAGCTAAAACTGGGGGTTTCATAATGCCTGACTTCAAGCTACATTACAAATCTGTGATCATCAAGACAACATGGCATTGGCACAAAAACAGACACATAGATCAATGGAACAGAATAGAGAGCCCAGAAATGAACCCTCAACTCTATGGTCAATTAATCTTTGACAAAGCAGGAAATAACATCCAGTGGAGAAAGACAATCTCTTCAACAAATTGTGCTGGGAAAATTGAACAGCTGTATACAGAAGACTGAAACTAGACCACTCTCTTCTACCATACAGAAAGATAAACTCAAAATGATGAAAGACCTCAATGTGAGACACAAATCCATCAAAATCATGAAGGAGAACATAGGCAGTAACCTCTTCAACATTGGCCAAAGCAATTTCTTTCAAGACACATCTTTAAATGCAAGGGAAACAAAAGCAAGAGTGAATTTTCGGGACTTCATCAAAATAAAAAGCTTTGGCACAGCAAAGGAAACAGTCACCAAAACTAAGAGGCAATCCACAGAATGGGAGAAGATATTTGTAGATGACATTTCATATAAAAGGCTAGTATCCAAAATCTATAAAGAACTTATAAAACTCAACACTCCTAAAACAAACAATCCAGTCAAGAAATGGGCAGAAAACATGAACAGACACTTCTCTAAAGATACAAATGGCTAACAGATACCTGAAAAAATGTTCAGTATCACTAGCCATCAGAAAAATACAAATCAACTCTCTCTGCTTGACTGATTTCACTCAGCATACTCTCTTCCAGTCCCGGCCATGTTGCTACAGAAGTTGGATATTCGTCCTTTCTGATGGAGGCATAATACTCCATAGTGTATATGGACCACATCTTCCTTATCCATTCATCCGTTGAAGGGCATCTTGGTTCTTTCCATAGTTTGGCGACTGTGGCCATTGCTGCTATAAACATTGGGGTACAGATGGCCCTTCTTTTCACGACATCTGTATCTTTGGGGTAAATACCCAGGAGTGCAATTGCAGGGTCGTAGGGAAGCTCTATTTTTAATTTCTTGAGGAATCTCCACACTGTTCTCCAAAGAGGCTGCACCAACTTGCATTCCCACCAACAGTGGAAGAGGGTTCCCCTTTCTCCACATCCTCTCCAACACATGTTGTTTCCTGTTTTGTTAATTTTGGCCATTCTAACTGGTGTAATGTGATATCTCAATGTGGTTTTAATTTGAATCTCCCTGAGGGCTAATGATGATGAGCATTTTTTCATGTGTCTGATAGCCATTTGTATGTCTTCATTGGAGAAGTGTCTGTTCATATCTTCTGCCCATTTTTTGATGTGTTTGTCTGTTTCGTGTGGGTTGAGTTTGAGGAGTTCATTATAGATCCTGGATATCAACCTTTTGTCTGTACTGTCATTTGCAAATATCTTCTCCCATTCCGTGGGTTGCCTCTTTGTTTTTTTGACTGTTTCCTTTGCTGTGCAGAAGCTTTTGATTTTGATGAAGTCCCAGAAGTTTATTTTCGCTTTTGTTCCATAACCAATAGCATGGAGGACAAGGGGCGTTAGAGAGGAGTAGGGAATTTGGGTAAATTGGAAGGGGAGGTGAACCATGAGAGACTATGGACTCTGAAAAACAGTCTGAGGGGTTTGAAGTGGCGGGGGGGTGGGAGGTTGGGGTACCAGGTGGTGGGTATTATAGAGGGCACAGCTTGCATGGAGCACTGGGTGTGGTGAAAAAATAATGAATACTGTTTTTCTGAAAATAAATAAATTGGGAGAAAAAAAAAAGAAAAATACAAATCAAAACCACAATGAGATAGCACCTTACACCAATTAGAAAGGCAAAAATTAACAAGACAGGAAACAGCAAATGTTGGTGAGGATGTGGAGAAAGGAGAACCCTCTTACACTGTTGGTGAGAATGAAAGCTGGTACAGCCACTCTGGAAAATGGTAAGGAGGTTCCTCAAAAAGTTAAAAATAGAGCTACACTACAACCCAGAAATTGCACTACTTGGTATTTACACCAAAAATACAGTCATAGTGAAAAGAAGGGGCACGTTCAATGTTCATAGCAACAATGTCCACAATAGCCAGACTCTGGAAGGAGCTGAAATCTCCTTCAACAGAAGAATGGGTAAAGAAGATGTGATACATATAGTCAATGGAATATGATTCAGCCATCAGAAAAGATGAATACCCACCATTTGCACTGACATGGATGGAACTAGAGGGGATTATGCTAAGTGAAATAAGTCAAGTAGAGAAAGATAATTATCATATGGTTTCACTCATATGTGGAATATAAGGGATAGATGGAGGACCACAGAGGAGGGGAGGGAAAATTGAACTGAAATAAATCAGAGAGGGAGACAAACCATGATAGACTGGACTCCAGGAAACACACTGAGACTTAAAGAGGAGAAGGGGGTAAAGAAATGGGATAACCAAGAGCAGGCTATAAAGTAGGGCACATGTTGTGATGAGCACTGGGTATTATGCAAATAATGAATCATTGAACACTACATCAAAAATTAATGATGTACTACATGGTGATGAACTGAGCATAATAAAAGAAAAATAATTTCAGTGTGTCATTGTATTCATTTTCCCCAGCATTTTGCTTATCAGTGATATTGACCTATGGTATTGCTGTGCTGTCCTTGGCTTTGGTGTTAGGGTATTGTTACCCTCATGGTATGAGTTTGAAAATCTTCCTCTTCTTCTTCTTCTTCTTTTTTTTTTTTTTTTTAAGAGTTTAAAAGGGTTGGTGTTAATTCTCCTTTGCGTGTTTGGTAGAATTCACCCATGAAACCATCTGGTCCTTGGTTTTTCTTGTTTGGAACTTTGATGACTTACCAATCTCCCTTATTTGTAATGATTTTTTCAATTTTTCTATTTCTTCCTGAGAGAATTTTGGATTGTATGTTTCTAGGAATTTATTCATATCTTCTAGATTATCCAAATTGTAGTTGTATAGTTGCTCATAATAGTCCTTTATTATGCTTTCTGATTCTGAAGCATAGATTGAAATGTCTCTTCTTTCATTGTTATTTTATTTATTTGAGTCTTCTCTCTTTTTTCAATTATTTTTTTCAAGATTTTGTTGATTTTCTTTTTTTTTTGGTTTTCAAAAAAAGTAGCTCTTAGTTTTGTTGATCTTTCTTTTATATTATATTTCTAGTATCTACTTCTCCTCTAATTGTTATTATTTTATTCCCTCTGCTAACTTTGGAGTTCGTTAGTGCTTTTTGTTCTTGTTCCCAAAGGTGTAATGTCAGGTTGTTTGTTTGAGACCTTTCTTCTTTAGGCATTTATGGCTATAGACTTTCCTCTTAATGCTGCTTTTACCACATCTCATACATCTTACTATATTGTATTTTCATTTTTGTTTGTCTTAAGGTGCTTTTTAAATTCCCCTTTGATTTCCTCTTTTACCCAATGATTATGAGTGTGTATTGTTTAGTTTCCACATATTGGTGAATTTTCCCACTTTCTTACTCTTACTGATTTCTGGTTTCATTCCATTATAGTCAGAAAAAATAATTTGAATGATTTTGCTCTTGAATTTGTTAAGACTTCTTTTGTGACTTGACAAATGACTTGAAAAGAAAATGTATTCTTCTTGTATTGGTTGGAAGTTCTGTGTATGTCTGTTAGATCTATTTGTTCTATACTGCTGTTCTGTTCTTCTGTTTTTTTGTTTGTTTGTTTTTGTTTTGTTTTGTTCTGGGTTCTTTTTTTTTTTGTTTTTTGTTTTTTGTTTGCCAAGTTTCTGTCTGAATGATCTTTTTATGGAGGGTGGGGTATTGAAGTTTCCTACTATTATTGGATTGCTGTTTGTTTCCCTTCAGATCTGTCAACATTTCTTTTATATATGTAGGTGCTTTGATGTAGGATGAGCATTATTTGTAAATTTTACATCTTCCTGTTAAATTGACACTTTTATCATTATGTCTGTGTGTGTGTGTGTGTGTGTGTGTGTGTCTTATGACAGTTTTTGACATTTAGTGTGTTTTGTCTGGTATGAAGAGAGCCAACCTGTCCTTTTTTTGGTTATCATCATCATGGAATCTTTTTCTATGCCTTCGCTTTTAACCTAAGCATGTACTAAAAGTTAAAGTAAGTCTCTTGTAGGCTGGATATTGTTGGTTCTTGTCCTTTTTAAAATTCATTTAGCCACTCTGTCTAATTTTTGGAAGATTTATTTCACTGACAAAGTGACAATGGAAAGTCTTACTCCTGCCCTTTGGTTTATTGTTTCATGACTAGTTTGTAGTTGGTTTCTTCCTTTCTTCCTCTTTTTCTGTCTTCCTTAGAGGGTACTTTTTTTTTTTTTTTTTTTTTAAGGAAAATAGGATCCCTACTATAGTCCTAGAGTAGAGAAGAATATGTATAGAATCTAAGAGAGATGGTAGGGTCTTTTACTTCATATACAAAGGCAAATTTTGATTGAAACAGCCTACTTAGGCAAAGTGACCCATGGCCAGATCTTTTGGAAATGTTGAGGTGCTAGCAAAGTTCACAAGAATGTTCAATCAGTGAAAGAAAACAATCAAAAATAACTATGATAGTCTTGTGATGAATTCCAGAAATGAGGATTACAGTAACTGTGTTTTTTTTTCTTATTTCTTATTTGCTTAATTATGTATATATTGGTATATGTTAACCATTCCCTCCTTTCTTAATATGCTGGTTTATATAAGGTGTGTTTCTGGCCATAATCATCATAATTCAATCTTTAAAGAAAGACCTTCAAGGAACCTTTAACCTGTGACACTCTGTGTCTCCCTTTTATGAGGATGAATGGGGGCACTCTTTGTGTGAGGCCTATTTGCATCATATTAATTCCAACTGTTTAAAAATGTAAACATGAAAAGAAGGCTATGTATGGATGTTGAATAGCCTAATGGGGAAACTGTGCTGGCTATATTTTGTTGACACTTCATAGCATACTTATACTTTTTTGATTCTCTTTGCTGTACTCTTCTATAAGGACAGAAATCTTCAAAATCCTAGAGTCTGTCCAGACTCCTTGTGTCAGGGAGCAACAATTCCTGACTCCTGGAAGGTCCTTTCTAATTGGATTCAGAAATGGACATGAGACAGATTAACAGGAAAAAAATCAATAAGTGTAGATATGGAGAATCCACATAGACATAGGGAATTCCAAAAACAGGCAAAATGAGCTATGTGTGTCATTTTGACCTAAGGAGAGTGGTAGGGTTCTGGGTTTCAGAGGAAAGGAATGGACTTCATAGGGTGATAAGAAGAGCAGATGTACGGTAATTAAACATTTGTCCTACCATGTCAGTGGGTCACTCAGATAAAATTTGTAGGCTAATAATCTGTATTTTGGGGGAAAAAAAACAATTTAGATTCTTCTGTGTGGTTAAGGGAAGGAAAAAGTTTGTCTTGAGCCCAAAGGGTCTCAAGTGCCTTTAGCTCAAAATAATCCACAGGCCAAAGTGTTGCATTCTGGGGGAGTGGCATGGGAGGCTGTCCTGAATCCCTTCACTTGTCAGGATAATTTTAGATATATTTAGAAGCACACAGATAATGAAAGAGAAAGAGAGTTAGTTTTTTTTTTTTTCTGGAAGCATGTTATGCAAGCATTTGTCAGGAGGTAGATATTGGCTTTTACCCTTGGCTTTTGGATTTCCTGTGCATCACTCATCAGGGGTGCATCAGCCAAGACCATACATGGGGTTCCCTATAATCGTTTCACTGCTGAGAGTCAAGAACAACTTTCCTGACGTTCACTCTCCCCGCCTTTGGTACATGTATAATCTCTAATTCCTCTATCAAAATTTTCATTAGTTCTATTAGTTCGTTAGTTTCATTAGTTTTCATTAGTGGATTCTGATATACTCTCAGAAAATAACTGCATATAATCCTACCACAACCCTGCATTAGACGTGGGAGCTTTTGTTTTTCTTACCTGTATGTGTAATAATGCTATAAATGCATTTTTATTTGATGTAATAAAGTTCCCAGAGTTTTGGTCTGGTAAACAAAAACATGAATTTGTCCTTGGAGCAACTGATAATCATCTTAGCATTATCCACAGTTTTAAAATCCTGAGTCAAAATCTATTTGCATTTCAAATTTTCATAGTCACCATATTGGCCAATGTACTCTACAAAGGCTATATAAATGTATTGCTTCACTATCTGTGAACATGCCAGTTTCTCCATGACATACGTAATGCTTTTTTTAACCTTTCAGTTTCAGTCAAGATGCAAACCAAAAATGATATATGCCACTTCTCTGTTTCTTTGACATCATTTTAGTAAGATTAATACATTTTACATAAACTTATAAGATATTATTCAACTTTCGGAAATTTTGTACTTATAGCATTCCCTATTTTTCTTTCAACTACTTGGTTCAAAGACTACTTGGTTCAAAAATTACATTTGGGGGCGCCTGGGTTGCTCAGTAGTTTAAAGCCTCTGCCTTTGGCTCAGGTCATGATCCCAGGGTTCTGGAATCGCACCCTGCATTGGGCTCTCTGCTCAGCAGGGAGCCTGCTTCCTCCTCTCTCTCTGCCTGCCTCTCTGCTTACTTGTGATCTCTGTCTGTCAAATGAATAAATAAAATCTTAAAAAAAAATTACACTTGGGGGATGCCTGGGTGACTCAGTTGGTTAACAGTCTGCCTTCAGCTCAGGTCATGATCCCAGGGTCAGATCGAGTCCCTCAGGCTCCTTCCCCAGCTTCTCCCTCTGCCTGCTGCTCTCCCTGCTTGTGCTCACACTCTCTCCCTTTCTCTTTGACAAATAAATAAGTAAAATATTTTTAAAAAGTTATTTTTGGTCTTTGAATACAAAGGGTTCCACCTGGTCTTACATCTTAATAAAGTAAAATAAATTTTTAATAAAAAATACTTTTTACATTGAAATTTAACCTTATGGAGATTTAATTTACAGACATGAAAACATTTTCAATTTAAATGTACAGTTTGGTGAGTTTTGAAAAATGCATACATCCAAGCAACATAGACTCAATCAACTTACAGAACATTTCTGCAACCCCAATAGTTCCCTCCTATTCTTGTGTGGTCAATCCCATCCATCCCCAGTCCCCAGAAAAACACTAATCTTGCATTTTGTTCGTATGGTTTCATTGTTTCCATAATTTCATATTAATAAAATCAAATATATGCTCATTTTTGTAACTTGTTACTTTTTCTGGACACAATGTTTTTGAGACTCACTCCTCATGTTGCATTTATCAGTTTTGTGTTTGCTACTTAATTGCATTCCATTTCTAAATAGACCACACATTATCCATCTGCTGAGCTGTTGGGTTTTGTGACTCACATTTTCTGTCTCCTGTCTAATAAATATTTGTCAACTCCAAGTTGCAGATTTTTTTTCCTGAATTTTGTATAGGTTTGCCATGTTTTAGTTAAATTGTACATGACTTTTCATAAAGGTCAAGATTTTTATTATTTTTTTAAGATTATATATATTTATTTGAGAGAGAGAGAGAGAGACAGTGAGAGAAGGAACACAGGCAGAGGAAGCAGCAGGCAAAGGGAGAAGCAGGATCAGTGCTGAGCAGGGAGCCTGATGCGGGACTCAATTCCAGGACCCTGGGACCAAGACCTGAGCCAAAGGCAGACACGTAACTGAATGAGCCACCCAAGTACCCGAAGATTTGTATTTTTAAATATATACATTTAATATGTCCATCACAGTGCGTTGAAAGGACTACCCTTTCTTCATTGAAAAACCTTAGCAACTTTGTTGAAAATCATTCAGCCACAGATACATGGTGCTATGTCCCTATTGTCCAGCTTCTCCCATTGATTCATGTGCTTAGTCTTACACCACCATAACTGGCTCCATGTTGCTCTGAAGCATGTCTGGATATCTGATTCATCTGTATCTAAATTGTGCTCCTTCTGTGTGATATTTTAAATTATTACTTCATATGTGGAATCTAAAACAAAACAAAACAAAACTAACAACTAACAAACTAAAAGAAACAGAAACAAACACATGAACACAGACAATATACGGGTGGTTGCCAGAGGATGGGGGAGTGGGGGTCAGCAATATCGGTGAAGGGACTTAAGAGACACAAACATCCCATGATAAAATAAACAAGTCACGAGGATGAAAAGCACAGCATAGGGGATCGAGTCAGTAATAGTGTAACAGTCTTGTGCGGTGACAGGGTGTCTACACTCTCCCTGAACTGGCCGGCCTCCCTGGGACCCCGCGTGCAGAGCACAGCTGCTTTCCCTCCTCAAGCTTCTTCACTTTAGGCCGATTTACACTCCTCAGTCAGCAGGACCACTGTGCTCTCCCTGGATTAACCTCTCATGTGGTCTGCTATCCTGTGGGTAATGTGAGACTCCCAATACTTTCTCAGTGGGTTGTTTTAAGAGCCAGTCATTTAACAGATGCAAAATAATCCTGTGGTTATCTGGTAGAAGGCATAGGCCTTACAAAACACAATTCTCTTTCCCTCCACCTTCCTCTTGGTTTCTTTCTTCCATAAACTAGTGTTGTATTAAATGCCAGATATAGTGGGAAAGTCAGTTGACTACTCAAGAGCTCTGTTGATGCCCCTGTAGTAAAGTAAGTGTTTTAAGTGAAGCAGCCTTCTTTCTTCCAAACCTATTGTGAGAAGTGAACAAATTTCAGTCACCTCTTTTCAGTACCTCATACATATTCCACCTAGTTTCCTGTGGGTGTTGTTAAAGGTGTGTTTCAGGAAAACAACTGCATTTTAAATAATAATTTCACAAATATTCATTTCTCAACCTTTCACTTCAGTGCACATGAGGCTCTCAAAAATATTTTTTTCAATGAATAAATGATGATAAAGGCAGGGCAATGAATTCTTCTAATTTGTCTGTGAATGTAGATAGTCACAAAATGGAATGGATTTTTTCTGGCTCTTCAGTGGTACATTATAAGACATAGTGAGATACTGAATAAAGATTTTTACTCTCTGGTTGACTCAGAATGTATTTTCTAATTTCATTCTTTTATCGAACAAGTAATTACTTGGCATCTATCACTCAATAGGCACAGTGGGAGTAACTAAGGCAGAGAGGTCAGAAATACTGCAGACTAAAAGGAAGTACAATAAGCAATTACTTTGGATGCAGTGGCAGTCTATGTGTGAGGATCTACATCAGTCTTGGAGAAATCAAAAAAGACTCTATGGAGTAAGTAATGTTGAAACTGCGATCTAAAAGAAAATAAAAACTAAAGAAACAAAGAGTGGTGAAGAGTGTTTTGGGCAGGTGTGTGGACTCAGAGAAGGATTCTGTAGCTTAGATAAGTGCATTTATGTGTTCCATGGACACCAAATAGAGCTCCACAGCAACAGAGGTGATGAAGATGAGGAGAAAAAGAATCCCATAGGAGGAACTTTGTAGGTTAAATTCAGGCAAACAGGTTGAATCCAATTATATGAAAAAATGGGGTTTATCTAAGGATGGCTTGCCTTGACTTAACATATTTTACATTTCAAAATTCCTACATTTTTTGACAAAAAAGAGAACAGATTGATAGATTTATTGATTAAATTAGATCTGTAGATCAAAACCACAATGAGATACCACCTCACACCAGTCAGAATGGCTAAAATTAACAAGTCAGGAAATGACAGATGTTGGTGAGGATGCAGAGAAAGGAGAACCCTCTTACACAGTGGTGGGAATGCAAGCTTGTGTGACCACTCCAGAAAACAGTTTGGAGGTTCCTCAAAAGGTTGAAAATAGAGCTACCTTATGACCCAGCAATTGCATTACAAGGGGATTACCGCAAAGATACAAATGTGGTTAACATAGGGGCACATGCATCCCAATGTTTATAGCAGCAATGTCTACAATAGCCAAACTATAGAAAGAGCCCAGATATCCATTGACAGATGTCTGGAAGAAGAAGAAGTAATATATAAGTAATATATAATATAATATATAAGTTATATATATATATATAATATATAATATATATTATATATATATATCCATGTCATTGCATATATATATATATATATATATATCCATGTCATTGCAAATGGTAAGATTTCTTTTTTTTCCCCCTGATGGTTGAAAAAAAATTTATATATATATATATATATATATATCTATAATATATATATATATATATATATATATATATATATATATATAATTTTTTTTCAACCATCAGGGGGAAAAAAAGAAATCTTACCATTTGCAATGACGTGGATGGAACTAGAAGGTATTAAGCTAAGTGAAATAAGTCAGTCAGAGAAAGACAATTACAATTACTATATGATCTCACTCCTATGTGGAATTAAGAAACAAAATGGAGGATTATAGGGAAGGGAGGGAAAAATAAAACAAGACATAATCAGAGAGGAAGACAAACCAAAACCACTGTTAATCATAGGAAAGAAACTGAGGGTTGTGGGAGGGAGGTTGGTGAGCGGATGGGTTAACTGGGTGATGAACATTAAAGAGGGCACATGATGTAACGAGTGTATGGTATTATATAAGACTGAGGTATCACTGAACTCTACTTTTGAGACTAATAATCCTATCTGTTAGTTAATAGAATTTAAATAAAAAACAAAACAACAGCAAAAACAAACAAAACAAAATGAAATAAAAAGCACTAGTCAAGAGGACTTACATTTCTAATATCAAAACTATAATTAAGTTAGAGGAAAAAAATACTAAATGCTGATGCAAAAATGTAAACCCTAAACACTAGAAAGGAAAAAAAAACACTCAAAAATAATCCAATATATTGGGGCACCTGGGTGACCCAGTGGGTTAAAGCCTCTGCCTTCGGCTTAGGTCATGATCCCTGGGTCCTGGGATGGAGCCCCGCATCAGGCTCCCTGCTTAGCGGGGAGCCTGTTTCCTCCTCTCTTTCTGCCTGCCTCTCTGCCTACTTGTGATCTCCATCTGTCAAATAAATAAATAAAATTGTTTAAAAAATAATCCAATATTCGTATATTCATTTGGTTATGGCAAAGTTGACAATGAATTCAATTGCATCTCTCATATCTGCAATGAAAAAAAAATCTTTACAAAAATAGTATAGGATCAATGAATATCCACAGGAGAAAACAGAGAATGTACCTTTATCTCACATCATACATATAATCAATTCCAGATGGATATTAGAACTAAATGTTAAGGTCAAGCAATCTGTTTTCTAAAATATTGAAAAATACATGCTCTTGTGGGTGGGAGGTATGGGGAATGGGCAACATGGGTGAAGGGGAGTGAGAGGTGCCACACTTGCATCTGCTGTACGGAAGGACAAAGAGAGACAGTGAGTGGGCAGGGATTTTGCCTTGTGTCATCCCTCACTCACGACACCTTGAAGAGGCTGTTCAGTGGGAACTGCACCGGGGGAGGGTATGGACAGTCTTAGTCCAGACTCATGGCCTGGGTGGGCTGAGAGCAAGTAAATAGATGTGTGTTTTCCATTTAAGCTGTAAACCTGGGGTTTAAGGTGGGATACGGTCACATTGTTTTGCAGACCTTCTTCTTTTCTGATCAGGTATCCAAAAATGATCTCTGGCTTCATTAATGTGATCAGTCCTTCTATATTGGAAATCACATCCCCACATTATTAGGTCTGTGAACAACATGATGCTTAACTGTTTTCATTGTCTCTTGAATTAACCAGTCTCCAAAGAATGCTATCCAGGATGGTTTAAGCTTTAAAGTGAATTTCAGTATAACTATGCATATAATTTTATACATATCCTAAATGAACAGTCTCAGTGAGCTTCCTCAGTTTACATAGACACTGTCCTTGTTCTGATTTAACTCAGTAGGACACTCAGCAATTTTAATCAGAAAATCTTTTGTTCATTAGAGCAAGGATACTTATCATGAGATCTACCCTCTTCATTAATGTGAAGTACATAATACTGTAGTGTTAACTACGGGCACGATGATGAAGAGTGGATCTCTAGAACGTGTTCATCTTGCATGGCTGGCAGCCATACCCACTGAACAGCCACTGTGCACTTGCCCTGACCCTGACAATCACCATTCTGCTCTGTGTCTGTGCATTTCTTTGGTTTCCTCCTCTATGTGGAATTTGCCCTTCTGTGACTGACGTGCTTCACTAAGCATAATTCTTCCAGGTCCATGTTCTTGTAAATAGCAGGATTTCTTTTCCTTTTGTTTTTGTTTTAAGTCTGAATAACATCTCATTGTAGTGTGTGTTTGTGTGCGTGTGTGTGTGTGCATCTACAAAATCCGAAATAATATTATTTTTCAGAAATGATTGTGGTGTATGGCATCTAGATGATTACAGTATCTAATAGAGATCCTAGTACTCAGTGAGCTCCCTGCAAACAATTATAGTTGACAGACTTGAAGACACAGAAGTCCAAAGGCACACAAAATCAGAGTCAGTCAGAAACACTAGCACAAGCTCATAGAGACCCGGTGGGTTCAGGAACAGACATGGGAGAAACTGCACAAAGATGCACAAAGAGAAGTTAGTATCTACATAATAAACACCTCGAGGAAGAATGATAACACAATTGCAATAACATTCTGAAAGACAAATACCTCTCTTCTGTTGCTGACACATCAACTTGGTTGTTTCTGGCCTCGGGGTCTCCTTAGCACTCTCTGAAGCTCAATTTCTTCATCTCTCAGATGAAACTCCTGGGCTAGAGGTTTAAGATCTCCTGTGACCATGACATTTATGACTCAGACTTTTTGGAGATCCTCCCGGATAAGGGACAGGTGCAGCGTACATTTCCCTGTCCTGGTCGAGGAAACTATCCTATTAAGCCCTTTCTGAAACCAGTGGAGTGCACCCAGCAGTATGAAAGTCATATTTTGAAAAGCATCTGTTCCATTTTGATTCTAAATGTTTACATAACACTTAACCATTGTAGTAGTATTTTCTCACTTATTTTGGAGAAAGCTTGAAAGTTAAATTAACTGATAATCAGATTGAACTCCATTATAAAGATGAGAAAACTGATTTAGATACATCAAAGTCCCAGAGCCAATACCTCGTGGGGTCAGGACTTGAGTCTACAGCAAAAGTGTTACAGAAATCCTGTCTTTAAGTCTTTAAGTCCTTTCATATGGAAGGAGAGTGACAGAATACTGACTTACTCTGGGTTGCTTGGTGCTTGGGGAGGCACAGTGCACTCTGGGCTCTATCTAAGCCTGCTGAGTTTTAGAGTTAAGAGGCCTGATTTGTATGGACCTGCACTGGTCTTTGGGGGGAGGGTCTTGCCATGCTGGTTCTGATCCAAGTTTGACCAAGAAGGGCAGTTATTCCAGAGTGCAAGAGTAGAAAATAAGAAGGAATGCAGGCCAAATAACCAGTGTCTGGGTCAGCCATACTCAGCCGGTATTTCTGTGCCTATGCTGAATGGTGGGGGAAGGAAATGGTGCCTGTGAGTTCCTTTGTACCTGGAGTGGGAACCCCACAAATTCCACTTTTCATAGATGCACTCCAAGAGGAGTGAACCATCTCTACCCATGCACCTTAGGTGGTCCTCAGATCATACCATCTGCCCCCTGGCTGCCTTCCTTCCAGGAGGAGGGTAAAACCCTTGGGATTCTGTCCCAGCCATGCAAATGAATCTAAAACCCCAGGCTTTGAGCCCCATTGGCTGCAAAACTCAAATTCAGCCCCTCTCATTTTCCCAAACAATGGCTTTGGAGAAGTGTTCTCCTTGTGTATATCCTTATGTGATCTGCTGTCTCTCACCCTTGTACACAACCAAGGCTCCCTCTTCACTTCAACATCCACAATCCTTTCCTCCCCCATACCACATCTCCATACTTCCTACCTTCCTCCAGGTAGCCTCTTCACTCCCTCTATTTGTGCAACTTCTTTGCAGTCCTTAGGTCAATTTCTCGGGTATTCAGAACGATTTGGTTGTTAGCTAAGTGTGTTCAAGGGATGAGGCAAGCCCAAGGTCCTCCTACTCCACAGCCATCTTAGGTCCTCCTCCTAGGTCTTTTCAGAATAAGAGGAGGAGGGAAGTTAACTTTTAGTGACAGACACTATGCTATCTCTTTTAATCCTTCAACAGCATTGAGAGGAATATATTATTATGCTTGCTTTGTGTAAGAGAATATTTAGGCCCTGCAACATCAAACAAATCATTGAAGCCCACACAGATAACATTAGCAGAAAATTTTATGACTTAAACACTTAGTGACACGTTTGGCCTAAATGTGTGTGTACTTTTGAAGATGTTCTAATATAAACTCATAGGAGAAAACCAAGTCTTTCCCATCGTTTTCTGAATGGCCAGCTGCAGATCTTTGTTCCTAAGGCTGTATACCATTGGGTTCAAAGTGCAGTATAAGTGATATAGATCACTGTCACAGCCTGTCTTTGCTTGATGAATATTTGACTGAGAACTGCACGTAGACAGAGAAGGCACAGCCATAGTGGACAATGAACACAATAAGATGGAAGGCACAAGTGGAGAAGGCATTCCACTTGCCTTCATCAGATAGGATCTTCAGGATGGTATGGACAATGAAGCCATAAGCCATGCAGGTGAAGATCAAGGGCACAACAAGAGCCAAGAGGCCACAGATGAAGATGACCAGCTCATTGACATAGGTTTCAGCACAGGCAAGTTGGATAACTGGTGAAATATCACAAAAGTACTGTTTGACATTGTTGGAGCCACAGAAATGGAGGCTGAAGACCAAAATTGTTCCCACCAGAGATATTAGGAAGCCACTAACAATACAAGTTGATGCCAGCTGTCCACATACTCTCCAGGTCATGAGAATGAGGTAGTGCAAAGGCTGGCAAGTGATGGAGAAGATGGTGAGGTTTGAACACAGGATGATCAAATAGAGCAGAGAAAGAGCATGAAGAGAACAGGCTGCAATTCACTGAAGCTGGAGAAACCCAGGAGTAGAAAGTTGATGACCTGGGAAGAAGTGACCATGGAGAGCAAAAGTCATGGAATAAAGCCAGTATGATTGCCAGGTCCAGAGATCTCTGAGATGGAGGAATCAGAAAGACTTACCATTCATAATGTAGCCAGCACCAGTCTGATGTGAATGAGAAACAAATGGAAGGAAAGAGAAGAAAAGGATTATAAATTAACCAAAAATTATCCCAATAGGTATGCATGGTGCTACTTCTCTGCCAATGATTTTATCAGTGAGTCTCAGATTAGTGTTCACCAAAGGCACAATATTTTCTGACATAAAACCTATCCTTTCATCCCCCCAACTCTTGAAGACTTATGTAATCTCCACTTAATTATTAAGTAATTTAAGATTCAAAAGAAACCCTATGTTAATTATGATTTCCCATGGTCATAGTTTTACCCACATTGCTGATACATATATTCCATAAGCAATAGTACCAACATCTGAGGATCTGCCTCTCACCTGCTTTTAATACACTCAGACAATCTCTTAGAAAGTTAGCGTGTATTTACTACATGACTCCACAATTACACTCCTAGATATTTGCTTAACAGAATGGAAAGCTCCATACATTATGAAAATGTGTGCTCACAAGTGTTTGTGCAACTCTGTACCAAAGAGCTGAAAACTGAGAGCTACACGCCCATCAGTGTGTGCCTGCCTAAACACACTGCAGTGTATTTGCACAATGCAACAAAAATAATAAACTCCAAAGTCACACACATCATGGATAAATTTCAAAAATATGCTTAATGGAAGAGGCCAAAAAGCAAAAAGTACATACTATGTGATTCTATTCATATGGAATTAGAGTATTGTCAAACGCAGTGGTGGTCTAGGGAATGAATTGGGAGGGGGCATGTGGAACAATTTCAGTGTGATGGAAATGTTTTATATCATTGTGGTAAGTACATGGGTACACATATTTGTCAAAACACAGTGGATCACACACTTAAACTGAGTGTCTACTATTATATATAAATTATGTCTTGATATCTTTGGTTCAGGGATGAAACTTAAATGAACCCGACACACATATTAAAGCTAATGCTGGAAAGCAGCTAGAAACAAATGTGTGAGGTTTCTTTCACCTTGGCTTAGGAAAATGTTTCTTAGACAAGACCTGAGAAGCACTAAACATAAAACCATGCATTTATAAGTAAACTTAATCAAAATTGAAAAGCTCACTCTCATTAAAAATACCATTGAGAAAACAGAAATGCAAGCTACAGACTTGGAGGGAATATTCACAATACACGTATCTTCCAAACGACTTTAATCCAGTATTTATAAACACGTCCTAGAATTCAACAATGAAAAAGCAGTCTTATTAAAATAGGCAAAAGACTAGAACAATTTTCTAAAAAGACATATGAATGATCAATAAGAAAACAAAAAAAGCATTCAACACAATTGGATATCAGAGTAATACAAAGTAAAATTAAATGAGATGCTACTTACCCCACTAGAATGACTAATATATTTAGGAAACAAAAACAAAAACAAAAGTGATACAAAACACCTGGCAGTACCAAAAGTTGAAGAGAATATGAGGCAACCAGTGGGAGTATCATGTGGCACAACCGCTTTGAAAAACACTGGGCAGCATCTTATAGAATTAAATATATATATCTACCCAGACATAAGAGAGAGGTATAACAGCAATTGTCCACAAAAGACCTTTACAAAATACGTTCATGGCAGGTTTATTCATAATAGCCAATTAGAGTCAACAACCCAAATGTCTATCAACAGATAAATGGGTAAGTATATTTTTACATATTCATACAACAGAAGACTATGTAGCAATGAAAGAATAGAATGCCATGAAACTTTTTTTTCAACAATAAAAAAGAAGGAAATTCTGTGATTTGCGGCAACATGGATGGAACTTGACGTCATTATGCTCAACAAAACAAGTCAGACAGGGAAAGATAAATACTGTATGACCTCAATTATATGTGGAATCTCATAGAGCTGAAATCAGCCTCAGAGAGTAGAATGGTGGTTGCCAAGGGGGAGGGTAGGGGGGCATTGGGAGATGTTGGTCAAAGGGCACATAGTGGGCGCCTGAGTGGCTCAGTGGGTTAAGCCGCTGCCTTCGGCTCAGGTCATGATCTCAGGGTCCTGGGATCGAGTCCCACATCGGGCTCTCTGCTCAGCAGGGAGCCTGCTTCCCTCTCTCTCTCTGCCTGCCTCTCCATCTACTTGTGATTTCTCTCTGTCAAATAAATAAATAAATAAAATCTTTAAAAACAAAAACAAAAACAAAAAAAACAAAGGGCACATAGTTGTAGTGGTAAGATGAGTAAGTTCTGTGGTCTAAGATACAGCATGATGACCTTGGTTAACAACACTGTTGTGTTATATACTTGAAAGAGGCCAAGAGAGTAGATCTTAAATATTCTCACCACATACACACAAAAGGTAATTTGTGAGGAGTTGAAGTTGTTAGCTGATCTGACTGTGATGATTACTTTACAATATACACGTGTGTATCATTGTTACGTCACACACTGTTATCTCACACAATGCTATATGCCATTAGATGTCAATAAATCCAGAAAAGAGAGAAATCAATACTGTGTTGTCTCAAGGCAGGAAGCAGCTAGAAAGTGGCACAAAGTAATATTTAGGGTGATAGAACTATTTTATTTTTTGATTGCTGTGATGGGTAAGTAGGTGAATGTATTTGCAAAAATTCACTAATAACTTACACTTAAAATACTTGACTTTCACTTATGCAAATTATTTCTCAAATTAAAAATAAGTTAAGGGAAAAAGTGAATGCAAAAGGGAAGTTAAAATCTCCAGTGACCACATTTTTAAGAATTGAATCAACAAAATATACTCAAGAAACTCAAAATACAGTATTAAAAACAGAGAAGGAGAACGCAGTAGAAAAGACATGAGAACAAGAAGAAAAAATAACTCTCAGTGGCAAGAACCTAAAAACCAATTCGCCAACCTGAGAACATCAAAACCAGGAAGCTTATGGTCTCTGGGAACGGCTGGATAATTTCTGGTGACCACTCAAGAGGAGCTCCAACTACAAGGCTAGCAGTGTAGTGGTGTGGCCCAGTCTCCCCTCTGGGTGTGCAGGTAAACCAGTCTCACCAGATGAACTCAGAAATGATCACACTCAGATCACCCACAAAGTTATGACAAGGGAAAACCCAGAAGAACAACACCCCTGTTGGAATTAATGGTGTGCCTGTGTAGTGACAGTACAGATGTTCCTCCACATAAAGGGTTAATGCCCCGTGGGGACCGTACTATGGGTGGGGAGGCTCCCTGGCTACGTGAACACCTTGCCATAAGTAACTCTCTTTCCCACAGCTACCCACACCCAAACATTGACTGATGTAAGTTCATAAAGTTCTGGCCATCTTGGCCCAAAGCAGGGCTCCTCTCAATGGTCATTGTACTATGGATCTCACCCCCAGGGCAGCTGATGCTGCCCCTGGGAGACCCTTCAGCATGACCATCTTCTCTGCCTAGGGCTACTGTGAATCCTATGCATTTACTAATAAACATCCTACATGCCACGCCCTCTCAGAGTGGGCTTCCTGGAGAGCTCACCTGGAAAGAGCCTGGAAGATTCACCCATGAAACAGATGGAAACTCCTACCCAATATTTCAGAATAAGCTGAAAAGAGTTTAAAAAGTCATAGAATGTGCAAAACACTAGCAAAGATCAGAATTTAAAAGAATTCAGTTGTGAGTGATTAGAGGAGGAGACGTCTTGGAAAGCAAAAGGATAGATTAGAAGCAGCTAGAAATGAACCAAAAACCACTTCATAAATGAAGTCTGAACTTGGGAGAGCATACACCTAAATAAACATGGTGGACAAGGTCATCAATGGGAAAAGCAGATATGAAAGAGGAAGAACTAGAAAAAGGATGAAGATGATTCTGGAGAATGCATCCTCTAGATTTCTGTCCTTAGAAAGCCTGAAGCCAGCCAAGCAGTGAGGCATGCCATGAGAAGACACAAGGGTTGTTTCTGTTGGAGAAAGAAGAGAGAGTGATGAGATGTTAGTGACATTCCAGGTGTGAGCTATTTAGGTTGACTCTGTGAAATTTGGTTGCTGTGCCAATCATGATTTGCACACTTTTCTAGAAAAGTCTAGAAAATATCAGTGAGTTCAGCTTCCATAAAAAGTGAACATGAGAGGAGGAGTCAAGATGGTGGAGAAATAGCAGGCTGAGAATACATCAGGTAGCAGGAGGTCAGCTAGATAGCTTATCTAAAGATTACAAACACCTACAAATTCAACAGGAGATCGAAGAGAAGAAGAACAGCAATTCTAGAAAGAGAAAATCAACCCCTTTTTGAAAGGGTGCACTGAGGAGCTGGACCCCGAGCTCTCAGCTCCTCCAGGCTGGAGACTGGGAGGTCACCATTTTCTTTCCCATCCTCTGGAACTCTACGGAAAGCATTCAGGGAACAAAAGCTCCTGAAAGCAAACCCGAGCTGATTACTCAGCCCAGCCCCTGGTAAGGGTGGTGAAATTCTGCTTGGGGCAAAGACACTTGAGAATCACTACAGCAGGCCCCTCCCCCAGAAGATCAACAAGAAATCCAGCCAGGACCAAGTTCACCTACCAAGGAGTGCAGGTTCAATACCAAGGAGAGCAGCGGAATTCCAGAGGAGAAAGCAAAGCACAGAACTCATGGCTTTCTCTCCATGATTCTTTAGACTTGCAGTTAATTTTATTTTTTTTCAAAGTTTTTTCCTTTTTTTCTTCTTCTGCTAATGTTTTTAACTTTTAACCTTTTCTTTTTTAACGTTTTTTTAACTAGTTTATCTAATATATATATATATATATATTCTTTTTTATATTTTTTCTTTATTCTTTTTTTTCATTGTTTCTTTTCTTTCTTTTTTTTTCCTGAACCTCTTTTTATCCCCTTTCTCCCCCCACCCCCATGATTTGGGATCTCTTCTGATTTGGTTAAAGCGTATTTTCCTGGGGTCTTTGCCACCCTTTTAATATTTTACTTGCTCCTTCATAAATTCTTATCTAGACAAAATGACAAGGTGGAAAAATTCACCACAAAAAAAAAAAAAATAAGAACAAGAGGCAGTACCAAAGGCTAGGGACCTAATCAATACAGACATTGATAATATATCAGATCTAGAGTTCAGAATGATGATTCTCAAGGTTCTAGCCAGGCTCGAAAAAGGCATGGAAGATATTAGAGAAACCCTCTCAGGAGATATAAAAGCCCTTTATGTAGAAATAAAAGAACTAAAATCTAACCAAGTTGAAATCAAAAAAGCTATTAATGAGGTGCAATAAAAAATGGAGGCTCTCACTGCTAGGATAAATGAGGCAGAAGAAAGAATTAGTGATATAGAAGACCAAATGACAGAGAATAAAGAAGCTGGGTAAAAGAGGGACAAACAGCTACTGGATCATGACGGGAGAATTTAAAAGATAAGTGACACCATAAGACGAAACAACATTAGAATAATTGGGATCCAGAAGAAGAAGAAAGAAAGAGGGGAGCAGAAGGTATATTGGAGAGAATTTCCCTAATAGGCAAAGGGAACAAGCATCAAAATCCAGGGGGTGCAGAGAACCCCTCTCAAAATCAATAAGAATAGGTCCACACCCCATCATCTAATAGTAAAACTTATAAGTCTTAGCGACAAAGAGAAAATCCTGAAAACAGCCTGGGAAATGAAGTCTGTAACATACAATGGTAAAAATATAGATAGACAGCAGACTTATCCAGACTTATCCAGAGACCTGGCAGGCCAGAAAGAGCTGGCATGATATATTCAGAGTACTAAACGAGAAAAACATGCATCCAAGAATACTATATCCAGCTAGGCTATCATTGAAAATAGAAGGAGAGATAAAAACTTCCAGGACAAACAAAAACTGAAAAAATTTGCAAACACCAAACCAGCTCTACAGGAAATATTGAAAGGGGTCCTTTAAGCAAAGAGAGATCCTAAAAGTAGTAGATCAGAAAGAAACAGAGACAATATACAGTAACAGTCACCTTACAGGCAATACAATGGCACTAAAATCATATCTCTCAATAGTTACCCTGAATGTTAATGGGCTAAATGTCCCAATCAAAAGACACAGGTATCAGAATGGATAAAAAAACAAAACCCATCTATATGTTGCCTATAAGAAACTCATTTTAGACCCGAAGACACCTCCAGATTTAAAGTGAGGGGGTGGAAAACAATTTACCATGCTAATGGACATCAGAAGAAAGCTGGGGTGGTAATCCTTATATCAGATCAATTAGATTTTAAGCCAAAGACTAAAATAAGAGATGAGGAAGGACACTATATCATACTCAAAGGGTCTGTGCAACAAGAAGATCTAACAATTTTAAATATCTATGCCCCTAACATGGGAGCAGCCAACTATATAAACCAATTAATAACAAAATCAAAGAAACACATCAAAAATAATACAATAATAGTAGGGGACTTTAACACTCCCCTCGCTGAAATGAGGAACATTCTCCAGAATAGATCACATCCTGGGTCCTAAATCAGGTCTCAACACGTATCAAAAGATTGGAATGATTCCCTGCATATTTTCAGACCACAATGCTCTGAAGCTAAAACTCAATCACAAGAGGAAATTTGGAAAGAACACAAATACATGGAGACTAAACAGCATCCTTTTAAAGAATGAATGGGTCAACCAAGAAATTAAAGAAGAATTGAAAAAAATCATGGAAACAACTGATAATGAAAACATAATGGTTCAAAATCTGTGGGACACAGCAAAGGCAGTCCTAAGAGGAAAATATATAGCAGTACAAGCCTTTCTCAAGAAACAAGAAACGTCTCAAGTACACAACCTAACCCTACACCTAAAGGAGCTGGAGAATGAACAAGAAAGAAACCCTAAACCCAGCAGGAGAAGAGAAATCATAACAATCAGAGCAGAAATCAATGAAAGAGAAACCAAAAAAACAATAGAGCAAATCAATGAAACTAGGAGCTAGTTCTTTGAAAGAATTAATAAGATTGATAAACTCCTGGCCAGACTTATCAAAAAGAAAAGAGAAAGGACCCAAATAAATAAAATCATGAATGAAAGAGGAGAGATCACATCTAACATCAAAGAAATACAAACAATTATAAGAACATACTATGAGCAACTCTACGCCAACAAATTTGACAATCTGGAAGAAATGGATGCATTCCTAGAGACATATAAACTACCACAACTGAACCAGGAAGAAATAGAAAACCTGAACAGATCCATATCCAGTAAGGAGATTGAAACAGTCATCAAAAATCTCCAAACAAACAAAAGCCCAGGGCCAGACGGCTTCCCAGCGGAATGCTACCAAACATTTAAAGAAGAACTAATTCCTATTCTCCTGACTGTTCCAAAAAATAGAAATGGAAGGAAAACTTCCAAACTCATTTTATGAGGCCAGCATCACCTTGATCCCAAAACCGGACAAGGATCCCATCAAAAAAGAGAACTACAGACCAATATCCTTGATGAACACAGATGCAAAAATTCTCACCAAAATACTAGCCAACAGGATTCAACAGTACATTAAAGGATTATTCTCCACGACCAAGTGGGATTTATTCCAGGGCTGCAAGGTTGGTTCAACATCTGCAAATCAATCAATGTGATACAACACATCAATAAAAGAAAGAACAAGAACCATATGATACTCTCAATAGATGCTGAAAAAGCATTTGACAAAGTACAGCATCCCTTCCTGATCAAAACTCTTCAAAGTATAGGGATAGAGGGCACATACCTCAATACTATCAAAGCCATCTATGAAAAACCCACCGCAAATATCATTCTCAATGGAGAAAAACCGAAAGCTTTTCTGCTAAGGTCAGGAACATGGCAGCGATGTCCATTATCACCAGTGCTATTTAAAATAATACTAGAATTCTTAGCCTCAGCAATCAGACAACAAAAGGAAATTTAAGGCATCCAAATAGGCAAAGAAGAAATAAAACTATAACTCTTAACAGATGATATGATACTATATGTGGAAAACCCCAAAGAGTCCACTCCAAAACTGCTAGAACTTGTACAGGAATTCAGTGAAGTGTCAGGATATAAAATCAATGCACAGAAATCAGTTGCATTTCTCTACACCAACAACAAGACAGAAGAAGGAGAAATTAAGGAGTCAATCCCATTTACAATTGCACCCAAAACTATAAGATACCTAGGAATAAGCCTAACCAAAGAGGCTAAGAATCTGTACTCAGAAAACTATAAAGTACTCATGAAAGAAATTGAGGAAGACACAAAGAAATGGAAAAGTGTTCCATGCTCCTGGATTTGGAAAACAAGTATTGTGAAATGTCTATTCTACCTAAAGCAATCTATACATTTAATGCAATCCCTGCCAAAATCCCATCCATTTTTTTTCAAAGAATTGGAACAAATAATCCTAAAATTTATATGGAACCAGAAAAGATCCTGAATAGCCAAAGAAATTGAGGAAGACACAAAGAAATGGAAAAATGTTCCATGCTCCTGGATTTGGAGAACAAATATTATGAAAATGTCTATCCTACCTAAAGCAATCTACATATTTAATGCAATTCCTATCAAAATACCATCCATTTTTTTTAAGAAATGGAACAAATAATCCTAAAATTTATATGGAACCAGAAAAGACCTCGAATAGCCAAAGGAATATTGAAAAAGAAACCCAAAGTTGGTGGCATCATGATTCTGGACTTCAAGCTCTATTACAAAGCTGTCATCATCAAGACAGCATGGTACTGGCACAAAAACAGACACATAGATCAATGTAACAGAATAGAGAGCCCAGAAACAGACCCTCAATTCTATGGTCAACTAATCTTCAACAAAGCAAGAAAGAATGTCCAATGGAAAAAAGACAGCCTCTTCAATAAACGGTGTTGGGAAAATTGGACAGCCACATGCAGAAAAATGAAATTGGACCATTTCCTTACACCACACACGAAAATAGACCCAAAATGGATGAAGGACCTCAATGTGAGAAAGGAATCCTTCAAAATCCTTGAGGAGAACACAGGCAGCAACCTCTTCAACCTCAGTTGCAGCAACATCTTCCTAGGAACATCGCCAAAGGCAAGGGAAGCAAGGGCAAAAATGAATTATTGGGATTTCATAAAGATCAAAAGCTTTTGCACAGCAAAGGAAACAGTTAACAAAACCAAAAGACAACTGACAGAATGGGAGAAGATATTTGCAAACGACATATCAGATAAAGCGTTAGTGTCTAAAATCTATAAAGAACTTAGCAAACTCAACACCCAAAGAACAAATAATCCAATCAAGAAATGGGCAGAGGACATGAACAGACATTTCTGCAAAGAAGACATCCAGATGGCCAACAGACACATGAAAAAGTGCTCCATATCACTCGGCATCAGGGAAATACAAATCAAAACCACAATGAGATACCACCTCACACCAGTCAGAATGGCTAAAATTAACAAGCCAGGAAATGACAGATGCTAGCGAGGATGCTGGAGAAAGGGGACACTGTTGGTGGGAAAGCAAGTTGGTGCAACCACTCTGGAAAACAGCATGGAGGTTCCTCAAAATGTTGAAAATAGAACTGCCCTATGACCCAGCAATTGCACTACTGAGTATTTACCCTAAAGATACAAACATAGTGATCCAAAGGGGCACGTGCACCCGAATGTTTATAGCAGCAATGTCTACAATAGCCAAACTATGGAAAGAACCTAGATGTCCATCAACAGATGAATGGATCAAGAAGATGTGGTATATATACACAATGGAATACTATGCAGCCATCAAAAGAAACGAAATCTTGCCATTTGTGATGACATGGATGGAACTAGAGGGTATCATGCTTAGCAAAACAAGTCAATTGAAGAAGGACAACTGTCATATGATCTCCCTGATATGAGGAAGTGGAGATTCAACATGGGGAGTTAAGGGGATAGGAGAATAAATGAAACAAGATGGGATTGGGAGTGAAAAAACCATAAGTGACTCTTAATCTCATAAAACAAACTGAGGGTTGATGGGGGGGCGTTTGGGAGGTGGGGGGGTTGGGTGAGGGGGGTGGGGTTATGGACCTTGGGGAGGGTATGTGCTATGGTGAGTGCTGTGAAGTGTGTGAACCTGGCAATTCAGAGACCCATATCCCTGGGGATTAAAACATATTGTATGTTTATGTAAAATAAAAAATTTTTAGCAAAGTGAACATGATACACTGGTTTTTCATGAATGGAATATGTTTTATATGGAGATATTAGCAATAATATTTTATGTTCTTTCCATTTTTATATTTCCTCTGAAAATATTTTTTCTTACATCTTGACCTCCATGTTTTACGTTCAAGCCCTCTTTAAATGCCTGGCAAGCCTTGGATGTTCAAATATATTCTGGACTCTGGGACTGAAAAGCTTGCTAGAAGCTCTCTCCATGGATGTTCCTAGGACTGGTGGGCTCTCTGTAGGAGGAGTGTCAGGCAGAGCAAAGTTGTTCATTTTGTTGAGGTGACTCCTAACTTCCAGTCACCTCTGGCAGAAAGAGATGGTCCTGTTTCCCTTCTGGAGCCCGAGGTCCAGAAGGTCCAGAAGGGAGAGGCCAGTGGATCCTCCGTGCTGTGGGCACACTCACATGCACACTCACCTCTGCTTCAAGTACAGCTCCTGCTGACCCACCTGCTCTGGAAAGGAAACCCCCAGGCTCACCCCACATGGAACAAATGGAAAACAACCCTTTCACACGACAATCTGTGACATCTTTCTTAGCAGCTTGTGATGAGATGCAAAGCAGTGAGGGAATGTTATAGAACGTAACATTACTGAGACATCCCATCAGTGCACACACACGAGAATAGGATGTCAGATGTTTCCTCCTTCCGTTTCTCTAATACTTTCTTTATTTATATTTTAATTCAAATTTTAGGCAGTGAACATACAGTGCAATATTGGTTTCTGAAGTAGAACCCAGCGCCTCATCATCTGGGCACAACCCCTAGTGATCATCACAGCAGGTGCCGTCCTTCATGCCTCTCCCCCATCTAGCCCACCCCCACTCCCCTCCCCTCTGTCAACCCTCAGGTTGTTCTCCATCCTTGGCAGTCTCTGACGGCTTGTTTCCCTCTCTCCTCTTTCTCTTTTCCCCCTTCTCACGTTCGTCTGTTTTCTTTCTTAAATTCCACATGAGTGAGATCATATGGTATTTGTCTTTCTCTGACTGACTTATTTCACTTAGCATTTTTATTGTGTTTTACTGAAGTATTGGCTTGTGGGGAAATGGGCAAAGAAAAGAAAAGAAAAGAAATCGGTCCTTCCTGCAGGTGATCTGAGCAGTACCGATTGAGAAGCTGGGCTCCTCCCTGAGACACTAACCAATCTTGCTCATTTCCACCACCCTGGGCAGGCTCGAGTGTGAGGAGGATGTCCAGACGCAGTTCTGTGCTGGGACCCGGTTTGTTTTCGGTGGGTTTCCCACCTTGTGCAGGTTTCCCACCTTTCAGCTTTGTCCCTTCTGCTTAGAATCATTTTTATTTTCCCTTTATAATTTTTTCTATCCTTCCTGTGTCTTATCCTCTCCTATTTGCTTCTTGATGAGAGCTTTTGTGTTTACTATGTTAGTGGGTTTCAGAATAAAATGCATCTGTGGAATCCCAAAAAGTTTACTTAACTTTAAAAGATAGATTTCGTAACAAAATTCACAAGTCAGTATTGCTAGAAATATAATTGTGAAGTACTTGAAATGAGCACAATGAAACAATGACATGTACACACAAAACAGATCATGATCTCTCATAGTAAGATGGCTTAATTACAAAATCCAGAAGATATCCATACTATGATATTATTTTAAGTTAAATAAAAATATTTCATTAGGAAAACATTAAAATGCATGAATTCTAAAAATAGAACTTGTACCAGTCACATTCTGTCACTAACACACACACACACACAATAAATAAATAATAGAAGTTACTTAAATATTAGCAAGGAAATATCTGTCATGGATAAATACCTGTTTCTAAAAAAATATTTGGGCAATAAATGAAAATTGCAAATATATTAGGAAGGAAATTTTTAAAAAGGACAGAATGAACTAATGGAAATGGCCTATGCCGTGTTTACAAAGATACATAGTGCTTTAAGTGTCTTAATTATTAACGACTAAGAGTGAAAATAATATAAAAAGCCCCAATCCAAAACGTGAAAAACGGGAGATAAAAATAGAGATGTAATCACTTTAAAATATGCATTATTGATGATTATACACTTGAATTTGAAAATCTAAATACATTTAACAAGAGAGTGCAGTTACATTTTACCTGGAAATGGAGTCACGTGTGAAACATGAACTTCGATTTCAGTCATGAGGCTTCAAAGAGAATATCGATATGCTGTGGTGTGTCCAGACGACCGTACACCAGAAGACAGAGTGTCTGAAATTCAGGTCCTGTAGGTAATGGGTAACGTCCTAATTGTCATAATCACCTCAAACATCTGTGAGCCAAGGTTGGAGTCAGTGTATGACACGAGAGACTTAAAATGTGAAAACTGTAGAAAGGCAAGTGTCCACTGCAACAAGGGGAAAGCATCAGGTACCGGCTCAGCACAGGACAGGTTCCCTGGGAGGTACTGTGGAACGACCCTCTGTACAGGGGACATGTGGGACAAGATGGCCATCAGTCATTGGGTAGCTCCCTCTCCTTAATGAATTTAATGTGGAATGCCATGGAGACCTCTCCTCCAGCTTGCTTATGGGGACTGGATGGTGGATTATTTTTTCCACTCATTTATGGTGCATATCTTCTATGTTACAGAACAAGTGGTTCAGAGGGGTAGTCAGAAAAAGCACCTAGAAATACCATCTTCAGAGAAGTGGAAGAAGAAAAGGTCCTTGCCAAGATGCCCCAAACCTCTGTTAATATGAGCTTCCACTCTATGCCACTGTACATTTTACATGTGCTTTCTTTCATCTTATCCATTAGATACAAACAAAACCCCTGGAAATTAGAAAAGGAAAATTATACTATCTTTATTTTCCATATTATAACATTCAGATTCAGAGAGCAGTTGTGACTTTCTTAACGTCATGGCTTAAACAGTGTTGGGATGAAACCGAATTCCTAGTGCAGTAAATGATTTCCCCATCATGTCATGCCCCATGTCTAAGTCAGCTTCAGACTCAAGCACCTCCTCTTAAGCTGGACATAACCTTAAACGAAGAGAACCATCAGAGCTTTGGGACAAACAAGCCAAAGACAGAGCAAGAGATAAAGGTTTTTTAGAGACTTTTGAGAACTATAAGTCATGAGGAGGAGAGCTAACCTCTAGGGACCGACGCTGTGCTATCTCCTTGAATCTTTGCAAGAGCCTTGAGAGGAACATATTACCATGCCTGCTTTAATAACAGAACATTTATACCCTGAAACATCAAACAGCTTGTCTGAGGGAACACACTTATATGGACAGATATTATCAGAAACTGTTATGGACTAAACATGTAGGGACACATTTGGCCCAAATGTGTGTGAAAACGTTCTGATTATAAAGACTTAAGAGAAACCCCAGTCTTCCCAATCATTTTCTGAATAGCCAGCTGTACATCTTTGTTCCTAAGGCTGTATACCATAGGGTTCAACAGTGGGGTAATGATAGTATAGGTCACTGTCACCAGCCTGTCTTTGCCTGATGAATATTTAGCTGAGGGCCGAAGATAGACAGAGGAAGCACATCCGTAGTGGACAATGACCACAATAAGATGGGAGGCACAGGTGGAGAAGGCTTTCCGTTTGCCTTCAGCAGATGGGATCTTCAGGATGGTATGGACAATGAAGCCATAAGAAATACAGATGAAGATCAAGGGTACAAGAAGCACCAAGACTCCGCAGATGAAGATGACCAGCTCATGGATATAGGTTTCAGCACAGGCAAGACGGATAACTGGTGAGATGTCACAAAAGTAGTGGTTGACTTTGTTGGGGCCACAGAAAGGGAGGCTGAAGACCAAAGTCGTTCCTACCAGAGATATTAGGAAGCCACTAACAATACAGCTTGCTGCCAGCTGTCCACACACCCTCCAGTTCATGAGAACGGGGTAGCGCAAAGGCTGGCAGATGGCAGTGTAGCGGTCATAACCCATAACTCCCAGAAGCAGGCAATTGGTGACAGCAAAACCGAGGAAAAAGAACATCTGTGTGGCACAGCCCGTGAAGGAGAGTGTCCTGAGGACAGAGAGCAGGTTGATAAGCATCTTGGGCAGGATAACAATTGTGTAGAAGACTTCAGAGGTTGAAAGGACACAGAGAAAAAAGTACATGGGTGTGTGAAGGCTGCGGTCCAGGTGGATGACAGAGATGATGGTGAAGTTTCCACTCAGGATGATCAAATAGAGGCAGAGAAAAAGCACAAAGAGGACAGGCTGCAAGTCACCAAAGCTAGAGAAACCCAGCAGAAGGAACTCAGTGACCTGGGAAGAATTGGCCATGGAGGGGATGCTGCAGAACAAAGTCAGTGTGATCAGGTCCAGGGACCCCTGGGATGGCGGAATCAGAGAGACTTATCCTTCATAACATAGCCAGCACCAGTCTGGTGTGAATGGGAAATAAAGAGAAAAAAAGCATTATAGATTAACCAAAAGTTATCCTAAGTCAATATGTATCCACAGTGCTGTTTCTCTGTCGATGATTTTATCAGTGAGTCTGGGGTTAGTGTTCCCGTGAAGGCACAGTATTTGTTGACATAAAACCAGTCCTTTCCTCCCCCCCCACTCCACTCTTGCAGACTTATGTTCTCTCCACTTAATTCTTTGGTAACCTAAATTTCAAAAGAAACCTTATGTTAATTATGATTTTCCATGATCATAGTTTTATCCATATTGCTGATACATATATTCCATAAGCAATAGCACCAGTGTCCGAGGGTATGCTTCTTACCTGCTTTTAATACATTCGTCATCTAGGGAAACATCCTTGATCTGTCTTTGTGCCGCTGGCTTCTGAAGAGTACAGCTCCTTTTCTTTACTGACCGTTGACCCCATTTCCATGCAGTCGTTCATGAAAGGTTAATTTGGTTTAGAACTACTCCCTCTGTGTTAGAACTAGTTTGATAATCCCCTGCCCACCCTTGTAGGACAGTAAGCCTGATTTCTCTTGCAGAAAACCCATGGCTGGAAGAATTTAGCTTTGATTCCACATTAGCTGGTTGCCCATTGGGTTTCATGTCTTATCCTGGATTCACTGGACTTGGAGACTCAACAGACCGTCTTTCCCAGGATCCGTCTCTGAACTGCTGAGTAGGCAGGCTCACATACTTTCCCTAATGTTTCTGCTAAGTTATTGCTCCTAGTGATAGATTATATGTATTTTAATCGAGATCATTCTTGTCCTCTTCCAACCCTTCTCCAGATCTATTCCTTCACAAGGATTCTTTGTCTCAGTAAACAGATCCAAAATCCTCCCCATCACGTAAATTCCTGAGACATCTTTAAACACATGATTTTTCTCATCCTCAATCTATTTTTGATCTGCAATACTTTTAGGATCATTTCTTCTTTTCTGTAAATTAGTTCTTGTCTGGGCATGAGTGACAGACCTGCTGGATTATATTTTGTTCTACTCTAAGCCATCCTCCTTTGTGCCCTCAGAGCTGTCTTCTTACAAGACAAATCTTAACTCTGTTAACAAACCTAAATGACCCTTAACTATCTGCAAACTTAAATCAATCATACTCTGTGTCTCGTATTTTTTCCCAAATGCAATAATACCCCTATTACCCCTATGCATATGTGCTGCCAAAGCAAGCACACTCCTATGCAATAATAATTTAAAAAAACTGAAATATTGACATTTGCAATGATGTGGATGGAACTAGAGGGTATTACCCTAAGTGAAATAAATCAATCATGGGAAGACAATTATATACTCTCTCTGATATGAGGAATTTGAGAGGCAGGGTGGGGGTGGGGGGAAGGTAGGGGAAAATGAAGCAAGATGTGACCTGGGGGTAAACGAACCATAAGAGACTCATAATCTCAGGATACAAACTGAAGGTTGCTAGGGGGGAGGCGGTGGGAGGGATAGGGAGGCTGGTTGTGGACACGGGGGAGGGTATGTGCTACACTGCTGTGAACTGTGTAAGACTGATGATTCACAGACCTGTACCCCTGAAACAAATAATACATTATATGTTAATTTAAAAAAAGAAAGAAAATAAATAAAAGTCAAAATACCAGTTAAAAAAAAAAATTACTGCTCTCTGACCATCAAGTGGTTTTCTCCTTAACTAACTAAACTTGTAAATTTTCATTTGAATAGTTAGTCTTAAAGACCTATGCAAATAATAAAGGTTCTATCATCATTTGCTCTTTTGCTTAGTCAAAGGTGTAGAAAATTTTAAAATGGGACTAAAATCAGGAGCTTTCTCTTCTATTTTGGTATCATTGAATTGCCCATCTGTGGACTTTGTAAGTAAGAAACACACACCAAGGTCTTGACTGGGAACAGTCTCCCCTGGGGCTCTTCCTGAGATGCCATCTTCAACTTTCCAGCATCCCAGTCTTCATCATTTGAGTTTTCTCTTTCATAGGACCATCTCCAGAAAGAGCAGTGACCTGTCACCCAGGGAGGGTTGGGGTTTCTGTGGAAACAAAGAAAGGCCATGTTACTGGGTGACCATGTTGTGACCCTCCCCCACTGCACTCACAAGACATCACCTACTTTCTCAGAGTCATCCTTGGAATCTATGCAAGAATTGAAATTTGAAAAGAAATTCCTTATTAAAACAGACAAACAAACAAACATACTGTCTCTCCTTAACGTGGCTGAGGATGCTGCATAAAATATTTGGTGAATAGAAGAGCTTGGAAGGGAAGAATCTACAGATTCAGAGAAAAGCTTTGGGAAAATAAGGGCAGGGGAGAAAATAAATAAAATTGTGTAACTCAATCTTCTTCTTAACAGGTGGAAAAGTGAATTGATTTCTCATTACCTTGCTCAATGACTTTATGTGGAGGCGAAGCCAGTTCCTTAAGCTGGTTAAAAAGACAGCTAATTCTTCACCCCCAATTCCCTTTACAACTTTCTCCTCTAAATCTCCATCACACAGAAATTAAATTAAATACTTACAGTTTTCTTTTTTTTAAAGTATATTTTAAAATATACTCAGAGAGAGAGAGAGGGAGTGAGTACAAGCAGGGGAAGTGGCAGAAGAAGAAGCAGTTTCTCCACTGAGCAAAGAGCCTGATGCAGACTCTATCCCAAAACCCCTAGATCATGACCTAAGCTGAAGGCAGACCTTTAACCAACTGAGCCACACAGGCATCCCTGAAATACTTAGATTTTTCTATATATGCTTTTGATTTTCAAGACTTCATGCTGAGAAAATGTGTGTGCAAGAGATAGAGACAGATACAGAAGACAGAATTAGGGAGAAAGAGACAGAAAGGGAGGGAGAGAGAAGGATAGAAGGATAGAAAGAGAGAGGGAGAGAGAATGAGACAGAGAGAAAGTAGAGGCCTCTATACTCTCTTACCTTCATCTAGGGCACCCCCATTGTTCACATTTTTTTAAAGACACCAGTTGTTGAACTTTCTCTAATCTGTACAGGGAGAATTTGTTGTTTCTACTATATGGAACATTTAGTGAATTTCAAGATTGTTTTCTGTGTCGTTATCAAAATACTCAACCTGTTGTGTACAAATTATTTCTTCCAGTAGACTGGAAAACCTCAGGAACAAAGACCATACCTTCGTCTCTATGAAAACTTACCCAATGTTTAAATTAATAAGATATAAGTGCTTGATGAATAAGTAAATCAAATAGTCCATTAATGAATTAGTAAGGATCCCAATTAGTTCCTTCTACAGCAGCTGGGTTACCTTGGTACCACCACGTGCTCCTAAGTGAAAACATGGCCTGCATTCTCTGTCCATTCCATGTTCTCTATAAATTTTCATTTTCATCCTTTCTCAGTCTCATACTGTATCCCCAAACTCACATGAAACAATCAAACTGAGTCTGTGGCCCTGCCTTCTAGTTGACCTCCATCTCCAGGCTCAAAGTTTTCACCATCCAGTTGTCTTTTCTAACATTTTATCACATTTCCCACTACTTATCAGGAGGGGAAAGTAAATCACTGACTCATGAAAAAACTCAATTTAAATTTTGACATACAAGAAATGACGGTATTGTCACCATTCTTCTCAATGTGGAAATCATAGTCCCTAAATAAAAATAAAAATTTTGCAGTCCTTCAAATCAATGCTAGTGCCTGGTGGTATGCTGGCCTCTTCATTCACAGACACTTCCTTGAATCTTCTATGAGGTTTTCTAGGTGAAACTTGCAAAATTGTCTTCCCCGTCATAATGTGCTAGAGTTCTTCTCTGGTTTTCCATCAACCGTCTGAACCAATATAAGGAAACTGTCTGTACGACTCCACAGAAAGTATCACCTGTGCCTCTTCTCCATGGGTGGTTTAGCTCATGCCTCAATGAGCATCACCAAGGGCATTTTTCCTTTCTGCACTGGCATGGCCTGAATGCCTTCTTGGTAATTGAGATCCCCTCCTCCACAGGGAGCTAATTACCGCATGGTGCCCAGTGCTTGTCCATAATTTCCCCAATTAGCAGGTGGAATGATAGTAATACACTAAGAGAATTTGTTGGTCAAAGAGAAGGTCGTTTTTAATACACCATGGTCATTAGTTGGTTTCCTCTTCAAAATTCTCTGGGGACTCATTAGGAAGCTGAACATTTTCTGGGCACCACTGTTAAAACAAACATCAATAGAGTTTGAGTTTCCCTACCTAATGACTCTAAATTTTCATTCTCAGGTTGGAGGAAAATGTAAATTTTGCAGTCTCATTTTTGACATCTGTAGGAGGGGAAGAAAGGGACAAACAAAGGACAGACTACCAGAAAGGCAGAGGCAGCATAAGTGTTTCAGACTCATGGGAAACGTACTCGTTCCTAGAATATACTGTGAACATGATTAGTATTTGTTCAATAAACAAATAAACAAGATAAATTTAGGTCATGGAGAAAAATATGGGGGTTCCCTGGTGGAGGAAGGTTTTAGCTTAGATGTCTCCTTTGGTAGAATGTCCTCCTGTTTTCAGATTGAGTATTATTCCCTCTCCCAGTGAGTCCAGACACTTGGGCTGGAAATAGGACAGATGCTAGGAACTGAGAGAAATGATAGAGAAGGACTAAAAATATGGAGATGGGAAATTATGCCCATGAATCACAAACTAAACAAGGGAGGAATCTGGATACTTGACAGTTTAATATTCAGACCAGGAGTATTAATAAACAACAAAAGACAGTAACAAAAAATACTTTTTTAATGTTAATAACTATAATTCACAATGAAATCATAATAGACATGAATTTTACATCCCCTCTCCAAAAACGCAGGTGCAATCTTTGTAAGAGAGAAGCTGTAAGATGTTTACAAGGAGACACACTAATAATGGATAACTTTCATAAACAGAGCAGGAAGAAAAATATCTCTAAGAAGTTCGTAGGGCTAAGCAATGAATAGTGAAGTATATCAGAGAAGTATCTATTGGAATTGGTGTTCTAATGAAGGAGTACACATATTCTTATCAAGGCACATGAAGTATGTATGAATTTTGGCTGTGTATTGAGTCACAATAAAAATTTCAACCAAGGTCACAAACTAGTAAAAATAACAAATGATATTCTCAATCCCGGTGTAATAAACTATCCAATGACTAACAGAGAAAAATGGATTTTCTACCTGAGAATTTTAAAATCTATGAAATAATAGGAAATCCAAGCAAAGTGAAATAAATTCTAGGAAATAATATAAATTACACTCCATGTATCAGAATATGTGGATTAAGTTTAAAGCGAGCATGATAGAAAATTTTACAGAATAATTATATACATAAATAAAACTTAAAAAAATGTCATGTAGAAAGCATGAGAAGGTCAGAAATAGAACGTCAACTTAAAAGAAAATTCAAATGAAAGATAATACAAACAACATTAAAAATAACAATATGGGGGGGAAACCTAGAATGCATCCATTCATTCACACGAATGTTAGCTTTTTGAAAACAAGTGGCAAGACAGATAAAATATACAAACTACTACTATATGAACCATAAATTTAAAAAAATAAGCAAAAAATATGCACAATATAAAATGACAGAGGAGAAAACCATTATAGGAATTTTCATATCTCAAAATATTTTGTAAATATTTTACAAAGAATTTTGAAAGTCTAGATGAAGTGAATGATTTTGTAGAGCACTAAATTCCAGATATGATCCATTAAAAATAAAAATGACAATGCAGGAAAATTTTCTTGAAAGAAATAGAAGTTATTATCATAGGACTATGCCTCAAATAGACATTGTGCCTGTATTATTTCACAAAATTTCAATTAAACTCCAAACATGAAGTGATCTCAACCTAACATTCAAAGAACTCAGTAAAAGCTTCTTTAAGAAAAAGAGAAAAACCTGTTTAAATCTTCAAATCACAAAAGTTAAAAAATCTTGCAACTATATCGATAAAATGCAAAAACAAATTAAACAGAAATATTATACCACTGAATGAAAAAATTGGAAACTAAGTTTAAAGATATTAACAGATTCTATGATTAGTGGATAATCAATGATTTGTATAAAATGAAATATTTACTTGCAACATAGACACAACTAAAAATATTAGAAAACAATAGGAAATTTCTCAAAGATTATAAAAATGTTGATAAAAACCTATGACAAAGTGATGGATAAAAACTAAAACTCTAAAGTAGGAAATGGGTGTAGACATAAAGTTGATAAAATAAAAGGCATACAATTCACTGAATAGTTAATTTTTTTTAAAAGATTTTATTTAGGGGCACCTGGGTGGCTCAGTGGGTTAAAGCCTCTGCCTTTGGCTCAGGTCATGGTCTCAGGATCCTGGGGTCGAGCCCCACATCCAGCTCTCTGTTCCGCGGGGAGCCTGCTTCCTCCTCTCTCTCTCTGCCTGCCTCTCTGCCTACTTGTGATCTCTGTCAAGTAAATAAATAAAATCTTAAAAAAAAAGATTTTATTTATTTATTTGACAGACAAAATCACAAGTAGGCAGAGGCTTTAACCCACTGAGCCACCCAGGTGCCCTGAATATGTAAAATTTAATTTTAATGAATCAATTTAATTGAAAGGATGTGAAATCTGGCCCATTACCCTTCGAAGGGCTGACTTGAACTCCTTATTCCTCAGACTGTAAATCATCGGATTGAACAGTGGAGTGAGGATGGTGTAGGCCACAGATATAAGGGTGTCCTGACTTGATGAGTAGCTGGACTTGGGCCTTAAGTAGATGAAAGAGGCACAGCCATAATGCACCGTTACCACAATGAGATGGGAGGCACAGGTGGAGAAGGCCTTGTACCTGCCGGTGGAGGATGGGATCTTCAAAATGGCAGAAATGATGCGGATGTAAGAGACCAAGATAAGTAGCAGGGGAATGACCAAGACGAATACACCAATCATGAAAATGACCAACTGACTGAGGCGGGAGTGGTGGGATGCCACCTTGAGGACAGGGGCAATGTCACAGAAGAAATGATGGAGCTGGTTGGAGGAATGGAAGGGCAAATGAAATACTAGGGAGGTGATAATCTGTGCAATAGTAAAGCCACAGGCACAGGCAGCGCCCACTAGTCCCACACACACCCGGGGTCCCATGAGCTCCGTGTAGCGCAGAGGGTTACAGATGGCCACGTAGCGGTCATAGCCCATGGCTGCCAGCAGGAAGGAGTGAGAACAGCCAAGGAAGAGGAAGGTGAACATCTGGATGGCACAACCCAGGAAGGAGATGGTCTTTTTCTGGGCCAGCAGGTCCACCAGCATCTTGGGTACAATGACGAATGTATAGCAGGTCTCAGAGCAGGAGAGGACGGCAAGGAAGAAGTACATGGGGGTGTGAAGGGCTCTGTCCAGCACAATGGTGGAAATGATGATGGCATTGGTGCCCAGGGTGAACAGGTAGATGGGCAGGAAGGCTATGAAGAGCAGCCACTGCAGCCCAGCCAGAGAAGAAAAGCCAAGGAAGACGAATTCCCTCACCAGGGTCTCATTGCCCCACTCCATGCAGAATGCCTCCAAAGAGGAGAGTCAGGGACAGCGACAGAGGCCAGGATCCAGGAAGGACAGTAGAAATGTGTGGGAAAATCAGCACAAACTCTGTACGCGAGCAAGTCCTTCATTCACCCTCAGAAAGTCTGCCAAGAAAAGAATTAAGGCTAAATATACAACAGAGGATTGGACAGCCACTTAGAAGCCTTCTCTGAGACTAAGACCATGGTATCTCTCCAGCCAAGGATTAAGGATCTGTCTTACTGGTTTCACTTGTATCTTACATATTTGTCTTTTCACTAGCATCCCAAGAAACTAGCTCTCCAAAAGTGAAAAATATATATATATATGTTTAATTTCAGTCATCTGAACTCATTCAGAACGTGGAAAGAATGAGAGGTGCTCAGACACTATGTGTGAACCGGTTTATGCAACATAAAATGGGAAGGGAAAGGAAGAGTTCTCCAGCAAACATGTGAAAGGAACTGTTTGTTGGTGACTTCTTACATGCTAGATATGTGGTAAGACCATCATAAACCCATGGCAGTAACCAAAGCATTAAGGAAAAACAAAAACAAAAACAAAAACAAAAATCTTTTGGTGTTACTTCTGACAGACTGACTAATGAGTAATTAAGGACATTCTTGGAGGCTCCACACTGGAGTCCTGAGCAAAGTGTGGGACAGATGACAACACTAGTTTAAAGAAGAACGTCACCTATTCCAGGAAAAGATGAGTCACTAGCATGGAAGAAAGAGACTCATTACCTTTGCAGTAATTGTAGCTCACCTCCCCTTTCCCATTTTCTGTGCCTCAGAGAAACTCAGAGAACAGAGTTTTCCAAAAATGGCTCAGAGCTCACAAAGAATGAGAAAGAATGGGACAACTGGTCAGTGTTCCAAATTCTAGTACCTGCCATAAATCACAGACTCTGTTTTATATATTGCTATATCAACAATATTCCTTTTTCTTTCTTTCTTTCTTTTCTTTTCTTTTTTTTAGAATTTCATTTTGGGGTTTGTTTATTTATTTGTTTATTTATTTATTTATTTTTATTTTTAGCGTAATACTATTCATTGTTTTTGCACCACACCCAGTGCTCCATGCAATACATGCCCTCCCTAATACTCACCACCTTGTTCCCCCAACCTCCCACCCCCCTACCCTTCAAGACCCTCAGGTTGTTTTTCAGAGTCCATAGTCTCTCACGGTTCACCTCCCCTTCCAATTTCCCTCAACTCCCTTCTCCTCTCCATCTCCCCATGTCCTCCATTTGTTATGCTCCACTTTTGAATATTCTGCAACACAGTCCTCGAGCTGCAAAAAGGATTTTTTCTAGTCATTTTTAGGACTAATATCAGATAATTTTTTCATGGGTGTATTTCCCAATTGTCCATGCCTGGGAACTAAAAAAAGTGTTTTCTGTAAGCAAAATCTACTAGCCTTTATTTATTGGTCACATCCAGTCTTTATTTACACACTTTCAGGGGCACCTGGGTGGCTTAGTCAGTAAGTGTCTGCCTTTGGGTCAGGTCATGATCCCAGAGTCCTGGGATTGAGTACTGCATCAGTCTCTGTTCTACAGAGACCCTGCTTCTCCCTCCCCACCTCCCTGCCACTCTGCCTACTTGGGCTTTCTCTCTGTCGAATAAATAAATAAAATCTTAAAAAATATTTTAAAATAAATTGAAAAAAAAAGTCATTCACTCTTTAGTAAAAAAATATTTTAAAAACTATTCTATTTACATACTCTTCAGTATATTTATATACTTGTACATCATTTTCTCTTCAGGAATCATTTGCATCTGCTACCAGAATTTTTCATTTTTACATTCTTCTAGCCAATAGCAAATCTTAGATTTCTAGATTTAAGTTAAATGATGAGAAATTTATTCTTTTTCTTTTAAAGTTTTATTTATTTGAGAGAGAGGGAGCTAGAGTGCACAAGTGGTAGGGGCAGGGAGAAGTAAAGAGAATCTTAAGATGTGTGTCTCCATCTCCTAACTCCCAGATTATAACTTTAGTCAAAACCAAGAGTCAGATGTTTAACCTACTTTACCATCTGCATGCCTCAAATGATGGGATATCTCTGAAACTCATTGTATCTGTTCCTAGAAAATGGAGATTAAAATTTTTGTTCTTTCTTATTAGTTAGCAACTGGCCCTAAGCTTAAATAGATATAACTATTCACTTATTTGAAATCAATATGAATATACTCACATTGGCTGGTATGAAAGCTCTTTAACAAATAACAGGGATTTGTCATTTTTTAACTATCAAGATAGTTCTGTTAAATATAAAGTATATATTTACCATGTCTATCCCCATTATATAAATATATATGTGTACAATGGCTGTATGTTTTCTATATTTAGAAAAAAGAAATTCAACGAGACAGTGTGCATACATACACCCTCACCAGGACAAAGGGATTTCTGTATTTCAAGACAGAGAGGCAAATCTATATTTATACACATTGCTTGTCCTTGTCTTGGCACTTTCCAAATATTTTTCTGAGTTTCCATTCACCTAATGCATGTTCAATTCCCACCATATCCTAACTCCACTGAGTATATCATATGGATTAAGCCACAGAGGCTGAAATTCTCTCGATTCTAAAGGAGTACCTGTACCAACCAAAATCCAGAACTACTGTGTAAATGATTTGTCACTCAGACCCATGAAACAGCTGATTTCAGTTATGTGGACGTTTTTCTTACATACTATTAATATTACCCACCATCTAAATGGATTGTGTTATTGATATATTTGCCCTTTTGTGATATATGGGAACCCAGAAACACAGTCCATCTGGGGAAGCAGTGCACATCTGCTCCAGAAAACATCAGAGACCACTACAGTCTGATAAATCTGTACCCTGAATAGAAAGATACAAGAGCAGAGAAATGAAAAGATCTTCCAGCCAAATACCCACAGGCTATAAAAGTCAAGAAAAAGATCCCTCTGTGAGACATGAGAAGAACTCTATGTTAAGCAGCTTTGAGTAACTTTGACCAAGACACTTCATTTAAGACACACATAAAGTAAGGATATTCCATCACCTTACTTTAAAACTAAGGGGCTAGGGTAAGCAACAAGTGTTATAATTTGACCAGAGGCATGGAAAAGTACTTAAGCAGAAGTTCCTTGAACACTACCTTACAGAAGGAGTTTTGCTTAGGGTGAGAGTGAAGTTTAGAACCCAAGAGTCTTTTCAACTCAGGGAGTCCAAGATTCTCTAAATGATGATCCCTGAAGTGCCCTTATATTCGGGAATCTATGGAGGACATTCAGGTTACAATCCTAGGAGATGACATTTGCAGACCCTATTTCTCTCATTCCTCAGATATCCCATTGAGATATTATATAATCTGGATTTAAATAGTGTCTTGGCATAGGAGGCCTCCAAAAGGGGGCAAATCTACATGTTTTTCCAATGCAAAACGTTTGAGATACCCAGATGCTTTCTTAAGGAAAACATCAATCAATAAACCAAGAGAAATTACATAGACAGCAACAGAGAGCAAAGAATTAAAATTTTTATCTTCTTCAATAAACATAAAAAACCTGAACTTATCCTATTAAAATGGAGTCTGAACATTGGATTTCATTAATAGCTAAAAGGAGACTTCATGAGTACATGGCAGAGAAAGAAGTGGAGATTCGCGATCTGTCTCTTTCAATCCCTGAGTCAACCAGTCACAAAGAAAAGAAAAGAAAATCTAGCTGGGAACCAAACTGACCTAGTCTGATCATTGTGAAAATTCATGGAACTCTACTAGGGAGCACACCTAATCAATCTCAGGACCTCGAGTTAAAAGTAGCCCCTGATTCTCCTTCTCACTTATGGAAACTGCCCTCGGTGATCTCCTTGAGGAGCTTGATGTTCACAAGCTCTACCCATCACTCAGGTTCACACCGCCCAGAGCCCAAGGCTACATCGATATTCCTGTTGACCTATCAGCACCTACATCACTCTCCTCCTTTCAGTCCAGACAGAAGGAGCTATTCAGTATCTGGGACCCTTGACAAGTAGATTCTAAGCCAAAGATTGGAAACTGAAGAAATGACACCAGAAGAGAGTGAATCTACCCTGAATAGAAGCTCTCATCTCCATCAATAGAGCAAGCCTCTGCCACCCATCAGGACCCTGGGTCAAACTCACTGTCTGTAGAAGCTCTGGTGACCAGCATGCAGTGTGGTTATCAGGAGCATGTCCTTGATTGTTGGACTCTTGAGGCTAGTTCTACTACTGGAGATGTTGTCTTGGGGTTAATTAGATATCAAGTCTATTTTGGAGAATTAATGTCACCATGTTCTCAAAGGTAGCCTTTTCGGGGGAACCTGGGGAGAAGGAGCCAGGAGCATAATTAGCCTGAGTCTAAAATGGAAGTTGAGTCTGCGTGTGATGGATTCTGTGGGAGAAATCACCAGAATTGAAACTATATTCTACAGACCAAGTGGGAATGTTTCATTGAATTTTATTTTCCTAATTTATTTATTTTCAGAAAAACAGTATTCATTATTTTTTCACCACACCCAGTGCTCCATGCAAGTCGTGCCCTCTATAATACCCACCACCTGGTACCCCAGCCTCCCACCCCCCCGCCACTTCAAACCCCTCAGATTGTTTTTCAGAGTCCATAGTCTCTCATGGTTCACCTCCCCTTCCAATTTACCCAAATTCCCTACTCCTCTCTAACACCCCTTGTCCTCCATGCTATTTGTTATGCTCCACAAATAAGTGAAACCATATGATAATTGACTCTCTCTGCTTGACTTATTTCACTCAGCATAATCTCTTCCAGTCCCGTCCATGTTGCTACAAAAGTTGGGTATTCATCCTTTCTGATGGAGGCATAATACTCCATAGTGTATATGGACCACATCTTCCTTATCCATTCATCCGTTGAAGGGCATCTTGGTTCTTTCCATAGTTTGGCAACTGTGGCCATTGCTGCTATAAACATTGGGGTACAGATGGCCCTTCTTTTCATGACATCTGTGTCTTTGGGGTAAATACCCAGTAGTGCAATTGCAGAGTCATAGAGAAGTTCTATTTTTTAATTTCTTGAGGAATCTCCACACTGTTCTCCAAAGAGGCTGCACCAACTTGCATTCCCACCAACAGTGTAAGAGGGTTCCCCTTTCTCCACATCCCTTCCAACACATGTTGTTTCCTGTGTTGCTAATTTTGGCCATTCTAAGTGGTGTAAGGTGGTATCTCAATGTGGTTTTAATTTGAATCTCCCTGATGGCTAGTGATGTTGAACATTTTTTCACGTGTCTGATAACTATTTGTATGTCTTCATTGGAGAAGTGTCTGTTCATATCTTCTGCCCATTTTTTTATATGATTATCTGTTTTGTGTGTGTTGAGTTTGAGGAGTTCTTTATAGATCCTGGATATCAACATTTTGTCTGTACTGTCATTTGCAAATATGTTCTCCCATTCCATGGGTTGCCTTCTCGTCTGTCCTTTCTGATATGAAGAGCAATCCCTGTCCTTTTCTTGGTTATCATTTTCATGGAATCTTTTTCTATCCCTTCACTTTTCCCTGTGCATATCCTAAAAGCAAAAGCAAGTCTCTTATAGGCAAGATATTGTTGGTTCTTGTTTGTTGCTATTGTTGTTGTTTTTCAATTCATTCAGCAGCTCTGTCTTTTGTTGGATGATTTATTCCATGGAAATTTAAAGTGACTAGGAAAAGGCTTACTCTTGCCCTTTGGTTCATTGTTTTCTGACTATTTTGAAGCTAGTTTCTTCCTTTCTTCCTCTCTTGCTGTGTTCTTTTGTTAAGTACTATTTCTTTAAGGAAAATAGAGTCACTACTACAGGGTAGTGAAGAGTTTGTGTGGAATCTAAAAGAAGTGGCAATATGTCTTTTATTACTTCATATGCAAAGGCAAATTTTGATTGAAACAACCTATTTAGGCAAAGGTACCCAATTCTGTAGGTAATTTTGAGGTGCTAACGAGGTTCACAAGAACGTTCACTAGGTGAAAGAAAGCAATCATAAATAACTACAATAGTCTTGTGATGAATTCCAGAAATGAGGATTATAGTAGCTGTGTTTTATTTTCTTGTTTGCTTAATTATTTATATATTTGTGTATGTTAACCATTTCCCTCCTCTTTTAATATGCTGGTTTATATAAGGTATCTTGCTGGTGGTAAACATCACAATTCAATTCTTATGGAAAGACCATCAAGGAATATTTAACCTGTGACACTCTGTGTTTCCCTTTTATAAAGATAATGGGGGCACTCTTTGTGTGAGACATACTTGCATCAAATTAGTTACTACTGCTTCAGAATGTAAACATTAAAAGAAGGGTATGTATGGATGCTGAATATCTAAATGGGGAAACCGTGCTGGTTATATTTTGTTGACACTTGATAGCATACTTATACTTCTCTGATTCTCTTTGCTGTACTCTTCTATAAGGACAGAAATCCTCAAAATCCTGGAGTCTTTACAGTTTCCTTGTGTCAGGGAGAAACAATTCCTGAAAGGTCCTTCTAACTGGATTCAGAAGTGGACATGAGACAGATTAACAGAAAAAAATCAATTAAAATTTATAGGTATAGATATGGAGAATCTACACAGACATAAGGAATTCCAAAGATAGGCAAAATGAGGTATGTGTATCATTCTGACCTAAGGAGAGTGGGTAGGGTTCTGGGTTTCAGAGGAAAGGAATGGACTTCATAGGGTGATAAGAAGAGCAGATGTATGGTAATTAGATGTTTGTCCTACCATATCAATGGGTCACTCAGATAAAATTTGTCTGCTACTAACCTATATTTTGGGAAAAAAAAACAATTTAGATTCTTCTGTGTGGTTAAGGGAGGACAAAAGTTTGTCTTGAGCCCACAGGGTCTCAAGTGCCTTCAACTCAAAGTAACCCACATACCAAAGTGTCACATCTTGCAGAGTGGCAGAGGAGGCTCTCCTGAATCCCTTCACTTGCCAGGAAAATTTGAGATATATTTAGAAGTGCACAGATAATGGAAGAGAAAGAGTTTTTTTTTTTTTTTCTGGAAGCATGTTATGCAAGCACTTGTCAAGTGGTAGATAGAAGCTTTTACCCTTGGCTTTTGGATTTCCTGAGCATCACTCATCAGATACAGTTTGGTGAGTTTGGAAAAAATGTATACACCCAAGTGACAACCATCCAGTCAAGTTATAGAATATTTCTACAACTTCCCAAAGGTCTTTCTATCCATTTGTGGTTGACCTCACCCGGCCCTGTCCCCAGAAAAATACTAATCTTGCTTCTGGTTGAATGGCTTGATCTTTTCCATAATTCCATATAAGTGAAATCAGTATGTTCATTTGTATGTCTTACTTCTTTCACTGAGCATAGTTTTTGAGATTCACTCATGTTGTTGCATTCATCAACTTTCTGTTTATTGCTTAATAACATTCCATTTAGAAATATACCACAATTTATTCATCTGTTGAACTGTTGGGGGGCATTTTGATTATTTCCACTTTGAGGCTAATCAGAATAAAATGATTATGAAATGAGTCTCCAATTCATTGTGTAGATATAGATACTCATTTATCTTTGGTATCTATGAAAGTAATGGCTGTGCTGTCTGGTAGAGGTCAATTTAACTGCTTATAAATGGGCAGACTGTTTTCCAGAAAGCTTGTATGGTAACTAATTTCCACCAGCAATGCAGGAGGGATCCTGCACTCCCACATCCTCACTGTGGCATTTACTGCCCATCTTTTCATTATCCCACATGGATGGTGACATTTCACAGTCCTTTTATTATGCATTTACTTGAAGACTTAGTATGTTGGGCAGTCTTTCAGGTGTTTTTGGCTAGTTGTAATTTCTTGTTAATGAAGTTTGTGTAAAAGCTTTGATGATATTTTCATTAACAGGTTTATCTTCCTTGTTTTCCTTTCCTTGTTTTCTGTATGCTGTATACAAGTTTTTTACTAGGTATAACTTTTGCAAATGCGTTCTCCTACTCCTTTTAATTTTACTAATTATGGCTTCATTATAATAGTTTTAATGAAATATAACTTGCAAACATTTATTTACATTTTAAAGTGTACCATTCAATAGTTGTCTGCATAATCAAAATTGTGCACTCATTAACATTATCTAACTTTAGAACAGCAACAATTCTAATGCTTATGAGTTCAATTTATCACCTTTTTCTCTTTATACTTCATATTCTCTGCCTCCTGTTTAATAAATATTTGCACTCCGAGTTGCACTTTTTCTGTTTGTTTGTTTTTTTTTTTTTTCTGAAAATTGTTATAGCATTTGACATTTCTAGTTAAATTGTGCATGACTTATGGTAAAAGTCAAGATTTGTATTTTTTAATATGTGCATCCAGTATGGAAATCACAGTACATTGAAAGGACTACACTTTCTTCATTATAAAACATTAGCATCATTGCTGAAAACCAATTGGCAATATATGCATGGTACTATCTCCATATTATTCATTCTGTCCCATTGATTCATGGGCTTAGACTTTTGCCTTATAACTGGGTCATTTATGCTCTAAACCATGTCTTTGTCTCTGGTTCATCTGTATCTAAATTGTGCTCATTGTGTGTAATTTTAAAAAATTAATTATTTAATATGTGGAATCTAAAACAAAACAAAACAAAACTAACAACTAACAAACTAAAAGAAATAGAAACAAACACATGAACACAGACAATATACGGGTGGTTGCCAGAGGATGGGGGAGTGGGGGTCAGCAATATCGGTGAAGGGACTTAAGAGACACAAACATCCCATGATAAAATAAACAAGTCACGAGGATGAAAAGCACAGCATAGGGGATCGAGTCAGTAATAGTGTAACAGTCTTGTGCGGTGACAGGGTGTCTACACTCTCCCTGAACTGGCCGGCCTCCCTGGGACCCCGCGTGCAGAGCACAGCTGCTTTCCCTCCTCAAGCTTCTTCGCTTTAGGCCGATTTACACTCCTCAGCCAGCAGGACCACTGTGCTCTCCCTGGATTCCTTCTGAAAGTGCACACAGCATGGTCTGAACCAGGAGCTTTCCACAAGCTGTTTGCACTGGTGAGTGCATACTGGGGGTGCCTAGTAGGTGCACACAAGGCTGCTCTTGATATCAGAGCCACGGGAGGGAAGTGAGGAGCAAAGAAGCCTTGACAGAGCAGCCCTTTGCTCTCTCTCTAAAATGACCTATCAGTTTAAACAACTCCTTCAAGTCTCTGCGTCCTCCTCCTCAGAAAGCAGATGAATACTGACGAGACTAATTTTTCTATTAGCCCATAGCACACGTCCATCAATGAGGACCTTATATTTCTCAGAATGAAAAATTAAAACACGAGAAAGAAATCTATGATCTCGTGCCTCCTTACATAGCACAAGAATCCTGAATCCCTTAGGAGGAGACATCCTATTGGCAGGAAGAGATGTTTTAGGGTAATGTGAGGAGTTTGAGAACCACTGTTTGGACCCTGAGCGCGGGTAACGCTGCAGCATCCTTAGTGGGCCTCAGTCGTAACCCTCCTTACCTTATTTTCCCATCTCCCTTTCTAAATACCACACTCTTTTCAAACAGAGAGTGGTCCTTGTAAACATGCTAAGAGGAGAAGAAATCACTTGAACCAAGTTCAAAATATTCCCAGACCCCATCCCAAGTACTTCTCCTCCAGAGGACCCTGGGGAAATCCAACGACAGGCATCTTCCCATGCACTGCAGGAGGCTCGTGTGTATGTGGCCCAGGAACTGCCACCATCATGGGCTATGTCATCCCTCCTCTTTCTGAAGCCCGCCCCACAAGGCAATCACCACAGTGCCCGGAATGCATAATGATTAAATGACTAATGAATTGATGGATGCAGTCGAGTGTCTGAGTTAATTCATGTCCTTGAAAAGATGAGGCTAACAGAGAAATGTGGAATGTTTAGAATTTGTGCCCCCTGGGAAGGCAAGCATAGCAGAGATGCATGAAGCAGGAGAGATGCAGAAAAAAATGATCTGGTTTCTTCAACTAGCACACTTGAAAGTGGAGGAAACCATGATGTTTGTCAAAGGAGGCTTTCATGTAATACCCCAAAACAGTTCATCTATATGCAGAATCTATGAGGCCAGTGATAAAGGGAGTTACAGTCCCTTACTTCATTCAGCAAGTAGAAACTTGAGCCAAAATGAATGACCTGTGGTGGGGGAGGGGGAATCACAGGAGTCAAAGCAATCCATCCTCTACACAGATCACGTAAAGTACAGAATTTATTTGATTCTTTTTATCTCAAGTTTTTCATGCCCAGAATCCAAAAAGCACTTCCCTCCAAGGCCTCAATCCCCTGGAGTACCTGCATCTATAAGACCCAGGGATGTCGCTGGCACGTCCGCCTCCAGGAACACAGGGCTGGTGAGATCCAGGCTGTCCACTTGCTCCAGCCTATCCAGCAAACTGAGCTTTCTTTCCTCTTTAAAGGTTCATAGCCCCTGAATGTCCCATGGTTAATTCTAGGAAGAACTTACTGTCTGATATTCCTACAGAGTTTGCCTGTTTGTCTGTCCCTTTCTACTGTGACAGGACCAGAAGGAAACCTGGGACTGGGCAGGAACTCTGCCTCTAAATATAAGTGTTCCCCTTGTGTTGTGGCTGTCACACAAGACTGTGCTCTCATTGGTGCCCTCTGTCAAGCAGTCTACAGAAGTCCTGGCCCCCCAGGTAAGACTCAGAAGCAGAACAGCCGGTGGACACCATGCTCAGCTGAAGTGGGTCAGAGCGTCAGGATCTGGGGAAAACACAGGGAGCAGAGACCCAATGGTCCAGTGGACAAGTTGTGCCATCTGAATGCGGAGAAAGCAAAGGGAGAGATGGGTCAAGAGCAGAAAACAGTCAGCTATTTCTAAAACAGACCTGAACCAGGAAACAGGAGGAAACACCCAGAAGGAGAGGACAGAGGGAAACCTTGGGTGACACAGTGAAGTTGGGCAAGGCGAGGGAGCAGGGCGGACCCATCTGCTTCCTCCAGCACTGGTGTGTAAGCACACAGCACAGAGGACATCTCAGGAGGAGGACCTCATCAGTGGAAGACAGAGCCCAGGATGGGAGAGTTTCAGGTATGTGGGAACCAGTCTCACCTCTGCCGCTAAACTGATACACAGCCCAGAACTTTACACGTTCCCTCCCTGGGCCTCAGTTTCCTGACTTGTAATTTGAGGCAGGTGGGTGAGCTACAGCTGACCCATCCTGGGAATTCACTCTGAGTCAGGCACGGACTTGTGTGAGCGTTCGGTGCTCCTGAAGTGGTTTCTGTCATATTATTGCCTTTTCACACGAAAGCCTGAGGCTCAAAGTGGTGATTTCCACAGGATCATAAAGCTGGTCTGTGTCAGAGCCACGGTCCCAGCCCCACAGTGAAGCCTTATGTCCATGCTGGCCTTTCTCTGATTCAGTTCCAACACACGGCTCTGGAACAAACTGACAGAGAAGTAGACACTCATGGTACTCACAGCCTTAGAGCGACTCACGGATCACCTTTCAGGAGACGAGTGTTCAGCTGGGGTTTTGTGGCAGGGATAAAAGTTAATTGCGGGTGATGAAGAAATGTAGGAAAGGGAATGCAATGTTAATTGTAAAGACAGAGGGATGAAATTTATAATATGTGATGGTCATGGACAAGCCACTTCCCTAAAGCTGAGGCCAGAAGTAAAACACCTGAGGCAACAATCAGGACAGAGACTTGCAGAAACAACATCATGAGAAATAACTGAGGGAACTAAGAGTGTTAGGAGAAAAATGAGACTGCTAAGTGGATATGACCACCACTTCCGTAACTAAAGGGTTGTCACTGATGGAAAGGAACCCCTTGCAGGTGTCTTCAGGGGACACTTCCAGAGCTAGGGCTGGGTGAGTAGAGGCATATCAGGTTCATCTCTGACTAGGAAGGTTCTCCACACTCAAGACACCAAGCAAAAAACTGGCCTGTGTTGTGTCTGAGGGTTTCTTCCAACTGGATTTTGACTGTGGGGATGAGACATATATCCCAGGTCTATACAGAAAGTTCACAGAATTGGATGAAAATTGAGGAAGGAGATTCCTGAGCAGCTTCTAATATGAGGATTGTCTGGTGGTCTCAGCCCAGTCAGAAGGTTGCAGTGCTATGTGCTCTCAGATCAAATGACAGATCTTCCCACGTATAATGGGAAGAGTTGTTCTTAGAACATTCCAGAGGAGTGGACATCTCATCACCCTCTGCACTGAGTTGAAGCCCTACTTAGCCTCTCAATCCCAAATTTCCATGCAATTATGGCAAGGAAAACCCCAATATGTGGGATCATTCTATGCCCATCCCAAAGGCTTTCCAACTGACTACCAGAAATAACTCTCCACACCTAAAATAATAGTAATAAAAATTACTTCATTGGATCTAAGCAAACACCACTTGAGGCAAACATAGAAAGGGCTGGATAGAACACTTTTCACTGGTTTTTGGTTTTTTTTCTGAAACAGTCATAAGAATGCTTTTTAGGTGAGCGATTTCTGAGGGCTGTTGCTTTCACATGGGTTAAGTAAATGGCCTGATCGTTTTATGCCTGAATTTCTTTTTCCATAAAATGACAGGATTAGGTGAGGTGAGCTCTAAATCACTTCTTAGTTTGGCAGACTGTGCATGGAACTTCAGGTGTCCTTGTATTAGGACATATCTTAGGTCTCTTGTGCTCCTGCCTCCTGCTCTCCTCCATCCTATGATCACTGTGCTTAAGTGTTAGCTACTTGTTTCTTCAAACCAGTATTTCAGCTTCATGCAGAAGCACAAATATGGCCTCCTCAGGGCATTTCCCTCTTGTCCAATTCTCTCTGTTCACAATTTCAGGAAGTCTGGATCTGGTTCGCACTGACCAATGACAAGACAGAACCGGAGCATGATCACTGAATTCGTCCTTCTAGGCTTCTCAAACCTGGGGGACCTGCAGGTCCTTCTCTTCTTCATCTTCCTCCTGGTTTACCTGACCACTCTGATGGCCAATGCCACCATCATGACTGTCATCCGTCTGGACAGGACCTTACACACCCCTATGTACTTCTTTCTCTTTGTCCTCTCCTGCTCTGAAACCTGCTACACCTTGGTCATTGTACCCAAAATGCTAACCAACCTGCTTTCCACCAGCCAGACTATTTCTTTTTCTGGGTGTGCTGCTCAGCTCTACTTCTTTGTGGGCTTGGCTTGTACCAACTGTTTTCTAATTGCTGTAATGGGCTATGATCGCTATGTCGCCATCTGCAACCCTCTCAACTACACACTTGTTGTCAGTCGAGCCACCTGTGTGCAGCTAGTTCTAGCCTCCAGCTGCTGTGGCTTCCTGATCTCTGTGGTTGTCAATGTCTTGGTGTTTACTGTGCCCTTCTGTGCCTCCAATCAGATCAACCACTTTTTCTGTGATATTTCCCCAGTCATAAAACTAGGTTGTACTGACACTAACCTGAAGGAGATGGTCATCTTTTTCCTCAGCATTCTGGTCTTGCTGGTCCCCTTTGTGCTGATCTTCATCTCTTATGTCTTCATTGTCTCCACCATCCTCAAGATCGCATCAGCCGAGGGACAGCGGAAGGCCTTTGCCACCTGTGCCTCCCACCTCACGGTGGTCATCGTCCACTATGGCTGTGCATCCTTCATCTACTTGAGGCCCACATCCCTCTACTCCTCGGATAAGGACCGTCTTGTGGCAGTGACCTACACTGTGATCACTCCACTGCTCAACCCCCTTGTCTACACACTGAGAAATAAAGAAGTGAAGACTGCCCTGAGTAAGGTTCTCAGCAGGTATTCATCCGCCAAAACTGTATGAGTGACTTGGTAAATCCGGAGAGTTTTATTCATGAAGGAAATGAGGACTTCAGGTTACCTTGACTCATTTAACTGGGAAGTGATTCTTTGTGGTTAGCCTGTATCAGCTGTGGAGGTTATACCCATTGGTCCCCAGAAAGGTGTGTGAATATGGGAGCTCTCAAGTACTCAAGTCATGTTATTTTCATGCACTGGAAATGTAGGTTTTCTCTGCTGAACTACAAATGACACATTATCCTTCTGAGAATGCCTATCCCATTGACACTCTTCTCACAATGAAGGACACCGTGGAGAAGGAATTTAAAGTTCCAGAATGCTTTTCTGTATATTTTGAGGTTTACAAAGAAATATTTATAATAAATGGACTATAGGTTAGAAGAATTAATTCAATTATGGATAAAGGAGGAAATAATTCAAGTCCTAAAAAACTGATGGTAGAGAAGACATACAGACTGTTGGACTCACAGAAACCTTGGGTTTGAATCCAGCTAAATGCCATAAGCCAGGGTCAACCTCTCTTGTGGTCAGTTATGCATAACAGGAGACTGCCAATACCTCTTCAGTGGCGCATTTTAAGAACTCAGTAAATTAGTAGATGCAAAGTAATCTCATGCTTGCCTGATAAAAGGTTTAAGGATTGCAAAATATTGTTCCCTTTCATATCACCTCCATCTTCCTTCTCTCTTCTATAAACTAGGATTGTACCAAACGTCAGATATAGTGGCAAAGTAAGTTGACTACTTGAATTCTGTTGATACACCTAGTACTGTGTAAATAGTAGTAAATAGTGTTGTATGTGAAGAGCGCTCTTTCTTTCATGACAATTATAATAAGTAACCAAATTTCAATTAGCTATTTCAGTATCTCATACATATTCCACCGAGTACTCTGGATTTTGTTAAAGCTGTGTTTCAATAATAATTTATATAATAACTTTATAAATATTCATTTCTCAACCTTTCACTTGAGCACACACTAGGCTTTCAAAAAAATTTTGTTCAGTTAATAAATGATAAGATGTAGTTCATTGAAATCTTCTAATTTACCTGTAAATGTAAATTATCATGAAACTGAATGGATTTTTTTCCTAAATTTTCAGTGGGTTTTTTTGTTTGTTTGTTTTTGTTTGTTTGTTTTTGTTTGTTTGTTTGTTTGTTTTTTGGAGAGAGATAGAATGTCTGTGTGGGGTGGGAGGGCCAGAGGGATCATAAGAGTGAAAATCTTAAGCAGGCTTCACGCTAAGTGCTGAGTCCACAGGGGGCTTAATTTCATGACCCTGAGATCATGACCTGAACCAAAATCAAGAGTTGGATGCTTAACCGACTTAGCCACCCAAGAATCTTTCAGTGGTAACTTTAGTATTGACTTAATAAGATGTTGAATAAAGATTTATTTTATATGATCAACTCAGAATATGTTTTCTACTGTTATTTTTAATCTAAGAAATAATTATTTAGTATCTGTCACTCAATAGGCACAGTGAGGCTAACTAAGACAGGGAGTTGAGAAACACTGCAATCTAAAAACAGAGAATTATACCACAGTGTGGTAAGTAATTACTTGGGACACGATGGCTGTATATGTGTGAGGATCTACCTCAATCTTGGAGAAATCAAAAAAGACTTTCTGGAGTAAGTAATATTGAAACCGAGATCTGAAAAATAAGTAAAAACCGAGGAAATAGAGAGTGGTGAAGTGTTTTGGGCAGGTGCACCAACTCAGAGAAGGATTGCATAGCTTAGATGAGTATATTTATGTGCTCCATGTTTCTGAAAGTAGAAATCCGGGGTGACAGACAGCAGGGATAATACAAGGCAGAAATGGAATTCCCTTAGGAAAAACTTTCTGCCTTAGATTAAGACAGCCACATTGAACTCAACTGTATTAACAAGTGGGGCTTACCGAGGGTGGCTTGCTGACTTAACATAGTTCAAAATTACTACACGTATGGCAAAAAAGGATAGCTGAAGCAATAGATTTATTGATTAAATTAGATCAGTAGCTAGAACAGATGGGAGTAGATACAGGATGTAAATTATATATATATATATATATATATGTAAATGTACACATCTATTAAAACAATTATGCATATAACTTACTTTTTTAAAATTAAATTAATTTATTTATTTTCAGAAAAACAGCATATAACTTACTTTAAAATGTGATTGTTCTGATAGGTGCAGAAAAATTCAAATTTAACATCAATTATAAATAAAAACATATAGAGCTAAAAATAGCAGACTTTCCTAATCTGAGAGCCTATCTTTATAAATTAACAGCAAAAAAAATTAAATTAAAAAAATAAAAATTCGCAGCAAATATCATGCTTAATGATAAATTAAGGGGACTGTCCCTTTGATACCAGGAATAAAACAATGATGCCCACACTCTATTCAGTACTGTGCTAGAGGTCTTTTCTATTATAAGGTAAACAAAAATATGATAGTTTGAAAGGAAGAAATTAAACTGTGGTCATTGAAAATATTCTTAGGAACACAGAAATTACATAGGAAAATACAAATAAAGATGAGAATTAATAAATTAACATATGTATAAGGTTACCCGATACAAAGTCAATAATAAAAAATATATATTTCTCTGAATTAGCAGAAAATAAAATTCCTAAGTCTAGGAATATGGAATACAGAAATACAAAAGAACAAGAAAAGTCAAAATAATCTGTGAAAAGCACTAGTATTATTGCATGGAGCACTGGGTGTTGTACGTAAACAATAATTTTGGAATACCGCATCAGAAACTAATGATGTACTTTTTGGTGACTAACATAACACAATAAAATTTTTTCTAAAAATGAAAAGCACTAGTGTAGAGTACTTACATTTCCAATAGAAAAAAAGATAAAACAATGCTGGTGCAAAAATAGAAACCTTGAACAATGGAAGAGAAAAGATCACTCAGAAATAATCCAATATACTTATATTCATCTGGTTATGGCAAAGGTGACACTGGGCTCAAGAGCATCTCTCATATTTGAAATGAAAGAAAATCTTTACAAAGATAGTGCAGCATCAGTGGATATCCACAGGAGAAACAGAGAATGTACCTTTATCTCATATCACACATGTAATCAATTCCAGATGGATATTAGAACTAAATGTTAAGGTCAAGCAATCTGTTTTCTAAAATATTGAAAAATGCATGCTCTTGTGGGTGGGAGGTGCGGGGAAGGGGCAACATGTGTAAAGGGGAGCGGGAGGTGCCACACTGGCATCTGCTGTACGGAAGGACAAAGAGAGACAGTGAGTGGGCAGGGATGTTGCCTTGTGTCATCCCCTCATTCACGAGGACTTGAAGAGGCTGTTCAGTGGGAACTGCACCAGGGGAGGGTCTGGACAGTCTTAGTCCAGACTCATGACCTGAGTGGGCTGAGAGCAAGTAAATAAACGTGTTTTCCACTGAAGCTGTAAGCCTGGGGTTTAAGGTGGGATATGGTCACATTGTTTTGCAGACCTTCTTTTCTGATTAGGTATCCAAAAATGATCTCTGGCTTCATTAATGTGATCGATCCTTCTATATTGGAAATCACATCCCCACATTATTAGGTCTGTGAACAACATGACGCTTAACTGTTTTCATTTTCTCTTGACTTACCCAGTGTAAATTTTGATGCATAATTTTGAAACTGAATTTAATACATGTATTTGGCTGCAAGGTATACATTTCTATACCCTTCGCCAAAGGACTCCTTAATGACCTCTTCCAAAATCACCTTGCTATATTATTACTTTACTTTCATCCTAATTTCTTATATGTTAATACATTTATACTTGCCTACACAGCACATACCTAAATCATCTCTAATCCATCCTGGAAGGTGACAAGGTCTTATAATTTAAGATTCCTTGGTTACAAATTAAAAGTAATCCAAATCAAACTGGTATTAATGGAAACTAAACCTATTGGCTCAGGTAAGCTGCAAAATCCACTCTGGCCATGGTTTTGGGCACAGGTTGATGTAGAGTTCCAACAGTCATCCTCACAGAGTCCTTGAGATGTGTCTCAAAGCTCTGCTTCTTCAGTCTTGGCTTAAGTTTTTAGCTTAAACTCAACAGTCTCTGACAACTCCAGCTCACACAATCCAGTCCAAAGGAAGAGAGAAGTCACTTCTTCAAATGTGAAAACAGAAGTTAAGACACTAGATTTTTCTGTTTCTGATGGTCCAGATTTATATCACATGCCCATCCTGAACCAAACCCTCAAGCAGAGGAAACCCACTGGCTGACTGACATAGTACATGTCACCTGCTCTCCCCTGAAACATTAAAGGAAAGCAATTGGATGAGACTGAGGGCAAAATTGGGAAAAAATGAAGGTAGTAAGGGTGGCCATTTGTATATCTTCTTTGGAGAAATGTCTCTTCAGGCCCTTTACCCTTTGTTTAATCAAGTTATTTGGTTTTTGGTTCTTTGTTATGGTTGTTGTTGGTTTGCTTTTGAAATGTATGAATTCTTTATGTATTTTAGATATTAACCTCTTATCAAACACATACTTTGCAAATTTTTTCTCCTTCTTTAAAAATTATCTTTTCATTTGTGGATTGTTTCTTTGCTGTTCAGAAGCTTTTGCGTTTGATATCCTTGATGTTTGCTTTTGTTGCTTGTGCTTCTGGTGTCATATCAAAATAATTATTGTCAAGACCACTATCAAGATAACATTCCCTCTGTTCTCTTTGAGAAGTTTATAGTTTCAGGTCTTATGTTTAAGTATTTAATCTATTTTGTGTTGATTGATATGTATAGTGTAATGTATGTGTCCAATGTCATTCTTTTGTATGGAGATATCTTGTTTTTTCCAACACCTTTATTGAAGAAACTATCTATTTCCAAGGTTGAAGACAAACAAAAAGTGAACAGGCGTATGAAAAATTGCTCAACATCACCTATCATCAGAGAAATGTAAATTAAAAGCACAATGAGGTATCAGCTCACACATAGACTAATTGTTTAAAAGAATGAATTTTATTAAAGACAAAAAAGGTAAGTATTGCCAAGGAGGTGGGGAAAAGGGAACTCAGGTACCCTGTTGGTGAAATTGCACTTGGTGGAGCCATTCATAATGGAGCCATTATGAAAAACAGAATGGAGTTTTCTAAAAAAATTAAAAATACAACGATCGTATGATCCATCAACCCCACTTCTGAGTATTTATCCAGGGGAATCAGAATCAGGAGATCAAAGAGATACCCACACTCCCATGTCCATTGCATCACTCTTCACAAAGATATGAAAACAAACTAAAGGCCCACAAGAAAGGATGAATGGATAAAGAAAACGTGGTATATACATACAATGGAATCTTACTCAGCCTTAGAAGGAAGGAAGTCCTGTCACTGGTCAGATGAGCCTGGAGGACATTATGATACATGGAATAAACCAGTCACAGAAGGACAGATACTACACAAGGTCCTGATAAGGGGAATCAAAAATAGCACAAACTAATAGAAGAGAATGGAAAATAAATGGTGGTAGCCCTGGGCTACGGGGAGGGGAAAATGAGGAGATGTCGGTCAAGGGTACAAAATTTCAGTTATGGAAGATGAGTTCTGGAGATGTACCATACCACACAGTACTACAGCTAACAATACAATACTGCATACTTCAAATTGGCTAGGAGGGTAGATCTTATGCTTGCCATTTTAACACAAAACGGTGAAAAGAACAATGACGGTAATAGTGATGGGAGGAAACTTTGGGAACTGATGCATAGGTCTATGGGCTTGGTGGTGGTGATGGTTTATGGGTGTGTACTTACCTCCAAGCTCATCGAGATGCCTACGTTAAATATACACAGCTTTTCACAGGCCCATAATACCTTGATCAAGTAGTAGAAGTGAGCGATGGGCATCAGTAACAGAACAAAGTTCAGCATTCCAATTCAATCCATTAAATTCACTCTTCTTATTTCCTTCTTCATGGGCATGAGTTCTGGTGCTCCCTTTTACTCTGTTTTGTGTCATTTTTTCTTTATCTACTGATACTTGATGAGTTCCTACTTTGTGCCATGTCATCGTTAGGGGTTTTCAACATCCATCCACATATGGATGGAAAGTGATGCTGAATCACATTCATGCCTCATGAAGCCACGAGACAAGAGGAAACCAGAAATTTGGGAGATAGAAAATAAGCGATGGTACTATTGTACAAACTGAGAGGACGTTTGTATCATCAAGTAATGCTGTCTGTGACCACTGATCTACCCAACTCTCTGCACACACTGATATCATGTCCCCTTTGCACAACAGTACACTGTATTTTTTTCTGGGTAATGGAGGAAAAAGGTAGGAAAAATGCAGTTTGGGTGGTGAACTGTGTCTCTTTTCAGCTCACTCCCACCAGGGCCTTCACTATAAAAAGCAACATTGCTGAATCTACCCTCTAGCCTGACAGGAAGGACTTCCCTAATTTTAAGTACAAAAGCCCATTTAAAGCTAAACCAACATGTTTTATAGTGCATCTATCATCATGCATTCTCTGTGTAAATTTCCCTTTTGTCCTTTGGTAATGTGTAAAATTGAGAAATCAACTTAAAATTACTGAAATTTTCTAGGATTGCTACATGCTGCATCTGAGAGTTGCTGAGAGCGCTCTTGCCTGGCCCCAATTTTGAGCAATTTGGCATTTGTTGATTTCTATTTTTCACAATCAACTCAGCTGTTAATTAAACCCAGAGCAACATCTCCATGACGATGGGTCTGGCATCAGGAGACCCAGCTAAGAACCGCCCGCTACCAATAAATACAACGAAGGTGCCGATTCTTCTGTGGTCAGTGTCTGATGTGGGTTGTGGACTTCCGTCAACTGCTGCAAAATGGCAGAAGGAAACTGAGTGCATTTGGTCGGGGTCTAAGTCCCCAGATCATCATCACATCTCTGTCCCTGAGTAGAGATCAGTATCCTCTGTCTCATTTTGACCTTTCCCCTTTCTCCACTTCAGCTTGGGTTTTTTGTCTCCAGCAGCCTCTGTGCCTCTGTTCCTCTCAGGAAGACAAAGAGCAGATGGGAGTCCATCCCTTAATAACAGACCTCTGTCTGGGAGTGACCCCCTTTCCAACTGGGAAAGCAGACAATGGACAGGAGGTGAGAGCAAACATCTAGCTCCCAGTGGGACCTATGGTTTTTCATCTCAGGTAAGAGACAGAGAGGGGTGATGGGTCCATGCTGGTGCAGTGCCACTGAGAAGAAGAGAAGGCCACGAGTAAGGCTGTGGTCTCCAAAGAATGCTATCCAGGACGGTTTAAGCTTTAAAGTGAATTTCAGTATAACTATGCATATAATTTTATACATATCCTAAATTAACGGTCTCAGTGAGCTTCCTCAGTTTACATAGACACTGTCTTTATTCCGATTTAACTCAGTAGGGCACTCAGCAATTTTAATCAGAAAATCTTTTGTTCATTAGAGCAAGGATACTTACCATGAGATCTACCCTCTTCATTAATGTGAAGTACATAATACTGTAGTGTTAACTATGGGCACAATGATGAAGAGCAGATCTCTAGAACGTGTTCATCTTGCATGGCTGGCAGCCATACCCACTGAACAGCCACTGTGCACTTGCCCTGACCCTGACAATCACCATTCTGCTCTGTGTCTGTACATTTGACTCTTTGGTTTTCTCCTTTAGGTGGAATTTGCCCTTCTGTGACAGGCGTGGTTCACTAAGCATAATTCTTCCAGGTCCATGTTCTGGCAAATAGCAGGATTTTTTCTCCTCTTTTTTTTTATTTTTAAATTTTTTTTGTTTTTTTTTTTTTTTTTAAAGTCTGAATAACAACCCATTGTGTGTGTGTTTGTGTGTGTGTGTATGCATCTACAAATCCAGAGTAATATTCTTTTTCGGAAATGATTGTGGTGTGTGGCATCTAGACGATTACAGTATCTAATATAGGCCCTAGTACTCAGTGAGTTCCTGCAGACAATGACAGTTGACAGACCCGAAGACACAGAAGTCCAAAGGCACACAAAATCAGAGTCAGTCAGAAACACTAGCACAAGCTCATAGAGACCTGGTGGGTTCAGGAACAGACATGGGAGAAACTGCACAAAGATGCACAAAGAGAAGTTAGTATCTATATAATAAACACCTCAAGGAAGAATGATAACACAATTACAATAACATTCTGAAAGACAAATACCTCTCTTCTGTTGCTGACACATCAACTTGGTTGTTTCTGGCCTCGGGGTCTCCCAGCACTCTCTGAAGCTCAATTTCTTCACCTCTCAGATGAGACTGCTGGACTAGAGGTTTAAGATCTCCTGTGACCATGACATTTATGACTCAGACTTTTTGGAGATCCTTCCGGATAAGGGACAGGTGCAGCGCACATTTCCCTGTCCTGGTCAAGGAAACTCTATCCTTTCAAGCCCTTTCTGAAACCAGTGGAGTGCACTCAGCAGTATGAAAGTCATATTGAGAAGCATCTGCCCGATTTTGATTCTAAAATGATAATGACAGAACTAATATTTGCATAACACTTAACCATTGCAGTAGTATTTTCCCACTTATTTTGGAGAAAGTTTGAAAGTTAGGTTAGCTGATTATCAGAGTGAACTCCATTATGAAGATGAGAAAATTGATTTAGACACATCAAAGTCCCAGATCCAATACATGGTGGGGTCAGGACTTGAGTCCGCAACAAAAGTGTCACAGAAATCCTGTCTGATTACCTTTGTATGGAAGGAGAGTGACAGAATTCTGCTGTCCTCTTTTCAGTAACATATGTATGTGTGTTCTACTGGCTACTTCTACTGGCTGTGTGAACTTGAATCATATCCTCAAACTCTTTGGTTATTAAATTTCTCATCTTTATAATGGATATATTAAAAATAATATGTACCTCAGGGCTCATTATGAACACAAATGATCAATACATATAATTTTTTTCACTCTCTTCTGAATATGGTGAACTTGTAATAAATGTTAGTTCACATTATATTTCTAAAAGATGGTTCTAAATTTTGGTTGATAAGCTCTCACAAAATTGTATTTTATTTTTTTTCTTCCCTGAAATGTCAAAATGAATACTGACAGACTAGTGGTGGGGGGATGAAGTCCCCCTAAGAACTAACTGAAGTAGACTAGGGGTGGGGTTAGTTGGTGAACTTAATGTGATGTTAATGGTACAGAAACAAAAGAAAGGGAGAAGTGAGTGTTTCACAGCCATGTATGTATAAACACCTGCATTTCCTTTGGAAATATGAAATGTCTGTATGTTAACACAACAAAACAACAGGCACTGGTTCTGTTCTGAAGGGCTAGTCAACACTAAGGAAAGTGGCCATCAGCTCAATCACAATGTTTACATGAATAGCACCTATAATGTCATATTTTTATCAAAATGCTAACTGGTGATATTCGAATACTGTTTGTTCTTCAAAGCTTTCCAGAAATTATTTGTCGTTTCCTCAAGATTTTCAGGACATTTTGCTGGTACTTCTTTCATAATGTTTATGATGGTTTGCCTTGCAATATGCCTGCTGTTTGGTTCGCTCTTCTCAAAGAAAGGGACAGTGATTTTACTCATATTTATATTTCTGGTGCTTAGAACATAATAGAAATCATGAAATCATAAAGTATGAGAATTATGGAGCAACATGTTCCATTCTTTAGGAGCTCGATGAAGAGTTGAGTTTGATACTTAAATACATAGATACCTAAAAACATTTACAAAATATGCATCATTGATAACTATAAAACATCCAGAATGAGAAATTTCTAATAGGTGACTAGGATTAATACAATTTATTTTCTAAATTTGTCTCATACCATCCCCAACAAAATAGAATATGTAAGAAAGCTCCTTTGCTTTCTACCAGATGTAATTAACCTACACGGTTGACTCTGGCTGTGGAACAAACCAGGCAGCAAAGGGCTGGCCTCATCCTTAAGTTCTAAACTTGCTCCCTCCAGGGCAGAGCAACACTCCTTAGACAACCCCATTACTTACCTTCCCTCAAGCTTGGAGAGCCTCAGGGGGATGATAATCCTCTTAAATTTTCCCTCCCTTGGAAAGCACAGAAATGGTGATTCAACAACTTGCCATGAGTTAAATGCTCATTATGTTACTGATGAAAAGGGAACAACAGTAAAGTAATGAAAGGAAAGTGTTTACTGAGCCTTCGCTATTTACTAAATTAGACTCTTCCATATACGTGATTTCAGTTCATCTTCATTGTCGCCCTGGGACACAGGAATTGCATTTCTCACTATACAAATGAAACAATGGGACTTGGGGAATTTATGATCTTACCACTAAAGTATGCCAGAGTCAGGATTAAGGCCTAAATTGGTCTAAGTTCAAAACCCATTTTATTCCATTACTCAACTTCACTTGTGCTTATAAAGGTAAAATTTGAGAACATAAGCATGGAAATTCATTCATAGTCCTAAGAATTGGGGATCCTGGAATTAGAAAGATAATAGTATACTAGTAATAAACATGCCTTCTAGGAAATAAAGACCCTTTTGTCAGGTGTTGAACAAAAAAGTAGCGGAATAAGGAGGAGGAAGAGAAGGTCTGACGGGGTGAGGGGTGACACTATGGTAACACAAAACATCAGGGGCAACACAGCAACTGTGCTTCCCCAAACTTTTATACATCTGGATGAAAGTAGAAACTAAGTTATGCCCAGTCTCATTATATTCTCCAAGAATGCTTTCGTTCAACATTTCTATTGCAGATACAAAGAAACCCAGAAACAAGCACAGACATATTCTTTTCCAAAGATATACAAAAGATTTTTCTCCTTGGTGCTTTCAGCTGCAAGTAAGAATCTGCCATTTCAGTCACCACATTATTTTATAATAATCACTTCTGCAAACATCTCACCGCAAACCATGAGGTCTTGGACTGGGTCTTATTTTTATGCATGTCCCTAACGCACAGCGCCTTGTCATAATCACACTGCTTAACACTTGTATAGCGTCTGATATTCTTGATGTAGGGGTTCTCTGCTAGGGTAGGGTACACTGCCATTATGTTATTGGTATTAGTTATTGTTATTAGTTAAGATAATAATTTTGAATGATATGTTTTTTAACATTGGGATAAACACATTGGGATAAAAAGTCTACCTTATATTTTCTCTCCCATTTACTTACATTCCCATATGCTCTAGAGAATAACCCGTGTCCAAGGAGTTGGGAATACATGAAATTCCAGTTATCCTCTCTTCAGTGCTATATTCCTATTTTAAATGGAGATTTCTCTCTTGGGTTTTAAAGATACTACTTAGTTCCTTGTAGTACAGAAATCCTCAGGCATTCTTGGTCTTGTATAATCCTCATGCCCGGGAGGAAAGAACACTGAGGATTCTCTTACTCTGAGCATTCTAGGAAGACTTCTTGACATCACAAGATAAGTAGCAATATGCCAAGTTAGCTTTTTTATTTATATGACTATTATTTATTAAGAAGCTATTGGGAGGTTGGGGTACCAGGTGGTGGGTATTATAGAGGGCACAGCTTGCATGGAGCACTGGGTGTGGTGAAAAAATAATGAATACTGTTTTTCTGAAAATAAATAAATTGGGAAAAAAAAAGAGTGAATTGGAAGGGGAGGTGAGTCATGAGAGACTATGGACTCTGAAAAACAATCTTAGGGGTTTGAAGTGGTGGGGGGCGGGGAGGTTGGGGTACCAGGTGGGCATGGATTGCATGGAGCACTGGGTGTGGTGAAAAAATAATGAATACTGTTTTTCTGAAAATAAATTAATTCAAAAAAATTTAAAAAAATAAAACTTAAAAAAAAAAAAAAAAAAGAACCAAGATGCCCTTCATCAGACGAATGGATAAGGAAGATGTGGTCCATATATACTATAGAGTATTATGCCTCCATCAGAAAGGATGAATACCCAACTTTTGTAGCAACATGGACGGGACTGGAAGAGATTATGCTGAGTGAAATAAGTCAAGCAGAGAGAGTCAATTATCCTATGGTTTCACTTATTTGTGGAGCATAACAAATAGCATGGAGGACAGGGGGAGATGGAGAAGAGAAGGGAGTTGAGGGAAATTGGAAGGGGAGGTGAACCATGAGAGACTGGACTCTGAAAAACAATCCGAAGGTTTTGAAGGAGCGGGGGGTGGGTGGTTGGGGGAACCAGGTGGTGGGTATTGGTGAGGTCATGGATTGCATGGAGCACTGGGGGTGGTGCAAAAACAATGAATACTGTTACACTGAAAATAAATTCTTAAAAATTAAAAAAAAAAAATTAAAAAAAAATAAAAAAAATAAGAAGCTATTAAGTATACTTAATACAGTTCTAGATACTGAAGAGAATTCAGCTGAAGACACATACAATTTACATCTTCCCCTCAAGGATATAAAGTCCAATGGAAAAGAGAGATGAGAAAAATGCATTATAATATTTCAAAATTAAGTAAACACATTAAACTGGGGATTAATGCCATATGTAAATTCTTGGAACAGAGACAACTCTTTATGGGGTGATATCAAGGAGGTTCCCCAAAAGCAGATTTAGCTAGAGCCTTAGAATAATGGTAAAAGATTTGTAAATAAAAAAGGGGTAACAAGGAGCCTAAGCAAGGAGTAGAGGCAAAGAAGATGAAACATATCTGCATAAGGATGCATTCCATGAAGGTTGATATGATCACAGACCCATAGTTCGGTTTCCAAAATAAGACCTTAAAGCCACAGAGAGTTGGAATATGAAGTCATGGGTAAATTTTGAGGAGGGGAGTAATATGATATCATTTATATTATGGAAATTTACCTGGAATCAGGGGTTGCATCTTCAGATGCATTGAAAAGAGATGTGGGTGTGACAGGAAGGACAAGCACAATGGGGTGTCAGTAGGAGTTAAGGGAAGTGATGGAAATGGACAAGGGTCCTGAGGAAGATGGGGGTTCTCTCTGCAGGAGGAAGGTTTCTGAGGTGGGCACCGGAGAATGCAGAGGTATATTCTATCCTGAAAACCTTGTTCCAGTTGGGGAAAAGAATGAAGGTCCAGAAGCAACAGTCAGCATAATAAGGGTATGCAAAGGTGGAGCCAATGACCATGCCAGGAAGTGTGGCCTACAGGGGCAAGGGAAATGCAGGTCCAAGTTATGGAGAAATGGGAACTAAGAGTTGAACTATTTAAGGAAAATGTTAATGAGAAGATGCTGAGGATCATGGACAAAGTCACCTCTCAAGGTAGTGTGTGAAAACCATGTACTCTGCAACTGAGGGTCCAGGCATGTGAGGACAAGCAAGCCAAAAGGCCAGGTTTGCGTGATAAACAGTGAGGGCTGAGGGATGTGAATGGCAGCTGCATCCTGCAAGTGGAGATGAAGGGATAGTTGGGTCTGAGAAACATCAAGAACCGTTTGCCTGTTTTGTTAGAATGATTGTGGAGATGCAAAGTTGGATGTACTCTTGGCTGATTTTAGGCACCACCTTTTGTCCAAAATATAATCTGGATAGAGGGGGAGTAATGAATTTAGAGCTCAGATTTTAACACCTATTCAATGATGAACAATTTCTTGTGATTCTACTCATTTTCAGAGGTTTATCTTGATACTATCTACCCCTCTCTTGGATTGTCTCCAAATGATGTACCTTCCATGGAGTGGGGCAATGAGACCCTGGTGAGGGAGTTCGTCTTCCTTGGCTTCTCTTCTCTGGCTGGGCTGCAGCGGCTGCTCTTCATAGCCTTCCTGCCCATCTACCTGTTCACCCTGGGCACCAATGCCATCATCATTTCCACCATCATGCTGGACAGAGCCCTTCACACCCCCATGTACTTCTTCCTTGCCGTCCTCTCCTGCTCTGAGACCTGCTATACATTCGTCATTGTACCCAAGATGCTGGTGGACCTGCTGGCCCAGAAGAAGACCATCTCCTTCCTGGGCTGTGCCATCCAGATGTTCACCTTCCTCTTCCTTGGCTGTTCTCACTCCTTCCTGCTGGCAGCCATGGGCTATGACCGCTACGTGGCCATCTGTAACCCTCTGCGCTACACGGAGCTCATGGGACCCCGGGTGTGTGTGGGACTAGTGGGCGCTGCCTGTGTCTGTGGCTTTACTATTGCACAGATTATCACCTCCATGGTATTTCATCTGCCTTTTCACTCTTCTAATCAGCTCCATCATTTCTTCTGTGACATTGCCCCTGTCCTCAAAGTAGCATCTCACCATACCCACTCGAGTCAGATTGTCATCATCATGCTCTGTGCATTGGTCCTAGTTGTCCCCCTGTTACTGATTTTGGTATCTTACATACACATCATCTCTGCCATAGTCCAGTTTCCTTCCACATTAGGCAGGTACAAAGCTTTCTCCACCTGTGCATCCCACCTCATTGTTGTCACGATCCATTATGGTTGTGCCTCTTTCATCTACTTAAGGCTCAAGTCCACCTCCTCCTCCAGCCAAGATGCTCTCATATCTGTCTCCTACACCATCCTCACTCCATTATTCAACCCGCTGATTTACAGCCTCAGAAATAAAGAATTCAGGTCAGCACTTCGTAGATCTGTGGAAAGAACCATTTCCCTGCCACAACGTTAATCAAGATCCTCCTCTCTCCAAGCAGTAAATTGCAAGGTGTGTAAGGAAAACTCCCAGAGCAGAAGTGATCAAGCAAGAGAACAGTTTTCAAGAACAGAGATCATTTCCTTCATTTCCATATATAAAATTCAGAAAAATACATCTTGTTGCAATCACGTCCATTATTGCTCATTGAGTTTTTTTTTTTTTTTCAGTTGAGGAAAATATAATGGATGGCTATTATAGGAAAACTTGTCTGTGTTCAGAATTCTAGAGTCTGGCAAATACTATTATTCAATCTCAGCCAGATGGGAAACCAATCCTGAAAAATACTTCACAGCCGTAACTCCCTGTTTCAGGGAACCAAGAAGCTCCTGTCTCCATATTTCTCCCTTTATCTAAGTTTCCTGAGCCTCAGTCTTTCGATATTGGCAGAACACAGTGCTTATATTACATAACAGTTGTACATGAGTGTGATGGTATCTGGTGCTTAAGATATATCCAAGTAAAGTTCAAGCAAGAAAATTGTACAAGAAGTTATTCATTTATGCGTTTCTAATGTATTATGGGAGCTGATTTTTTTTTCTAATTTTCTATGCACTGATACAAATCTAATTTTTTTTTTTTTAAGAATTCCTTGAAGACACTCGCAGAAGCATGGGTTAAAAAGAACATCTAAAATCTCAGAGCATGGCCAAAAAGGCCAGCTAACTTAATCCTTTTCATTCATATGCATAAATTCTTATGTAAAGAGCAGTTTCTGCTCTGTGTGCACCAGAATGCACCAGAGATTCTGCGTGCAGCAGAATCTCATGTGCATTTGAGACCAGAATTTGTGTTAGACATTTTTGTTTTCTTTCCTTCTGCAGGAGTGAAAGCCAACAGGGTGCCCGCTCCAGCAGAAAGCTGCCTCCTGGCTGTATGCTTCCCTTCAAGATCCAGTGGGCAATAAAGGTATTCTGACTGAATCACTGTTTCTACATTTCTTCCTTTTCTTCCACCAGATGCCCATCAATGACATATCCCACCCAAGCTTGAAGTAGGAGGGAGGGGATGGGGATGTCTCACTCCCAGCCCCTGTGTGTTGTGAGAGGCCTGAGTCTGTCTGTAAGACTGGAAGTCAACTGCCCTTCTTCCATTCTTTGAAGCTTGAGACTTGCCAAGAGAGGGGCCTGAAGAGAGCAGAGACTAAAGCAAAATTAGTTTCTTTGGTCGTCAAGTTGTGAGTCTGTTTCAGGTGCTAATTCTTCAAATCTGCAGTATGTGCTGCTCTTTCAAAACTGTTACTTGATGTGCACTTTGGGCTGCCTGGGAGGTACACAGTAGGATCCATACTTTATGGGTGAGAAACCAACTGTCAGAGGATTAAAATGTCTAACCCACTAGTAAGTAGAATTGATACTGAGCCCACATCATCTGCTTCCTTTATGAAGGTTCCTGCAGTGCTTTCACATGACCTCTCATGAAGATACGATCATTTTAATTAACAGAGAGTAGAATGCATAGGTATTCATCTCTGGCAGCAGAAGACTATGCCAGGTGACATCTGTGGAAAAGATAAACTCATATGGATGAGACAAATGGCCTTCACCTCGGAGGGTGTCACTAATTCCCATCCTCATATGATAGGTACTGTGGGGTGGAGGCATGGGAAAACCTCCCCCTTTCCCTCTGGTCTTGTTCATGACTCGTTTACGCTGCTACTTGGTCAGATATCAGAACACTGGTTAAGCGTGTATGGTCACTGTGTGTTAAAAGGTCATGTGTGTTAGATGACTCTCCTGACACTTCATCTTCACTCTTTTTTTTTTTTTTTTTGACCAAAGAATTCATTTGACCTTGGGTCTGATCTCATGGGTTAGAACTGAACATCCTCTCCTTCCTCTTACACACACACACACACACACACACACACACAATTCATATACACAAGCTCTCCTGGTTAATTATAGCTCCACCCTGTCTTCTCCTGTGTCTTCCGGGAAAGTGGTAAGATCTTCAGACCTGGGGTTGGCTTTGGTGAGAAAGCAAAGCCTGTTAGACCTTCAGACTAAGGGATTATTTCGGCTGTGTTTACAGGCATAAATTCAGCCAATAACAATGACTTCATGTCTGTTTGTTTCCGTTTAGTTTCATGGTCCATGAACACATCATAGGAAAGGCTAAACCAAGGCAGAAGTAGGGATCAGGAAATTTCTGTGACCTTGGCCGCAACACAATGTGATATCACTCTAAGTGGATTTGGGGCCTCTCGGACTGGCCTGTGCATTGAGACTGATTTTCTAGGACACCCTCTAACACTGAGCAGGCCAACCGCTATTCAAGGAAATGTAGTTTCAGGCATATCCACCTAAGAGATCTACAGATTAGTGCAGAGTGAACGAGCGCGGGACAGCAGTTAAAGTCCCCGCCCCCCGCCAAAGGCATTCACAGGGAGCAGGCAGCGATGAGCCTCCCACCTCACAGAGCTCTTTCTGTTCCATAGAAGTCGGTGAAAGATTATTTTAAAATGAAAATTTTTGTTTTCCTATCCATTAATTTATAACAATATTAACATTCACAAGGATTGAGAGTTGATCAGATTGACTGATTATTTACACTCACAAAAAATTCAACACCTCATTTTTTCTCGTCTCTCTTGATGATTTTAATGAGATACCAGTAGTTTCACACGTTTTCAGAAAAGCAGATGGTGTGCAATAAGAGAAGGAGTTCTGCATGGGTCAGCTCAGCTCTGCACATCCTGCCAGAACCTCTCTCCTTTGAGAAGACAGTTGCTCAGAACAGCACCATGCACACGTTTGTACCCACACCGCCCTCCTCCTCTCCTGGCAATTAAAATGTGACTGTGGCACCACTTCACCTTCCCAGTGAGATTCTGAGCCCAGTGACCAGAAATACAGACAACGTGTGTCTAACAGGATGAGAGAGATCAGCTCGCGGCAAAACGGGGTTCCAGAAAAGTCCGTCTTGACGAGATTGTTCCTGTCCCCTCCGCACTGAGTCAGCCTTCATGTGCTAATTCAAACTCCGTCCATGCTCCATGAGATGACTTCCTATATCCTTTCCTCAAAAAACATCTGCACTTCCCAAGATGATTTTCCTCACAATTCCACTTTACCTTGAACTTTCCTTTATGGAAAACCTTTTGGAACATGATTTTGCTTTTTGCTTTGGTTTTCTCCCCTGCTCTGTCTCAGTCAAGAAAGCTGCTCATTCCCCTGAGGAATCTTTATGAGCAAAGTGAAGGAACTTGTGTCAAGTGTAATGCAGTCATCTTTCCCCGGGGATATGAAAACACACCCACAGAGCAGATGTTGTGTCTGTGCTTGGCAAGAGACCAAGAGATGTCACTGGCAGCAATCACGGGAGCAAAGACTCAGAGTGAATTTGTTGGACATGTGAGCTCAGTGGAGAGGATGTAGGGGAGCAGGGAGATGTGCTGGCTGTCCTGTCTGTATCCACAGGGCTCTGAAAGTTTAAGAGTAAATCCTTAAACAGCCTGCAAACGAGGATCTCAGGAGGAAAGGGGCAAGTCGGGGATATAAGTGTTCCTCCTAGAACTCAACACAGCTGTTTGAGGAGGTTCATGGAACGTGTTTGCAAATATAGGAAATATAATTATTTACCTTACAAAACATCTCGAAATATATTTAACAATGTCTCAAAATATATTTAACAATAGTCAGGACCCATTGAGATAAAATTTTTACTTTATTAAAATATAAAGAAAACCCTTTTCTGAGGGATACAGAATAAAGCCTGAATAAATGTAGACACACTTTGTACAAGGATCAGATGCCCCAGCTCTGTAGAGCTACCAATTAGAACTATTTCATCTTTAACTTTAAATCAATTCCAATCAAATATCTATTTTTCTATATTGTGATAAATGCCCTTGCTTTTCTAGTGAAGCACTAATTGCAGATGAATACCTAAGGATATTCTGAAAAGCAGTGGTAAGAGTTGTTGTGCCAAAAAGGAAAATGCTCAATGAATGACAATAAATAAATGAGTTTGATATTAAAGAAAACTAGACCCACAGATCAAAGCACAGAATGGAAAATCCTAAAGTAATATTATTATGCAGCAAAGTAATTGAAGAAGGGTTATTTTAAAAGAAGTGCACATCATTTATTTTTAGTTTAATTTTTAAAGATTTTATTTATTTATTTGTTTGTTTGTTTGTTTATTTGACAGAGAACACGAGCAGGGGGGAGTGGGAGAGGGAGAAGCAGACTTCCCGCAGAGCAGGGAGCCCAGTGTGGGGCTGGATCCCAGGACGCTGTGATCATGACCTGAGCCTAAGGCAGCGGCTTAACCACTGAGCCACCCAGGTGCCCAAGTGCACATCATTTAATGTTAAAAGGATGATAGTTGGATTTTATCTCACAATTTATTCCAAAAATTGATCAGCTGTTACAATATTTTTAAATATAGTAAATTTAAAAGATAATTTAAGTAAATACATTTGCTCTTGAGGAGCTCTCTAAAACATGAAAACTGAAGTAGTAAACAAAGGAAATGGTTTTAGTATATAAATGATTTCTACAGTATCAATTAGCTATTAATTAAAATAAAGGATAAAATATTAAAGCACATAAAATAATTGCTTCTTTATAGAAACATAAACATAGAAAAATTAAGACTATAAAAATGAAGCTAAACAATTAAAAAACAAAATATGAGTGAAGAAGAAATTCAAAAAAAGAAAATATAGCCACTACATAAAAAAATTTTAGAAAAAGTTTCAGCTGTGTAAGCAACTGAATTAAGACCTAGAAATGGTCATGAGGCTGCATAAGACAACATGTGCGAAGTTATCAGTAATTTCCTGACCCATATCAGGTCAAAAAATGACAGCCAGTATTATTTACACGTGAATGGGGATTTTTGCTGTCAGGAACTGAAGAAGAGTTGCCGCGTGCAGGAGGTGGACGGTGCTTGTTTCATGTAGCTAATGCCAAAGTGGCTTCAGAAGTGTCCACTGTCCACCCCGACAGCAATCCAGGAGAACCAAGTCTCCGCATTCTTGCCAAAAATTAACGTATCAACTGTTTTACTTTTGCCAGTGAAATGGACAAAATATTTGACTTTAGTGGGGCACCTGGGTAGCTCAGTGGGTTAAGCCTGTGCCTTGGGCTCAGGCATGGTCTCGGGGTTCTGGGATTGAGCCCTGCATCGGGCTCTCTGCTCAGCGGGGATTCTGCCCCCCCCCCCGTCTGCTTGTGATCTCTGTCTGTCAAATAAATAACTTTAAAAAAAAAGTGCTTTAAAAAATATTTGACTTTAGTTAATATTTTTATCTTTCCTTATATCTTGTACTTTTGCCTTTTTTCACCTATAGATTGACCGTGCTTGTATTTTTTTTCACTATTTGTCACTATTTCACTAGTTCATACTTGTTCTTTCCCTTTATTTTTAACGCACATGAGGGGGCCGCAGTGTACAGAGGAAGAGCATGAGTTCTGTGGCTTCCTGTCTGGGTCCCTCTCCTGCACTCAGCAGCTGCGCGACTGGGGCAAGTTACTTAATCTCTCTGCCCATCACTTTCCCCATGTGTTAAATGGTGATACAGTATTATTTATATGAAAAATTGATGTGAGGATTACATTGAATTAATAAATGTAAGGTTATAGCAGTGCCCCAAAGCACTGAATTCTGTATAAATGCTGTTGGAATTACTCTCTCTCTATTAACTATTTGTTGTAAGATTCATACCATGAACCCAATTCTCGCCCAAGACAAGAAACACAGCTTGGATCAGGAGCTGCATCCTCACGTGCACGCGTCTGCCGTGTCCTCCTTAATATATCCCTTCTCTAGTTGCTCGTAATAAGGGTTTGTAACTTTCCCTGCAGAAGTCTGGCATATAATTTTTAGATTTATTTTTATTTTGAAGATTTTATAAATGGTGTCTTCCCCCCGCCCCAAATTCCTTGTTGGAATGTTTGGAAATGAGATAGATCTGTAAAACAATTTTTTCAATCTAATTAAATTGTTAAATATGCTAATTCAAATAAATTTTTTGTAAGTTCTTTTGGACTCCTACACACATAGTAACATTATTTTCCAGTAATGACAGTTTGATTCTTCTTTCCCAATCTTTATTCCTTTTTTTCTTTTTTTATCCTTTTATTATATTCTCTGGAGCGTCATGTGAAATATTGAACAGAAGTGGTATTAATGGACTGTTGGTTTTTATCTCAAAGGGAAATTTTCTGACATTTTACTATTAGATTTGATACCTGCTCTGGTTTCTTTGTATATGAACCAAATTAAGAGATAGCTTTCCAATTCTAGTTTGATACAAGTTCTTGTTATGAATGTTTATCTTATCGTCTTTCTTTAATCCATTAAGATGGGAAATTATATTACAATTTTTCTTAGGCCCCCCAAAAAAATCCCTTGCATTTTGGAGGCTAAACTCAATGTAGGTCCTCTTAAAATAGTGCTGATATTTACTGTGTTTTAACGTGCGTGTACGTGTGTGTGCATGGGTGTTTGTGTCCATAACTCATGAATCATTGAAACTGCGGAGGCCACTTGGGCCTGGCTATTTACTTCTTTATTGCATAGCTCATAAATGATTCAGTTGTTTAATGTTTAAACAAACGCTCATATCTTCCAGAATGGATCATGTTAGGGTTTATTTTACAGAGACTTCACTGATTTTCATCTAACTTTCATAAATAGAGGTATAACATTCTTCCCAGTGTGTTCTTATTAACATGTTATTCTCCACAGCATCTCTGGTCATAGCCCGGTTATCATTTATAACAACTTTTATTGAATTTCTCTGTCTCTAATCAGTCTTATTGGAGATTTATGATATCAGTTTTTCTCAGAGGAACAATTTCTGACTTTACTAGTCACTTATATTTATTTTTTTCATCATATAGGCTATGCTCTTGTAACAAACATTTCTAAATTCTAAATGATTTACAACTTCAAAGGTTTATTTCTTGAGCAAGTTATGTTTGAGTATCGGATGATACTTGCATTAGGTATTGCTTCCTCTTTCCTGGGATCCTGGCTGAGGAAACAGCCTTTATCTGGCTCCCACTATTCTCATTGTAGCAGGGAAAGCGGCAGGTAGATCCATGCCAGGTTTTAAAGCTTCTGCTAAAGCGTGGCCCACACCAGTGTTTATATCTCCCAGCCAAAGCAAATCTCATGGTCCAGTTTGATGTCAACGAGACAGGTAAATACATGTTCTCCATGGGAAAGCACGGCAGATCTAATGGCTACGCATGGAAGTATATAATACTATGACATGAGAAACAAAATCTATGGTCCAGATAATGGCCTGAAATTTTCTTTTATTATATTATCCTTGCCAAGAATAAAAATGAATATCATGCTGATGTTCAAAATATAGACATTCACTCCATATCTCTTACCCTACCCTTTTCCACAGAAGGCTGACCTGTATGAATCACAATAATTGAATGTAATTAGGAAGGATATAAAGACTAGGATGCTCCTAACTCCTGGTAACTCTCCTATGCCTTGATTTTTGTCAGTTTTAATGGGCTATTTATTTTCCATTGGGACCTTGGCTAATACATTGATTTGATAAAGAAATGACCTGAAGGGGGGAAAAAAAAATCATGGGGTTTTAGGACTGGGTTACTTGTCTATTTAAGAGTATACAGACAACCTTACTAGCATGAAAAGGGATGAGTTCATCCTGACATCTGACACCGTTAGCACTTACTCAGGTAAGCACCAGTGTGGCATTGTTTGAATTATGGAGGGAGGCCACGGCATCGGACAATCATGGGCCTTCACTTAGATGGCAAGGTAATGACAGTGACTATAAAGAATTTTTAAGCTTCTGGCACTTTTACAATTACCGAGTGTGAACCCAGACCAAAACAAAGTTATAGGTAATGAATAGACAATTACAAATGTGTGGAAAACCAGAATGCCCCCTTAACAGATGTGAAGGAGTCCACATTATCCAGAGTCTTAGGACAGCTTATTCCTAAGGGCAAAAACCACAGCGTGAAGGTAGGTTTAGCTTTTAAAGACCAACCTGACCAGAGCTCTTACGCTAAATGACACATGAGGCACGAGACAGAGGATGGATACATTTCAGCTGATCAAAGTGAGGCTGAGATCTTGATCTTCTAATGCCCTCGAACCACCCTTGTCTGCTGAGGAAGATAGCACCCGCTCCCTGTACATACACATCTAAGGAACTCAACCGTCCTCCACATAAAAGTCTCCGCGGTTGCACCTGGGCTCATGGACCCATTACCTAACTTTGTTTCTAGGCCTACAACAGGAGCCAGATCACAATGCAGTCTGGATAGAGAGGTACAAGGCCTGCTCTGGGGTAGCTTGAACCCAAAAAACAGCTACAAGTTCTGCCAATTTGTGTCAGTGGGAGTTAGGAGGCCATGTTTCTACGCAAGAGAGAATTATGAAGATCTTAGACCAGAGGAGAAGAAACATCAATTTCAATCCCGTTTAATTCATTGATAGAGGAACACTCAACAGGGATTCAGAATTTAATCTCTTGACTCATGCATCCAGAAACAACATCAATCCTCTCATAGAATAACTAATTGAAGTCTGAACTAAACATTGACAAATGTTTAACAAATTGGATATGCCACGGTTTTTGTAATACATCATAAAGGAATCCCAAAGCTCTGGGAAATGAATGTGTTGGGATAGAAATACTATAGAAAACCTCCTCATCTAACCATTAATCACCATCACCCAGGGAACCTGCTTGTCTTTATAAAACGCAGTGGTGATAGCAATATAAACATCTTTAACGAGTTCTTTGGTAATTGTTATTATAGACTAGAGATGATGGTAGAAATACTACACAGCAAATGAGTTCACCGATGTCAAAGAGAGTAACAGTATTCTGGAGAGCGGAACCCCAGGGGCCACACAGAACTGTCAGAGATAAGATATGGACAATAAACAACATTAATTGAAGTTTAGGATGATGATTAGTATTATGACCTGCAAAGATCTGTGGAAATGGCTGCCCAAGGGATTTGGAGCCATAAAATGGATGAGCAGCCAATCGATAAACTGCTTGATCGTATTCTATGTCTGGTGGATGGGTGACTTATAAGTTACAGTGTGGCAAGTCAAGGCCATTTACCTAAATTTCGGTACTATGCCAATTCCCAAACCTGAGCCTCCTTGACTATGAAAGAATATGGGTAATTTTGGTGAAAGATCCTGCAACACAGCCATAACTGCATCCCTAAAACTTTGACCCAGTATTTTCCCAAGGGACCTCCACCATTTACCGAAGTTCCTATGCACTGGATAAAGGAAAATATCTTGTGGGGATTCTTAGATATTGTTTGTATGCTTGTGCTCATCCCAAGAGACCCAGAATGCGACATAATCTGGTCAGAAGAGGGACTGATGGAGGTCGGACACTAGATGAAGTCTTGTTTCAGGTCTGCCGGGATTTGAGGCTTTTTGAAACTAGTTTCAGGCTCTGAGAAAGCAGGTTGGTCTATCTCTTGTTTTCTTCATTCCTATTGTGTTCCCTTTGTGGATCTCAACCCCAAATCTTGGGGAATTCTTCAGCCTGCCACTCCTTGGTGATCCATGAACTGTATTTTTGTCCTCAGACTCCACAGGTCTCAACTTCTTGACTTTTCAGTATTTTCTTCCAGAGTTGTATAGTCTTTGTAGATTGACTTTTTTCACTCAACAATATGTATTTAAGGTGACTTGATGTCTTTTTACAGCAGCATAGCCTTCTTTTTCTATTTGTCTATTCCTTCACCAATACCACGTCATTCTGTTTATTGGTATTGTAAGTCTTGAAGTCAGGAATTATCAGACTTCCTGTGTTATTCCTCTCTTTCAAGATGTAGACTTTATTTTTTTCCAGTTAGACCAATGGATCAGGAAATAATTGCCTTTGAAAAGATAGTTTATTACACACAGTTCCTGTGGGGAAGGGGGTACACCATGTCACTCAGGGCCATACCAAGAAACACTGACTTGAGTCAGAGGGAGAGAGGGTTAGGGGAACTGCAAAAGATCCCCTATTTTTGTTGTTGTTGTTGTTTTTTGTTTGTTTGTTTGTTTGTTTTCTTGGGAAGGAATGGGCAAGCTGGGGTAAGCAGGCTACGCAGGTTTAGGACTGGCCAGTTAATAATTTCAGCAAGCTCCTGGGTGTAAGAGCCATCTCTTGTTTCTAGTGCTTGGCCCTGGGATACCCAGCACAGGGAAATCATGTAAAGAGCCTGAAAAAACAAATCTTTGCTCAGCTTGCTATTAATGAACATTTTTAAAATATTTTCCCCATAATTTCACTTGTTTTCAGAAGGATGATTTACTGAAATATCCAGATTGGGGAGCCCAGCCTTCCCTCTTGAATGTCCTGGTACAAAACAGACGATAGTTTCTACTTAAGTTTCTCATTCTTAATGTTTTTGTTCACCAAGTCATGGGATGAATCTCAGCCCTGGTTGTGTCTGAGGGTCTTCACCAGGACATGGCCATCTTCCGAGTGGTCCTGATGCTCGCTGGCACTGTCCTGGTGCCTCAGCATGCCCCTTGTAGATAGCCATGCTGCATTTGTCTTCCCTGCGAAATTAGAATGATCGGTATGATCGGTATGTCTTTGAGGCACCGTGGTGTGTAATGTCATGCTTGGCAAATCGCTGCGCTCTGTGAAGGGATGCTGAATAAAAGTCTTCCCAGTAACTCCCTGAAGGACATTTGAAAAAAAAACAGTTTTCTGACTTATTCAGGCTTTCAGTAGAGAAGGAAGACAGAGATTTCCTGCATAATCGCCAACCCTGCCTTTACTTCCTTCATTTGTTAAATCAATCTTCATGTAAACCTTGGGGTTGGAAAAATTGGTTTCTCTTGACATCCTGGTGTTTTGAAAACTTTTTTTTCTGAAAGTAACTAAATTTCCCCCATGCTAAAAAAATACTTGCTTCCTTTTTTGTGCTTTACAGAGATGGACATTTTTTACAATCTGAATTATTTCTTCTTGTATTAGATAAGATGCTTTTGTCCACATTCAGCCATTTATTTTCTGTCTCCCGTCAGCTCCCCGGGGTCTCAAAGGGCCCTAGTCCTTAGACTCCCAGAAGACTGGAAATACTCTCCAACTTAATTATAGAATCTGAATTGACATATGAATATAGAATGGACTATTTTCAGCCTCTTACTTAAGACTCAAAGAGGTTTGGACATCTAAGTGTCCAGATAAACTCATCATGAAATGTTTCAGCGCATTTTTTTTCCTCAGTCACTTAATCTTTCAGGACACATGCCATTGCTTTTACAAGTGACCTTGTACTACTCCTTCTTTCAATATTCAAAAGATCTACAAGACTGGGAGCCATTAAACCCAAAGGCATATGTCAACGTTCTTGATCACTTGAACCTAAGTGGGTAAGTGTATTTCTTTTGTCAGTTACTATCTAAAGAAACATTTTCCACCAAGGAGTTCAAATTTGAATGTATTTGAATAATAGTTTTTACTATTATGAAAAAGAAAAAAGATTCTGCACCAAAGTAAAACTGAATTTGCTTTTTTCTCAAAATGAAAGAAGCATCCACTCTGATTGAGTCTGCGTACACACACAAACAGAACACACACACACGCCGCACTGTACATCAAGCTGAATGCTGAGAAATCCCAGAAGTAAAGAAGTAATGGGGCTGGGGCAGGAAAGTTTATCAGCGTAGATTTCTCCTTTTTTAAGATGACTTTGAGAATAAAAAAAAAAAAAAAAAGAATTGGGAATGATATATATTTTAATAGAATAGCAGAGAACATATTCTAGGGGAAAAAATTATGGTCTATGAGAAAACTCAGAAACAAAAGTAGAATTAAAGCACACCGTCTCGTATTGGGTTTTTGTTTGTAGGGTCTATTCTGTACCCTGTACTGTGGTGGGACTGTAGGTCATTCAGAATATATTGCTATGGTCCCTGCCCCAAAGAAACAGTCTACAGAAAGTGTGTGTGTTACTAGATGCTACATATATACTATGCTAAACACAGTACTATGTACTATATTCACTCTATATTCTAAACTGTAGGGTATATAGTATAATGCACTCTACTGTGTGTAATATACTATATAATATGTAGTATTTAGTATGGAAATACGGTATATATAATAATCTGTACTCCATATATAATGTACATATAGTGTTACAAGATAATGTCCAACCTACTCACCATATATATGATTTCAAGATCTCTAAATAAGCATCTATGGGGACTGTAATTGTCAGAGAAGGTATATTGGAGGCTGTGGGAAATGATGAGGATTCGAATGTAGAAAACAACAGGTCATACAAGTATGTGAAGTGGCATGAGAAAACGTAAATATTGTGGCCCAAAACAGGAGCTATCTTAGACATAATCAAGTTCTTGCTTAAATCACAGGAAAATAAGCTGATGCTTTAGGGAGATGGTGAAAAAACGGTTTGAGTCGCAAAACTGTGATTAAAATTAAGCAACATCCTTGACATCCCCTGTCTTTGAGTGTGATCACCAGGTCGTGGACTTACCTTATTGCTATTCTTTTTTTATTATTATTATTTATATTTTTATTTTTTTCCAATTTATTTATTTTCAGAAAAACATTATTCATTAATTTTTCACCACACCCAGTGCTCCATGCAAGCTGTGCCCTCTATAATACCCACCACCTGGTACCCCAACCTCCCACCCCCCCGCCACTTCAAACCCCTCAGACTGTTTTTCAGAGTCCATAGTCTCTCATGGTTCACCTCCCCTTCCAATTTACCCAAATTCCCTTCTCCTCTCTAACGCCCCTTGTCCTCCATGCTATTTGTTATGCTCCACAAATAAGTGAAACCATATGATAATTGACGCTCTCTGCTTGACTTATATTGCTATTCTTTTTGCTCTTTTTTCTCATCTCCCAACCCAAGGCTTAGAGATAATAAATCTCATATTCTAAAATTTAATAATTCAGGAAAATTTAAGAATTAAAAGTGAAATATTCCAGAAAAATCAGAAAGAGCAAAATGAGCTTTTACTTGAATAAGCAACATGGGACCATGCCTGTTTTAGTGCCTTGGAAAAAAATGTTTGGGACAGATTCTGTTATAAAATGGCAGTCGCATGGGGGGGGAGGTGTCCCCGGGGGGCTTAGTTGGTTTAGTGTCTGCCTTTGGCTCAGGTCATGAAGTCAGGGTCCTGGGATCGAGCCCTGTACTGGGGTCCCTGCTCAACATGGAGTCTGCTTCTCCCTCAACCCCTCCCTCCTGCTCATGTGCTCTCTCTATCTCTGAAAAAAATTTTTTTTAAAAAAATCTGAAAAATATATGGTGGGTAGAAAGTGGATTAGAAGCTAGAAGACTTAAATTCTCGCACTGACTTGACTACTTGAACATATTATTTAGTTTTTTTAAATATTCTATTCAGATTTTAAAATGAGCCTATGATAAACTACAGATGATGCTTTATGCTAGGGATTCAGCTATTAATAAAAATATCAGTCCTAGCTTGTAAGAAGCTAATAGTCCATAGAGGGAGACAGACACAGGAGAGGAGCGCAATTTAACACCTTCAGTGCAAAGACGAGGCTGCTCCCAGGTTGCTCGGCTCAGGAGAGGACCCTCGGTGCTCTCACCTTACCTATAAGAAGGATCCAAAGACACTTGTGCTGTCTACTGGGTGGGGGAGGCCAAATGAGGTAGCGTACATGAAAGCATCTTGTTTTCTGTAAAGTGCCATAAAAAGGGAAAGGGTGACGAGGGCCAGTGTGGGGAGCTACCTAGACAAAGGAGCCACGGCAGAGGTGAGGAAGAGGGAACATGCACGCCCCTCACGGGAAGCTATGCCTTATGCTTTATACCCACTGGAGGAGCCAACAAGTTGAGCACTGCCGAGAGGTACACGTGTACTGGGTTTCTCCTGAGTTCCTGAACCTGCACCTGAAAGTAAGAGGATTAGGGTTTTGGGTGTTATTTTAATATGAAATAGGTACGCTTTGTATTTGCTAACATTTCTACCAATAAAATACCTTACTTACTGTCTCCCTCTGAATGAAAGCCTGTGTTATAACACGGCACCTTATAAAATTAAGGGAAGGAAATGTTTGAAGTCAGACCCTGAGAAATACTGCTTTCAAGAGGCAAGTATTACTTCCTCCTGTGTCTTAGCTGGATGATGCACTGGTGGGAAAATTTCCAAGGGTGTGATGTGGAAATAGCCTTGGAAAGATGGTCTGTTTTCTGAAGCAAACCAGGACTGGGGAGGTCACTGTTCTGCCTCTGACAGATACGCCCTCCAAAGCCCCGTTCCAAGGGAATAGTGGCAATGCATTTCCCCACGCAAGATGAGAAATCTACCTTTCCTCTACCACACCATCCCCATTCCAAACCCTCCAAGACACCTTCTGATGTAGGTCAAGTGATGAGTTGGATTCTTAGACTATTCTCTGCCAGGAATTGTCCTTGAACTTTAAAAATAACATTTCTTTATCATTGTACCTGTCTTCTGATTGTATCTGACCATGACACATTCTTTTCTTGCTTGTGTCCATCATAGCTGGCCATCTACTGCAGTGGGTAGTGGTCAGAGGACAGGCATATCATGCTGCTAGTAATCATCTGCACCAGCAGATGTTATCAGTAATGTGTAATTTAGATATGTAGTCATTCCAAAAGCATTTTTTTTCATTTTGGAAAAATAGTATTATTGTATCTGGAAGCAGTAAATCATTCTTATTTATGTTTGAACAATATCTTTTCCAACAAAATGAGGTGGAAATATCCTGCATTAAAAGTGGAGTATATTTAGAGACATCAAATTAAAATAGGTTTATTGTTAAATATTTGAAAATATAAAAATATATCAGAAAGCAAACCCAAATCATCTCCAACCTTACCATAAATACAGGTTGATATCTTATTATAAATATGGCTTGGTATCTTGTCTTTTCTCTTTCTATGGTAGGAGATTTTCTCGTGTCCTTATGTCATCTTGGGGAATATCGAAGTAGCTTCTCTTGTTGTTTCTTTTCATCTTGTACATTTCTATAATATAACTAATCATTCTCCCATTATTGGAGATTAATAATTTCTTATAAAAATCATCAGAAGGAGTATCTTTGTTGAGAGAGAGGGAGCTAGAGGGAGAGAGAGAGGCAGAAAGATTTATCAATATTCTGGGCCTGAAGAGACGACACTGAAAGAGAAGTCATCGGGAAGATATTCATCATTGTGTCTCCCAAACTCATTTGCAGAAAGAAGTCATCCAGATGCATGGTTCCAACAGAACCACGATGGTTGCCCAGTTTATCCTGGTGGGCTTCTCCAGCCTGGGGGAGCTCCAGCTGCTGCTGTTTGTGGTCTTCCTTTTCCTGTACCTGACCATCCTGCTGGCCAATGCCACCATCATGGCCGTTATCCGCTGTAGCCGGACTCTGCACACTCCCATGTACGGTTTCCTGTTCATTCTCTCTTTTTCCGAATCCTGCTACACGTTTGTCATCATCCCTCAGCTGCTGGCCCACCTGCTCTCGGCCACCAAGAGCATCTCCTTTGCGGCCTGTGCCACCCAGCTCTTCTTCTTCCTCGGCTTTGCCTGCACCAACTGCTTCCTCATTGCCGTGATGGGGTATGATCGCTATGTGGCAATCTGCCACCCTCTGAGGTACACACTCATCATGAACAAAAGGCTAGGGTTGGGGTTGGTTTCCCTGTCTGGAGTCACGGGTTTCTTCATTGCTTTGGTGGCTACCAACCTCATCTGTGACATGCCTTTCTGTGGCCCCAACAGGGTCAACCACTATTTCTGTGACATGGCGCCTGTTATTAAGTTAGCCTGCACAGACACTCATGTGAAGGAACTGGTTCTCTTCAGCCTCAGCATCCTGGTGATCATGGTGCCTTTCCTGCTGATTCTCATCTCCTACAGCTTCATCGTTAACACCATCCTGAAGATCCCCTCAGCTGAGGGAAAAAGGAAGGCCTTTGCCACATGTGCCTCCCACCTCACGGTGGTCTTTGTGCATTACGGCTGTGCCTCCATTATCTACCTGAGGCCCAGATCCAAGTCTGCCTCTGACAAGGATCAGCTGGTGGCGGTGACCTACACTGTGGTGACTCCCCTGCTTAATCCCCTTGTCTACAGTCTGAGGAATCAGGAGGTGAAGACTGCCCTCAAAAGAGTCCTGGGAATGCCTGTAGCAATCAAGGTGGTCTAACAAAAACCCCGAAATTAATGAGGGAAACTATAGCTGTCAAAGACAGGATATTTTTTTCTGTCCTTTGAACAATCCAGTCCTGACATGGACAGCAGTTCTAAGGATTAAGACCTTTCTCTTTCCTCCCAGTCCAGAAAACAGATGAGTCAGTCTACATGCTACATTGTTCAATGCTTGATTGAGAAACAAAAAACTGGGGCACCTGGATGGCTCAGTTGGTTAAGCATCAGACTCTTGGTTTCAGTTTGGGTCATGATCTCAGGGTCATGAGACTGAGCCCTGCGTTGGTCTCTGTGCCGAGCATAGGGTCCACTTGGGATTCTCTCTCTCTCCTTCTCCCCCGCCTCTTCCTACTGACACCCTCTCCCAAAACAAACAAACAAACAAACAGTGAAACAGCTCACACTTGGCAATAAGAGAAAAGTATATATATATATGGCATATATATGTGGGGGGGTGTATATGTGTGTATATATATATGTATATGTATATATATATATGTATGTATTTTTATGAGAAGACAATAATCAAATTGAAAGGTAGTCATGGTTAGCTTTCCTGGATGAGTAAAGAATAGGGTCCAAAGCTACTGGCCATGTCTTATCGAAGACGCAGGCATGGCATCTATAAGTAGTAAACCATCTATAAGTAGTAAACTCACTATAAACCAGGTTCCATGCAAAGTGGGAAAATTATGACCAGTAAGCTGATAGTTTATAGAGAGGAGGGAAGGGTAGGAACATGAACAGAGAAAGGAAAGTATGACAACACATGATGACCAAATCTGTTAAAAGGATATAAACTAAGAGTTATGAGAGCCAAAAGAAAAAAAATATATATTCTGGATATATATATTCTTATTCTGGATATATATATTCTTATATATGGAATAAGTGAGATGAGAAAAGGGGAAAGAAAATCTGAACTGGGCCTTAAAGAAAGAGCAAGATTTCAATATAAAGAACTGGATTTTCCAGTGATGAGAAGATCCATCAATATTACCAGAACTGTTGATTTTTTCCCAAAATTTAAAACCAGTTTCTTATTACATTAATTATACATTAGATACATTTAAATCATTGTTTGTAGTTTTGCTTTGTTTTCATGGTGACGTGTTCAAGTTTTTAATGGATACAATTTTGTTTTAATAATGGACTTAAAACAACCAGTAATGACATCACACTTGCTACTGAAGTGCAACGCAATGTTCTGGAAAGTCTCAAAAGGCTCAGGTCTCGCAGCCCACTGACCCTGCAACGGTCCCATTGTGAACCTCCCCTGACTCTAACATCTGATCGTCATAATTTGAACTACAAATACTAAATGGAATTGATTTTAAATGTTATTTTATTTTGTTATTTTATTATTTTAAACCCATTATTTCAAGCCATGTAATTTGAGACAATATCTAAAACTCTTCAAACTGGTGTGCCTTGAACTTTTTTTATCTGGACAACTGAGGGGCTTTTTATTTTTGTTTTTGTTTTTTTTCCTGTGAACATGCAAATTATCCAGTGAGCCCAGAGCTTGTCTTCCACTTGGGAGAGTTGGTTCTATTAATTAGAATTTTTTTCTCTGCCCAGTGACCCAACCCGTACTAGAATAAAAATCTCCTGATTTGTTAAAATTATGTTTCATCACCCAAAGGAAAAATGGTTATCATTAAGTACGTGACTGTGACTATAGCTTGTAAACAGGGAACGTGTGTTTTATATAAACAGTTACAGCCAACATGCTCTCTTCCCCGGGAAAAGCTCCCTGGCTGATTCCTCAGCATAATCAACACTCGCGTCCAGCACATTACTTCCTGGGGTGTCTGTGTGGCTCAGCCCTTACAGGCTACACTGTCTACGTCTGTCCTCAGAACTGCATGTGACAGTTGCATTGATTATCCTAATCCTCCTGCTGGTGACATGTAATTCTGTGGTACGGCCTGGTGAGATGTTATTGCAATCAAGATTATTTGTGTCTAATAGAGGGCAGATGGAGTGTTCTGGAAAAATAAAATATGAGCAAGAAAATCACAGAAGAAAGGAAAATCATAAAAACCTAGAAGTGTCGTTTGCTTAGATTATTTTGCAAGTGTCTCTAAGTTCCCGCTCATCCATAAATTCGTGAGAATTTTTCTAATGAGTTATGGGTTTATGCTAAATATGGTCTGAAGGTCTCCAATCACGTGGGCCAACACGTAAAGTAAAAGCTTTATCCCCAAGTGAAAATAAGCATGGATATGTGTGTGTGTTGGCATTTTGAGTCTAAATAAAGCATTTTAATTACATAAGGGTCGTTCTTTCACTATTCTGCTCTATCAGACTTTTTTGGGTTAGCTACCCAACCATCGGAGCCTATCTGGGGCAGGTATGTTTCAAACAGTGTGAAAATATTCTTCTCCCTGTGGATGACATAGAGACATGATAAGGCAAAAAGAAAACAAAGGAAATCGTGCTGTCATGATGGGCATCTAGCTAATTTTCCTTGAATGCTATTTAAGGCCATACAATCCTCCAAAGTGCTCTACAGCCCAATCTCACACAGGCCTCGTGGGCAAGAAATTTACTACTTCCTTCTTGAGGTGACTAAGCCGGAATTTTCAGGACTCCTGGGGAGGCACACAGTTAAGAAGAGTCAGAATGGTTTCCAGACAAACGTGGAACGCGGGCTGGTTCCCTGAGCTGCTGCTCCCCCCCTCACCCTGCCCCGTCATGCTCCGTGCCCCTTGCAGAGCTGCCCCCGCAGGACCCAGAGGCAGTTCTGGTGCTTCCCCGGTGGTGTGACACTTTGAGGAATGTGAATCCGTGTCCCCCACATAGATGAGGCCTCCTGACACATATACTCCCAGGTCTGAGCTCCATCCTCCTTTAATGTAATGTGCTAACGTACTAATGTACTCCGTCCCCCTTTAATTCCCATTCACAACGCTGCCCTGTAGCTGTTGGCACAAACCCACCAGGGTCCGGAGAAGCACGAAGTCCAGTTGGTGATTCTGCTTTGCCTTAAAGCAAAACGACTTTTCCCCCCAATGGTGTGCTGTTTAACTCCTAATTTGGCTTAGATTGTGTAGTCATGATTTATCTTCTCTCATGGCTTTAGTAAGTCCTTCGACAAATTACACAGGAACTACTGAAAACGTGTCCTGATTCCTTAACTCCCTCCTCTACAGGGCAGACCCTGTTTTCTTTCTAAAATGAAACGTTGTATCTCATTCCAACCAAACACTCTTCCTGGTGTCAACAAGTTGAATAAAATATCCTTAAGTAAGAAATGGGAGAAGTGTATCATCAGCATAAGTTTCAGCAGGGAAAACCCCAGCAGTGCTGGAAATCAGGTCTCTGGGTGCTGCGTCCATGCCTTCCTGTTAGTTAGCGCTACCCCAGTTACAGACACAGTTGTATCTCTATCAGCTGCTTCATGTTTTTCTTCTTCTGACCTTATGTCTGCACACCTGGCATCTCTGATCATCCTTCTACAGACTTCCTGTGTAAAAAAAATGCACTTGGCCTTCATCCTTGTACAGATCTCTGAAATGAAATGGTGATCGCTCTGACCTGGCACATATTCTGGTTCCCAAATTTGCCACCCCTCCGGTTCCACACCTTTCCTGAAACCCACATTTCTTATTGCGTCAACAATTTGCTGATTGGCTTGTTAGTATATTAGTGAATTTTTAAAAGATTCTATTTATTTATTAGAGAAAGAGTGAGAGAGAGAGAAAGCACACAAGTGGGAAACGGGGTAGAGGCAGAGGGAGAAGTAGGCTCCCCAGTGAGCAGGGAGCCCGATGTGGGACTCGATCCCAGGACCCCAGGATCATGACCTGAACTAAAGGTGGATGTTTAACTGACTGAGCCACCTGGGTGTCCCAGTACATTAGCAAATTTTGGCACATGCTTGAGATATATTTTTCTAAGGGTTTTTAAATATATTTTTAAACATATTGGATTTCTTATGAGATAACATCCACATAACACAACGACACACAATGGCCTGGGTGTCCTGCTCCTTACTTCCAGTCTTACTTTTAGCCAGGTCCTCTTCTCATATTCTATGTCTGAGCTTTTCAAACTATTTGGGATGAAAGACTAACTTTCCTGACAAGTTATTATATACCAGTGATGTTGTAAAATACAATGAAAGTGAATTATTTTAAAAACAAAATTAAAAGGACATACAAGAACTTATTTTGTCTTACTATTAGATTAAAATACGGGCAGCTAATTGAGCTGTGAAAGTGTCTGAGCCTGGCTTCTCTCATCAGGAAAGAGTCACAGTTTGTCCTGCTCTCGTCCTGTTCCCTGAACAGCATTGCTCAATCTTCTGGTATTTCCAAAATACTTGGACTCCCACAACATTCAAAACGGAGATATTGTCCATCTCTGAGCCTGTAATTTTTCAGCTCGGAGTGTCCCTTGAGCAAGCCAATTTTCCCTTTCGGTGAAATCTCTGACGCTCTCTTGTGATCCAGCAGGGAGAACTGGCCACCCCTTCCTCCTGCCCACAGCATGAAGTTCTCTGCCTGACCTGCTGGCTCTGCCATCTTCTGACAAACTGTTCATACAGCTCTCTCCAGCACTGCAGAGTATTTCTTGAACTTGTTACTGCTCTCAAATAAGTGTCTTCAGCACAGGCATATCTCAATTTTAGACCTAAACCAATGGCCTCTTTGACCTCTCCATTCAGAATTTTATCAGGCATTTCAAATTAAACACCCGAAGTCAAATTCTCAGCCTGTCCTCCAGCTCTGTTCCTTTCACAGTCTTATCTCTCTTAGTTAATTGTAAATCCCAATGGAATTCCAGTTTCTTGGAACAAAAACCAGGAGTCACTCCTAACTGTCTTCTTAAAACATGTGACACACTGTTCTCCAAACTGGCTGTACCAACTTGCATTCCCACCAACAGTGTAAGAGGGTTCCCCTTTCTCCACATCCCCTCCAACACATGTTGTTTCCTGTCTTGCTAATTTTGGCCATTCTAACTCGTGTAAGGTGGTATCTCAATGTAGTTTTAATTTGAATCTCCCTGAGGGCTAATGATGATGAGCATTTTTTCATGTGTCTGATAGCCATTTGTATGTCTACATTGGAGAAGTGTCTGTTCATATCTTCTGCCCATTCTTTGATATGATTATCTGTTTTGTGTGTGTTGAGGTTGAGGAGTTCTTTATAGATCCTGGATATCAACCTTTTGTCTGTACTGTCATTTGCAAATATCTTCTCCCATTCCATAGGTTGCCTCTTTGTTTTTTTGACTGTTTCCTTTGCTGTGCAGAAGCTTTTGATCTTGATGAAGTCCCAAAAGTTCGTTTTCACTTTTGTTTCCTTTGTCTTTGGAGACTTATCTTAAAAGAAGTTGCTGTGAATACTGTTTTTCTGAAAATAAATAAATTGGAAAAAAAATAAATAAAAGTTGTCCTATGAAGTAAAAAAAAAAAAAAAGAAGAAGAAGTTGCTGTGGCTGATATTGAAGAGATTACTGCCTATATTCTCCTCTAGGATTCTGATGGATTCCTATCTCACATTGAAGTCTTTTGTCCATTTCGAGTTTATCTTTGTGTATGGTGTAAGAGAATGGTTGAGTTTCATTCTTCTACATATATAGCTACACACCACTTTGGAGGACAGTGTGGAGATTCCTCAAGAAATTAAAAATAGAGCTTGCCTATGACCCTGAAATTGCACTACTGGGTATTTACTGAAAAGATACAGATGTCGTGAAAAGAAGGGCCATATGTACCCCGATGTTTATAGCAGCAATGGCCACGGTCGCCAAACTGTGGAAAGAACCAAGATGCCCTTCAACGGACGAATGGATAAGGAAGATGTGGTCCATATACACTATGGAGTATTATGCCTCCATCAGAAAGGACGAATACCCAACTTTTGTAGCAACATGGACGGGACTGGAAGAGATTATGCTGAGTGAAATAAGTCAAGCAGAGAGAGTCATTTATCATATGGTTTCACTTATTTGTGGAGCATAAGGAATAACATGGAGGACATGGGGAGATGGAGAGGAGAAGGGATTTGGGGGAAATTGGAAGGGGAGGTGAACCATGAGAGACTACGGACTCTGAAAAACAACCTGAGGGTTTTGAAGGGGCGGGGGGTGGGAGGTTGGGAGAACCAAGTGGTGGGTATTAGGGAGGGCACGTATTGCATGGAGCACTGGGTGTGGTGCAAAAACAATGAATACTGTTACGCTGAAAAGAAATTTTAAAATAAAGATAGTGGTAAAAAAAAAAAAATGTGACACAGTAGATAGACCGCCTCGGCTCTGTTTACAGAGCACACACAGTTTCAAGTCTTTGTTCACCATCTCCATCTCTAGCCCTGTGTTTTACCACCATCATTGTCATTGTCTTCTTGAGTTTTTATAGGAGGCTTGAAATAGGTCTTGCTGCTTGCCGCTGCCCCCAAGTCTATCTATTCTCAACAAACTAGTTAGGATAATCCTTTGAAAAGCAAGCCAGATTATATCTCTTCTCAAGTCAAAGCCTTCCAGCAGCTTCCATCCTACTCCATGAAAGGGAATCTTTCTCGGGGTGAACTACAAGCCTGGTAGTTTTCTGGAGGCTCACTCTGCCAAGATCTCATTGCTGGACACTCTCTGGAGCAAAGATCTGCAGGGAGAACAGGACAATGGGGGAGGATGGCTTCCCATCTGTTCTTTGCCTACTTTTTGGGCTAAATTTGAACTTCAGCCTGCAGATATGTATATTTTTATTGTTCAGTGGACTTTCATGTATGGATGGGAAAACTCCCTAAAATGTGTACTGGCTTAAAGTTTGTAAAGACTTGAAGTCATCTTACTAACAACATAAGTACATCAAATTATATTCTTCAGACCTTAAATACTCATAGGCTTTCTATATGTTTATGCGTTAAATGCACAACTAATTATAAAGCATAAGACACACGAAATTAGAAAAATTAATGAAATACCAAGAAGGCAAGTTCAAGAGGAAAGTTAACTAGGAGTTTATAGTATGTGTGTGTAAAAGTGTGTATGCATTTCTCCTTTATTAAAATGGTAGCACTTCAAGTTTTATTTATTTTGAGGTCAGTTTGAACTCAGTACATTAAAAGACTTAAGACGTATTCTTAATCTCTGTCATATTGAAAGAATCCCCAAGCATTAGCGCACCAACTTTGCATACCACTGAAATGCCATGTGTGCCCCAGAGCACAGATTCTACAAGAAGAAGAAGAAGAAGAAGAAGAAGAAGAAGAAGAAGAAGAAGAAGAGAAGGAGGAGGTGGAGGAGGAGGAGGAGGAGGAGGTTGTGGTGGTGGAGAAGAGAAGAGAAGAGAAGAGAAGAGAAGAGAAGAGAAGAGAAGAGAAGAGAAGAAATTCCTTTCAGGGATGTATTTGCTTCATTTTATGTGTCAGAAAGTAGGCGACTGATGTTCTTCAAAGGCCTTACCCCCTTCCATGGTCCCCACCACACACTCCAACAAGCCGGCCATGCTGGAGTGCTAAGAGTTTTAAGAACACACCCGGTATAACAGGGCTTTCTTCTGCAGTTCCTTGGCTTGGAATGAACGCTCTTCTCCCTGACACTGCATGGCATGGTTCTGGTGCTTGTTTTAGGTCTTCTCTCAAAAGCCACCTTCTCAGAGTGGCCCATTCTGTCCACTGTCTTTGCAGTAATAGCCCATTTTCCTGCTTCTGATCCCCTTCCCCACATCAGTTTGAAATTGTATCACATGTCATTATCTTACATAGAGTATTTTTATTTGCTTATTGTCTGTCTTCCCTGCCCTCCACTATTGTGGAAGTTCTGTGTGTAAGGGATTTCACCCTGTGTCTCTGCTGGATTTCATTACCTATCACAACATAGGCTTCCAGTAATAATGTCCTTAAAATATATGTTTAAAAAATTAAAATTAGGCGCCTGGGTGGCTCAGTGGGTTAAGCCTCTGCCTTCGGCTCAGGTCATGATCTCAGGGTCCTGGGATCGAGACCCACATAGGGCTCTCTGCTCAGCGGGGAGCCTGCTTCCCCCTTCTCTCTCTCTGCCTGCCTCTCTGCCTGCTTGCAATCTCTCTCTCTTTCAAATAAATAAATAAAATCTTTTTAAAAAAATTAAAAGTTAAAATAAACATGGAAGTTATTGACTTAAGCATTCCCTGGTAAAAACAATTAGGACTTTATTCCCAAATACACTCAGCTGAATTTTCCCTTCTTTAATCCTTGTCCTTATCCATACTTTTATTCTTAGTCATTTCCTTCCTCCATTTTTATTCTAGAAGAAAACATAAACAGCTGAGTTTATGTGACTCCACTGCAACTGTAGCCTTTCATGTCCTGTGATGATGTCATAGCTCATATGATGTCACTAGTGAGCCAGCCGACTGACACTGAAGAAAAAGCTGTGGAGAGAGTCTTCGTCGGGTCCCAAGACCTCGGTGAGAGCCAGAGCCAACGTTATTGCACACTAGAGCTTTAGGAGATTAAACACCAGTGAGGTCGCTTCTAGAACTGGACGTCACCTGAGAGAAAGAACGGGGGAGAAGCCATACCCCTGCCCCCCTTCGGAGCATCCGTCCCGTGCAGACACCTGAGAGCTGGTGAGAAACTGTGGGTACCAGTGGTGGTGGAGGTCCTGAAGATGCTGCAAGCAACCCCGTGGGCAGCAGGCTGGGGCCTGTGGGGGCGTGACCAGAGAGGAAAAACCCATCAGGTGCACCTGGTAATCCTCGTTGCAAGCTGGTTGGTGAGCAGCACTGAGACAGACTTTCAGTTAGTGCCAGTGCAGAGAAGCAGAGCGGGGTGTGGGAGTATGTGCTATTACACCCCATTTTGTGGTCCCCCAGTGGTGAGGCCAGAGAGCCCGTGTGCCTGAGAGCTCATCTCCTTTTACCTAAAGCTGCTCTCTTTTACCCCGATTCTCCAATGACTTTCAGCCCCTGTGCAGTGCCCTGGAGGCCCCTTTAGGATCTGGCCCCGACTCACAGACCTCCTACCATGCTCCCCACCATGTACCCCACTACCGTGGAAGTTCTTTGTCTAAGGGATTTCGCCTTGTGTCTCTGCTGCATTTCATTACCTGCCACAAGGCAGGCCTCCAGGATTATTGTTGAGGGTGTGGTATACTGGCCAAGCGTGGGTTTGGGAGCAAAGCTGCCTATGTCGCTTACTAGTTATGTGCCCTTTGTCCCCTTATCTGTAAAGTGAGAATAACGGTGTCTGCCTCAGAACTGCTGCGCGGACCACATGAGTTAATACGTGTCAAGCGTGTAGGACAGTGTCTTCTGCACAGCTGACTGCATTTGGATGTTTATTAGTATCTAATCAGGTTTAACTGTACCATAAAATAGGTACTTCGTTTACTTATTTATTATTAATTAATTTATTTATTCATTCATTAGAAAGAGAGCGTGTGCAAGAGAATGGGAAGGGGCAGCGGGGAGGGGAAAGAATCCAAAGCAGACTCCACACTGAGCACAGAGCCTAATGTGGGGCTCAATCCTACAACCCTGAAATCGTGACCTTTCCCCCCAACAAGGGCTCCACAGCACGTTCTGCATAAAAATCTCTCTTCCCAGCAGGTGGCATTCTGGGAGGCTGGATCCCTGTCCCGGGGAGCATTGCTCCACGTAACCAAGTCATCCACATCTTTGGCCATCTTCGTTTCTCAGGCACAAGACAGGAGATGAGCGTTCTCTCAGCAGTGGTTGTCCGAGGCCTTATGGCGACTGAGCGTGGCCCAGCACATCCTGGTCCCACATGGTCCACTGCAGCCTCCTCCAACAGTCACTGCCGCTCCTGGAGAATTCACCAGCAACCAGGAATCATGCCTCCATCTCTGCTTCCAAATGACCTTGTAGTGTTTGTACCACATTTGTGTGTGTGACAGAATACAGCAGGCTCCGGGTTGGACAGGCAGCAGAGCAGATCTTCTTCTCGGTGTTACAGCTGGCGGGTGTGGAGAGGGTGACGCCTCACTACCTAGAACACCTGGCTCTCCAGAGAAATAAGCCGGGTTCCAGGAGCTCAGCCAGAAGCACACAGTTAAGAGTAGTAGGTGATAGCTGTCCTCTGGGGTCATGAGGTGGCACATTTTGCTCTTAAACACTAGGTCCTCACCCAGGAGCTTAAATTACATGAGATTACCCAACCCGAAGGTCTACACTAGGATGACACCCAGATTCTCTGACAATCTCCGGAACCTGTGTGTCAAACTTCTCCAAACGTATCCGGCAATACAGTCATTTACCCCAGGGCTCTCTCTGAGCTCATCTGTGACAGTCTGAGGGGAGAGAGGAAAGGGATGCACATGTGTAGGCAGCCCCCGTCCATCACTTTCGGGTGCGTATCTTGTGCCTCAGCCAAACGTACTCCCACCACTCAACTACGGGACCTTGCCGGAAGTAGAGCTAAGATGGGTTAGGGTATCATATTTAGGAACCCAGAGTTTCCTGAAAATCGCTGTATTCAACAATCATCCTTCCCTAAAACGCTCCGTGACTATCCGTACCGTTCAGCAGCTGAGACACCCAGAGCAGCACTCTGTGGGTAACTGGTGTCCTCACTCACAGTATAAAGGGTCCTGAGGGGAACTTCTGAGATCTCCCTCCTGCCTTCCTCCCTATCTGCATCTCGAGCTCTGGCTACGTGTATCAACACAATAGCCCAAGGGAAAGAGGGAGTCGCCGGTGACCACACGGCCACAAGGTTGAGGACGCACTTCATCTTTCACTGACACCAGCCCTTTGGAAGCGTGTCACCTCCCAAAAACCTAGGGCTTCCTAGAGAACTGGTATCTCCAAGGTCTTTTCTGGGAAGTCAAAGATGATGGTATTTGCTCATTCAACAAACATGACTTTGGTCACCCACTGTATGTCCAGCTACACTCTAGGCACTGGGATTCACCTGTGGTCAAGACAGATCCATACGTGATGTCACAGGACCTACGTGGTAGGTGGGAAGGACACTAATATGTAAAAGAAAATGAGATAATTTCAGCTCAACCCAATATTTAACACAAATAACTAAAGAACATTGGAATAGAAAGTGACTGAGAGAGAGGGGCCACTTGGGCTACACTGGCCACAAAGGGCCTCAGCGTGAGGATGACGCTTGAGCTGAGAGCTGAACGTTGTCTTGGAATCATCCACAGAAGATCAGCGTGAATGAGGATGGCCCCAGGCGGAGGGAAGAGTTACAATAACGGTCTTGGCACAGCGAAGGACGGAGAGAAGTCTAGCCTCCCAGGAGCACGACGCACACTCGGGAGGACGGGTGGACAAGGGACCTGAGAACCGAGCTTCAGGCATCGTAGGGGTTCAAGATTATTGTGACCAAAAAATTAGAGTAGTGGGGAAAGGTCCATCCAAATTGGAATCATCTGAACTATATTTGCATCCTACACTTGTGCTAGGAACCGAGAAGTCCTCCGTGGGACTATTCACTTTGGTTGAGGCCCCCACTTGTGGCCTTGTGCCATGTGGGGGGACCTCGAACTTCATCACAGAGTGCTCCAAATGGCCTGGAAATTTCTGCCTTCTTCCCGGGGCTCCTCTATCCGAGCTGCCTGAACATGTCGTACAGAAGGGGATGGACTTGGTGGGGGAAGGCCAGACCCCAAAATCTTGTCCGTGAGTGAGAATATGGCCTGAATAAGGGGTCACGGAGCCCTGTGTCTTAACCTGAAAATGCCCACTATGAAGAGTGACCCATTTCCACTAAGAGATCTGCACACGGTGCTCAGTTATCCCATCTAAGGGGTGGTGTTGGCTGCACATCTGGACGCACTCGACACCTCACCGGCTTCCTGCTCTCCCGCAGGCTCAGACAATGTGTCTCAGAGTTAAGTAGATAATTTTTAAATCTGTATTTTTAAAAGTTAAGGGAAACTAAATAATAATACCAATATTTATCATAATAACCTGAACCAATAAAGAGACGTAAACACAGCATCCCATCGTTCTTTTCCTTCGCTGCCGTTGACTCTGCCCATTCTCCATCTCCCCGTCCTCTTCCTGACCACTCCAAGGAGGAATTTCTTCCCTGAGTATCTTCCATGTGAAGGCAAATGTGGTCACACACAGTCTCAGAGACGTGGGAATGCTCCATCCTGCTCTGACGGGAGATACCTGCTGTATTATTATTTCCTGAGATGTATCTGAGGACGCACGGACGTGCCTGTCACAGAGCCGTCTGGAGCACACACCTGCCCTCCTCATCTCTGGTGAGAGAGTCAGGGAGGCAGAGTTTTCTTTTGTTTTTGTTTGTTTGTTTGTTTTTAGATTTTGTTTATTTATTTGACAGACAGAGATCACAAGCAGGCAGAGAGGCAGGCAGAGAGAGAGAGAGAGGAGGAAGCAGGCTCCCTGCTGATCAGAGAGCGCAATTCGGGGCTCGATCCCAGGACCCTGAGATCATGACCTGAGCCGAAGGCAGAGGCTTTAACCCACTGAGCCACCCAGGTGCCCCCAGAAAGAGTTTTAATGAGAACACAGCCAGATGGTGCCGTGAGGTCAAAGGGGCATGGATTGAGAAAACATCACTGGATTTGACACAAATTTATTTCAGGCAGCATTTACTGAGAAATGTTTTACTCTGAACCAGCTATTTGTGGGGCGAGTCCAGAGTGAGAATGCAGTACCTCCAAGTGTTATGAAACCTTTCAAGACAGCAAGCCCTGCATAGATGACATGCCCGAGAATCTGGCCCCGAATCCAGGTCAGGGTTAGGGTCACAGGTGCCATCCTAAACGCCTACATCCTGCGTTCAAGCAACTCGGAAAAAAACCCAGAAAAGTTGAGATCTAAATAAGCAGTGTTCCGAGTAGGAAGAAATGAGCGTGTTTAGTATGACCCCACCCGTTGTGGAAGGGCAGACGTGCTCTCAGTCGGGCAAGGCAGGGACGCTTCCGTGCGAAAGGAGCACCCGAGTTAGAGTCTGAAGCGTCAGAGCAACGGCCATGCGGCCACGCAGAAGAGATCCTGCTGGATGATGGGAAGCGGTAAGACAGGTTCCCAAAGGGGTCGAGATTTCTGCTGCAACAAGCCGTTTCATCAAAATTATGCTTTGCTCATAGGCGCAAACCGTATTGAAAAAGCAGAAAAGGACATTATGCACTGGGTAAAACTAACGTCCCCAGAGTTGGTTTAGGCTTGTTTTCCATTTCTTTAAAAATCTATTTTTGATCCACGACTCCTGCGGCGTGTAGCCCTGGTGTCCGGGAGTCCTGGGGCCCTGGCCGTCGGCCCCGGTGGGGGAGTCAGGACTGGGGGCAGCGGGCGCCAGGGCCTTCCGGTTGGAGCTGTGGGAGAAGAAGACGATTTTCATCCCAAGGAAGGAAATCGGAGAGAGAGCGGGGCGCGCGGGGAGGGGGGGGTGGAAGAAAGAAGAATGAGCTGGTAATTTGGAGAAACAGAAGTAGAAGAGGCTCACCTGTGCTTTCTCAAGCAGAAGTGCCCCACAAGCAGCACCAGCAGGCTGACTGTGACCACGAGGCAGAGCAGGGTCAGCACGGCGGAGTCCCCACCGCCTGGGGCGGGAAACAAGGACGTCAGTCTACGAGGCTCTCCGTGGCACCACCACCAATGCTTCCCTCCTTCCTAGAATTTTCTTCTGCATCTGAAGACTTCATCTCGATTCCTCCTGAGTCGGTGCCCCCAGTCCCCACCCCATCTGTTTCCCAAGTCACCAGGGCCTTCTTCCTTTTCTCTTCAGTACTCCAATCCCCTTCCTCCATTTCTTGAAGTCTAATGGCGCCCACTCTCTGCCCTTCTTTCTCTGGGTGGTCCCACCTCGGTCCTCTTGTGCAGCGTGTTCCCATCTACCTCCAAGCACCTCCCTCAGCAGCCCCAGGACCGTTGTTTCCCAGCTGGGCCCCAACTCTTTCTCACCCCAGTGGAGGACGATGTCCTGGCCTCCCAGACTGCTGTGTCTCACTCGGCAGGACAGACCGGCCGCCTCCCGGGCCGCCACGTCCAGGGTCACTCGGAGATACCACGTCCCGTCCGCGTGGGGCAGGACGTCGCCTCGCCGGGTGCCCCGCTGCTCCTGCTCACCCCGCATCCACATCACCCACACGGGCTTCGGGTGGAAGCCGGAGACGTGACACACCAGCAGCAGACGGCCGGGACCGGGAGGGGGGCCGGCGGACAGCCAGGCCTCGGGCTTCACTGGAGAGAAGACGAGGAGACGAGGCACTTAGGGGCACCTGGGCCGAGCTCAGTGACTCGGTGGTCTTAGCAGCTGGAGTAATCACTTCCTTCCCTCGTTTAAGGAACAATCCCAAGCTCAAACCCCAACCTCAAGCCTCTCAGTATATGTTTCAGAGGGACGCTGAAGGGCAAAATATGAAGCTCCAAGTGCTGGGAAACTCACCTTGTCGTTCCAGTTCTGACTTCCCGGCTTTAAGGATCCCCGCCAGGAACCGAGGGCAGGTGTCCCTGAGAAGGCTCTGCACAATCTCCTTGATGTCTAAGTAGTTGTTGAGCACCTCGCAAGCCTTCTGAGCCGGACTCCCGGCTCCTGGAGACGGCTTCCAGGAGTTTCCTTGGAAACTCAGGAAATCGGAGCCTTGATACGCCCCATTCAAGAAGCTTCCCAAGGCCTTGCCGGCCTGTTCCGTACAGCCAGCTGACACCTGGAGCTCGAAGGGGTCTGGGCATGGACAGAGCCATGTGGAAACAATTACAGGGAAGGGAAGTACGCCGTCTAGGAACTTTTCTCTGCAATCACACAGCATGCTGGAGTCGGGTGCGGGAGGGGAGGGAATTTGTGGGAAGACAATGTGAAGGTACGAAGGGATTTAGGAATAATTGATGCAGACGGGCTAGATCGGAAGGTGTTGGGGTGCGGAGGGCCTGACTGGAAGGGCTCCCTTGGCCATGGTGAGGTACAGGCTGTGCCTGGTTGACTCTCAGGCCAGGGACAAGGGAGGGCAGAACTGGCCGGAAATGCCATGTCTGGGGTCAGGGGTGGTGGGCGGAAGACGACAGGGAGACACGATGGCAAGGAGCCAAACACGGAGGGGTACACGGCGTGACGGGCTGGGTCCTTGCAAGCCCCTCTGTGTCTCTGGTGGGTGGGTGGGTGGACCGGGGACGGAGGTGACTGGTGAGGCAGAAGAGAGAGCAAGAGCCCAGCGGGGACAGGGAACGAGTCAGCAAGACTGGGTGAGGTCAGAGCCGCTTTGGAAGCAGGCTGGAGCCTTCAGGCAGGTATGGGCTTGGGACAAGGAACTCACATTCGAACTGAAACTCGTGGGCAAAGGCCTGCACCTCGATGGTGAAGCCGTGGAAGTAGAGCATGAAGAGGTTTTGCAGGTTCTTCAACTCCTGGGTGCTGAAGTTCCCCTGGGACCAGGGCCACAGGAAGATGATGGTGCCCAGGACACTGTCCCAGCCGTGCGTCTGCAGCTCACCCAGCCAGCCTGAGCCGTGCAAGGACGCCCAGCTGCCGTTGGCGAAGGAGGAGGTCTGGAGCACGCGGAAGGAGAGGGGCTCTTCTGCGGCTGGGTGAGGGGGTCCTGGGACCTGGGATGCTGAGAAGCCAGGCCATGCAGACAGAGTATGCAAGCATGGCGAGGGAGAGCCCATGTGGGAGTGGAACGATGGAGACAGTTACAGAAGTTGCACACATTCCCGTAGCCCACGCCGCTCCCCGGGCCTGCTCCCTCTCCCCAGAACCAGACACAGGACGACAGCCAGAGCAGGAGGCTCTGCCTGGAGGCAATCTGGCATGCGGACTCCGAGGGCGTCCAGTGGGAGCTGTGCTCCCTCCCGCAGGGCCTCCCAGACGCCCCCCTGCTGCACCCAGCCTCAGGCGCCTTCCCAGGGCCCGTCCTACCCTCGGCGCTGGCCCCGCGCTGGACAAGTCCCTCGGAGAACAGGAGCAGCAGGAGCAGCATTGCGGCTCGGTCAGGCGAAGGAGCCTCCACAGGCCTCAAACACCACTGCCCTCCGAACCCTCCTGCTCTGTCTGGCTTCCCCTGCCACAGAGAGGCACACCTCCCCCTCTGCCCACTTCCCTGTCAGAGACACCCTCCTGCCTCCTCAGCGCAGCCCCATGGGGCTCTCATTTCCCCTCCCTCTCTGCCACTCTCTGGCTTCCAAGTTCTCTCCCTGCTTCCCCTGACCGCCCCTGTGCACACGCACTGTCGGAGGCGTCCTGGCTCAGGACAGAGTGTGCAGCCTGGGCTGGCTGGAAAACGTAGGTCCTTCTGGCCTCGGAGGAATCAGGTCCACACGTGGGTTCTCGGTGTCCTGAGGGGGTGGACGAGGCCCACGGTGCTCGTGGCCTTTCCAGCAGCCCCTCGTCCAGCTGCTGCAACCCCTTCTCCCTCTCAGTGGTCCTCCCCAACCCTCATCCTCTACTTGCCCCTGTTTTTCCCTCTCGACCCTGCTCCCCCCACCACTCCCCTCCTTACCTCCCTCCCCTCACCCACTCTGTCTCTTCCTTCTGTTCTTCTCAAACCAGCGTCAGAAATCACGGGACATCCGGAGAGCTGCTGTACCACCACCACGACAGGGAGCAGCCGTGGCCATGCAGGCAGCCTGTTAATAAGAAAAGGTCCTTGTGCCCAGCTTCCGCCATCAGCCCAGCTACCACTGTTGAAAATGTCCCAGGGTGGGCTTGCCCCGACAGCGGGGAGACAGGTAATTCTCACTTGAGTGGTATGAGTGGGTCTGGAGGGAACACACAGGGGCCTTGGGTCCCCCACCCCAATTAGTCTAGAAGTCCGTGGGCAAGCCTCACTCTGGGTGTGAAGGGTGCTCAGCTCATGGCCTGGGAGCACTGGTGTCCGCTGGGGGTATCTGGCCAAGAGGAGTTCCACTGGAGCAAGGAAGGCGTGCTGGCGGCCTGTCGTGTTGCTGGGAGAATTCATTCCCATGTGGAGTCCTTATTTGAGTTCCCCTCGGGATGCTGGCCAGGGTAGCCTGAAGCCAGTTGGAATACCGCTGTTCTGTTTGGTTTTCCTGGATTCATCAAGCTGACGGGAAGTCAGAACATACCTGTTGTCAAAATATTCATAAACAATGAATCTTGGAACACTGAAAAGAACAAAATTAAATTAAAAAAATAAAAATAAAAAAAATAAAGTCTCAAACATTAACTTTGGAGAAACCTCAAGCAAACAAACAACAAAACAAAACAAAACAAAATATTTGCCAGGGACAAAGATGTCAGAGACGGAAGTCCCTTGGAGAAAACAAAACAAAACGAACCTAAAATCTCGACTTCTCCTGTAGAGAGGACTCACAGAATCGTGACCAAACATTAGAAAAAGCCCACACCCCGTCTCGTCCTGGTATTATTTCTTAATTCTAGGGGTAAAGAAAAGCCCTACAAAGTTTCAGACAAAATGCTGATTAGTTTCAAAGAAAAATGACACTGACTTCAGATACCTCCCACTCAAGGCTGTGGGGAAACATTTCAAAATTCTGATCTATTACAAGAGCATCCCCAAATTTTTATTTAAGCAAGTTATCATTCTCTGATGAGACCAAAATTAATCCATATTTGAAGACTCAAAACCCCAAAGAATATGTCACACACTCTTTTCATGAAAGCAGTTGTCTGAGTAAAACCAAAATCGACCTGAAGGAAGCACCCAAGAAATGATGTCAGAAACTCCCGTATCCAAGTATGTTAAAAAAGATAGAGTTAATTTTAAATAACTATTTAAAATGTATTTGTAAAGTTTTTCAGTGTCCCAAGATTTGTTTGATATTTCAAAAAAAAAAAAAAAAGAGTTAGTAATAATGGAAGAATCACTTTGCATATCACCTCACCAAAGCCTGGGTGGGGAATGAAAAGAAAGAGAGAAATAGGATTATTTCAAACATCTCTTATTGACCAAGAACACAGTGCAAAATGGAGTCAGGAAAACGGGATAAATCATGGTGTTTGTAGAAAACTAGACGGTGTTAGTGATGGAGAGGAGTGGAATTACAGATAGCGTAGCGGAACCAGGATCAGCCAAAGAGGAGAAAGATGGTGCCATTCACAGAGGCCGATGACGCAAGTTTGCAGGGACGGTATGGAGGTGCACAGGTCTGTCTGGGTCGCGTTGAGACTGAGGCTCCAGGTGGAGGTATCAGGTGGTTCACAGCATGAGGGTTGTGGCATGGGGGCGTTACGAACCTGCCACACACGTGGTGCCACAGCCAGAAGTGTAGGTGTCTACAAATCTGTCCCTCTTCAAATTACATTTGTAAGTTAAATTTAATAAGTATTACATCTGTATCTTGGAAAATCTACAAGTCTCCTGAAGTTTGGTCATTTATTTGTTCTTTCTTTCATTCATTAAATAAACACTGATTAACACTTAACTATGTGCCAGGCTTTTTTTCCAGGCATTGAGAATATAACAGTAGAGCAAATTAAGAGTAGGGAGGGAGGCTATGAACTCCTTGTCCTGGTAGAGTTCAGTGTGAATAAAAGGACTCACACACATCAACATACATATGACTTCTACATCCAACTGTTGGGAATGACATACGTCAAACATCCATGTCACAAGTAACTGTACTGATTTGAGGAATTTTAGGATCATGTACAAAATAAGGTAAAACAAAAGTAAGCTGGGGATAAAACAGTTGCCTTATTCCACAAGAAATCACGGTTACGTGGGTAAAACCACACAACAGTTTGCTATTTGGAGGTTACGGAACCCGCAGGTCCCTGTAACGAACTGAGCAAAACAGAAATCATTTCCTGATAGCAACCCAGCAACGGTGAACGAAACCATTAAGGGGATTCCTTTTAAACTGAAAACATACAGAAGACAAATTCCGCAGGAAAAACACATACCTTTAATTTTAATTTCTTGCTACCTAAAATGGCATAATTATTTCCTCCTTGGTTGACAAAATTTCCTTAGTGCATAAACACAGATTTTTACCAAAAACAAAACAAAACAAAAAAAACCTTACCATTTGTGGTCAGGTCTCTTTTAAGAGGAAATTTCCCCTCCTACACTTGTGTCTGTCCCTCAAACTCCCAGATCCCTTTTGTAAAACTTCTTGCCCAAACTGAAAGGTTCCCTGGAAACCCATCACGAGTTGTGGTTTTAAACAAATTAATCTTCCTAAGAAAGAAAGGGTTGGGGGTGGGGGTAGGGATCACCTAGAATTGATTTAACACAGCAAACATGTTTTGGAACACATTTGTGTAAATGTAAGGAGATGTTCCATCCGCTACTCCTGGAAACTCTGTAATCCTATGAGGACCTTCCTGTTTTTCCTGCAAAGATGTCTGATTTACAACTTTAATGATTTTGAAATAAACAATGTGAACTTAGCAAACTGTTAACAGAAAGCATAAAATAGCCTCAGTTCTTACTACATCTACAGTCAATAGCTGACCACAGTTTTGTGTAACAAAATCTCATCTTTGCCTCTGAAGGTTTTGCCCTTCCAGCCCAGCCTCAGGAGGAATGTGGACAGGAGCGCAGACTGCCCTAGACCGTCGCTTAACCAAGCCTTTCCTGAGCCTTCCTCAACTGCACACACAGTCAGCTCCTTCCTATGGCTAATTTCCAGGAGGTTTAGAATTCCGTTCCTTCCTCATCTAATTCTAAAGCCCAGTGACATTTTCTGCCTGAGCCTCATTCTTTCTCAAAGAGATTTCCCTAGATGACAATTTCATTCATGTGAAGAGAGGAAGCCAACGTTGTCACGGATAACTGCAGTAAAAGGACATGAAAAGGGTTCTGGCTCAGACCATGCCCCTTGCCATGTTTTTCCTTCAGGTCCCCCAAGAGCTCAGTGGTGATGCTGCCATGAACTCAAGAATGTGTCCCCGTACCTCCCACTTCTTGAAAACCTGTGTGAGAGGTCCTCGGCCCCATCATCCACAGTCCCCACCTGTCAGGTCTGCGAGCAGTGGTGGCCGTTGACATGAACTGGACCCACGTGTCCTGAAGAGCAGCACACTCTGAGGTCCTCACAGTGCCTAAGTCAGTGAAAATCCCTGTCTTTCTCCGCACTTCCATTTGCCTTTTATTGATGTGGCTTCAGAAGTTTTCAGTTATGCTCACCACGTCTTACAGCAGTGCCCTGTAAAAGAACTATCTGCATGATGGAGATGTTCTATTCTGTACTGCCTAGTACGCCATTTAATTTAATTTAATTTTTAACTTAATTTAATTTAGTTTTAGGAAGTGCAGTTTTAGTGTCTAAAGTACAAGTAATAATTTGCAGTCTTTATCTACATCTCTATGGCTTTCTATAATTCAAATGTGCTCACCCACAGATGAACCAGACCTTTGCCTCACATCTGGAGTCCCAAAGACTGACACTCTTCCGCCCAGACTGGAGCCCTGACAGCTGGGCATGGTCGTGCTTGCTTTAGAGAGTCTGGAGGATTCACCACCACATCCTACGCTTCTCCATCCACGCTACCAACTTCATGATATCTTATATTCTATGGCTCACCTTGACTAGCCCTTCATCCCCTGCACTACGAGTCAAGCAGCGTGAAGATGGAGCAGCTGTTGGGGAAGGTTGGTTTCTCATGACCCACATGCTGGTTCTCTCCATCTGGGAGACCTGACCCTTTTCAGTGGTTCATGAACAGGTCCAAAGACAAAATATTTGAATAACAGGTTTGATGCTGAATTTCAGCCTGTGTATTTTTATTCCAATTGATTCAGCATGTTGTCCATCTATTTCTAATTTAAATTTTTCTTTCTGTTGCTCGTACTCCAGGAACTTTTTCTCAGCGGTTCTTAGTTTCTGTCCTAGAGCATGTATGTTCTCAGAGCAAGTGCTGTTTCATGAGGCACACACTTGTGTAGGTCATCTTATCAGTTAACAGACTTTAAGAACTCTGAAGTCTGCCCTTCTTAGGTTTTTCTTAGGACTTTACTAGGACTTCTAAAGAAATGTTTTATTTCAGAATAATTTCAGATTTCATGAAAAGGTGCAAAGATGGTATGGAGATATCTTTGACCTGGTTTTCCCTAAAATTAACATCTTACATAACTGTGGCAAATTTACTGAAACTAAGAAATGAACCTTAATATAATTATCATGAAGTAAAGGGCAGATTTACTTGGATTTCACCAGGTTTTCCATTAATTTCTATTTTCTGTTCCAAGTTTCAACTCAGGGAATTATGCTGTATTCAATGACACATTTCAGTTTTTTCAGTCTTGCCTTGTTTTCATGACCTTGATTTGGAAGTGTACTGGTCAGATTTGTAGAATTTCCCTCACTTTGGGGATGTCTGATATTTTTCTCGTGACCAGTTTTGGGTTGTGGGTTTGAGGGAAGAATACCATGGAGGCGGCATGCCCTTCTCTTCAGACCATCTGAGGCGCCTGTGCTATCAACATGACTTGTGACTGGTGATATTCACCTTGATCATTTGGCTAAGGACATCTGCCAGGTTTTTACACTGTAAAATTATTCTTTTACCTGTCCACACTCTGTCCATTGGAACTGAGTCCAGCCCCCACTTGAGGGCAGGTAATCAAGCCCTATCTCCTGGAAAGGAAATATTTACATAGATAATTTGGAATTCTTCTGGAAGGAAGATGAATGCCTCTTCTCCCATTTAAGATATTATTCATCATTTTTTATATTTTTGGGGTTTGTGCATATTTATTTTATATGTTGGATTTTACAACATTTTTAAGACTTACTATCATCCCTACCCCTGCCCATGTCCATGATCATTCCTGTCTCTGCTATCCATTGCCTTAACTTTTCCTTGTAAACCAGCTCCCCAAGTTGAGAGCAATTAAAAACTCTAAAATTTTCTTTACTCCTATTCTAAAACTATATGAAAAGTGTTGTAAGTTCTTCTTTTCCCCAAGAGTCAATTAAAAAAAAAAAAAAAAGAATTGAAACAAGAGTATTATTGGGCCATCTTGCTCTATGTGGATGTAACAAACAAATTGCACAACTCTAAGAGTTACAGCATCCACATGTGAAATGAGAACAACTATATTACATTCCTCATGGGGTTATTTTAAGGATGAAACAAAGAATGTGAAACAAACACACACACACACACACACACACAAACCAACTTAAAAATTATTAGGACTGGAATGCCTGTATGACTCTGTTGGTTAAGCCTCTGACTTTTGGTTTTGGCTCAGGTCATGATCTTCAGGGTCATGAGATGGAGCTCCACATCAGGCTTCCTGCTCAGTGGGGAGTCTGCTTAAGGCTCTCTCTCTCTCTGTCTCCTTCTGTTCCTTCTCCCTCTAAAAAAAAATAAATAAGTAAAATCTTTTAAAAAAATTATTAAGACCATCATAATCATCATCCTCACCATCATTATCACCACCATCAACACCACCTCCACCACCATCATCACCATCATCATCATCACAACCACCACTACCACCTCCATCATCATCACCATCACCATCAACACCACCATCAATACCACCACCACCACCATTATCACCATCATCATCATCATCACCATCAACACCACCAACACCACCATGACCACCATCATCATCACCATCATCATCATCATCATCACCATCAACACCACCATCAACACCACCACCACCACCATCATCACCATCATCATCATCACAACCACCACCACCACCTCCATCATCATCACCATCACCATCACCATCAACACCACCATCAATACCACCACCACCACCATTATCACCATCATCATCATCATCACCATCAACACCACCACGACCACCATCATCATCACCATCATCATCATCATCACCATCAACACCACCACGACCACCATCATCATCATCATCATCACCATCACCACCACCAACACCACCACGACCACCATCATCATCATCATCATCACCATCACCACCAACACCATCATTGATGATCTCTGCAGCTTGGGAAAACAACAATGTTCTCCTTGAATGTGCTAATGTCATGGATCAATCCATTTCTATCTGCCTCCCTGATTGCTAAATCTTTATACTTTCAAGGTCATGGTCCTAACCAATTTTATTGATTTCTAAAATAACACTGGTAGTGATTAGTTACATTGTTTAGGGGAAATTATCCTGCTGAGAACAGCTGGCAAAACTAGATTTTGAAAAATATCATCTATTTAAAGACATTAGAGACCTCTCCAGGCTGTGAGGAATGGAAAGTCCATGAGCCAGGAAAGGAAAGAAGTCCTGAGAATTGAAAGCCAGCATTTGGAATCATTTTTTTTTTTCCTCTGATAAGTCCCTGCCAATCCCAAGAGTGGCACTCGAGAGGCCAAGAAGTTGAACAGAAACTTCCACAGAACCAAGGGACTAAAGGAGACAAATACTGGAATTTGGTGCCTAATTGGAAGAGAAGCCCTGGTAAACAGCATGGGCTCCAGGTTGAGACCTGAGAAGCTTCCATTCTAAAACCCTCTACTGTAGTAGTGCGAGTCAGAAATAGAAAAAATAGAGCAGACTTCACAGAGATTGAAATCCACACTTGAAGAATTGCAATTCCTTGTTCAAATAGGGTCAGCTGACACTGCTAAGCCCCAACACTGACTGCCATGGTGAGCACTGCAAAGGGCAAATAAACAATAATTAATGTTTATTGTGTGAAATAAATTTAACTCTAAATTGATTTAAAATGTTAACTTTGCTCTGTGAAATAAATTAAAATATATGGCAACTGCAGCATGTAAATCAGGAGAATAGATGAAGTTAAAGTGTTTTAGGGTCATCACACTGGCACAAAGTGATAAAATACTAACTTGTAATACATTTGATAAGCTTCAGGGGGATGCAAATGTTTCTTGAATGACCACTAAAAGAATTATAAAGGACCATGAAGCCAACGAGCTTACATAGGGAGAGAATATAATTAAAAAATACTTAATCCAAAAGTGGGCAGGAAGTCAGGGAGTCAATCAATGGGAAAGACACGCTATGGCAACAGGAGTCACGAGGAAGCAGGTGCAAGGCTAGCACTAAGGGATGACAAAGTAACCACACAGGTGAGGCTGTAAAGGAGGGATGACAAACTAACCACACAGATGAGGCTGTAAAGGAGGAAATGCTTCTCAGAGAAGATGGGACATTTGTAAACTTGTACACATCTAGGCCTTTAGTCTCAAAATTATAAAGCAAACCCTGATAAAAAGGAAAATATATTTTTAAAAGAAAATATTTTTCAAATGTATAATAGTGGTGGATATTTTTTGAAGTGTACTTTTCTGAATGATAGAAAAAGCAAATCAGCAAGTATGTGTAAGATTCACACAACACACTTAATGAAGAAGACTCGGCTGATATATTTAGAACTCAACACTTAACGATAGACAAATACATATTCTTTTCAAGTGCACAGGTATCATTTACTCAGATGACTGTATAAAGAAAATGTGGTGTATACATACAACAGAGTATTATTCGGCCTTAAAAGAAGGAATTATGCCATTTGGGAACCTAGAAGACATTATACAGAATGGAATCCGCTCCTCACAGAAGGACAAAAACTGCAAGACCCCACGTACATGAAGCACCTAAAATCATCAAAACCCACAGAAGCAGAGAACAGAATGGTAGGGCTGAGGGGGAAGGGAGATTGGGAATTGTTTTTTAACGTATATGAAGTTTCTGTCAGGCAGGGTGAAGAAGTCTTCCTGATCTGTTGTATTTAGTGCCTAGAGTTAACAATATGGAATTGTGCACTTGAAAATACACTGAGAGGATAGATCCCATGTGAAGTGTTGTTTTTGTTGTTTTGTTTTTAAATGTATTTTAAAATAATATTAATTTTTAATAAATTAAAAATAAATATTTAATTGCTTTTTTAAAAAAGATTTTATTTATTTATTTGACAGACAGAGATCACAAGTAGACAGAGAGGCAGGCAGAGAGAGAGAGAGGAGGAAGCAGGCTCCCCGCTGAGCAGAGAGCCCGATGCGGGACTCGATCCCAGGACCCTGAGATCATGACCTGAGCCGAAGGCAGCGGCTTAACCCACTGAGCCACCCAGGTGCCCCAATAAATACTTAATTTCTTGCTTAAAAAAGATGTAGATATTAAATGTCTGTGATTTTTATGTATCAATGATACATCAGTGAAGTGAAAAAAATGACAACACGTTTGTTCATGAAATTATGTGAATTAATTTCAAAAGTTTAAAACCATATAAAATGTTTTTTTGAGATGTGGAATTTAACTAAAAAACAATCAAAGATGAAAGCAGACCAGAAATTATTCCATGTCTACAAATTCAGAAATACCAATTCTAGATAACTAATGTTGATGAGAAAATATACTGAACTGACAAATTCAATGCCGCCTATCAAACTTTCTGATATGCAGCAACATCCCTGCTTAAAGGGAATATTTATTTATTTATTTATTTATTTTTATTTATTTTTAATCATTTTGTCTTTATTTCTTTGAAAGAGAGAGAGAGAGAGTGAGAAGGGAAGGATGGAGGGAGAGGGAGAGAGAGACTTAAGGAGGCCCGTGCTCAGCATGGAGACCCACGCAGAGTTTGATCCAAGACCTTGAGATCATGACCTGAGCTGATATCAGGAGTCAGACACTCAACTGCCTGAGCCTTCCGGTGTCCCTAAGAGGAATTTTTAGACTTAGAAAGACATAGAAGAAAATAATGACTGAAGACAAATTGCTTACGCATCTACATTAAGACGTTAGAAGTAACATTATGATTTATAATAAAAAATATGTACTTGGTCCCCATTTCTGGCACGGAGCTCCTAAAACCCTTGAACTTCCTAAGTGTTAAGAGTAATTTTTATGCTAATGAAGTGACTTTTAGATTGCACTTAAGAATGGGGCCTTGTTTAGGTTAGGAGCCAGCCCTGTGATTGGAGGATTGGAACTTTCAGTCCCACTGCCCCAGATCCTAGAAGAGGGAGGAGAGGCTAGAGGTTTAATCAATTGTCAATGGCCAGTGATTTAATCAGCCATGTTTATGTAATGAAGCCTCTATAAAGACCCAGAAGGACTGGTCTGGGGTGCTTCCAGGTTGGGGAACACATGCAGACTCAGGGGAATGTGTACACTCGGGAAGACATGGAAGAAGCTTCAGGGTCTTTTCCACACATTGCCCTGCTCATCTCTTCCACCTGGCTACTCCTGAGTGATATTCTTTTGCAATAAATTGATGATCTAGTAAAATCAGATGTTTATCTGAGTTCTTTGAGCCACTCCAGCAAATGGATCAAACCCAAGGAAGAAGTCATGGGACCTCCCGTCTACAGCTGGATGGTCAGACACACAGGTGACCACCTAAACTTGCAACTGGCATCTCAAGTGTGATGCGCAGTCTCAGAAGGGCTGAAAGTCTGATGGGTGGGATATGATGCTCCCTCCAGATAGATACAATTGCGTTGGGTTGTTGTAGGACATCCCAATGGTGTCAGAAACTTTCTTGGGGTTTGTGTGTGGGAAACCCCCTCTTGCACACACTGGAATTTGTTGATTACAACAGGTTAAATGCAAAGAAAATGCCTCATTTTATGGAGCTTCATTTCACTGGGCTTTGCAGATAGTGCATATTTTACAAATCAAAGGGGTTTTGGAATCTTGCATTGAGCAAGTCCATCAGTTCATTTTTCCAACAGCATTTGCTCATTTGGTGTCTGTGTCACAGTTTGGTAATTCTTGCAATATTTCAAACATTTTCATTGTTATTATATTTAAAGTGTTGCAATCTCATGATAAAATTCAAATGGATGAGGAGTTGCTTCTTATGGATGAGCAAAGAAAATGTCTTCTTGAGCTGGAATTCACTCCTAGTAAGGATGCTGTGAAGATTCTTGAAATGACAACAAAGGATTTAGAATATTTCATAAACTTGTTCTATAAAGGAGTGGCAGGGTTTCAGAGGGTTGACTCCAGTTTTGTAAGACGTGCTACTGTGGGTAAAATTCTACCAAACAGCATAACATACTTACTACAGAGAAACCTTCGTGAAAGCAAGAGTCACTAGTGCAGCAAGCTGCACTGTTGTCTAATTTAAGAAATTGTCACAGCCACTGCAGCCTCCAGTAACCACCAACCTGATCAATCAGCAGCCCCCAACATGAAGGCAGACCCTCCACCAGCAAATGATTACTACTTACTTGAAGTTTAGAGGATGATTAGCTTTTTTAACCATGAAATATTTTCAATTAAGATAAGTATATTTTAAAACAAAAGATAAGTACTTTTTTTTGACATAATGCTTCTGTGTATTTACTAGACTATAGTGAAGTACAAATGAAACTTCCATATGCACTGGGAAATGAAAACATTTGTTGACTCACTTTATTATATTTGCTTCATTGTGGTGGTCTGGAAGTAAACCCACAATATCTCTGGGTTATGTTTGTAGAAGGAGGGAAATAATAAAACAATATGCTCATAGAGAGAACCAGAAAAGCCAAAAGTTACTTTTTGAAAACTTTATAAAATTGATGAGCCCCTATAAAAATGAGAAACAGAAAGAACAAACCAAAGAGAGAACAAATTTCCAGGATCTTGTAAAAAGATGATAATGACAATAAGAACATTATGAACAAGCTGATAAGCAACTGGACATTGGAACAACTTGGATAAATCTTACTTACCAAACCTAACACAAAAAGAAATGGATAATTCGTGTAAGCCTATACGTATTTTTAGAAATTAGCAGTTAAATTTAAAATCCTTCCCACACCGAAACAGACAAACAAAAATAATGTATTAGACTTCAATGATAAATTTTGCCAAATATTTAAGGGGGGGAGAAAAACTACAAAATCTCCCTGAGAATAGATACAAAGAAAGATTTTCCAAATCATTTTATGAAGCAAAAAGTCCTGACAAGGAAATTATTCTAAAAAATGAATAAAATATTCAAACTGAATCCATATACATACATTATAACAAGATAGTTCATAGAAACATAATTTTCATTTATCATTTGAAAATCAATAAGTGTGATTCCTAACATTCAGGAGAAAAAAGATATAAAACATTTTGTCATTTCAAGAAATGCAGAATAAGCACCTAATAAATTTCAACAACTATCCATAATAGTAAGGAATATAAAAAGTTTTTATCAAATTTGAAAAAGTGCTTAATCTGATTTTTTAAAAAGTAAACATGAAGCACACAGCAATTATTATAACTAATATTAACTCCTGAATAATTCCTGTCAGATATAAGTAAAAAGATGGGGGGCACCGGGGTGGTGCATTCTGTTAAGTATCTGACTCTTGGTTTTAGCTCAGGTCATGATCTCAGGGTCATGGGATTGAGCCCTGCATCTGACACCAGGCTGAGTTGGAATTCTCACTCCCCTGTCTCTCTGCCTCCCTGCCCACTGCTCTTGTTCTCTCTCTCTCAAATAAATAAATAAATCTTAAAAAAAAAAGATGAGAATGTCAGCTGTCAATAATTCTATTCATCAGTGTACTGGAGGTCACAGCCAGTGAAATTGGGCAAGAAAATGCAAGAGAAGATAGAAGGATTGGAAAAAAACAATTGAAATTTTCATATTTAGTGATGTCAGGAGATTATGTATAGAAAATCCAAAGGATCTACAGATAAAATATTAAACTTAATAAGTTGATTTAACATGAGTACTAGAAGCAAAGTGAAAATATTTTAAACATATCTTTATATACTAGCAGAAATTGCACAGACATGTACACATGCACACTCCCTCAAAAAGAGTTGGAAAGCCCTTGTATTTGAGAGTGAGGATCTATTTCTGAAGGTCATTCATTCAGAGGTCATAATTAAATCATGGGTGCATTAAGGTTTTCCAGGAGGACAATCAGAGGAAAATCATAAGCCCAAAAAACCACCTTGGAGGGATGATTGGGACAAGGGAGGAGACAAGGCGAGTAAATAAATAAAAGGTATAAGAAAAAAATGAAGGAGCTATTGCAAGACATCAGAGATCACAGGATTATCAGAATTTTTAAGCAACTAAAGTTCCAGCCCCATTGATTCAAAAGGAAAAATGAAAGTTGTTAAATTCCAATAACTAAGATACTCAGAGGAGGACAGTCTGCAGGTATAGCTTGATCTGGTCTTTGGCCCTGTATTCCATCATTCTGTTTTATTTGTGAACTCCATTCCTGGGTCAGCTTTGCTTTTGGAACAAAACTCTATAGCAAAGTTTTGAACTTTGAAGGCATATGATGCGATCCAAAGAGAGAGCCCCTCCTTCCTCAGCCACCAAATGGAAACTCAGGCTCTAGCTGGATTGGACCAAATTAGGTCACATACACACTATGAACCAGTTATTCTAACTAAGCAGAGAGATGAAATTATGTTCATTATCTTAGACCATGATTCTCATCTGGAGTCCATTTTGCCCCATAGGAGACATTTGACATGTCTGAAGACGCATTTTGGTTGTTAGAACTGGGGAAGTGTTACTGGCATCTTGTGGGTAGAGGCCAGAGATGCTGCTCAAAATCCTATAGCACACAGGACAACACCCCCTAACAGAGAAGTTTCCGGCCCAAAATGTCAATAGTACAATGCTGCGAAATCTTTAGAGAAGCGTTTCTCAAACTTATTTGTACATCAGAACTAGCAGAAAGGTTTGTTAAAATACAGATTTCTGGTTCCCATTCCTGCATTTCCTGATTCAAGAGGTCTAGGGTAGGCCTGAAGACTTCTGTTGCTAGCAAGCTTATAGGTACTATTCCTGCTGCTAATTCATCGTCCACGCTCCAAAAAACACACTCACTGGGGTCCCAGGTGATAGCTAAGGGTGCCTCGCTCTAAGGTATGGTGCAGTGTAATGCGTCCTGAGAGTGACCAGCTGTGCTAACGGAGAAGAGAGGAAGCTACGTATTTCTCCAAACCTTCTCCAATCCTAAAGTTCACATTCTCCTCGAATGGGAAAATTGCTTCCAATACTTTGGCTTCCCCAAAGTCTCTGCTTCTTCTGACCTCCCTTCCCAAATTTCTATAAAAAATACACTCAAAGTTTCCCCCTTCTTCCTCCTCCTGCTGTTTTAATAAAAATGAATTTGAATTTTTTTTAATGGGGCTTCTAAAAAACTATGGAAGAGGCAAAAGAATGATGAAACATCAATGTAAATCAAATATGACTGAATTGGTACAGCACCGATATATTTTTTAAATCCCTCTTGAGTCTTTCACCGGAGTATTTAACCCCCTGCTGTGTTACCGGCCCTCCTCCACCCTGCTTCTCCTCCTAACTGGAACATGGGGAGCAGAGGCCCGTCCAGAAGAAGCTTGGCAGCTGGACTGCAGTCACAACGAGGACTCGAGAGATTTTCTCTAGGAGGCTTCAGGGCAGAAAGGAGTAGAGCATGGTATTTTTTTGTAATTGAGAAATATCTTAGAAAGAGGGAAATTGAGAATATCAACTATGGGGTTGGGGAGAAGAAAAGCTATAAACTTTGAAAAAAAAGCCCATCAACATGGCAATTACATCAACTCAGACCATTTTCAGTGAGCAAATGCTCGTGCACGGAAGAGCTCTTGACAGAGATCCACCTGGGCCAAGCTCTTCTCTCAAGGAACTCACAAGTAAAGGGAGAAAGTCAGAAGTAGCTCAACGCCATGGGTACAGAATGAAGTAGATCTCTGCGTGATGCCACACTTCCACTGTAGCACTAAGGAAGGCTTCCTGGGGGAAGAAGCATCTCAGCTGTGCCTCCAGGGTTAGAAAGTCATCGAGGCAGAGACAGAGACATTGCAGCAAGCATGCTTGGCAGCTCTGCAAATACAACCATCGCGGCATGATTATCGGTAGCTGACTTTGACAAAGGACATTTCAGCAGAAGCAGAACAAAAAAAGCTTTAAAACAGAAAACCAAAGAGACGTCACCCGCAAGTTGTATACCATATTCCATTTATTCTAAGACACATTCTTTTCCATTATCTCACATGTAGATCAGGGCAACCATACTATTGATACTATCTCATAATAAATGGATGGTTTTCTATTACTTTTCTGCTAGTTGTAAGTAGTGATTTATCTTGCATCCTATGGGAACTTGACGTGATCAAATAGCAGGATTGTTTGATGAAATAGGAGCCTGATGGCTTGAGCTTCTAGGCTTCTGGGTGCTTCTTCCAGATGGAAGAGGAGTCATGACAAGGGTTCATGAGATACTCTGATATGACCTGTGAAGAACACAAACAAAAAATATCTCTACAGAATAGACACTTCTGGTGCCATGTTCACTGTGACATTTTTCACAAAGAGCCAAAACACGGAATTAACCCAGGCATCCATCAATGGATGAATGATAAACAGTGTGTTGTTTTGGTGCAAAGGAATGTCATTACTCAGTCTTGAGAAGGAAGGAAATTGTGACATGTGGGACAACATGGATGAACTACGGGGACCTTGTGCTGAGAGAAATAAGCCAGTTACAAAAAGACAACTCCTAAAGGTTTCAATTATATGAAGTCTCCAGAGTCATCAAATTCCTAGAGACAGAGCATAGCATGGTGGGTGCTGGGGCCTGGGGAGCAGGGACGGTGGAGGCGTTGTTCAATGTGTATAGACTTTTAGTTTTTCAAGATGAAAAGAGCTCTAGAAGTCGGTTGCACAAAAATGTGAGTGTACATCATACTTCTAACCTACGCATGTGAAGATGGTAGGTTTTATGTTTTATGAGGATAGATTTACCACAATTTAAACGATGGATTTATGTAAGGAAGATAGGGCTGGGAAGAACGGGAGAGTCTGGTGGGGACCGAGGCTAAGGTGTTGTGATTGATGCAATGGTTGAAAGAGCCAATAGGCAGACGAAAAAGATGAGAAACAAAAACTCACCAGCGTCTCAAAAACCCACAGAGAAAACCAATCAAAAGGATCAAGAGGGGCACTACTATGGCCAACAATATCAAGCCAATGGAGATGGGGTTTCCTGAAAATTGGGGAAGGACACGGGATGTCACTTCAAAACCCATTCTCTGAATTTTCTGGCCTTCCTTTTCCTACCTGATGGTCACCTACTCTTGAGTATGCCCCCTCTGTCCCTCCACCCCTATCTAGCCCTCCTCCCCTCTCCCCATTCCCCTCCTTTTCTCCCTCCCTCTCCCCCTCCATCCCTCCATCCTTCTCCCTTCCTTCTATCCCTCCTCTTGTCCCTCCCCAGCCCCCTCTCATGGCTCAAGCACACCTGTGGCCAGTCTCTCCTTCTATGCTTGAGGACCATCTCCCCTATGCCCAGCTGGGCCCCAGCTCTTTCTTACCCCAGTGGAGGACGATGTCCTGGCCTCCCAGACTGCTGTGTCTCACTCGGCAGGACAGACCGGCCGCCTCCCGGGCCGCCACATCCAGGGTCACTCGGAGATACCACGTCCCATCAGCGTGGGGCAGGACGTCTCCTCGCCGGGTGCCCTGCTGCTCCTGCTCACCCCGCATCCACATCACCCACACGGGCTTCGGGTAGAAGCCGGAGACGTGACATACCAGCAGCAGACGGCCGGGACCAGGACGGGGGCCAGCGGACAGCCAGGCCTCCGGCTTCACTAAGGCAGAAAGGAGCAGGGAGAGCATCAGATTATGACTCCACTCTAGAGGACAGGGATTTGGAAACTCAGAAGTCTGGACAGTGACCCCTTCTCCTCCTTTGGAAACCAGAGTATTGATTAAGTCCCTCTCTTCATAGGTGCCTCCTCTTCAATTTAAGGAAAGTGGTGGGAAGTGAAAGGGAAAAGCCTTAGGGGGAATGGGACTAACCTTTTCTCTGCAGTTCTGTCTTCCCTGCATCGAGGACGCCCAGGAGATACCGAGGGCATGTTTCAAAGAGGAGCTTCTCACCAATGTCCCGGATGCCTTTGTACTGACTAACGAGCTCACAGATGCGCTGTGCCCTGCTGCCGCCCTCTGGGGCGGGCACACAGGAGTGATTCTTGAGGCTCACGAAGTCCAGTCCTCCCAGAGCCCCCCGCACGAAGCTCTCAGTACCCCCGCCGGGGTGCAGCTGACAGCCGGCTATGCCCTGGATCTCAAAGGGGTCTGGGCACAAGGAAAGTGGACAGTTACTAAGAAGCAAAGAAGAAAGAGATGAGGGAAAAACCTGGGATTTGGGATTTGGGTGATGCAAAAGGTCTGAGGCATGACATGATGAGCCCAAATCTCATCACAGCAATCTGAGAGTTTTCAGGAAGCTGAGAACCAGGGAGAGGCACGTGTATAGGTCACTAATGATAGAGAAGGAGGTGAGATGATATATGAGGTCAGAGGGGAGAGGGGGCTGGGTGTGGAGGCTGGGGGCCAGCCATCCAGGGTCAGTAAGAGGAGTGCACTGGAAAGAGGGCCAGGCAGGAGGCTCCAAGAGAGGGATTGCAGGAGGAGGTTGCTCAGGCATTGGGGAAGACAAGTGGGGCTTCTTGCTTGGGGTTTGAGAGAAGCAAGTTACCCAGGAGCCAACCCAGAGCTGTGACAAAGGGTCACCTTCACCTGGCAGAGCAGAGGGTGAGCAGCAGGACCAGCCTGGAATGCTCTGTGGGGGTGTGGGGTCAGGGGTACAACTTCTCCAGAGAAGTGTGAGCGTGCAGCTGGGTGATGCAGGAAGTGTGTGTGTCGGTGGGAGGCGGGGGAGGGGGGATCAGAGGGAGTCGTAGCCTGAAGCAGGGGAGAGGAAAGTCCGTGAGAGCCCCCGCGTCAGGGACTGGACTCACACTGCATCTGGAACTCGGAGGCGTGGTCCTGCACTTCCAGGACGAAACCGCTGAGGTAGACCTGGATGATCTCCTCCACCTCCGCCACCTCCTCATCACTGAAGTTCCCCTTGGACCAGGACTTCAGGAAGATGGCCCTGTCCGCGGCGCTGTCCCAGCCGTGAATCTGCACGTCGCCCACCCAGCCCGAGCCCTGGGTCTGGGCCCAGCTGCTGTTGGTGAAGGACGAGATCTGGATGGCCTGGTAAGAAGTGGGCCCCTGAAAGGCTGTGGGGAATGGAAGGGTGAGAAACGTGAGGAGAAAGGGAGAAGCGGGAGACAATGAGAGGACGAACACTGGGAAGATCCAGAGAAAAGGGACCCAAGGTCTGAAGAGCAACAGAGTCCGAGACATTGGTCCCCAGGACCTCAGGCCCCCCTCCCCTGGTCTGGAGGGTGGTGGGCCGGGCTGGCGAAGCCTGACCCTCCGGGGCTTTATCTGGGCCCTGTCCCCGTGCTGGAGTGGCCTGTTGCCCACTTTCCTCACCGCCACGGCCCGGGCAGAGAAGCAGGGGCAGCCCCAGCAGCAGGAGCAGCATCTCCCGGAGACTCTCGGAGCCGCTGCTGGTCTCGGGCTTCCGCAGCTCGGCTCAGAGCTCCACAGGGACTTCCTCTTCAGCTGGCAGGTCTCCCGGTCTGAGATTTGGGCTTTGAGCGAAGCAAGCTCTACGCACGCCAGCCAGGGGAGGAGGGCTGCGCCTCCAACAGCCCCGGGCCTCCCACTCGCCTCTCGTTTCCACTCCAGCCCGACTGTAACTCTGACATTTTTATCTCCCTGGCCTCCAGCTGCTTCCCCATCCTCAGTCCCTTCGTACTGACTATCTTGGAAGAGCCGCCGCGACACTGACAGGTCACGTCAGCAGCCCACTCCTGTCCTTCCACCCCCCGAAAGAAGAGGGTCATGTCGGCAGCTCCCAGAGCTCACTCTGACCAGGAAGGAAGTTTGGGTTTATCCATCCAGCTCAGACTTTCCCCAGTCTCTCGGCACTGGCCCTCTGTCGCCCCCAGTCCCCGTGTCCTCAGGGTCCCTGTTGTCCCTGTTGCTCATGTCATCCCCCTGCCTCATCCCGCTCATCCACGTTCTCACGGTGGGGGAGTGTATGTTGACCGTCACTCACAGGAAGGCAAGGTGTTGCAGACACCATCCCGACTGCCGTGCTACAGATCCAAACCCCAAATCAAATAGGATCATCACTGCCGTGTACAATGCAACAAAACTGATCTACCACAGTCATTTGTGACAGTGAAAGTGACATTTTCTACTGGCATATGGTCTTCTTTTCAGTAGCTCTCTAGCTTTGGAGCTTGGAGTAACAAATATTTTTGAGGCCCGGAGAACCTAGGGAGTCAAAGAAAGATTTCTCTAGAAGGTTCACAAGCAATAGAACCTCTCTCCAACCTCGATCTGCATTTTGGCCTTTCTGACACCAAATGAAAGATCCCTAGGTGACCAAGGAGCTTGTCGCTTCTCACCAAAAGTTTAGAAGCGTTTGTCCTAAGATGCCATCCTGTCTTCTCTGAGAATGCCCTTGGCACGTTGTAACAATATATAGAGCATTGCTGAGTGGACTATTAGGTCCCTAATCAATGTTAGCTGTAAAGAGAATCCCTGGATTTTCTCCAATCGGGAAGAAATGACAAATTTGCATAGATCTACATATCATCTAGCAGAAAGGTGGTAGTAACATCCAAGCACAGGGGCCTTCACCAAGATGATCCATTTACGTAGATAAAAAATGCAAAATGAGGATTGTAACTATGCCTGGAAATGAATGGCTCACGATATTAAGAGTGACCTTTATCCAAGACTGATGGTAATGTATGTGAGCCAGGGCAATATTCCGGGAATCCAATTCCTCTTATAAGCTCATTTGCTTTTTGGGTCACAGCCAATGACAGCAGAGACTTAATATTATTTACCGTCAACATTGTCATTTTTCTTTTCTCTGCGAGCCTTGAGCCTGAGTAGAGCACCCAAGACTCTGCTGGGTGTGCTGTTGGTTCGCTGGCATGCACAGGTGTTAAAACTCACACAGGTGTGTGAGCACAGTGAGCAGACGGATTCTCCCGCAGGACAGATCCTCCCCTGAGAGCCACGTGGCAGCATGGGGAGGCAGGGCAGCTGGGCTGGGAGAGGATGCTGCTGCATCCCGTGAGCGCCTGCCCTCAGCATCCTGGTGCACACTCACAGGGAGCCTGAGAACTTCAGCCTCATTCCAGGGCCAGACACCTAACAGGTGCTTCTGCCACCCCTCTCTCCTCCCCACTGTATGCTGCCCCTCTCACCACCACCACCCCTGCTCCATGCAAACCAGACCTCAGGCGTCCCTGCAAGAGGTACACACAGAGCTTGGCTGTGACACAGCTTCTCCACACTCGGGCTATAAATTCTCCACCCCAAATGGCCCGTGGCTCCCAAACAAAAGCCTGAGGGGACATGGATTTCTGGACACCCTGTGGACTCCAGTCAGGAAGCACAGATGACGGGGTCCTGCCTTTGCTGGTGAAAAGGAGAGAGAACAGGATTAATAGGTGAAAACTTACCTCTCAGTCCTCCAAGATCCCCACAATAGAAATATAACCCTCAAATTCTACCCACAAAGCAAAGAAGATAAACATCTTGGAGTCAAGATGTTTTCTGGATTTCTGCAGACGAGGGGCAACAGGTGCCCCTCCCCCGAAGCACAGGCAGCTGCCCCAGGCCCCTGCTGTGTGCGTCCTGCACCCGAGTCTTGGTCACAGCATGTGGGGTCCCCCAAACTGGCCAGAGGAAAGCGAGCAAAGGTGCAGCTCGTTGTATTGCTTTCTTTCAAGTTCTATGATTTTAACCAGAGAATAAAAGTTAACAACAGATCCAAAAACTACCTGTGTGTCTTGACCTACTTGTTCATTATGCACTCATTCATTTATCCAGCAAGCATTAATGGAGCACCTACTGTTTGCATCTGCAGCAGCTCTGCGCTACCTCTTCACCATCCAAATTCTCATCCCCCATCCTGCCTGGTCCCAGACTTGGGAATCAGTTCACAGACTCCCTTGTAAGTTCAGGAAATGATTGGCTTAATTTAGCCCAAGGCCCACAGATGCTTAAGAGTCAGAAAGAACCTAAAATTTGATCTACAAGGGGCTGACTCCTGTGACAGTGACCCAACTCCCCAGTACTGGGACACAGAGAGGTTCAAATTTCTGAGACAGACTGAGCGGAAAACCCACTGTTTTTTATTTTCTTGGTGGGTCCAACCAAACTGCATGTTTTGGGGTTTTTTGTTTGTTTGTTTGTTTTGTTTTTTAAAAGATTTTATCTATTTATTTGACAGACAGAGATCACACGTAGGCAGAGAGGCAGGCAGAGAGGAGGAAGCAGGCTCCATGCCTAGCAGAGAGCCTGATGCGGGGCTCGATCCCAGGACGCTGGGATCATGACCTGAACCTAAGGCAGAGGCTTTAACCCACTGAGCCACCCAGGCGCCCCTGTTTTTGGGTTTTGACTTCTTCTTTGTCTATGTGATGTCGTTCCTGCGGGGGTTGCTTGCTTTCTGCTGCCGTCTGTCTATGCAGAATGCACGCGGTGAGGTCCACACAATCCCGACAGCATGTACAGGTCTGGGTATGTCTGAATTTCAAATTCAAGTGCCAAATTCTAGCTTATTATCATCCCAAATCTACTGTTGAAGAGGAAACTTCTAGTATCCTATTTGTTATGACTTTGTAGGCCATTTTTCATCTCCAAAGATTTTCCACATTTCCTTCCGTTCTTTTCAAAATGGAGCATCTTGTACTTAGAGTCCAGAGTTTCATACCATAGTGTGAATATCACATTACAGTGTGACTATCTAATTGTTTATTTGGTTTCTTATTGAGGTGAAATACAAAATAACATTGTTTTAAAGTGTTCAATCCAGTGGCTTCTAGCACATTTCAGTGGTGTGCAACCACAAGCTCTAACAACTTCCCAAAAACGTCTATCTCTCCAAGAGAAATCCCACATCCAATATGCATCTGCAACCTCCAACCCTCCCACATGCCAACCTCCTGTTAACTGATAATTGTCCTCATGTCCATGGACTTACCTATTCTGAGACTTTCATCTACATGGAATCACACAACACGAGCACTGTCAGGTCTGGTTTCCTTCACAGAGAATTATGTTTCTGGGTTCATCCACGTTGCATCAGTGTATCTTTCCTTTTCTATGACTGAATGATGTTCCACTGTATGTATCTACCACATTTTGTCTCGCCCTTTATTTGCGGATGGGTATTTGGGCTGGTTCTTCCTTCACAACAGTGAGTAGTGCTGTGTACCCATACTTTTCGGAACATCTGTTTTCTGTTGTTATGGCGTTATACTTAGAGGTGAAAAGTCTGGGTCAAATGGTTGATTCTTGGTTAACTTTTTAAGGAACTACCAAACCATTTTCCTCAGCAGCTGAATCACTTTACGTTCCTCTAGCCACATGAAAGGGTTGGAATTTTAGAGAGTCACTGTATTAGAAGGAAAAACAAATACATTTTTAAATTATGTGTTTATTTACTGGGGCATTTGGGTGTCTCAGTGGGTTAAGCCTGGGCCTTCGGCTCGGGTTGTGGTCTTGTTGCGTCCGTTATCAAAGGAACGAGAATGAGACAAAGTGAAAGTTATGCAAAGCTTTATTCTATGCCAAGCATTAGAAGTCAGACTGACCGGCCAGGCCCGCCTCCAAAGAAAGCGACGACCCCTTGGTCTTACAAGCTGGTTTTATAGGGCACAACCGCAGACCTCTACGTATGTGGCTGTGGCTGATTGGAGGTTTCCACCACCTGGCCTTGTTTTGGGTGTGTGTTTTAGTAACGGTTACCCAGAACCGTTATCAGTAACTGCTGAGGCGTTTATCAAACAACAAAATAGCTACCTAGGCAACATGGAGTTCCTATGGTTAAGTAGGCCCGGCCAGGCCCTAGGGGTTTAACAGGTTTTAACATGGAATTGGCCCCAACAGTCTCAGGGTCCTGGGATCGAGCCCTGCACCGGGTTCTCTGCTCAGCAGGGAGCCTGCTTCCCCCTCCACCCTGCCTGCCTCTCTGCCTACTTGTGCATCTCTCTCTCTCTCTGTCAAATAAATAAATAAAATCTTAAAAAAAAATGTGTGCTTATTTACTAACTTAAAATGAAAATAAACTGAATGTGTATTTTAAAAAATATAGTTGGGGGAAATTGGAAGGGGAGGTGACCCATGAGAGACTATGGACTCTGAAAAACAATCTGAGGGGTTTGAAGTGGCGGGGTTGGGGGTGGGAGGTCGGAGTACCAGGTGGTGGTTATTATAGAGGGCACGGATTGCATGGAGCACTGGGTGTGGTGCAAAAATAATGAATACTGTTTTTCTGAAAATAAATAAAAAATAAATTTAAAAAAATATTGATAATAGCAGCTTTGTAGTTGCCATTCTCTTTAATATTTGACTTGATAGAAGGCAGCTATATTTTCATAAATGCTTCCAAATACCGTCTGATGCCATATGACATGCCTACAGTCTCTGGAGAACAACACACACTGAACCATCGTCGTGGTATTGTCATAAGAACGATCTTGAACTCATGGAGCCTCTGGGCGGGGGTCAGGAGCTCCCTGGTACACCTTGACACCACCTGGCCTACATCTGGTATTTCTCCAGGGGATACGCAAAGGTATTCCACCTTTTTTATTAGTTAAAGTATTTCTAAAAGGATATATTCTCCTAAATAACTGTCTCGTTATGCTGAGCTAGCCAAAGACAGAATAAATGCTTGGTCTTTTCCGTTTATTTGCCAGTCTTCAAGAGAACAAACTGTTTGCTTAGCTTTCCAGGTGACCAATGAATTACTTTTCCTGCTGCAAGTGCAGGGATGTCGGTGTATTTGAAATGCTTGACTTTATCCTAGCCATTGCTTCTGCTGAGGCTCTAATTGTCCCATCTTGATTTGGGATCGTTTCCTTTTTTTTTTAACCCCTGATATGCCCTGATATAATGTTATCAGTTATTTTTATTTATTTTTTATTTTTTTAAAATATTTTATTTATTTATTTGACAGAAAGAGAGATCACAAGCAGGCAGAGAGGCAGGCAGAGAGAGAGGGAGAAGCAGGCTCCCCACTGAGCAGAAAGCCCGATGCGGGGCTCGATCCCAGGACCTGAGATCATGACCTGAACCAAAGGCAGAGGCTTTAACCCACTGAGCCAACCAGGCACTACTTATTTTTATTTTTTAACATCTTAATTTAATTTTTTTTTTTTTAGTGTTCCAAAATTCATTGTTTATGCACCACACCCTGTGCTTCATGCAATACGTGCCCTCCTTAATCCCCACCACCGGGCTCACCCATCTCCCCATGCCCTCCTCTCCAAAACCCTCAGTTTGTTTCTCAGAGTCCACAGTCTCTCATGGTTCCTCTCCCCCTTTGATTTCCCCTAATTCACTTTTCTTTCCTTCTCTTAATGTCCTTCATGGCGGGACTGGAGGAGATGATGCTGAGTGAAATTAGTCAAACAGAGAAAGTCAATTATCATATGGTTTTGCTTACTTGTGGAGCATAAGGGATCCTTTCTAAGTCAGCCTGCTTCTGAATTCACAACACCCCTTCCTCGCTGAGCTCTCCGTCTGTTTGTGGGGCAGCAGAGCTGTTCCAGACTCCAGTAAGAGTGATGAGGGAAACAGAGGCAGAAGAAAAATTATTAAATTTCCTCATCTACAGACAAGCCCTTAAAACAGGCAGAGTGACTCTCCTCTAGGGACTCAACTACCCCCACCTTAAGGCTTTGCTAAGGGCAAAGGGCAATCCTAGCCTGGCCTACCCCTACCCCCAACCAGGACCCTGTAAGTCTACTTGAACAATTCCTTTAGGAACTTGATCTCTAAACCTCCAAGAAAGTGTCGACAATCATTCCCAAGCATATGACCCACTGATAGACATCTAAAGGACGTCACGAGATTTTATTACTGATAATAAATAACATTTTCCCCAAACAATAGCTAGCCCCTCCAGGTCCTAGAAACCTTGCTTCCAAAATTCCTTAGAGATTTACGCCATCCTTAACCCCCTCCCAACTTACAAGTATGTAATAGACCATCCCTCACATCCCTGGGGCAGCAGCTCTTCCTGCCCGTGGCTCCTGTCCTCACGCTTTAATAAACCACTTTTTTGCACCAGAGATGTCTTAAGAATTCTTTCTTAGCCATAGGCTCCAGACCTTGTCCCACTGAACCTCACCTATGTTCTAGAACTTCATCAGAAGCTCCCTGCCCCAAACTAGAATCAGTCATCTCCCCACGGCTCTCTGGTCCCTTGTAATGGGAAAGTAAAGACCCAGCTTAGTCTTGGTTTCTGGGCTCTTTAAGCAGCGAACTTTTTTTTTAAAGAATAAATACTGTGCAGAATCCCAGGTAGACGGAGAGGCCAGCCAACTTCCACAAGGCTGCAGAGAGCAGTTGGTGGCCGCGGGGCTGCGCGAGTGGCTCCAGGACAAGTCTGAGCACAGAGGGCAGCATCTGGGGGCCCAGTCACCCATCAGCGTCCCGTGGACACCAGACCAGCAAGACCATTGGGATGAGTGGCTGTCGCCCTGAGGGAATGTGGCAGGTGCAAGGGCTGGACCTCACTGTGTCTGCTGTCACAAGGCCACCTTTCCAGAAATTAAGCAAAGGCGCCTTGTTCCTCCTTTACGTACTGGAGACCATGTCCTTATCGAGGAGGATCATGGGGTCAGCAAGGCCGAGGCAGGCTCTCAGTTCACGTTGGCAGGTTGGGCACTGGTGTGGGTTGCAAGATGGCTGTAGACTCCTTGACAACCCAGTGGGACCCCCGAAACCACCTTGTCAGGCTGCCCAGGGATCTCTGCGTTTGTGACATCTGTGACCCCAGGAGCTGCTGAGTGTTGGTGCCAGGAAGGACCACGAGACGCTCTTGTCCTTGACACAGGCCTTTCCAGTCCATGTAAGTGGGAAGATGCCCTTGGGGACAGAGAGGACTCGTCAACACCCACAAGGAGCCCTCGCATCTTCGACAACTTCCACCCTCTCTTTTTGCTTGTTTTTGCTTACTTCTTTAGAATTTCTCAATCCTTCCAGGCTCTCAGGCTCTTAAGGTTTTATTAGCACAATGTCTGGAGGGGATGTTTCCCAATGCTGTGCCAACACCTTACCGTTCTGCCTTTCCTTCGTGCCGTTATCCATGGAACATGGAATTGCCCCACCCGGGGTCCTATGCGTGCGGTCCCGCGCGGGGGCTGCGACGCTGGGCACCACTCCTGCTATAAGCTGCCCGCAGGGAGCACCACGCACATCGTTGCTCCCGCATTTCCCATGATATCACATTTATCCAGCGGCCACTACCGTAAATAACCTGGAGGGGCGGGGGTGTCTGTGACTCTTCAGAGCCCAGATTTCTGCGGACTACTAAAGCTTGAAGGGAGGGGTTAGTGTTTCTGTTTTTCCCCAAAATGAACTTAGCCATCATTTTAATGCGGGGGATTAAAAAAAGGCTCTCCACCGTTCTGTTCCAGGGCCTTTGGCTTTCATGGGAAGGGGAGGCCCTCAGCACAGAGTCTATTTTTGCAAAACCCTGGCTTGAGCCACTCCTTGCCTCACGGTGTTTGGGAGCAGCAGGACTTACCTTATTTCTCTGAAGACATAACATTTGTGACATGTTCTCTGGTCGTTCCCGCCCACTCACCCACTCTGTGTCTACTGTGACCCTCACAGTTGAGACCGAAATAGCTGCACTTGGAGCCAATCACATCTGTGCGCGGGGGCCTCTTAAAGTCACTCGGTGGGCACCGAGCCCCGAGGAGTAAAGAAAGCTGCCAGTCCTGCTCCTACCACCTCCTTCTGGGTGATGCCATGACCTTTGCTGGCTCTTCTCTCACCTCTTGGTTCAGAAGCAAGAGGGAAATTGGGGTCCAAGAAGCCTGGCTTTGCTCACTGAATGCCCTGATCCTACATGAACGGGCAGGACGGCTCAGCCTTGAGGTTAGGACTGAGCAGGACCGGCCCTGACTTGGTTTTTGTTTGTTTGTTTGTTTGTTTTAATTTTTTATTTATTTATTTGACAGACAGAGATCACAAGAAAGCAGAGAGGCAGGCAGAGAGAGAGGAGGAAGCAGGCTCCCTGCTGAGCAGAGAGCCCGATGCGGGACTCGATCCCAGGACCCTGAGATCATGACCTGAGCTGAAGGCAGAAGCTTAACTGACTGAGCCACCCAGGTGCCCCAGGACCTGCCCTGACTTTGTGTCTGGCCACGGGGTTTGCAAACACGGCTGCATGGAATGGATGATCTCCACGAGGTCAATGTAAAACTCTGTTTTGTCCTTTTTTAACATCGGTACATTAGAAGATTGACACAGAGGGGAAAAAAGAATACTGTAATGAGTTCATATTTATACTTTCAACTCGCATCTAGAAGCACAGAGTTTTACTCATTTATCTCACAACAACTTCTTCTCCCCCTACAGAAAATCCTGGTTGCTGGTAGATTGATATAATTACATAGTCACCCATCCCCCACTCTACCCTATATCCCGCTGGACCATGCATGTAAGAGGCCTTAGGACAACCCCAACACTATCATGAGCGATACGTCATTGAAAACAATGTAAGTTTTATCTTCTGACCGTGGGGTGTATCCCTGGAAAGAAGTAAACTGTTATGCTTTAAAGTCTCTTGAAATAGTTCCTGACTTGTGGTTTGTCACCAGCTCGATAAAGGGTTCTGCGTACGGCTGCGTTTTGCTTTCAATGGGGAGGAACTGAAACTCTCGTTTGATTTATAATGCTACGAAGTGTCTATGGGGAGCAGGACACCCCAAATGGCTGGGTAAGGGACTCAGCACACTCTCTCCCTAAAGATCGGTGATAATACTGGACATAAAATTCTGAATAAACCATTTCAGAATTCCGCAAAATGGCCAAAAGCATGCAGCAGATTGAGAAGTACTTTATTCAGAAACTGCTGTGCCCTCATGGGCAGCAAACAGGGTGACCCAGCCCAGAATCACCCCCCCCACCCCCCGCACAGTGATCCCAGAGGCTGAGGACCTGCAGCCTTGCTGCCACCAAAAGGGAAGACCAAATCTGGAGCTCCACAGAGGAGGCCCGAGCCCGGGGAGTTTGTAGGAAACACAGCAGTCAGTGGCAGGAATCAAAGGTCAATGCGACTGTTGCCTACGGCTGCGATTCCAGGTGACACAAAAACTGGAGCCACTGAAGCTTCACAGACGTCAGGAAAATGAGTCGGCCATGGTGGACTTCAAGCTCTTGCGTATTCCTGGAGGTGTGGAACATTGCACACATACCAAGGAGAGAGCAAAGCCGGTCACAGTTTTCTGCTTATCCGTGGCCAGACATGCAGTTTTGCACAGACAAAGGAGAAGTCAGGAAAAGATTTGTAACCTGCATTTTTTCCTTAAGAGTTAGGGAGAAAATGAAGGAGCAAAAGGAATGTGGGATTTCTGGACCATCTAAGAAACACTGGAACAAGAAGGGAAGTGTCAGCCCTTCAAATGCTACAGCCATATGAGGGAGGAACATCACGAAGAAAGTCGACCAGCACAACACAGACTCTAACGTGGGTTCGATTTGTTTGGGTTTGATTTTCATGGAGCGTGTACTCCACACAGGAAATGAACCTTCGTCATGACCGTGTCCCAGAGGAGCCTGCACCCTGGAAGCGGAAGAAAGACCTAAGTGACCGCATGCAGCGTAGAAGTGAGGTGCACTTGTAGCAGAGTTGAAGGGCTTCCCACCTGCGGGTCAGGGAACACCTTGCAGGATGGAATCTGAACGGGCCTCCAAAAAGGAGACTATGAACAGATGGAGAAGACAAGGAAGACATTCCACACAGGTACAGAACGAAACTTGTTCATGTGAACAAGTGACTATAAAGCAGAAACAGGGAAAAAATTAAACGGAGGATGGAAGGAACAGCAGCATCACTCTGTGGTCCTAGGCTCCGGGGCCCCGGGGCAGGCATGGCGAGGCAGCTCACGGGATGTCTTGATAGGAGCTGTGAAAGAGAAATGGGAGCTAATGGGTGCGTTGGAGGCAGCAAGTGAGGGTGAAGGGGTGTTGGGAGACAGACCTAGGGAAGGTAGAAATGGAATGTGAATGAAGATCAGGGAGGAGAGGAGGAAACAGAAAGGACTCACCAGCGCTTCTTAAACCACAACACGAGGGCTACCAGGAGCATGAGGGGCACCGTCACGGCCAACAGGATCAAGTACACGGAGAGGTGCTGCTCTGTGGGGATTGCAGAGACAAACCAATGTCATTCTCCACCCACTGCCACTTCTGCTCTGTCCCCTGATTTCCCCCACGTCAACATGTGCCCTGGGTACGAGCCTCGTCCTCCACCGGCCTTGTCCCTGTGCTCTCATACCCGCTCGTCTCTGCCGAAGTCGCTCACACCTGCCCCTCGTGCTCCACCGGTCCGTCCCTATACTCCTGAAGTCACTCTCATTCATTCCGTCCTGATACTGCTCCCACCTCGTCTGGCATCATGAAACCTTCCTCTGTCCTAACCTCTATGCTCAAAAACCACCTTTGCACACCTGCAGACCCCATCTTTCTCACCCCAGTGGAGGACGATGTCCTGGTTTCCCAGACTGCTGTGTCTCACTCGGCAGGACAGACCGGCCACCTCCCGGGCCGCCACGTCCAGGGTCACTCGGAGATACCACGTCCCGTCCGCGTGGGGCAGGATGTCGCCTTGCTGGGTGCCCTGCTGCTCCTGCTCACCCCGCATCCACATCACCCACACGGGCTTCGGGTGGAAGCCGGAGACGTGGCACACCAGCAGCAGACGGCCGGGAGCAGGACGGGGGCCAGTGGCCAGCCAGGCCTCTGGCTTCACTGGAGAAGGCACGAGAGGTATTCAGATGGGGTCTCTAACATGCAGCTTAGGGGGCTTTAGCCACATCAGTGCGCACAAGATTAGGAAACTTGTACCCAGCAGCACTATCTGTCTTGAATTCTTCCTTGTTCCAACTTTGAAAGGGATGATAGAAAGGGGCAAGTCTCGTATGGGAAAGTCTTTGAGGAAAGGGTTGTACAAACCTTGCCTCTCGTAATCCACCTTCGCTGCATCGAAGAGACCCAAGGCAAATCGGGGACAGGTATGTGTGAGGAGCTTATGCACTGTTTCCCTGATGCCTTCATACTGGTTCAGGAGGTCACAGACACTCTGGGCTCTGCTATCACCCTTTGGAGCTGGCACCCATGACATGTCTCGGAAACTCAGGAAATGCGATCCACCATAAGCTGCCTGTAAGAAGCTTTCCACAGTGTCATTAGGATGTAGCTCACAGCCAGCTCTCACCTGTACTTCAATAGGATCTGGGAAGAAGGAAGAAGGACAAACAGATTGGGGGGTGGTGAGAGAAACAGTATAAGAACTTTATTAAAAAGTGGAGCAAGAAGAATTTATAGGGGTGTGGGCATAGGCCAAGGATGTGTTCGGTCAGGAACACGGAAGAGAATTGGTGGGGTGGGGGAGGGGCTGTAAAGGGCACATGCCAAGAATTAAGAATTTGACTCAAAGAAGTCAGGGAAATGCTAGGTGAGCTGCAGGTCAGCGGGTGAGGGTGGGGGCAGGAGCCCATGTGAAAGAGCCGCAGGTACAGCTCTCCGGGGCACATGACATGGGCCATAATGGGGGTTGGGTTGTGGACGTAGACCTTGGAAGGTACTGAATGGAGGAATAGACCACAGTTTAAGGCAGGAGGACAACTGTGTGTCTCTGTGTCTTACCACAGAAGGGCGACCACTGGGGAAAGATGAAAATACACAAGAAAAAGAGGAGTCAGAAGAAGCAAGAGTCCAGGAAATCTCGAGGCGTCCACATCTGCAACGACTCCCAAGAAGTGTATGCGTGGAGATGTTTATGGCAGGACAGGAATACAGAGCAGTGGTCCCGAAGGGTATGAGGATGTTGCCCAGAAATAGAGGAACTTTCTGAGGGCTTTCCTTAATGGACTGGATTGAACTCACATCCAAAGTGCATTTGACCGGCATATTCTTGCGTCTCCCGAGTGAATCCAATGAAGTAGACACGGAACAGCAGCTCCAAATCTATCATCTCCTCATCGCTGAAGTTGCCCTTAGACCAGCTGTGTAGGAAAATGATGGTGCCAAGCTCGCTGTCCCAGCCGTGACTCTGCATGTCACCCAGCCAACCTGAGCCCTGATGTTGTGCCCAGGACTGGTTGGCAAAGGATGAGATCTGGATGACGCTGAACAAGACGTGCTCCTGGGTGGCTGAGGGGAGAGAAGGGTAGAGGGTCAGGTAACTGAAGGGGAAAAAGGAGGCAAGCAGGAAGGAGAAGATGAAAGTGAGCCAGTTATGAGAGAGGTGGGGTTGGGGAGAAAGCGAGAGACAGAGAGAGAAGGAGGCAAGAAAGAGAGAGGGAGGGAGGGAGGGGGAGAGAGAGGGAGAGAAAGAGCCGCAGAGAGAGGTGGGAGAGAAAAGGAGAGAGAGTCAGAGACAAAGGAGAAGGAGCGAGCGAGAGGGAGAGAAAGAGGGAGAAAGGGGGGAAATGAGAGAAGGAGGAAGGGAGGGAGACACGTTATGACTGGGCTAGTGATGGCCTTTCCCTCACCCGGTGCCCCGCACGCACCACGTCCTTTCAGAGAGTTAGCCTTACCTGGAGACAGGAACCCTCAGGGCTGAGCACTCTGGTGACCTGAGAACTGTGACCTGCCTTGGGAGAGGCGAGCACACCCCACCCCACCCGGATCAGGGACTGGGCAGCGGGCAGAGCTCTTACCTTCCGCGCCGCCACCCACCAGGAGGAGAGCAGCCAGCAGGACAAGCTCCAGAGAGGGCATGTCCCTTGCAGGCGATTCTCAGCTCTCTGTTCTCAGCAGCCCTGCCCCTTGGTGTTTCTGCTCTGACTTCCTTTTTCTACCAACAAGCCGTGCCCCCCACCGACTGCTAATTGAAACAAAAGACGATCTGCTGCTCCTTCAACCTCCAGCTTCCTACTCTGGCTCTCATTTCCCCTCCAGCTCAGACCAAAGCTGTCCTCCAGCCTGGCTCCCAGCTGCTCTCCTCGTCCTCAGCCTCCCCGCTGCCTGATTCCCTCCTCGAAGTCGTGTGTGACGCTGGAAGGTCTCGGTACCTCTCAGAGACTCGCATCTCACTACAACAAAACCCAGGAACAGCGCGGTGTCGCCGAGCCCGGCTTGTCCTAACAGATCAGAGCTCCAGTTTCTCCACCAGCTCTGCTTCAGTGTCCCTTCCTGCCTCCTGTCTGGACACTCCATCCTCCTCTTCCCCTTAAAGTATCTTCACGGCCCCCTCTTTCCCTCCACCTGCATCCCTTCCTGAGGCTCGCTGGCTCCTTTTAAATGCGAGGACCGGGGCTCTCGGGCTCTGCCGTCTGTCCAGGCACATGTCTAAGCCGTAGCCGGTTCTCCACTGTCCTTAGAGAGGAAAGCGCAGCCACCCCAGAGCATAAGACCATCAAACATACAAAGCAGATGCCCTCCTCTTGAGTTCAGACCATATACTCACTCACTAGAAAGTCCCCCAGCACATGCCGGGTACCAAGTGTCTTAGGAGGTGAGTGAACAGACCGAGATGGACGTGTGGGCTTAAACCGAGGAATGGAGCACATCGTGGTCGTTGCCCTTTCAGGGTCTAGCGTCCCAGGCGCAGGAACGACGTTCTCCAGGGAGGCCTTTTTGACCTCCTGGCTGCTGGGGTGTCCGTAATTAGAAGTCTTGGGAGGGGGCTGACCTTGCCAGTCTGAGGATGTGGTGGACAATGTGTCCGGCGAGGGACGGGGGTGGTCAGAGGTGCAGCTTTCCGGGCGACCCATGCAAGGGGAGGTTGAGAACGCTCTCACGGACAGTAAGGACTGTGACCCGACGAAAACACATTGTCAAAGAGGAGTAGCGTCTGAGTGTTGGAAGATACACTGAGAAGTGCCAGGGGATCTGTCAATGGCTCTGGTTGGTTAACGTGCGCCCATCTTTTAACGACCCAAGCCACACGTTATCACAGCTCCGTTTAATAACGTCCAGAACTCACCAAGCGCAGCGAACACTGACTGAAATCCCATTTGCAGCCGCTTCTCTTCCACATTTGGCAGCATCAGTAGTGAGGCTGGAAGTCGCCATCAGTGAGCTCTTTCTATGACGACCACAGATACGGGGCGACTTCTGTATGCCACGAACTCCTCCAAGAACCACCAACCACGATTTCAGCCCCACCCAGATCCTGCACAGCCCCCAGATCCCATCGTCCCCTGGACCTTCTTGTCGGTGGCAATCTCTGGTGTTAGGAAGCCACAGCCCACAGGATGCTGTCTGGTTGTCACGTTCCCCCGTAGGAAACACACAGCCCTCCTGCTCCCTCCTGGGGGGAGGAGGGTTAGGGCCACGGAGGTCCAGCCGGCAGGATGTGTGGTGCTGCAGACCTAGACCCCATGCCGGCCTCGGAGCACCTGGTCTGCAGAGCTCGGACAGCCGCGGCCTGGGATGACGGCCCCGAGACAGAGGCCGCGTGCTCTGCGCCGGTGTCAGAAAGCAAGCCGCTGAGATCCTCAGGCTTCCTTATGGCTGCAACCCAGCCGTCCATACTGGTTATATCATGGAGCCTGTAGACCCAGATAACGAGCCTTCTTCCCCCTCCCGAGCTCAGAACCAAACAAGGCAGAGATACAGAGCACAAGATCGTCCATCAGATTGTCAGCTTCGCTTCTGATAAAGCCTCCAGCGACTTCCCGTGACGTGTGCAACCCAAGTGGTTCTGTGGGCAGTGAACCCCCAATGAAGCGGTCTTGTTATAAACTGATTATTTGTGCCCTTCCCCAACAAAGTTCATATACCGAAGGCCTAACCCTCCCCCAGTACGGTTCTGTCTGAAGATGGGACCACTAAGAAGTAACTGTGGTTACACAAGACACTAATGGGGACCTCATGAGAAGAAACAGCCTTCTCTCTCTCTCTCTCTCTCTCTCTCTCTCCCTGTCCCCTGGCCCAGGGAAGGTCATGTGAGGAGATATCAAGAAGGCGGCTGTCTGCAAGCCAGGAAGAGAGAATTCCCTGGAAATCAAGGGTCTTGCACTTTATTTATTTATTTAAAGATTTTATTTACTTATTTGGAAGACAGAGATCACAAGCAGGTAGAGACGCAGGCAGAGGGAGAGGGGGGGAGCGGGCTCCCCACAGAGCAGAGAGCCTGATGTGGGGCTTGATCCCAGGACCCTGAGATCATGACCTGAGCCGAAGGCAGCGGCTTTAACCCACTGAGCCACCCAGGCGCCCCTGTCTTGCACTTTAGTCTCAAGGACTTGGGGAAGGTGACTGTGAGGCTAGGCCGGGCTAAGCTGCCAGAGTCTACACAGGCTGGAGGAGACCGGGATGACCCCGCAGGCATGGGAAGGAGGCGTGGAGATTTGTTTTACACCCCGTTTCTCTCCTGGACTCACCCGTGATGCAATCCATGTGATCGCCCCAGGAAAGAATACGGAGTTTGAAGGAAAGGAGAAGTATGTGGGGAAGCTCGGCCACAGGGGAATGAGGAGAGCAGGTACAGCTCAGCCCAGAACGGGGCTGTGTCCGGCCAGTCACCCGAACAGAAGCTGGAAACCTGCGTTCCTGGGAGCTGTCCCCTACCTGCTCCCAGATCCCTCACGTGCCTCTTCCCCTCTGACCTCATTCCCATCTGCTGGAGCGTGACCCGGGGCAGCCCGCACCGTCTTCACGTCTACTGGGCACTCTGCCTTGGTGCCAAATTAATGTAAACTTGCTCCGTAAGAGCGGGTTAGCGTAAGTCCGGCCATCTTAGCTTGGGCAGCCATCTCAGGCCCAGGGGCTGAACTTTCCCCTACTTTACTTTACTTCCAGGGACCCCCACCCTGCTTTAGTAACAGGAATACCTAACCCTGTAAACACTTCCAGGAAAGTACCTAACCCTGTAACCAGCCAGGCAACAGCTAATCAGCCTACTGCAGAAAAGTCTGAAACTTCTCCTCCTCCCCCAGCCCCAAGCCTCTTGTAATGACCCATAAAAACCCCTGCCTTAACTAGCCTCGGGGTCCAAGTCCCTACTCTGCTGTGTCGGGTATATTTGGGCCCAAGCTTAAGCTTGCCAAATAAACCTTGACATGTAACTTGCATTATCGAGAGTGTTCTCTGTCTAATTGAGGGGTGGTCGACTCCCTACCCGAACAGCTCACATCAGGCTTGTGCTTAAAATAGTTCAGCTGCTTGCACAAGAAACACTCCGGACCCCACCTGAGTGCATCCGTCTCATACCGACGTGGGCAGAGGAGGGGGGGAGATTGCCTGTGGGCACGCGCCGTCCCCAAAGGATGGTCTGAGATGGGTGGGGCCATCTGCCATCAGAATGCAGCCAGGGGTGAGGGTCTTGCCATCTGAGGGTGGCCAGTGCTCGGCCTCAGGCACCAGCCTTCCCCCGGCTCCTCTGCCTGCCTCAGTGGTGCCCATCCCAGCTCAGCCCAGAACGGGGCTGTGTCCATCCAGTCACCCGAACGGTTCCTGGGAGCCTGCCTGTCCCCCAGGTTCACCTCCATGGGGACATGCTGGCCCCTCAGAGAGAGCTCTCCTCAACTCCCCCTGGGAGCCCAGCTCACATGGTCTCATTACCCCCTCTCTGCCATCCCCTCCTGGCCAAACCTCAGGCTCTGCCCATTTCCCTGTTTGAGAAATCTCGCTGCTTCCACAACCACATGGCTATTACCGGGGTCCTTTCATTTCCTCATGAACACGCCTCCGCGTTATTCTCCCCTTCCTGGCTCCCAGCAGCAGCCCTGCCTCTCTTCTCTGTCCTCCACCCGCCCCGTCCTCAGCACTGAGGGCAGGATCGACCCCACAAGGACCCCTGCAGAACGCAAGGGCGCGTCTGAGGAGAGAAGCCGATGGCCTCTAACCCAGCTTCAGCTTCAGCCTTGTCTGACCTGGCCTAGGTGCACCTTCATCTCCATTTACAGAGGTTTATGCTCTCCCTTTCCTGGGTCTCATTTCTCGCTTTCCCATCTTGTGTCCACACTGTTCTCTTGTTAGCCTGCACCGGAGCCCCCGCCTCTCCTGTATCACCTCTCCTGCTTGTCTCCTCCTCCACGCACGCAAAGGCCTGCCGCCGCCCGGGCTGACATCTGGAAGGACCCCACGCCTCACCACTTGGCCCTTCCATTTCTGTGTGCAATTATATATGGACGGCACTATTTTTTTTTTTTTTTTTGCAGACAGAAGCCAGACATTTTTGTAAGAGTGAGGCTTACACGATCAATCTGTACAGTCTCACGCTCCCATGCAAAGCAAAGACTGACTTTATACGCTAAAATTTAGAGTTGAAATTTAAAAATGGCAATTGGCTTGCATCAATGACCATCTTCCTATTGACATCATCTGTTCATTTTCTTTAAAAAAAAAAAATCCCTTAATCCTTTGACTTGTACAAGGAATCAAGTCCATTGAACTGGGATTCTAATGTCATTCTGCTTATGGTATTAATTTTACTAAAATATCGTGCCGAGCTACAGCTGAGGATATCCATTTAAAGGATATTTTTGAAAGTACATATTTGACTTTTATTTTATTAAAGATTCAAATTAGCACTATCTTTAAAAAGATAGCGCTTCTCCCTCTCTCCTGAAAAGACCAGAAAGGGCAGTTCAGGGCTGTGGCCTTCTGTTGTATCAGGGACTTGGTGGCTAGCTTCCTCTTTTGTTTTGGGTTTTTGGTGTGTGTGTGTGTGTGAGTGTGTGTGTTTTGTTTTGCTTTGTTTTGTCCTGTTATGGTCTTTACCATGCTTGGTCCTCATTCTGAAGGTCACCCCATCCTCTGAGGAGGTTGCTGGGGATCCTTCCTTCCAACCCCGCATTCCGCCGGCGATCATGAGAAAGGAGGAGGCCGAGCACACCCATCTCCCCCAGTTCAGTTCCGCATCACTGAAGTGGTACGTCCACGGTCAGACGGCAGACACACAGCCACAGCGGCTTGCAGGGGGCCTCAGGGGGCAGCCTTGATCCTGCCCAGCTCATCAATGGGACTTGATGTATTCCCAGAGGAAGCAGAAAATGGATTCCGGAGACAACCAGGGTCTCAGCCGTGGAACCCCATTTGACAATCCATCTGCCCACTTCGGCACATGGGTAAACGGTTGGCGAGCGGTTTCGCTCGAGTAAGGTAACGGGTAATCACACTGCTCAAGGCTCAAAGACCATGGGTGCTTTTCTCAGGACACGTTATACCCAAATTAGGTCTCGTACTTGTTCCTGCCCAAAGTCACACCTGGCTTTCTCGCTGAAGTAGTGTTGGTTGTGCCCTGGGAATGGAAGGAGTCATGATTAGGCCAGCAAGCGCCTCTGTCCTAGAGCAGCCCCAAAATTTCACCTCCAGAAGAATCTCGGTACTCCCGTACGCCGTCAGCCTCCTGGGAGCAAATCTAGGATTCAAGAGACAGTCTCTGGGTAGATTTCCAAACGCCGTGAGAAATGTCCAGTTGCCAATCCCACCCATGGCTCAGCTGATTACGGGCTGCTGCCCCGCATTTAAGAGATAATGTACGATGGTGGTACATGAGGTGTATGTTAGAGTATATCGTGTAAACGTCACTGCTGCCCAAAAATCATGACCTCGGTTCAACAGAGACAACACGCTCAACCCTGCAGAGTGTCCAATCAACGCTTGAGCTCGCCACAGTGTGGGAGCGAGGCATACCCGGCCAGATCCTGTTGTGCTGGGCACTTTCTCTTACACGCCGGCTGACGGGATCACCTTGCTTCATTTAAGAGACTGAAGCAGACCTAGGAAACTCGTGCAGCTGTTGGAACCAACTTCCCCGACGGCATTTTCATAGCGCCACGTAGCTTCTTCCTTCTAAGAACTGACGGGAGGGATTTCTTTGTGGTCTGAGGACCAGGAAGAGCGGTACTCTTCCCAAATGGTCTGCCAGTCCGCATCTGTCTAGACCCTTCTAGACCCTGTTTCAGTCACCTCAGAGCCCTCTCATCATTTCCAGCCCTCATACTGCCAGTGTTCAGAGCATCAGACGCTTGTTAACATTTATCCCATTCTTGGCCTCATCTTTCTTTACCTGCCGTGTAGTCCCTTGGATTCAATCCGTGTTATTATTGATGGGCTCAGTCTTACACGCATGATTTTGTAAGTAATGTCAGTGACCAGCTAACAAGTCACTGTGAACCTAAGCATGAGTTTGCAAATCCCTTGATTTGGGGGGCTTCTAATGTCTTAGGAACAAGGACGCAGAAGCTTTGCTCTAATCTCCACTGCCACCCAGAGGTAAAATACAGAAGTTTATCCCACCCTGGAGCCTCCGGTGTTCACAAAAATCCTGATGTTTCCAACCAGAGGGTTTGGATGTTGCACGTATTTTGATTCTTTGCTTAGAAATGGAAATATTTTATATAATAGTATATATTTTTATTTTGTCCCTTAGTGTTTTATCCCTGGTGCGATCCATGATCCCAATCCCGTCTCTTTATTCTACAGAACTTAATTTGAAAACATTTCCGACATTGGTTTTCCTCTGCTGTGTTTTCTGTGTAGACTCAAGTGCAGGGGCTTGAACTAACCCTTCTCATCCATCCGTGGCCCCTGGTCATCACTTGCTCTGAGCAGACTCCCTCTGTAAACTTCCTCGTGTTCCCGCCCATTCCCTTCTGCTCCCCACATTCTCCCATACGGATGTGCAGTCCTTCTGTTTCTACGTGTTCTTAGAAAATGGGGTGCTCCGATGTATACAACTTCAATTCCCACGAAAGGTATTATGCTGCGTGCTTCATTTACTAATACAACTCACTGAGCACTGTTCTAAAGACCTCCCCATAGTGATCTGGGTATATACACATTTTATTTTTAAAATTCCAAATACTTCTCTCAATTTTCCACCGTTAATTCTTATTCAGCTTATTACTTTTTATTTTTTTATTTTTATATAATTTTATTATTATGAATTAAACTGTACTCAGTTTATACTTGGTTGATCAGAAAGCCTTAATTTTGCGAAATAAAATTCAACAGGTTTTATTTTTTATTTATTATTATTTTTTTTCCCCAAGAAGTCCATCCACTTTATACATTTTGTGGTACCAAAGTGACAATGTCCAAAACAGTGGAACCGTCTGTGTTGGCCCTGCTCCTCCTGGACATGCCCATTCCTGCTCCTGAAGGGTGGAGCCCAGGACCCTTGCCTGGCAGGATCTGACTTAGCTCCAGGCCCCTGTAGCTGCAGGAGAGAGTGTGTGTGTGTGTGTGTAGGGAGGGTGGAGGCACAACCACCATAGTCCATTTCTCTCCAAGGCTCTGCAGTTTCCACTCTGGGAACTTAGTTTAAGAAATAATTCCTCACCAATGGGTCGTAAAAATATTCTGCTTTGTTCTATGCTACTAAGTTTGTAATGTTGTGTTTCGCATTTATGACTTCATTCCTTTGTCAATAAGTCTTTGTTCTATTCTTTCAAAAATGACTTAGATATTTGTAGTCATTTATTCTTCTATATAATATAAAAAATATGCTTACTATGTACCTCTAGAAATCCAACTGGAATCTTAATTAGGAATTTACTAAACTTAAATTTAAAGAATAATTTAAAGAGAATTATAAGTTTTATAACTACATTTATACTACTCCAGTTAATTAGAAATATTTTTATGATCTTTAATAGTTTTTATAACTTCACTGTAGAAATCTTGTACATTCTATCTTTAGCTAATTCTTAGCTATTTTATAGATTTGTTGCTATTATAAATGGTATCTAATTTTATCTTACTTGTTCTTGTTTCTTGCATTAAAAAGTGCTGTTGATTTTTTTCAATGTAAGACATTTATTTCAAAATGAAAATTTATATATATATGCATACATGCATGCATAAATATACACATAAAAACCTTTAGTTCTATCCTTTAGTTAATATCTTAGTGGTATAATTACAAGTGTTTTTAATTTCTTCTGTATATTTTGTACTTTTCATGCTTTCTACAATAAAATATATTGTTGTTGTTGTTGTTGTTTTTAACAGCACTTGGTGTTTATGGTCAGTCTTTTTTTTAATATTTATTTTGTGCCTAAAGAACTTGCTATGCTTTGGGGCATCTGGGCGCTCAGCGGGTAAGTGTCCTACTCTTGGTTTTGGCTGAGCTCATGACCTCAGGGTCCTGGGACTGAGCCCTGCATGCAGGCTCCCTGCTCAGTGCAGAGTTCGCTTGTCCCCCTGCCTCCCTTTCCCTCTCCCTGCTTGCACTCTCTCTCTCAAATAAGTATATAAGTAAAATCTTTTCTTAAAAAAAGAACTTGCTACATTTTTAGGGTAGGTCTAATTGTTTGCTTTTTACTCCACTAGTTTCTAGGTAGAAATTATATCATCTCAAAAAAAAAAAAAAAGGTTCTTATTCTCTTGACATCCTTACAATTTTTATCTAAATAAGTTCCTAAATTCTCTTATTACTCCCAGTATTTTGCTTTTTATTTTCTTATATACAATCATATGATCTGCAAATAACAATGATTTTTCTTTAGTTTCTATTTTCATGCCTCCTTATTTCCCTTGCTTTGCTGGGTTAAGAAGGGCTTGTAGTATTTTCTACAGAAGAGCAGATACTCCGGTAGCTGGGCGTCTTGTCCTTCACTCACTAGAATGCATTTCAACCTTCAGAATCAACTGTGGGTCATACAGGCTGTTTGCAGCTACATTTCTCTCTGGTCTGGGTTGTTCAGGTTTTATCGGAAGGGACATGTAAATGCCCCAAATGCCTTTTCTGTATCTGTGAAGAGGATTACATGACTTTATTTTCTTAATCTGTTTAAGTAATTCTATTAAGAAATTTTTATTGGCACAGTCCTTGTATTCTACGGGTAAATCCCACTTCATCTGACACTGGTTTCTGTTTGCAAATACTTTGAGTCTATATACCTACTTTCCCTGTATGTATGCATAAATGAGGTAAGCGGATAGTCACTCGTTTAATAATTGTTTTACCTTTTTCTGGGAAAAGCCTTGCTGGCTTTGGTGTCCTGAGGATTTTGTGCTGGACTCTTTCCTATCCTTTTCGCTACCTGGAACAACGCATCTGGAGTATAATTACCTGCCGTTCGTCTGGTTTGTACGTAGGACCCTGTACAACCAGCAGCAGCTCTGACCCTCCCTCCTATCCCTTAGCAAGCACGGTGCATTCAGACTTTCTCCCTCTTCTAGGACTTTTTTTTTTAAGATTTTATTTATTTATTTGACAGAGAGAGATCACAAGTAGGCAGAGAGGCAGGCAGAGAGAGAGGAGGAAGCAGGCTCCCTGCTGAGCAGAGAGTCTGATGCGGGGCTCGATCCCAGGACCCTGAGATCATGACCTGAGCCGAAGGCAGCGGCTTAACCCACTGAGCCACCCAGACAACACATTCTTCTTCAATTTACATGCCATTCTTGTAACATGTCTACTTTCTCATATTTATTACTCTTTCGATCAGTTCGGAGAGAGGTTTTATATTTTTATGAATTTTCTCAAAAGACCATCTTTGGTGTTGTCAGTCATTTCTATCAATTTTTTTTGTTTGTTTTGCTTTTTCTTTTAATTTTTAGTGTTTTTAAATGAATTTTCTACCTTCTAAATTCTACTGATTTTGTCCTTTTTCTAGCTTCCTGATTAAAATCTTAACTCATACATTTTTAATCCATCTTATTTACAAATAAATATTTTGAAACTGATAAACAGTTTATTTGTTATTTTGTTATTTGAAGCTGATAAACAGCTTATTTGTTTTGTTATTTCAAAACAAATAAATGTTTTGAAGTGAATTCCAACACTTGTTACTTCATAATCACTTTGAACCAAAAAAAGAGAATATGTGCTCACCCACGTAAAAGCAATATCTGTCAATGAGACTGTGAAAACCACAGTCCTTAAAAAGCCCAGAACATTTAAAACTGAACAAATGCAGAAACAGAGGGGTGTGAGACCACATACACACCTTCCTCACCATCCCGGTCTGCATCTCATTAAAAACACTGAAGAAGCTGAAGTTACAAGTCACTACAGAAAAGGGAACAAAGCATAAGCAAATTATTTCTGAAAGGTAGTGACCACAGCAGTGATCAAATTCGCCAGTGAGTGCACCTAGCTCCATACTAAAGTCACACAGAAAGTGGATTTCATGGCAAAAAAGGCTAATACTAACTCTGCTGATACACTCCCTCCGTTGGTGTCTCCTTCCTTCTTGCTAATGAGGAAGCACGTGTTTGTGTGCAGACATGCCCAGGCCTCATTTGAGAAGAAATGTCCTTTCCCTTCTTTTTCACCGCCGGGACTCATCCTTGCTCTCAAGTTCACTCTTAATCTTTCTGGAAGGGACAAATTCCCTGGGCGTTTGCAGCTTGCTGCGGACTAGGCCACGTAAACTTCCTCTCATGTGAGAAAAAGAAAAGGATTATTTTTTAGGTGACCACACACAATTAAAATAATTAAGAATCAAATGACTCATAATGAAATTATTATAAATTATAAATGTAGAGATTCATAAACGTGATCACACAATGATGAGTTAACTCTTCTCTCATGTACAAAGCTGACTCTAGCAATCTAGTCACATGTATGGATGGCCTAAAAAAAAAAAAAAAAAAACTAGCTCTTACATGCCATTAACAAGTTTAGAACAGGGGTGCCTGGGTGGCTTAGTGGGTTAAAGCCTCTGCTCAGGTCATGATCTCAGGGTCCTGGGATCGAGTCCCACATCGGGCTCTCTGCTCAGCAGGGATCCTGCTTCCCCCTCTTTCTCTGCCTGCCTCTCTGCCTACTTGTGATCTCTCTGTCAAATAAATAAATAAAATCTTTTTTTAAAAAAGTTTAGAACAAAATTAGGATCTAATGAATAAATTAAGAAAAGATCAAATACTAACTAACTAAACACGCTTTTACTATTCAACCCAACTTTACATTTTAAAATATCTCACCTTTCGACACAATCACATTCCTTTTATGTCCAACAATCAGGAGAGGGACACAGTGTGGGAGCCAAATGCTTGGGACCTGCCATGTCTGAAGAGTGAGACTGGCCGCCATCCCTCTCTCAGCTGCTTCCTGTCACCCCTTGGAGTCTGACAAAACTGCCCCCCATCCAACTGCCAGATCCAGAAAGTTAACATTTCAGCTTCTCCTTTCTCCCATGTTCAATCACAAACTGGCCTCGTGCTTATCCTACAGTCTAGAACCTTCCGTGAGGAGGTTCTCCCAGTGGACACGTCCATCCCTTCAATACGAGCCCGCTGTGGCTGAGGTAGAGCCTCTGCTGCTTGCAGGGAGAGAGGAAAGCTGTGTCAGCACCCCATGTGGAGGTTCACGAGGACCACCTTGGGTAGGGAAAAAATGGTTTTCGCAGATTTGTAGAGAATAACTTGGCAAAGACAAAAGCTGGGACAGACAAGCTGCAAAGATTTCTGAAGTTTGCCTCTGGGTGGTTAAATGTAAACATATATAAGGAAGAAGCTTGGAGGAAGAGATTATTCATTTTATCTTACACACCTGGACACAGAGCTGCCTCTCATACACCCTGGAAACACTCACAGACAGTATGTTTACCATTACAATAGGAAAAGCTCAATACATGATGAAATCAATGAATGAATGAATGGATGGACATATTGTGTCAGGATGAATTCTAGAAAATGTCTTGCATGCTGAAAGCTTAACTGCCATGACCATGACGCTTCCCAATTCATCATGTGCTGGTGCAGCTTGTCCTTTGAAATGTCAGATGAAAACCCTGGAGGATGGGTTTCTGCCAGTCACTGATCAACAGCAGCGGACCCAACACCTCAATTCCTGGCCAGAGGTTTGCTAGAAATCCCTGAAAACACCCAGGACAGGGATTGATTCTGATGGCAGGTAAATGTGCAAAAAGGGTGAGTGTTACAAGATGAGGACACATGAAGAGAAAAGCAATCAAAGAAAAGGGCTAGAGGAACATTTTCAAGAATCCAGGGAAGGGAAGAGGGAAGCAAGGAGGAATGTTGCTAGGAAGAGAGACATTATCCCAGTGTCCCCATGAGGCCACGTCCACGTCCATCAGAGGGGAGCTTTTGGTCACTAAGGCTAGAAATCCACCCTGTTGGGCTGAAATCATGTGGGGAATGTATTGGCTGATGGAACTGGGGAGCCCAGAGTCATTGGGGCTCCAGCCCCTTCTGTGGGTCTGTGTATCTGCCTTCACTTTTCTGATGCTTTGGTTTTGTTATTGTTACTATTTTCAGTATCACTGAAGTATGATGACAAATAAACACTGGACCTATGGACAGTGTGCAGTGTTCTAGCCTCCCAGGAAGGAAGGTTCGGAGGCACCCTGGGCCATGTGGGCCCTCGCAGGCTCTAACAGGTGCAGCAGAGCCTCTGACGTGACATGAACGAAGGTCCTCCTGAGGAAAGTCCTCCAACAACTTCCCAGAGAGGACGGCCTGAAGATCCACAGGAGCCTGGTACACATGGGGCCTGCAGGGAGCTGCAGCTGAATGCCCACGTCCTTCCCTGTAGTGCCTCCAGTGAGGGCACACCGCATTTCAGAAGGAAAATGCAGAACTTGTCAAGAAAACATCTACTGAAGTAAATCATGAAAATTAATATTTTATGTAGCATTCATCACATGTTGGAATACTTCATTTGCCATTTTCTTTTAAAAAACATAAAATGAAGTAGTCGCTGGAAGTTTGGTGTATGTGTACATGGTGATGTGATGTCCACAACCAGGGCAGTTAACTCGGTCACCACCTCACATCTGGAACTTCTCCTTCTCTTTCTTTTCTTTTATTTTTCTTTCTTGTAGTGAGAACGCTTGGGATCTACACTCTTGGCAAATTTCATACAATTTCCCTGCCTTCTTGCTTGCAGGCTTCATCCTTAGGCTTGCTTCTCGCTGCTGAAAAAGGATTGTATTTATTTCAGGCTTCATACCCTGACCTTATCATCCAGGACAGGAGAGAGCATTTCTTTTTCCTACATCTTCCATAAGAATCGGGCTGTGACCAGGGAGATTCAAATTAAAACCACATTGAGATACCACCTTACACCAGTTAGAATGGCCAAAATCAACAAGACAGTAAACAACATGTGTTGGAGAGGATGTGGAGAAAGGGGAACCCTCTTACACTGTTGGTGGGAATGCAAGTCGGTGCAGCCACTTTGGAAAACAGTGTAGAGATTCCTCAAGAAATTAAAAATAGAGCTTCCCTATGACCCTGCAATTGCACTGCTGGGTATTTACCCCAGAGATACAGATGTAGTGAAAAGAAGGGCCATCTGTACCCCAAGGTTCATAGCAGCAATGGCCACGGTCGCCAAACTGTGGAAAGAATCAAGATGCCCTTCAATGGACGAATGGATAAGGAAGATGTGGTCCATATACACTATGGAGTATGATGCCTCCATCAGAAAGGATGAATACCCAACTTTTGTAGCAACATGGATGGGACTTGAAGAGATTATGCTGAGTGAAATAAGTCAAGCAGAGAGAGTCAATTATCATATGGTTTCACTTATCTGTGGAGCATAAGGAATAACACGGAGGACACTGGGAGATGGAGAGGAGAAGGGAGTTGAGAGAAATTGGAAGGGGAGATGGACCATGAGAGACTGTGGACTCTGAAAAACAACCTGAGTGTTTTGAAGGGGAGGGCGTGGGAGGTTGGGTGAGCCTGGTGGTGGGTATTAAGGAGGGCACATATTGCATGGAGTACTGGGTGTGGTGCATAAACAATGAATTCTGGTACACTGAAAAGAAAAATTTTAATTAATTAATTTTTAAAAATCAGGCTGTGTGTGACCTGTGCCACCAAGAGCAGGTGCCTGGCCTTGAACCATCACTTTGGGTGATACAAATGGAATCTATCTGATGACTGACCTGACTGGCAGGTTACCTGTCCATCCTTTAGCCTGTCACCTTGACAAAGATGCTTTCTCCTGATGTCCTCAGGCTGATCAGAGCCCAAGGTTACACATAAGAGTGGAGTCAACCAACCCAAATCCATATGCTATCCATGCAAGTGTGACAAGGTGGACTGGAAGGTAAAGAAACAGCCAAGCCGTCTGACCAGGCAGGAAGATTGCAGATGACCCATGATTTGCTCTTCTCATTCCCATATTTTCACCTTTGCCACCTCTCCCATCTCAACGTTATTTTCCAGAAATGGCCAAATATGTAGGTCTGGGGCCTGCATGTGGTCTCTCTGGACATTTTATAACCATGGGCCCCACTCTCAGCTCTAAAAAAACAAAACAAACAAAAAAAACCCCAAAAAACCCTAAGTCTCTGTCCCCTAGTTCAACTCACATAAATTGCTGACTAATAAACTGGTTAGAAACAATAATGAACACCATAATCAAATCAGGAAAGCAAAACTCTCAAGGTATAAAGATAGGGAAGACCTTTTCTTCCCCACTACTTGAAACCCAGAATGTCCCTGCTTCGTGGTCAGAGCTTGAGAATGGTTTGCTCAGTTAATTAATGAAACCGAGAGTCATTAAAGTCTAGTCATGGATGACTCCACTCCCACTGGATGGGGGTCATCGGTCACAGAGGGTCCATCGTCATTATTCATGGAGTCTGTCTGTGCTGATTGGCCTACCTGCTGACCTTGATTTGTAAGCCTCAGACACATGTGCTTGACACTATTCATGGACGGCTGAGTGACCTGACATGAGTCAACCACAGGTGTTCCAGACCAAGGTTGAACCAAGTGTCTCTCTGCCTTCCTGTATTAATTCTGACACTGTAAACACATATCCTGTTCATGATCAATTTGGTGCACATTTTCTGCACCTCTGTTGTCTTTCCAGGTGACTTCAGTGTTTTAAATGGCCCTGAAGCCCAGAGCTTCAGGTTGACTGGTGTCCTAAGCACACGAAGGTGTAATGTGCCCCATGACAAAACACCTGCGTCGGTAAGGCTCGCTCAGGCTCCTGATGCACAGCTGTGGGCTCTGCACTCACTGATAATGAGTAAACAATGCAGTAAATCCAGGGAAAAGAACAGGTCATTCATGATATTAGTGTGGACCCACACCAGAGAATAGTAAAATAACATCTAGGAGGCTATGATGATGCCATGATGACGTCAAGAAAAAGGGGAAAAGGTACTCTGTTCTTGGATTCATGAGACAATGACTATTTCTTTTTGTTGGTTTCTAAAACTGTCTTGGGCAGCATAGCCACGGGACTGAACGCCAAAGACCCTGGTGATCACAGTACCCAAGCTGGGAAATTTACACACTTCTGAGCTGGTGTTTTATTGTGGGGAAATACTCCATACAAAAAATTATTTACAAATACATATATATTAAAGAAGCTGTCTTTACATTTTTTTCTTTTTTTAAGATTTTATTTATTATTTGACACAGCGACAGAGGGAACACAAGCAGGGGGATTGGAAGAGGGAGAAGAAGGCTTCCCGCCTAGCAGGGAGCCCGAGGCGGGGCTGCATCCCTGGACTCCAGGATCATGACCTGAGCTGAAGACAGATGTTCAGCTGGCCAAGCCACCCATGTGCCCCTCTGTCTTTACTTTTTTTAAGATTTTATTTATTTATTTGAAAGAGAAGGAGACAGAGATAGAGAGAAAACAAACAGAGGGAGGGGCAGAGGGACAGGGAGAAGCTGACTCCTTGCTGAGCAGGGAGCTGGACTACAGCTCAGTCCCAGGACCTTGAGAGTAATACCAGAGCCAAAGGCAGCAGCTTAACTGACTGAGCCACCCATGCACCCCAAGAACCTGTCTTTAAATAGAAACACACATGAAACAAGTGACAAGAGTCATGAGCAAAGACCCCCAGAACTTGAACCCTGCTTTTGCCCCAGGACCAATGGCTCACTATCTCTGACTCAGAGTCCTAGAAGCTGTAAACGGCAACCATGAACGCCAGGAAGCACTGTATGCCTGGTCTCTGCTGGATCTCCATTCATTCCTGACCACAACACCCCCATTCTCTTTCCTGGAGCATCTCTCTCCCTTCAGGGACTCACAGACGGCACGGCACGGCTACCTCTCAGACATCACATTTATGGACCTGTGAATCTCCCTGCTGATTTTGCTAAAATGCAAATTGTGATTCAAGAAGTCAGCTGAGGCCAAGACCTTATATTTTAAAAAGCCCCAGGGAGACAGCTCTGTTGCTGCTGCTCAGAGTCCAGCAAACATAAAAAAACAAAAAACTGAATCCTGCATTTCTGTTTAAACTAGAATACTTAGAGCAACAGATTCATCCAATAGGTTTGTGTAGTTAAATAATACAAATCTTCACAGAAAACGTGTTTCTACTTAGGAGACTGGAGATGTCACCAGAACAGGGAAACTGTGCACTCCCTTGGCCAGGTGACAAGACTTTTAACAAGAAGAGCAGCAAACATCTCAACAACTACAAGCATGTCTGGGAGAAGAAGGAGGAGGAGGAAGAGTAGGAGGAGGAGGAGATGGAAGAGGAGGAGAAGAAGAACCTATGGATTTAGCATAGATTCAACACGGGTTTTTATTGAGGACATTTTCCATGCAGGTGAGACACCTTCCCAAGTATACAAATATGAAGAACATATAGACTTTGCTCTCAAGGATCCTAAGAGTTAGAAGGAAAACTGTCCTAACTGGGGAAAGCAGGCACCAGGGATGGGGAATAGAACTGTCAAAGTGCAGGGAAAGGTGGTGGGAATTCTCACTACATAGACAGCGTCCACTTCTGAGGAAGGGAGGGCTCTTTGGAAGAAGTGACATCTGATGTCTGTCACCCATGGAGGTGCTGGGACTTCATTTACACTGAGTTAAATTTGAGAGTTAAGTTCCAGAACCAATCAGAACAACAAACCCCACTGAATTACACTGAGCTTATATTGACAACTGATCATTAAGCACAACTGAAAGTCAAACGTGCGCCCAGAGAGTTGTAAGGACTTCACCACTGAGTTGGGTTTAGGTAAGTACTGGAGCCTGGGCTGCTGGGATCTTGTTCAGAAGGGAGGTCAGTGCACTGATGTCTCCAGTGTGTTTTCCTGGGAGTAACAGAGGAAGAGTCATTCTGCAGCAGGGGGAGGTGAGGACTGCAGGGGAGAAGGGCACTGGGAGCAGGAGGGCTGAGGACAGACTAAAAGGTGGGACACACATGGGAAAGAGCAGGAAGGTGGCTCCAGAGACTTACCAGCACTTCCAGAGCCACAAGGTCAGACCAGCCAGAAGCACCAGGGGCACTATCACCACCAGGAAGACCAAGCCCATGGAATGGGGCTTCTCTGTGGGTTTGGTGCACAGAGGGTGTCACTTCCCATCTACCCTGGGTTGAACTGCACCTCCCTGGTCCTCCTTGCTCTGGTCACCCTCTGCCTCACCCACTCCCCTTCCCATTTTCACTTCTCCCATCCCTTCTCAGAGATGGACCCTTCACCCAAATTGATACATCCTCCCATATCTGCAGGACTGCACTCCCAGTTCTTCCTTTCTTGGATTGCCATTTTTTTTAGTCACTTTTGTTCTAGCAACCCCAATTTTTCATCTGGTTCTCCTGCCCTGCTGGAGATGAACCCACCCTCTTTCCCAGCTGGGCCCCAGCTCTTTCTCACCCCAGTAGAGGATGATGTCTTGGCCTCCTAGACTACTGTGTCTCACCAAGCATGACAGGCCAGCAGCCTCCCTGGCTTTCACATCCAAAGACACCTGAAGATACCACGTCCCATCAACATGGGGCAGAACATCACCTCGCTGGGTGCCTTGTTGTTCCTGCTCACCACGCATCCACATCACCCACACAGGCTTTGGGTAGAATCCAGAGATGTGGCACACCAGCAGGAGACGGCCAGGACCTGGACTGGGGCCAGTGGACAGCCAGACTTCTGGCCTCACTGAAGACACAGGACAGATAAATGCAGACTGAGAGGGTAGATCTTCACATCACTTTAGATAGACATCTTTCCACATCTAGAAACCTGTAACCATCATCCCCTCTCCCTCTTGACTCTTTCTTACCTTGAATTAGATGGAATGTTATAAACCATGAGTGCAGAGTAGAGGATTCATAGAGGAAGAGAGCAGGACTGACCTTGTCGCTGGAGATACGCCTTCCCTGCTTCAAGAAGACCCAACAGGAACTGGGGGCAAGAGTCAGTGAGGAGTTTGTATACTATTTCATTGAAAACATGGTACTGATTGAATACTGTACAGACTTGCTGAGCCCTACTTCCTCCCTTTGGAGATGGCCTCCATGATGTGTTCTGGAAACTCATGAGATCTGATCCTTGATAAGCAATCCGCATGAAGCCTACTGATGCTTCTCCAAAGTGGGAATCACAGCCTAACAGCAGCTGAACCTGGAAGGGATCTGGGGAAGAGAGACTGAATTATAGTAGGGGGAGTGAAGGAAAGGAAATGAGATGAATGCAAGTCAAGGATGCTAGAAGCAGAAGGGTGAAGTTGGGAACTGGAGCAATGGAGGAAAGTTTGACTTGAGGGGAGGCTCAGACTAAAGGGAAGTGGTGGTCGCAGGAGGTGGAGGCAATGGTGAATGACTGGGGAAGGAGCCAATGTTGGAGGAGAGACATGAAGGGTGTGGAAAGAGAATAGGGGATAACTCAGTGGGAGAGCTGGGGTAAAAACAATCTAGGGCAAAGGGAGTGCAGTGGGGTACAGGGAACACATAGACATCACTGCTGGGATTGAATGGAGAGAAAGCACAGTTCAAAGTCAGTCACAAGTGAGGGAGCAAGGGTGCTTGGCTGGAGGCCAGGGAAAGAGGTGGTCAGGGGAGACACTAGTGAGAAATGGAGAGAATGACCTGTGGTCAATGAGAGGAGTGAGAAGCTGAAGAAAAAGTGAAGCTTCTCAAGAATCAGGGTCTGGCCTCTACCCCTGCCCAGATTCGTGTGATTCACTTTCAGATAGAGAGAGGTGAAGTTCAAAAGCCAGTGCAGTTCATTTCCTAGAGAAAGAAGGAACTCAATGAGACACACACACTTGCCACGTGCAACCCAACCCAGAGGGAAATGAACTTACATTCAAGCTGCCATTGGCTGATGTGGTTATGATATGCTGAAGGAGATCTAATGGAGTATGTGTAGAATAACTTTTCTACTTCCGTCAGCTCCTCATTGCTGAAGTTGCCTTTAGACCAAGGCTGCAGGTAAATGAAAGCGCCAGTCTTATTGTCCCATCCATGAGTCTGCAAATCATCCAGCCAAGCTGAGCCTTGATTTTGTGTCCAGGAGGGGTTGTAAAAGGATGTGGTCAGGATGATTCGGAAGGAGACTGGACCCTGGAAGTCTGTGGGAAAAGGAGAGATAGACTCTGGAGTGGAGAGCATTGGGAAGGAGAGAGGTGCTAGGGAGGGGAACCAAAATCTGAAGGACAGAGAAACAGTAGTTATCTCAGGAGACATGTGCCTCTCCAGACATTCAAGCTTCATACCCAGCCTTTAGAAGAGCACAGGTCCTCAGGGTCAGGAATTCTCAGGGAGAAGCCAGGCTGACAGTCTCCCTCCCCTATTACGAGTTGGGGAACTCACACCATGAATGCACACACTCAGAGACACAAATGCTCACATATAGACACACACAGAGATGTACACATATATACACATGTATGTACATACACAAACACAGACATGCAGACACATACCAACACTACACACACAGAAATGCAAAGAGATGCAGAAGACTCCTATACACACATACCTATACACATACTCAAATGCACATGAACGCATGTACACACATCACAAACACACAGACTGGCAGAAACACACACAGACACACATAAACAGATACAGATACATAAACAGATGTACACATACACACAAACACACATGTACCCACTGGGCAGGGCCAGAGTTCTCACCATCTTCACTGTCACCATCTGGGAGGAGAACCACCAACAGCACAAGTTGTAGGAACAGCATCAGTATTCGCCGATGCTTTCTTTCTCTTACAAAGCCGGTCTTTGACCTCTTTTCTAACAAACCTACCCCACACACAGTCCCTCTCTTCTGACTTCCTTCTCCACACACAAGCCTTCCCTGAGTCTCTGCTAAAATGCAAATGTGCTCCTCCCTCAACCCTGTACACCTACTCAGACTCTCAGTTCCCCTCCTGGTCTGATGCCCCTCTCTGGCTTCCAGCTTCTCCTTGTCACCAGCTTCCATTCTTCTCCCTGTCCCCTCATTCAGATACTACATAATGAGTCCTGTGTGGCATGGAAACTGATCCTAGGTCTCCTCCATTTTCTTCCCATTCAGACAGTAACCCATGAAAACACACAGCTCCCCAACCCTAGACCCTGTTGCCACTCTGTCCCTCCTGCCCATGTGACATCACCCGTGCATTTCCTTCCCCTTCTCATTCCCACCGCAGCTCATTCACATCTCTGACTTCTCACTGTTTATGTTAAAAAACAAAAGCAAATGGGTAAATTTCGAGATACAATTGGTTTTATTAAGCGATTCAAGAATAAGCCAGCATCCCATCTGGCAGGTAGAGGGAAGCTCTGAAGAGTGGTGTTAATGGAAAGATTTCATAGCAAGAAAGTTGGCAAAGAAGAGAAAGAGTGCTCCAGGGAAGGTCACCCTCCCTTAATTAGGAGAGGAGGAGGTATTATCATGAAGACGACCTCCCCTCCTAGTGGGTGGAGAGGGCCCATGGGACAGAGCACCTCCCTGGTGCTGACCAGAGAATTCCTAACTGACGGGTGAACATTTTAGGGGGAGGTTAGAGATTACATAAGGTTTTGGGACTTGGCATGGCCCAAGGTGCCATTTTGGGCCCAACATTTTCTTTTTTTTTTTTAAAGATTTTATTTATTTATTTTACAGGCAGAGATCACAAGTAGGCAGAGAGGCAGGCAGAGAGAGAGGGGGAAGCAGGCTCCCGCCGAGCAGAGAGCCCAATGCGGGGCTCGATCCCAGGACCCTGAGATCATGACCTGAGCCGAAGGCAGAGGCTTTAACCCACTGAGCCACCCAGGTGCCCCCCAACATTTTCTTTTTAACAGTTGTTTTATTTCTTCTCTGGATCCCCTCATGACTGAATGCATAACGGTATTAGCAACCACCAGTCCACCATTATCTTTTTTTTTTTTTAAGATTTTATTTATTTATTTGAGAGAGAGACAGTGAGAGAGAGCATGAGCGAGGAGAAGGTCAGAGGGAGAAGCAGACTCCCCATGGAGCTGGGATCCTGATGCGGGACTCGATCCCAGGACTCCGGGATCATGACCTGAGCCGAAGGCAGTCGTCCAACCAACTGAGCCACCCAGGCGTCCCAGTCCACCATTATCTTTAGGGGGAAACCAGCAGCCATCACAGAAACCACGTGGCACTGAAACATCTGAGGAAAACCCCCTCAGTCTGACTTGAATTAATATATATTCGCTCACCAAAGTCACTTAGCCCCTGCCTGGATCCAAGCACCGTGCTATACTCATGAAAATACAGTGTTCACAGTGCAGTCACTTTCTTAAGGGAGATTTTAGAAAAGAAAAATACATAAACCAAGAACTAAAAATTTTGGTGTCCTGATTTTTTCTTTGCTTGGCTTATTTATTTTAAAGACAGTTAATATACAATGTCATATTACTTTCAGGTGTACAGGGTAGAGATTCAGAAATCCCATACATTACTCATTGCTCATCAATTTAAGTGTTTTCCCAATCTCCTCCACCTATTTCTCCATCCGCCAACCCACCTACCGTCTGGGAACCAGTAGTGTGTTCTCTATAGATCAGAGGCTGTTTTTTCCTTTGTTACTTCTTTCTCTGTTACTTTTGTTAGTTTCTTAAATTCCACATATGAAGGAATCATTTGGTATTTGTCTTTCTCTTACCATCATACTCTCTGGCTCCATCCACGTTGTGATTGCAAGCTTTCCGTCATTTTAATGGCTGAGTTTTATTCCATTGAGTATACACACCAGATCTTCTCTTCTTTCTTCATCTACCTACGGAACACTTGGGATGTTTCTATACATTGACCAATGTAAATAATGCCGCAGTAAACATTGGAGTGCATGTTTCTTTTCGTTTTAGTGTTTTCACATTATTTGGGTAATATCCAGTAGTAGAATTACTAGATCATATGATGATTCTGTTTTTAACTTTTTGAGGAACCTGCATACTGCTTTCCACCATGGTTGTACCAGTTTCCATTTCCACCAACAGTGTACAAGATTTCCCTTTACTCCATTTCCTCTACAACACTTCTTTTTTGTGAGTTTTTGAATTTAGTCAGTGTGACAGGTGTGAGGTGATATCTCATTGTGGTTTTGATTTGCATTTCCCTGATGATGAGAGAAGTTGAACATTTTTTTTTTCCTGTTGGCCATCTGTATGTCTTCTTGAAAGAAATGTCTACTCATGTCTTCTACCCATTTTTAAATTAGATTATTTGTTTTTTTGATTATTTGTTGTTGAATTGCCCAAATTGTTTATATATTTTGGATACTAACCCTTTATCAAATATGTAATTAGGAAGTACCTACTCACATTCAGTGATTGGCCTTCAGTTTTGTTGATTCTTTCCTTTGATGTACTCCCAACAGTTTAGTTTTGTTTTTGTTTCCCTTGCCTCTGGAGGCATATCTGGAAAAATGTTGCTGTGGCTGATGTCAGAGACTTTACTTCCCATGCTCTCTCTCTCTTTGAACATTATATTATGTTTTTATTTTTATTTTTTACTATTTTTATTATGTTCAGTTAGTCAGCATTTAGTACATCATTAGTTTTTGATCTAGTGTTCAACAACTCATTAGTTGTATATAAGACCCAGTGCTCAACACAACACATGTCCACCTTAATACCCATCACCCGGTTACCCCACCCATGTACCCCCTTCCCCACTGTAACCCTCACCCTCAGATTGTTTCTGCCCTCCAGAGCTTCTCATGGTTTGTCTCCCTCTCTGACTTCTTCCAGTTCAGTTTTCCCTCCCTTCCCCTGTGGTCCCTTCATGCTATTCCTTATGTCCCACATATAAGTGAAACCATATGATAATTGTCTTTCTCTACTTGACTTACTTCACTCACCGTAATCTCCTCCAGTTCCATCCATGTCGATGCATATGGTGGGGATTCATCCTTTCTGATGGCTAAATAATATTACATTGTGTATATATGGACCACATCTTCTTTACCCATTAATCTGTTGAAAAGCATCTCAGCTCCTTCCACAATTTAGCTATTGTGGACATTGTTGCTATGAACACTGGGGAGCATGTGCTCCTTCTTTTCACCACATCTGTTATCTATGGAGTAAATACCTAATAGTGCAATTCTTGGGTCTTAGTGTAGCTCTATTTTTAACATCTTGAGGAAATTCCATACTATTTTCCAGACTGGCTATACCAGCTTGCATTCCCACCAACAGTGTAAGAGGGTTCTCCTTTCTCCACATCCTTGCCAACACTAGTTGTTTCCTGTCTTGTTCATTTTTGCCATTCTACCTGGTGTAAGGTGATATCTCACTGTGGTTTTGATTTGTATTTCCTTGATGGCTAATGATGATGAACACTTATTCATGTGTCTGTTAGCTATTCATATGTCTTCTTTGGAGAAGTGTCTGTTCATGTCTTCTTCCCATTTACTGACTGGATTATTTGTTTTTGAGCATTGAGCATTGAGTATTGATCTTTATAGATCTTGGATACCAGCCCTTTAACTGAAATGTGAAAATGTCTATGCTGCCCTATACTTTCAGGGCAATACCTATCAAAATACCATTGAAATTTTTCACAGAGCTGAAATAAACAATCCCAAAATTATTATGGAATCAGAAAATACCTCAAATCTTTAGGGGAATATTCAAAAAGAAAACCAAAATTGGGGACATCACAATGACTGACTTCAAGCTACATTACAAAGCTGTAGTCATCAAGATAGTATGGTACTGGCACAAAAACAGACATGTAGATCAATTGAACAGAATAAAGGCTCAAGAAATGGCTTCAAGAAATGGAAAAAGGCTCAAGAAACTCTCTAGTCAACTAATCTTGGACAAAGCAGGAGAGATTATCCAATGGAAAAAAGATAGTATCTTCAGTCAATGTGCTGGGAAAACTGGACAACAACATGTAGAAGAACAAAGCTAGACTGTTTTCTTACACCACACACAAAGATAAACTCAAAATGGGTGAAAGACTTCAATGTGAAACAGGAGTCCATCAAAATCCTAGAGGAGAACATAGGAAGTAACCTCTTCAACATTGGCCATAGAAACTTCTTTCAAGACACTTCTCTAAAGGCAATGGAAACAAAAGCAAAAGTGAACTTTGGGGACTTCATCAAGGTAAAAAACTTTGCACAGCAAAGGAAACAGTCAACAAAACTAGGAGACAATCCACAGAATTGGATAAGATATTTGCCTGTGCTCTCTTCTATGATTTTTATAATTTCAGGTCTCACATTAAGGTCCTTAATCCACTTTGAATTTATTTTTGTGTATAGTGTGAGAAAGCCACCTAGTTTCTTTCTTTTGTATGTGCTGTCCAGTTTTCCTAACACTGTTTGTTGAAGAGACCCTCTATTCCCATTGCATATTCTTGCCTCATTTGTCAAAGTTTAATTAACCATAAAGTTGTGGGTTTATTTCTGGGCTTCTTTACTGTTCCATTGACCTATGTATCTACATTTGTGCCAGGTCCATACTGTTATAATTACTACAGCTTTGTAGTACAACTTGAAATCTGGAATTGTGATACATCCATCTTTGTTTTTTTTTTCAAGATTATTTTGCCATTCAGAGTACTTTTTGGTTCCATAAAAATTTTAGGATTGTTTGCTCTAGTTGTGTGAAAAATACTATTGGTGTTTTGATAGACATTGCATTAAATCTGTAGTTGCTTTTGGTAGTATGGACATGTTAACAATATTTGTTCTTCCAATCCATGAGCAAGGAATATCTTTCCATTTCTTTGTATCACCTTCAATTTTTCTCATCAATATTTTATAGATTTCAGAGTGTAAATCTTTTGCATCCTTGGCCAGGTGTATTCCTAGATATTGAATGATTTTTGGTGCAATTGAAATGAGGTGGTTTTCTTAATTTATCTTTATGCTGTAACACTATTAGTGTATAGATATGTCAGAATGTGTACTCCGCTATTTTAGGATGCAATGGTCTGAAATAGCATTTATACATCTGGTTTAATAAGTCATTCAAGGTCACTGTTTCCTTGATGGTTTTCTGATTGGATCATCTGTCCATTGATGTAAGTGGGGTATTAAAGTCCCCTACTATTATTGCATTACTTTTCATTACGTCCTTCATCTTTGTTACTAGCTGCTTTATATATCTGGGTGCTCCCATTTAGGGTGCATAAGTGTTTACAATTGTTATATCTTCTTGTTGGATTTTTCCCCTTATTATTATATAGTGTCCTTCTTTGCCTCTTGTTACAGTCTTTCTGTTAACATTTATCTTGTCTGATACAAGCGTTACTATCTTGGCTTTCATTTCACATCCATTTGCTTGATAAATGCTTCTCCACTACTTCAGTTTTAATCTCATGTGCTTTTAGGTCTGAAATGAGTCTTTTGTAGGCAGCATAGAAATGGGTCTTGATTTCTTTTTTTCCATCCCATTACCCCATCCTTTGATTAATCATATAATCATTTATATTCAATGGGATTATTGATAGGTATGCACTTACTGCCAGTTTGTTACTTGGGTTTTTTTTAGCTTTTTTAAAAAAATTTATTTACAGTGTTCCAGAAATCATTGTTTATGCACCACACCCAGTGCTCATGTAATATGTGTCCTCTGTAATACCCACCACTAGGCTCACCCAACCTCCCATTCCCTTCCCCTCCAAAACCCTCAGTATTTTTTTTCTCAGAGTCCACAGTCTCTCATGGTTCATCTCCCCCTCCAATTTCCCTTAACTCCCTTCTCTCCAGCTCCCCATGTACTCCACGTTATTCCTTATGCTCCACAAATAAGTGAAACCATATGATAATTTACTCTCTCTGCTTGACTTATTTCACTCAGCATAGTCTCTTCCAGTTCTGTCCACGTTGATAACAAAAGTTGGGTATTCATCCTTTCTGATGGAGGCATAATACTTCATAGTATACATGGACCACATCTTCCTTATCCATTCGTCCATTGAAGGGCATCTTGGTTCTTTCCACAGTTTGGCGACCGTGGCCATTGCTGCTATGAACCTTGGGGTACAGATGGCCCTTCTTTTCACTACATCTGTATCTCTGGGGTAAATACCCAGTAGTGTAATTGCAGGGTCATAAGGAAGCTCTATTTTTAATTTCTTGAGGAATCTCCACACCGTTTTCCAAAGTGGCTGCACCAACTTGTATTCCCTCCCACAGTGTAAGAGGGTTCCCCTTTCTCCACATCTTCTCCAACACATGTTGTTTCCTGTCTTGTTAATTTTGGCCATTCTAACTGGTGTAAGGAGCTATCTCAATGTGGTTTTGATTTGAGTATCCCTGATGGTTAATGATAATGAACATTTTTCATGTGTCTATTAGCCTTTTCTATGTCTCCATTGGAGAAGTGTTTGTTCATGTCTTCTGCCCATTTTTTGACATGATTATCTGTTTTGTTTGTGTTGAGTTTGAGGAGTTCTTTATAGAGCATGGATATCAGCTCTTTGTCTGTACTGTCACTTGCAAATATCTTACTTGTTTTTTTGGTTGTATTTGTAGTTCTGTTCCTTTCTCCTCTTGCTCTTTTCTCCAATGGACAGTTGGCTTTCTTTAGCAAAGGACTTGGATTTTCTCTTCACATTTTGCATAGCTGTTACAGATTTTTGATTTCTGGTTATCATTCAGTTTGTACAGAACAGCTTTTGTATATAGCAGTCAATATTAAATTAAGGTCACTTAAGTCTGAACACATCCTTTATTCCTCTCCCACCCCCCACCTACATTTTCAGTATATTAAGTCATAATTTACATCTAATTATTTTGTGAGTCCTTGACTGATGTTTACAGATGTCTATTTTTATTGCTATTGTACTTCCTTTCCTTTTCATCTTTCTTTTCATTCAGAGACTCCCTTAACATTTCTTGTAGTGTTGTGTTAGTGGTCATGAATTCCTTTAAAATTTGCCTACCTGGGAAACTCTTTATCTCTCTTTCTATTCTGAATGATAACCTTGCTGGATACAGTATTCTTGGCTCCTGATTTTTTCTTTCAATACTTTGAATATATCATGACATGTTCTTCTGGCCTGCAAAGTTTCTGCTGAAAATCAGTTCAAAACTCTATGGGTTTCCCTTGGATGTAATTGCCTTCTTTTTTCTTGCTGGTCTTACAATTCTCCTTTATCACCACTTTTTTTTTTGCCATTTTAATTAATATGTATTATGGTGTGGGCCTCCCTGAGTTGATTTTTTATTGGGGTCTCTCTACGCCTCCTGCTTCTTGATTTCTGTTTCCTTCATCAGATTTGGGGAGTTTCCAGCCATTATTTCTTCAAATAATTTTTGGTCCTTTTCCTATTTCTTCTTCTGTGATGTATAATGCAAATGATAAAGTCACTGACTTCCCTAAGTCTATTCATTTTGTAGTTTTTTTCTCTCTCTCTCCTGGTTCAGTTTGACCACTATTTATTACCCTGTTTTCCAGGTCACTGATCTGCTCTTCTGCTTCCTCTATCCTACTATTCATTCCTTCAGTGCATTTTTAATTTCATATTTTGATTTCATTACTGATTGGTTATTTTTTATGCTTTCTATCTCTTTGTTGAGGGTCTCACTGAGGTCCTCTACTCTTTTCTCAAGTCTAGTGAGTATCTTTATGACCATTCCTTTAAATCCTCTGTCTGGCATATTACTATTCTTTTTTTCATTTAGTACTCTTGCTGTGATTTTTGTCCTGTTCTATTTCACTTGAGACATATTCCTCTGTCTCCTCATTTTGTCTAAGTCTCTGTGTCTATTTCTGTGTGTTAGGAATGTTAGGTATGTCTCCTGTTCTTGAGAGAAGTGGCTTTATGAAGAAGAGGTTCTGGGGCCTCAGTTACCATGTTCTGTGTAGCTACCTTTCTTTCTCCCCAGCACAAACCTCATGTTGGAGTTGTGTGGCCCATGTCAGGACTGCATGTGCATTGCCAGGATTGTGGCACTGCTTTGCTTATAGTCTTATCAAGATCATATTGAAGAAGAGACATCTGACAAAGAAAACTATTACTGAAGGCACAGTCTTAGTAAGAATTGCACAGGTATGTTCTTGGAGGGGTCTGCAGTCAGTGAGATGCAGGCAGGCTGGTTTGAAGGGGTTGGATCCACCCCCACCAGAGGGCTCTGGGGCAGGATGCATTGTGTTGACAAGGTTTACATAGGTCTGCTGCAGGCGGGCACCTGGAGCATTAACCTGACTGGAAGGAGTGTGCCTGCAGGGAATGTGGGTTTGTGGTGTGCTGACAGCAAGTGAGTTAGTTGGCTCTGTTAGGGCCAATTTAATGTTAAAACCTGTTAAACTATTAGCGCCTGCTTAGCCAGAGTGACTCCATATTGCCTAGGTAGCCATATTGTTGTTTACATCCACGGACGTCATTCCAGGAATAAACACACCTGTAGTTCCTGGTATGGTTCCAGGTATTGATTCTGGGAGTAAATGCCTTAAAATAGAAGCCAGGTACCTTGGGTCTGGAGTTGTGCCCTATAAAACCAGCCTGTGAGATTGGGAGGGGGTCGCTCTCTTCGGAGGCAGCCCTGGCCGGTCAGTCTGACTTCTAATGCTTGGCATACAATAAAGTTTCACATAGTCTCAGTCTCATTCCACTGGCCAGTCAGTCTAACCTCTAATGCTTGGCATAGAATAAGGCTTTGCATAACTTTCACTTTGTCTCAGTCTCGTTCCTTTGCTAATGGACCCCAATAGGCTCAACACAGGTTTTCACAGTTGTCTGTGTGCTCACACTCAGAGGAGGAGGGAAATGTCACCTGCCTGAAGGGGTCTCCAACAATCTCTGTCTCTCTGGGGCATGCGATGACCTTAGCAAACGACTCTCTCCCATAAACCCAGGCCTATTTCAAACCACAGCATCTATGCTGTTACTCTCTTGGCTCTTGGATTTGTGTTCTTTAAGAACAGGAGGTTTCAACTTTCTTTTGACCTCCTAGCTATCCCAGAGCTGAGCCTGCTGATTTTTTTATGTTCCATATATTAAACCCATGAATTGTAAGAACCCCAGAAATTAAGCCCCTCTGGTTTTCAAAATCAAATAATGTCAGAATTCATCTTCCCCATGTGGGCTCCCTAGTGTGAGTCTTTTTCTATGCCTCACCTGTTCCCATGGCATCCCTTCTTCCTGTGGCTATTGTGCAGGTCCCCTTAGATCCCTACTGGGTCTCTCCCAATCCTACTCTCTTCAGTGCTGCTTCTTCTCTACATTTACCTGTAGACAGTTTGTTCTGCCAGTCTTTGGGTCATTTTCAGTGTTATTTACACTGTTATCTAGTTAGGAAAAGGTGATCCTAGAAATTTCCTGCAGCACAATTTTCCCCCAGAACTCTGTGAACTGAGTTTCTTTACAATACACAGTGTCTGCCCAACAATATGACTGCGTGAAATGAATTTTCTAAAGTGGTGTTCCTTAACAGATATTTGCTCACTCAGAATAATGACTTCATTGGTTGCGTTTGGGTATTAGGTACATACCCCTCTTATAATGGATCCCCAGCATCTAACAGAGAGTTCAATAAGTAGGAAGTGCTCATAGATTATTATTTTTTTTATTTTTTAGTTAAATTTATTTATTTACTTATTTCCAAGATAGGAACTTGTGCAATAGGGGTGAGTGGAGGGGCAGAGGGAGAAGTTTGAAAGAGAGAATCTTGAGCCATCTCCTTGCTTGGTACAGGGCCTGATATGGGACTCTATCTCATGACCCTGAAATCATGACCTGAGCCAAAATCAGAAGTCAGGTGCCCAACTGACTGAGCCACCCTGATGCCCCAAATTATTGAATGATTGAATAATTTGCTTTAGGCATCCAATTAGTCTTAAAATTATGGAATTTTGACTAAAAGTTCTTAAGGTTGAGAAAGCACTAATTGTAATCCTATTTGAGGAAATAAGAATTTTATACTCTTTCCTTTAGGAGAAAGGCATATGCTAATATTTATGAAATTCATGCAGAGTCTGCTGTGAATCTTCTATTACTTTAATTAGATACCATGAGAATTTGTAGCAAGTGAAGTTAATACAGTGTTCTGAAATCATGTGTCTACATTCCCTTCTTACTGTTCTTGCATGAATATTCCATGCTTGTCTAAAAATAAGCTGGCTCTGCTAGACATGCTGACCTTCTACTTCTATGGTGTTCATAACTGCTAAATGCTTTTCAGTATTTGTACTTTATCTCATCTGAATATATGTGTTCATGATATTTGTCTTATTAATTCTTTTTTTAAAGATTTTATTTATTTGACAGACAGAGATCACAAGTAGGCAGAGAGGCAGGCAGAGAGAGAAGAAGGGAAGCAGGCTCCCTACTGAGCAGAGAGCCCAATGCGGGGCTTGATCCCAGGACCCTGGGATCATGACCTGAGCCAAAGGCACAGGCTTAACCCACTGAGCTACCCAGGTGTCCCTGTCTTGTTAATTCTTGGTAAAACAGTAAACAGAAACAATCTCAGTCTAAAGAAAGGAAGGAATTTTTTTATATATATAAAGTAAAGATTAGAACACAGAAAGCTCAAAAAACCTCACTCCTGTGCTTAAGAATGTGAAAAACTGGATAATCAAATCACTTGTCTTAAATCTATCAGGAAGCTGAAGTACCCAGGCAGCTCATTAACACAAAATCTAGGGAAAGACAAACTCTCCCAGAAAACAGGATGTGTATGCAAGCCACTTTTAGGCAATGAGCTTGAGTGATGAAAACCTGAGTAAGGTAGAAGGGCCCACAGTGAACCCTTACCCCCTGGCTGAATACAAGCAAGCCAGTTAGGTGACCTACCTACAACATCCATAATCCCTAGCTGACCAATGGATTACTACACCCGGTTACATATACCAAAAATGGAAAATTCCATATGATCCCAGACATGTTCACCTTCCTCCTTAACTAGTTACGCACCATTTCCTCCTCCCAGACAGTCTCTCCTTTGCTGTCTTGCCCACAGCTCCCTGACAGGGTATTCAGTAAACTTCTATTTTCTTTGCCCAGCCTTTGGTGGATTCTTACCATCGGCATTGACCTGATCAGGTTGCCCCACATTTGGCAGCCCTAATGTGGAGAATTTGCAGGGCCAGGATCACCCCAGATACCCATGGAATTTCTTGGAACTTTCCCTCAGTGGACCAACTCCTTGGGGAACTGATGACCTATAGCTAAGGTTTCCCCTCCCTGAGGTTTTATAGCTCCAGGAAATAGACACCTCTTGCCAAAAAGGTGAGAGATTTTTGCTCATGCCATTCAGAGGGACTCTTCCCTTCCTCTCCTTTCTCTTTTTGGCCCTTGTGTCTAGTACTACTTAAATAACTGAGGATCTCTGGCCACTGCAGGTTTCCAGTGTGGTCTGAAGGTCTGAGAACAACACGTCAGACTGTCCATACCTGTGAGGGTGAAGGAGCCCTTTCTCTCTGCTTTCCCACTCTGTGCCCTGAGGCCTCCATTCCCAATGTGTGGCACACTTCCCAACAGTGGGTCATTCAGGGCAAATCTGCCCATTACAGACTGAGGGAAGTGCACAAATACACACATATTGGGACCCTTTCCTGGTGTTGGCTATCAGTCACCTTACTTCTTCCATGTCCCACCTCTTTATTTCTTTGTTCCCATGGGGCCTATCACAACCTTGATCTACAAGCAAAATACATTCATATGTGTCTGAGTAGTGAGTTCTCCCCCTCAATTTCCAATCCTTTTTGGTCAAATGAGGTCTGGCTCTCCCTGTTGCAAGGGGCATCCCACCAAGAATAGCCATTGTTATTTGCCATGACACTCTTCTTGTAGGGCCTCCACAGTAGAGTCAGTCACTCCATCTATAGTCAAGTCCTTTTTGAAGTTAGTAGGATGACCTGACTGAAATAATATCCAGGAGTCAGAGCTCCATTCCCTTTGGCATACTGGCCCTTTGTGAAATGGCAGCTGGTCTTTTCAACTATGGCACAAACTCCCTCTATTCCTGCAGACTCACCCTTAGGCTGTATTCTTTAAAAATGTAGTGTCCTTGGGTGGCTCAGTCAGTTGAGGGTCTGATGCTTGATTTCAGTTCAGGTCACGTTCTCAGGGTGGTGGCACCCAGCCCCAAGGAAGACTCCCTGCTCAGTGCAGATTCTGTTTGTTCCTCTCCCTCCCCTGGCTTGTGCTCTCTCCCACTCTCTCATTCTCAAATAAATGAATAAATAAATAAAACATTTTTAAAAAACTGAAACAAATTTTACCCCCAAGGACTTCAGAGGCAACATCTTTTTTTTTTTTTTTTTTCTGTAGTGTTTCCTGGGCTCAGGACAAACTCTCAGATGAAGAGGAAAGACCCCTCCATAGAACTTGTTTTTATAATACTATTTTCAAGCTTGACACTTTTGCCAGAACTCCTTCAAATATGAGGAGGTCTCATATGTGCAATCTGTCATGGAATTATCCCCAAACCCTGGCCTCTGCAAAAACTGTGGAATGTGTCTTCCCGTTTCATGGCCCATCTAACCTTGTGGACATTCTGGAACACCTCTCCTTCATTCCATACCATGATCTTGCCCCCCCCCTCTGAAGACTCAGAGGATCCCCTGGATCCTACTAATGCCTTAGGTGTCCCTGCCACTGCAGCCTCTATGTTACCACTCTACCAAGGACACTTCTTCTTGTCCCGTACCTAGTCTGCCACTAACCACAAGCTTAAGGACCTGACTTCTGTTTCTCCACAAAATATAGTAACCCTCTGTACGGTAGCAAACAAGGATGCCAGAACCATAAGTGTCCATGTTCCCTCTTCAATGTCTGATTTGTCTCAGATAAAAAACTTAGCCCTTTAGCCAAGATCTTTCCCATTTCACTAAGGACTTTGAAAGACTCACAACTGTTTTTGGATCTCACCTGGCAGGACATTCATACCATCTTTACCATGTGCCGTACCCATGAGGAAAAAACCCATATCTGGTCTTGTCTCAGAACTGGGCTGGTGATACCCAGACCTATAATCATGACTTCTCTGGTGGAGGTATGGGTGGTCCCAAATGCCAAACCTAGATGGAATTATCAGGTAGGAGACTCTGGTAGAATTATTCAGGATTACATGATACTGTGCCTAATCAGGGTAAGCAAAAAGCAGTCATGAAAACTCTGAATTATGCACAACTTAAATAACCCAAGGTCCAAATGAAAATTCCATCTAATTTCATTCTTGCTTAGCAGAGGCCCTGAGAATATACACCAACCTACATCCTGAGGGCAATATAAGCAATGCATTGTATTACCCAGCTAAATCAGGGACCTCAGATCCATGTTCCAACACCTCTGGATATGGCCTTCAAGGTCTTCAATAACCAAGAGTAACCCTGAGTGCTAAAAAGGAACAGAGAATTCTACCAAACCTTCAAAGAAGAAATAACACCTATTCTCCTGAAGCTGTTTCAAAAAATTGAAGCAGAAGGAAAACTTCCAGACTCTTTCTATGAAGCCAGCATTACCCTGATCCCCAAACCAGGCAAGGACCCTACCAAAAAGGAGAATTTTAGACCAATATCACAGATGAATATGGATGCTAAGATTCTCAACAAGATCCTAGCCAACAGGATCCAACAGCACATCAAAAAGATTATCCACCATGATCAGGTGGGATTCATCCCTGGGCTACAAGGATGGTTCAACATTCGCAAATCAATCAATGTGATACAACAAATTAATATGAGAAGAGAGAAGAACCACATGGTCCTCTCAATTGATGCAGAAAAAGCATTTGACAAAATCCAGCATCCGTTCCTCATTAAAACGCTTCAAAATATAGGGATAGAGGGAACATTCCTGAACCTCATCAAATCTATCTATGAAAGACCCACAGCAAATATCATCCTCAATGGGAAAAAGCTTGCAGCCTTCCCATTGAGATCAGGAACAAGACAAGGATGCCCACTTTCACCACTCTTGTTCAATATAGTATTGGAAGTCCTAGCAACAGCAATCAGACAACAGAGAGAAGTAAAAGGTATCCAAATTGGTAATGAAGAAGTCAAACTCTCTCTCTTCGCAGATGACATGATTCTTTATATGGAAAACCCAAAAGACTCCACCCCCAAACTACTAGAACTCATACAGCAATTCAGCAACGTGGCAGGATACAAAGTCATTGTGCAGAAATCAGTGGCTTTCTTATACACTAACAATGAAAATACAGAAAGGGAAATTAGAGAATCGATTCCATTTACTATAGCACCAAGAACCATAAGATACCTGGGAATAAACCTAACCAAAGAGGTAAAGAATCTGTACTCGAGGAACTACAGAACACTCATGAAAGAAATTGAAGAAGACACAAATAGATGGAAGACCATTCCATGCTCTTGGATCAGAAGAATAAACATTGTTAAAATGTCTATACTGCCTAGAGCAATCTATACTTTTAATGCCATTCCGATCAAAATTCCACCGGCATTCTTCAAAGAGCTGGAGCAAATAATCCTAAAATTTGTATGGAATCAGAAGAGACCCCGAATCGCTAAGGAAATGTTGAAAAACAAAAATAAAGCTGGCGGCATCACGTTACCTGATTTCAAGCTTTATTACAAAGCTGTGATCACCAAGACAGCATGGTACTGGCATAAAAACAGACACATAGACCAGTGGAACAGAGTAGAGAGCCCAGATATGGACCCTCAACTCTATGGTCAATTAATCTTCGACAAAACAGGAAAAAATGTACAGTGGAAAAAAGACAGTCTCTTCAATAAATGGTGCTGGGAAAACTGGAAAGCTATATGTAGAAGAATGAAACTCGACCATTCTCTTACACCGTACACAAAGATAAACTCAAAATGGATAAAAGACCTCAACGTGAGACAGGAATCCATCCGAATCCTAGAGGAGAGCATAGGCAGTAATCTCTTTGATATCAGCCACAGCAACTTCTTTCAAGATACGTCTCCAAAGGCGAAAATAAACTTTTGGGACTTCATCAAAATCAAAAGCTTCTGCACAGCAAAGGAAACAGTCAACAAAACAAAGAGGAAACCCACGGAATGGGAGAAGATATTTGCAAATGACAGTAGAGACAAAAGGTTGATATCCAGGATCTATAATAAACTCCTCAAACTCAAAACACACGAAACAGACAAACACATCAAAAAATGGACAGAAGATATGAACAGACACTTCTCCAATCAAAACATACAAATGGCTATCAGACACATAAAAAAATGTTCATCATCATTAGCCCTCAGGGAGATTCAAATTAAAACCACATTGAGATATCACCTTACACCAGTTAGAATGGCCAAAATTAACAAAACAGGAAACAACATGTGTTGGAGAGGATGTGGAGAAAGGGGAACCCTCTTCCACTGTTGGTGGGAATGCAAGTTGGTGCAGCCTCTTTGGAGAACAGTGTGGAGATTCCTCAAGAAATTAAAAATAGAGCTTCCCTATGACCCTGCCATTGCACTCCTGATGCCAAAGACACAGATGTCATGAAAAGAAGGGCCATCTGTACCCCAATGTTTATAGCAGCAATGGCCACGGTCGCCAAACTATGGAAAGAACCAAGATGCCCTTCAACGGATGAATGGATAAGGAAGATGTGGTCCATATACACTATGGAGTATGATGCCTCCATCAGAAAGGATGAATACCCAACTTTTGTAGCAACATGGACGGGACTGGAAGAGATTATGCTGAGTGAAATAAGTCAAGCAGAGAGAGTCAATTATCATATGGTTTCACTTATTTGTGGAGCATAACAAATAGCATGGAGGACAAGGGGCATTACAGAGGAGAAGGGAATTTGGGTAAATTGGAAGGGGAGGTGAACCATGAGAGACTATGGACTCTGAAAAACAATCTGAAGGTTTTGAAGGGGTGGGGGTGGGAGGTTGGGGGAACCAGGTGGTGGATATCATGGAGGGCATGGATTGCATGGGGCACTGGGTGTGGTGCATAAACAATGAATTCTGGAACACTGAAAAAAAATTAAAAAAATAAATAAAAATTAAAAGAAAACTAATGAAATATTGTATGGTGACTAACATAACATAATGAAAAAAAAAAGACTGAGCATGGTAGAAATACCAATTCAAAATAAATTAAATATTTAACTACATATGCCCATGCATTGGTGATATATATATTATTCATTCTTTACAATAAAATTTTATTTTATTTTACTTTATTTTTTTAAAAAGATTTTATTTATTTGACAGACAGATCTCAGGTAGGCAGAGAGGCAGGCAGGCAGAGGGGAAGGGAAGCAGCCCCCCTGCTGAGCAGAGAGTCTGATGCCGGGCTGGATCCCAGGACCTGGGATCATGACCTGAGCCGAAGGTGGAGACTTTAACCCACTGAGCCACCCAGGCACCCCTACAATAAAATTTTAACTGATACTTAAAAAAAAAAAAAAAAAAGAATAACATCATGGCGAACAGCAATGTCAATTCCTGGTGGAGTGCCTCTGCAACAGGGAGAGGTGGACCTCAGTTCTCCAGAATGGGTTGGAAAACAAGGGGGAGGACTTAGTACTAAAACTCTAGGAATGAATTTTGCCTGTATATCAAGGTTGTGACTGGACCCATGGGAACAAAGAAATAAAGGGGTTGGAGCTGAAAAAGGCAAGGTGGCTGCGTCAGTCTAGGTCAGGAAAGGGTCCCAATTGAGTCTGTAATGGGTATAGATTTGCCCTTGTTGAGCTGCGACTGACAAGTTTGCCTCACATTGGAAATGGAAACCTCAGGATAACAGAGTAGGAGAGCAGAGAAAAAGGGGTCTTTCAACCTCACAGGTTTAGGCAATCTGACCTGCTTGCTCTCAGACCCTCAGACTAACTGAAAAGCTGCTGGCCAGAGATCTTCAGTTATCTGGGTAGTACAAAGAGTAGTCTGTTGAAAGACCAAACCAAACCAAACAAAAAACAAACAAGCAAAACAAGATGAGAGGGATGGAAGGATCCCTCTGAAGGGCAAGTGGTAAAATCCCTCACCTTTTGAAGAAAGTATGTCTGTCTGGTTCCCTCTGTAGCTTTGGATATTCACCAAGGAGTAACCTTGGGTACAGGTTGTCAGTTCTCTAAGAAGTACTAGAGTTGGTCCACTTAAGGAAAGTCTCAAGAAATACCCAGAAAATCCAGGAAGAGCCCAGAGCCAGTCAAGTCTCCACATTAGGGCTACCACATCTGTGCCAATCCAACTGGGTCAAGTCCAGAGGCTCAAGGTGTGGAAGAATTCACCAAAGCCTGAACAAATAAGATAGAAGTTTATTAAATACACTGTCCAGGAGCTGTGGGCAGGACAGCAAAGAAGAGACTCTTTGGAAGAAGACAATAATGGGTGACTGTAGTTAAGGGGGGAGGTGAGCAGATACAGGAACATAGGGAATTTTCCTTTTTTGGTTACCTGTGTCTGGGTGTAAGTAACTGGTTGGTCAGCTAGGGCTTATGATATTCAGGGTAGATCACCTACCCAAATACCTGTTTGTGTTTAGTTGGGGGTAGGGGTAATTATGGGTCCTTCTACCTTTTTCAGGTTTCTGTTGCTCAGGTTCATGGCCTAAAATTGGCCTGTATACATACCCTATTTGCTGGGAGGAGTATGCCCTTATCTAGATTTTGGGTTAACAAGTTGCCTAGAGATTCCAGGTTTCTGATGGGTTCAGGAAAAGTGATTTTGATTATCCATCTTTCTGGTCTTAAGTATGGGAGTGGACTCTTTCTAGTTTTCTATATTCTAATTTTTACTTTCTTAAAAATTATTTCCTTTCTTTCATTGGCTGTGATTATTTCTGTTTACTGATTAACTAAGAAATAACAAGACAAATAGCCCAAACATATTTTTGCAGATGATATAAAGTACAAATAAATATTGAAGAGCCTTTAAAAACTTAAAAATACCATGAAAAAGGAAGGTCAGTTGTCCAACATAGGCCAGCTAGTGATTAGACAAGAAAGGAACATTCCAGCAGGAGCAATAAGAAAGGAACCTGGATTTGTGATTCCTGAATGCTACTTAATCCACTTGGTACAAATTCTCAGTGGTTTCTTACTACAAGTAAAGGGAGATTTGCAGTACGATTCTCTGTGTGAACTTCATGATTATTTATTTTTTTTAAAGATTTTATTTATTTATTTGACAGATAGAGATCACAAGCAGGCAGAGAGAGAGAGAGGAGGAAACAGGCTCCCTGCTGAGCAGAGAGCCCGATGCGGGACTCGATCCCAGGACCCTGAGATCATGACCTGAGCCGAAGGCAGTGGCTTAACCCACTGAGCCACCCAGGCACCCTGAACTTCATGATTATTAACATATGCTTGTATCCTAAAGGAGATAGTGCCAGATTCTCATTTCCTCAAATAGAGTTACAACTAGTATTTTCTGATCCTTAAGAAGCTTTTTATGTTGAAGATCTCCATAATTTTAAGTATAATTGAATATCTAAACCAACTTATTCAATCATTCAAGAATTTTGGGCAACTTGGTGGCCTAGTTGATTGGGCATCTGACTCCTGATTTTGGCTCAGGTCATGATCTCAGGGTAATGAGATCAAGCACTGTTTTGGGCTCTGCACAGAACATAGAGCCTGTTTAAGATTCTCTCTCTCTCTCCCTTTGTCCCACTTTCCCTTTTCACAGAGGCACTTTTTCTCTCTTGCTTTTAAAAAAGAAAGATGAAAGAAAGAAAGGAAAAAAGAAAGAAAGAGCAAAAGAAACAAACAAGAATAATCATTGAACACCTACCACTTTCCAGGCCCTCTTTTAAATGTTGGTGATCCAGTATAAGAGGGGTATATATCTAATACCCAAAGGCAACCAATGAAGTCATGATTCTGAGTGGGCAAACATTAGCTAAGTGACACCACTTCAGAAAATATTTCATGCAGTGATGTTGTTGGGTAGAGTTTGTATATTATAATAAAACTTAGTACACAGAGTTCTGGGGAAGATGGTGTTGCGGAAAATCTCTAAGATCACCTTTTGCCAACTAGATAACACCCATATCAGTGTAAATAACCCTGAAAAAATGACCCAAAGACTGGGAGAATAAACTGTCTACAGCTAAATTTAGAGAAGAGGTCACATTGAACAGGGTAAGATGAGTGAAGACCCAGTAAGGAGCTAAGGGAACCTGCACAATGGCCACAGGAAGAAGGGGTGTCATGTGGACAGGTAAGGCAAAGAAAAAGGCTCACGCCAGGGAGCCTACATGGGGAAGACAAATTCCCATAACATTTGATTTTGAAAACCAGAGGGGCTTAATTTCTGGGGACAATTCATGGGGATTATGGAACATAAAAAATCAGTAGGCTCAGCTCTGGGATAGCTAGGAGGCCAAGAGAAAGTTGAAACCTCCTGCCCTTAAAGAGCACAAAACCAAGAGCCAAGAGAGTAACAGCATAGATGCTGCAGTTTAAAATAGGCCTGGGGTTTAACAGGAGACAGAGTTATTTACTAATGTCAGACCATGCTCCAGAGGGACAGAGATTGTTGGGGACCCCTCCAGGAATAAAGGAGCTGGAAGGTGACATTTCCATCTTCCTTTTCTGAGTGTGAGCACACAGACAACTGTGAAAACCTGTGTTGAGCCAACACTCATTAACTCGCTTGCTATCAGCACACCACAAACTCATGTTCCCCTGCAGGCACACACCCTCCAGTCAGGTTAATGCTCCAGGTTCCCTCCTGCAGCAGACCTGTATAAACCTTTTCAACACCATGCATCCTCGCCCAGTGCCCTCTGTGGATCCAACCCCTCCAAACCAGCCCACTTGCATCTCACTGGCTACAGACCCTTCCAAAAACATACTTGTGCAATTCTTGCTAAGACTGTGCCTCCAGTACTAGTTCTTATTGTCAGATGTCTCCTCTCCAATACGCTCTTGGTAAGAGTATATTCAAAGCAGTACCATAATCCTGGCAATGCTACATGCAGTCTTGACATGGGCCACACAACTCCAACATGAGTCTTGTGCTGGAGAGTAAGAAAGGTAGCTACACATAACATGGTGACTGAAGCCTCAGAACCTCTTGTTCATAAGGCAACTTCTCTCAAGAACAGGAGACATATCTAACATTCCTAACACAGGGAAACAGACACAGAGACTCAGACAAAATGAGGAGACAGAGGAATACGTCTCAAATGAAATAGAACAGGACAAAAATCACAGCAAGCGTACCAAGTGAAAAGAAGAATAGTAATATGCCAGATAGAGAATTAAAAGGAATGGTCATGAAAATACTCACTAGACTTGAGAAAGGAGTAGAGGACCTCAGTGAGACCCTCAACAAAGAGATAGAAGGGTGGCTCAGTTGGTTAAGCAGCTGCCTTCGGCTCAGGTCATGATCCCAGCGTCCTGGGATCAAGTCCCACATCGGGCTCCTTGCTCCGTGGGGAGCCTGCTTCTCCCTCTTGCTCTGTCTGCCACTCTGCCTGTGCTCGCTCTGGCTCGCTCTCTCTCTGACAGATAAATAAATAAAATCTTTAAAAAAAAATAAATAAAGAAGAACCAACCAGTGATGAATAACTCAATAAATGAAATTAAAAATACACTGATGAAATGAATAGTAGAATAGCAGAAGCTGAAGAACAGAACAGTGGCTTGGAAGACAGGGCAAGAGAAAGTGGTCAAGCTGAATAGGAGAGAGAGAGGAAAAATGAATACAAAATGAATAGACTTAGGAAAGCCGTGACACCATAAAGCATAAAAATATTTCCTTTATAGATCTCAGGGGAAGAAGAGATAGAAAAGGAGCACACAATTATTTGAAGAAATAATAGCTGAAAGCTTCCCAAATCTGGTAAAGGTAAGAGAAGTCAAGAATCAGGAGGCACAGAGAAGCCTCAATAAAAAATCATCTCAAGGAAGTCCACACCATATTACATTTTTAGTTAAATGGCAAAAAGTAATGATAAACGAGAATTTTAACAGCAGCAAGACAAAAGAAGACAGTTATATATGAGGGAAACTCATAAAGCCACCAGTTGATTTTTCAGGAGAACCTTGGCAGGCCAGAAGAAAATGGCATGATATAGTCAAAGTACTGAAAGGAAAAACCAGCAGCAGAGAATACTCTATTTAGCAAAGCTATCATTCAACATAGAAGGAGAAAAAAGAGTTTCCCAGAAAATAACCCGGCACTACAAGAAATTTTAAAGGGGACTCTGGATGAAAAGCAAAGACCAAAAGGAAAGGAAGCACAAAAGTAGTAAAAGTGAGGATAATGTAAAGATCAATCAAGGGACTCACAAAATAAGAGGATGTAAAATATTACACCATATACTGAAAACATAGATGGGGTGGGACAGAAGAGTAGTAAGGTTTTTGTTCAAACTTAAGTGACCTTAACTTAATATTGACTGTTATATATAAAAGATGTTCTATGTAAACTGAATGATAACCAGAAATTAAAAATAAGTAATAGATATGCAAAATAAAGAGAAAGATTCTAAGTATTGCCAAAGAATGCCAACTGTCCATTGGAAAATAAAACAAGAGGAGAAAGGAACAAAACTACAAATATAATAATAAAAAATAACAAAATGGCAATAAGTACAGACCTATTTACATTGAATGTAAATGGATTACATGATCTAGCCAAAAGACATAGGTGATGGGATGGATAAAAAACATCAGGATGCATTTATATCCTGCATACAAGAGACTCATCTCAGAGCTAAAGGGAAACACATGCAGATTCAAAGTGAAGGGGTTGAGAAGCATTTATCAAGCAAATGGATGTGAACTGAAAGCTAAGACAGCAATATTTGTATTGGACAGGAAAGACATTAACAGAAAGACTGTGATAGGAGGCCAAGAAGGACACTATATAATACTAAGGGGAGCAATCCAACAAGAAGATGTAACAATTGTAAATACTTATGCACCCCAAATGGGAGCACCCAAATACATAAAGCAGCTAGTAACAAACATGAAGGAGGTAATCAGTAGTAATGCAGTAATAGTAATAGTAATCAGTAGTAATGCAGTAATTGTCCACACCAATGGACAGATCTTTCAAGCAGAAAATTAACAAGGAAACAGTGACCTTGAAAGACATATTGAACCAGATGTATCTAAGTGATATATTCAGAACATTCCATCCTAAAATAGCAGAGTACACATAATGACATTTCTATACAATAATAGTGAAGGAACATAAAGAGAAATTAAGAAAACCAAACCCTTTAAAATCACACCAAGAGTAATGCAATACATAGGAATGCACTTAACCAAAAAGGTAAAAGATCTATCCTCTGAAAACTCTAAAACATTGATGGAAAAAAAGAAGAAGGTGACACAAGGAAATAGAACAACATTCTATTTTCATGGGTTGGAAGAACAAATTTTGTTAACATCTCCATATTACATTACAAAACAATCTACAGTCTTAAAGGAATGCTTATCACAATACCAACAACATTTTTCACACAACTAGAGCAGACAATCCTAAAATTCGTAAGGAACCACAAAAGACTCTGAATGGCCAAAGCAATCTTAAAATATATCTATACCTATATCTATATCTGGGGAGGTAGATCAGAAGATAAACCAGGGAGGGGAGGTAGCTTACTTAAGGAGGATTCTGGAAATTGTTATATGCAGAAGAAAGCAAAATCAGAACTTCCAGAGGTCTGCTACACTTTGGCCATCCCTGGCTTAAAGGTATTCAAGTGGTGGGGAGGGGCAGAATCTCAGGTGGGACAATATGGTCTCAGGATCTCTGGGGTCACAAAAAGAATGGAGGTGACTGAGGGTGGAAGAGTTCCAAGCATCAGAGCAGGGAAGCTACTGAAAACAGTGAGTTAAGTGCCGGCTTTCTTCTAGGTGTTGCCATAAACCACAAACTGCCGTTTGGTTGCTTGGCAGCTCTCTGGAGAGGGGTCTAGCAAAAGGCGGAAGCTTGGTGAAAACCCGCTTTCTTCCCAAGAGGAACAGTGTGGATGTGCACCGCAGGAGTCTGTAAAGTTTAGAGAACAGAAACTGTGTTGTGTGCCCAAGATAAAATCACTGATCACGGGCTGGATGAACAGAGATTGGACAGAAATCAGGGAGACGAGAGTGACTGGCTACTTTTTGTGAAGCCTCACTGAAAAGTGGGGGACAGAAACTTTCAGCTCCAGGGCTAGAGATCAGGGTGCCACTATTTTCATTCCCCCCAACAGTGCTGAAAACCTTCAGGGAGAAAAGTAGTATAATAGAGTGTAATCCAGAGCCACTTACACTGAACCTGGCTCCCTGGCAAAGGGGGAACAATTCCACCAGGGCAAGGACACCTAAAAATCAGTGCAACAGGCCCCTCTGCCAGAAGGCCATCAGGAACAGCTCACTAGCACCAAGTTTACTGATGATAGAGAACTGCAAAACTTCAGCTCTTGGGGAAAGCAGTGTACAGCATTCAAATTTTTATTAGTTTGTGTTATTATTCTTTAGTCTTTCAGTTTTAATTTTTTTCAGTTGTTTTCTTATTTTAACAATTCTTTTTTAAAATTCTTCTTTGATATATATATATATATATATATATAATATTGCATTATTTTTTGTTTCCTTTCATTGTATTTTATTTTATTTTTGTATGGATAAGTTTTTATTTCTTTCCTATTTTGGGATCTAATTTCTTTTAACAACAGACCAAAATACACCCAAGATCTAGTTTATTCTTTTGTTCCATTTTACTTCTTTTTTGATTTTTCTTATTGTTTTGTTTCTGTTTTCTTCTGGTTTATTTTGTTTGCATTTTTTTGGTGGTATTGTTGCTATTTTTGTCTTCTCTCTTTTTCATCTATTCTTTTCTAAACATAATAAGGAGACAGAGAAATTCACCCCAGAAGGAAGAATAGGTCATAATAAGGAGACAGAGAAATTCACCCCAGAAGGAAGAATAGGTGGCAGTACTCACTGCCAGAAATTTAATCAATATGTATATAGGTAAGATGTTGGAATTAGAACTCAAAACAATGATTATAAAGGTACTAGTGGGGCTTAGAAAAAAAAAAGAAAGCATAGAAGACAGTAGAGAATCCCTTACTATAGAAATAAAAGAACTTAAATCTAATCAGGCCAAAGTGAAAAATATTATCACTGAGATGCAGTAAAAAAATAAAGGCTCTAACTTTTAGGATAAATGAGGCAGAGAGTCAGTGATATAGAAGACAAAACGAGGCAGAATAAGGAATTTTAGAAAAAGTGAAAAACAGCTACTGAATCCGGAGTGGAGGATTTGAGAAATCAGGGATATCACAAAGCAAAACAATATTCGAATAATAAGGATCCTATAGGGGTTTATTTGAACAAATTATACCTGAGAACTTCCCTAATCTAGGGAAGGAAACAGACACTGAAGTCCATGAGACACAGAGAACACACTCAAAACCAATAAAAATAGGTCAGGGAGAAATGAAGGGGGGAGGGAATTGGAGTGGGAGATGAACCATGAGAGACTATGGACTCCAGGAAACAGAGAGTTTTAGAAGGGAGGGGGCTGGGAAGACAGTGAGCCTGGTGATGGGTATTAAGGAGGGCATGGATTGTGTGGAGCACTGGGTGTTATACACAAACAATGAATCATGGAACACTAGATCAAAAACTAATAATGTACTGTATAGTGACTAACATAACACAATAATAAAATAGGTTAGCACCTCTACATATATTACTATGTATGTAGAAGCCTGCAAATTTCAGAGACAATGACAAAATCCTGAAGGTAGCTCAGGACAAGAGGTCTTTAACCTACAAATGTAGAAAGAGAAGACCTGTCCACAGAGAGCTGGCAGGCCAGAAAGGACTGGCATGATATATTCAAGGTGCTGAATGGGAAAACTATGCAGCCAAAAATACTTTATCCAGCAAGACTGTCATTCATAATAGAAGGAGACATAGAGAGTTTCCCAGACAAACAAAAACTAAAGGATTAAGTGAAAACTAAGCCTGGCCTGCAGTAAATATTAAAGGGGATCTGTGAGCGAGGAGATAGTGCAAAAGTAACAAAAACCAGAAAGAAACAGAGACAATCTACAGAAATACTGAGTTTATAGGTAATACAATGGTACTAAAGTCATATCTTTCAATAGTTATTCTGAATGTAAATGGGCTAAATGCTCTAACCAAAAGACACAAGGAATCATACTGGATAAAAAAGTTTTTAAAAAAATCTGTTGATATGGTGTCTATGAGAGACTCATTTTAGACCCAAAGATAGCTCCAGATTGAAAGTGAGGGGGTGGAGAACCATTTATCATGCTAATGGACATCAAAAGGAAGCTGAAGTAGCAATCTTACGTTAGACAAAATAGATTTTAACCCAAACACTGTAATAAGAGATGAAGAAGGACAGTATATCATAATAAAAGGGTCTATCAACAAGAAGATCTAACAATTATAAATATTTATGCTCCTAACATGGGAGCAGCCAATTATATAAATCAAGTAATAACAAAATTAAAAAAAACAACATAAAAATAACATAATAAAATATAAAAACATAAAACATAAAAATAAAAACAACATAAAAATAACAAAATAAAATCAAGTAATAACAAAAAAACATAAAAATAACAAAATAAAAAAATAGATAATTATATAATAATAGTAGGGGATTTAACACCCCAGTCACAGCAATGGGCAGATCATCCAAGCAGAAGATGAACGAGGAAACAATGGGTTTGAGTGACACAGTGGATGAGATAGACTTCAAAAATATATTCAGAGCATTTCATTCTAAAGACACAGAATACACATTCTTCTTGAGTGCACATGGAGCATTCTTCAGAATAGATCACTTACTGGGTCACAAATCATGTCTCAACCAAAACCAAAAGATTGAGATTATACCATGCATATTTTCAGACCACAATTCTTTAAAACTTGAACCCAATCACAAGAGAAAATTGTTGTTGTTGTTGTTTAGATAACTTTTGGGACTTCAAGATAAAAAGCTTCTGCACAGCAAAGGGAACAGACAACAAAACAAAGAGGCAACCCATGGAATGAGAGAAGATATTTGCAAATGACATTACAGACAAAGGGCAGATATCCAGATCTATAAAGAACTCCTCAAACTCAACACCCAAAAAACAGATAATCATATCAAAAAATGGGCAGGAGACATGAATAAGAGAAAATCTGGATGGAGCACAACTATATGGACATTAAAGAACATCCTACTAAAAAATAAATAGGTCAACCAAGAAATTAAAGAGTAATTAAAAAATACGTGGAAACAAATAAAAATGAAAACATGACAGTTCATAACTTTTGGGATGCAGCAAAGGCAGTCTTAGAGGGAGGTATATAGCAGTACAGACCTTTCTCAAGAAATGAAAAATGTCCCAAATATAAAACCTAGCCTTGTACCTAAAGAAGCTGGAAAAAGAACAGCAAATAGAGCCTAAATGCTGCAGGAGAAGAGAAATAATAAAGACTAGAGCAGAAATCAATGACATAGAAATCAAACTAACAGTAGAACAAATCAACCAAACTAGGAACTTGTTCTTTGAAAGAATTAATAGGATCGAAAAACTCTTAGCCAAATTTATCAAAAAGAAAAGAGAAAGGACCCAGATAAATGAAATCATAAATGAAAGAGGAGAGATCATAATGAACGCTGAAGAAATACAATTATAAAAGAATATTATGAGCAATTATGTACCAATAAATTAGGCAATCTGGAAGAAATGGATGCATTCCTAGAAACATACAAACTACCAAAACCAAAGCAGAAGGAAATAGAAAACCTGAACAGACCTGTAACCAGCAAAGAAATCGAAGCAGTAATCTACACTCTCCCAACAAACAAGAGGCCATCAGGGTCAGATGGCCTCCCAGTGGAATTCTACAAACATTTAAAGAAGAATCAATACCTATTTTTCTGAAGCTGTTTCAAAAAGAAATGGAAAGAAAACTTCCAAACTCATTCTATGAAGCCAGAATTACCTTGATCCCTAAACCTGACAAAGACTCCAGCAAAAAGGAGAATTACAGATCTATATCCCTGAAGACCATGGATGCAAAAATTCTCACGAAGATACTAGCCAAAAGGATCCAAAAGTACATTAAATGGATTTTTCACCATGACCAAGATTTGTTCCTGGACAGAAAGGATGGTTTAACATCTGCAAATTGATCAATGTGATACATCACTTACATTAAAAAAAAAAGGACAAGAAATATATGACTCTTTCAATGGATGCAGAGAAAGCATTTGACAAAATTCAGTATTCCTTTTTTGATAAAAACTTTCTTCAGTATAGGTAGAGGGACCATACCTCAATATCATAAAAGCCATATATGAAAAACCCACAGCAAATATCAACCTCAATGGGGAAGAAATTAGAGCTTTCCCCCTAAGGTCAGGAAAATGACGGTGATGGCTATTCTCACCACTGTTGTTCAACATAATACTGGATATTTTAGCCTCAGCAATCACAACAAAAAGAAATAAAAAGCATCCAAATTGGCAATTTTCACTCTTCACAGATGACATGATACTCTGTGTTGAAAACCTAAAGACTTCACTCAGAAATTGCTAGAACTCATACAGGAATTCAGTAAAATGGCAGGATATAAAATCAATGCACAGAACTCAGTCACATTTCTATACACTAATGATGAGGCAGAGGAAAGAGAAATTACAAAATCAATCCCACTTACAATTGCATCAAAAACCATTAGATACCTAGGAATAAAACTAACCATAGGGGTAAAGGACATGTACTCTGAAAACCATAGAACGCTTATGAAAGAAATTGAGGGAGACACAGAGAAATGAAAAAAAAAAATTCCATGCTCATGGATTGTTTATGTTGCCCAAAGAAATCTACACATTCAATGCAATCTCTATCCAATTATCATTGACATTTTTCACAGAGCTGGAGCAAATGATCCTAAAATTTTGTATGGAACCAGAAAAGACACAAAATAGCCAAAGAAATGTTGAAAAAGAAAACCAAAGTTGGTGGCATCACAATTCCAGACTTGAAGCTGTATTACAAAGCTGTAAGCATCAAGACAGTATGGTACTAGCATAAAAACTGACACATAGATTCATGGAGCAGAATAGAGAACCCAGAAATGAACCACAACTCTATGGTCAACTAATCTTCGACAAAGGAGGAAAGAGAGTCTCTTCAACAGTGTCGGGAAAATTGGACAGGCACACATGGAAGAATGAAACTAGACCATTTTCTAATGCCATACACAAAAATAAACCCCAAATGGATGAAAGACCTAAATATGAGACAAGAAAGAATCCACCAAAATTCTAGAGAACACAGGCAGCAACTTCTTTGACCTTGACTGCAGCAACTTCTTGCTAAACACATTGCCAGAGGCAAGAGAAACAAAATAAAAAATGATTTATTGGGACTTCACCAAGATAAAAAGCTTTTTTTTTTCTTTTTTTCTTTCTTTCTTTTTTTTTTTTTTTTAGATAAAAAGCTTTCGAACAGCAAAGGAAACAGTGAACAAAACTTTCAGTCAACCTACTGAATGTGAGTAGATATTTCCTAATAAAATATTTATTAAAGGTTTAGTATCCAAAATACATGAAGAACTTAGAGAACTCAACACCAAAAGAACAAATAATCTGATTTAAAAATGGGTGGAAGACATGAGTAGGCATTTCTTTAAAGAAGACATCCAGATGGCCAACAGACACAGGAAAAAATGCTCAGCATCTCTCATCATCAGGGAAATGCAAATCAAAACCACAATGAGACATCACTTCACACCTGTCACATTAGCTAAATTCAAAATCACAAGAAACAAGTGTTGTAGAGGAAGTGGAGTTAAAGGAACTCTTGTACACTTGGTAAGAATGCAAATTGGTGCAGCCATGGTGGAAAACAGTATGAAGGTTCCTCAAAAAATTAAAAAAAGAGATTTACCACATTATCTTGTAATTCTACTATTGCATATTTATCTGAAGATTGTGAAAACACTAAAATGAAAAGACACATGCACCCCAATGTTTACTGCAGCATTATTTACAATTGTCCATGTATGGAAGAAGTCCTTGTGTCCATAGATAGAGGAATACAGAAAAAAAGGTGTGATATGTACCCACAGTGGAATATTACTTGGCCATAAAAGTTACTGAAATCTTCCCATTTGCAGCAACATGGATGAGCTAGAGTATGATGATAAGTGAAATAATCACTCAGAGAAAGACAAATACCATATGACTTCTTCATGTGTGGAATTTAAGAAACTAACAAAATGAACAATGGAAAAGTGACCAAGATAAAAATAAGACTCTTATCTATAGAGTACACACCACTGGTTTCCAGAGGGGAGATGGGTGGGGCGTGGGGGAAATAGGTGAAGGGGACTAGGAATACATTTATACTGATGAGCACTGAGTAATGTAGAGGATTGTAGAATCCCTATGCTCTTTCCCTGAAACTAATATACTATTGTTTGTTAACTGTACTGGAACTTAAAATAAACCAATGAAAGAAAAAGTAACACAGCACACCAAGATGTATAGTTCTTTTCTTCCCAGGTAGACCTAAAATTGCCTTGATAAAGTGACTGCACTGTGACCACTGTATTTTCATGAGAGTAGTGTGGTGCTTGGATCCAGGCAGGTGTTAAGTGACTGTTTGCTGAGTGAATATATGTTAACGTAACTTAGATGGAGAGGGTATTCTTCATATTAAATGTCTTGTGGTCTCTGTGATGGCTCCTGGCTCCTCCCCTAAGAATAATGGCAGACTGGTGGTTGCTGGTGCTGTTACATAGATAATCATGGGGGAATCTGGACAAGCGAATAGAGCAACTGCTAAAAAAGAAATCCGTGGGCCCAAATTGGTGCCTAGGCCTAGGCTAAGTCCCTAAACCTTGCTTTATCCCTAACCTAGCCGCAGTTTTCACTGCCTTCATCAGGGAGAATTCTCTGCTCTGCAGCAGGGAGGTGCTCTTTCACATGGACCCTCTCCATTCCCCAAGGAGGGGAGGTCATCTGCATGGCAAGACCGTCTTTGCTCTCCCAATTAAGGGAATAACCGCCGAAACCCTTCTTTTCTTCTTTTTCAACTTCCTTCCTATAAAATCTACCCATTAAGAGACTATGCTGAGTGAAATCAGTCAAGCAGAGAGAGTCAATTATCATATGGTTTCACTTATTTGTGGAGCATAACAAATAGCATGGAGGACAAGGGGCGTTAGAAAGGAGAAGGGTATTTGGGTAAATTGGAAGGGGAGGTGAACCATGAGAGACTATGGACTCTGAAAAACAGTCTGAGGGGTTTGAAGTGGCGGGGGGGGGGGGTGGGAGGCTGGGGGAACCAGGTGGTGGGTATTATAGAGGGCACGGCTTGCATGGAGCACTGGGTGTGGTGAAAAAATAATGAATACTGTTTTTCTGAAAATAAATAAATTGGAAAAAAAAATCTACCCATTTATACATCTATTCAGAGTTCCCCCCTACCTGTCAGATGGGATGCTGCTCCATTCTTGAATCACTTAATGAAAACAACTGGATATTCACATTTACCTGGATGATTTTGTTTTTGTTTTTGTTTAACATAAGCAGTGAGAAGTCAGAGATGTGAATGAACTGTAGTGGGGAAATGGCAGGAAATAAAATACATGGGGCAGTAGGGACAGAGTGACAGCAGAGCCCAGGGCTGTGTGTTGGGAGCCAAGTGTTTTCATGGGTTATTATCTGGATGAGAAGGAAAGGCCTGAGAGGTGGGGTGATTTTCCATGTCACACAGTACTGGTTCTGTAGCGACTAAAGTAGGGGATGGACAGCAGGATGGAAGCTGGTGACAGGGAGAAGCTGGAACCCAGAGAGGAGGGTCAGACCAGGAGGGGAACTGAGAGTCTGAGTAGGCATCCAGGGTTGAGGGAGGAGCACATTTGCATTTTAGAAGAGACTCAGGGAAAGCTTGTGTGTGGAGAAGGACGTCAGAAGAAAGGGCCTGTGTGTGGGGTAGGTTTTTTAGAACAGACATCGAAGGCTGACTTGTAAGAGAAAGAAAACATCTGCAAATACAATGCTGTTTCTGCAGCTTGTGCTGCTGGTGTTTCTCCTCCCAGGTGGTAACAGTGAAGATGGTGAGAACTGTGGCCTTACCCATTGGGTACACATGTGAGTGTGTGTGTGTGTGTGTGTGTGTGTGTGTTTGTACCAGTATTTGTGTGTGTAATGTGTGAACATATGCTTGTGTGCCTTTGAATATGTGTATATGTGTGTGTTGTGTAAGTATGTATAAGTATGTGTATGTTTGTGTCTATGTGCATCTCTGTGCATCTACACACATGTAAAATAAAATCTTAAAAAAAATTCACTTTACATGTGTGTAGGTGTTTGGGTATGTGTCTGTTTTTTTGTGTGTGCATACTGTGTGCATATGTGTGCATCTGTGTATGTGGTTGTGTGTGTACTTGTGTGCATTTGTGTCTCCGTGTGTGTGCACTCATGGTGTGGGTTCCTCACCATTTATCTGAGGACCAGAGTGCCAGCATGGTTCCTTCCTGAGCATTCCCACTTCTAGGACAATGTGCTCTTTTTCTGAAGGATGGGTATGAAGGTCAGAGTTCTGGGAAAGCACATGTCTCCTGAGATAACTATGGCTTCTCTGTCCTCCAGATGTTGGTTCTCCTCCCTGTACCCTCTTCTCCATTCTGTCTCCTTCCAAATGCTCTCTTATTCCTTAATCTGTTTTTTTGCCCACAGCCTTCCAGAAGCCAGTCTCCTTCAGAATTATCCTGACCTCATCCTTTTATAACCCTTCCTGGACACAAAATCAAGGCTCAGCATGGCTAGATGAGCTGGAGACTCATGGCTGGAACAAGACTGGTGCTTTCATTTTCCTGTGGCCTTGGTCCAAGGGTAACTTCAGTAAGGAGAGGTTCATAGAACTGGAAAGAATATTCCATACAAATTCCATTAGACTTCTTCAGATAATTCATTACCATGTCAGCGAATGGCAGCTTGAATGTGAGTTCACTTCCCTCCAGGGTGGGATGGAGGTGGCAGGTGTATGTGCCTCCTTGAGTTCTTTCTTCCTCTAGGATAGAAATCTCTACTGGCTTCTGAATCTCACATCTCCCCATAATAAATCTGAATAACACTAATCTATGCAGAGGGTAGAAGCCAGACCCCAATTCTGGTAAAATTTCATGTCTTGTTCTATTTCCCACCCTTTTCATTGAGTGTAGACTGAGCTCTCCAGTCCCTCACTAGTGACTCCTGACACCACCCTCTCCCTGGCCTCCAATCAGGCACACTCTGCTCCCTCACTCTGTGAATGACTCCTTGAAATGAGTTTTCTCCACATTCAGTCCCATTAGTGAACTCTATTTATGTGTTCTCTGTACCCACTGCAATCCCTTCAATTTAGATTTTTTTTTTTTACCACAGCTCTCATACTGAGCCCTTCCCTATTCTCCAGTCATGCCATTCATGTCTCTCCTTCAACAATTGTTCCTTCTTCAAGCCTTCACCTCTTCCCCTGTCTGCATCAACCACCACTTCCCCTTTGTGTGAGTGTCCCTCCAAACCAAACTGATCTAATCCTTCCAGACCCCTAAACTTCTCCTTCTCTTCCACCATCCTTGGCTTCCATGCATGTTATTTCATTTCTTTCCCTATCCTTGTCCTGTAACTCATATTCTTGGTTCCCAGATCCCTTTCAGGTACAGATTGCAGGAGGCTGTGATTCCCACTTTGGAGACGTATCAGTAGGCTATGCACAGATTGCTTATCAAGGATCAGATCTCATGGGTTTCCAGAACACATCATGGTGGCCATCTCCAAAAGGAGGAAGTAGGGCTCAGCAGGTCCATGTTGCCCTTAACACCTACCACCAGGCTAATACATCCCTCCACCCTCCTCCCTTCTAAAGCCCTCAGTTTGTTTCTCAGAGTCCACAGTCTTTCATGGTCCCTCTCCCCCTCCGATTTATCCCAATTCACTTTTCCTTTCCTTCTCCTAATGTCCTCCATGTTATTCCTTATGCTCCACAAGCAAGCGAAACCATATGATAATTGACTTTCTCTGCTTGACTTATTTTACTCAGCATAATCTCCTCCAGTCCTGTCCATGTTGATACAAAGATTGGATATTCATTCCTTCTGCACAGCAAAGGAACAGTCAACAAAACAAAGAGGCAACCCACTGAATGAGAGAAGATATTCCCAAATGACACTACAGACAAAGGGCTGATATCCAAGATCTATAAAGAACTCCTCAAATTCAACACCCAAAAAAACAGATACTCATCTCTACTTTTTGCCATTTTAATTGATATGTATTGTGCTGTGGACCTCCTTGCATTGATTTTGCTGGGGGCAAAATCTGTGTGTCCTGAATCTTGATTTCTGTTTGCTTCAACTGTTGGGGGAAGTTTTCAGCTATTATTTCTTCAAATCAATTTTTTGCACCTTTTTCTCTCCTCTCATTCTGAGACGTATGCTGCAGATATTTTTATGCTTGAAGATGTTGCTGAATTCCCTAAGTCTACTTTTCTTTGGTATATTTTTCCCTCCTCTCCTTTTAAACTGGATTGCTTCCCACACCCTGTCTTACAGGCCACTCATCTGTTCCTCTTCTTCCTCTATTTTCCTACTCGTTCCACCTAGTGTATTTTTAATTTCAGTTATTTACTTCTTCAACACTGATTGGTTCTTTATCATTTCTATCTAATTGTTGAGGATCTCACTGGAGTCCTCTACTCTTTTCTCAAGTCTAGAGAGTAACTTATGACATTTACTTTAAATTCTCTATCAGGCATATTATACCTCCTTTTCATTTAGCTCTCAGGCTGTAATTTTTCCCTATTCTTTCATTTGGGACATATTCCTCTGTGTCTTCATTTTGTTTAAGTCTGTGTTCTCTTTCTGTATGTTAGGGAAGTTAGCTATATCTCCTGCTCTTGAAAGTCGTGTCCTTATGAAGAAGTTCTGTAATATTCTGCAGTGCAGTGTCCCCTGTTCACCAGAGCCTGACACTTCAGGGTTATCCCCTATGTATGTTGCATATCTGCTGTGGAGGCTGATCCACTCTTTCCTTTAGTCCAGTAATCTGCAATGGCTGTCCTTGCATGTGCAGTTAGGGTATGGTCCCTCTGTCCTTAGTGGGCCATTCAGCAGCCTCCTTGTCTTTAAGTTATGTCATATTAAATGTTTCCCAGAGATGAAGAAGTTGCACTGATCTGCAAGGCCCATTCTCTGTGTTGTCCCCTGGGAAGTTTCATTGGTGAAAGGGCCCTGCATCAGACGCCCACCCCAGCCCACTTCTAGCCTCAGTAAGAATGTACTGTATAGTTACCTTTATCTTTACCCAGGGCAAGATTCATCTTGCAGAAGAGTGGCCCCTATCAGGAATGCTTGAACATACCAGGCTTGTGATGCCACTTTGATGGGCTCCTGCTGGGATCCTACTGGAGTGGGAAGAACCTCAGAAGAGTGTGGGGGTGGTGGTATGGCGTTAGCAAAGTTTCCACAGGTTTGCTGTCATAGTGGTCTGCACCCACTGAGATGCGTACTGTCTGGGTGGGAGGAGCCAAATCCACAGAAGTGTACTGAGGCAGCATGTACAGTGTCAACAAGGTTTGCACAGGTATACTGTGGGAAGGGAACTGCAGCATAAAGTCTGGCCTGAGGGAGTATGCCTGCAGGGAAACATGGCTGTGTAGCATGCTGATAGCAAAGGAGTTAGTGAGTGTTGGCTCTACATGGGTTTCCACAGATGTCTGTGTGCTTACATTCAGGGGAGAAGGAGGGAAATGACACCTGACAGCACCTTTATTCCTGGAGGAGTCCCCCAACAATCTCTGTCCCTTTGAGGCATGCCCTGAGAGAAGAAAATAACTCTCCTTCCTGTAGCAAAATACATTCCTACATATCTGAGTGGTGAGTCCTCTCCCATGGTTTTCTGATCCTATTCGGCCAACTGATGTCGGGCTTTCCCTGTGGCAGGGGACGTCCCACCAGGAATAGCCATTGCTATTTGCCATGACACTATTCTTGGGGGAACTCCGCAGTTGAGTCAGTCACTTCTTATATAGTCAGGTCTTTTCTGACGTTAGTGGGATGTCCTGACTGAAATCACAACCAGGAGTCGAGAACTGGGGCTCCTTTCCCTTTGGCATGAAGGCCCTTTGGGAATTGGCAGCTGGTCTTTTCAACAATGTCATAAACACCCTCTACTCCTGCAGATGCAAACTTGGGCTGCATTCTTAAAAACTAAATCAAATTTGAGCCCCAAGTCCTGTGGAAACATCATCTCATGTTATTATATAATGTTTCCTGTCTTCAGTACATACGCTCAGATCAAGAGGAAAGGCCACTCCATGGAACTCTTTCCTGTAATAAAAAAAAAAAAAAAATTAAATTAAGTTAAATTTTTTTTAAAAAAAAAGTCTGTTCATGCTTTCTGCTCATTTTTTTTCTTTTTTTTTTAAATTTCTTTTCAGTGTTCCAAAATTCTTTGTTTATGCACCACACCCAGTGCTCCATGCAATCCATGCCCTCCATGAAACCCACCACCAGGCTCACCCAACCTTCTGCCCTGCTCCCCTCCAAAACCCTCAGTTTGTTTCTCAGAGTCCACAGTCTCCAATGGTTCATCTCCCTCTCCAATTTCCCCCATCTCTCTTCTCCCCTCCATCTCCCCATGTCCTCCATGTTATTCCTTTATGCTCCACAAATAAATGAAACCATATGATAATTAACTCTCTCTGCCTGACTTATTTCACTCAGCATAATCTCTTCCAGTCTCATCCATGTTGATACAAAAGTTGGGTATTCATCCTTTCTGATGGAGGCATAATACTCCATAGTATATATGGACCACATCTTCCTTATCCATTCATCCATTGAAGGGCATCTTGGTTCTTTCCACAGTTTGGCGACTGTGGCCATTCCTGCTATGAACATTGGGGTACAGATGGCCCTTCTTTTCACTACATCTATATCTTTGGGGTAAATACCCAATAGTGCCATTGCAGTGTAATAAGGAAGCTTTATTTTTAATTTCTTAAGGAATCTCCACATTGTTTTCCAAAGTGCCTGCACCAATTTGCATTCCCACCAACAGTGTAAGAGGGTTCCGCCTTCTCCAACACATGTCATTTCCTGTCTTGTTAATTTTGACCATTCTAACTGGTGTAAGGTGGTATCTCAATGTGGTTTTGACTTGAATCTCCCTGATGGCTAGTGATGATGAACATTTTTCCATGTGCATGTTAGCCATTTGTATGTCTTCTCTGGAGAATTGTCTTGTCATGTCTTCTGCCCATTTTTTGACATGATTATCTGTTTGTTTGTTTGTTTTTTTTTTTTAAGATTTTATTTATTTATTTGTCAGAGAGAGAGGGAGAGAGAGTGAGTGAGCACGGACAGACAGAGTGGCAGGCAGAGGCAGAGGGAGAAGCAGGCTTCCTGCCGAGCAAGGAGCCCAATGTGAGACTCCATCCCAGGACGCTGGGATCATGACCTGAGCTGAAGGCAGCCGCTTAACCAACTGAGCCACCCAGATGTCCCATGATGATCTGTTTTGTGTGTGTTGAGTTTGAGTTCTTTACAGATCTTGGATATCAGCCCTTTGTCTGTACTGTCATTTTCAAATATCTTCTCCCATTCCGTGGCTTGCCTCTTTGTTTTGTTGACTGTTTCCTTTATTGTGAAGAAGCTTCTGTTCATTTCCTAACTAGATTATTAGTTTTATGAGTGTTGATTTTGATAAGTTTTTTTTATAGATTTTGGATAATAAACCTTTATCAGATATGTCATTTTTCAAATATCTTCTTCCATTCTGTAGGTTGCCTTTTAGTTTTGTTGGTTGTTGATTTTGCTGTGCAGAAGGTGTTTACCTTGATGAAGTCCCAATAGTTTATTTTTCTATTCTTTCCCTTTCCTCAGGAGACCTATCTAGTAAGAAATTTCGACAACCCATATTAAAGAGGTTGCACCTGTGTCTTCCTCTAGGCTTTTCATGGTTTCCTGTCTCAAATTTAGGTCTTTCACCCGTTTTGAATTTAATTTTGAATATCGTGTAAGAAAGTGGTACAATTTCACTCTTTTGCATGTTGCTGTCCAGTTTTCCCAACACCATCTGTTGAAGCGATATTCTTTTTTCCATTGGATATTCTTTCCTGCTTTCTCAAAGATTAGTTGACTGTAGGCTTATGGGTCCATTTCTGGGCTCTCTGTTCTGTTTCACTGTTTTATGTGTCTGTTTCTCTGCCCAGTACCATGCTGTCTTGATGACTAGAGCTTTGAATTCCAGAATCATGATGTCTCAAGCTTTGCTTTTCTTTTTCAAAATTACTTTGGCTATGCTGAGTCTTTTCTAATTCCATACAGATTTTAGGTTTGTTTGTTCCAGCTTTTTGAAAAATACTGATTGGTAGGGGAGGCAAATGTCACCAGCCCCCTCTCTTGTGCATAGAGAAGGGATTCCTTGCTTCTGCTCTCAGGGAAGCCCTCCCAGAAGAGCAAACAATCTCCCCTTGTGTGCTCCAGGTGTCCCTCAGATCCCTGCCTTCACCCTGTCTGTGCCCTGACCTTCTGACCACCAAATAACATAGTGCTCCTCTTCTGTATCCCAGGCGGGCTTGCTGAGTTTTAAACCTCCAAACATTAGGAACCTGGCATGTCAGATGCCCATGCTGGTTGTGTGGGGAGGGTCTCACCACACTGAGACTGGTACAGGTTTGTCCCAGAAGGGCAATCACACTGAAGCACACGGGCATGGAGTTGGTAGTAAAGTGCAGCTAATAACCAGTGTCTAGGTTAGCCACATGCAGCAAGTGTCCCTGTGTTAGTGCTCTGAGGTGTGGCAGGGTAATGGTGCCTGCCAGCTCTTTTGTCCCCAGAGAGGTGCTGCCACCTCTTCCAGATGAACCCAAATAGGAGGAGACTCACTTTATCCCATGTGTCCCAGGGGATCCTCAGGTCATGTCTGTCCCCAGATTTCTGCCCTCCCTCGCCACAAAAGCACAGCAGTGCCCACTGGATTCCACATTGGCCATTGTTTGGACCTCCAGAACTCTAGTCTTTAATTCCCACTGATTGTAAATTTCACAAAGAAATCAACCCCTCTTCTTTTCCCAGTCAATGGCTATGGGGAAGTGTTTTCCTTGTGTGATACCCGGGGTTCTCCCCACTCTCTCTCACTCTCTCTGCCTCCTCTGTATGAGACAAGGACTTTGTCCCCTCCACAGAACCCATAATTGTATCCCCAAAAGCATGACTCCCCACCTCCTACTTTCCATCATGTGGCCTCTTGTCTCTCTGTAGTTGTGCAGTTTTTTTCTATTAATATCTTGGGTATTTGGAATGATTTGATATTTACCTTACTGTGTTCTAGTGTTGAGACAAGCTTGGGGTCTTCCTACTACTCTGCCAAATTAGTTCCTCCTCCCTGACTCTCTACTTTTTCTTTTCTTTGTTTTGTTTTGCTTTGCTCTATCTTTCTTGTGGCAAGAACACTTTGGATCTATGCTCTTAGAGAATTGCACATACAAAATTTCTCTACCTCCTTGCATGCCGATTTCATCTTCAGGCTTGCCTCTCTGGTACTGAAAAATGGGTGGTAGTTGTTTCCATCTTTATACCCTGTACTTTATCATCCAGGAAAAGAGAGAACATCTCTTTCCCCTCCACTGACCACAGAATCAGACTTTGTGGAACCTGTGTCACCTGGAGCAGGTACCTGGCCCTGAACCATCACTCTGGGTGAGGATTAGTGGAATCTGATTGGCCTGAACAGCAGGTTGCCTGTCTATCCTTCAGCCTATCTCATTGTCAAGGATGCTCTCTCCTGATGGCCTCAGACTGATCAGAGTGAAGAGCCACACGAGAGTGGAGTCAACCAGTCAAAATCCACATGGTGGCCCTGTGAGGGTGACAAGAAGACTAGAAGTTAGAGAACCAGCCAAGCAGCCTGATCCAGTCAGGAAGATCACAAAAGCCCCATGATTTGCTCTTCCCTTTCCCTTATTTTCACTTTTGCCAAGTCTCCCATTTCAAAGTTTTTTCCAGAAATATTTACATGCACAGGACTGAGACCATACACGTGGTCCCTTTAAACATTCTCCTGCCCTGGTCTCCTCCCTCAGCCCCTAAACAAAATAGAACTAAGTTCCTTTCCCCTAGATCAACCCACATAAGCTCCTATACAAAGAAACTAGAAACACAATGAAAAAGGTAAACAAATCAGGAAGATAAAACTTTCAAGTTCTGAAGACATAGAGACATTTTCCTCCCCACTACTTGACATTCAAAATGTCCCAGCTGCATAGTCAGGGCTTGAAAATGTTTTGTTGAGTTAATTAATGAAACTGAGAGTAACTAAGATCTAGCCATGGGTTTCTCCACATGCTATGGATGTCATCAGTCACAAAGTGTCCAACTTCGTTATACATGGAGTCTGTCTGTGCTGATTGGCCTACCTGCTAATGTCGATGTATAACCCCCAGACACATGCACTCACCACTATTTGTAGAGGCAGGGACAGAGATCTGAAATATATGATCCACCTTATGTGTTGCCTGGTGAGACTGAACCAGATGTCCCTCTGCCTTTCTATGTTAATTCCCACACTGTAAACACATCTAGTTCATGGCCCATCTGGTGCCACATTTCTTAAATTACATGACGTTTCTTGGTGATTTCAGCATTTAAAAAGGCCGTGAAGCCCAGAGCTGCAGGATTGACTGGTTCCTAAATACAAGAAGGTGGGATATGACTCATGACAAAACACTTACGTAGGTAAGACTCGCTCAGGTTTCCAATGCAGAGCTGTGGACCGTAAGGTCAGAGGTAATGAATTATCAATGCAGTAAATCCAAGAAAAACAATAGAACATTCATGACATCTATATGGAGCCACACCAAAGAGTGCTAAAATTACATCTAAGACACTTAGATAATACCACAGAAAAGGGGGGAAAGAATCTATATTTGTGGCTTCATTAGATGATGACTATTTCTTGTTTGTTTCTTGAAGCATCATGGGCAGCACAGCTGTGGGGCTAAAACCAAAGACACTGGTGATCACAATACATGATGTGGAAAATGGTACACTTCTGAGCTAATATTTCAGCATTGGGAATATGGCACACAGTGAATTATTTGGAAATTTATTTATATATATATATATATATATGCTGTTTTTAATCAGAAACACATATGAATTCAGACTGTGTATTCATCAGTCACCAAATGTTATATGCAGAAGCTCCTAGGAACCCAGCCCCAGATCTCCCCCCAGGAGCAATGGCCCACTCTCACTGACTATATCCTCATGATGGTAACACAGCAGTCATGGATGCCAGGAGGCACAGTATGCAGTCTCTCTGCTGGATCCCCATTTATTCCTGAGCAAAATATTCCTGCTTTCTTTCCTAGAATGTGTTGTTTCTGTTCAGAGACACCCTTGCACTGCTACCTCTCAGGCATCATTTATATCAGTGCCTCTCATATTTTATGCATCTGTGAATCCCTTGCTGACTTTACTAAAAATGCAAATAGTGATTAAGTGAATCTCTGCTGAGTCCAAGACCTTATATTTCTAACACGCTCCAAGGTGACAACTCTGCCACTGTCCCTGAGCCTCACAAAGAGCAAGCATCCTGCCTTCCTCTTTTTATTCTGAATACTTGGAGCACCAGGTCCACTCCAACAGGGGTCTGCAGTAAATACCTGGAATGCTTACGGGTAAAACTGAGTTTCTTCTCAGAGGCTCAGAAATGACACAAGTCATTATGTCCCTTCACACAAGTGTGAAGTCCCTTGGCCAAGTGAGAAGATTTTTAACAAGAAGAGCACCAAACATCTTAACTACTATCAACATTTCAGGAAGGAAAAGAAGACAACTTATAAATTTGACAAAAACCCAACACAGGTTTTTATTAAGCGTATATTCCATGCAGGTGAGACACCTTACCAAGGATACTAATAGTTAAAAAATATATATGAACTTTGATCTCAATGGGCCTAAGAATTAGAAGGAGAAAAAGCACCTCACTAGGGTCTACATTGGGTGGGGCTCAGAAATAGATTTGCCAAAGTGCAAGTAAAGGTTGTGAGAATTCCCACCAGGCAGAGACGGCTTCCACTAGTGAATCAGAGAAGACTCTGAAGAAAATGACATTTCATGTCTGATGTCCCATGGAGGTTCTGGGACTTTTTTCCATACGGAGTTAAATTTTGAATTTTAAGGTCCCAGAATCAGCTCACAACAACAAATCCTGGTATATCACACTAAGCGTATATTGACAACTGGTCATCAAGCAAAAATGAAAGACAAAGTTGCACACAGAGAGTTGCAAGCACATCACCACCAAGTTGGGTTTAAGTAAGTACTGGAGCTGAGGCTGTCAGGATCTCACTCCAAAGAGAAGCCAGTGCACTGATGTCTCCATTGTGTTTTCCTGGGAGGAACAGAGGAAGAGTCATTCTGCAGCAAGTTGGAGGTGTGGACTGCACAGGGGAAGGACACTGGGAGCAGGAGGGCTGAGGACAGCCTGAAAGGTAGGGAGACACCTAGGAAAGAGCAGGAGGGTGGCTCTGGAGACTTACCAGCACTTCCAGAGCCACAACGTCAGACCTGCCAGAAGCACCAAGGGCACCATCACTGCCAGGAAAACCAATCCCTTGGAGTGGGGTTGCTCTATGGGTTTGGCACATAAGGAATGTTATTTTCCATCCACCACAGGTTGACATGCACCTCCCTGGTCCTTTTTGCTCCTGTCACCCTCTGCCTTACCAACTGCCCTTCCTCCTTTCACTTCTCCCGTCCCGCCTCAGAGATGGGCCTTCACCCAACAGGATGCATCCTCCACATCCAGAAGATCTCTACTCTTAGTTCTCCATTCCCTGGTTTACTTACTTTAGTCATTTTTTTGTCTGGAATCCCACCAACCCCAATTTTTCATCTGGCTCTCCTTCTCTGCTTTAGCACCACCTGCCCCCTTTCCCAGGTGGGTCCCAGCTCTTTCTTACCCCAGTAGAGGACCATGTCCTGGTCTCTTAGACTGCTGTGCCTCACCCGGCACAACAGACCAGCTGCCTCCCTGGTTTTCACATCCAAGGACACCTGAAGATACCATGTCCCATCAGCATGGGGCAGGACTTCACCTTGCTGGGTGCCTTGTTGTTCCTGCTCACCACGCATCCACATCACCAACACAGGCTTTGGGTAGAACCCAGAGACATGGCACACCAGCAAGAGACGACCAGGACCAGGGCTGGGGCCAGTGGACAGCCAGGCCTCTGGTCTCACTGCAGACACAGAATAAGAATTCACAGACTGAGGATAGATCTTCACATCACTTTATATAGACATATTTCAAACCTCTAGAAACCTGTCACCATCCTCCCTTCTCCCTCTTGGTTCCTTCTCACCCTGAATTTGAGGGAATAGTGCAAATGTATGAGTGCAGAGTAGAGAATTCATGGAGGGAGGGAGCAGGACTGACCTTGCCGCTGGAGATCGGCCTTTCCTGCATCAAGAAGACCCAAAAGGAACTTGGGGCAGGTGTCACTGAAGAATGTGTATATTTCTTCATTGAGCACATGGTACTGATTGAATCGTTTGCAGACCTCTTGAGCCCTACTTCCTCCCTTTGGAGATGGCCACCATGTCATGTTCTGGAAGCTTGTGAGATCTGCCCCTTGATAAGCAAACTTCACAAATCCTACTGATGCTTCCCCAAAGTGTAGCTCACAGCCTTCTGCCAGCTGTATCTGAAATGGATCTGGGGAAGGGAATTTGTGAGTTACAGGACAGGAGGTGTGAAGGACATGAAATAAGATGAGTGGAACCAAGGAGGCCTAAAGCAGAGGGGAAAGTTCAGGGGCTCGGAGGGAATGGAGCATAGTTTGGAGTGAGGGGAGGTTCAAACAAAGGGGAAGTAGTGGTCACTAGATGCAGAGGAAGTGGTGAATGACTAAGGAAGGAACAAATGTTAGAGAAGATACATGAAGGGTGTGGGCAGAGAATAGGGAAGGGCTCAGTAGAAGACCTGGAGATGAAAACAGTCTAGAATGAAGAGAGTACAGTTCAGTACAGGGAAAACACAGACATAATTTGCTCGTGGGACTCAATAGGGAGAAAAGCACAGCCCAAGGAGTCAGTCACAGAGTTATGGAACAAAGTGTGCCTGGTTGAAGACCAGGGAAAGTGGTGGTCGCAGGAGACACTAGTGAGAGACAGGAGAGCACAGCCTGTGGTCACTGAGATGAGTGGGAAGTAGCAGAAGATGTGAAAATTTTCAAGAATCAGGATCTGGCTTCTACCTCCTGCCCAGAGGTTGTGATTCAGATTTATGATGGGGAAATGTGAGTTTCAGAAGCCAGTGGATTCTCTTTCCTTGAGGAAGAAGGAACCCAAGGATACCTACACACACCTGCCACCTCCATCCCTCCTTCCCTGAGGGGACTGAACTCACATTCAAGCTGCCAGTGTTTGACATGGTCTTGAAACACCTGACGAAGTCCAACGAAGTATGCGTAGAGTAACTTTTCCAATTTTATCAGTTCCACATTGCTCCAGTTGCCTTTGGACCAAGGCCACAAGAAAATGAAAGCACCAGTCTTGTTGTCCCAGCCATGAGTCTGTATTTCATCCAGCCAAGCTGAACCCAGACTTTGTGTCCAGGAACGGTTGTAAAAGGATACGGTCAGGGTAATTTGGAAGGAAATTGGCTCCTGCACAGCTGTGGCAAAAGTAAAGATAGACTTTGGAAGAGAGGTCATTGGGAAGGAGAGAGAATGGAGAAGGTGCCAGGGAGGGGAACAAAAATCTAGATCACAGAGAAGCCATAGTTGTCCCAGGAGACATGTGGTGCTCCAGAGCCCCGAGTTTCCTACCCACCCTTCAGAAGAGCACACTGCCCTGGGATTAGGGGTGCTTTCAGAAAGGAAAAAGGCTGGTACTTTCCCTCCCCAGGTATTTGGTGGGGACTCACTCCGCAAGTGGTCACATATGCTCATGTACAAACACACTTATGAACTCATACAAACTTACACAACTTTATACACTCTTATACAATCAAACATACACAGATACATATGTACATGGACATACAGACACAGAGACACACATATAAACATAAATAAACACAGACAGACATATACCCACATGTACACATACATAGACACATGTAGAGATACACACCTATACATGAACACACACAAACTCCTATGTACCTATGCATACGTATGCACACATACAAACAGACACACAGGGACACACATCACACATACAAAAAGGCAGAAACACACACACACACACACACACACACTCTTCCACCCACTGGGCAAGGCCAGATCTCACCATCTTCACTGTCACTGCCTGGGAGGAAAACCACCAGCAACACAAGTTGCAGAAACAGCATTGTATTTGCAGATGTTCTTTCTGTCTCTTACAAAGTTGGTCTTTGACGGTTGTTCTAACAAACCTACCCCACACACAGCCCTCTCTTCTGACTTCCTTCTCCATACACAAGCCTTCCTTTAGTCTCTGCGACAATGTTAATGTGCTCCTCCCTCAACCCTGGATACCTACTCAAACTCTTACTTCCCATCCTGGTCTGTCCCCTACTCTGGCTTCTAACTTCTCCCTGTCACCAGTTTCCATCTACTCCCATCCCCTAATTCAGATGGTGTGGAACAAGTCTTGTGTAGCATGGAAAAGTTACCCCACTTCTCATGCCCATTCTTCTCATCCAGACAGTAACCCATGAAAATCCATGGCTCCCAGGACCCAGCCCTGGACCCTCCTGCCACTCTGCCCTCCTGCCTTTTGACACCCTCTGTGTATTTCCTTCCACATCTCACCCCTACCCCCGCTCATTCTGACTTCTCACTGCTTTTGTTAAAAAACAAATCCATCAGGTAAATTTGAAGACCTAGTTGGTTTTATTAAGGGACTCAAGAAGCCGGTAGCATGCCACGTGATAGGTAGAGGGGAGCTCTGAAAAGTCCTGCAAATGGGAAGTTTTTAATAGGAAGGAAGTTGGCAAAATAGAAAGGAGTGTTTCAGGGAAGGTCACCTTCTCTTGGTTAGGAGAGGAGGGCTATTATCATGCAGATGACCTCCCCTTTTTGGGGGTGGAGAGGGCCCACGTGACAGAGCATCTCCCTGCTGCTGACTAGAGAATTCCTCACTGACAGATGAACATTTCTGAGGGAGGTGAGAAATATAGTGAGAATAGGGATGAAACAAGTTTTGGGGACTTGACCGGTCCTGAGGCACCATTTTGGTCCCAAGTGTTCCTTTTTAAAAGTTGATCTATTTGATTGTCCAGATTCCCCCATGATTGCTTGTGGAACAGTATCAGCTACCAGCAGTCTGCCATGGTTCACAGAGAGGAGCCAGTAGCCATCACAGAGACCACAGGACATTGAAATAGCTGAAGAATATCCCTCTCAGTCAGACCTGCATTAATATATGTTTACTCCCCGGTCACTTAGCAGCAGCCAGGATCCAAGCACTGTGCTACAGTCATGAAGATACAGTGTTCATGGTGAAATCACTTTATGCAAGGAGTTTTTAGTCTACTTGGGAAGAAAAACCATAAACTGAGAACTACACATTTTCGTGTGCTGGGTTTTATTATAATGTGCTGACTCTAGACAAACACGAGTCTGCTGGAAATAATATTTTCTAGAGTGGTGGTCCTTGGTGATGTTTGCCCACTGATTATCTTTTTTTTTTCTCTTCTTCCATGTTTTTTATTGTGTTATGTTAGTCACCATAAAATACATCATTAGTCTTTGATGCAGTGTTCCAAAATTCATTGTTTATGTACAACACCCAGTGCTCCATATAATACGAGACCTCCTTAATACCCACCACCAGGCTCACCCATCTCCCCATCCCCCTCTGCTCTAAAATGCTCACTTTGTTTCTTGACTCACTATTTGGCCTCACATGTTTCTACTCTTTTGTGAACTGGATTCCCACATCCAACAGAAGGCCTAGCATGAGGTTCATGCTCAATGATTATTTCTGAATGACTGAATAATTCAGTTCAGGTATCTGATTATTCTTAATGATTACGGAGATTTTCAGCATAAAGTTTTTTAAGCATCCAAAAGTTTTAGCTATCTTACTTGATGAAATGAATATCCTCAGTTTTCTCTAGAATAAAACCATATGCTAATAATCATGAAGTTTACAGAGAGTCCTGCCATGTATCTCCTATACTTGCCATACGAAACCATGAAAACTTAAAGGAAGTGAGGTCAGTATTCTAGAATCATGCATCCAGATTCTCTTCTTACTGTTCCTGCTTGAATGTTCCATGCTTGTCTTATCATGAGCTGGCTTCTGCTGGACATGGTGCCCTTCCTCTTTCATGATGTTCTTACATGTTTTATGCCGCTTCAGTATTTGTGCATGCAATGTGCCTGGGTTATTTGTCTTGTTATTTCTTGGCTTACAAGTTAGAACTTGTAAGATATTGGGTTGTTAGAACAATATCTCTTGGAAAGTTCCAACTGAAATCCAGAAAGAGATCACTCTCATGCTCAAGATGTTGAAAAGCTGAAGATCAAAATGACTTCTCTTGAATCCATCTGAGCTGAAGGATCAGGACAATTTGTTAACCCAAATTATAGGGAAAGACAGATTCCTCCAAAGAAACTGAGATTGCAAACCTTGCTTTCTTGGAACAGATCCCAGATGCTCATTAAGTCAGAGAGAATAATTCAGCTAAAATTTCTAAGAAATAACTAAAGGCTAGCATGAGTATTGGGAACCTGAGATTCACAGACCTGGGAAGCTCCTGTATCTCCAGGCTTCCCACACACCCCTTGAACTCACCAGGGACTCCTGACAGGCTGGAATCCAGGATACAGACCAGAAAGCTGATTATACCTAGTGCAAGCCTGAGGCCAGAGAGCAGCTACTGCCTGAGAAGGGCAGGAAGGCCACCATCTCCACACAGAAAGAAGACTTAACTGTGTGTGGGAAAGGCAGGGAGCCCCACTGCCTCAGGGCACAGGTGAAGCCACACTACAGCTAGGGGGCAGGGCCAGTGGATAAGGGACTGTAACACACCCTGTCCTGGATTAAGAAATTCTACTGAGGGAAAGGTGGGGAACCCTTAGAAGTCCCAGACCCCAAAACTGAAAATAAAATGCCCGGCTGAGGATGAGACTGAACCAGAGCAGAGCTAGTGCCCCACTCTCTGTCCCAAGCAGGCTAGCCGGCAGGTACTCTGCTGGTGGAGGGGCAAGTGAATGAAGATACCTCCCCATGAGGTTCTTCCTATTAGAAAATTTTAAGTCCAAAATGATGTCATGAAGTGAGTTCCCACACTGGGCTTCACACCCAATCTAAATGATTTAAGCCCATTCCTCCAGAAAGATGGCCTTCATGAGTCAGTGTCAGTACATTTTTCTTTCCATCAGAGCCAATGAGTCTGTCACCTGGGCCCTCTCCACCCAAAAGGCAGATGAGGTCATGTGAATGATAAGACCCTTTGCTCCTCCACCTAGAAACCAGGCTGGCAGTTGAAACACTTTTGCTAATAACTCCCTCGTCTCACCTTCTGTTTATAAAACATTCCATTTTGTACAACTCTTCCAAGTGCCTCCCTACTTGCTAAATGGGGGCTGCCGATTCATGCTTCAAATAATAAAGCCAATGAGATTTTCAAAAGTACGCCATTGAAATGTGTTATTTAGCAGGTTTGGTGGTAGCAGTGGGATCCAAAGTGAGCTTCCAGCAGCATTCAGGGACCCGGAGAAACACAGACAGGTACCCAGGCTGCCTTGGACCTCACTGTTTTTCCCATGTTTCCAAAGACTGTGGGTAAGCTTCTGGCTCCAAGCTCAGCTGTGTTGGTGCTTCCAATCTGCTGGCTTTCTTTGACACAAAGGGTCAGCTGGAGCTTATGCCCAGAGCCACCTGCACTTTTGCCTGGAACATGCTGAGTTGACAGAAGAGTATGCCCAAAGCCAAGTCTCCAGCCTTTGAGACCACAGCTCCTGGGGGAGAAACCTCAGCGAGGTTGCCAGGGAATTGGTGATGCACACAGGACCTTCTTATGGCCAGATGAAGTACTACTAGTATATTAACATACATGTTTGTTATCTTGTTTTGTGTAAATAAAGGCTGTTACTCGTGAGATCTCAGAGGTCAAACATTCCCAAAGTTGGCGGGTGCACATCAAGCACCAAAAGGCTGTTAAAGCCCTCACCACCTCCAGAAGGCTCCCGAGACAGGATAAGTTGGTCACCAATGGGTTAACACTAGGTCACCTGCCAACCTCAAGAAAACTTTTGGCAACAAGGTATACTATAACCTATGCACACCCCAACCCCACAGCCTGTCCCTTGTAGGTATTACCACAGCTCCAGAAAACCTAGAGGCTTAGTTTGGGGGGCGATTCTTACATTCCAAAGAGTCAAGTGTACCACCTTTGGGTGCCCCTACTCAGTTCACATCTAAGGACTAGAGTTCTGGAAGTTGTAGTCATGGAGCAAGATTTTTTTTTTAATTAAAAACAAAACAAAACAAAACAAAAACTAGAATTACAGTGGCCCCTACAGAGAACATTCTACTTAGACCATTGTTCATTTAGGAAGTGCATATGAAAGTAAGTGTTCCCAATTTCAATAAACAGAAAGGGATGCCTGTTTTATTTTTTTTAATTAATTTTTTATTTTTTCAGCATAACAGTATCATTATTTTTGCATCACACCCAGTGCTCCATGCAATCCGTGCTCTCTCCAATACCCACCACCTGGTTTCCCCAACCTCCCACCCCCCACCCCTTCAAAATCCCTCAGATTATTTTTCAGAGTCCATAGTCTCTCATGGTTCACCTCCCCTTCCAATTTCCCTCAACTCCCTTCTCCTCTCCATCTCCCCTTGTCCTCCATGCTATTTGTTATGCTCCACAAATAAGTGAAACCCTATGATAATTGACTCTCTCTGCTTGACTTATTTCACTCAGCATCATCTCTTCCAGTCCTGTCCATGTTGATAGAAAAGTTGGGTATTCATCCTGGATGCCTGTTTTAATTGGCATGCAGAAAATTCCAAGAAGCATCAAGATTCAAAAATAGCCTCATCAGAAGATTCACTACAATAGTCTGACAAAAAAAAAAAAACCCTAAAATGCAACAGGTGCCTAAGAGAAAAGAAGACTGATGCAGCTCCTATTACCCCTCTACCCTTCTTCACCTGAGGACTCATAGTCTAATTTCCCATCTCAACCACCCCTCCGCTCTAAAGAGACAGCTCCCTTTCCAACATAACCTCCTGAGGTCACAGATTATTCTCCTCAGAGATCTTCTACTCCTTGATCAAAGACTAAAAAAAGGGCCGTAGCAAAATAGTTCTTTAACCTAGGTAGGGTTCTCCAGAATCATTTTAAATAGATTACCTCCTGAGTCCAGTAAGTCGGGGAAATAAAAGTTCACATTAAGTCCTTCCTTTCCAAATCCAAACCCATCGACTACTAGTCCTTTCCTGAAATAACTATTTCCTTCCTCTTCATAGCCTTTGACATCCTAAGAGCATGGTTTGTGGCTTTCTGCTGCCTGAGATATGCAGGTTGTTGGTTCTTTCTTGGTGATCTTGGGGGGTGGCTAAAAGTAATACCTTGGTGGATGCCTCTTGGGTCCATAAGGTTGTAGTGCCAGAAATCTCTACGGTTTGTCCCAGCTACATCCTGATAAGATACATTTAAAAATTTAGTGACTCCATGATAGAAAACTAAGCCAAATTAAAAGCTGATATTCAGAGCTTGAAAGAAAATGTTTTAGGCCTCCTCTCCTCAGTGAAAGGTAGTCAGAGGAAAAGAAGATTTTCTCATAGGTGGATGGATATGTCAGTCTTTTGATACATTCAAGGCAATTAGGACATTCCTTGAGAAGCTAAAAATACCTCTTCTTGTTTTACACATCTAGTCTTTATGGGGTGAGAAGTGCGGTTCCAAAAGCAATTCAAAGACCAAGGATCTTTTTTTATCTGAAACTGCTATATGTATTCTAACCATTCCATCCTTGAAAGATCAAGTCATTCTAGAAAGGGCTGGCATTTATTTTCTCTGAGTGTTTCAATTGCAAATATATAGATTTCTGCTTAGTTCTTCTCCAGGAATTCCTTTCAAATGCAAATGTCAGATCCTTATTAAGTACAAAATGAGAGGGAAAACCCATTTAAAAAGTTGACTTGCCCAGGTTTCTGGGTGGTTTTGGGTGGTTCAGTGGGTGAAGCTTCTAACTCTTTCTGGCTTATGTCAAGATCTCAGGGTCATGATCTCAGGGTCACGAGTTTGAGCCCTGTCTGGCTTTGCACTCAGTGTGTAGTCAGCCTGTGATTCTCCCTCTGCCCCTTTCCCTGCTTGTGCAAATTTTTTCTCTAATTAAATAAATAAAGATCTTTTTAAATTATTTAAAAAATTTAAAAACTAAGTAAAACTTGACTTGCCAAGGACAAATACAAATCTTAAGTGTCTTTACCACAAGTACTTTAAAAAGAGTCTTTAGCCATCTAGACAAATCATGTTGATTTATTCCATCTGCCCAAAACAAAGAAACAAAGAAAGTACTTCAAATTCAACTTTTATAACTAGTGAATTTGCACCTATTTGATGGCAGTCACTTAAACAGAAGCTGTAAAGTTCTACATCTGTCTTGTATGTTCATGTCTGTCTATACCTGTGTTGTAAATGTGTTTCTGTCTCGTGAAAGTATTGCTAAAATTAACTTGTGAAAGAGCTATTTAGCTTTAATTTGTGAAAGAGCTATACAGTGGATTTGAAGACAAGCAGTTGTGAAAATTGGGCATTCTAAAACTCAAAATATAGAAACAGACCCAAATTTTGGTGAAGTCCTTGTGAATGAAATAATAGTTAATATAAAAGCCAGTTTGAGATTGATAGTTTAATTAAAACAGACATGTTTTTAGAGTTCTCAACCTTAAATATAACACTTCTGCCTTCTTTACTAACTGAATAAGTGTGCCTTATCTCGTATAAGATCCAGAGATAACAACAGCAAAACATATACGATGGTTGACTTTCTCTAATGCCTCCTGTAATCTTGTGGGTAATCTAATCATAATTGTTAAGAACAAGCAATTTTTTTTCTACTTTACATTGATTCTTATTTATAAACAGTAAGTACACTTTGAGTACATATCATCAAGGACAGAAGAAGGAAACCAAATACAGCTACAAAGAATGGCATTTAAGAAGACAAAGTGAAATGAAACAAAAAGTCTACTTGTGCCTTTGATCATTCACTGTAGGTGAGTCAGTTCTGAACCTGCTTTTCTTTTTTTTTTTTCCTTTCAGCCTTTTTAAAAATATATATCTTATCTTATTTTATTTTATTTTATTTCAGTGTTCCAAAATTCATTGTTTATGCACCACACCCAGTGCTCCATGCAATCCATGCCCTTCTTAATGCCCACCACCAGTCTCACCCAACCCCCCATCCCCCTCCCTTCCAAACCCACAGTTTGTTTCTCAGAATCCACAGTCTCTCATGCTTCGTCTCCCCACTCCGATTTCCCCCAACTCCCTTCTCTTCTCCATCTCCCAGTGTCCTCCATGTTATTCCTTATGCTCCACAAGTAAGTGAAACCATATGATAATTGACTTTCTCTGCTTGACTTACTTCACTCAGCATAATCTCTTCCAGTCCTGTCCATGTTGCTAGAAAAGTTGGGTATTCATCCTTTCTGATGGAGGCATTATACTTCATAATATACATGGGCCACATCTTCTTTATCCATCCATCTGTTGAAGGGCATCTTGGTTATTTCCACAGTTTGGCTACTGTGGCCATTGCTGCTATGAGCATTGGGGTACAAATGGCCCTTCTTTTCACTGCATCTGTGTCTTTGGGGTAAATACCCAGTAGTGCCTTTGCAGGATCATAGGGAAGCTCTATTTTTAACTTCTTAAGGAATCTCCACACTGTTTTCCAAAGTGGATGCACCAACTTGCATTCCCACCAACAGTGTAAGAGGGTTCCCCTTTCTCCACATCCTCTCCAACACACGTTGTTTCCTGTCTTTTTGATTTTGGCCACTATAACTGGTGTAAGGTGGTATCTCAATGTGGTTTTTATTTGAATCTACCTGATGTTATTAATTCTTTTACATATTTGGCTACTCCCAAGAAGGGTGCATAAATATTTACAATTATTAAATATTCTTGTTGGATAGACCCCTTTATTATGATATAGTACCCTTCTTCATCTCTTGTTACAGTCTTTGATTTGAAATCTAGTTTGTGTGACAGAAGTATGACTACTTTGAATTTTTTTCAAACTCCATTTACATGATAGATGGTTCTCCTATCCCCTTAGTTTCAACCTGTGGGTGTATTTAGGTCTAAAATGAATCTCTTTTTGGCAGCATGTAGGTGGGCCTCGGTTTTTCATCCATTTGGACACCCTATGTCTCTTTTGGAGCGTTTAGTCCATTTATGTTCAGAGGGATTGTTAATAGATATGAACTTAGTGTTATTTTATTACTTGTTTTGTCATTGTTTCTGTAGATTTTCTGCTTCTGTCTAGTCTTTGTTGCATTTGATCTTTCCAAAAGAGCCCTCTTTAATATTTTTTGTGGGGATGGCTTAGTGGTCACAAGCTTTTTTCGTTTTTATTTGTCTGGGAATCATTTTATCTCTCCTTCTATTCTGAAGGACAGCCTTGGTGGATAGAATATTCTTGACTGCATATTTTCCAATTTATCACACTGAATATGTATCATTCCACTTCTTCTGGCCTGCCATATTTCTGTGCACAGATCTGATCTACTGCTAACCTTATTTGCCTTGGTTTTTATTGTCACTGTTAGGATTGTTTCTTTATATCTATATTTTGTAAATTTAACTATGATTGTCTTGGTGTTGGCCTGTTTTTGATATTTTGATGGGAATTCTCTGTAACTCCTGCATTTGAATATCTGTTTCCCAGATTAGGGAAATATTCAGCTATAATTTACTCAAATAAAGCTTCTGTCCCCTTTTCCTACTCTTCTTATTTTGGGAGTCCTGTAATACAAATTTTATTGTGCTTCATGGAGTCACTGAATTCGCTAAGTCTCCATTTCTGATCCAATATTTTTCTTTCTCTTTTCAGCTTAAATATTTTTCATAATTTTATCTTCTATATCACTTCTTCATCCCTCTGTTTCTTCCATCTTTGTGGTTATTACATTCAGTCAGTTTTGAATCTCAGTTATAGTACTTTGTTTTCAACCTGACTAGTTTTTAGATATTTTATCTCTATGTAAGAGACTTCCTGGTTTCTTCTATGCTTTTCTCAAGCCCGCTAGTATCCTTACAATTTTTGCTTTAAATTTGGGATCAGGCCTATTGCTTATCTGTTTCAGTTCGCCCCTAGCTGTGACCTTTTCTTGTTCTTTCTTTTGGGATAAATTCCTCCATCTTGGCATTTTGTCTAGGTCTCTGTCTTCTTCTGTGTGTTCTGAAAGCCTGTTATGCTTCCGGCTCCTGAGAGTAATGACTTTATTAACAATAGATCTTAAACAGTCCAGGATCTGGTGCTTCGAGAAGTGTCTCCATTGTGTGCTATGTTCACCCTACTACTGTGTTTTGGCTGCTCTTTCCCTCAGGCCAGTCATCTGCAGAGAATCTCCTTGCCTGCAGTGGGGAGTATTTATACCGTGTCTAGAGTGTGGCAAGTTTTAACTAGGTATTCAGTGATCTGCTGGTTAAATGAAACCTGATGCAATTTCCACTAGAAATAAGCTCTGCAGAACTCTGTGGTCAGTAGATGCTGCACATGTGGAGGTTTCTGCTCGTCTTTTAGGGAGGGGCCCACTGCTCTGGTTCTCAGGAACTCTTGTTTGCAAAGCAGTACCTACAGAACACTGAGGAGGAGGGATTGATGAAATAGTTTAGGCCACCACTGCTGCACTTGTCTGCTTACTGAAGTTAGTTTATGCTGAGGGGCAGGGGAGGGAGATGGTACAAGCCTCATCCACAGAGAGGGGTTCAGTGCTTACTGCTCTGAGGGAGGCACTCAAGAAGAGCAAACAATCTCACTTCATGTGTCCCAAGTGTTCCTTAGATCCATACCTTCACCCTGAGCATCTTCTATCTGGCAATGCAGTGCCCTGTGTTCTAACCCCAGCAGGCTGAGTTTTAAAATTCCAGACTTGAGGGAACTGGCATGGTGCTGACTCCTACTGTTCCTTGGGGAAGGTCTCACTGGACTGGAACTGCTGCAGAATGTTCTAGAATGACAGTCACACCAAAGCACAGGGATGTGGGTTTGGACTAAAGTGCAGCAAATAGCTGGTATCCAGGTAAAGAACCCTCTGCAAGTGTCTCTAACCCTATGCTTTGATGTGGGGAAGGGTAATGTTGCCCCCTGCTTGGCTTTTTTGTTTCTGGAGATGCAGTGCCACCTCTCGCAGATGTACTCCAAGAAGGGGAACCATTTCTCCCTGAGTGTCCCAGGGTATCCTCAGGTCATACTATCTGCCCTTGGGCTACTGCCCTCCTTCTCCACAGGAGCACTGCAGTGCCTGCCAGACTCCACACTGGCCAAAGCACCAACTTCTAAAACTCCCTTCTTTCAGCCCTACTGGTTGTAACAACTCATGAAAATCAGCCTCTCTCCATTTAGTCAGTGGCACTGGGGAAGTGTTTTCATTGGTGATCTCCTGTGGGTTCTTCTCTCTAACTCTCTTTCTTTCTCTCTCCCCTCTCTCTCAATGACCAGGATTTCTACCCCTCCACAGAACCCGTGATCTGTGTCTACTCAAACCACAATTCCATACCTCCTACCTTCCGTGATGTGACCTCTTCTCTCACTAAGTTGTGCAGTTTGTTCTTTCAATCTTCAGACCTATTTTTGAGTATTCAATATGATTAGATATTTATCTAGCTGTGTTCAAGGGAAGAATAAGCCTGGGATCCTCTTACAACTCTGCCAACTGAGCTCCTCCCTCCTGACCCTCTTCTTTTTTTACTTTTCTTTTATGTATCTTGTGGTGAGACACTTGGGATCTACCTTCTTGGCAAATTTCACATATACAATTTCCCTACCTCCTTGCAAGCAGATTTTATCTTCAGGGTTGCTTCTCTGCTGCTGAAAAATAGACAATTGTTGTTTCAACTTTTATACCCCAAACCTGATCATCCAGGCAAAGAGAGAGCGTCTCATTCCTCTCTATCAGTGATAAAAAATCGGGCTCTGTGTGACCTGTGCCAACTGGAGCAGGTGACTCGATTGATCACTCTTTGTGAGGTCAAATGGCATCTATCTGATGATTGGCCTGAACTGGAGGTTACCTGCCAATCCTCCAGCCTATCTCATGGTCATGTTTGCCTTCTCCTGATCGCCTCAGGCTGATCAGAAACCAGGGCTACAATGATAGTGGAGTCAACCAACCAAAAATCACATGACAGTTATGCAAGGGTGATAGGTGGCCTGGAACATAGAGAAGCAGCCATACAGTCTGATTCAGGTGAGGAGATTGTGGTAGTCCCATGATTTTCTCTCCCTGCCTCCCATTTTCTCACCTTTGCCACCTGTCCCAACAAAATGTTATTTTCTAGAAATGTCCACATGTGAAGTGCTGGAAGTTTATACATGGTCCCTCTGGATGTTCTCCTGCACTGGGACCCTCTAAACAAAGTAGAACAAAGTGCCTTTCCCCTACATCAACACAAATAAGATGCTGTACTAACTGGATAGAAAAAATAAAAACCATAATCAAATCAGAAAGCAAAATTTTCAAGCTCCAAAAGTAATAATGACCTTTTCTTCCCCACTACTTGACACTCAGAATGTCCCTGCTGCTCTGAGCTTGAGAATGATTTGTTGAGTTAATTAATGAAACTGAGACTAACTGAAGTCCAGCCACGGATGTCTCCACTCACTGCCATAAACATCATTAGTCACAAAGGATCCATCTTCATTATTCATGAAGTCTGTCTGTGCTGGCCTACTGACTACCTACTGACATTGACTTGCAACCCCCAAACACATGCGCTCACCATTGTTCATGGACATGTAGAGTGGCCTGACATGTGTCACCTACTATATGTGTTCTCACCTGAGGCAGAACCAGGTGCTACTCTGCCTTCTTGTTTTAATTCCTATACTGTAAACATGTGTCCTATTCATGGTCCAATTGGTGCCACATTTTCTACATTTACATGTTCTTTCTTGGTTATTTCAGTGTTCAAAATGGTCCTGAAACCAGAGCTACAGGGCTGACTGGTGTTCCTAAGGAAAAAAAAAAAAAAAAGGTAGCATATGCTTCACAAACAAAATGAACGTGTAGGTGATGCTTGCTCAGGATTGGGAATCATAGTCGTGGGCCATGAATTCAGTGGTAATAATTAAACAATATAATGAATCCACGAAAAAGAACAGGAAATTTGTGAGGTTAATGTGGATCATGTCACAAAGCAAAAGAAAATAAAAACCTATGAATTTGGCATATATCACCCATATTTTTATTGAGGAAATATTCCATGCAATGAGACATTTGGCAGATAGAAATATTTAAAAGACATGGACATTGTTCTCAAAAGGCCTAGGAGTTAGAAAGCAAAAGGAACCTAATGGGACCAACAAGGGTTTGGGGGCAGGAACAGATTAGCCAAAGTGGAGGTCAAGGTAGTGGTAGTCTTATAAAGGATACTGAATCTACCTGTGAATCAGGGAATTCTCATTGGAGGAAGTGATATCTGATTCTCGTGACCCATAGAGGTCACTCGTAAATCATTTTACTCTGAGTTCAGTTTTGAGATTAAGTTGCAAACCAAGTCAGAAAAACAAATCCAGCTAAATTACACTGGGCTTAAATTGCCAACTGATCATTAAGCACGAATGAAACATAAAAGTTGCACAGAAAGGGTTGCAAAGACATCACTGCTGAGCTGGGTTTAAGTATATCCTGGTCCCTGGGTTGCTGGTTTCTCATTCCAGTGGGAGGCCAGTGCATTGAGGTCTCCAGTGAGTTTTCCTAGGAGGAACAGAAAAGGAGTCATTTTGCAGCAGGTGGAGGTGAGGAATACATGGTGGGAATGACAACAGGAGCAGGAGTGAGGACAGACTGAAAGGTGGGGAACCACCTGAGAAAGACCAGGAAGACTCCATAGATTTACCTGTGTTTCCAGAGCCACAAGGTGAGAACTCCCAGAAGCAGCAGGGGCACTATCACTTCCAGGAAGACCAAGCCTATGGGTTGATGCTTCTCTGTGGGTTTGGTGCAGAGATTGTATCATTTCCCAATCATCCAGGGTTGGCTGTACCACCCTGGTCCTCTTTGGTCCTGCCACCCTCTGCCTCACCAACTGCCCTTCTTCCTCCCTCTTCGCCCATCCCTCCGCAGAGATGGACCTTCACCAACCCTTTGCACCACCCACATTTACAGGACTCTCACCCTCAGCTCTTCCATTTCTTGGATTACTCATTTTTGTCCTTTTGGGAACGGAGTTCCTAGCAACCCCAATTTTTCTTCTGGTTCTCCTGCTCTTCTAGAGAAATACCCATCCCCTTTCCCAGCTGGGTCCCAGCTCTTTCTCACCCCAGTAAAGGACCATGTCCTGGCCTCCTAGACTGCTGTGTCTCACCAAGCATGACAAGCCAGAAGCCTCCGTGGCTTTCACATCCAAGGACACCTGAAGATACCACGTCCCATCAGCATGGGGCAGAACATCACTTCGCTGGGTGCCCTGTTGCTCCTGCTCACCACGCATCCACATCACCCACACAGGCTTTGGGTAGAAGCCAGAGACATGGCACACCAGCAGCAGATGGCCAGGAACTGGAGTGGGGCCAGTGGACAGCCAGGCCTCTGGCCTCACTGCAGAGACAGGACAGGTATTCACAAACTAAGAGGTTAATTCTTCACATCACTTTAAACAGATGCATTTTTCTACCTCTGGAAATTTGTCACTGTCAAACTCTCTTGACTCCTTCTCACCCTGAATTTGAGGGAATGGTGCAAATTTATGAGTGCAGGGTAGAGAAATCTTAGAGGAAGGGAGCAGGACTGACCTTGTCGCTGCAGATGTGTCTTCCCTGCATCAAGAAGACCCAAGAGGAAACGGGGACAGGTGTCACTGATATGTGTTTGTAGTCTTACATTGATCACATGGTACTGATTGAATAGTCTGGAGACCAGCTGAGCCCTTCTTCCTCCCTTTGGAGATGGCCACCATGACTTGTTCTGGAAGATCACAAGATCTGATCCTTGATAAGCAATCCTCATGAAGCCTACTGACCGTTCCCCAAAATGCAGTTCACAGCCTTTTGCTGCCTGTACCTGAAAGGGATCTGAGGAAGAGAGACTGTGAATTTCAGGACGGGGGCGTGAAAGAAGTGAAATGAGATCAGTGGAAGACAAGGATGGTGGAAAGCAGAGGGAGAAGTTCAGGGGATTGAGGGAAATAGAGCAAAGTTTGGTTTGAGAGGAGGCTCAGCCAAAGGAGAAGTGTTGGTTGCTGGAGGCAGAGAAAGAGGTGAAATATTGAGGAAGGAGCAAATGTTGGAAGAAGAGACATGAAAGATCTGGGTAGAGAATAGGGAAGGGCTCAGAGAGAGCTGGGGTAAGAATAATCAAGGGAAAGGGAGTCCTATGGGGTACAGGGAACACATAGACATCACTAATGGGATTCAATGGGGAGAAAAGAAATGTTCAAGGAGACAATCACAGAGTGAGGGAACAGGTGTGCCTGGATGGAGGCCAGGAAGAGGGGTTGTCATGGGAGACACAAGTATGAGAAAGTGAGGATAACCTGTAGTCAACAAGAGGAGGGGAAACTGCAGAAGACGTGAAGCTTTTCAAGAATTGGGGTCTGGCTTCTACCTCCTCCCATAAAAGGTATAATTCTGTTTCAAAATGAGGAGACATGAGGTTCAGAAGCCAGTGGAGTCTCTTTCCTAGAGGAAGAAGGAACTCAAGGAGACATACACACAACTGCCACTCCATTTCACCACTGAGGGAACCGAACTCACATTCAAGCTGCCATTCACTGAAATGGTCCTGAAATATCAGAGGAAATCTAATGGAGAATGTATGGAATGACCTTTCCTCTTCCATCAGCTCCTTGCTGCTGAAGTTTCCCTTGGACCAAGGCCACAGGCATGTGAAATTGCCAGAGTCACTGTCCCAGCCATGAGTCTGTAGTTCATCCAGCCATGCTGAGCCTAGTTTTTGTGTCCGGGAATCATCGTAAAAAGATGTGGTCAAGATGATTTGGAAGGAGGTCTCCTGGAAGTCTGTGAAAAAAGGACAGATAGACTATGGAGAAGGAAGACTTTGGGAAGGACAGAAAATACAGAAGGTGCCAGAGAAGAGAACCAAAGTCCAGATGACAGGGAAGCCATAGCTGTCTCAGGATAGATGTGCTGCCCCCGAGCCCTGAGCTTTGTATCCATCTTTCAGAATAGCACAGGGTCCTGGTGTCAGGGAGTTCAGAAAGGAACCAGGCTGACACGCTCCTTTCTCACGAATGTGCTGGGGAACCCACACCACAAGTGCACACACACACACACACACACACATACACACATGCACCACAGATTCACACATGCACAAAAACCCTACACAACCATAAAAAACATACACACATTTACACTCTTAAATGAACATGCAAAGACACACATGCACTAAAGTATACAGATACAGAGACACATATACACACATGCACATATGTACACACACATTCACATATTAAAACACACACATAGACATACAAGCATATACACACACACGCACCCAGTGGGCAGGGTCAGAGTTCTCACCATTTTCATTGTCACCACCTGGGAGGAGAACCACCAGCAACACAAGTTGCAGGAACAGCATTGTATTTGCAGATGTTCTGTCTCTTACAAAGTCAGTCTTTGACTGTTGTTCTAACAAACCAACCCCACACACCGCACCTCTCTTCTGACTCCCTTCTCCACACACAAGCTTTCCCTGAGTCTCTGCTAAAATGCAAATGTGCTCCTCCCCCAACCCTGGAGACCTACGCAGACTCTCACTTCCCTTCCTGGTCTGACCCTTCTCTCAGGCATCCAGCTTTTCCCTGCCATTGGCTTCCATCCTGCTCCCTGTTCCCTATTTCAGTTGCTATGGGAAAAAAATCTTGTGTGGCTTGGAAAAGTCATCCCAACCTTTCCTTCTCATGCAGAGAGTAAACCATGAAAACACATGGCTCCCAGCACCGAGCCCTGGACCTACTGTTACTCTGTCCCTCCTGCCCTTGTGAAACTTCTCCTGTATTTCCTTTCCGGTCTTGCCCCCACCCCAGCTCATTCGCACCTCTGACATCTCACTGCTTTTCCTAAAAAACAAAATCAACCAGGTAAATTCGACGATCTAATTGGTATTATTAAGTGATTGAAGAACCTGGCTGCATCCCATCTGGCAGGTAGCAGGATTCCACCTGCTGAGAAAAGGGCAGGAATGATTAGAATGTCCAGTCCCCAAAACTGAAACACAAAGTGCCCGGCTGCAGATGAGACTGAACCAGAACAGAGCTAGTGCCCCACTCTCTGTCCCAAGCAGGCTAGCCAGCAGGATACCAAGAGCTGCTCTGCTGATGGAGGGGCAGAAGTCTGAAATATGTCCCCATGAGGCTCTTCCTCTTTAGAAAAAGAAAATCACAGGCCCCAAAAATGGTGTCATGTAGACCCAGTTCCCACACTGGGGCTTCATACTGAGGTTTCAAATCCAATCTAAATACAGTTTCAACCTCTCCTAGAAATTCAGCCTTAACCAGGCAGGCAGGAAACTTTTCCCTCAGTACCAGTGAGTCCATCAGCTGGGTCCTCTCCATTCCCAACAGACAGATGAGGTCATGTGTGTGATTACACCTCTTGCTTTTCTCTAAGAAAACAGGCCTCACTCCTGGAAAAATGCCCTTTTACTACTAACTCCCTGCTCCCAACCTTTCTTTAAAAAAAACCCTTCCATTTTGTACAACTCCTTTGAAAGAACCTCCGCCTGTCAGATGGGAAGTCTCCTGATTCATGGATCATTTAATAAAGCCAATTAGATATTCACATATATGTGGCTGACTTTCCTTACTGAACAGTTCTGAAGTTTGACTCTGGGTAATTAAATGTAGACATGAAAAAGGAAAGAGCTTGCAGGAAGAGATGATTCCTAATATCTTACATGTCTGCACACAGAGCTGCTTCTCATGTCTGCTGGAAGCACTCTCAGGATATGTTTACCAGACAAATAGGAAAAGCTAAATATATGATGAAATGAATGGATGGATGGATGACTATGTCAAGAAGAATTCTATGGAAGATTTCTTGCATTTTGAGTACTTAACTGCCATTGGCATGACACTTTCTGATTTATTACATGCTGAGGCAACTTGTCCTTTCATTGGTAGGAAAACCCTGGAGTATAAATATTTGCCAGTCACTAAGCAGCAGCAGACCCAGCACCTTGATTCCTGACCAGTGGTTTGTTAGATATCCATGAAAACACCCATGACAGGGATTGCTCCAGATGTCAGAGTTAACACACAAGACAGAGGAAGTGTCACAAGATGAGAACACATGGGAAAAAAAATAAAAAGCAAACAGGCAAGAAAAAAAAATAGAAGAATACTTTCAAGAATCAAAGGACAGGAAGAGCGAAGTGAGGACAAACTTGCAAGCAAGAGAGACATTAGCCAGCATCCCCCAGAGGCCACATCCACCGCTGTCACAGGGGAGCTACCAGTCACAAAGGATAGAAATGCACTTTGTTGGGCTGAAGTCATGTGGGCAGTGCATTGGCTGATGGAACTGGGGAGCCCAGGGTCACTGGGGCTCCAGCCCCTTCCGTGGGTCTATGTGTCTGCCTTTGCTTTTCTGATGCCTTGATTTTGTTGTTGCTACTATTTTCTGCTTCACTGATATATGATGATAGATGAACATTGGACCTATGGACAGTGTGCAACTTTCCAGCCTCCAAGGAAGGAAGGTTGGGAGGCAACATGGGCCATGTGAGTCCTCAAGGGCTCTAACAGGTGCAATAGAGCCTGTGACATGACATGAATGAAGGTCTTCCTGAAGAAAGTCCTTCAACAACTTCTCAGAGAGGATGGTCTGAAGACCCACAGGAGCCTGGTACACATGGAGCCTGCAGGGAGCTGCAGATGAATACCCACATCCTTACCTGTAGTGCCTCTAATGAGGGCACACCGCATTTCAGAAGGAAAATACAGAATTGGTCAAGAAAACTTCTATTGAAGCAAATCATGAAAATTAATATTTTATGTAGCATCCATCACATGTTTGAATACTTTTAATTGCTGGGCAATAAACTCTGTTTTCTTTCTAAAAATATAAAACAAAGTAACCACTTGATGTTTTAGTGTATGTGTACATGGAGACATGATGCCCACAATGAGGCCAATTAACACAGCTACACACTTCACATCCTAACCCTCTTCTTTCCTTTCATTTTTCATTTTTAAAAATTTTTATTCAAGTTCCAGTTAGTTAACTTACCGTGAACATTAGTTTCAAGTGTGGAATTCAGTAATTCTTCACCTACCTAAGACCCAGTGCTCATCACAAGTGCCCTCCTTAATGCCCATCCCCCATCTAACCCATCCCCACCCACATCCCTCCGTCCATCCTCAGTTTGTTCTCGATCTTTAAGAGTCTCTTTTATGGTTTACCTCTCTCTTTTTCCCCCCTATGTTCACCTGTTTCGTTTCTTAAATTCACATATGAATGAAATATGGTATTTGTCTTTCTCTGACTGACCTACTGTGCTTCGCATAATACCCTCAAGTTCCATCCATATTGTTTCAAATGACAAAATTTCATTCCTTATTTTGGCTGAATAATCTTCCATCGTGTATATGTATGCTACATCTTCTTTATTAATTCATCAGTCGACAGACATTTGGTCTCTTTCCATAATTTGGCTATTGTCAATAAATGCTGCTCTAAACCTTGGGGTGCTTATGTCCCTTTAAATTAGTATTTTGTATCTTTTGGGTAAACACCTAGTAGTGCAGTTGTTGAGTTATGGGATAAGTTCTATTTTTAACTTCTTGAAGACATCCATACCGTTTTCCAGAGTGGCTACACCAGTTTTCATTCTCATCAACAGTGTAAAAACGTGCCTCTTTTTCTGCATCCTCACCAATATCTGGTGTTTCCTGTGCTGTTAATTTTAGCCATTCTGACAGATGTGAGATGATATTTCATTTCACTTTTTATTTGTATTTCACTGATGATCATTAATGTTGAGCATATTTTCATGTGACTCTTGGCCATTCTTCTTCAGAAGAATGTCTACTCATGTCTTCTGTCCATTTCTTAACTGGGTCACTAGTGTTATTGGTGTTGATTTTGACAAGTTCTTCATAGATTTTGGATACTAACCCTTTATCAGATATATCATTTTTCAAATATCTTCTTCCATTCCAAAGGCAGACTTTTCTTATTGTTCTTTCCACTATGCTGAAGGTTTTTATCTTGATGATGATAAAATACTTTATTTATTTTATTTTATTTTATTTTATTTTTTCAGTGTCCCAATATTCATTGTTTAGGCACCACACCCAGGGCTCCATGCAATACATGCCCTTCTTAATACCCACCACCGGTTCTCCCAACCCTCCCAAAACCCTTAGTTAGTTTCTCAGAGATCACAGTCTCTCATGGTTCATCTCCCCTTCGGATTTCCCCCAACTCACTTCTCTTCTCCTTCACCCAGTGTCCTCCATGTTATTACTTTTGATCCACAAATAAGTGAAACCCTATGATAACTGACTCTCTCTGCTTGATTTATTTCACCCAGCATAATCTCCTCCAGTCCCGTCCATGTTGATTCAAAAGTTGGGTATTCCACATGGACGGGACTGGAAGAGATTATGCTGAGTGAAATAAGTCAAGCAGAGAGAGTCAATTATCATATGATTTCACTTATTTCTGGAGCATAACAAATAGCATGGAGGACAAGGGGAGATGGAGAGGAGAAGGGAGTTGAGGGAAATTGGAAGGGGAGGTGAACCATGAGAGACTATGGACTCTGAGAAACAATCTGAGGGGTTTGAAGTGGTGGGGGGTGGGAGGTTGGGGTACCAGGTGGTAGGTATTATAGAGGGCACGGCTTGCATGGAGCACTGGATTCTTAGGATTCTTAAGATATGAATGTTTTTTACACTTTATGATGTCACTGAGGTCCCTAAGTTATGATCCAATATTTTTCCTGCCCTCTTCTTTTCAGCTTCATTATTTTCCATAGTTCTGTCTTCCATATCACTTCTTCATTCTTCGTGGTCATTACATCCATTTGATTTCACATCTCGTTACAGCATTTTTTGACCTGATTGGTTTTTAGGTCTTTTATCTCTGCTGTAAGGGACACAGGGTGTCTTCTATAATTTTCCAAGTACAGTTAGTATCCCTATCTTTGTTGCTTTGAATTCTGGGTCAGGCATATTACTTATCTATTTCAATTAGTCCCTGACTGTGACCTTTTCTTGTTCTTTCTTTTGGGATGAATTTCTCCATCTTGGCATTTTGTCTAGGTCTCTGTTTTTCTTCTGTGTTTTATAAAATCCTGTTATGTTTCTTGCTTTTTGGAGAAATGGCCTTATGAAGAAGATATCATATACTGTACAAGGCCTGTTGCTTCACAGAGTGTCTCTGGTATGTGTTATGTGTACTCTGCTACTGTGTTTTGACTATTCTTCCCCTCAAGTCAGTCATCTGCAGAGAATATCCTTGACAGTAGGGGAGGAATGTTTGGACTTTATCCAATGTGTAGTGAGTTTTAATTCTGTGTGTTCTGGTCTGCTTGTTAAATGAGACCTGACGTTATTCACTAGAACTGAAGTTTTGCAGAACTCTATGTGCAGTTGAGGTGGTGAGTGTGGAGATTTCTGCTAATCTTCTGGGGGAAGAGCTTACTGCTCTGGTTCTCAGGCACACTTCTCCAAGAAAGAAAAGCACTTGCAGAACATAAGGAGTGGGATAGGCCTCCACTCCTGACACTCTTCCGCTTACTGAGTTTAGTTTATGTTAGTTAGTTAGAGGCAGGGGAGGGGAAAAGCACCAGCACCGCCCTCCATCCATAGAAAAGGGATTCCCTACCACTGCTATCAGGGAGCACTTCCAGAAGAGTGAAAATTCTCCCTTGATATATCTCAGGTGTCCCTGAGATCCCTCCCTTCACCCTATCTGAACCGCTACCCACCAGGCAGCAGAGTGACCCCTGTGTTCAATTCCAGGCATTAAACCTCTAAACATTAGTGACCTGGCATGTCAGGGACTCATATTGGTTGTCTGGGGTAAAGTCTTGCCACATTGGGACTGGTACAGGTTTGTCCCAGAGGGCAGTTGCACCAAGGCACAGGGGCATGGAATGTGTGGTAAAGTACAGCAAATAACAAGCGTCTAGGTTAGTCACCCTAGGAAGTGTCTCTGTGCCTATGCTCTGTGGTGGGTGTAATGGTGCCCATCAGCTCTTTTGTTCCCAGAAAGATAGTGCCACCTCTTTCAGATGAACTCCAAAAGGTGAGATAGTCTCTCCCATGTGTCCCAGGGGATCCTCAGATCACGCTGTCTGTTCCCAGACTTCTTCACTCTTTCACAGGAGCACTTCAGTGCCCACTGGACTTAACATTCATACTCACAGCATTGACCTCTAAAACTCTAGTCTTTAAGCTCTAATGCTTGTAAATTTCACAAAAATCAACTGCTCTTGCTTTCTTAGTCAATGGCTGTGGGAAAGTATTTTCCGCCTGTGATACTCTGCCTCTCTCTCTCTCTCTCTCATTTTCTTTCCTCTATACATGACCAAGGCTCCCTCTCCTCCACAGAATCTATAATTGTATCTCACCAAAAGGATGACTCCCCATGTCCTACCTTCTATGATGTGGTTTCTTGTCTCCTTCTAGTTTTGTAGTTTGTTCAGTCAGTCTTCATATTATTATCTTGTCTATTCAAAAGGATTTGATATTCATCTAGCTATGTTTCAGGATTGAAGCAAGTGTAGGGTCCTACTACTCCACCAACTTAGCTCCTTCCCACCAACCCTCTTTATTTTTTTCTCTTTTTCTTTTCTTTTCTTTCCTTTTTTTTTCCTTTTCTTTTCATCTTTCTCATGCTGAAAACACTTTGGATCTATGCTCTTAGCAAACTTCACATATACAATTACTCCGCCTTCTTTCCTAAGGATTCCATCCTCAGTCTTGTTTCTCTGGTGCTAAAAAATCTGCATTCCATCCCACCATGCACCTTCTCATCCAGGAAGGAGAGAGCACCTCCATTGACCAGAAGAATCAGTTTTTGTGGAACTTGTGTCACCGTGGGCAGTTGTCTGGCCCTGAACCATCACTCTCAGTGAAGATGAGAGGCATCTGTCTGATGATTGGCCTGAACAGCAGGTTACCCATCTATCCTTCAGCCTGTCTCATTGTCAAGGATGCTTCTCCTGATGGTCTCAGGCTGATCAGAGCCCAGAACTACACATAATGGTGGAGTCAACCAACCAAAATCCACATGGAGGCCATGTGAGGGTGACAAGGTGGTCTGGAAGTGAGAGAAATAGCCAGCAATCTGATCCACGTGGGAAGATTGCAGACATCTCATGATTTGCTTTCCCCATTCCCATATTTTCACCTTTGCCACCTTTCTCATTTCAATGTTATTTTCCAGAAATGTTCACAGACACAGTGCTGAGAAACTGCTTGTGGTTCCTATGAATGTTCTTCTGCTCTGGGTTCCTCTCTCAGCCCCTAAAAAAGATAGAATTAAGTTCCTTTCCCCTAGTGTTGACAAAGAACCCTTGTGTTGACAAAGAACCTTTTTTTTTTTAATTCAATTAGCCAACATGTAATACATGATTAGTTTTTGTGTAGTGTTCAGTGACTCATCAGTTGCATATATACCCAGTGTTCATCACATCATGAGTCCCCTTCAGTGCCCATCACCCAGTTATCCCATCCCCCACCCACCTCCATTCCACAATGCCAGTTTGTTTCCTAGGGTAAAAAGTCTCTCGTGCTTTGTCTCCCTCTCTCATTTCTACCCATTTACTTTTCCATCCCTTCCCCTATGATCCGCTGTATCAGTGAAACCATACAATAATTGTCTTTCTCTGTTTGATTTATTTTGCTTAGCATAATACCCTCTGGTTCCATCCATGTTGATGTAAATGGTAGGTATTCATCCTTTCTGGTGCTGAATAATAGTCTATTATATATATGAGCCACATTTTCTTTATCCATTAATCTGTCACAGGATATCTCAGTTCCTTCCACAGTTTGGCTATTGTGAACATTGCTGCTATAAACATTGGGGTGCAGGTGCCCCTTCTTTTTACTACATCTGTATCTTTGTGGCAAATACTCAGTAGTGCAATTGCTGCGTCATAGAGTAGCTCTATTTTTAACTTCTTGAGGAAAATCCATATTGTTTTCCAGATTGGCTGTACCAGCTAAGAAACTAGATAGATACACAGGGAAAAGGGTAAACACTGCAGGAAAGCAAAGCTTTCAAGCCCCCAAAACACGGAAGACATTTTCCACCCCATTACCTCACACTCAACATGTCCCTGCTGCATTTCTGGGCTTGAAAATGGTTTTTGTGTTAATTCATAAAACAAAGAGTAATTAAAGTCTAGCCATGGAAGTCTCCACTCTCACAGCCATGGGGGTCATCAGTCACAAAGGTCCATCTTTATTATACATAGAGTCTGTCTGTGCTGATCGGCTTATCTGCTGACATTGATTTATAACCCCCAGACACTATTTGCAGAGGCAGAGGGAGAGGCCTGAAATGCATCACCCACTTTACATGTTGCCTAGTGAGACTGGACCAGGTGCCCCTCTGTCTTCCTCTGTTAATTCCCACACTGTAAACTTGTATCTTATTCATGGTTCATTTAGTGCCACATGAACAGACACTTCTCCAAAGAAGACATATAAATGGCTAGCAGACACAAGAAAAAATGTTCATCATCTTTCGTCATCAGGGAGATTCAAATCAAAGACACATTGAGATATCACCTTACAACAGTTAGAATGGCAAAGATTAACAAGATAAGAAACAAAAAATGTTGGAGAGAATGTGGAGAAAGGGGAACTCTCTTATACTGTTATTGGGAATGGGTACAGCCACTTTGAAAAAACTGTGTGGAGGGGCACCTGGGTGGCTCAGTGGGTTAAGCCTCTGTCTTCGGCTCAGGTCATGGTCTCAGCATCCTGGGATCAAGCCCCATGTCGGGCTCTCTGCTCAGCAGGGAGCCTGCTTCCTCCTCTCTCTCTGCCTGCCTCTCTGCCTACTTGTGATCTCTCTGTCAAATGAATAAATAAAATCTTTGAGAAAGAAAGAAAGAAAGAGAAGAAAAGAAAAGAAAAAAAAAGAATAGAAAAGAAAAAACTGTGTGAAGATTCCTCAAAAATTTAAAAATAGAGCTGCCTTATGACCCTGCAATTGCACTACTGGGTGTTTACCCCAAAGATACAGATGCAGTGAAAAGAAGAGCCATATATACCCCAATGTTCATAGCAGCAATGTCCATAATTGTCAAACTGTGGAAAGAGCCAAGATGTCCTTCAAAGATGAATAGATAAAGAAGATATGATCCACAAATACAATGGAATATTACTCAGCCATCAGAAAGGATGAATACCCAACTTTTGCATCAACATGAATGGGACTGGAGGAGATTATGCTGAGTGAAATAAGTCAAGCAGAGAAAGTCAATTATCATATGGTTTCACTTACTTGTGGAATATAAGGAATAACATGAAGGACATTGGGAGAAGGAAAGAAAAAGTGAATTGGGGGAAATTGGAGGAGGAGACAAACCATGAGAGACTGTGGACTCTGAGAAACAAACTGAGGGCTTTGGAAAGGAGGGAGGTAGGGGGGATGACTGAGCCTGTTGGTGGGTACTAAGGAGGGCACGTATTGCATGGAGCACTGGGGGTAGTGCATAAACAATGAATCTTGGAACACTGAAAATATAAAATTAAATATAAAAAAACTTTCTGAATTATATGCCATTTATTGGTGATTTCAGTGTTTAAAAAAGCCCTGAACTCCAGAACTGTGGGGCTGACTGGTGTTCCTAAGAAAAAGAAGGTTGTATGTGCCTCATGACAAAACATTCGTGTAGGTAAGACATGATCAGTCTCCTCATGCAGGGCTGTGGACCATGAAGTCAGAGGTAATGAATTATCAATGCAGTGAATCCAGGAAAAGGAATAGGGCATTCATGGCATTTACATGGAGCCACTCCAGAGAGTGCTAAATAAGATCTGGGACACTATGATGGCATCATGGAAAAGGTGGTAAAGAGCTATATATGTAGATTTATGAGGTGTAGACTGTTTCCTATTTGTTTGCTTCTAAAAGCATCGTGGGAAGAACAGCTGTGGGGCTGAAGGCCAAACACCTTGGCAATCATAGTGCCCAAGCTGGGAAATGTTACACTTTTTTTAAATTTTTTATTTTTTATACACATATATTTTAATCCCCAGGGGTACAGGTCTGTGAATCGCCAGGTTTACACACTTCACAGGCGGAGGGGGGTTGGGAGAAGGGGAAATGTTACACTTTTGAGCTAATATTTCACCATAGGGATATACGGCACAAGACACTATCTTTAGTCAGAAACACATAGGAAACCAGGCTGTGGAGTCTTCACTTGGCAAGTGTTGTGAGCAGAAGCTCCTAGGAGCAGATGCTTCCACCCTCATAGTCCCCCCAGGAACAATGGCTCAGTGTCTGTCCCTCAGTGACTGTAACGGAGCAGCCATGAATTCCAGGAGGCACTGTATGCACGCTCCTTGCTGGATCCCCATTCATTCCTGAGCACGATATGCTTTTTTAAAAATTAACATATAATGTGCAATTTCTTTCAAGGGTACAGGTGTGTGATTCATCAGGCTTACATACTTCACAGCACTCACCATAACACACACCCTCCCCAATGTCCATAACCCAGCCACCCACCCCCTCCCCTCCAGCAACTGTTTGTTTCCTGATATTAAGAGTCTCTTATGGTTTGTCTCCCTCTCTGGTTTCACCTTATTTCATTTCTCCCTCCCTTCTCCTACGATCCTGTCTTGTTTCTCAAACTCCTCATATCAGTGACATCATATGATAATGTCTTTCTCTGATTAACTTATTTTGCTTAGCATAATATCCTCTAGTTCCATCCACATCATTGAAAATGACAAGGTTTTTTTTTATGTCTGCATCGTATTCCATTGTATATATATATATACCACATCTTCTTTATCCATTCATGTGTTGATGGACATGTAGGCTCTTTCCATAGTTTGGCTATTGTGGACATTGCTGCTATAAACATTGGGGTGCACGTGCCCTTTTGGATCACTACATTTGTATCTTTAGGGTACACACCTAGTAACCTGAACACAATTCTCTTGCTCTCTTTCCCAGAGCATCTGTTTTTCAGTCAGGGACATGCTTGCACTGCTACCTCTGTGGCCTCACCTGTATCAGTGCCTCTCATATTTTATTTACCTGAGAATGCCTTGCTGATTTTGCTAAAATGCAAAGTGATTCTGTCTCAGCTAAGACCAAGACCCTATATTTCTAAGAAGCCCTAAGGTGACAACTCGGCTGTTGTCCCTGAGCACCAGAAACATTAAGGCCCTGAACCCTGCCTTCCACTTTTTATTCAGAATACTTGGAGCAATAGGTCCACTCCAGTATGTGTCTATAGTAAACAGCTGGATGGCCACAGGTAAAACTGTTTCTCCTCACGACGTCAGAGATGGAACAAGGAGCTGTGAGGGTGTGAAGTCCCTCAGCCAAATGAGAGGACGTTTAACAAGGAGAGCACCAAACATCTCAACCACGACAAACATATCAAGAAGGAAAAGAAGAAGAGAGCCTATAAATTTGACAAAAATTGAACACAGTTTTTATTGAGCCCATATCCCATGCAAGTGAGACACCTTACCAAGAAGAGGGGAAAAAAAAGAATATATATATATTCTTTGGAATATATATATTCCAAAGAATATAGAGTATAGAATATGGAGTATATAGAATATGGAGTATAGAATATGGAGTATCTGTAGAATATTTTTTCCATTTCTTTCATATATATATATATATGAATGGCATGGACTTTGCTCTCAAAAGACCTAACCATTATAGAATATAGAATATATATAGAATATAGTATATAGAATATGGAGTATAGAATATGGAGTATCTGTAGAATATTTTTTCCATTTCTTTCATATATATATATATGAATGACATGGACTTTGCTCTCAAAAGACCTAACCATTAGAAGGGCAAAAGGAACCCAAGTAGGAACAAAAAGGGTTAAGGTTCAGGAATAGGAATAAGTTGTGAGAACTCTCACTTAGCAGGGACTTCTTCCCGTTGTGAATCAGGAAGAGTTCTGGAGGAACTGACATTTAATGCCTGATGCCCCATGGAGTTTCTTGGACTTCATTCTATCCAGAGTTAAATTTTGAATTTTAAAGTTCCAGAATCAGGCCCCACAATGAACATCACTAAATTATATTTAGGATATACTGACAACTGATCATTAAGAAAAAAAAAAAATGAAAGACTAAAGTTGCACGTGGACAGTTGCAAGGACATCACCGCTATGCTGGATTTAGGTAGGCTCTGGTCCCTGGGCTGCTGGGAGGTCACTCCAAAGGGAGGCCAGTGCACTGCGGTCTCCAGTGTGTTTTCCTGCAAGGAACAGAAGAGGAATCATTCTGCACCTGGAGGTGAGGATTGCTAGGGGGAAGGGCACTGGGACTAGGAGGGGTGAAAATTGACTAAAGTTGGGAAGACACATGGGAAAGAGCAAGAAGGTGGCTCCAGAGACTTACCAGCACTTCCAGAGCCACAACACCAGACCTGCCAGAAGCACCAGGGGCACTATCACTGCCAGGAAGATCAAGCCCGTGGAGTGGGGATGCTCTGTGGATATGGTGAAGAGAAGGCATCATTTCCATTAAACCAGATTGAAGTGTACCTCCTTCATCCTCTTTGCACTTTTCATCTTCTACCTCACCAGCCACCCTTCCTCTCTCTTCTCCCACCCCTCCTCAGAGATGGAGCCTTCACCCAACCCTCCACATGACCCACATCTGCAGGATCTTGACCCTCAGCTCTTCCATTTCTTGGGTTAATGATTTTTTGTCATTTTTGTTCTGGTGTCCTTAGATTCCCAAATTTTTCATCAGGCTCCCCTGCTCTGCTTTAGCCCTACTTGCCCTTGTCCCATCTGGGTCCCAGCTCTTTCTCACCCCAGTAAAGAACCATGTCCTGGCCTCCTAGACTGCTGTGTCTCACTCTACATGACAGGCCAGCTGCCTCCTTGAGTTTCACATCCAAGGACACCTGAAGATACCACGTCCCATCAGCATGGGGCAGGATGTCGCCTCGCTGGGTGCCCTGGTGCTCCTGCTTGTCCCGCATCCACATCACCCACACAGGCTTTGGGTAGAAGCCGGAAACGTGGCACACTAGCAGGAGACGGCCAGGACCGGGACTGGGGCCAGTGGACAGCCAGGCCTCTGGCTTCACTGCAGGAGAGGACAGGTATTCACAGAGAGAGTGTAAAGCTTCACATCATTCCAGAGAGACACGTCGCTCTACCTCTAGAAACCTGTCACCATCCTCCCTTCTCCCTCTTGACTTCTCACCCTGAATTTGAGGGAATGGTGCAAATGTATGAGTGCAGAGCAGAGAATTCATGGAGGGAGGGAGCAGGACGGACCTTGCCGCTGGAGATGTGTCTTCCCTGCATCAAGAAGACCCAACAGGAGCCGGGGGCAGGTGTCACTGAGAAGCTTCTGTGTTATTTCATTGCTAACATGGTTCTGATTGAATAGTCTACAGATCTGTTGAGCCCTTCTTCCTCCTTTTGGAGATGGCCACCATGAGGTGTTCTGGAAACTCAAGTGGTCTGTTCCTTGATAAGCAATCTTCAGGAGGCATACTGATGCTTCTCCAAAGTGAGAATCACAGCTCATTACTGTCTGAACCTGAAAGGGATCTAGGGAAGAGAGACTGTGAGTTACAAAACAGGGACAGTAAAAGACGGAAAATGAGATGAATGGAATTCATGGAGGGAAGAAGTAGAGGGAGAAATTTAGGGGATTATAGGAAATCAAGGGATTATAGAGAAAGATTTGTTTGAGGAGTGGCTCAGACAGTGGAGAAATGGTGGTTGCTGGAGGTGGAGAGAGAGGTGAATGTTTGAGGAAGGAACAAACATTCGAGGAGAGACATAAATGCGATGGGTACAGAATAGGGAAGGCTTCAGCGGGAGAGCTAGGGTAAAAAACACCCTAGGATGAAGGGAGTGTAGTGGGTACAGGAAACACATAGAAAGACATTGATGATGTGATTGAATGGAGAGAAATGCACGGTTCAAGGAGTCAGTCACAGAGTGAGGGGGCTAGTGTGCTTTGTTGGATGCCAGGGAAAGGGGTGGTCATGGGAGACACACATGGGAGACAGGAGAGCACAGCCGACAGTCAATGAGAGGCGTGGGAAGTAGCAGAAGACATGAAGCTTTTCAAAGATCAGGATCTGGATTCTACCCCTAGATGGATGTGATTCCATTTTATGGCAGAGAGAGGTAAGGTTCAGAAGCGAGTGGAGTTCATTTCCCACAGGAATAAGGAACTCAAGGAGACACGAGTGCCTGTCACCTCCGTCCCACCCAGAGGGATCTGAACTCACATTCAAGCCGCCAATCGCTGATATGGTTACGACATGTTGAAATAGTTATAATGGAGTATCTGTAGAATATTTTTTCCATTTCTTTCAGTTCATGATTGCTGAACTTGCCCTGGGACCATGGCTGTAGGTAGATGAAAGCACCGGTCTTGTTGTCCCAGGCATGAGTCTGCAGCTCATCCAGCCATGCTGAACCTTGATTTTGTGTCCAGGAATGGTTGTAAAACGATGTGGTCAGGATAATTCGGAAAGATATCAGCTCCTGGAAGGCTATAGCAAAAGAACAGAATAGGGAGGAGTAGGAGGGCATTGGGAAAGGGAAAGAATGGAGAAGAAGGTGCCAAGGAGGGGAACCAAAGTCTGAGGACTGGGAAGCCATAATTGTCTCAGGAAAACAGGTGCTGCCCCAGAGCACTGAGCTTCATACTTATCCTTCAGAAGAGAATGGGTCCCTGAGGTCAGGGATGCTCAGATGAACCGGGCTGATACTCTTGACCCCAAGTATGACTGCACACAGAGAATGACACAAATTCACATATGTACACATACCCACACATGGAGATTATACATATGCACACACGTGCACATCTATAAGAACAGATATACAGAGACACACCTCCACATGTACACCCACAAACACACACAGAGATGCACTTAGGCTCCAAAGCATATACACACATAATCAAATGTACACAAACACATGGACACACACACACACACACTCACTCACATGTACAAAATTGCACCCATTGAGCAGGGTCAGAGTTCTCACCATCTTCACTGTCACCATCTGGGAGGAAAACCACTAACAACACAAGTTGCAGGAACAGCATTGTATTTGCAGATGTTCTTTCTTTCTCTTACAAAGTCGGTCTTTGCGTTTGTTCTAACAAACCTACCCCACACACAGCCCTTTTCTTCTGACTTCCTTCTCCACACCCCAGCCTTCCCTGCGTCTCTGTGACAATGCTAATGTGCTCCTCCCTCAACCCTGTACACCTACTCAGATCTCACTTCCTCTCTTGGTCTGACCCTCCTCTCTGGCTTCTAGCTTCTCCCTGTCACCAGCTGCCATCCTTCTCCCTGTCCCCTAGTTCAGTTGCTACAGAATGAGTCTTGTGCCTTGCCTTCTCATCCAGACAGTAATCGATGAAAGCACATGGCTCCCAGAATCCCACCCTGGGTCCCATCATTCTTTCCCTCCTGCCCTTGTGACACCTCCCTACGTCTCACCCTCAACACAGCTCATTCATATCTTGGACTTCTCATTGCTTGTGTTAAGACACTAAATCAACCAAGTAAATGTAAAAATCTGTTTGGTTTTATTAGTGATTCAAGATCAGGCAGCATCCCATCTGGCAGATAGAGGGGAGGTTTGAGGAGTGTTGTAAATGGCAGGTTTTGTAGGAGGGAAGTTGGAAAAGAGACAGAAGTGCTTCAGGGAAGGTCACCTTCCCTTAATTGGGAGAGCAGGGAAGGGGCTTACCGTGTAGATGACTTCCTCTCCTTGGGGATGGAGAGGACACATGTGACACAGTACCTCACTGATGCTGACCAGAGAATTCATTGACAGGTGAACATTTCTGAGAGAGATGGGAACTGTAGTTAGGTTAGGGATTCAGCAATTTTGGAGGACTTGGCCTTGCCCCAGGTGCCGTTTAGGCAAATGGATTTCTTTTTAACAATTGCTCTACTTGTTTGTCCAGATTCCCCCATGATTGCTAGTCTAACAGTCTCAGCAACCACCAATCTGTGATAATTCTTAGGGAAGAGCCACTATCATCACAGACACCACAGGACCTTGAAACATCTGAAAAATATCCCCTCTGTCTAACTTACATTAATACATATTGACTCACCAAACAGTCACTTATCGCCTGCCTGGATCCAAGCACGGTGCTGCACTCATGAAAATACAGTGTCCACAGTGCAATCACCTTGTGCAAGGAGTTTGAGTCTACTTGGGAAGTAAAACACGTATACCAAGAACTATACATGTAGGTGCACTGAGTTCGTTTTTCATTGGTTATTATTTTTTTTAATTCCACTGTAGTTAACATCCATGTTAATTAGTTTCTGGTGTACAATATAATGATTTAACAAATCTATACATTACTTAGTACTCATGAACATAAGTGTAATTTTAATCCTGTTCACCTGTTTCCCCCAACCCCCTACCAACCTCCCCTCTGGGAACCAGCAGTGCATTCTCTATAGATAAGAGTCTGCTTGTCTGTTTGTTTTTTCTTTTCCACTTTGTTCTTTTGTTTTGTTTTTTGATCCCACCTATGAATGAGACCATATAGTGTTTGTCTTTGTTCAACTGATTTATATGACTTACCATCATGTTCTCTAGCTCTATTCATATGTTCGCAAATGGAGAAACCAGTTATTTTTATGTCTGAATAATATGCCATTGTGTGTAGATACCACATCTCTTCTCTTTATTCATCTATCTGTGGATGCTTGCATTGTTTTCATATGTTGGCTACTTGGTAAATAATGCTGCAGTTTCTTTTCATATTAGTGTTTTCACATTTGGGGACAAATATCCAATAATGCAAAAAAAAAAAAAATCCAGTGGTGAAATTGCTGGATCATACAATAATTCTGTTTTTAGTTTCTTGAGGAACGTCCACAATGTTTTCCACAGTCGCTGCACGAGTTTACATTCCTACCAACAGGGTACAGAGTTCTTTATTCTCAACATCCTCCCCAAGACTTGATTCTTGAGTGCGTGTGTGTGTGTGTGTGTGTGTGTGTGTGTGTTAAATTGACCAACATGAGAGGCGTGAGGTGATATCTCATTGTGATTTTGATTTGCATTTCCCTGATGATGAGTGATGCTGAACATCTTTCCATCTGTGTGTTGGATATCTCAATGTTATCTTTGGAGAAATGTCTATTCTTCATTCAGAAGACCTGTCCATTTTTTAATTGGATTATTTCCTTTCTTGAGTGTTGAGTTGTACAAGTTCCTTATATACTTTGCATACTAACCATTTACCACATATGCTATTAACAAATACCTACTCACATTCAATAGATTGTCTTTTAGTTTTGTTGCTTGTTTCCCTTGCTTTGCAGAAGCTTTTTATGCTGATGCAGTACAACAGTTTCTTTGTTTTGTTTTGTTTTGTTTTGTTGGGTTTTTTTGGTTTTTTGGTTTTGGTTTTGGTTTTGGTTTTGGTTTTGGTTTGTTTTGTTTTGTTTTGCTTTTGTTTTCTTCCTGAGGAGACAAATCTGGAAAAAATGCTGCTATGGCTGATGTCAAAGAACTTAATACCTCTGCTGTCATACAGGATTTTTATGATTTTAGGACTCACATTTAGGTCCTTAATCCACTTTGAGTTAATTTTTTTCTATGATGTAGGAAATGGTCCAGTTTCTTTCTTTTGCACATGTCTCTAATTTTCCCAACACCATGTGTTGAAGAGACGTTCTATTTCCCATTACATTTTCTTGTCTCCTTTGTCAGCTTTCAATTGACCATAAAATTGTGTGTTTGTTTCTAGGTTCTCTACTCTGTTTCATTGATGTATATATCTTTTGTGTCAGTACCATACTGTTTTGATTACTACAGCTTTAGTATAACTTGAAATCGCAGGACCTTGGGAGAAGGAGAGAAGTGAGTTGGGAGAAATCGAAGGGGGAGACAAAACATGAAAGTCTGTGGCCTCTGAGAAACAAACTGAGGGTTTTGGAGGGAAGGGGGATGAAAGGATGGATGAGCCTGGTGGTGGGTATTAAGGAGGGCACGTATTGCATGGAGCACTGGGTGTGGTGCATAAACAATGAATCTTGGAACACTGAAAAATTAAGTTAGAAAAAAAGCACATGTATTTAGGGTTTTGGGATGGAATGTTTTGAATATATCATTTTGATCTAACCTAGTCCAATGTGTCATTCAAAGCCACTGTTTCCTTACTGATTTTCTGCTTGGATCCATCCATGTAAGTGGGGTGTTAAAGTCCCCTACTATCATTATATTACTATTGATTAGTCCTTTATGTTTGTTTTTAGCTACTTTATGTATTTGGGTTCTCCCATGTTGGTTGTATAAATATTTATCATTGTATCTTTTTATGGATCTTTCCTTCTATTGTACTGTCCTTCTTTGTCTCTTGTTAAGTCTTTCTAAAGTTTATTTTGTCTGAGACAAATATTATTACCATTTGCTTAATATATGCTTTTCCAACCCTTCACTTTGAATCTCCATGTGCTCTTTACATCTGAAATGAGTCTCTTATTGGCAGCACTTAAATGTTATATTCATTTCTTCACCCTATGTCTTTTGATTGAAGCATTTAGTCCATTTCATTCAATATAATTATTGATCAGTATATACTTATTGACATTTTATTACTTGTTTTGTTTTTGTAGTTCTCTATTCTCCCATGGTGAATTGGCTTTCTTCAGTTACATACAGGGATTCTTCTCTCTTGATTTTTTGCATATGTATTACTAATTTTTAATTTGTTGTTATCATTCACTTTGAATATGAGAGCTTCCATCTATAGCAGTCATTATTAAGTCAAGGTCACTAAGTTTGAAATCATTCTTACTCATCCCCACACCCCAATTTTTTGAAATACAGTGCCGTACTTTGCAACCTTTTATTTTGTGGGTCCCTTGACTGATTTTTATGTATTCATATATTATTCATATATTATTTTACTGCTTTTCTGCTTGCTTTTCCTTTCATCTTTTGTTTCCTTTGCACTCAGAGTCCCCTTTAACATATCTTGTGCTGAGTTAGTGTTCAGGAATTCCTTTCATATTAGTTTGTCTGGGAAACTCTTTATCTTTCCTTCTATTCTGAATGACAGTCTTGGTGGATAGAGTATTCTTTGCTGTGGATATTTTTCCTTTTAGTACTTTGGATATATCATGATATATCATGCTGTAATCCTTCTGATCTATAATTTCTGTTAAAAAAAAATCAGCTGATGCCTCTATAGGTTTCCTTTGCATGTAATTTTCTTTTCTCTTGATGGTTTTAAATTCTCCTTCATTGCTACTTTTTGTTATTTTAACTAATATGTATGATGGTATAAACCTTCTTGGATTGATTTTGTTAAGGGCTCACCATGTCTCCCAAATCTAGATTTCTGTTTTCCTCACCAGTTTGCATATTTTCACCTATTATTTCTTCAAATAATTTTTGCCCCCCCTCCCTTTCTATCATTTATACTGCAAATATTTTTATGTTAGACGGGTTGCTGAGCTCCCTAAGTCTATTTTCTTCTGTATTTTTCCCCTCTCTCCTGTTCAAATTGATTGCTTTCCATACTCTCTCTTCTAGATCACTGATCTGTTCTTCTGTTCTTCTAGTCTCCTACTCATTCCATCTAGTGTATTTTTAATTTCTGGTATTAAGTTCTTCAACACTGATTGGTTCTTTTTTATGTTTTCTGTAAAGGACTAAGGTCCTTTACTCTTTTCTCAAGTCTAGAAAGTAACTTCGTGATCATTACTTTAAATTCTCTATCAGGCATATTATTTATCTCCTTTTCACCTAGCTCTTAGGCTGTGATTTAGTCCTGTTCTTTCATTAGGGACATAATCCTCCATGTCCCCATTTTGTTTAAATCTCTGGTCTCTTTTTGTATGTTCGGAAATTAGCAACATCTTCTGTTCTTGAAAGTCACGTCCTTATGAAAAAGTTCTGTAATGTTCTTCAGTGTGGTGTCCCCTGTTCACCAGAGCCTGACACTTTAGGGTTATCTCCTATGAGTGTTACATGTCTGTTGTGAAAGCTAATCCACTTTTTGCTTTGCTGTCATTGCCTGTGTTGTTTGGGTTTGGCCCCTGCGTTCTTAGTGGGTCATTCAGCAGTCTCCTTAGTCTTAAGTTGTGTCATATTAAATGTTTGCCAGGGGCAAAGTAGCACTGAACTATAGCTTTCCCCTGTGAATTTTCATTGGTGGAAGGGCCCTACATCAGAACAGATATCTACCTAGCCCACTTGCAGAGCCTCAGTCAGAATGTTCTGTGTACTCATCTTTCCCTCTCCTCAGGGCAAGATTCACTTTGTAGTAGAGTGGTCCCTGTCAGGAATGCTTGGGCATTACCAGACTTGTGGCACCACTTTGGATGGGTTCCTACCAAGATTCGATTGGAGTGAGCAGAAGCTCAGAATAGCATGAGGGTGGGTGTCAAGGTGTTAGCAGAGTTTCCACAGGTCTGCTGTTGGAGCAGCCTGCACTCAATGGGATTCAGGCAGTCTGGCTTGGAGGGGGAAGATCCACAGAAGCACACTGGGTCTGCATGCCCAGTGTTAACAAGGTTTGCACAGATCAGTTGTGGGAAGGGACCTGGCATTAAAGGTCTGGCTGGAGGGAATATGCCTGCAGGGGAACATGGATTTGGGGCACGCTGCAAGCAAGTTAGTGAGTGTTGTCTCTAAATGGGCTCCTACAGTGCCTGTGTGTTCACACTCTGGGGAGGAGGAGGGAAACGGCACCTGACAGCATCTTTATTCCTGGAGGAGACCTCCAACAATCTCTGTCCATTTGGAGTATGCCATGAGATTAGGAAATAACTCTCCCTCCTGTAACCCCAGGTGTATTTCAAACTATGGCTTCTATGCTGTAACTCTGTGGGACTGTATGTTATGCTACTGCTTTCTGAGTGTGGGGACTCAAGTTTCCTCCTGACATCCAGCTCTCCCAGAGCCGAGCCTGCCAATTTTTTATGTTCCAGGTGTAAGCCCCATGGTTCATAAGGACTCCAGAAACCATGATTTTCAAAACCAAATATTATGGGAATTCATCTTCCCCAGTGGGGTCCTTATCTGAATCTATTTCTATCCCTTCTCTGTGGCTGCTGTGTCCCTTCCATCTGTGGATATTGTGTGGGTCCCTTTATCTCTCTACCACACCTCCACCCATCCTGCCCTGTTCAATACAGTCCCTTCTCTACATTTATCTGTGGAAAGTTAGTTCTGCCAGTCTTCAGGTCAATATCTGGGTTATTTACACTGATATGGGTGCTATCAAGTTGGGAGAGGTGGATCTTGGGGTCTTTCTATAGCACCATTTTCCCCAGAACTTTGTGTGCTGAGTTCTGTTATAATGTACAGGCTCTGCCTAACAACATGACTACTTGAAATAATATTTTCTAAAAGGGACCCTTAACTAATGTTTGCCCACTTGGAATTATGACTTCATTGGTTGCCTTTGGGTGATTGATATACATTCCTCTTAAAATGGATAACCAACATCCAAATGAGGGCCTGTAAAGTGGTAGGTGCTCTATGATTATTCTGGAATGATTGAATAATTTGGTTCAAGCATCCAATTATTTTAAATATATAGATATCTACAACACTAAAATTTCTTAATCTTCAGAAAGCATTACTTATAACCCTATTTGATGGAATAGAGTCTTACACTATTTTCTATAGGGTACAAGCATATGTTTATAATCATGAAATTCATACAGAGAGTCCTACTGAAAATCTTCCATTACCTATAATAAGAAACCAGTGAGAATTTGTAGCAAATAGAATTAAGAGAGTGTTCTGGAATCAAGTCTCCAGATGCCTTTCTTACTGTTTCTGCTGGAATGCTTTATGCTTATCTTACATGAGCTGGCCTCTGCTGTATATGCTAACCTTCTATTTCGATGATGTTCATAACTGTCAAAGGTTCTTCAATATTTGTTTGTGCTTTATACATTCTGTATATATGTGTTTGGTTTATTTGCCTTGCTATTTCTCGGTTGACCCGTAAACAGAATTATATTCAGTCTAATGAAAGGAAGGAAATAATTTTTTAGAAAGTCAAGATTTGAACATAGAAAGAAAGCATAAGATCTACTCCTCTACTTAAGATTATGAAAAGCTGGATAATCAAAGTCATGTTTTAATGTATCACAAAACTAAAGTATCAGGGCAACTTGTTAACCTAAAATCTAAGGAAAGACAAACTCCTCCAAAGAAACAGGGTATCTATAGAAGCCACTTTTAGGCAACCAACCTGAGCAATTGAAATTTGAATAAGGTAGAAGGGCCCAGAGTGTACATTACTCTACCTGCCGGGTGAGTAAGAACAGGCCCATTAGGTTACCCACCTTAAAATATCCATAAGCTCTAGCTGAGCAATGGGTTACTTACCCCCAGACACAGGTACCAAAAAAGGAAAATTCCATATGTTTTAACACCTACTCAACTTCTGCCTTAACTACAGACCCCCAACACTGCCTCCTCCCAGAGAATCACTCTTTTGATGTCCTGCCCACAGCTCACAGACAGTGTATTCAATAAACTTCAATCTTCTTTGTTCAGTCTTTGGTGAATTCTTCCAGTACCTGCGTCACTGACCTCCACTGATTGAGTCAGCCCATATTTGGTGGCCCTAAGGTGAAGATTTGGCTAGCCCTGTGACTTCCCCAGATTCTCCAAGAATTTCTTGGGACTTTCCATCAGTGGACAGATTCTAGTACTCCTTAGAGAACTGATGTCCTCTAGCCAAGGTTACTCCTTGGTAAAGATACAGAGCCCTAGGGAGAACCAGCCAGATCTCCTTTGCCCAAAGGGTGAAGGATTTTTCCCTCTTGCCCATCAGAGAGATCCTTCAGCACCTCTCCATTCTCTCTTTGGCCCTGGAAAGCTTACCTTTAGAATTTCCCAGATAACTGAAAATCTCTGGCCAACAGTGTTTCCAAGAATTGAATGTCTAAGAACAATCAGGTCAAGCTTCCATGCCTGTGAAGGTGAAGGACCCCTTTTCCTCTGCTCTCCCACTCTGTCCTCCTGAAGTTTCCTTTCCCAATGTGTAGTACACTTGCCAGTGACAGCTTATACAGAGCAAATCCTCACACATTACAGACCTGTTGGGATGCTTTCCTGATGTTAGCTGACTATCAGCTACCTAACTTCTTTCAGTTTCCACCCCTTTTTTCCTCTGTTCTTATGGGTCCACTCACCACCTTGATCTACAGGCAGGATACATTCCTACATAAATGACTGGTGAGTCCTCACCCTCATTTTTTTTACCCTATTCAGTCAACTGTTGTCTGTTTCTCCCTGTTGCAGGGGTATCCCACCAGTAATTGTCATTGTTATTTGTCCTGGTGCTTTTAATGGAGGGACTCTTCATCACATTCAGTGACTCCATACACATCAGGTTCTTTTTTGAGGTCAGTGGGGTATGCTGACTGAAATCACAACCAAGATTCAGGCCTCCATTCCCTTTGGCATGATGGCTTTTTTAGAATTGGCAGCTGGTCTTCCTCACTATGACACAAAACCTCTATTCCTTCAGACTCATCATGGGCTGCATTCTTAGAAACTGAATCAAAATTGACCCCCCCAAGTCCCATGGAAACATCTCATCATTTTACGTAATGTTTCCTGTCCTCAATACAAACTTCCAGATCAAGAGGGAAGAATACTCCATGGAACTCTTTCTTATAATATTATATTCAAGCTTAACCTTTATTCTAGAAATCCCCCAAAGGATTGGAAGTCTCAAATGTGCAGCCTTAATGACATTATTTCAAAACATTGGCCTTCACAAAAATTGTAGAATGTGTCTTGCCCATTTTCATAGGTGTCAGAGGCTGTCCACTTTTTAGATGATGCATTTTTTATTCCACCCCATCATCTTATCCCTTCCTCTGAACACCCAGAGGCTCCCTGATCCTCCTCACACCCTAAGGGCCCCTGCTATTGCTGCCACCATGCCACCACCCAACCAAGGTCCCTTCTCCCCGCCCCACACCCAGTTGGCACTAACTATGAGCCTAAGAATCTGACTTCTGTTTCTCCACAGAGAAAGTCATGTCCCTCTGTAAAGTAGAGAATGAGGATACAAGGGCCATTAGGGTCCATGTCCCTTTTCCAACGTCTGTTCTGTTCCAGATAGAAAAAATCTTGACTTCTTTAGCCAAGTTTCTTCCCATTTCACTAAGAAATTTGAGAGCCTCATGGTTGTTTTTGATCTAACCTTTCAAGACATTCACATCATCTTTACTATATTCTATATTAGAAAAAAAACAAAACAAACAAACAAAAAAAACAACAAAAAAAAATACCCTTGTATATGGTCTTTGTCTCAGAACTGGGCTAATGAGTCCGACACCCATACCCATGAATGTGCTCTGGTGTGGCCCCAAAACCACCATTTTGCACTAAAGACATATCCTTGATAATGTCAAGGATAATTACACCTAAATCCTCGTATAATTATTTCAGATTACATGATACCTTATTTAATTGAGGGTATAAAAACAGGGAATTATGCACAACTTAAAGAAACAACTCAAGGCTGAAATGAAAATCCTATGTGATTTCATTCTTCTTTAGGCAGGCCTGGGAAAGTACATCAACCTACATCCTGAAGGCCAGGAAGGCAGTGAAGTGCTTTATCATCCAGGGCTCCCTTGCTATCAAAAAAAAAAAAAAAAAAAAAGTTTAAGAAGCTCAGTCAGGGACCTCAGAGCTTTGTTCCCACATTTCTATATATGGCTCAGGGTCTTCAATAACCAAGAGATAGTCATGAATGCCAGAAGGGAACAGAGAGACAAGGGGCAGGCCCAATATGCCAATCAGGACATCTGCCCAGGCGTGTCTAATGCCCCCTTTGTCAGGGCTTCGCCTGTCATGGCAACAACTAGGGCATTGGAAATGGGACTGCCACTCCTTCCCATTAACAGGAAGTTCATCCCATCCCCAAAGCCTAAGCCCAAGCTGTTCCAGGTAATCACCAGCTTCAGGCCAAGGATACTCTGGACAATCTGCAGCTGCCCTTAGCTCTGTACAATGAGGAGCCCAGTGGAGGAAGGGTAGAAAATCTCTTCTCCTTTGACTGACAAGGTGCAAAGACTTCAGGCTCCCATATTCTCCGTCATTACAGCACAGCCTCAGGTAACACTGGATGTGGCATGAGACATAACTGAAATTTCTACTGTATGTGGGAATCACTTATTCCACCCTTACCAAATACTCAGGCATCATCTTGCAGTCCTAGACTCCTCATCCACATAGATGGGTCCCCAAAGAGTGAGCATTTCACTACCTTTTTATTTCTTGGAGGGTTAAATACCTTTCCCCACTCCTTTCCCGTTTTATCTGACTGCCCAACTCCGTTACTTGGAGGGGAGATAATGACAAAGTTACAAACTAATCTTTGTCTTTCTGAGACTGACCAACACTTGCTGGCATTTTTGGTCCTCTGAGTCCTCCACCAAGTACGGCTGCAATCCAGTTGAAAATCAACACCTGTTATTCAGAGACTGGGAGGATGCACACCCAGAGGCCTAGAGGCCCATGAATCTGGACCATTGCCGATCTCCACTCTCCTGTATTCAATCATTCTAAGATATTATCTTAGAAAAACTCCCTAAATACTTTCCTCCCCAAACTCTTATGATTTCTCCTTTCCAATTCCAAGACTACATTCTCAACATTTTCCTACAATGTGAACTCTCAGAATGTACCTGGTCAGAAATTGTAATGCACCTGGGGCTCCCCCATTTCCCCACCTTGATGTCCTGTTTTCACAATACAATCATTAGCTGTTTTAGAATTATCCTTGTCCTTCTCATCTAAAAGTTCTTTGGCTTCCTTCCTCCAGGACTGTGAAAAATAAGGATGGTTTTCCTGGGATGAAACCCAACAATGGCTCTCTTGGCTACTTCCTTTCTTAGGACCCCAGTCCTCAACACTCCTACTCCTAATTATTGGCCTCCGTTTATTTAGTCCCTTTGTTAAACTTGTCTCTTCTAGAATCCAGCGGCTCCATATATGAATAAAATAGTTCAATAGAGTTTGAGGCCTATATTGTCAAGGGGTCCCTTCCCCTTAATCCCGTGGTCCAGGCCATCAAAGAATTTCACTCAAATCACCTATCAGCATTTAAATATAACACTATGCTCTTGTCTCTAACTGCATAGAAAACTTGATGGAAGAAGCAACTGCAGATGAGACCTCTGTGCAAATGCCAAAGATTTGTCACTGTCAATATTGGGGGGAATGTAGAGGCCACTAGAAGGCAACCAACTTGAATGAAGAAATCTGAGTCAGGAAAAAGGACCCAGAGTGACCACCCACCCCCAGCTGAATATAAACAGGTCCATTAGGCAAATCACCTCAAAATGTGTTTAGGCCTACAACAGGATACAGGTACCAATGAAGGAAAATTCCATATGCTTCCACACTTGCTCACCTTCCTCCTTAACCAAGGCCTCTATCACTGCCTCCCGGCAGACAGTATTTCCCTCCTGTTTTGCCTGCTGCTCCCTTGCAGTGTATTCAATAAAGTTCTATCTCCTTTTCTCTATTTTGGGTAAATTCTTCACCTGAAATACGATCCTTCACCTGATCAGGTTGATGAGGGAGCAGAAGGCAAGCTGAAGACAAAGCACATGCAGACACCCTGCAACCACTCCCCACCACACACACACACACACACACACACAAAATCCTGGGAGAATACGTGAGACATTCATTCAGGAAGCTCCCAAAAGCCTTTATTTTAATGCCTTGCTAGAGGGAAAAACAACCTTAACTTGATAATGGCAAGGCCTCCAGTATCCTGTGGGTCTTTAACATATGAAAACCCTTTTGAAACCTCCCTTTTCATTACCTCCTCCAACTCCCAAGTATGTATGTAATTAGCCACACCTCACAACCCCTGGGCAGCAGTTCTTTCTGCCCACAGGTCCTGTCCCCATGCCTTAATAAAACCACCATTTTGCACTAAAGACATCTCAAGAATTCTTTCTTGGTCCTCAGCTCTGGACCTTACCCCTCAGAACCTCACCTATATTCTAAAATAACATCAAGATCACCCCACAGTGTTGTACCTGAGTTCTCGCATCCAAGGGACCACCAAGGAGCCAACACCAAGGCAATCACACGAGGGTTTATTCCACAAGCTTAAGCTTGGGCCCAAGTATACCCGACACAGTGGAGTAGGGACTTGGACCCTGAGCTTAGTTAAGGCAAGGGTGTTTATGGGTTGTTACAAGAGACTGGGGGGGAGGAGAGAAAATTTACTAAAGCAGGGTGGGGCTTCCTGGAACTAAAGTAAGGTAGGGGAAAGTTCAGCCCTTAGGCACAGGAGTCTGAGATGGCTGTACTTATGCTAAGGCTAAACCTGAGGTGGGATGGCCTTAATTTTTCTCAGCCTCCACACACAATATGCAAACTCTTGCTTGCTTAGGACAGATGCCTGATGCTTTACATCCAGAAAGAAGAATCCCACTAAAATTGTTAACAAATTGCTCCCATGAGTACCAAGAGTCCCTGAGAGTCACAGACTCATGAAATTCTCCGTATGTCTAGGCTTTTTGCCACTGACCTCACCAGGAGCTCCTGATAGGCTGGAACCCAGGATGTAGACCAGAGAACTGCTTTATTGTGGTATATGCTTGAGGTCTGAGAGGACCTGCTGCCTGAGAAGGGCAGAAAGTCACCATCTCCCACACAGAAAGAAGCCTTAACCAGGTGTAGGAAGGGCAGGGAACCAGGTGTGGGAAGGACAGGGAGCCTGCCTCGGGACACAGGTGAAGCCACACTGCAGCTGGGGGAAAGGGCCAAGGGGGTAAGAACAGTACCACACCTTGTCCTAGACTAAAAGATTCCATCTACTGAGGGAAAGGGAGGAACCCTTAGAAGACCCAAGCCCAAAACTGAAAGACAGAGCAGCTGACTGAGAATCAGACAGGATCAGAGTAGAGATAGTGACCCATGCTCTGTCCCAAGCAGGCTAGCCATCAGGATACCAAAAGTATCTCTGCTGGTGGAGTGGCAAGTGTCTGAAGATATATCCCCATGAGGCGCTTCCTCTTAGAAAAAGAAAATCACAGGCCCAGAATTGTGTCGCTTAGACCCAGTTCCCACACTCGAGCTTCACACGGGGGCTTCAATCCCAGTCTAATTACAATTTCAACCACTGCCACCCCCACCCTCCACCCCTGCCCAGAAATGTAGACTTAACCAGTCATGCAGGAATTTTTTCTTTCCATCAGAGCCAGTGAAGTCTGTCTGCTGGGACCTCTCTGTCCCGATGAAGTCATGAATATGATAAAAATCCCTTGATTTTTCTCCCAAGAAAATAGACCTGTCCCTGGAACAATCTTCCTCTTTTGCTACTAACTCTCTGGCCCCACCCTCCCTCTACAAAAACCTATATCACAAGCCTTCATTTCCCTTGCCTTAGAGATGTGTCTAACAAGAAATTGCTGTAGAGGAGGCCACAGAGGTTGCTGCTTATGTTCTCCTCTAGGATTTTCATGGATTCCTGTCTCACATTTAGGTCTAAGACAGTATGGTAATGGCACAAAAAAAGACATATCAAGCAATGGAACAGAAAAGAGAACCCAGTAATGAATCCTAAACTCTGTGGTCAACTAGGCTACATCAAAGCATAAAAGAATGTCCAATGGAAAAAGACAGTCTCTTCAACAAATGGTGTTGAGAAAATTGGACAGCCACATGCAGAAGAATGAAACTGGACCACTTCTTACACCATACACAAAAAAATAGACTCAAAATGTATGAAAGACCTAAATGTGAGACAGGAATCCATGAAAATCCTAGAGGAGAACATAAGCAGCAACCTCTGTGGCCTCATCTGCAGCAATTTCTTGTTAGACACATCTCTAAGGCAAGGGAAATGAAGGCAAAAATGAGCTACTCAGACTTCATCAAGATAAAAAGCTTTTGCATAGCAAAGGAAACAGTTGACAAAACTAAAATGCAGCCAACAGAATGGGAGAAGATATTTGCAAATGACATATCAGATAAAGGGCTAATATCCAAGATCTATAAAGAACTTATCAAACTCAACACCCAAAACACCCAAAAAACAAATAATTCAGTCAGTAAGTGGGCAGAAGACATGAACATATATTTCTTCAAAGAAGACATACAGGTGGCCAACAGACACATGAAAAAAATGCTCAACATCATGGAAATACAAATCAAAACCACAATGAGATACCACCTTACACCAGTCAGAATGGCTAAAATTAACAAGCTGGGAAAAAACAAATGTTGGCAAGGATTTGGAGAAAGGGGAATCCTCTTACACTGTTGGTGAGAATGCAAGCTGGTACAGCCACTTTGGAAAACAGTGTGGAAGATCCTCAAAAACTTAAAAAGAGCTATCCTAAGTCCTAGCAATTGCACAACTACATATTTACCTCAAAGATACAAATGTAGTAAACTGAAGGGGCATCCACATCCCAACGCTTTTAGCAGCAATATCCACAATAGATAAACTATGGAAAGAGCCCATATGTCCACTAACAGATGAATGGATAAAGAGGATTTTATATATCTATCTATCTATATAGATAGACTATATAGATATCTATATAGATAGATAGATATATAAAATCCTCAACTATCAAAAAATGAAATCTTGCTATTTGCAATAATGTAGATGGAACTAGAGAGTATTATGCCAAGTGAAATAATCCAATCAAAGATAGAATTATCCTATGATTTCACTCATACTTGAAATTTAATAAACAAAACAGAGGAGTATAGGGGAAGGGAGGGAAAAATAAAGCAAGACAAAAATCAGAGAGGGAGACAAACCACACAAGACCTTTAGTCATATGAAACAAACTGAGGGTTGCTGGAGGAGAGGGAGGTATGATGATGGGTTAACTGAGTGATGGGCATTGTATGTAAGGGATGAATCACTATACTCGACCTCTGAAACTAATAACACACTATATATTAATTAATTGAATTAAAAAAAAAAAAGAACAAGGAAAGTGTGAAGACCTTGGCCAAATGAGAACACTTTTACAAAAGGAGCATCAGATATCTCAATTACTACCTACCTGTCAAGAAACAAAAGAAAAAGAAAAACATGTAAACATGACATAAATTCTCCCAGATTTTTATTCCATGAAGGTGAGACTCCAGGCCAAGATACAAATATTAAAAAGACATGGAGTTTGCTCTCAAAAAGTCCAAGAACTATAAGGGGAAAAGAAATGTAACTGGGGACAAAAAGGACTGGGAGACAAGAATATATTAACCAAAGTGCAGGTTAAAGTGGTGGAAATTCTCACCAGCAGAGGCTGTTAACACTTAGAATCAAGGAAGGCTCACTGGAGGAAGTGACATCTGATACTTGTGACCCATGGACTTTGCTGGGACTTCATTTACTGACTTAAACATTGAAATTTATGTTCCAGAACCAATTCAGAACAACAAATCCTGTTATAATACTTTAATAATATTGATAATTGATCATTAAACAGTCATGAAAGACAAAAGTTGCTCGCAGAAATTTGCAAGGACTTCACTGCTGAGCTGGGTTTAGGTAAGTACTGGAGACTGGGCTGCTGAATTCTCACTCCAAAGTGAAACCAGTGCATGGATGTCTCCAGCGTGTTTTCCTGGGAGGAACAGAGGAGTTACTTTGCAGCAGGTGAAGATGAGGACTGCAGGGGGGAAGAGAAGGGGAAGGAACTGCATTGGAAGCCGGAGGGCTGAGGACAGACTGAAAGGTGGGGGACACATAGGAAAGAGCAGGAAGGTGGCTCCAGAGACTTACCAGCGCTTCCAGAGCCAAAGTGCAAGACCTGCCAGAAGCACCAAAGGCACTATCACAGCCAGGAAGACCAAGCCCACGGAGTGGGGCTTCTCTGTGGGTTTGATATACAGAAGTTGTTATTTCCCATCTTACCTGGGTTGAACTGCACCTCCCTGGTGCTCCTTGCTCATGTCAGCTTCTGCTTCACCAACCATCCTTCCTTCCTTCACTTCTTCCATCCCTCCTCAGAGATAGGCCCTTCACCAACTCTCCGAATCCTCCCACTCCTTGCAGGACCTTCGCCCTCAGTTGGTGGATTACACTGATTTTATATCCTTCTTAATCTGGAGTCCCTAATTTCCCAAAATTTTTAACAAGATCTCCAGTTGTGCTGGAGGACCACACATTCCCTTACCCAGGCAGACCCGCATTCTTTCTCACCCCAGTAGAGGACGATGTCCTGGCCTCCTAGACTGCTGTGTCTTACCCAGCATGACAGGCCAGCAGCCTCCCTGGATTTCACATCCAAGGACACCTGAAGATACCACGTCCCATCAGCATGGGGCAGAATGTCACCTCGCTGGGTGCCCTGTTGTTCCTGCTCACCACGCATCCACATCACCCACACAGGCTTTGGGTAGAACCCAGAGACGTGGCACACCAGCAGGAGATGACCAGGACCTGGACTAGGGCCAGTGGACAGCCATGCTTCTGGTCTCACTGCAGACACAGGACAGGTATTCACAGACTGAGAGGGTAGATCTTCACACCACTATAGATAGACATATGTTTCCACTTCTAGAAAATTTTCACCATCCTCCCTTCTCCCTCATGTCTCCATCTTATCCTGAATTTAAAAGAAACATTGCAAATATATGATTGCAGGATAGAGACTTATGGAGGGAGGGAGCAGGACTGACCTTGTCGCTGTAGATCTGCTTTCCCTGCATCAAGAAGACCCAACAGGAACCGGGGACAGGTGTCACTGAGGTGCCTGTGTAGTCTTAAGTTGATCATATGGTACTGATTGAACAATTTGCAGACCTTCTGAGCCTGAATTCCTCCCTTTGGAGATGGTGACCATGACATGTTCTGGAAACTCACTAGATCTGATCCTTGATAAGCAATCTGCAAGTAGCCTACTGAAGGTTCCCCAAATTGCAGGCCACAAACTTTTGCCATCTGTAGCTGAAGGGGATCTGGGAAGAGATACCATGAATGACAAGACAAGAGAGTGAAAGAAATGAAATAAGTAGAAGCCAAGGATGGTGGAAGCAGTAGAGAGAAGTTAAGGGTATTGAAGGGAATGCAGTAACATTTGGTTTGAGAGGAGGCTCACACACAGAGGAAGTAGTGGTCACTGGAGGAGGAAGAGGTGAATGATTTTAGAAGGAGCAAATGTTGGAGGAGAGACATGAAGGGTGTGGGCAGATAATAAGGAAAGTGTCAGTGGGAAAACCGGAGTAAAAACTATCTAGGGTGAAGGAAATACAGGGGATGCAGAGGACACATAGACATCAGTGATGGGATCAAATGGGGAGAAAAGCACACAATTCAAGAAATCAGTCTCAGAGTGAGGGAGCAGAGGGTGCCTGGTTGGAGGCCAGGGAGAGTAGTGGTAGTAGGAGACAAAAGTGTGAGACAGGAAAGCACAGCCTGTGGTCAACGAGAGGAGTGGGAGAGAGCAGAAGATGTGAACCTTTTCAATAATCAGGGTCTGGCTTCTACATCTTGCTTCAGTTTTATGAGGGGAAGATAAGAGGTTCAGAAACCAGTGGAGGCTCCCCCCCATGAAGAATAAGTAACTCAAGGAGATACACATACACCTGCCACCCCCATCCCACCCCTGAGTGAAATGAACTCACATTCAAGCTGCCATTCACTGAAATGATCCTTAAATATCAGAGGAAATTTAATGGAGAACGTATGGAGCGCCTTTTCCTGTTCCATCATCTCTTCCTTGCTGAAGTTGCCCTTGGACCAAGGCCACAGGAAAATGAGGGCCCCAGTCTTGCTATTCCAGCCGATAGTCTGCAGCTCACCCAGCCAAGCTGAGGCCAGATTTTGTGTCCAGGAATGGTTGTAGAGGGATGATATCATGATGACTCGAAAGGAGTTTGGATCTTGGAAGTCTGTGGGAAAATTACAGATAAACTTTGGAAGTGGGGAGCGTTGGGAAGGAGAGAGAATGGAGAAGAAGGTGGGAGGAAGAGGAACCAAAATCTGGAGGCCAGAGAAGCCACAGTTTTCTCAGGAGATATGCGCTGCCCCAGAGCCCTGAGCCTCAAACCCATCCTTCACAAGAGCACAGAGCCCTGGGGCTGGGATGCTCCGGAAATAATCAGGCCAACACTCTTGTCCCAGAGTGTGTGCTGGGGAATGCATTCCATAAGTGCACATATGCACATGTACACAAACACACACCCATACAAACTTATACATATTTACACACTCACACAAATGAATACACAGATATACACATGTGAACAAGTATAAAGACAAAGAGACACAAGTACAATCATGCAAGGACATGTGCACACATCACACATACACACAGACTGGCACACTTGCACCCACAGGGCAAGGCCAGAGTTCTCACCATCTTCACTATCACCATCTGGGAGAAGAACCACCAGCAACACAAGTTGCAGGAAGAACATTGTATTTGCAGATGTTCTTTCTGTCTCTTACAAAGTCGGTCTTTGATGGTCGTTCTAACAAATCTACCCCCCACACAGCACCTCTCTTCTGACTTCCTTCTCAACACACAAGCCTTCCCTGATTGTCTGCAACAATGCAAATGCTTCCCTTCCTCAACCCTGGATGCCTATTCAGACTCTCACTTCTCCTCCTGGTCAGACCCTCCTCTCTGGTTTCCAGCTTCTCCTTGTCACCAGCTTCTACCTTGTTCCTTGTCCCCTGATTCAGTTGTAAGAGAATGAGTCATGTGTGGCATGGAAAAGTGACCCCACCTTTCCTGCTTTTCCTTTTCATCCAGACAGTAACTCCTGAAAATACATGGCTCCCACCACTCAGCCCTGGACCTGTTGTCACTCTGTCCCTCCTTCCCTTGTGATCCCCCCATGTATTTCCTTCCCCATCTCACTCCCACCCCAGCTCATTCATATCTCTGACTTCTCACTGCTTGTGTTAAAAAAATAAATTAACCAGGTAAATTTGAAGATCTAACTGATTTTATTAATTGATTGAAGAATCAGGCAGCATCCCATCTGGCAGGTAAGAAGAACTCCAACAAGTAGTACAAATGGGAGATTTTTAGAGGAAGGAAGTTGGCAAAAGAAGAGAAAGGAGCATTTCAGAGAAGGACACCTTCCCTTAATTGGGAGAGCAGTGATGACCTCCTCTCCTTAGAAAATGGAGGGGACCTATGTGACAGAGTATATCCCTGGTGCTGACCAGAGAATTCATCCCTGATGGGTGAACATTTTGGGGGGAGGTGGAAACTGTAGTTGGGTTAAGGACTAAGCAAAGTTTGGGGACTTGGTCTGGCCCGGGGTGCCATTTATTCCCCAAGCGTTTCTTTTTAAAAGTTGCTCTATTTGCCTGTCCAGATTCCCCCATGATTACTTATATAAGAGTATCAGCAACTACCAATTCAGTATTATTCTTAGGGGAGGAACCAGTAGCCTAACAGAGACCACAGGACATTGAAACATCTGAAGCATATTCCCTCCATTTGACTTTCATTAATATATATTCACTCAACTAACAGTCACTTAGCCTGGATCCAAGCACCATGCTACACTCATGAAAACTTAGTGTTCACAATGCAATCACTTTATGCAAGGAGCTTTTACTCTACCTGGGAAGAAAAATGCATAAACCAAAAACTACACATTTTGGTGTGCTGATTTACTTTTTCTTTGGTTGTTTTGTTTGTTTGTTTGTTTGTTTGTTTGAATTCCACTATAGTAACATATCATGTGATATTAATTCCAGGTATACAATATAATGATTCAGCAATTCTATTCATTACACAGTACTCATCAATATAAGCATCCTAATCCCATTCACCTGTTTCCCCCATTTTCCTACCCACCTCCCCTCTGGGAAACTGTAGTATGTTCTCTATAGATGAGTCTGGTTTTTCCTTTGTCACACTATTCTTTGTTCCTTTCTTTTGTTTCTTAAATTCAAAATTTGAGTGAAACCATAGGTATTTTTCTTTCTCTGACTGACTTATTTCACTTCCTATCATACTCTCTATCTCCATTTGTATTGCTGCAAATCACAAGATTTGATTTATTTTTATGACTGAGTAATATCCCAGTGTGTGTATATACCACATCTTTTTTTTTCTTTATTCACCCCTTGATGGACACTTGGGCTTCTTTCCTAATTTGGTTTTTGTAAGTAATGCTGCAGGAAACATCAGAACATCAGAACACATCTTTTCTTTGTAATGTTTTTACATTCTTTTTCTTTAATGTTCATTTTTGATACTTTTTTCTCGATTTTAGACATAATATTGTATAATTTTAAGATATACAACATAATGATTTGATACATGTATATTTTGCAAAATGTGTATCATAAGACAACTAATTAAAATTCATCATTTCACATAATGCCAATTTTTTCCTTCCATATGAGAACTTTTAAGATTTTCTCTTAACACTTTTTATATTCACAATCAGTATTGTTAACTATAGTCATTGTGCTATATTTTATTTATTTTTATTTTTTATTTTTTTAAATTTTTTTATTTCTTTTCAACGTAACAGTATTCATTGTTTTTGCACCACAGCCAGTGCTCCATGCAATCCGTGCCCTCCCTAATAACCACCACCTGGTTCCCCCAACCTCCCACACCCTCCCCCCGCCCCTTCAAAACCCTCAGATTGTTTTTCAGAGTCCATAGTCTCTCATGGTTCATCTCCCCTTCCAATTTCTCCCAACTCCCTTCTTCTCTCAATCTCCCCTTGTCCTCCATGCTATTTGTTATGCTCCACAAATAAGTGAAACCGTATGATAATTGACTCTCTCTGCTTGACTTATTTCACTCAGCATAATCTCTTCCAGTCCTGTCCATGTTGCTACAAAAGTTGGGTATTCGTCCTTTCTTTCTTTCTTTTTTTTTTTTTTTTTAAGATTTTATTTATTTATTCGACAGAGAGAGATCACAAGTAGGCAGAGAGGCAGGCAGAGAGAGAGAGGAGGAAGCAGGCTCCCTACCGAGCAGAGAGCCCGATGTGGGACTCGATCCCAGGACCCTGAGATCATGACCCGAGCCAAAGGCAGTGGCTTAACCCACTGAGCCACCCAGGCGCCCCGGGTATTCGTCCTTTCTGATGGAGGCATAATACTCCATAGTGTATATGGACCACATCTTCCTTATCCATTCGTCCGTTGAAGGGCATCTTGGTTCTTTCCACAGTTTGGCGACCGTGGCCATTGCTGCTATAAACATTGGGGTACAGATGGCCCTTCTTTTCACTACATCTGTATCTTTGGGGTAAATACCCAGTAGCGCAATTGCAGGGTCATAGGGAAGCTCTATTTTTAATTTCTTGAGGAATCTCCACACTGTTTTCCAAAGTGGCTGTACCAACTTCATTCCCATAAACAGTGTAAGCAATCTGAGGGGTTTGAAGTGGCGGGGGGCTGGGAGGTCGGGATACCTGGCAGTAGGTATTATAGAGGGCATGGATTGCATGGAGCACTGGGTGTGTGTGAAAAAATAATGATACTGTTATGCTGAAAATAAATAAATGAAAAAAAAAAAAGAAGGTTCCCCTTTCTCCAACACATGTTGTTTCCTGTCTTGCTAATTTTGGCCATTCTAACTGGTGTAAGGTGGTATCTCAATGTGGTTTTAATTTGAATCTCCCTGATGGCTAGTGATGATGAACATTTTTTCATGTGTCTGATAGCCATTTGTATGTCTTCATTGGAGAAGTGTCTGTTCATATCCTCTGCCCATTTTTTGATATGATTGTCTGTTTTGTGTGTGTTGAAGTTTGCAGCCTTCCCGTTGAGATCAGGAACACGACAAGGATGTCCACTCTCACCACTCTTGTTCAACATAGTATTAGAAGTCCTAGTAACAGCAGTCAGACAACAAAGAGAAATAAAAGGTATCCAAATTGACAGTGAAGAAGTCAAACTCTCTCTCTTCGCAGATGACATGATTCTTTATATGGGAAACCCAAAAGACTCCACCCACAAACTACTAGAACTCATACAGCAATTCAGCAACGTGGCAGGATACAAAGTCAATGTACAGAATTCAGTGGCTTTCTTATACACTAACAATGAAAATACAGAAAGGGAAATTAAAGAATCGATCCCATTTACTATAGCACCAAGAACCATAAGGTACCTGGGAATAAACCTAACCAAAGAGGTAAAGGAACTGTACTCAAGGAACTACAGAACACTCATGAAAGAAATTGAAGGAGACACAAAAAGATGGAAGACCATTTATTTTATTTTTTTTCCAATTTATTTATTTTCAGAAAAACAGTATTCATTATTTTTTCACCACACCCAGTGCTCCATGCAAGCCGTGCCCTCTATAATACCCACCACCTGGTACCCCAACCTCCCACCCCCCCGCCACTTCCAACCCCTCAGACTGTTTTTCAGAGTCCATAGTCTCTCATGGTTCACCTCCCCTTCTAATTTACCCAAATTCCCTACTCCTCTCTAACGCCCCTTGTCCTCCATGCTATTTGTTATGCTCCACAAATAAGTGAAACCATATGATAATTGACTCTCTCTGCTTGACTTATTTCACTCAGCATAATCTCTTCCAGTCCCGTCCATGTTGCTACAAAAGTTGGGTATTCATCCTTTCTGATGGAGGCATCATACTCCATAGTGTATATGGACCACATCTTCCTTATCCATTCATCCGTTGAAGGGCATCTTGGTTCTTTCCATAGTTTGGCGACTGTGGCCATTGCTGCTATAAACATTGGGGTACAGATGGCCCTTCTTTTCACGACATCTGTATCTTTGGGGTAAATACCCAGGAGTGCAATTGCAGGGTCGTAGGGAAGCTCTATTTTTAATTTCTTGAGGAATCTCCACACTGTTCTCCAAAGAGGCTGCACCAAATTGCATTCCCACCAACAGTGTAAGAGGGTTCCCCTTTCTCCATATCCTCTCCAACACATGTTGTTTCCTGTTTTGTTAATTTTGGCCATTCTAACTGGTGTAAGGTGATATCTCAATGTGGTTTTAATTTGAATCTCCCTGAGGGCTAATGATGATGAGACCATTTATTTTTATTTTTATTGTGCTATGTTAGTCACCGTACAATATTTCACTAGGTTTTGATGTAGTGTTCCAAGAGTCACTGTTTACACATAACACCCAGTATTCCATGCAATACCTAACCTCCTTAATACCCACCACCAGACTTACCCATCCCCCCACCCATACCCTCTAAAATCCTGTTTGTTTCTCAGAGTCCACAGTTTCTCATGGTTTATCTCCCCCTGCAATTTCTCCCCCTTCAGTTTTCCTTTCCTTCTCCTAATGTCCTCCATGTTATTCCTTATGTTCCAAGAGTAAGTGAAACATATGATAATTGGCTTTCTCTGCTTGACTTATTTCACTAAGCATAATCTCTCCCAGTCCTATCCATGTTGATGCAAAAGTTGGGCATCCATCCTTTCTGATGGCTGAGTAATATTCCATTGTATATATGGACCACATGTTCTTTATCCATCCATCTTTAGAAGGGCATCTTGGCTCTTTCCACAATTTGGCAATTGTGGACATTGCTGTTATGAACTTTGGGGCACAGATGGCCCTTCTTTTCACTACATCTGTATCCTTGGGGTAAATACCCAGTAATGCAATTGCAGGGTCATAGGGTAGCTCTATTTTTAATGTTTTGAGAAATTTCCACACTGTTTTCCAAAGTGATTGCACCAACTTGCATTCCCACCAACTGTGTAAGAGGGGTCCCCTTTCTCCACATCCTTTCTACATTTATTGTTTCCTACCTAGTTAATTTTTGCCATTCTAACTGGTATAAGGTCATATCTCAATGTGGGTTTGATTTGAACTTCCCTGATGGCTAATGACGATGAACATTTTTTCATGTGTCTGCTAGCCATTTGTGTGTCTTCATTGGAGAAGTGTCTGTTCATTTCTTCTGCCTACTTTTTGACTTGATTATCTGTATTATGGGTGTTGAGTTTGAGAAGTCCTTTCTGTTTTTAACCTTTTGAGGAACCTCCATCCTTTTTTTCCACAGTAGCTGCACCAGTTTGCATTCCCACCAACAATGCAGGAGGGTTCTTTTTTCTCAACATCCTCCCCAACTCTTGTTTCTTATGTGTTTTCTTTTTAATTTAACAAATGTAACAGGTGTGCAATGGTATCTCATTGTGGTTTTGATTGGCATTTCCCTGATGATGAGTGATGTTGAACATCTTTTCACGTTTGTTGGCCATCTGTATGTTTCCTTTGAAGAAATGCCTATTCAAGTCATCCATTCTTTTTTAAACTGGATTATTATTTTTTATATCTTAATTTTATTTTACTTTTTTCAATGTTCCAAGATTCATTGTTTATGCACCACACCCAGTGCTCCATGCAATATGTGCCCTCCTTAATACCCATCACCAGGCTCACCCATCCACACACCCCTTTCTTCTCCAGTTTGTTTCTCAGAGTCTGTCTTCTCTCATGCTTTGTCTCCCCCTCCAGTTTAAACTGGAACTTGTTTTTTTCAGTTTTGAGTTTACTCTTTTTTTTTTTTAATAGTTGGATATTAACTGTTTACCACACATGTCGGTAACAAATATCTCCTCACATTCAGTAGATTGTTTTTCAGTTTTCCTGAAGGTTTCCCTTCACTGTGCAGAAATATTTTATTTTTATGTAATCCCAATAGCTTAACTTTGTTTTTTTTTTTTCCTTACCTTAGGAGACATATCTGGAAAAATGTTGTTATAGCCTATCTCAGAGCACTCACTGTCTGTGCTCCCTTCTAGGATGTTTATGTAATTTCAGGTCTCACATTTAGGGCCTTAATACACTTTGAGTTTATTTTTTATATAGTATAAGAATGTACTCCAGCTTCTTTCTTTCATATAGCTGTCCAGTTTTTCCAACATTTGTTGAAGAGACTTTCTATTTCTTACTCCATATTCTTGCCTCCTTTGTTGAATGTTTAATTGATCATAAAATCATGGACTTATTTCTGGGCTCTCTACTCTGTTCCATTAACGTGTGTGTAATTTTGTTCCAGTATCATATTGTTTTGATTGCTATAGCTTTTTAGGATAATTTGAAATCTGGAATTGTGATACCTTCAGCATTGTTTTTCTTTTTCAAGATTGCTTTGGCCATTCAGAGTGTTTTGTGGTTCCATGCAAATTTTAGGATTGTATGCTCTCATTCTGTGAAAAAATGCTGTTGGCATTTTGAAGGTATTGTGTTAAATCTGTAGATTGCTTTGTATATTATGGGCAAGCTAATAATATTTGTTCTTCTAAACCATAAGCATGGAATATCTTTCCATTTCTTTGTGTCACTTTCAATTTTTTCATCAGTGCTTTATAGTTATAATAGTACAAGTCTTTCCTCCCTTTTGTTAAGGGTATTCTTAAGTATTTTATTATTCCTGGTGTAATTGCAAATGGCATAGCAAATGGTGTAATTGCAAATTAAGCTTTCCTAATTTCTCCTGTTGCTGCTTCATTATGTGTTAGAAATGTAAGGGGTTTCTGTATATTAATTTTGTATCCTTAGACTTACTGAATTCATTTATCATTTATACTAATTTTGTGGTGGAGTTTCTAAGGTTTAATGCAAAGAGTGAAAATTTCACTTCTTCCTTGCCAATCTGGATGCCTTTTATTCCCTCTTCTTGTCTGATTACTGAGGTTGAAATTTCAAGTATTATGTTGAATGAAAGTGGTGAGAGTGAGCATTCTTGTCTTGTTCCTGACCTTAGAGAAAAGTTCTCAGTTTTTAACCATTAAGTATGATTTTAGCTATGTGTTTTTTATAGTGACCTTTATTACATTGAGTTGTTATCTGTAAATCTATATTGTTGAGGGATTTTATCATAATGGACGTTATACTTTTTCTGATGAATCTACAACCATCGAAATGATAATAGTTTCCTCCTTTCTCTTGGTGGTGTCATATATCTTGTTGATTGATTTGTGACTATTGAACCACACTTATAACTCAGAAGTAAGTTCCACTTCACTGGAACTTGGATGAATTATTTTTTTTAATATATTATTATATATATTTATATATATAAAATATATTTTATATATGTTTTTATATATTTTTTATATATTGTTATATTCAGTTGCTAATATTTTGTTGGATTTTGCATCTTTTTCATCAGAAGTATAGCCTGCAATTTTCTTTTTTGGCAGTATCTTTATCTGTTTTTGTATGAGGGTAATGCTGGCCTCATAAAATTAACTTGGAAACATTTTTTCCTCTCCTAATTTTAACAGTTTGAGAATAGGCAACAACTTTTCTAGAAATGTTTGGTAAAAACCACTTTTGAAGCCATCTGGTCCTGGACTTGGTTTGTTAGAAATTTTTTCATTACTAATTCAATTTCATTGTTAGTAATTGGTCTATTCAAGTTTTCTATTTCTTCCCAATTCATTTTGGGGCGTCTATATGTTTCTGGGAATTTATCTATTCCTCTTAGTTTGGCCATTTTCTTGGCATATATTTTTTCATAATATTTTCTTACAATTATTTTTGTAGGAAATTTTCAATTTCTACAATTCTTTTTATTTCTGTGACATCAGTTGTTGTTTCTTATCTTTATTTCTGATTTTATTTTCTTTTTTGTTGTTTCTCATCTTTATTTCTGATTTTGTTTATTTTATTTTCTTTTTTAAAAGATTGTATTTATTTATTTGAAAGAGAGATCATGGGAAAGAGAGCAAGAGTGGAAAGGAGGGGCAGAGGGAGACGGAAAAGCAGACTCCCTGCTGATCTGGGAGCCCAATGCAGGACTTGATCTCAGGTCCCAGGATCATGACCAGAGCTGACGGCAGACACTTTTAACTTCTGAGCCACCCAAGCACCCAGATCTTTATTTGTAGTGTCATTTGCAAATATCTTCTCCCATTCAATGGTTTATGTCTTGGTTTTGGTGACTGTTTCCTTTGCTGTGAAGAAGTTTTTCGTCTTGATGAAGTCCCAAAATTTCATTTTTGGTTTTGTTTCCCTTGCCTTTAGTGATGTGTCTTGCAAGAAGTTGCTGTGGTTGGTGTTGAAGAGGTTACTGCCTATGTTCTCCTTTAGGATTTTGATGGATTCCTGTTTCACAGTGAGGTCTTTCATCCATTTTGAGCTTATCTTTATGTATAGTATAAGAGAATCTCATTCTCTGCATGTGGCTGTCCAATTTTCCCAACATCATTTATTGACGAGTCTGTCTTTTTTCCATTGGATATTCTCTCCTGCTTTGTCAAAGACTAATCAACCATAGAGTTGAGGGTCCACATCTGGGCTCTCTGTTCTGTTCCATTGATCTATGCATCTGTTTTTGTTCCAGTACCATGCTGTATTGATCACTGCTTTCTAATAGAGCTTGAAGTCGGACATTCCCCTGGCTTTTCAAGGTCTTTTCTGGTTCCATACAGATTTTAGGATTGTTCCAGCTCTGTGAAAAATGTCAATGGTATTTTGATAGGGATTGCAGTGAATTTGTATATTGCTCTGGGTAACATAGACATTTTAACAATGTTTATTCTTCCAATCCATGAGCAAGGAATATTTGTCCATCTCTTTGTGTCTTCATCCATTTATTTCATAAGTGTTCTGTAGTTTCTAGAGTATAAATTCTTTACCTCTTTGGTTATGTTTATTTCTGGGTATCTGGTGGCTTTTGGTGCAATTGTAAATGGAACTGATTCCTTAATTTCTCTTTCTTCCATTACATTGTTAGTGTATAGAAATGCAACTGATTTCTGTGCACCGATTTTGTATCCTTCCAAGTTGCTGAATTCCTGTATGAGTTCTAGCAGTTTTAAGGTAGAGCCTTTTGGGTTTTCCACATAGAGTATCATGTCATCTCTGAAGAGTTAGAGTTTGACTTCTTTTCCAATCTGAATAACTTTTATTTATTTTTGTTGTCTGATTGCTGAAGCCAGGACTTCTAGAGTTGTGTTGAACAACAGTAGTGAGAGTTGACTTCCCTGTCGTGCTCCTGACTTTAAGTTTTTCCTCATTGATAATGATATTCACTGTGGAATTTTCATAGATGGCTTTTATGATATTGAGGTATGTTCCCTCTATCTCTAAACTTTGAAGAGTTTTAATCAAGAAAGGATTGTATTTTGTCAAATGTTGTATTTTGTCTAATGTTTTTCCTGCATCAGTTGAGAGGGCCATATGATTCTTTTCTTTGCTTTGCTTTGCTTTGCTTTGCTTTTCCTTTCTTTTCTTTTCTTTTATTAATGTGATCTATCGTGTTGATTGATTTGCAAAGGTTGAACCCCCCCTTTCCTCCCAGAAACAAATACTACTTGGTCCTGGTGAATAATCCTTTCAATGTACTGTTGGAGCATCTCGGCTAATATTTTGGTGAGTATTTTGCATCCATGTTCATCAGGGATATTGGTCTGTAATTCTCCTTTTAGAGGGGTCTTTGTCTGATTTGGGGATCAAGGTAATGCTGACATCATAAAACAAATTTGGAAGTTTTCCTTTCATATTTATTTTTTGAAAGAACTTCAGTAAAATAGGTATTAATTCCTCTTTATTGTTTTTATTTTATTTTATTTTTTCAGTGTTCCAAGATTCATTGTTTATGCACCACACCCAATGCTCCATGCAATATGTGCCCTCCTTAGAATTCCCCTAGGAAGCCATCTGGTCCTGGACATTTGTTTGCTGGGATGGTTTTTTTGTTTTGTTTTGTTTTGTTTTTTGTTTATTTATTTTTTTGTTTTGTTTTGTTTTATTATTACCTCTTCAATTTCCTTGTGGTTATTGGTCTGTTTCAGATTTTCTATTTCCTCTTGTTTTAGTCTTGGTAGTTTATGATTTTCCAGGAAAGTCTCAATTTCTTCCAGATTACCTAATTTGTTGGCATATACTTGCTCATAATATATTCTTTAAAAATGTCTGTATTTCCTTGGTATTGGTCATGATCTTTCCCCTTTTATTAATTTAGATCCTTTCTCTTTTCTTTTGGATAAGTCTGGTCAAAGAATTATAAATCTTACTAATTCGTTCAAAGAACCAGCTTCTAGTTCTATTCAACTGTTTTACCATTCTTCTGGTTTCTATTTCATTGATTTCTGTTCTTTCTTATTTCCCTTCTCCTGCTTAGTTTAGGCTGTATTTATTGCTCTTTCTCCAGATCCTTTAGGTGTAAGGTTAGCTTGTGTTTTGAGGTTTTTATAATTTCTTGAGAGAGGCTTGTATTGCAATGTATTTCCCACTTAGGACCACCTTTGCTGTATCCCAGAGGTTTTGAACCAATGTGTTTCAAACCTCATTAGTTTCCATGATCTTTTTTTTTTTTTTTAGGTGCCTTAACTTCCTTGTTGACCCATTCATTCTTTAACAGGATGGTCTTTAACCTCCAAGTGTTTGAGTTCCTTCCAAGTTTCCTCTTGTGATTGAGTTCCAGTTCTAAAGGATTGTGACCTGAAAATGTGCAGGGAATAATCTCAATCTTTTGGTATTTGTTGACCTGATTTGTGACCCAGTACATGATCTATCCTAGAGGAAGTTCCATGTGTACTCAAGAAGAATGAGCATTCTGTTGTTTTAGAATGGAATTTTCTATATATATCTGTGAAGTCCATCTGGTCATGTGTCATTCAAAGCTCCTCTTTCATTGTTTTACTTCTGCTTAGAGGATCTGTCCATTGCTGTGAATGGGGTGTTGAAGTTCCCTACCATTAATGTATTATTATCAATGTGTTTCTTCATTTTGGTTATTAATTGGTTTATATAATTGGCTGTTCCCATGTTGGGGGAAGAAATGTTTATAATTGTTAGATACATTTTTTTATAGACCCCTAAGTATGAAATTGTGTCCCTCTTCATCTCTTACTACAATCTTTGGTTTAAAATCCAATTTATCTTATAGAAAGATTGTTACTCCAGCTTTCTTTTGAGGTCCACTAGTGTGGTAAATCATTCTCCACCCCCGCACTTTTAGTTTGGAGGTGTCTTTAGGTCTAAAATGAGACTCTTCTAGACATCATATGGATGGTCCTTGCTTTTTTATCCAATCTGATACCCTGTGATTTTTGATTGGAGCATTTAGCCCATTTACATTCAAAATAACTCTTGAAAAGATCTGAATTTAGTGTCATTGTATTGTGCATAAAGTCCTTGTTTCTGTAGGTTGTCTCTGTTTCTTTCTGACCTATGTTATTCTTGGGGTCTCTCTTTGCTTACAGTATCCTCATTAATATTTCTTGCAGGGCTGGTTTGGTGGTCACATATTCCTTCATTTTCTGTCTGTCCTGGAAGCTCTTTATCTTTCCATCCATTCTGAATGACAGCCTTGCTGGGTAAAGTATTTTTGGCTGCATGTTCTTCTCATTTAGAACCATGAATGTATCATGCTGGCCTACCAGGTCTCTGTAGGTAGGTCTGATGTTATTCTGACGTTCTTACTTCTGTGACTTAGGAAGGTCTTGTCTCAAGCTGCTTTCATGGAATTGAAACTTAAGAATTACAACTTAGAGAAAGAGCCAACAATTCTGGTCCATATGAGAAGCATGGAGAAGTCCCATGACTTCCTCTCCCACTTCCTATACATTTCATCTTTGCCACCTTTCTCATCTCAACATTATGTACATATGTGCTCATGTGCAGGGTGGGAGACTATACTTGTTATCTCTGGATGCTCTCCTACCCTGGGCCCCCTCTCTTGGCCCCTAAGCAAATCAGAACTATATCTCTGTCCCCTAGTTCAACCCAAATAAGTTGCTGCATTAACAAACTGATAGAAACAACAACAAAAGTCATAATGAAATCAGGAAAGCAAAATTTTCAGGCTACAGACAGGGAAGACCTTTTCTTCCCCACTACCCAACACTCAAAATGTCCCTTCTGTATGCTCAGGGTTTGAGTGGTTTGTTCAGTTACTTAATGAAACCAAGAGTAACTGAAGTCTAGAGATGTATGTCTCCATTCACACTGCCATGGGGGTCATCAGCCACAAAAGTTCCAATTTCTTTTTTCATGGAATCTGTCTGTGCTGATTGGCCTACCTGCTGACATTAATTTGTAACCCACAGATCTGCACTCACCACGATTCATAGTGGATGGCCTGACATATGTCAACCATCTTAGGTGCCACTTTGATTCCTGTGTTAATTCTTACACTGTAAACACAGGTCTTATTCATGGTCACTTCCATGTCACATTTCTTAGTTAACATGGTTGTTCCAGTGATATCATTGTTTAAGGGACTGTGAGGCCCCTAGCTGCAGAGCTGACTTGTGTTCCTAAGCACAAAATGATGGAATGTGCCTCATGACAAAACACTTGTATAGGTAATGCTCCCTTAGTTTCCCAATGCAGAGCTATGTGCCATGAGTTCAGTGGTAATGAGTTGACTGTGCAGTAAATCTAGGGAACGAAACAGTATATACTTGGTATCTATGAGGAGCCACTCCAGAATGTGCTGAAACAACATCTAGGATGATCTGATAACACCACAGGAAAGGAGAAGTGGGACTATGTTCTTGGATTTATGAAATGATGACCATTCTTGTTTGTTTATTCTTAAAAGCATCCTGGGAAGCAAGCTGGGGGGCTGAAACCAAAGACAATGGCAATCTTAGTACCAAAGCTGGGGAATGTTACACAATTCTGCACTGGAATTTCAGTATAGGGAAATATGCCATAAAATGAGTTATTTACAAATACTTATATGTATTAAAGACACAGTCTTTAAACAGAAACACAGGATACCAAGATGGGTATTAATCCTGTGGCAAGTGTTGTGAACAGAGGCTCCCAGGAACTCAAATCCACTTTCCCCCAGTGAGCAATGGCTCACTGTCAGTGACTCTGAGCCCTCAGCGACTGTAAATAGCAGCTGTGAATGAAAGGAGGCACTGTATGCATGCTCCCTGCTGGATCCCCATTTGATCCTGACCACAACACTCTTTTTTTTTTTTCCAATTTATTTATTTTCAGAAAAACAGTATTCATTATTTTTTCACCACTCTTGTTCTCTTTCCTGGAGCGTCTCTTTTCCCTTTAGAAACACACTTGTACTGCTACCTCTTAGACATCACATTGTAGCACCTGTGAATCCACTGCTGATTTTACGAAAACTCAAACTGTGTCTTGGACCATGAACAAGACACATGTTTATAATGAAGTTTCAGCTGAGGCCAAGACCCCATGTTTCTAACAAGCCCCAGGCTGACAACTCTGCTGCTGTCCCTTACCCCCACAAACTTCAAGGGCCTGCATCCTGCCATCCTCTTTTAATTCAGAATACGTAAAGCAACAGGTCCACTCTAATAGGTGTCTGTAGTTAAATAAGAGGAATGGTCACAGGCAAAACTTGTTTCTCCTTAGGGGTCTGAGGATTTTATAAAAAAAATAGGGAATATGTAAAGTCTTTGGTCAAATGAGAAGACTTTTAGAAAAATAGAACCAAACATCTCAATCCACTACAAACATGTCGGGAAGTAAAACAGAAAGAAAAACCTATACTTGGCATAAATTAACCCAGATTTTCATTCTATATATGTGAGACACCTTGCTAAGATATAAATATTATAAAATTGACTTTGCTCTCTAGAAGCTTAATTAGAAAGGGAAAAGGTACCTAACAAGGGTCAAAAAGGAATGGCTGTCTGGAGTTAAATTGCTAAAGCGCAGGTTAAAATAGAGGAATTCTGCTCCAGTAGAGATGATTTCCAATCATGAATTAGGGATCTTCCTGGAGGAAGTGACATATGATGCCTGGGTGTTGCTGGGACTTCATTTTACTCTGAGTTCGATATTGAGATGTATTTTCCAGAGCCAAGTGGGAACAACAACAACAAAAAAGCTAATTTACACTTAGCTTATATTGACAACTGATCATTAAGCAGAGCTGAAACAAAAACTTGCACACAGAGAGTTAAGGACATCACCGCTGAGCTGGGTTTAGGCAAATACTGGAGCAAGGGCTGCTGGGATCTCACTCAAAAGGGAAGCCACTACACTGATGTCTCCAGTGTATTTTCCTGGGAGGAATGAGAAGGAAGTCCCTCTGTAGCAGGTGAAGATGAGGACTACAGGTTGGAAGGGCACTGGGAGCAGGAGGGCTGAGGACAGAAGGAAAAGTGGGGGACACCTGGGAAAGAGCAGCAAGGTGGCTCCAGAGACTTACCAGCACTTTCAGAGTCACAACACCAGAACTGCCACAAGCATCAGGGGCACTATCACCATTAGGAAGACCAAGTTGGTCAGGTGTCTTGGGGCCAAGAAGTGGGGCTGCTCTGTGGATTTGATGCACAGAAGGTGTAATTTCTCACCTACCCCAGGTTGAGCCACACCTCCTAGGTCCTCTCCGCTTGTGTCACTCTCTACCTCACCAACCACACTTCCCTCACTTTCTTCTCTCATCCCTCCTCTGAGATGGGCCCTTCATCCAACACTTTGCATCCTCCCACATATGTAAGACCTTGACACTTAGCTCTTTTTTTTTTTAGATTTATTTATTTATCTATTTGAGAGAGACAGAGGAGTGAAAAGAAGCAGACTCCCCACTGAGCAGAGAGCCTGGCATAGGGCTCAATCCCAGGACCCAAAGATCATGACCTGAGCTAAAAGTTGATACTTAACCAACTGAGCCACCCAGGTGCTCCAACCTCAGCTCTTCTATTTCTTAAGTTACTGATTTTTATGCCTCTTGGCCTAGAGTCCCTAGAATCCCCAATTTTTCTTCTGGCTCTCCTGCTTTACTGGAGGACCAATGACCCCCTTTCCCAGCTGGGCCCCAGTTCTTTCTCACCCCAGTAAAGGACCATATCTTGGCCTCCTAGACTGTTGTATCCCACCAGGCATGACAGGCTAGCTGCATCCCTGGCTTTCACATCCAAGGACACCTGAGGATACCATGTCCCATCATCATGGAGCAGGACATCACCTTGCTGGGTTCCCTCTTGTTCCTGCTCACTCTGCATCCACGTCACCCACACAGGCTTTGGGTAGAAGCCAGATACATGGCCCACCAGAAGCAGATGGCCAGGACGAGGACTGGGGCCAGTGGACAGCCAGGCTGTTGGCCTTACTGCAGAAAAAGGAGAGGAATTCACAGACTAAGAAGGTGGATCTTCACATTACTTTAGATAACACATCTTTCTACCTCCAGAAACATGTTACCAACATCTCCCTTTCCTTTGATTCCTTTTACTCTGAAATTCAGAGAATGATGCATACTTATAATTGCAGAATGCTTGGAGGGAGGGAGCAGGACTGACCTTGTCACTGCAGATCTGTCTTCCCTGCATGAAGACCCAGCAGGAAGCTGGGGCAGAAGGCAATGATGTGTGTGTGTGTGTGTGTGTGTGTGTGTTCTTAAGTTGATCACATGGTACTGATTTAAATGTTGGCAGACCTGTTGAGCTCTACTTCCTGGAAGAGAGCCATGAAAGTTATGGGCAGAGAATAGGGAAGGAGTCAGCCTGAAAGCTGGGATAAAAAACAATCTAGTTTGAAGGGAGTACAGTGGGTACAGGGAACATGTAGATAGAATTCACTGATATGACTGAAAGGGGAGAAAAACACACAGTTCAAGGAGATAGTCATAGAGTGAAGGAGTAGAAGGTGCCTGGTTGGAGGCCAGAGAAAGGGGTAGTCATGAGAGACACTAGTGTGAGATAGGAGAGCAAAGTCTGTGATCAATGAGAGGGATGGAAAGTAGCAGAATATGTGAAGTTATTCAAGACTCTTCATCTGGCTTATACCCCTGGCATGCAGTTTTACAATGGGAAGACATGAGGTACAGAAGCAGTGAAGGTCCGCACAAAGAGGAGGAACTCAAGGAGACACACACACATGTACATCCCACCCTGGAGGGAACTGAGCTCACAGTCAAGTTGCCATTCTCAGAGATGGTCCTGAAATATCAGAGGAAATGTAATCAATTTTATCCATTAGATATCTAATGACCTTTCCTGTTCCATCAGGTCCTCCTTCCTTACGTTGCCTTTGGACTGCAAGAAAGTGAAAGTCACAGAGTCACTGTCCAGCCATGAGTCTGCAGTTCATCCAGCCAAGCTGAGGCAAGATTTTGAATTCAGGAACCATTGTAAAAATATGTGGTCAGCACGCAGCAACTGGGTGTGGTGCAAAACAATGAATACTGTTATGCTGAAAAGAAATTTTAAAAAAAATTTTAAAAAGCTGATAAAATAATCTAACCAAAAAAAAAAAAAAAAAAAAGATGTGGTCAGGATGACTTGAAAGGAGATTGGCTCCTGGAATTCTGTGGCAAAAAGACAGATTGACTGAAGAGGACGGCATGGGAAGGAGACAGAATATAGCAGGTGCCAGGGATGGGAAGATAAATCTGGAGGACAGGGAAGCCATAGCTATCTCAGGAGACATGTGCTGCCCCATAGCCCTAAGCTTTATACCCATCCTTCAGAAGAGCAGAGGGCTGTAGGGTCAGGGATGCTCAGGAAGGAGCCAGGCTGGCAAGCTCCTTCCCCAGGTATGTGCTGAGGAACATACATTATGGATGTGCACATGCTCATGAACACACACACAGACACAAACACACTCATTCAAACTTACACACAGTACACACTCTTACACAAATATATACAAATACAGAATGTATACAGAATATATACAAACAAGGATAGAGACACAGAGTCACACATACTCACACAAACACATATTAAAACATATGCATAAAGACACATAAGACATGTACATACATCACAAATAGACATAGACACACACACTGGAAGACATACCCACAGACATACACACATATACACATTTAAACACACTTATAGACACACAAGGACATGTACTCACATCACACACACACACACACACATACCCAGAGTGGTATATGCACAAACACTCTTGCACCCACTGGGCAGGGCCAGGGTTCTCACCATCTTCACTATCATCACCTGGGAGAACCACCAGCAACACAAGTTGCAGGAACAGCATTGTCTTTGCAGATGTTCTTTCTGTCTCCTACAAAGTTGGTCTTTGATGGTCGTTCTAACAAACCTACCCCACACACAGACCTCTCTTCTGACTTCCTTCTCCACACACTAGCCTTCCCTGAGTCTCTGCGACAATGCAAATGTGCTTCTCCCTTAACCCTGGACACCTACTCAGACTCTCTTCCCCTCTTGGTCTGACTCCTGGCTTCCAGCTTCTCCTTGTCACCAGCTTCCATTCTGCTCCCTCTCCCTTAATTCAGATGTTACAGGGCCAGTACTGTATGATATGGAAAAGTCACCCCACCTCTCATGCCTTTTCTTTTTACCCAAACAGTAATCCATGAAAATGTGTGGCTCCCCAGCTCCTAGTCCTGGACCCTGCTGTCACTGGGTCTCTCCTGCCCTTGTGACACCCCCCATGTATTTCCTTCCCTATCTCATCCCTCAGCTCAGCTCATTCACATCTCTGACTTCTCACTGCTTAAATTAAATCCAAAATCAGCCAGGTAAATTTGATGATTGAATTGGCTTTATTAAGTGATTCAACAATTGGACAATACCCCAGCTGCCAAATAAAGGCAAGCTCCTAGGTGCAAATGGGAGTTTTTAATAGGAAAGAAGTTGGTGAAAGAAAAGAAAGGAATTTTTCAGGGAAGGTCACCTTGGGAGAGGAAAGGGTCTTACCATGCAAATGACCACCCCTCCTTGAGTTATGGAGAGGCCCATGACAGACTACCTCACTGGTGTTGACCAGAAAATTCCTCACTGATGTGTGAAGACTTACATTTCTGGGTGAGCTTAGAACCACAATTAGGTTAGAGATTAATCATGGTTTGAGGACTTGGAATGTTGAGATGCTATTTTGGGCCATGCATTTCTTTTTAATAGTTGATTTATTTGTTTGTCCAGATTTCCCCTGATTGCCTTCAACCACCAGTCTGCCATTATTCTTAGGGAAAACCAGAAGCTATCACAGTGACCACAGGACACAGAAACATCTGAGTAATATCCCTTCCATCTGACTTGCATTAAATGTATATCACTCATCAAATGGTCTCTTGGCACCTGCTTGGATTCAAGCACTATGCTACACTGATGAAAATACAGTGTTCACAGTACAACCACTTTATTCAGGAGCTTTAGTCTACATATGAAGAAAAACACATAAGACAAGAACTATACATTTTAGTTTGCTGAGTTAGTTTTTCTTTGGTATTTTTTAAAATTCCACTATAGTGAACATACCATAATAGGTAGTTTCAGATGTATAATATAGTGATTCAGCAATTGAATACATTACTTAATGCTCATGAACATAAATGTAATCCTAATCCCCTTCACCCGTTTACCCTGCTTCCCCAACCCACCTCCTCTCTTGGAACCAGCAGTGTGTTCTCCATAAATAAGAGTCTGCTTTTTCCTTTCTCTCTTTTTGCTTTGTTCTCTTTGTTTCTTAAATTCCAGATAAGAGTGAGACCATAAGGGATTTGTCTTTCTCTGGCTTACTTATTTCACTTCCCAACATATTCTTAGCTCCATTCATGTTGTTACAAATGACAAGATTTCAATCATATTCATGGCTGAATAATATTTCATTGTGTGTACATGCCACACCTTTTTTCTTTGTTTATCTATATATGGACACTTGGGCTGTTTCCATACATTGGCTGTTGTAAATAATGCTGCTGTACACATCAGAGTGCATATATCTTTTCATTTTAGTGTTTTTGCATTCTTTGGGTAAATATCCAATAATACAATTACTGGGTCATATGGTAATTCTGTTTTCGATGTTTTGAGGAAACTTCATGCTCTTTTCTACAGAGGCTGCCCCAGTTTGCATTCCCACCAGCAGTGCTCAAGGGTTCTTTTTCTCCACATCCTCCCCAACACATGTTTCTTGTGTGTGTGTGTCTGCGTGTTATGTGTGTGTGTATGTTAATTCAATCAATGTGACAGGTGTGAGGTGATATCTCACCATGGTTTTGATTTGAATTTCCCTGATGATGAGTCATGTTAGGCATGTTTTCATGTGTCTTTGGCCACATGGATGTCTTCTTTGGAGAGCTGTCTGTTCATGTCTTCTATCCTTTTTTTAATTGGATTATTTGTTTCATTAGGTGTTGACTTGTACAAGTTCTTAATATGTATTGGATATAAACCCTTTATCAAATAGATTCTCTAAATTCGTTAAATAGCTTCTCCCTGTCCTTAGGTTGCCTTTTAGTATTGTTGATTATTTCCCTGGCTGTTTAGAAGCTTTTATTTTGACATAGTCCCAATAGTTTATTTCCGCTTTGTTCCCCTTACCTCTGGAGGCATATCTAGGAAGTCTGGACACATATCTAGGAAGAAGTTACTGTGGCCAGTGTCAGAGACCTCACTGCCTGTGCCCTCTTCTAGGATGTTTATGTAATTTCAGATCTCACATCTAGGTCCTTAATCCACTTTGATTTTTCTTCTATGGTGTAAAAAAGTTGTCTTTTGCATTTAGCTGTCCAGTTTTGCCAACATGATTTGTTGAAGAAATTTTCTATTTCCCATTGCATATTCTTGCCTCCTTTGTCAATGTTTAATTGATCATAAAATTGTGGGTTTACTTCTGGGCTCTGCACTTTCTCCCATTGTGGTATGTTTGTGGTATGTGTCTATTTCGTGACAGTGCCCTACTGTTTTGATTACTACAGCTTTACTATAACTTGAAATTTGAAATTGTAAGGGATTCAGTTTTGTTATCCTTTTGCTTTTTTTTTTTTTAGAAATCTGAAAAACAATCTGAGGGTTTTGAAGGGGCACGGGGTGGGAGGTTGGGGTACCAGGTGGTGGGTATTATAGAGGGCACGGATTGCATGGAGCACTGGGTATGGTGCAAAAATAATGAATACTGTTTTTCTGAAAATAAATAAATTGAAAAAAAAATGAATACTGTTATGCTGAAAATAAAAAATAAATTAAAAAAAAAAAGAAATCCTAAAACACATGATTAACTTTTGCTATATGTCAATATACAAAAAATAATTATGCAATTTAACAATTAACAATTTAACAACATCAGATTTTTACATGTACCTGGACATTGTCAAACAAATATAGAAATAGAACAGTGTAACAAACTCGTGTCCCCTTCACCCAGCTATTCATGATGAACTGTTTCCTTTATTCTTCCCATGCTTTTCTTTTTCAAGATTGCTTTGGCCATCTGATATAAGAATCACTACCCAGCCCTGTTTTTAGGCCCATTGGCATGAAAGATGCTTCTCCATCCCTTCACTTTTAGTCTGGATATATCTTTGGGTTCAAAATGGGTTTCTTATAGACAACAAATGGATGGGTCCTGTCCTTGTATCCAATCTGCAACCCTGGGCCATTTTATGGGCCCATTCAGGCCATTCACATTGAGAGTGATTATTGAGAGATACGTTTTTATTGACACTGTGCTACCTGTGAAGTCTTTGTTTCTATGGATTGTCTCCATAAGTTTCTGTTCAATGATATTCTTGGGTTTTTTCCTCTTTTATAGAACCCCCTTCAATATTTATTGTAGTGCCAGCTTGGTGGTCATATACTCTTTTAACCCTTGCTGGTCTTGGAAGCTCTTTACCTCTCCATCCATTTTGAATGTCAGTCTTTCTGGATAAAGTATTCTTAGCTGCATGTTCTTCTCATATAGTGCCCTGAATACATCTTGCCAGCCTTTTCCAGCTTACCAGGTTTCTGTGGACAGGTCTGATGTTATTCTGATGGTTTTTCCTATCTACATAAGGAATCTCTTCCCCCTAGCTGTTTTCAAGAACTCCTGTCTAAAATTATGATTCATCATTTTCACAATCAGGAGTCTCAAGGTCTTTCTAGAGTCTATGATCTTGGGGGGAGACCTTTCTGCCTCTGGAACATGAATGCTGGTTCCATTAGCCAGAGTGGAAAAATTTTCATGGAGAATTTGTTCAGCTATATCATCTAGTCTTCTTCTTTCTCCTTTCCCTCAGGGATTCCAATAAATCTGACGTTGGAATATTTCATGGTGTCATTTATTTCCCTAATTCTCTTTTCAAGGCTTCTAAGCTGTTTGTTCCAGGCTTCCTCCTGATCCTTTTTTTCTATCAGTTTGTCTTCTAGATCGCTAATTGTATATTCTGCCTCAGTTACCCTAGCTGTTAGAGAATTTAGATTAGATTGGAACTCATTGAGAGCATTGTTAACATCATCCCTGGTGGCTTTCACTTCTGCCCTAATCAATTCCATTTTGTCATTAAAGGCTTTCTCCAACCTAGCCATTGCCTGGATAATTGTTAGCCTGAATACCTTTTCGGACATACTGTATATGTCCATATCCAATAGCTCTGATGGGGAGGTCACAGTCTGTGAATTTTTCCTCTGTTGGGCATTTCTCCTCCTAGTCATTTTGGTGAGAGATGGCTGAAGGGTTGTGTAGCTGAATGTATCAACTGTGGTGCAGGCAAGGTGCACTTCAGCATGCTCCTGAGCAATCAGGAGTCCCCACCAAAAAGAAAGAAAAAAGAGAGAGAGAGAGAGAGAAAGGGAAAAAAAAGAAAAAAATTAAAAGAGAATACCCAGCCTGAATGGGCCCCAAAGGTAAGATTTATAAAGTATACAAACAAAAAGACTGAAAAAAATAAATGACAGGAAAAAAAAAAAAAAGAACCCAGCCAAAATGAACCCCTAGTAGATTTATATACTACCAGAACAAAAACAAATACACAGAAACACTGACAGAAGAAAAAGATGGGGAGGTTATAAATTCTCAATGTGGGCGAGGAAGGTTATTTTGATTCTTCCTGGATGTATCTTTATTAAAGCACTCAACTTTCCTGAGAAAAGGGGGATTAAAACTGGTGTATATATATAGGAGTAGCATTGATTGGGGAAAGGGGACTACCTTGAAGCTTATCTCTATATGAATATTAAATAAATAAATAATAGAAAAGCAAAAGAAAAACACAGGTATATGTATCAAAAAAGTTCAAGTTAAAAGGTTATTATGGAATTTGTTGTACTGAACATCTCATTGTGATGGTAAATAGGTTAAAAATTATTTTAAAAATTGAAAAGAACAAGAATAGTGAGAAAGAATTAAAAATAAAAGTTGTATTTATAAAGTAGTGGTGGTTGTCCTCTTGTTTTTTTTGTTTGTTTTTTTTGTTTTTTTGTATGTGTTTTTTTGGCTGGCTTTCTGGGAAGGCGCGTGCCACATGGTTTTTCAAGCAGTCTTCCTAGAGTTGAAGGAAGGCTTCAACTTCCTTCAAGGAGGCTGTCCTCTATCAAGGGGCTGGGCTCTGAGTAAATGGTCTTTCAGGCTCTTGTTCTCTGGAGGTTTTTGTTTGTTTGTTTGTTTCCTTTTTCTCTCTCCTCTTGGCAGCTTTTGGCGGTTCTTTGGAGGTTTAGAGGAAAGCAAACTGCACCCAGACCCCGTCTCAGAGAGAAGCCTCAGTCTATTCCCCTCTGGGTGCTCCAGTACACATAAATTTACCCTCTGCAGCCGGCAGACCACATTCCCAGTCATGGTCTCAGGGGTCACAGGAACTCCCGCTTGTACCCAAAACCAAGAGAAATACTAGTCCAGAGCTGGTTTCCAGCGGCTGCCTCTGCCATAGCTGTCTGGGAAGGTCCAGACCACCAGAGAGGTCCCAACCTGAGATAGCATACTGAGATTTTCACGCTGGCCCTGGCTGGGAGTGTTCAGAATCTTCCAGTCCTAGAGAGCATCAGCTAGTGCCTGCATGGCCCTCTCTCAGGGGAGGGTGCGGACCATGACTCTGACCCCGGTCCCGCAGCACGCGTGCAGAGTGCAAAAGACTGTGGTTCTAGAAAGTGCCAGCTGGCATCCATGCCAGACTCACTCACTTGTGCCACCACCCAGATGCTCTCACATGCCCTGGCAGCTCAAGGACCAATGCCTGACTTCTTAGCTTCACTCTTTCTGGCTCAGCGCCAACAGTGGCTATCCTGGGTCCTGGGTCCATGGGCTTAAGCCCATGTCCCTAACCGCCTGATTCCACCAATTTCCCCTTAAGATCTTTGCTCTTTTTGAGTGCTTTCAACCATACTCTAAGTTTCTTTTCCCCAATCACAGGGCACTCTCATATTGGGGTATTACTTTCCAATGGGTCACTTCTGGTGACTCCCTCCCCCTTTTGTTTATCTTCCAGTATCAGTCCAGTATTCCCACTCTGCTTTACCTGTCCACTGGTGTCTTCTGCCCCCATAGAGACCCAGAAATGTATAAGCCTAATCTCAGGCTGATTTCATGGGTGATCAGAGTTCTTTGGTAGAAATCAGCTCACTTTAGGGGACTGGTTGAAACAGCGCCTCCTACTTTTCTGTCATCTTGTCTCCCCCTCTGAAGGCAGATTCTTAACCAACTGAGCCACCCAGTCACCATCTTTTTTGCCCCCTTTCTCTCTCTTTGGCATCTGTGATTTACCATACAAATATTTTTATGCTTTATTGTGTTGGTAAGCTCCCTAAGTCTATTTTCCTTTTTTTTTTTTTCCCTCTCTCTCCTGCTTGATTGCTTTCTATACCCTCTCTTCCTGGTCATTGATCAGTTTTTCTGCTTCACGTATTCTTCTAGTCATTCCACATAGGGTATTTTTAATTTCAGTGTATTTTTAATTGCAGTTATTGAGTTCTTCATCGATGATTGGTATTTTTTTTAATGTTTTCTCTTTCCCTATTGTTTGTCTCACTGAGGTCTTCTACTCTTTTCTTGTCTAGTGAGTAACTTTATGACTGTTACTTTAAATTCTCTATCAGGCCTATTAGTTACCTCCTTTTCACTTAGCTCTCTTACTGTGAATTTATCCTGTTCTTGTATTTGGGACATATTTGCCTGTGTCCTCATTTCATCTGAATCTCTATTCTCTTTCTGTATGTTAGGAAACTTATCTATACCTTCTGATCTTAAAAGTCATGGTCTTAAGAAGAGTTGCTGTAGTGGCCTGCAGTGCAGTGTCCTCTATTCACCAGAGCCTGACACTTAAGGATTATCACCTATGCGTGCTGCATATCTGCTGTAGAAGCTGATCCAATTTTTGCTTTAGTCCAATAACTGCAATGGCTGTCCTTGATGGTTCTTGACCGGAACCTTGACTGTTCTGTTTGAGTTTTGTCTCTGTCTTTTTAGTGGGCCATTTAGCAGCCTCCTTGGCTTTAAGTTGTGTCAGACTGAGCATTTTCCAAAGGTGAAGTAGCACTGAACCACAGGATGCATTCCCTCTGTTGTCCTCTGAGAAGATTTCATTGGTGGGAGGGCCCTGCATCAGAACAGATGTCTACCCCACTTCTGAGGCTGCAGTCAGGATGTTCTATGTAATCATCTTTCCCTCTCCCCAGCACAAAACTCACTTTTCAGTAGTGTGCCCATGTCAGGTATGCTTGGCCAATGCCAGGTTTATGGTACCACTTTGATTAGGCTTCGGCCAAGACCTTATCAGAGGAGAGAGATCTACTGGAGAGCATGGAGGTGGAAGAACAGTGTTAGCAAGGTTTCCACAGGTTTGCTGTTGGAGCAGCCTGCATTCAATGGGATGCAAATAGGCTAGGTTTAGAGAACAGATCCACAGAAGCACACTGGGATAGCATGCACAGTGTGAACAGGTTTGCACAGGTATGCTATGGGAGGGAAACTGAGCAGAAGGCCTAATTGGAGGGAGTATGCCTGCAGGGGAACATGGGTGTGTGGCATGCTGACAACAAGTGAGTTAGTGAGAGTTAGATCTACATGGGTTCCCATGTAGTGTCTGTGTGTTCATGCTTGGGGGAAAGGAGGGAAATGGCACCTGACAGCATCTTTATTCCTGGGGGACACCCCCAACAATCTCTGCCCCTTTGGAGTATGCCACGAGATTAAGAAATAACTCTCTCTCCTGTAGCCCCAGGCATATTTCAAACTGTGGCTTCTATACTATAACTCTGTGGTGTTGTTTTTTATGCTGCTTCTTTAAGAGTGTGGGGACTCAATTTCCTCCTGACATCATGGCTCTCTCAGAGCTGAGCCTGACATTTTTTTGTGTTCCAGGTGTTAAGTTCCGTGGTTCATAAGGACTCCAGAAACCATGATTTTCAAAACCAAATATTACGGGAATTTATCTTCCCCAGTGGGCTCCCTGATGTGAATCTGTTTCTATCCCTTCTCTGTGGCTGCTGTGTCCCTTCCATCTGTGGACATTGTGTGGGTCCCTTTAGCTCCCTACTCCAACCCCACACATCCTGCCCTGTTCAGTACAGTCTCTTCTCTACATTTAGCTGTGGAGAGTTAGTTCTGCCAGTCTCCAGGTCAATATCTGGGTTATTTACACTGATATGGGTGTTATATAGTTGGAAGTGGTGGATCCTGGGGCCTTTCTACAGCACCATTTTCCCCAGAACTTTGTGTGCTGAGTTCTATTATAATGTACAGGCTCTGCCTAACAACATGACTATTTGAAATAATATTTTCTAAAAGTGACCCTTAACTGATATTTCCCCACTCAGAATTATGACTTAATTCATTGCCTTCCTCAGGTTCATGGCCCATCTAAACCTGCGGACATTTTGGATGACCCCTCTTTCATTGCACCCAGTCTTCTTTCCCCTCCCTTAGAAGATCCAGAGGTTCCTCTAGATCCTACTAATGCCCTAGGGGTCCCTGCCATTGCCACTACCATTCCACCACTCTACCAAAGCCCCTTCCACCCATTCCATTACTGGTCTGGCACCAGTTACAAGCCTAAGGATCTGACTTCTGTTTTTCCACAAAATCTCATGCCCCTCTGTGAGGTAGAGGATTGTGATGCAGGAACATTAGGGTTCATGTCCCCTTTCTAATGTCTGATCTGTCTCAGAAACAAATCTTGGCTCCTATAGGCCAGATCCTTCCCACAGCTGTTTTTTATTTCATCAGGCAAGACCTTCATATCATCTTTATATGTGCTGCACCCATGAAGGAAATACCCATAGCTGGTCTTTGACTCAGAGCTGGGCTAGTGAGATCCACACCATACCCATGGTTGTGCTTTGGTGCTGGCACAGGCAGTCCCAATCCCAACCCTCGATGGTATTATCAGGAAAATGACCCTTGTAAAATTATTCAAGATTACATGAATATTTGCCTGATTGAGGGTATGCAAAAAATTCATAAAACCTATAAATTGTATAAAACATAAAGAAATGACACAAGGCCAAAATGAAAATCCCACCTAATTTCATTCTTGCTTAGCAGAGACCATGAGAATGTTCAAAAACCTAGATCCTGAAGGCCAAAAGGGCATGGCAATATTAGCAATGCATTTTATCAGCCAGTCCTCCTCTGATATCAGACAAAGTCTTCAGAAGCTTGATAAGATGTCTCAGACCACAACCCCACACTTACAGATACGGCTTTCAAGGTCTACAAAAATGAGAGTAAAAGGGACCATGAGTTCCCTTTTTTAGCCTGAGTGCTAAAAGGTAACAGAGAGACAAGGGGCAGGCCCAATATAAGGCTACAGCTATTGTCAGCTCCTTGCCCTTCTCTGGGTCCATTCAGAAGTAACTATTAAAGGTACATTAAAGGTACAAGCCACTAAGCCTCCCTGTGTCCCAGGGGCACCCCAAGCCTATTTCTGACGTTGCTAACCAGGACATTTGTCCCAGGAGTGTCAAACGCTCCCTTCATAGGATCTTGTCTGGTGTGCAAACAACCAAGATGCTGGAAATGGGAATAACCCTTCTTCTCACATGCAGGAGATTCATCCCAAGCCCAAAACATTCAGGCCCAGTCCATCCCAGGTCATTGGTGCCCTCACACCAAGGCTATCTGGGGAAATAGAAGCCCAAAAACTCTATACCTTGATTGTGAGGAGTCCAATGGAACCGGAGAGGATGATCGCCTCTCTTTTGACTGTCAGGGCCCAGGACTGTGCAGGATCCCATGTTCTCCATAACTATGGCAAAGCCTTGGGTAACGTTGGATGTGGCATGAGAAAAAATTGAATTTATACTATAAATGGGAGCCACTTAATTTATTCATATAAAATACCCACGCGTTGCCTTCCAGTACATGACCCTTGTCACCAGGAAAGATGAGCACACAAAGCAGGGACCTTTTACTTCCCCTGTATTTTTTTTTTTTTTTGGAGGCCTGTAACAATACCTTTACCCACTTCTTTCCTGTTTTACCTGATTGCCCAACTCAATTTCTGGAAAGGGACATAATGACAAAGGTACCACCTAATCTTTGTCTTTTTGAGATTGACCGCCCCCTGCTAGCACTTTTGTTCTCTGAGCCCTCCACCAAGTACAACTGCAAGCCAGTGGGATATCTACATCTGTTATTCAAAGGATTCTGGGAGGATGCAAACCCAGAGGCCTAGAGGCACAAGAATCTGCCCATTTCAATCTCCACTTTCTTGCACTGAATCATTCTATAATATCTCAGAAAAACTCCCTAAATATTTTCCTCCCAAAACTGTCATGATTTCTCCTTCTTGTTTCCAAGACTTCTTTCTTGACATTTTTTTTCAGGGTGACCTCTCCAGGTTTACCTGGTCAAAAATCCTAATGTACGTCGACCTCCTCCACTTTTATGTCCTGCTCTCATAATACAATCAATACCCCTTTGGTGGTTATCTTTGTCCTTCTCATTGTAAACTTCTTTTGGCTTCCTCTATCTAGGATGGTGCAACACAGGGATGGTTTTCCTGGGAAGAAACCTGGTCATGCCTCTCCTCGCTTCTTCCCTTCTTAGGACTCCTGTCCTTAACACTCATACTCCTATAATTATTGGTCTCTCTCTCTCTCTATTTAGCTCTTTGTTAAACTTATCTTTTCTAGAATACAACAGTTCCATATATGAATAACAGTTCAACAGGGTTTCCGGTGCATACTCTCAGAGGGTCTCCTCCCCATAATCCCATGGACCAGCTACCAAGTACTGTCACTCAAATCATCTATAAGCACATTAATATAACATCATGCCCTGGTCTACAACTGCACCAAAGCTCTGATAGACTGAGAAGTTGTGTAGGGACCTCTCTACACATATCATTCAGTAGGAAGAAGCATCCGAAGATGAGATGTCTTTATAAATTCCAAAAATTGATCATTGCCAATGTATTGGGGAATATAGGGGCCACTTGTAGGCATCCAACTTGAGCATAGAAATGATACCTGAGTAAGTTAGAAGGACTTACAGTGACCCCACATTAGGCAATTTGCCTTAAAACATGTTTAGGCCCCAGCTGACCAATGGGTTACTTACACCTGGACACAGGTACCAAAAAAGAAAAATTCCTTATGTTCCCATACCTTCTCACCACCCCCCTTAACGACAGCCCCCCACCACTGTCTCCTGGCAGACAGTGTCTGCCTCCTATCCTGCCTGCTGTTCCTTTGCAGTACGTTCAATAAACCTCTATCTCCTTTCTCTGCTTTGAGTGAATTTGTTCACCATCTGAGCCACCACCTCCCCCTGGCCAGGTCACTCCACAGTATGCAACCTCTTACTTACTGGGAACAGATGCCAGATGTTCTACAGCCAGAAAGAACAATTTCACTGAAATTATTAGCAAATGACTGAAGGCTACATGAGTTCCAGGAGCCCCCAAGAGTCAAAGACTCAGGAAATTCCCTGTATCTCTAGGCTTTTTTTTTTCCATCAACCTCACCAGGGATTACTAACAGGCTGGAATCCAGGAAACAGACTAGAGAACTGCTTTCTCAGGGTAGGAGTCTGAGACCTGAGAGGACCTGCTGCCTGGAAAGGGCAGGAAGACCACCACATACCACACAGAAGGAAGCTTAAACCCAGTGTGGAGAGGTCAGGGAACCCCATTGCCTCAGGGCATAAGTGAAACCACAATGAATCTGGGGGAAAGGGACAATGGAGGAAGGGACAGTAACACACCCTGTCCTAGACTAAGAGACTCTTTCTATGGAGGGAAAGGTGGGAACCAATCCCAAAACTGAAAAATGAAACCCCTGGCTGAGCATGAGACTGGACCAGAGCTAGTGCCCCACTCTCTGTCCCAAGCAGACTAACCAGCAGGATACCAAGAGCTGCTCTGCTGATGGAGGGACAAGTGTCTGAAGATATATCCCCATGAGGCTCTTCTTCTAAGAAAAAGAAAATCACAGGCCCAAAACAGTGTCATGTAGACCCAGTCTTCACACTAGGGCTTCACACCAAGTCTTCAAACCCAATCTAATTACAGTTTCAACTTCCACCAGAAATTCATCCTTAACCAGTCAGGCAGGAAATTTTTCTTTCTGTCAGCACCTATGAGTCTGTTACCTGGGTCCTCTCCATTCCCAAAAGACAGATGAGGTCATGTGCATGACAAGACCCTTTGCTTTCCCCTCCCTCCCGCACAAAATAGGCCTGACTCTGCAGACAATGTTCTTTTGCTAATAAGTCCCCGGCCCCTAACTCCCTCTACAAAAACCCTTCCATTTTGTACAACTTTCTGCGTGTTCACCTGTGTGTCAGATGGGGAGTTGCTTGATTCATGGCTCATTTAATAAAGCCAATTAGATTGTCACATCAACATGGTTGACTTATCAGTTCTGAAGTTAGAGTCTGAGTGACTAAGGGTTGACATCAAAAAAGGAATAAGCCTGCGGGAAGAGAATATTTATTGTATCTTAAATACCTGGACACAGGGGCGCCTGGGTGGCTCAGAGGGTTAAGCTGCTGCCTTCGGCTCAGGTCATGATCTCAGGGTCCTGGGATCAAGCCCCACATCCGGCTCTCTGCTCTGCGGGGAGTCTGCTTCCTCCTCTCTGCCTGCCTCTCTGCCTGCTTGTGATCTCTGTCTGTCAAATAAATAAATAAAATCTTAAAAAAAAAATACCTGGACACAGCTGCTTCTCATACATGTTGGAACCACTCTCAAGGTATATGCTTAATATAGAAATAGAAAAGGCTGAGTAAATGATGAATCATTGAATGAATGAATGAACAAATGCATTATGTCAGGAAGAATTCCATAGAAAATTTTTTGCATTTTGAATATATAACTGTCATCACCATAACACTTCCACCATAACTTCCTGTTTTATTACTAGCTGGGGCTGCCTGTCCTTTTGTCCCAAGGAAGACCCTGGAGTATAAATATTTGCCAGTCACTAATCAGCAGCAGACCCAGCACCTTGATTCCTGACCGGTGGTTTGTTAGATATCCATGAAAACACCTATGACAGGGATTGCTCCAGATGTCAGAGTTAACACTCAAGACAGGGGAAAGGTGTCACAAGACAAGGACATACAAAGGAAAAACAAAATTGGCAAGAAATAAGACATATTTTCAAAGAATTGAGAGGGAGGAAGAGGGAAGTGAGAAGGAATATTGTAAGGAAGAGAGACATTAGCCCAGTGTCCCCCCGAGGCCACATACACATTCATCAGAGGGGAACGTCCATCACTGAGGATAGAAACCCACCTTGTTGTGATGAAACAATGTAGGGAATGTATTGTCTGATGGAACTGGGGAGCCCAGAGTCATTGGGGCTCCTGCCCCTTCTGTGGGTCTGGGGGTCTTCTTTGCCTTTCAGATGCTTTGGTTTTATTATTGCTGCTATTTTTGGTGTCACTGGAGTATGATGACAAATGAACATTGGACCTATGGACAGTGTGCAGCTTTCCAGCTGCCCAGGGAGGAGGTTGGGAGGCACCACGGGCCACGTGGGCCCTCACAGGCTCTAACAGGTGCAGCAGAACCTCTGACGTGACATGAACGAAGGTCCTCCTGAGGAAAGTCTTCCAACAACTTCTCAGAGAGGATGGCCTGAAGACCCACAGGAACCTGGTGCACATGGAGCCTGCAGGGAGCTGCAGTTGAATGCCCATGTCCTTCCCTGCAGAGCCTCCAGTGAGGGCATGCAGCATTTCAGAAGGAACATGCAGAACTAGTCGAGAAAACTTCTATTGAAGAAAATCATGAACATTAATATTTTATGTAGCATTCATCACATGTTGGAATACTTTTAATAGCCAGGCAATAAACTCTGTTTTCTTTCTAAAAACATAAAATGAAGTAACCACTTGGTGTTTTGGTGTGTGTGTGCATGGTGACATGATGCCCGCAACCAAGGCCATTAACACGGCCACCACTTTACACACATCCTAACCCTTTCCTTTTTCTTTTCTTGACTTTTTAAGGTTTTTATTTAAATTCCAGCTAGTTAACAGATAGTGTAACATTAGTTTCAGGTGCAGAATTCAGTAATTCATCACTTGCCTACAAGACCCAGTGCTCATCACAAGTGCCCTCCTTAATGCCCATCCCCCCTCAAGCCCATCCCCATCCACCTCCCTCCATCCGTCCTCAGTTTATTCTCTATCCTTTAGAGTCTCTTTTATGGTTTGGCTCTCTTTTTTTCTCCCTATGTTCCCCTGTTTCATCTTTTAACCTCCACATATGAGTGAAATCATACGGTTTTTGTCTTTCTCTTACTGACTTATTTCACTTAGCATAATACACTCTAGCTGCATCCATGTCTTTGCAAATTGCAAGATTTCATTTTTTATTATGGCTGAATAATCTTCCATCGTATATACATACCACATCTTTTTTATCCATCCATCATCAAGGCATATTTGGGCTCTTTCCATAATTTAGTTATTATTGATAAATGCTGTTAAAAACATTGGAATCCTTATGTCCCTTTGTATCTGTACTTTTGTATCCTTTGAGTAAATACCTAGTAGTGCAATTTCTGGGTCACAGGGTAGTTCTATTTAAACTTTGTAAAGAACTTCAATGCCATTTTCCAGAGTAGTTAGACCAGTTTGCATTTCTACTGACAGTGTAAGTGGGTTCCCCTTTTCCACATTTTCCCAGCTTTTAATGTTTCCTGTGTTGTTAATTTTAGCCTTCCTGACAGGTGTGAGGTCACATCTCATTATGGTTTTGATTTGTATTTCCTTGATGACGAGTGATATTGGGCATCTTCTCAAGTGTCTGTAGACCATCCAGATGTCTTCTTTGTAAAAGTGTCTATTCATGTTTTTCACCTATTTCTTAACTAAATTATTAGGTTTTTGTGTGTGGAGTTTGATAAGTTCTTTATACATTTTGGATACAAACCATTTATCAGATATGTCATTTGAAAATATCTTCTATTCTAAAGGTTGCTTTGCAGTTTTGTTTTTTGTTTGTTTGTTTGTTTCCTTCACTGTGTAGAAGCTTTTTATCTTGATGAGCTCACTATTTGTTTTTGCTTTACTTTTCCTTGTCTCAGTGACCTATCTACTAAGAAGTTGCTATGAAAGAGGTTGCTGCCTGTGTTGTCTTCTAGGATTTAATGTTTTCCTATCTCACAATTACATCTTCATTCCATTTTGAACATATTTATGTGTATGGGGTAAGAAAGTGGTCTACTTTCATGTTTTTGCATGTTGCTGCCCAGTTTTCCCATAACAATTTGTTAAAGATACTATCTTTTCCCCCATTGGATAGTTTTCCTGTTTTGTTGAAGATTAGTTTACCTCGTAATTGTGGGCCAATTTTAGGGGTCACTGGTCTGTTCCATTGAACTACATGTCTGTTTTTCTGTCAGTACCATACTGTCTTGAGGACTATAGCTTTGTAATACAGTTTGAATTCCCAAATTCTGATGCCTCCAGCTTTGCTTTGCTTTTTCAAAATTGCTTTGGCTAATCGGGATCTTTTGTGGTTCCATACAAATTGGAGAATTGTTTGTTTTAGCTTTGTGAAAAATGCTGTTGCTATTTTGATAAAGATTACATTAAATGTGTAGATTGCTTTGGGTGGTAGAAACTTCTTTTATCGTGTTATTTTAATCACCATAAAATACAGTAATAGAAACTTTAACAATGTTTCTTCTTCCAACCCCATGAGCATGGAATATTTTTCCACTTCTTTATGTCCTTCTCAATTTCTTTCATAAGTATTCTACAGTTTTCAGAGTACAGATTCTTTATCTCTCTGGTTAGGTTTATTCTTAGGCATCATATGGTTTTTGATGCAATTGTAAATGAGATCAATTCCATGATTTCTCTTTTCGCTGATTCATTATCAGTGTATAGAAATACAACAGGTTTCTGTCCATTGATTTTGTATCCTCTGAATTTACTGAATTTATGTATCAGTTCCAGCAATTTTGGGGGTTTTATTTTAGGTTTTCATATCATGTCATGTGGAAATAGTGAAGGTCTGACCTCTCCCAAGTCAATTTGTGTGTCTTTTGTTTCTTTCTGTTGTCTAATTGCTGAGGCTAAGGACTCCCAGCACTACATTAAACAATGGTGAGGGTAGACATCCCTATCTTGTTCCTGACTGCAGAGTAAATGCTTTCACATTTTCACACTGGGATGATATTAGCTGTGGGTTTTCATATACGATTTTTATGATGTTGTGGTATATTTCCTCTATCCCTACTCTGTTGAAGGTTTTTATCAAGAATGGCTTCAGTAGAGACAGCTGGTGTGTTCTGGATTTTTCATTTTTTTTTGAGGGAGGTTTGGATGGCTATGTATTTTCCCCTTAGGACCGCCTTTGCTGTATCCCATAGGTTTTTGGATCAAAGTGTCTTCATTCTCATTGGTTTCCATGAATTGTTTCAGTTCTTCTTTGATCTCCTGGTTGATCCAAGCATTCTTAAGCAAGGTGGTCTTTAGCTTCCAGGTGTTTGAGTTCCTTCTGAACTTTTCCTTGTGATTGAGCTCCAGTTTCAAGGCATTGTGATCTGAGAATATGCAGGGAATAATCTCAGTCTTTTGGTATCGGTTGAGTCCTGATTTGTGACCCAGTATGTGGTCTATTCTGGAGAAGGTTCCATGTGCACATGAGAAGAATGAGTATTCTGTTGTTTTAGGGTGGAATGCTCTGTATATCTATGAGATCCATCTGGTCCAATGTGTCCTTCAATGCTCTTGTTTCTTTATTGATTTTGTGCTTTGATGATCTGTCTAATTCTGAGAGAGGCATGTTAAGATCTCCTACAATTAAAAAAAAAAAAAGATCTCCTACAATTAGTGTATTCATATCAATATGACTCTTTATCTTGATTAACAGTTTTCTTAAGTAATTGGCTGCTCCCATATTGGGAGCATAGATATTTACAATTGTTAGATCATCTTGGTGGATAGTCCCTTTAAGAATTATGTAGTGTCCTTCTGTATCTCTGACTACAGTCTTTAGTTTGAAGTCTAATTTATCTGATATGAGAATTGCTACCCCAGCCTTCTTTTGAGGTCCGTTGGCATGAAAGATGCTTCTCCATCCCTTCACTTTCAGTCTGCGTGTATCTTTAGGTTCAAAATGGGTCTCTTATAGACAACATATGGATGGGTCCTGTTGTTTTATCCAATCTGCAACCCTGTGCTGTTTTATGGGTGCATTTAGGCCATTCACATTGAGAGTGATTATTGATAGATACATTTTTATTGACATCGAGTTACCATTGAAGTCTTTCTTTCTGTAGACTGTCTCTATATTTCTGTTCAATGCTATTCTTGGGATTTTTCCTCTTTTATAGAACCCCCCTTAATACTTCCTGCAGTGTCGGCTTGGTGGTTGCATAGTCTTTTAATCCTTGCCGGTCTTGAAAACTCTTTATCTCTCCATCCATTTTGAATGTCAGTCTTGCTGGATAAAGTATTCTTGGCTGCATGTTCTTCTGATTTAGTGCCCTGAATATATCTTGCCAGCCTCTTCTGGCTTGCCAGGTCTCTGTGGACAGGTCTGACGTTATTCTGATGGGCTTCCCTCTGTAAGTAAGGAGCCTCTTTGCCCTGGCAGCTTTCAAGAGATTATACCTACAATTATAATTCCTCAATTTGACTATCAGGCGTCGTGATGTTTTTTTGGAATGTGTGATCTTGGGTGGAGACTGTTCAGCCTCTAGTACATGAACGCTGGTTCCATTCGCGAGATTGGGAAAATTTTCATGAAGGACTTGTTCCACTATATCTTCTAGACTTCTTTCTTTCTCCTCCCCTTCAGGGATTCCAATAATTCTGACGTTGGAACGCTTCATGGCATCATTTATTTCCCTGATTCTGTTTTCGTGGTTTCTAAGCTGTTTGTTCCAGGCTTCCTCCTGATCCTTTCTCTCTATCTGTTTGTCTTCCAGATCACTAATTCTATCTTCTGTCTCAGTTACCCTAGCTTTGAGAGAGTTTAGATTAGATTGGAACTCATTGAGAGCATTGTGGACCTCCTCCCTGGTAGCTTTAAGCTCTGCCCTAACATTGTGAACATCCTGTCTGGTCGCTTTCAGTTCGGCCCTAATCAATTCTGTTTGGTCATCCATGGAAGAGATTATGCTGAGTGAAATAAGTCAAGCAGAGGGAGTCAATTATCATATGGTTTCACTTATTTGTGGAGCATAACAAATATCATGGAGGACAAGGGGTGTTAGAGAGAAGAAGGGAGTTGGGGTAAATTGGAAGGGGAGGTGAATCACGAGAGACTATGGACTCTGAAAAACAGTCTGAGGGGTTTGAAGTGGTGGGGGGGTGGGAGGTTGGGGTACCAGGTGGTGGGTATTATAGAGGGCATAGATTGCATGGAACACTGGGTGTGGTGAAAAAATAATGAATACTGTTTTTCTGAAAATAAATAAATTGAAAAAAAATTTAAAAAAAAAGAATGGCTTCAGTATTTTGTCAAATACTTTTTCTGCATCCGTTGAGAGGATCATATGGTTCTTATTCTTCCTTTTATTAATGTGCAAATTGAGTGATTTGCAAATATTTAACCACCCCTGCAACCCAGGAATAAATCCCACTTGATTGTAGTGAATGACTCTTTTATTTTTAAAGACTTTATTTATTTATATGAAAGAGAGAGAGCACGCATTAACAGGAAAGAGGGCTGAGGGAGAAAGAGAAGCAAACTCCCTGCTGAGCAGGGAGCCTGGTGTAGGACCAGATCCCTGGACCCCAGGATCATGACTCGAGCCAAAGGCAGGTGATTAACTAACTGAGCCACCTAGGTGCCCCTTGAATGATTCTTTTAACGTACTGTTCAATTTGATTTGCTAAGGTCTTGTTGAGAACTTTTGCATCCATGTTCATCAGGGATGTTGGTGTATAATTCTCTTTTACAGTGGAGTCGTTTGCTGGTTTTGGAAACAAAGTAATGTTAACCTTATGAAGTAAGTTTGAAAGTTTCTCTATTTCTATATTTTGGAACAGTTCGAGAAGAATAGTCATTAACTCTTCTTTAAGTGTTTGGTACAATTGTCCTGGAAAGCCATCTGGTCCTGGACTTCTGTTTTTTGGGAGATTTCTGAGTACTGATTCAATTTCTATGTTGGTTATAGGTCTGCTCAAGTCTTCTATTTCTTCCTGTTTCAGTTGTAGTAGTTTGTAAGTTTCTAGGAATTTGTCTATTTCTTCCAGATTTCCTATTTGGTGTACAATTTTTCATAGAATTCTCTTATAATTGTTCTTACTTCTGTGGTGTTTGTTGTGATCTCTTTCATTCATGATTCTGTCTACATGGGTCTTATCTTTCCTTCTTTGTGAGTCTGGCTAGGGGTTTATCAAAGAACCAGCTCTTAGTGTTGTTAATCTGTTCTACAGATTTTCTTTAGTTTCTTTATCATTTGTGTCTACTCGAATATTTATTATTTCTCTTCCTCTGTTGTAATTAGGTTGTTTTTGCTCATCCTTTTCTAACTCCTTTAGTGCAAGGTTATGCGGTGTCTTTGAGAACTTGCTTGTTTCTTGAGGTAGGCCTGTATTGCAATATACTATTGCTCTTAGGATTGTCTTCACTGCATCCCACATGCATTGGACTGTATGTTTTCATTTGCATTTACATCTATCAAATTTTTTATTTCTTCTTTAATTTCATATCTAACCCATTTATTCTTCAGTGGGATGTCCTTTAAACTTCATGTATTTGTGGGCCTTTCCAAAATTTTTCCAAAATTTTTCTTGTAGCTGACTTTAAGTTACATAATGTTGTGTTCAGAAAATATGCATGGTATGATCTCTATCTTTTTTTACTCATGTAGGGCTGATTCTTGACCTAGTATGTGATCTATTCTGGAGAAATTTCCGCATGCACTACAAAAGAATGTGTATTATTGTCTTACTATCAATGAGTTCCTTTATGCTTATTATTAATTGATTTATATGCCTGTGTGCTCCCAATTTGGGGGCATAAATATTTACAATTGTTAGATATTCTTTTTTTTTTTTTTTTTGGCCCCATCTGAACTTCTTTTTTTTTTCCAATTTATTTATTTTCAGAAAAACAGTATTCATTATTGAACTTCTTTTTTTTAATGTTACATTAGTCACCATACAGTATATCATTAGTTTTTGATGTAATGCTCTGAGATTCATTGTTTATGTGTAACACCCAGTGCTCCGTGTAACAATGAATCTCAGAGCATTAAATCAAAAACTATTGATATACTGTATGGTGACTAATGTAACATTAAAAAAAAAGTAAAATAAAAAGTGAGAATTAATAAGACAAAATAAAAATAAAGCTACATCCTACGTCCCCTAGAGCTGAAGCTTTGCATAACTCCATGATCAATAGACTTGGTGTGGGTGAGTTGTTTGTGATGGTCTTCTGGGGGAGGGTCCTGTTGCACCGATTCTCAGGTGGACTTACCCCAGTGGAGATGTGCCTCCAGAGCACAGGCGGGATAGCGCTTGGTGTAAGCAGCTCAAACCTCCACCAAATGGCACTATTTCGCTCCCTAAAAATATTCAGCACTGATGGGTTGGATGAAAATGGCTGCACCCTGAGAGTTTGCAGCATCCACCCTTCAGTGAGCCCTCACAAAATAGCATTCAATCACCCCTCTTGTGTCCCTGGTTTCCATCAGAACCCTGCATTCACCCTGCCTGTTGTCTGAACTCTTTTATCTCAAGAGCTCACTCAACCGTTTCAAGCCTCCAAATTTTAGGAACTCTGGCAGTTCAAACCTACTCTATTCCTTGGTAGGGGGAGGGGGAGGAGTATCCCATGCTTTTACCATCTGCCAAACCATACCTGGGAACAGTACAGCTTGTTGGCACCAACTGTTCTTCCTGTGACCCAGGAGACCCTCAGACCACACCACCCACTGATTGGTCTCCATACCACTTCCCCACCCAAGCACCTTTTTTTTTTAAGATTTTATTTATTTATTTGACAGATGGATCACAAGTAGGTAGAGAGGCAGGCAGAGAGAGAGGGAAGCAGGCTCCCCACTGAGCAGAGAGCCTGATGCGGGGCTCAATCCCAGGATGCTGATATCATAAACTGAGCCGAAGGCAGAGGCTTAACCCACTGAGCCACCCAGGTGCCCCTCCACCCAAGCACCGTTAAGCTAGGCATGACCCCACCACTGGTGTACTTCTAAAATTTCAGATTTTGTGTTCTCCTGCTTATAATACTTTATGGTAGTCTCTGTAAACAGGGGTCCTTCCCCACCATAATATCCATTGTAATATCTTCCCAAATCAACTCTCTGTACTTCCTACCATTCTAAAGGTTGTCTCTTTTCCACTTGTGAATTTGCAGTTTTGTTCTTCAAATCTCAGATTGATTTATTGGGCATTCAGAATGACTTGATAATTATCTAGCTGTGTTCAAGGGATGAAGCAAGCTTAGGGAACACTTACTCTTAACTCTTCCCCTGTCAAACATTTAAAGAAGAGTTAATGCCTATACTATAGCAAATACCTAATACCTATAGTTCTTAAACTCTCTCAAAAAATGTAAATGTTAGGAAAACTTCTAAACTCATTCCAAAAGGCCAGCATTACCTTCATTACAAAACCAGACAAAGACCTTACCAAAAAAGGAGAATTATAGGCCACTATCCCTAATAAAGATGGATTCAAAATTCTCAACAAGATATTAAGAAGGTAAATCTAGCAGTACGTTAAAAGAATCATTCACCATGATCAAGTGGAACTTAATCCTGGGCTGCAGGAGTGGTTCAATATTTGCAGGTCAATCAGTGTCATACAGCACATTAATACCTCCCCCCCCAAAAAAAAGATAAGAACCATCTCCTCAAAAGATACAGACAAAAACATTTGAAAAAGTAAAACATCAATTTCTAATAATAATCTTCAACAAAGTAGTGATAGAGGGAATAGCCCTAACATAATACAGGCTGTATATGAAATAAACACAGCTATTTTAATCACCAATGAGGAAAAACTGAAACCCTTTCCTCCACAATCAGGAACAAGGTAGGAATGTCCATTCTCATCATTGTTATTTAACATAATAGTGGAATCCCTAGCCTCATCAACCAAGTAACTAAAAGAAACAAAAAGCATCCAAATTGGCCTGGAAAAAGTCAAACATTTGCTATTTCCACATGACATGATTTTCTATGTAGAAAACCTGACAAACTCAGGAAAAAATGCTAAAACTGATATACAAATTCAGTAACTCATAGGATACAAAATCAATGTACAGAAACCTGTTGTATTTCCATACACCAGTAATGAAGCAGCAAAAAGAAAAATCGTGGAATCAATCTCATTTACAATTGCATTAAAAACCATATAATACCTAGGAATAAAACCTAACCAGAGAGGTAAAGGATCTTTACTCTGAAAACCATAGAACACTTATGAAGGAAATTGAGGGGGACATAAAGAAATGGAAAAGCATTCCATGCTCATGGTTTGTAAGAAGGAACATTGTTAAAGTGTCTATACTACCCAAGGCCATCTATACATTTAAGCAATCCCTATCAAAATAGTGACAGCATTTTTCACAGAGCTTAAACAAACAGTTCTCCAATTTGTGTTGGAGCCTGAATAGCCAAAGCAATTTTGAAAAAGAAAAGCCAAGCTGGAGGTATCATGATTCAGGAATTCAAGCTATATTACAAAGCTGTAGTCCTCAAGACAGTAAGGTACTGGCACAAAAACAGACACATAGTTCAATGGAACAGAATAGGAAACTCAGAAATGGACCTACAACTATATGGTCATCTAGTCCTTGACAAAGCAGGAAGGAGTATCCAATGGAAAAAAGACACTCTCTCCAAAAAATGGTGTTAGTAAAACTGGATGGCAACGTGCAAAAAATTGAAACTGAACCACTTTTTTACACTATATGCAAAAATAAATTCAAAATGACTGAAAGACCTAAATGTGAGACAGGAAGCCCCCAAATCCTAGAGGAAAATAGAGGTCTTCAACCGCAACCATGGCAACTTCTTACTAGGCACATTAATGGAGGAAAGGAAACAAAAGCAGAAATAAACTATTGGGACTTCATCAAGATAAAAAGCTTATTCACAGTGAAGGAAACAGCAAAATGCAAGGCAACCTTTGGATGGAAGATATTTCCAAGCTATTTTCAGGTAAAGCATTCATATCCAGAATCTATAAAGAATTTATCAAACTCAGGGTACCTGGGTGACTCAGTCATTAAGCATCTGCCTTCAGCTCAGGTCATGATCCCAGGGTCCTGGGATCAAGTCCCTCATTGGGCTCTCTGCCTGCTTCTCCCTCTCCCAGTCCCACTGCTTGTGTTCCCTCTCTCTGTCAAATAAATAAAGTCTTAAAAAAAAAAAAGAATTGATCAAACTCAACAACCAAGAAACTAATAATCCTCTTAAGAAATGGGCAAAAGACACAAAGAGACAATTTTAGAAAAAAGACATTCAGATGGCCAACAGACACATGAAAAGATGCTCAATATCATTCATCATCAGAGAAACACAAATCAAAACAATGATGAGATATGACTCCACACCTATCAGAATGACTAAAATTAGCAACACAAAGAGTAGGTGTTAACAAGGATGCAGAGAAAGGGGAAACCCTCTTACATTGTGGGTGGGAATGCAAACTGGTGTGACCACTCTGGAGAACAGTATGGAGGTTCCTCACAATGTTAAAAACAGTAGAACTATCCTATGACCCAGGAGTTGCAATTCTAAGTATTTATCCAGAGGATACAAAAATACAGAGAGGAGGGAAACAAACCCTGAGAGACTCTTGACCATAGGAAACAAACTGAGGGTTGCTGGAAGGGAGGGGGTGGAGGGATGAGGTAACGGTGATGGGCATTAAGGAGGGCATGGGATGTAATGAGTACTGGGTGTTATATACAACTGATAATCACTGAACTCTACCTCTGAAACTAATAATAGACTATATGTTAATTAATTGAATTTAAATTTTTAAAAAGTACAGCTTCAAAGTGACATATGCATCCCGATGTTTATAGCAATAGTATCAACAATAGCCAAATGTCCATTGACTGATGACTGGATAAAGAAGATGTGGTGTATACATACAATGGAAAATTACTCAGCAATCGGAAAGAATGACATCTTCCATTTGCAAATACATGGATGAAGCTAAACTGTATTACACTAAGGAAATAAGTCAGAAAAAGACAAATACTATATAATTTCACTCATATGTGAAGACTTGAAGAAACAAAACAGATGAACATATGGGAAGGGGGGGAGTATAAGTAGAGAGGGAAACAAACCATAAAGGAGACTTAATGATAGAGAACAAACTGAGGGTTGATGGAAGAATGTAGGTAAGGGATGGGCTAGATGAATGATGGGTATTAAAGAGGACACTTGTTGCGATAAGCACAGAGTGTTTTATCTAAGTAATGAATCATTGCATACTACTCCTGGAACCAACATTGCACTGTATGTCCACTAACTAAAAATTTAAATATATAAAACCCTCCAGTTCCATACATGTTGTGAAAAATGGAAAGATTTCTTTCTGTATTATGGCTGAATAATCTTCTATTGTATAAACATACTACATCTTCTTTATCTTTTATGTATAAGGTTAGGTTGAGAATTTGAGATTTTTCTTTTTTAAACCTGATTTTCCTTTTTCAGTGTTCCAAGATTCATTGTTTATGCACCACACACAGTGTTCCATGCAATACCCACCACCAGGTTCACCTAGCACCCTAACCCCTAGCCCCCCAAACCCTCAGTTTGTTTCTCAGAGTCCACAGTTTCTCATGCTTCCTCTCCCCCTCTGATTTCCCCCAATTCACTTTTCCTTTCCTTCTCTTAATGTCCTCCATGTGTGAAACCATATGATAATTGACTCTCTCTGCTTGACCTATTTCACTCAGCATAATCTCCTCCAGTCCTGTCCATGTTGATACAAAAGTTTGGTATTCATCCTTTCTGAGGGTGGTATAATACTCCATGATATATATGGACCATATTTTCTTTATCCATTCATCTGTTGAAGGGCATCTAGGCTCTTTCTACAGTTTGTCATTTTTGGCCATTGCTGCTATGAACCTTGGGGTACAGATGGCCCTTCTTTTCACTACATCTGTATCTCTGGGGTAAATACCCAGTAGTGCAACTACAGGGTCATAGGGAAGCTCTATTTTTAATTTCTTAAGGAATCTCCACACTTTTCCAAAATGACTGCACCAACTTGCATTCCCACCAACGATGTAAGTGGCTTCCCCTTTCTCCACATCCCCTCCAACACATGTTGTTTCCTGTCATGTCAATTTTGGCCTTTCGAACTGGTGTAAGGTGGTATCTCAATGTGGTTTTCATTTGAATCTCCCAGGTGGCTAATGATGATGAACATTTTTTCATGTGTCTGTTAGCCATTTGTATGTCTTCTTTGAAGAAGTGTCTTTTCATGTACTTTTCTTTTATGTATCTTGTGGTGAGACAGTTGGGATCTACCCTCTTCACAAATCTCACATATGCAATGTCTCTATCTTCTGGTATGCATATTTCACCCTTAGGCTTGCTTCTGCTGCTAAAAAATGGATTATAGTTGTTTCAGGCTCTATACCCCGCACCTTAAAACCTAGGACAAGAGAGAACATGTCTATCCCTGGTAATTAACCCCACCCTTGTAAAAGTTTTCTACCCCTGTAAAAGTCAGTCTTTGTAACCTATGCCACCTGTAGCAGGTGTCTAATGCTAAAGCATCAACCTGTGTGAGGATGAGTAGTATCTGTCTGCTAGTTGGCCTAAAATGGGAGTTGCCTGCCCATCCTTCAGCCTGTCACATTGTCAAGATTGTTTTCTCCCAATGACTTCAGACTGATTGGAGTCCAGAACTACACGTGAGGGTAGAGCCAACCAACCAAAAACAACATGATGGCAACGTGAAGGTCATGTGGTAGACTGTAAACTAGAGAAGCAGCCAGCTGGTCTCATCAGGAGAGAAGATTGGGGAAATACCACTGTTTCCACACCTGTATCCCATAATTTTCACCTTTGCCACCTCTCCCATCTCAACACTATTTTCCAGAAATGTCCACATATGTAACAGTAGAAGCTTGTCTGGAAGTTCCTCTACCCTGAGCCCCACTATCAGCCTCTAAACAATTAGAACTAAGTTCCATTCCCCTAGTTCAATCCAAATAAGTTGCTGCACTAACAAACTGGATAAAAACAACAAGCGAAGCCATATTCAAATCAGGAGAACAAGATTTTCAGGCTCCTAAAACAGTGATGACCTTTTCCTCCCCACTACTTGACACTCAGAATGCCCCTGCTGCATGGTCAGGGTTTGAGAAGGGTTCGTTGAGTTAATTAACGAAACCTAGATAACTGAGGCAATGAATGTCTCCACTCCCACTGCCATAGAAGTCATCAGTCACAGAGGGTCCATCGTCATTATTCATGGAGTCTGTCTGTACTGATTGACCTACCTGCTGACATTGATTTGTAAGCCCCAGACACAGGAGCTGGCTCCTTCTTCTGGACACATAGGGTGGCTTGACAAGAGTCACCCACCTCAGGTGATCCCACCTGAGGCTGCACCATGTGCTTCTCTGCCTTCCTGTGTTAATTCCCACACTGTAAGTATGTGTCCTATCCATGGTCCATTTGGTATCACATTTTCTGAATTACATGCTCTCTCGGTAATTGTAGTGTTTAAAATGGCCATTAAGCCAGAGCTACTGGGCTGACTGGTATTCTTAGGCACAAAGGGAGGATGAGTCTCACAGACAAAACACCTTTTTAGCTAAGACTGACTCAGATTCCTGATGCAGAACTGTGTGGCATGAGCTCAGTGCTACTGAGTGAACAATGTAGTAAATCCAAGAAAAAGGATAAGACACTCATAATTTCTATGTGGAACCACTCAGAAAGTGCTGAACTAACACATGGATGCTATCATAACACTAGAGGAAAGGTGGATAAGGAGCTATATTCATGGATTCAGAAATGATGACCATTTCTTGTTTACTTGTTTGTCTGTTTGTTTGTTTGTTTGTTGCTAAAACCATCACGGATAGCAGAGCTGTGGGGCTGAAAGTCAAAAACACTGGGAAACACAGTACCTAAATTGGATTACACATATATATGTGTGTAAAAAATTTATTTTAATATATATTATATATTATATGATATATTATATATTATAATATAATATTATTTATTAATATTAATAATATAATAATACAATATTAAAACATATTTTAATAGAGCATAAAATAAATTATTTAATAGAGCATGAAATAAATTATTTATAAATATATATTTTTAAATAATTTATTTTGATATATAATATAGTATTGATTATTAATATTAATAATACAATATAAATTATATATTATATATATATTTCCTTAATATTTCCTTAATATATATTAAGGAAACTGTCCTTAAACAGAAACAAAAGAAACAAGGTTGGGTAGTCATCAGTTGGCAAGCATTGTGAGTAAAGACTCCCAGGAACCCGGCTCCAAATTTGCACCAGGAGCAATGGTTCACTGTCACGGACCCCGTGTCCTCAGTGACTATAACCCAACAGCCCCGAATGCCAGAATGAACTGCATGCACCCTCCTTGCTGAATCCCCCTTCATTCTAGAGGGCAACAGTCTTCTTTTTTCTGTATTTTCTCTTTTCCTTTTAAGGACACACTGTCACTGCTACCTCTCAGGCATCACATTTTGTGCACTTGTGAATCCTCTGCTGATTCTGCAAAAACATACATTGTGATTCAGGAAGTCTCTCCTGAGGACAAGGCCCTGTATTTTTTAAAAGCCCTAAGGTGACCACTCTGAAGATGTCCTGGAGCCCCACAAATAGCAAGGGTCTGAATCCTGTTTTCCTCCTTTACTTCAGAATACTTGGAGGAATGGGTCCAGTGTAGTAAGTTTACTAGTTAAATAATAGAAATCTTCACAGGAAAACCTGTTTCTACTTAGGGGCCTGGAGATGTCAGCAGAAACAGGGAAAGACTAAAGACCTTGGCCAAGTGAGAAGATTTACAAAAAAAGAAAAAAATGTCTCAACTACTGCAAAATGCCAGGGAGCAAAAGGAAAAACTCCAAATTTGTCATAAATTCAATATGTATTTTCATTGAGCACATATTCCATGCAGGTGAGACTCCTTGTCAAGGAAACAAATATTGAAAGGATATGGTTTTTGCTCTCAACAATCCTAAGACTTAGAAGGGAAAAAGAACCTAACCAGGAACAAGAAGGGCCAAGAATCAAAAACAGATTAGCCAAAGTTAAGGTTAAAGTGGTGGAAATTCTTACCAGGCAAAGACTACTTGCACTTTGTTTTTGTTGGTTGGTTGGTTGGTTGGTTGGTTGGTTGGTTGGTTTTTGTTTCTTATATATTCTTTTTTTTATGTTCAGTTAGACAGCATATAGTACATCATAAGTTTTTGATGTTGTGTTCAATGATTCATTGGCTGCATAAAACACCCAGTGCTCATCACAACACATGCCCCATTTCTAAATCAGGGAGGCCTCACTAAAGGAAGTGACATCTAATGCCTGTGACACATAAGTGTTGGGACTTCCTTTTACACTGAGTTAAATTTTGAGATTTAAGTTCCAGAACCAAGTCAGAACAACAAATCCTACTAAATTACACTGAGCTTATATTGACAACTGATCATTACACAAAAATGAAAGACAAAGTTGCACACAGAGATTTACAAGGATGTCACTGCTGAGCTGGGCGTAGGTAAGTACCGGAGCCTGGGCTGCTGGGATCTCATTCAGAAGGGAGGTCAGTGCATGGAAGTCTCCAGTGTGTTTTCCTGGGAGCAATAGAGGAAGAAGTCACTCTGTGGCAGGCGAGGTGAGGACAGCAAAGGAGAAGGGCACTGGGAGCAGGAGAGCTGAGGACAGACTGAAAGGTGGGAGGAAAGAGCAGGAAGGTGGCTCCACAGACTTACCCGCACTTGCAGAGCCACAATGCCAGACCTGCCAGAAGCACCAGGGTCACCATCACCACGAGGAAGACCAAGCCCATGGAGTGGGGCTGCTCTGTGGGTTCAGTGCGTAGACAGTATCATGTCTTATCCAGCCAGTACTGAAATCTACCTCCTTGGTCCTCTTTGCTCTTGTCACCCTTTCTCTCACCAACTGCCCTCCTCCTTTTACTTCTCCCATTTCTCCTCAGAGATGTACCCTTCACCCAGCCTGATGCACCCTCCCACAACTGTATGACCCTTAGCCTCAGCTCTTCCATTTCTTGAATTACTGATTGTGTATCCTTTTTGGTCTGGAGTCCCTAGATTCCCAAATTTTTCATCAGGCTCCCCAGCTTTCCGAGAGGAAGACCTGCCCTCTTTCCCAGCTGGGTCCCAGCTCTTTCTCACCCCAGTACAGGACCATGTCCTGGCCTCCTAGACTGCTGTGTCTCACTCGACATGACAGGCCAAAAGCCTCCGTGGCTTTCACATCCAAGGACACCTGAAGATACCACGTCCCATCAGCATGGGGCAGAACGTCACCTCGCCGAGTCCCCTGTTGCTCCTGCTCACCCCGCATCCACATCACCCAGACAGGCTTTGGGTAGAACCCAGAGACGCAGCACACCAGCAGGAGATGGCCAGGACTGTACTAGTGCCAGTAGACAGCCAGGCCTCTGGGCTCACTGCAGAGACAGGATATGTGTTCATAGACTGAGAGGGTAGATCACTTTAGATAGACACATCTTTCTACCTCTAGAAACCTTTCACCATCCTCCACTCTCTTTCTTGGCTCTTTTATGCCATGAATTTGAGGGAATGGTGCAAATTTATGAGTGCAGAGTAGAGAATTCATGAAGGGAGGGAGCAGGACTGACCTTGTCGCTGGAGATCTGCCTTTCCTGCATCAAGAAGACTTGAGAGATAACGGGGACAGTAGTCAATGATGAGCTTATGCATTAGTTCACTGTCTTCATGGTCCTCATTGAGTAGTCTGCAGAACTCCTGAGCCCTACTTCCTCCTGTTGGAGATGGCCACCATGACGTGTTCTGGAAACTCATAAGATCTGATCCTTGATGAGCAATCCTCATGAAGCCTACTGATGGTGCCCCAAAATGCAGCTCACAGCCTCCTGCCAGCTGTTTCTGGAAGGGATCTGGAGAAGAGAGACTGTGAGTTTCAGGACAGGGGGAGTGAATAAGATGAAATTAGATGAGTGGTAACTAAGGTAATGGAAGCAAAAGTGAAGTTCAGGGGATTGGAGGGCATGGAATACACTTTGGTTTGAGGCAAAATTCACACAAAAGGGAAGTGGTAGTGGATGGGGGCAGAGGAAGAGGTAAATTATTGAGGAAGGAAGAAATGTTGCAGGAGAAAGATGAAGGATGTGGGCAGAGAATAAGGAAGGGCTCAGTGGAAGAGCTGGGATAAAAACAATCTAGGATGAAGGAAGTGTAGGGAGTACAGAGAATATGTAGGCAGAGTCCACTGATGTGACTGAGTGTGGAGAATCAGTCACATAGTGAGGGAGCAGAGGGTGCCTGCTAGGAGGCCAGGGAAAAGAGGGGTCATGGGAGATGCTAGTGGGAGACAGGAGAACACAACCTGTGGTCAATGAGAGGAGTGGGAGAGAGCAGAAGACGTGAAACTTTTGAAGAATCAGGATCTGGTTTCTACCCTCTACCCACACATGTGTGATTCAGATTTATGTTGGGGAGGCTTGAGGTTCAGAAGCCACAGAAATATCTTCCCTAGTGGAAGAAAGAACTCAAGGAGACACACACAGCCACCTCCATTCCACCTCTGAGGGAATAGAACTCACATTCAAGCTGCCATTCACTGAAATGGTCATGAAAACACTGGGGCATTCCAACGATGTTTGAATACAATGACTCTTCTGCTGTAATCACCTCCTCATTGCTTAAGTTGCCTTTGGACCAAGGCCACAAGAAAATGAAAGCTCCAGTCTTGTTGTTCCAGCCATGAGTCTGCATCTCATCCAGCCAAGCTGAGGCAAGATTTTGTGTCCAGGAACGGTTGTAGAGGGATAAGGTCAGAATGATTCGGAAGGAGATTGGCTCCTGGAAGACTGTGGGAAAAAACACAGAAAGACTGATGAAGAGGAAGGCATTGGGAAGAAGAAAGAATGGAGAAAAAGGTGCCATGAAGGGGAACCAAACTCTGGAGGCCAAAAATCGGAGGCCAGGGAAGCCATCGTTGTCTCAGGAGACATGTGCTGCTCCAGAGCCCCAAGCTTCTAACCCATCCTTCAAAACAGCACAAGGCCCTGGGGTCAAAATACTCAGGAAGGAACCAGGCTGACACTGTCATCCCCAGGTATGTTCTGGGGAACCCACACCACAGTGCAGACATACACACACACACACACAAACTCTAACACACACACACCACAAGTGCACAGATGCTCATATACGCAAAAACAATTACACAAAAGAACATGCACAGATACATATACATGCAAGTATACAGTCACAGAAACACATGTATACAAACATGCATACTCATACATATATTAAAACACACAGGGGTGCCTGGGTGGCTCAGTGGGTTGAAGCCTCTGCCTTCAGCTCAGGTCATGATCTCAGGGTCCTGGGATAGAGCCCCGCATCGGGCTCTCTGCTCAGCGGGGAGCCTGCTTCCTCCTCTCTCTCTGCCTGCCTCTCTGCCTATTTGTGATTTCTGTCTGTCAAATAAATAAGTAAAATCCTTAAAAAAAAAAAAAACCCACACATACAGTCACACAAGCACATCTACACACACTCACGCACACACACACACATGTACCCACGGGGCAGGGCCAGGGTTCTCACCATCTTCACTGTCACCGTCTGGGAGGAGAACCACCAGCAACACAAGTTGCAGGAACAGCATTGTATTTGCAGATGTTCTTTCTGTCTCCTACAAAGTCGGTCTTTAGATGGTCGTTCTAATAAATCTACCCCCCACACAGCACCACTCTTCTGACTTCCTTCTCCTTATACCAGCCTTCCCTGAGTCTTTGTGACAATACAAATGTGCTCCTCCCTCAACCCTGGACAGCTACACAGACTCCCACTTCCCCTCCTGGTCTGACCCTCCTCTCTGGCTTCCAGGTTCTCCCTGTTACCAGCTTCCATCCTGTTGCCCCTCCCCTAATTCAGTTGCTGCAGAACCAGTCCTGTGTGGCATAGAATAGTGACCCCACCTCTTGTGCCTTTCCTTCTCATCCAGACAATAACCCATGGTAAAACACGACCCCTGGCACCCAGCCTTGAACCCTGCTGTCACTCTGTCTCTCCTGCCCTTGTGACACCCCCTATATATTTCATCCCCATTTCACTCCCACCCCAGCTCAGTCACATCTCTGAATTCTCCCTGCTTGTGTGAAAAAAAAAAAAATCAACCAGGTAAATTTGAAGATCTGGTTGGTGGTTGGTTTTATTAAGTGACTCAAGAATTAGGCAGCATCCCATCTGGCAGGTAAGAGGAACTCTGTGGAGTGGGGCAAATGGAAGGTTTGTATAGGAAGGAAGTTGACAAAACAAGAGAAAGGAATGTCAGGGAAGGTCACCTTCCCTTAACTGGGAGAGCAGAGAGGCTTACCATGCAGGTGCCTCTCCTCCTTGGGGATAGAGAGGACCCATGTGACAGAATACCTCACTGGTGCTGACCAGAGAATTCTCCGCTGACAGGTGAGCATTTCTGGGGGAGGTTGGAACTGCAGTTAGGTTATGGCTCACCAAAATTCGGTGACCTAACCTGACCCATGGGTTTCCTTTTACTGGCTACTCTATTTGCTTGTCCAGATTCTCCCATGATTGTCTGTGTAACAGTACCAGCAACCACGAGTCCACTGTTATTCCTAGGGAGGAACCAGTAGCCATCACAGAGACCACAGGACACTGAAACACCAGACGTATACCTCCTCAGCCCGATTTGCATTAATATGTACTCACTCACCAAACAGTCACTTAGCGCCTGCCTGGATCCAAGCACTGTGCTACACTCATGAAAATGCAGTGCTCACAGTGCAATTACTTTATTTGAGGAGCTTTTAGTCTATTTTGGAAAAAACCATAAACCAAGAACTATAACTTTTGGTATGCTGAGTTAGTTTTCGTTTGTTCATTTGTTCTTTTCTTTTTTTTTTTTTTAAGAATTTATTTATTTGACAGAGAGTGAGAGAAGGAGAGAGAGAGAGCACAAGTGGGGGGAGCAGCAGAGGGAGAGAGGGAAGCAGGCTCCCTGCTGAGTAGGGAGCCCGATGCGGGACTCGATCCCAGGATCCTGAGATCATGACCTGAGCCGAAGGCAGAGGCTTAACCCACTGAGCCACCCAGGTGCCCCCATTTGTTCTTTTCTTTAAACTTAGTTAACACACGGTGTTATATTAGGGTCTGATGTACAATAGAGTGATTCAGGAATTCTATGCATTATTCAGTGTTCATGAGTGTCAGTATAATTCTAATCCCTTTCATATATTTTTCCCATTCGCTACCCACCTCTCCTCTGGGAACCAGTAGTGTGTTCTCTGTAAATGTCTATTTTTTTCCTTTGTGTCTTAAATTTCACATATGAGTAAGACTTTTTTTCTTTTGTTTCTTATGTCTCTAAATTCCACATATGAGTGAGACCATATGGTATGCTTCTTTCTCTATGTCCCTTCCCATCCATGTTGTTTCAAATGGCAAGATTTCGGGCATTTTAATGGCTAATATTCTGCTGTGTATACATATCACATCTTTTTTTCATTATTCATCTATGAACACTTGTGCAGCTTCTACAATTTGGCTATGGCAATTAATGTGGCAGTGAACATTGGGGTGTATGTTTCTTTTCATTTTAGTGTTTTCACATTCTTTAGGTAAATATCCAGTAATACAGTTACTGCATCAGGTGGTATTTCTATTTTTAATGTTTTGAGGAACATCCATACTGTTCGCCACAGTGACTGCCCCAGTTTGCTTTCTCGGGCTAATATTATAAAGATAACATTTTTTTGGAAAGTTAAGATTGGAATCTAGAAAACTGGAAAGAGATCACTGCTGTATTTAATCTTATGAAAAGCTAGATAATCAAAAATCTCTTGACTCCATCAGAGCTGAAGGATCAGAGCAACTTAACCTAAAATCTCGGAAAAGACAGTCTCCTCCAAGGAAATGGAGATGCAAACCCTCACTTACTTGGCACAGATGCCAGATGTTCTACAGCCAGAAAGAAAAATTCCACTGAAATGATTAACAAATGTCTGAAGGTGAGCACCTGGAGCCTTCGAGAGTCGCGGACTCAGGAAGTTCTCTGTCTCTTTAGGCTTTTTCCCGTTGACATTACCAGGGGCTCCTGACAGGCTGGAATCCAGGATATGGACCAGAGAACTTCTTTCTTGGGGTACAAGCCTGAGGCCTGAGAGGACCTGCTACCTGAGAAGGGCAGGAAGGCCATCGTCTCCCACGCAGAATGAAGCATTCATGAGGTGCGGAGAGGGCAGGGAATTGCCTCAGCACACAGGTGAGGCCATGCAGCCACTGGGGGAAAGGGCCTGTAGGGGAGGGAGAGTACCACATCCTGTCCCAGACTAAGAAGCTCCATCTGCTGAGGAAAAGGTGGGAACCCTTAGAAGGCCAATCCCTAAACTGAAAAACAAAGCCTCAGGCTGAGTATGAGCCTGGATCAGAACAGAGTTAGTGTCCTGCTCTGTCCAAAGTAGGCTAGCCAGCAGGGTACAAAGAGCAGCTCCTGCTAATGGAGGAACAAAAGGATGAAGATGTCAAGGAGAAAAAATTTTCTCTGCTTTCCACGGTCCCTCTCACTAGGCTAGCATCAGATTGACATGAAATAGATTAACAAGAGAAAATAAAATTCAATTGCATAAGTCCAGGAAATCCACATACACATGAAATTCCAAAGACACTGAGGCAATATGAAGCTTATGTGAGCTCAGGAGAGGTGTAGGGGTCTGAGGATACAAAGCAGGGAAGACCATTAGTGGGAAGGTGAAAAGAGAGTCTTGGTGGGGAAAGGTGCTCTATTATGCAGATAAATTTCTTAGGTAAAGAAGAATCTCTGTTAATAACTCTCTTCCTGGTTTTGGCAGGCAGGGGAGGGGGAGGTAAAGACCTTTTCTTGAATCTGTCTCATTTTTATTGCTTTTAACTAAAAATATTGTTTTTGTCAAAGTCACCCATCTTGGAATGGCCTGCTATTGGTCTCTATAAAGATAAATCACCCTGAGGCACATCCCAAAGGTAACACTCACAGCTGATAGGAAGCAAGCCCTCAGGCAAACAACCCCACCCTACAAAGAAAGTAATGGGAAAAGAATGTGAGGACTGTGGACAGAACCACCAACAAAAACCAGTTACCTGGACTAGAAGGACTGAAACCCCTACACAGCACTTAGCAAAAGAACAGGCAGAAACATTTCCATGCTAAAATATATATTCTATATGCCTCGGAGTATTATCTTAATGAGATGTCTGCAGTTTGTTCAAAAATTATTAAATACATGCAAAGAAATGCAGATGAATGGTGTCCCCCTGGCACCTAAGAGAGTCTGCGCTTGCCCTCTGAGTCCCTATACCCAGGGGAGAGTGATATTTTGCACATGAAATGAACAAAACCTACAGCAACAACAAGAAACACTATGACAGGTTGAATGGTAAGTACTTCAAAGGAAGGAGATTTTTTGTATTTTAAAGTCTTTAAGAGCACTTTTTCCCCTGCTTTTTGAGTATGACACCTCACAATTGCCTTTTGCACTGGACCACGAAAATTATAAATGTCCAGTGCTTACACCCTTAAGTTTGGTATGGGGATATTGGGAGGGGGTGGTGGGTTTGAGCAGGAAGAAGAAAGGGTGATAACGAAATGAGGAGTGCAACTCTGGGATCAAAGTGTCCAGAGATGATCAGAGACACCAAAGGAAATAACAGATGCAAGAGAGGGAGGTAGCCAGAAGACAAAGCATAAGCAAGAAGAGTTAGGGGTCTCCAGGAAAAAAAAAAAAAAAGGCAAAATATAGCTTTCCTGACATAAGAAAAGTCACTTTAAACCTCCATTCTGTGAAGTAGGTATGAACATCCATTATCAGGCCAGGAGAGAGTCTAATCCTTTCACAATAAATCAGTAGTAAAACTCGTAGGACTGGTTCAAAAATGAAGACTAACTTGACACACTCTTGAGTTATTTTTGCAGTATCTAAGCCCTTTGGAGCACCCAGATGTTGGACCTATGGGGGTCAGATTATTGGTGACGCCCACTTCTGCTGACCTCATGACTGACCCAAACTCTGTCATCTTCAGGTGACTTTTCCCCCAGTTCAATGCTGAATTCCTCATTGCACGAGTCCCTTCTTGCAAATGCATGCATTGCCCATACTTTAAACTTGCTCAATTTTGTTGTCTGTGGAAACACTGCTTTGGGAAAATCCCCAGTGTTCACCTTACTTGTTGCAAGTAAAACCCTCCCTTGTCCTTTTCTTTGGCTTGGTTGTGTCTTTTGGCTCAACACCTACCAAGAGGCAAGCAGAGTTTCAGATACCAGAAGGAAGAGAAGAAGGAGGTGAAGGAAGAGGAAGCAGAAGAGGGTTGGAAATTGAAGTGGAGTGGAGCCCCTCATCCTTCAGCTCAGCTCCTGTGGGCAGGATGACTCCAATCAGTGGTGCAGGAAGTAGCTGTTGCATTAGTCATGGTTCCACTGAGGATCTGCCACTTTTTCAGCATCGAGGTTAAAGGCAGGCTGCCCCAGCGTGGACCACTTTGGCATGAACATTATTGTGAATTAAAAGAAATCAAAATCCAACAGGTTCAGAAAAAGCTCTTTGCTTTTTCTGTCTAATTTCAACTGTCTAAATTTACATTGGAAAGGAGACTGTACCAGGAAGAGAGCTATCAACAGAGAGTCCTCTTTACCTAAAAAAACTTATCTGCATAATAAAACATCTTTGTTTTCCACCCTCTCCTCACCTTCCCCTTAATGGTCTTCCTCCCCTTCCTGTCCAGACCTGTGCACCTCTCCTGAGCTCACATGAGCTTCATGTTGCCTCACTGTCTTTGGAATTCCATGTCTGTGTGGATTCCCTGGACACATGCAATTGAATTTTATTTTCTGCTGTTAATCTGTCTCGTGTCAGTTTGATTCTTAGTCCAGCTAGAAGGACCGTGAAAGGCAGAGGAATTTCTTCCTCCCAAGCACCAGCCAGCTCCACTTCTGTGTATGCTTGGCTGATAGTGGACAGAGGACAAGCTCTGAAGCAGTAGATAGGAGAAGGTCTTCTCAAGAGAGAGAGAGCAAACTTTTGGGGGTGAAGGAGTGTTTGTCATGTCACTGACACTTGTGTAATCCCTGGACACAGGAGCCCCCCAAGGAGAAATCTAGGAGGTGCTTGGAGGCTACCTGGCATGGTGTTCAAGCCCCCCTCAGAGAGCAGGGCATCAGCCATGTCCCCAGACGTCCTTGAGACCCTCCTTTTGGCTCACTCGTGCTCAGACCTTGAGCACAGTCCTGTTTCTCCAAAAGCCCTTGCTGGATGCCCCCCAAACACCATCATAGTCCTTGAGTTCCTCCCTCCTCAGGACCCAGATGTGATCCCCCTCCCCACACTGCCCCACACACTCAACTGATGTGCCTTCCCCACCAACAGAAACCTCAACTTCCCTGCTGAAGAAATCCACTGCCCCTAATAACAGTTTCCCTTTCCTGAGCTTCTCATTCCACCCACACTCTGCCTCCCATTTCTCTCCCAGTTGTCTGGCCTCAAGCAGCTCTCCCTACATCTACTCTGGGCCCTTCTCACCTCTCACACCACATCTCTTGTACTAAAAGAGCTTTGGGCTAAGCATCAAGAAAAGTCCTGGGTGGACACCCAATAGATGTAGTGAGTTGGAGAAAACATACTGGTGTCTGGTCTCAATGTCTTCATCTGTAATATGACAGGATTGAAAGAAGTGAATGTTTTCTGGCAGTACCCTGGGCTCTGACACTCCACACGCCTTCCTGTGTTCCTGTGTCCCCCCACCCACATGTCCTGCTCCTCCCTACTCTGCTCTGTGGCCACATCAGGTCCACAAAACCTTCACTTCAGCTCCCAGGACCCCTCCCCCATTTCCTCCTCCTCCCGCCCATTCAATCTAATCTCAGTCCTTCCTTCCAGACTCACTTTCAAACCTGAAACACTGTTTTCTCACATGCCCTTTGGAATTCTGCGTGCAAATATACAGAACAGATATGAACTCTATTCTGGCAAGATGACATGCTCCATAACTTGAAAAGACATAAAAAACAAACATCCAGAAATGCAATATTTAAAAAAAAAAAAAAAAAGTCTTTTAGTTTTTTTCTGAATGCAGATCTGTGGTCATAGTGGGGAAAAAAAAAAAAAAAATGGATACACCCAGAGAATAAAACAAAAGAAATGGGAAGTCCCAAAAGTTGGAGGGGATGTGGAGAAAGGGGAATTCTCTTACACTGTTGGTGGGAATGCAAGTTGGTGCAGCCTCTTTGGAGAAGAGAGTGGAGATTACTCAAGAAATTAAAAATAGACCTTCCCTATGACCCTGCAATTGCACTACTGGGTATTTACCCCAAAGAGACAGATGTAGTGAAAAGAAGGGCCATCTGTACCCCAATGTTTAGAGCATCGATGGCCACGGTCGCCAAACTGTGGAAAGAACCAAGATGCCCTTCAACAGATGAATGGATAAGGAAGATGTGGTCCATATACACTATGGAGTATTATGCCTCCATTAGAAAGGACGAATACCCAGTTTTTGTAGCAACATGGACGGGACTGGAAGAGATTATGCTGAGTGAAATAAGTCAAGCAGAGAGAGTCAATTATCATATGGTTTCACTTATTTGTGGAGCATAACAAATAGCATGGAGGACAAGGGGAGTTAGAGAGGAGAAGGGAGTTGGGGGAAATTGGAAGGGGAGGTGAACCATGAGAGACTATGGACTCTGAAAAACAATCTGAGGGTTTTGAAGGGGCGGGGGTGGGAGGTTGGGGGAACACGGTGGTGGGTATTGGAGAGGGCACGGATTGCATGGAGCACTGGGTGTGGTGCAAAAACAATGAATACTGTTATGCTGAAAATAAATTTAAAAAATTAAAAAAAAAAAAAAGAAATGGGAAGCTGACGTGGCAAACAGGGCATATGAGCATACCAGTAACCATGTGTATCTTCCAGGGGTTGGTTGTTCTTGCTGCTCTGCTCAGATTAGGACACAACGCCTGAGACCAGGCGAATGGGTGAATGTCGGCATCGAGCCTTCTGCTCTCCTCTCAGTGACAGTAGGAATCAGAAGAAAACCACCCAACTGTACAGAAGAGGAAGCTGGTCCATCTGTGTATTCCCTGAATGCTGGCTTCCTTATTTGCTTGTTCCTCATTCTAAGAATTACTAATCACAAGGGTTACCCTGGAGTTCACAAATTTTCCACTTGTGTAACACTGGAGTACACAATCTGACAAATTAAAGTAATAGGCGATTCCAAGTTTGGAACACACCTGTGTCACTTGGTGACATTTTCATGCTGTGTTAACCTCAGGAGAGCCACCCTCAACGGCAGCTACGAAGGGTTTCCCACGCATAAAGCCTTTCCTTGTATGAGGCCACACGCCTAAATTAGAGAGTGCAGAGAGATATAATGCATCACGAAGTCAAGTTGGCAAATAAATAATACATTAGACCCCACAAGAAATCACACATAGCAGAAATTAAATTTTAAAAGCTCAAAGTTATAAAAAGAAATAACACCAGAAAAGAAACAGACATTATCAAAAAATACCAGATTTTTAATAGCAAATTAACCTTCTAGAAATAAAAACTCTTACCACTGTAATTAAAAACTCAATGGGTAGAGTAAGTAACACATAGAGTTGTACTGATTGCATTTAATATTGATTTTTTTTTCTGACTTATTTTGCCAGGACCCTTGTTACCAGATAGAAAGTCGGTGAAGGTACTCTCTGCTGTGTGTTTACTCACAGTCGTCCTTAAGAGCATCCTCCAAGAAAATGACCTGAAGACGTGAATTTTTCCTAGCAAGTTCTGAAAACGCTGCCTAAGTTACTTACTATCCTGCAAGGACTGTTCTATGTTTGCTTACTTTGCTATCTTGCTTAATGCTTATTTACCCAGAAGAAAACTTTGTATGAGTCTGCTGGGGTTGCCATGGCAAAGTACTCCAGACAGGGGGGCTCAAACATGTATTTTCTTGTTTGTATGTTTGTTTGTTTGTTTATAATATGTATTTTATTTCATTCTATTGTTTCATGTAAGTATAATATTCAAACACGTATTTCTAACAGTTCCAAAGACCGGAAGTCTGGGACCAAGGGGTCAGCAGGTTTGGTTCCTCCTAAGGCCTCTCCTTGGCTTGTAGACAGATGGTCACCTTAGCCCTGTGTCCTCACATCACATTTTCTCTGCACAACCCATGTGTCAATGTCCAAACTTCCTCTTCTTTAAGAACACCATTCAGAGTAGACTAGGGCCCACCCTCAGGCCTCATTTTAATGACTCTTCGAGGGCCCTATTCTTGAGTGCTAAGTCTTCAACATATGAATTCCCAGGAGACACAGCTCAGCTCACTTTTCAAAATCTTCTTCACTTTCAAATGTGGGTTTTTTTTTTTAAGATTCTATTTATTTATTGAAGAGAGAGAAAGAGCAGGAAGGCGAGAGAGAGGGACTCCAGAGCAGACCCCGTGCTCAGTGCAGAGCCTGATGTGAGCCTGTGACCACAAGATCACAGCTTGAGCCAAAACCAAGACTTCATCACTGAACTCAGTGAGCCAGCCGGGCACCCCATCCAGTGTGTGTGTGTGTGTGTGTACATACGTACACGTGTGCACGTGTGCACGTATGTGTGTGTTTAACAAGGGTATTATTGATTTCTAGACCTCAGAGACGATTGTTCTGGCTTGTGAAAATAATGTCCCGCCTTCCCAAAGCCTGTGACTTTGTATTGTCTTCTTATTAATAGTTACAGCTCTGGTGTTTATGTTTAAATCAACATCTATGTTCTAAAATGTATAAATTATTCTGGTTTTTCTTCATCAAATTGAAAAAGAAACACATTTTTCCCCTTCTTCCACTAGATTCACTTGAAAAGAGGAAAAAGGAAGAGCTACTTGCGTATTAAGATTTCTTATAACTCTAAATAATTAAGATTACTTCATCAGATTTCATTTGGCATAACAGACTTACAAAACACAGGAATGGGACAAGAGCTCAGAAACAGATCCGTATATACAGACCCAATGTAATTGGTGCTACATAGCACTGGCCTTAGTGAAGTGACTAACATTGCTAAAAATAAAAATCTTACCTGTATTTCACACCAGGCACAAAAATCAGTTCCAGGTATATTATAGATCAAATGTAAAAGGTAAAATAATTGAGTTTCTCAAAGGTTAAATACTACAGTGGTTTTCAAAGGTGATCCCCAGACCAGCAGAAACAGCATCATCTGGAATTGTAAGAAATGCTAATTCTTGGACCTCTTTCCCAATCTAAGGAATTAGAAACTCTAAAGGTATGTGCCAACAATTTGTGCTTTAAAATTGCCTTCCAGGTGATTCCACTTAAATTTGAGAATTACAGAGTCAGGAGATTATCTCATGACCTCAGGACTAGAGTGACTAATTCACAGGATTAGATAACTATAGTCATAAAGAAAAGCATCCACAAACTCTGTCCTGTTAAAAAGAAATCCTCCTCATCCAAATATGACTTTATAAAACTGGAAAGTAAGCCAGAGCCTGGCATGAAATATTCACAATCATATGTCCAACCAAGGATTCGTATACAGAAATGATAAAGAACTTGCAATCAACAAGAAAAAGACCCTCCCCTCAACACGTAGAGCTAAAAACCTAAACTGGTCCTTCACCAAAGACAGTATCCAAACAGCTAATGGGCCTGTGAGAGAAAGGAACATACAGCTAGTCACCGCTAGTCACCGCTAGTCACCAGGGAAACGGGAACTGAAACAACGGTTGGATACACTGTGTCCCCATCACAACGGCTGTAATTCAAAGGGTTAGGACCTCGTATAGAGGAGGACGTGGGGAAGGCGGAAGGCGGACCACTGTGAAAACCTGTTGACCGGCATCCACCAAATGCAAAATCCATGTGTGACCTGTGAGCCGGCCATTCCATTTCCACACACGGTCCCGAGAGAAATGAGTGGTCACGTTCGCAACGAGACATATACAAAAACGTTCAAAGCAGCACGATTCAAAATAGGTAAAGTCGGGAAACAGTTCAAATGTCCGTGCCCAGCAGAATGGATAGATGGTGGTGTATTTACCGGCCACCACTCCATGGCATGACATGGACAAGCCTGAGAGAAGTCCCCCTGCTGGGGACGAGACAGGCAGAGTAGGGCACACCACGTGAGTGTACTGATGGGAAGTCAAGGACAGAATCAAAACTGCTCTGTGCTGATGGAGAGGGGAAATCTGCTGTCTTTGAAAGGACCATGAACCGGCACCTGGCTGGCTCAGTGGGTTAAGCCTCTGCCTTCAGCTTAGGTCACGATCCCAGTGTCCTGGGATGGAGCCCCGCATCGGGCTTTCTGCTCAGGAGGGAGCCTGCTTCCACCTCTTTCTCTGCCTGCCTCTCTGCCTACTTGTGATCTCTCTCTCTCTCTGTCAAATAAACAAATTTTAAAAATCTTTAAAAAAATAAATAACAAATAAAAGGACCACGAGGGAGACTACCAGGTGCTGAGAATATTCCTCAGCAGGGCACTGGGTCATGCGTAGGTTCCTTCACAACAGGGAAGGAGAGAGAATCAAAGAAAAGTGCACTGACCTGGGGTGTTCATAGGTTAAGACATGACACCAGGCCGTTGCTGTGGGATGCTGGGAAGAGAGACCAGGAACTGCGAGAAAGCCAGTACAACGGCATGTTTTCACAGTGGTCACCAGAAGCCCTGATCCTCAATGGTGCCCTTGAGGGATGTGAGGGCAGCATAGAGCCAGACCCCCTCCCAACAGTCCAGGATCGCCCCGTGGGCTGTTACTTCCCCCATGCTTGCAGTTCCGAGCCCCCACAAGTCATAACCCGCTTCACTCGGGGGCCCCAACCACATGCTGAGAAAACACCTTGGCCCCAAAATGCAGGATATAAACAGGGCAGCTGCAGCGGGTTCCCAGCAGCTGGGCTGAGGAGGGGTGAGGCAGGGCACAGGGTTTTATGAGCAAACAAGCAAAACATAATCTATACAGAAAATCTCCCAGTTCTTTCATAGGGAGACTTCAAGACGCCAGTGTGTTCAGTAACGTGCCCCCAAGGACGCCCGGGGGATACAGACACCCACAAGCCCCGAGTTCCCATGCTGGCATGATGTCTGCAGAAACCCCCCGAATTCTGTGCAGCTCAGACTCGCTTGTTCCGAATTAAAAACCCAGAGCCTGATGTGCCCAGTGCCTGTCAGCGGGTGTGACCCGTCACCTGCTGTGACATCTGATCGTCAGTGGGGACCCTGATCTTAACCACCACTTTAAGAAGAGCAGGCGGGTGCAACCTGGTATCTTGTAAGCGGCCTCCATCGACGTGGGGAGCTCTGCGGGAAGGCTCTGTTGCAGGTGCAGGACTTTATCTGACTCTGGGCTACATCCCCCATTCTTTTCCCACAGCCACAGTCAGCCTCAAATGAGATCTCTATGTCACATCTGTAATGAAAGTCCTAATTTCTCCAGCTTTGGGGAGGCATTCTCCTTAAATCTTCAAAATTTAAGTAAATTACTTTTACTATTTAAAGTTTATTCTATTCCTAACGAATCATTAATATGGAGATAGTCAGATGTTCTCCCTCTTCTTTTCTCATTACAGGGAACTGCATTTCTCAGGAGGCTTTTTGTTTTTAATCTACGTTTTCCAATGTGTTGGCATGAAGTTTTCCGATTCCCATCATATTCCTTTAGTAATAAAGTCTGTGGTAATATCCTTTCTTTTATTCTTAATACTGGTCGTTCGTTTTGTTTTGTTTTTTCCTCTTCCCTTGTTCATGTTGGTAAACTTCTATAAATTCAATTAATCCTTTTAAAACCAAACATGGGGCTTCATTGATTGTATTGTTTTCTCCTTGATTGACTTCTTCTTGATCTTATTATTTTCCATCTCTGTTGGGTTTACTTTGTTCTTTCTGTTCTTGCCTCTCAAGGGAAAACATAGATCACTGATTTTAAATTTTTCTCACCATGTTTAATACAAGCTTTTAAACTCTGTGGTTCCTCTTTGTTCTGTACCTCTTCTGATGAATCTCACATACTTTGATATGCTATGTCTTCATTACCACTCAGTTAAAAACTATTTTCTAATTCCCCTTTCAAATCCTTCATTAACCAATAAATTATTTGGAATTGTGCTGCTTAATTTTCAAATATTTGTGTATTTTTAAATGTCTTGTTATTATTGACAACAAATTCAATTCCATTTTGGTCAGAGAATACAGAGAATGATTTCAATTCTCTGATATTTACTGAGACTACTCTATGGCCCACAATGGTCTACAGTGATACTTGTTCATGCACAGTGGAAATTCATATATATATCCAGAATTCGTAAGGTGCAACGTTCAGTGGGTGTATATTAGTCATGTTGTTATCCTGTTGCTTGAATCTTCTACGTCCTTACTGATTTTTGTTCATTTATTCTATTAATTGCTGAGAACAGGTGTGCTAAACTCTCCAATCGTGATTTTTATTTGTGTATTTCTCCCTTTGATTCTGCCAATCTTCCCATCAGGAGTTGTGAAATTCTGTTATTAGGTGCATTGACATTTACGATTTTTATGCTTTCTTTATGAACTGGTCCTTTTTTTAAGATCTTATTTATATACTTGAGAGAGAGAGAAATATGAGAGGGAGCACTAGTGCGCAGGAACAGTAGAGCAGTCTCCCCGCTGAGCAGGGAGCCCGACATCAGGCTCTACACCAAGACCCCGAGATCATGACCTAAGCAGAAGGCAGAGACTTAATTGACTGAGTCCCCAGGCGTCCCTCTGAATTGATCATTTTATCATTACTAAATATTCCTCTTATTTACTATTCCCAGATCTTTCCAATTTCTCTTGTATATCCAAGTTTACAGCTGGTATTATTTCTCTTTATCCCGAAAGACTCACCATAGCATTTCTTAGTAAGTCTACTGTCAACAAATCCCCTCAGCTCTCATTTATCAGGAAATATCTTTACTTGACCTTTAAATTTGGAAGATAGTTTTGCTGAATATATCTAGCATTCTATAAAACTTCAAGTTAACAGTTTTGTTTGCTTTTTCCTTAAACATGGGAAGATACTATTCCATTGTCCTCTAGCTTATGTTTCTAGTGGGAAGGCAATGCCATTCTTACCTTTGTCCTGTGCATAGTGTCTTTCTTCACGGCTATTTTTAAGATTTTCTTTCTCTTTGGTTTTGAGCATTTTGACTATGACATACATTGATATGGGTTCCGGAACTTTCATCAACTTTGAGAAAAATTTGGCCATTATTTCTAAAAATAATTTTTCTGCCCCATCTAGTTATTATAACCCTAGTCAGAGGTACCATTCAGTTATTTTAGCTTTTCCCCCAATGTTTTATTTCAGGTATTTTCTATGGCCCTTTCTTCCAGATCACTGACTCCTTCTTCCACAGTGTTTATCCTGTTACTGAGATCATCCATTACGCTTTTCTCAGAACACATTCTACGCGTTTGTAAAGTCTTCATATGGGGGCACCTGGGTCGCTTAGTTGTTGAGCATCTGCCTTCAGCTCAGGTCATGATCTCGGGGTCCTGGGATCAAGCCCCACCTCAGGCTCCCTGCTCAGTCAGGAGCCTGCTTCCCCGCTCCCTCTGCCTGCCGCTCTGTCTACTTGTGATGTCTCTATCAAATAAATACATAAAACATTTAAAAAATAAAGTTTTCACATATTCTATATGTTCGCCCATATGTTCACCCATTCTTTTAATCTTGACTTGTAAATTTCTAGATACATATATGTATTTTTTTTTAATGGAAAGAGGTTTCATTTATAAAAGGACTAAATAGTCCTTTATAGGGGAACCTCAAGCAACATAACCTGGAGCTAGGAGCCACAGAGCAGTCCCCAGCTCAGGGCTGATTAGCCAAACAGAGGAAGTCATTCCTGGAACCCAGAGGGAGAAAGTCACACAGAGTCAGCCACTCTGAGAGGAGCAGTGATCTCTACTTGAGGGACAGAGCCAGCCAAATGCTGAAATATAGTAGCATTATATTGATAATATTAGTTTCAAGTTCCTTTTCTGCTAGTTTCAACATCGGGGTTATCAGTGGATCCCTTTCTTTCAATTTTTTTTTTTTTATGTGTCCCATTTCCTCACATACTTCACAGTGTTTTATGACGTGCTGGGCATTGCCCATAGATAATGGGGGGGGCTTAAATAGTCAGCTCTTTTGCTTTGTTTTTATTTCTAGGAGTATGCAGCCTCTGTCCAACACACAGCTGCTCAAGTGAGGAAGTCAGTATCCAGATAGTCCCAGGTATGAAATTAGGTCAGCCTAGGCATGTTTTTAAAATTGACTTCGCCTCTCAGCCTTCCTCCCAGAGCCAAGTCGGACTTTGTTGGTCTCCTCAATTTTTCGATCCCGGAGCCCGGTAGGAGTTGGACGTGTTTCATCTTTTGAGTCAATGGTAGCGTCCTCTGTTTCTAAAAATCACAAGAGTACATGAAACTAGAGTCTTTCTACTTACGGACTCACCCACACTGCCCTTTCCTCAGCACTACAGGAGGGAAGCCAGGGAGAACTGTTAGCTCAAGTAAATTATCGCTGAATCTGAGAGTCTCTCAGACCCCAGTGCCCCAGCTGCCCCCACCATGGCCGGTGAGTCTCTCGGAACATCGGCAGGCTTTCTTCTCCAGAGCTGCCTCCACGGTCATGTGTTAAGAGTGCCTCTCTTTGAACGTCAGTGCGTTGGGGGTTTTCTTGCCTCCACGTCTCTTCAGTGGCTTCATCGATGAGTACAATGTTTATACTCCCCAAACACTGTGGTGTTACAATGGAAACAAAGATCTACATCCTTTCATATCTCAGCCAGGAAATGACTTATTGTGTTTAAATTCTAGCCAAATTGCAAAGAAAACTACAGTTTCTCTTTATTTTTTTTTCTAACATGAGGTTCTTATGGTACTTATCTCCTGCTTGGTGAAAAAACAGAAAGAAGAAAAGAAGGCAGTTACATTTAAAACTCGGTACGGGATCTAGGATTCCCTTTTTGTGTCATGAGCCTAGGAGATCCTATTGTGCACATAGAACGCAGCCGGGACATACTCTTGGAGACTGTGACCCACAAAGTCTATGGTCTTTCTAAGTTGGCTTCTTCAAAAGCAAACACACAAAATGTGTAACAGATGAAAACCAGTAGGAGTAGGGCCAGGAGTTGTTGCAGAGAAAGAGGAAGGGGCAGCGGCTGTGCTTCCCCTCTGGGACACAGAGGAGACCCAGAGAAGTAAACCACTGAAGTCAGAAGGGCAGGCAATGGAACAGTGGGGAGCCAAGGGCATCAGGGGTCCAGCCCAGAGATGCAGAAGCAGAGCAGGGCATGGGAACCCTGATGGTTCTGCAGGACGTTCACTACAAGGAAGGAGAGCTAAGTCTGGAACAGGCGCTCGGAGCTCAGTCCTCACTAGGGAGTCACAGATTAACCCCGCAGGAGCCTGGAATTACCCACTGCAAAGAAGCTGCTGACGCTTTCATCTTGAAGTTACAATGACTTTGTAGGGTCGACACAGCGTGAGGAGGCGTGAGGAGGCATCCAAAGAAGAGAAAGCCACACAGCTTCCTGTCCCTTCTGCCACACGGAATCTCTGTTTGTTTGAACTATTGACTTCGGGTCTGAAATGAAGGAGCCTGTCAATGGCCCATCATGTAGGTGTGGGACGCCTCCCCTTCTGTCTCCTGGTTTGCTGGTGAGCTGTGGCTCTGCCGGAGGACGTCTGTTCTCATCCCGTGTTTTCCAGTCGCTGCTCTCCACGCTGGAAGGACCCATGAATGATTGCGTGTTCTTGGTGGGGCTGAGCAGACACGCTGATCTGAACACCTGACTCCAGCGAGGCATGCAGTGTCCTCGGGGAAAAGAAGACCCAGATGGCAGTATCCGTGACGTCTTTGCTTTCAGTGGTTCATAGAAATGCTCACCCACCCCAAATTCTCGGTAAGACATCACAAGTGCCCTGACAGACGATGACCGTACCTGAGCCAGGGACATGGTCTCTGCTGCTGTATCCTGCTACATACGGGGTCACTGTAGTACATTGTCCTCTGGGGTCAGGACCTCTATTGTTCAACTTTTTCTGATTTTTTGGTCAGGGAGCGCTTACCTTCCTTTACCTACATAATGAATTGCTCCTGAGGGGGACAGCCTGTCTCCCCCATTGTCCTCAGGACCATGCCAGCTGTAACAGCAGGAGAGGCCATATGGATGGGAGGAATGGAGCTTCTGCCCACTTGCCCTGTGTGTGGCACTTCCACCGGCCAGCATGGCTCATCCCCAAGACCTCTCTATACACAACAGGAGAGTGTAAGTAAAAAGTAAGAAATTGAGCCTCCTGGGGCGCCTGGGTGGCTCAGTGGGTTAAGCTGCTGCCTTCGGCTCAGGTCATGATCTCAGGGTCCTGGGATCGAGCCCCGCATCGGGCTCCCTGCTCGGCAGGGAGCCTGCTTCCCTCTCTCTCTCTCTGCCTGCCTCTCCGTCTACTTGTGATTTCTCTCTGTCAAATAAATAAATAAAAATCTTTAAAAAAAAAAAAAAAGAAATTGAGCCTCCTGAGGCAGCCTATTCCAGATCAGCAGGCGGTGGGAGCTCCCTGGTGCTCCTTGTACTGTGTCTTCATCAGCGGGAATCCTAGTTGCCAACCACTGTGCCCTGGGGAGTCCATGGCTATGCCCACTTACTCCTTATTAAAACACTCGAGACCTTTGTTGAGAAAATGTTTCGGTACCCTAAAGATTGTAACCTTGGTAAAGGGCTTATAGTTTCATGCCCATAAAGAACAAACATGGGTCTTCACGGTGCGGCATCAGAGGTGTCTTGGGTCCCCCGAGGTGAGTGACAGGCGCTGTGTGCCAGACCCGCCCCCTCACACGGCGACTATGGACAGGCTAGATGTACACACGCAGTAGGATGAGTCTTCAGGCAGTGTTTGGGGGAACCGTGGGAAGGGTCAGAGCAATGTCGCTATCAAACACCGTTTATGGCCATGTAAAATGCGTGCACACAAAACTATCTACAAGAGGACATACACATAAATTAGAAGTTACCCAATAGGAAAGTGGTTGTGTATGTATGAAATTGGGCATGTAAGTGGCTGATAAGAACAAATGCAGTAAATGCTTAAGCAGAAGAAAGTGTCCTTGCCCTTGTCCTTGTCCTACACTGACATTCCCTGAGCCGAGGAGTCTGATGAGCTCCACCCTCGGTGTCTCACGCTCGGCCCGTAAATGAAGAGATCCTTCGTAGGAGAACAGTAAGGCACCACAGGGCGGTGAACGGGAGCTGCCACGCGTGGGACTTGGAGCGTCTGCCGTCGTGGGTGCTGTGAAGCACAGCTCCGGGCGAGCCACGAAGGGACCTGCGGGCCGGGCGTGGTTTCACGGTCTCACACGGGGCATCACAGACACGGAGAGAGAAAGGAAAGTGAACAGTAGACGTGAGGACGTTCAGATCCGCCGTCTTAGTTACATTCTTTAAAACAGTCCTCGTCTTCAAACATTAGCCGTTGTCCTGAATAGAGTCTTTCTACCCGTCAATCATTTTCCTGAAGCATGACTTATCTTTTCAACGCTGTTCTGGAAAAATGGTAGATCTGTTGATTTGATGGAGTTTCGGTTCCTGGTAAAATTAGGCAAATACAAATTCTGATCCAGTCTGAGTTCCACATCAGGACACATGCGAACGGCTCGCACCCCGAGGGGGTCCCCGGCCACAGCCACCGTCCTTCCACCACAGCCCAGAGCCGCTGTGACGCGTGAGGGCCTTCTGCGGAGCAGGTGTGGCGGGACCGTTCTTTATTCCCTTCGTGGTTTACCTGGTCGCGCCCTGGAAAGCCGCAGCTGCCAAACACACAGCTGATTCCAGAGCGGGGTCCACACGGGGCCTGCAGGTCTCTCCGGACGGCCCCTTGGCCAGCAGTGTCCGCAGCCACGCTCCTACGGGCTCCTTGGCCAGCCTGAGGTGTGGAAGGGCAGGCGTCCGGACCAGACGGGGAGGACCCCAGCGGGCCTGCAGGGGACTGTGCCCGGGCCTCACAGCCTTCAGCCTTTCTTGGGTTAAATGGTGCTCCTGGGAGATGGCGGCTCGCAAAGGCTGGGTTAATCGGCAAAAGCTTGCATCTCCCTATCGTTTAGGTTTTATTATGGAGAATTTAAACATGGAAGAGGCAAAGGAAGGCACAGTACTGTGGCAGAGCTAAGTGGCTCATCCCCCGTGGGCCGTGGGCCTGGTCATCCCCTGACACGCTCTCCGACAGGCACCCCCGCACCCCTGCCCCTCCACACCAGCCTTCACACCTCCCTTCACCCCTCACACCGCACCCGTATCTGCCCCCACACCCATCCGCCCCCGCCTACCCCACGCATACCCACACGCCCCTGCACAGCCTCCGTACCCACAACTCTTCCCACACTCCCTCCACACCCACACCCTGCATACCCACACCCCCCTTACGCCCTCCCCACGTCCACCCACACCCCCCTGCACAGCGACAGCCCCACCCCATCTGCACTCTCCTCACACACCTCCACACGCCCACAAATTCCAGGGGTCCTACCCTTTTATCGACAAGCACTGCGGCACGTATTACAATATCAGGATCGTACCTCAAACAGCAAATAGTTCTCGAGTCCCCTTAAATGTCCAGTGTACTTTTAAGTGGTTTTTTTACATCTTCAGATGGTTGAAAAAAAATCAAAAGCACAACAGTGCATGACACATGGAGGTCACGCGAGGTTCACGTTTCCGCGTCCATAAATCAAGTTTTGTCGGCACAGACACTTGGTCAGTACCTGCCGCAGCTTCTGTGCCCCGTCCGCAGAGCGGAGCCGTTGTCACCGGGACACGCTGGCCGCAAAGCCCAGAGCATTTACTATCTGTCTCTCAACAGGAAATGACCACCAACCCCAGCCCCGTTCTGCGACCTCCAGCACCCCAGCCTGGAAGGAACTCTGCGGCAGCCCCTCCTGCGGCTGTGCCACCTCGGCGAGACCCACCTCCCCAGCCACTAAGGCGAGAGGGAGCCACGGAGCTGGGATGAGGGCGTGGGCCGTGTGGCCACCAGAGGGAGCAGCTGGGCAGTTGGTGGCTGGAGAGCGTGGAGTCTGTGATCGGGACTCGGGCTCGCCCCTCTCAGGTGTGTGCTGAGTCCCAAGGTGGCCCAGGGCCATTCTGGCTGCCAGTGGCAACGGTCAGAACTTCTTCGATCCGTAAAAAAGAGTATTACAGCAGTGTGTATGTCTCCAAAACTTCTGAGTATCTCCTCGGCCTGAATATCCATAGGATTAATGACAGATTCTAGAACAACAAATACCTTCAGGATTTGTGGGGTTTGCCCCCTCAGCTGACCCAACCCCCTGTCCTGTAGAACGTGAAGAAACTCGGATCATCCTGAAAAGCCCTTTAAAGGACTTCAGGATTGGGGAGCGCCTGGGTGGCTCAGTGGGTTAAGCCTCTGCCTTCGGCTCAGGTCATGATCTCAGGGTCCTGGGACTGAGCCCCGCATCGGGCTCTCTGCTCAGCGGGGAGCCTGCTTCTCCTCCTTCTGCCCTTCCCCCTGCTCGTGTTCTCACTCTCTCTGTCCCTCTCTAAAATAGATTTTTTAAAAAAGACTTCAAGGTCGGGGGCGCCTGGGTGGCTCAGTGGGTTAAGCCACTGCCTTTGGCTCAGGTCATGATCTCGGGGTCCTGGGATCGAGTCCCACATCGGGCTCTCTGCTCAGCAGGAAGCCTGCTTCCCTCTCTCTCTCTGCCTGCCTCTCCATCTACTTGTGATTTCTCTCTGTCAAATAAATACATAAAATCTTAAAAAAAAAAAAAAAAGACTTCAAGGTAGAGACTTAGTGTGTGTAGACGAACCCAGGCAATGAAGCCTGGCCTTACTGTTCCCCGATCCAGCAGGCATTCCGCCAAGGAGCTCTTGTATGTCCCCCCACCCACCTACAGCAACTCAGTTCCCTTCACCCTTGACGTTTAATATCACTCTGAAAATTCTCCTTATAGTGCCTGCCGCGTGAATCTGCAGAACAGTCAGTAAGGAGGAGAAAGCAGCCTGGGCGTCTTGTGCGGTGAAAGACTGAACACAGGCAAGAGGGCGCTGTCAACTGTTGGAAAGAAGAGATGCGCGCGTGGGCTGAGAGCAGCCAAAGTGACTCCCAGAGGCCGTAACTTGTGCCAGGCTTTCCAGCAGTCAGCCGTGGAGGTGACGACACAGACCTCCTGCCTTTGAAGGAAGAGTTTTATTACGTACAAACCCCAGGAGAAGGGGCCACGTGGAAGAGGGCAAACTTCAGACTGGAGGCAAGGCGAGGAGAAGCAGGGTGAAAGCCTCTCCTGCGGGTTTGCATAGGAAAGGCAAGGCAGGAGGGTCGGCAGGCGGGTCGGCAACTCAGGGTAAGGCAGTCCGACTAATTTCAGTAGGCTGTGAACAAGCAGGAAGGTGTCCCGTTGGTGCCCTGGGTCATTAGAGGATGGGAAGATCTTAGTTTGGTGTTTGAGTTCGAGGAGGGGAGGTGGCTGCGGACATGGGATGTGGGTTGGCTGGTTTGCCTGTGAAACGTGTGCTCCTAGCGGAGTCATGTGCTAGTGAGGAATCAGCCAGCCCTAGAGGGACAGTCTCTCCTGGCCAGCTAGGTCCTCAAGACATCAAAACACCATAAAATACAGAAAACAAAAAACATGGTCACTCCATAGGGCATTTCACACCTGGGTCAGAGTGGCGACTGGGAGAGGAAAGGACCATTCATCTATAAAACTCAAGACCACACCACAGTGGTTTAGCCCCGCGAGTAGGACGCTGAGTCAGCAAGTTTCTGCAACCGCCGCTAACCGCGGCCACTGTCCCTGAACACACCAAGGTGAGGAGGATGGGCAGTAGACACGGTGCCGAGAACCTTATGGACCACGACTCGAGTGAGGAAACCCATAGTAGAAAACGTTCATACGCTTTCTGCCTTCCAAAGATCACATGAAAGGACCTTGTCTCCCTGCAAGACAGAAAAGCAGAGCCCACTTACCCCGGGCCTGACCCAGGTAGAGCCATGGACAGTGCGTATGGCACAGACGTCGGACGTTGGGCAGAACAGGTCAGCCTGTGTCTTCGAGAGGGAGCACATGGAGGCTGAGTCAGGCACCTCAGCCCAGGGCTTGAGGAGTCTCTGAGCACAGCCGGGGGCGGGATGAGTAGGGGGCCAGGCAGTGTCCCTGGGCTGACGATATGCCGGGAGCTCAGCGGCCCCAGGAAGATACACTTATGGGGCAGAGTGGCAGGCCGGAGACAATGTGCAGCAGGTCCTGGGGCCTTGGGCAGAGCCCTCCCATCTGTTACCCCAGGAAACATGATTAGATGAAAGGAAAAGCCAGGGTCACAATTCATGCTGACAAAGGTCCACCCCTCCTCCTGCCTAACACCCAAAGCCAGCCTTGAAAGGATCACAGAGTTTCCCACGTAGCCCAGGAAGCCCACATTTAGGGCTCTCGTGTCGCTCTTGTTTGGGGGTGACGACCAAGAGTGAAGATTGTGCACCATCTCCGGCAAGTACGACACCGGAGTCATGGACCCCTGTCGTCTTCGTGTTGCTTCAGCCTTTCCCAGGTTAATTTTAATTATTTTCATATTTCATCATACTAGGATGCCCTCGACCGTCAGTATGACAATACTTTAGGCTCCCTTTAGGGAAGGAAAATCTGACAAATGCACAAAAACACAATATTGATCATTTCATGTTTTAGCTTTTAAGGGTTGTCTTAAACCATACTTATGTGTTAATCACCATCCTTGTGAATCAAGGAAAGATAAATTTAAGAGAAATAAGTCGGTTATGGATTCTGAAAATTCGTAAAGCTGCTGTGGCCCCTCCCGCTGTCACAGACCTCATCACTTCCGTCGGTGGCGGTCCCCTGCTCTGGTCTGTGCTGCAAAGATGGCAGGTGCCCCCCCCCAAATCACCTGACACGGAGCGTGCACGTTATCACCAGCAAAACGCACCTGTCCCATGGGGGAATATGTACGGAGAAAGGCTCTGCTGGCTGTGTCCTTCTGAGAAGTCACTGTAAGGTGCCAAGAAGGGAGATGTCTCCTTCCCAGATCCTGCCCCCAACGCTCTCCTGATGGATAAAACAGTGGCGTTTCATGCAGGAGCCTGACCGTGAGCAGCAGCCGCGGGGAGCAGGAAGGAACGCGGGTCCCTGTTCCCTTCATGGATCCACTTGTGAACGCCTTCCTCTGGGTGTCCATCCAGTGAGAGGAATGAACTTGTAGTTTGTTTCTGCCGCGTTATTCTGTTATTTGGGCTGTTCCTGCCTCAAGCAACTAGAGCGAGGCCTAGCTGATGTTTGTTCACAGGTTTTCGTCCTTGTGAAGTACGGGCTCTCCTACATGCTTACTTGAAGGACCACAGCCTCGCAGGCACGGTCTCACATTCTCATGCCTTTATTTCCCCAAAATACAGCCTCAAGAGGAGAATGTCTGGGTTGAGAGGTCTGTCAGTTTTTCATGCGAAGAAAGTCTGTCAAGTCGCTTTCCCCAAGTCTGTTTGGAAAAAATCCTGTATTTCTCTCCCTTTTTGTTGCCCACCTGGTAAGAACGGTGTCTCCTGTTGCTGTAATTTGCATTTCCATGATTACTAAGGACGATGATTATCTTTCCTAGTTTCTTAGCCAACTTGGATTTGCTCTTCTGAGTTTCCCGTTCAGTCTTTGCCGTTACTCTCTGAGCGCTGAGCTTATTCTTATAAATGACGAAGAGACATTTCTCATTATTAATACCAGCTCGAGCTATCTGTAATTTTCCCCAATCTAGGGTCGATGATGTTGTCTATTGCCATACAAAATTTAAGTTTTTTAACATGTATTATTTTATTTTATAGTTTCCGAGTTCCTATTTTGGTAAAATAAATAAATAAATAAATAAATAAATAAAAATTTAAAAAATTAAAAATCTCCAAAACTTCAGTCTTTAATATATCTGGAATTTATTAATGCTGTCAGGTAGAGTTCCAATATTCTTTTCCTGGATGGAGAGCCAGCCCCTCATTGGTTATTCTTCTGCAGTGATATGAAATCACTCTATCCCTTACCTTCAGTTCTATTACCACACTACTTTTTTCTTAGCTTTTAATTTATTTTATGTCCATTGCCATATGTCTAAAACATAACACTGTGTAAATTTAAGGTATACAACATGTGAATCTGATACATTTCTACAGCGTAACATGATTGCCGTAGTAGCAGTAATTACTGCCTCTCTCTCGTCACATAATGATTGTTTTCTAGGGGTTGGGATCATTTAAATCTGGTCTCTCAGCAAGTTGGGTGGCTCTGTATTCCCTCTCCCGTACATTAGAGTCTCCAGGGCTTATCTGCTACTCTCTGCAAGTTTGTCCAGTCACTATCTGTCTGGTCCCTCCCTGTGCCATCCCACAGCCCTCTCCCATAGAATTTTGGGGGCGGTGCCTCTAGGTTTTAATATTCAGTATGGCAGGTCCCATACCCACACCATTATTTTTTTTCACATTTTTGGCCATTTTAATACTTATAATTTCATTTAATTTACACATCTTAGTGGTTGATATTTGATTATATTAACTATTCCAAACCAAGAATAGGCCATATATTTCCATTAATTCAGAGCACAACTTTTGCCCTTCGGAAGACTCTGCTTTTCTTCATTTGGTGTATGTACCATTCTTGTGAAATTCCTTCCTAAGAATTTCATATTTCTGCCACTTTTTTTGAATGGACTATTAATTCACATTTTCAATTCTAATTGATTGTTGTTAATAGAGAGAATAGCTTTGATTTTCATACACTTACCTTGTCCACATGACAAAAATCCCTGTTCAAATTCAAGTTGTTATTTGCTTTATCAAATATGGTTGCTTGGGTTTCCCAGGTACATGGCCTTATCACCTGTGGAAAGAGCTAAGTTTAGTTCTTTTTGTCACATCTGTAGGGGATACAAGGGTCCCTCTGCCTTGGCAGTTGGCTTTCAGGCCCAAGACAAGAGTACCTTTCCAAAGGCCACCAAGCCAGTAAGACATCTCAACTGTCAAGGCTCAAGACGGCTCACCGCAAGGCCTGGACCTCCAGCACATTGTGTTGGGCGCTCTTTGATCACATGGCGAGAAACCAACTACACTTCCTCTCTCTCTTTTGGAAGCACCAGGACTCTGCAGTCTGAAATGCAGCACAGAACGTGCACCTTCGTACCTTGCAAAACGTGTTTCCTGGGAGTCAGGCATATATTTCTAAGATGGAGCTCCCCAGGCCAGGACTATCATGGAGCTGTTAGGCTAGGGTTGATGTGGTCACTGCCATTGAAATCTAGAAACAGAGATACAGATGTAATTTCCCACTTCCCTCCATTTTGAGCTGTATTTCTGGAACCCACAGAAGTTGATCATCTCAGGAAGTTCTACCAAGGCTACTTTGACCCTCTGTTTCTTCTACCCAACATCACTGTGCGTCCACTTGCCAACGATGCATCACAGTACATTTTCCAGCACAGTCCCAGCACGTCTCCACATGCATGGGCTCCAGTGCTAAGGGCTATCATTTATGCAGGACGCAGCAACCCGCAGGTAACAGGTGTAAATCTTAGACTGTAAATTCAGTGGGCAAGAAATAGCACTTTCTTCAGTTTCTATTGGTTAACCTCTAACTTCTAAGTCTGAGCATCGTTCTACTCTGTGGTCAGGGAGGTATAACCATAGCTTTCCTCAGTTTCTGCCCCAGTCCCTGGAGTCCTGACTCTAATCCAACAGCCGCTGGTGCGAGTCCACTGAACCACACAGGTCACTGCTCAGATATTCACCTCGCTTCCTGCGCAGCCTCAAAGACCCTGCGCACTCTCTGACATTTCTGTGTCACAATCATGAGCATGAAGTTTTGTTCGGCTTTCCCTGCTCCGCTGCCAAGGAGTGTCACCCAGGCATTCCTGCTGGGAGCTGCTGCCTCCCTCGGAATACTGCTGGGCATGAGGGGACAGGTGTCGTCTACATTTAGAGCCCCTACACACCTCTCTGCCCGGGAGAAACACTGTGCTCTAGCGCAGGAAAATCTTCTTGTTTCTTAAGGATGTTCTGTTTAGGCTTGACGTCCTGTTCTGTCTGCTATCACCGAACATTCGGAAACATAACCTAGAGATTCTGTTTTCTGTTCTGCCACATTCTTCCCCCGAGGCACACAGAAATGCGTGCATATCTTACATGGATAAGAATGAAAAACAAAGTATCAAGGAAAGGAATTCAGACATATGTTAAAATGTTAAATATTATCCATATACAGAACTTCAAGATTTCTCAAAAAGAGGAGCTTTTGCCCACAGGCAAAAATTTTGTGTTTGTATTGTAAACGTCACGGGCTGTCTGTGAACAGTGATGTGCTAAACGTGGAGAAACTGTGGGTGGCAAGACACGGGCGTGAGCGCCAGGGCTGTGCCAAGCAAACCCCTGATGGAAGGGTCTGGCTTAGCAAAGACAGACTTCTCCCTGCAGAAGGGGATGAGCAGAAAATCACTCACCCTGTGATCCAGGAAGGAGGAAGATGTGGAAATTGTTTCGGGTAATCCCGACTTTCACAAGAAAATAGGAAAAATGGCTCAATGCAGGGTGAAAAGCCAGGGCACAAAAATGTGGAAAAGCCCCTCTAGGGATGGTTCAAAAGAATCAGCAAAAGGAAAATACAAGCCATGGGAAAACCCAGCCTGAGTTCAGAAAAAGAAGATGAAGAGGGTAAAGCCTCTTCATGCCGCATCACTGAGCAGGAGCCACACTGAGCCCAGAAGCCAAGGGAAGACCGAGGGGACGGGAGAGCCGGGGAAGTGACAGTGGTGTGGAAAGGTATGCCTGGTCTCGGAACACAGGCCCGGCCCAGGAGCAGGGGCACAGCAGCCAGGACTGAGCCCCAGCTCAGCACAAACAGTAAACAGTCACCAGAGCATCTGTCCCAGGTTACACCTGACCTGGCTTATTGAGATCTCCTCTTAGTTACACCCTAAACTTCTGAGGATGGTCTGGCAAAGAACATTGAGTCAAAGTTCTGGGAGGAAAAGCTACAGCTCACGGCAAAGGGGATCGACCCGATGCCACAGACTGGAGAGCAAAAGTAAATCTGAGTCACAGCCCCGTAAAACTCACCAGTGCTTCTGGAGGGTCACAGACGCACCCACGTGCATCTACCTGGGTCCTATTAGGAAGCAGAAACCAAACAATAAGCTAAGCAGAGGAGGTTGAGTAGAATTAGTGAACTATGATAAGATAATAATGAAGATAAAACAAAAATTCTATAAAACTCCAGGGCCAGGGGAGAATATGCAAGGAGGACCATGCCTGGAAAGGTAACCCTTCCCCAAGGCTGGGGTGCACACCTCATCGGAGAAGGTGTAGCAGAGACGTTCTCGGGCTTGTCCAGGCCAGCGCTGGCCTGCAGTCACTGGATGAGCTGGGAGCAATTCTGCAGACCTCAGCCCAGGGACTACACTCAGGGGAAACCTTCAGGTGCCAGGTGGACCAAGCACAGGCCACGTGAGGGTCTGGCCGAGGGAAGGGGCACCAGCAGGAGCAGGAGGTGCCAGTGTCCCTATCAACGGGGCATGGGAAGGCTATGGCCAGGCTGAAGCCGCAAGGTCACCAGGGTCCGTGAGCTCTGGGCACATGGCTGGGACCACAGTGCACCGGGTGCCTTTGTGCCCACTCTGCAGACCTGCCATCCCCAGCCACAGTCATGCGGTAGCTGGAAACTGCAGCAGAGCCCCTTCCTCCTGCAGTGTCTCTCTAGGGCCCTCAACCGACAGAGCTTAAAGCTATGCTAACTTTAAAGAAGTGATCAGAGGAATTCCACCCACTGTCACCTGTCACCGAGCACAGAAAGACAAATCTGGAGCGCAGGGACAAGCAGCCTGGCCCTAAATAACGAAGAGATATGGACGAAGAGAGTGTCAACAGTCTAAAATGACTTCTCAGGGCTTCCTGAGATGTTCTGGGCTGAGGATTTGAAGACAAGACAGATTTTCCCAGAGACAGGACTTTATTTCCAAAATAAATCAATTTCTTTAAAAAGACCCGGAGTTTCTGTCAGTCCATGCTGAAGCATTTCCAAAACAATTTCAGAAGGGCGTTTACCACTCTCGCCCTAGGAACACAGCCTGTCGGGTCGGGTCATAGCCTGGATGCTGCTGGAGGAAGCTAAGCTGAACAGCATGGCTTGGGGGGTGAGGGGGAGACATCAAAGACAGGAAGAGGCCCACGGTTTGAAGGCACTGCAGACAGCCACACACAGCGCACGTGTGCTCCCTACCCTCCGTGAGATCATCGTCTCCGCCCGCGCAGGCTGCACTGACAAAATGCCGTCCGAGGAGCGGCTGAAGAACAATGGAAATGCATCTTTCCCAGTTCACAGGCCTGGAGGCCGTCCAAGAGCGAGGCACCAGCAGGTTCATGCCGGACTGAGGATCTGCTTCCTGGTTCCACTTGATGCAGGAGGACACGGACTCCGAGGCCAGAACTCCGGTGTCCGGACCTAGTGCACTGGTTTCCTCACCACCTGTCCAAGTCCTAGGTCAGATGCCCCTTCCAGAAAGCCTTCCCTGAAAAGCCCAGGCCGTTACTTTCACTTACCATTCGGAGGAATCTGTAGCCCCGCATGACCCAAAGCACAGCGGCTGAAACACCAGACAGGTCACATGGGGCCCCACTCCCATTTCTCATTTAGGAGGTCTGAGACGGGGTCCAGACTATGTGCCAGTTCCCAGTGGTGCTGAGGCTGCTGGTCAGGACGTCACAGTTGGGAACCACCGGTTCAGGAACTGGCAAGATCTTCACCCACACCCGAGGCTCGACCAGTGAGGCCAAATCTTAATTTTCTCAAGCAAAGACTCTCTGAAGGTTTAGTCCCATGTTTTCTGGATGTTCAAGGATCCTTAACTAGGAATAGGGCAGACGGCTGGTGTTGATCTGTGCAGCCCACACCTGCCCAAGTGGCTTCACCCCTTTCCGAGCATTGTCCCACTTAAGACCTGTAAGTGGGGGGGCCTGTTTGCCGAGACACCTTATGACTGTCCTCCACCGATGTGAAAAGAGCAACTGGTCACTTCAAACACCCCTACCCAGAGTAACTTTTGTCCTATCTAATAGACATACATTATGATTTCTCCTTATAAATCAGTTACACCAAATAAAATCTTAAGAAACATCTGTTCCTTACAACTTAACTTTCTTTTAAAGAAGAAAATGTCGCCCTTTATAAATCCAAATTCACAAAAGAAACCCTGCCCTAAAACTACCAATTTGTCATTTAGGCCCAACTTTTATCCAAGAAGCCCCCACATGGCCATCAAGAAACAGAGATGGATGTATCTGGGGTGTCCCAAACATTTCGTAAAAGCTTCAGTGCACAGTCCTATATCAGGCATGCTCACACGAAAATCCAGACATCTGCTTCTCTTGAAAAATGTAGAGCTGCAGCCCAGCCAGGATCTTATTTTCGAAAATCACTCATTTTGTTGGTTGCTCTTCCTTGACTGTTGGCAACAGCTGGACCTGTTTCCCCAGGTCACGGCAGATCACACCATCCACACACAATGACCACACACGACATCACACCCCAGCCTGTATCTGCCTGTCCCCGGACATTTGCATGTCTATTTTTACAGAACCATAGGAGTTTATAAACTTGCAGTATACAGAAAAAGAACCTCAGTCGTCTTAGATACAATGTTTAAAGGATGTGATGAGAGCTGCCTCTTATCTGAGATGCAGATGAGCTGCATCTCATTTCTCCGCTGCTTCAAGGCACCTCTCCTTTCAACCTCAGCTGCTGAGCTGACCTCCTGGGCAGCTGGGGTCCTGAGTCCCAGACAGACAGGTGCAGCGACCACAGTCACAGGATGCCTTGATAGGAGCTGCGAGGATGTAGGAAGGGAGAGAATGTTAAGGGAAAAGGGAGAGGGGCTGGAGGGGTGAGGAAACGGGGAGAGGCTGAAGGTAGGAGTGGTTGGGAAGGGGAGACCTACCCACGCTTCCGGCACCAGAGGACTAAGCATCCAACGCATCCACTCATCAGGAGGGACCCCAGTATGGCCACCGGGATGAGCCACGGGGAGGAGAGGCTCCCCTCTGCGTGCAGAACATGGGCTGTCAGCGCAGGACCCTCCCTAGTCCCAGCCCTGGTCTACGCCTACGGGAGGGTGCCACGGGTGCCCCTCACTGCCTCCCGCATGTGGACTGTCCACTCCCATTCCTCGGCGGTCTCGAGGCCCCTTCTTGTCTCAGGGCTTGGGGGCCGGGGCCCCTTCGCTTCCGCACACAGCGGTTTAGCACACACAGGAAGGACAACCTGGTAGCCACGGGGACCCGAGCCTGGACCCAGCTCCTCCCCTCTCCACCACCATGAGACCGAGAGCACTGAGCCTGACCTCGCTCCGTCTCCACGTCTTCAACAATAAAATGAGGAGGATGGCACCTGTTCCAGAGGAGCCAGGGACAAGTGGACGCCATGCTGGGCAGTCAAGAAGCACTTAGGACCCGGCAACTACCTTGCTCCCCCGGCCCCCGGCCTCAGCCTTTCCACAATCCATGGTGACCTCTGTGGGGACTATTTATTTACCAGCAGCTTCCAGACCTGTGAACTGTTGGGTCTATTTTTTCTTGTATATGCGTCGTTTATCTCAACCCCTTCTGAGTTCAGACTTCATCCCCCTCCTTCCAGTATCTGAAACTCTCTCTTCTAACCCTCTTGGTTTAGTGGGGGGGGGGTCATTTTGGAAACTTTTCTATCCTGTGTGTGGCCAAACCCACCCCATGGCTAGTGCCTCCCTCTATGCTTGAGGACCACGTCTGCCATGGCCAGCCAGGCCCCAGCTCTTTCTTACCCCAGTGGAGGACGATGTCCTGGCCTCCCAGACTGCTGTGTCTCACTCGGCAGGACAGACCGGCCGCCTCCCGGGCCGCCACGTCCAGGGTCACTCGGAGATACCACGTCCCGTCCGCGTGGGGCAGGACGTCGCCTCGCCGGGTGCCCCGCTGCTCCTGCTCACCCCGCATCCACATCACCCACACGGGCTTCGGGTGGAAGCCGGAGACGTGACACACCAGCAGCAGACGGCCGGGACCGGGAGGGGGGCCGGCGGACAGCCAGGCCTCGGGCTTCACTGTGTCCGATAAGGAAGTGGGGGGTGTCAAGGCCGGAACTCTGCAGCCCACATCTCCCGCTCTGGAGGTGGAGCCCGTGACTGTCCATTCGCAGCTGGCCTCTGCAGGAATGCCTTCCCTGCCGCCCGCCCCATCCCAGGCTCCCGTGAGTTCACCTGCTTGGACCCCTGGAGCGCCCTGTGTTCTCCGGTAAGGGTTTCAAACATGCCTGTAACTGTGCCTCTGCGTTCCCATCCTCCCCTCAGCAGAGACCCTGTTTGACCCAGTGTTTATTTAATTCAGTTCATGGAACCCAGTGGGTGCTCAGTTAATGTCTGTGGGATGACCCTCAGTCCTCGCCCATGCCTTCCTCAGCCGTTCTGGCCCCAGGATGATCCAAGGGCTGTGAAGTCTAAGGGGGAGCACCAGCCGGAGCGCTGGAGTGGAGGGCATGGGTGAGAGAGGCGGGCTCACCTTGCTTCTCCAGCTCCGACTTCCCTGCCTCCAGGAGGCCTCTGACGAACTGCGGGCAGGTGTCGTTTAATAACCACTGCAGGGTCTTTCTGGTCCCCTGGTCCTGATTGAGCTCTTTGGTGGCCCTGCCTGCCCAAGAGGGGGCATCGGGGGCTGGCACCCAATGAGTTCCTTGGAAACTCATGATCTCTTTTCCTTGAAATGCCGTATGGAAGAAGCTTTCTGAGGTGTTCCCGGGGCACAGCTCGCAGCCAGCAGACACCTGCATCTCAAAGGGATCTGAGAAGAGGACAGGACAAAGACCAAAGAAGGGCGGAACGGATTAGAAGGGACCGAGGAGGAAAGATGCATGTCAGCGCTCTACTGGGGACACAGAGTCCCAGGAAAGGAGTGGGGGACCAGCGGCAGGAGGAACGGGGGCAGTGTGCGGGGTCGGGGGTGGGGAGCGCCCCGGGCAGAAGCGGGGATCCAGAGACGCGGGCGCGAGCTGGGCGTCTCGGAGGGGGAGGCAGAGCGCCCGCCGTGCCCGGGTCCCACCCCCGGCTCACAGTCCAGCCGCAGCATCTTGACGAATTCTCGCACGTCCCTGGTGAAGCTCCGGCGGTACACCCGAAGTATCTGCTGCAGCCGCTCCCACTGCGGCTCGCTGAACCCGCTCCGCGCCCAGGGCCTGAGGAAGCGGATGGCGTCCGAGCCGTCGCTCCAGCTATAGGCCTGCAGCTCCCCGAGCCGCGCCAGGCCGTCGGTGCGCGCCCAGCTGCGGTTGGCGAACACCGACACCTGCAGGCACTGCAGCCGGCCGCGCGCCAGCGGGGCGCACAGCTCGCCCGAGGCCAGCGGCAGCGACCAAAGCAACAGCAGCCACCAGCCACACGGGCTCCGGACCGGGGGCCGCTCTCCGCGCGCGGGAGCGCCGGCTGCGTCCCGCGGGAGGCGCCGGGACCGTCGGTCTCCGGCGCCCCCGGCGCGCGCTGCCCCACGGATCCCCAGGACTTCCCCGAACCTGGGGGAGCCCCCGGAGCGGCGGGGACTGAAGCCACCTGAGGGCGCCGGGGTCGGACTCGGAAAGGTCCTGCCTGTCTGCCAGCCTGTGGACCTCTGGTCGCCCCGCCCCTGGCCCCTGACCCTCCCACCTCTGTCTGCCTCTTCCTCTCGCATCTCTGATCCCCCTCCCCCAAAAACTGTCTCAGCCCTTCCTGGACCCTCCCTATGCTTCCCCCTCCAACCTGATACCCCCGCCCCATCCTCCCTGCCCCACCCTCAAGTCTGATCCCCGCCCCCTCTTCCCCCTCCAACCTCTGACCTTCCCGCCCCCATCTTCCTCTAATCTCTGATCCCCCTGACCCCACAGGCACCGTGACCTCCAACCTTTGACCGTCATCCCCCTCGGTGTCCCCAGCCCCTCTTTCTCCTCCTGCATCTCCTGGTACACCTCCCACTCACCCCGGCTCAGCCCCGCTGCCTCTCTGCACGAGCTCCCCATCTCCTGCAGCTCCCCACTCACTCTCCAGACGTGAGCTTCTGCTCGGGGAAACTAGACCACACTGTGGTGTGCACCCGGACGGGCGGCCCCAGGGCTCACACTGAGGACGCACATCCAGAGGGCGCGGATCAGAACGTCCAGTGCCCCTGTTCGGCAGGTCAGAACCTGGACAGCAGCCTGATACCTCCCTTCCCAGCACTCCTTTTATCCAAATCCTGGGCAACTCCTCTAGAGTACCTCTTCGGAAACATCTCTCCAGTGTGCCCCCCTTCTCTACATTTCCACCTCCTCCGCTGCCCTAACCTGCCACATCTTCTGACAGGGGTTTCTCAGGATAGAGACCACAGAGGTTGACGTTGGTCCGCCTTCTGTCTCCTTCCCCACCCTAGTGTCCCCTGCTCTGTGCCTTAGCCTCGCCACCAGGCTTTCAGTTCCTCCAACATGCAAAGCTTCTTCCTGCCCGACATCTTTGCACAAAGTTCCCTCTGCTTGGAAAGCTCTAGACTCTCTCCTCCCCTCACCCCCTTCTGAAGTCTAGTTATTCCTACCCAGATCTCTGTTCAAAGGTCATTTTCTCAGGGGGTCTTCCCAGATCTCCCTGCATGAACAAAGGCAGACAGGTCAGCCCTAACGGGACTCCTCCCATGCTGCCAGCTTGGTCACCGCCCCCCCTCCAGCCCCGCACACATCGGTTGGTCATTACAGGGGCAGGTGAGCTCTGTCGCCACCAGCTCTCTCCAGTGCCCGCCAGAGTGCAGGGAGAGTCCTTGAGGAGAAGAGGCTATGTCTGGTCCTCCTCTGTGTGCTCAGCGTGGCACTTTGAGATCACACAGAAAAATTTTTTGCTACCAGTAAGCGGTTAATGATTAAATTAAGATACGAAATCGCTGGAGGCCTGGGTGGGAGGGGGCTGGGGGGCAGAAGTCAAAAGAACAACAGTGTAGGAATCACAGCCCAGTCACAGCCAGGGCCTCACTGGAGTTCTCCAAGTGTCCCCCTTCCTGTAAAACTTGGAAAGTTCTGTTTAGTTGATCGGCATCCTGAAATTTTCTGATAACATCCTTTCAGACTAAAAACAAGAACTGGTTTTGTTGTTGTTGTTTGTTTGTTTCTAATCAGAAACCAAAGCCAGGGAGTATAACCTTCAGATGTTGGGGTTATGGAGATACACCAACGAATTTTCCAAAGGTCGGTTGAATCAGATACTTTTAGCCATGGCAGCTCCAGCCACTTCCTTCAGGAGAAGACTCACTGAGTCAAAGGATGCCAGGAGCAAGGCTAGGTCCCAATGGTGGGGTCACAAAAGCAGGGCCCAGGTGTCCCTCGGAGAAGGGGTCAGAGTGCACCCCCAGTGCCAAGAGCTGGCTGCCATACATGCCCCTGGATGATTCCTGCCCTCACTTCTAGGACATTTTGGATTCCCAAAGTGCTTCCACATAGCCCATTCTGCTTACTCCCCATCACAACTGCTAGCGGGGTCATTACTGTAATGGGTGAGTAAGCAGACCGACCAAAGTGGACATGCACCAGCTCTCCCATCGTCATCTGCTAACCCCGGTGCAGAACTTCTTTTCCTCAGGGCCGCCTTCTGAGGGGCCACCCCCAACATGCAAAGCTTGTTTTGCATGATAGGACTCCAGCGGTTTCTTCCCACCTTGTGGGTGTGTAACCCTAGGACATCACAGCTGGAGAAGGGAGTAGAAATGTCTAAGATCAGAGTAAGTTTGGAGTAGAATCAGAGAATTACAGATGATTTGGCTAACAATAGCCACAAAGAAGACTAGTTATGGAATCATTATCAGAAGCCCAGGGTCTGAGGGCTTTACCAGAACCCGATTCCTAGGGGGGGAAGAGATGTCCCCAAGCACGGCTGGTAAACCTGTAGGCTTCAGGCGGGTTTCCTGTGCACCCTGGGCCACATCACAGCGCAGCGGGCTGCTTTCCTCAGCTGTCCCTCCACACCTGGCATTACTGTTCAAGTGGCTGCCTTGGCTTAAGTTTCTGAAATAAAACTTCCCCATCGATCTCCAGGTGCTTCTGTTTGCACTAACTGATTGCACCTGAATGGAGCAAGCGCAGGGCTTTCTGAAATTAAAGGACTCATTTATTTTGCTTGTTCATGCTCTCACCTCTTGCCCCTGGTGTTGATCAATACTGTATCTTCAGGGGCTACAATACTGACTGCAACATTGTAGATACTCAGTATATATTATGCAAAAATATTGCTAAGCACATTTTCTAAGCCTGCAAGCATTCTAAGCCCTTTGCAGCAGTATCTTATTTAATCCTGGTAAAGACCCCAAAAGGTCTCTTATTGGTTTTGTTCTCTGCGGTCTTCAGCACCTAGAGTCTTCCCTGGGACAGTTTAGGCACTCAAATATTTTTCCAAAAAAATGAAGATAGGTGGTATTAATGCACATTTTATTGCTGGGCAAAATGATTTTCACAAAAGAGATTTTCACTGCCTTTCACCAGCTCATAAATATTGACTCTAGGACCCACAACTCAGGTGTCTTCTTCCCAAATATCGTGTTCTCTGCACTGCACTTTGCACCTTCCTCGTGTTACCCCCGGGGGACCCCTGAATGTGCTGGGGAGGTGTGGGGAGGGACGAAGTCTGGGGAAGTAGGTTAGGGTGAGGGAGTGTGGGAACTTCAGCCCGAAGATACTCAAGAATCCTGCTCTCCTGGGAGACTCAAACCTAACGCGGGAATGTGAATACAGATGTGAGCCCAAGAGACACAGAGGCAGAGAAGGTGGTCAGGGAGAATGGAAGAGGAAATCAGTGCAAAAGTGCGTGATTCCACTGCTCAGTGCTCATCGAGGTGACACCGCAATGACCAGCACCAAGGAGACAGTGGGAGCAGGGGGAAGTGGGCACCTCACGCGTGTTCTCCTGACATGCTCCCCGGGCAAAGAGTTGGGCTCCGTGTGCTGCAGTCATACAGCAGGGTCACAAAACCACAAATTAAGTTCAAAGAGCCCCACATTGGGTCTGCAAAGGCACAGTGAATGGTGACCTTACAGGCATCGTGCGCGCCCGCCCCTGTGAGCCTGCGCCCCTGTGCTCACCAACCCACACACTCCTGTGCTCTGACACACATGCGCACCCACATGAGTGCACGGCAGTGCTGTCCGCAAGGAGCCCACACTGGGAACGGTTTGGGGCCACCAGCTTGGGAGTACTTGTGCTTCTTTAAGTGACACTTTCATCTGTTTCTTTAGTTTCTAATACTCTCCTCTGTTATCTTTTCCAGAGGTGCCTCTCCACAGGCTTTACCGGCTGGCGTTCCTGACTCTCCCTGCATCTCTTCAGCTCTGGCTTTTCTTTCCTTCCTTGTCTCTCTCTTCATGCACATCTGGGTCCTTTCTGGGGAGCCACCTTCTACTTCACTAACTCAGTGATCTCTGTTGAGCTGTTAACTTTTCTCTTGACGTGCTCATACTGGAGACTAGTTGCTCAGTCCTAAAAGATTCATTTGATTTTTTAGAAAATCCTCCTGTTTTTAGCATGCTGTTCTTTTCATGAGGGTTTCTCCACACACATCCCTTTTCTTACCTCATTTAACATTTTTGACATACTTGTTTTATTATGTCTTTTGCCTTATTTCGGTATCTGCAATTTCGGGATGTGAATTTTCTTATTGTGTCTGCTGACAAGTCACCCGTATATGTCTTATGTCCTCCTCATCTACAAAGTTTCATTGATATTTTATAATTGTTTCCCTGTGACAGTCCCATCTGACCTAGACCTTGGGGGAAATTTATGGAGAACCGTTTTGCATTTGCTTCTGGCAACTTCTTTGGAAGGCCAGTGGCCCTGGACGAGCTCTTATGTCACTCCTCAGTATGTGTCTCATAGTCTAGGCGGACGACAAATGGCAAGGCCTCTAGCCAGTACATATCGCAGGCCTGGGGGTAATTTCTCTTCTGTGTGTGTATATACATACAGACACACATATATATGCATTTTTTTTTTTCATTTTACCCAAATCCTTAGCAAGCTTTCTCATAGCTTTCTAAGGCTTGCGGCAGGGCTTTCTTGGCTTTTTGTCATACACTTTACACTTGTTAGAGGATCCAGCTTTTTATGAAGGTGACCTCTTTTGCAAGTTCTACCTCCCACGATACCAAGGCCAAGTCTCCTGTCCTTGCACAGGACCCTGCAAGGCCTCAGCCCCCAGCAGCCAGGTGCAAGCAGGACTTAAACTCCCATGAAGTACCACTGTCACTCACCCTTACTGTCACGGAGTCCGTGTTTCTCTTCCTTTGAGGCAGGTTTGAGCCTCACTGGGTTATCATCTTCGGGTTAAATCTGTAAGTCTTTAAACTCTGTGTTGGGGTGGGAGGGCAGTCCTTGTTACCTTACTGTGTTTTGGAAATTGTTCACTATAGGGTTTGATATTGTTCTGGGCAGCTGGATTATAGAAGAGCATTCACAAGGATGTCCTGCCTTGAAGGAGTCATTCAAAATGGGGAAAGGTCTGAAATCATCAGAATGAAGAACAATTTAAAGGACTAGCCCGAGTAGCCAGGCTCTGAGATCTGACCTTCAGAAACAGGCATTCATTCACTTGCTAACGGCCTTGCCAGGTGGCATTGGGCCCTACGTGTGAAAGTCACCAGAAGACAAAGTGTAGCATAACACAAGAGTGAGACAACTTCATAGCCCCCAGCGTTATTCAATAAAAGATGGTCTGATTGTGTGTGTGTGTGAGCTCTGCCCATAGGCGGGCCCAGACTGGACCTGGGGGGCCGTTTGCCAAATATGCTGGTAAAGAAATTACTGTGTGGAATAAGGTCTTTGATTCTACGATTCTTCAGTTTCATAACAAAGTCTAATACTGTGCACTCTCCTGTTATGGTCTGTGGCTCCAGGAACCAACCTAAGCATATTAACCACCAATGAAATAGAACACAGTTCACAGGTTCACCAAAAGATGGAGGGAACATGTTGTAACAGCTGCCTTCTCGCAGCCTAGGGCTCTGACTTCCAGGAGAGGAACTGGGTCTACAACTCCATGACGCACACTTCACAAACCAAATGCCTTTGAAGAGTAAACCTTTTGTAACAAACACATAGCTGCACTTGCCAGGGGTTCTGTCTAAAGGGATCTCGCGGATCTTGGATCTCAGGGATCTCTCAGTCTTCTTGTCCCCCGCCCTGCCCCCGTCTTTCCCCTCCCCTCCTTCCTGACCACCCTGTATCCCCGTTTCCTCCTCTGTCCTACCTCCTCCTCCCTCTTCACCCTGCTCTGTCTCCGGCTCATCCCAGATGGCCGTATGCCTGCCAAGCTCTGCCCAGCGAAAGTGGAAGTTATTTAAACAAAATGGGGTTGACACTGTGGCTGCTCTGGCAGAGACTGGGCCTGACCCTTTGGGGTGGTTTCTGTTCCACCTACAGCCTCGACCCATCATGGGGGATGACAGGTCAACCAAAGTTCAAACCAGTGAGGGAAAGGAGCTTAAGGAAGTGAGCCTGCCTTCTGTGGTGTAAGCCGTTCACCCCTAGGGTCTGCCGAACGGGTACTTGTCCAGGACCCCACGAACCTCTGGATGCTCATTTTTCTATTTTGGTTCTCACAACAGCCTGGTAAGGTTGTTACCCAGATTCACAGATGAGAAAACCAACTCATGGGGAAGCATGGGGACCCGCCCGAGGTTAACGGTTCTAAGTGTAAACTTCACACCAGATCACAAAGTCTTCCGCATATAAAGTAACATGAGATACCACGTGAATAATTTTAAAAGTACTGGTCGCGTGCTGAAACGTCCATATTTGGGGTGTACTGGGCTGAATATACTACAATAAATCGTATCTGTTGTTTTGTTTTGTTTTGTTTTGTTTTGTTTTGTTTACCTTTTCTGACATGACTACCAGGCACTTTTCATTTACATATGTTGCTTCCGTTCTATTTTTACCAGACATGGCTCTTGTAGGCCCATTCTAACTCAGGCACGCGCGGTGAGTCCTGCTGTGGCCAGCCATGCTCACCCACCAGGCCTGACTCACCGAGTCTCCCTGGTTTCCGTGTGTGCTGCTGCCCATCCCGTGTCTGATGCACAGGAACGGCCCAGCCCTATGCCACGCCGCGCCGGGTCCAGAAAACCACACCAGGGCCACAGTGCTGCGGGCAGGCACCGACGTTCCACGTGCCCGGGCTCCCCCGGAGTCCGCGTGGCCCCGCAGTTCAGCAGCCTCGCGCTGTTCACCGTTCCACCTGCTGTTCTCTAAGAATCCAGGGACAGAAAAAAATACTCACAAAAGATGCTACTAATTTGCTGACTCTACAGACACTTTGGTCCTCTGCCATAGCTTTAACTTATTTGCTTATAATTAAAAATACATTAAAGATAGTTGGGTATTTGAACTTTTTATACATGTGCAGATAAAGCTACCAGAAGAGAAATCTCCACAATGTTCCCGGGGCTTTCTCTGAATAAGGATGTAAATAGGGGACTTTTGTTTCAGTTTTATGAGTTTCTGAAATGCGTACAATATACAAATGTTGCTTTCATAATCAACGGGAGGGAGGAAAACTTCAATTTATAATCAAATGGCCAAGCCTGATAAAGCACAGGAAGCGAAGTCTCTTTCCTGAGCCTATAAAGAGAAAGGACGAGTTTTCTGTGAGTTTTGCTAACCCCAAGAACATAAACAAGATGCTGGCTGATTCTCTAGAAGCTTCTGCAGAGGTCCATCTGCAGAGACCTCCTGGTGGCAAGAGGAGGAGGTGACCCAGAAGCGTTGAGCAAGAAGCAACAGATGATGAATAAACAGAGGAGGGTTTCCCGGTTAGGTCGGCCTCCAGCAGGACCAGATGAGGTCGCAGAGCCCAGAACACGTGTTCCTTCTCTTGAAGTACCAGCCACTCCATCCCAGACACATACATGACCAGACCACAGACATGGGACATTTGAGGAAAAGCAGCAGTATCCCCCAAAGACACCTGAGGACCAACATGGTCTCCTACTCTGCCCCGAATGTGCCTCCCTTGCCTGGAGATCTCTCCTTGCAGTCAAGCTGCTAGTGCGTGTGTCAGCACCGAGTGTGTCTGAGTCTTCAGGGGCCAGGATGTCAGGCCGAGGGGCAGGAGACAGGAGCACAAGCCATCCCCACTCAGTAGGCACCTCCTCCACGTCCATGTCCCAGAAGCCCTTCCCAACAGCATCCCACTGGGGTAGGATCAAGGGGAGGTACCAATCACTGCCAATCACTCCACTGCCCCGCATTCCCACTCCACTCCTTAGCAGAGAGTGCACAGGAATTGTAAGAAAGACCCTGGTTCTCTCATCTGCTCTGTCACTTGAAGCAGTGAGTTAGGACATGCTGCTGTTTCACTCGTGGTCAACGTGCCTCACATGGGAAGGTCAGCACCACCGACTGAAGAGGTGACCTCACAGAATCCGGGAACGCTCCCTCGGTTCAGGACCAGGTGACATGGGCCTCCGAGGTCCTGGTTACTTCAGCCCTGTCCTAAAATTCCCCACTACCAGTCACCATGATCAGGAAGAGGAGGAAGGCCTAGCTTACGACAGGCACTCTCCTCACCTACAGCCTCTCCAAACACACGCCTGCCTCCCCCCCCTCAACAAGACTTGCTCCTTGCAGTCCTAATCATGCCCTTGCACCTTCTCGGGGTTCTTCTGTGCGTTTCAAATGCACATGTGGCCCAGGAGCCTAGCAGGAACCCTCAGGCTTAAAAGAGGATAAATGAATCCATTGTAGGACCTCTCCCAAACAGAGTTCAAGAAGTAGCGTCTCTCCTTTTAAGTAAACTGTTCTTCCCCTTCCTGCTTCCCCTTCCTCTGCCGTTTCTCTTCCCAGCAGCTCGGGTCTCCAGTCGGGTTGACGAGTCACCTGGGAAGACATGGTGTGCAGCCCCAGGGAAGCCCCAGCACCAGGACAGCAGCGAGCCTGACTCCCGCTGACAGAGAGGGCTAGACTGATTTCAGTATCCAACTAATCCGATCCTTTCATTTTTCAAGTGAAAGCGAAATGCCTCCAGGAAAACTGTTTTGTGAGAAGAATTTAAATCCCAGCTCCTGAATCCCAGAGAAGTCTTTTATTTTCTTAAAGATGTTGCCCATTATTATGAGAGAGAGCTAGAAAGAGTCCAAGCAGGGGAAGGCGCAGAGGGAGAAGTAGGCTCCTCACTGAGCAGGGAGCCCGGTGTAGGGCTCGATCCTAGGACCTGGGACCTGACTCGAGCTGAAGGCAGGTGCCCCACCAGAGCAGTCTTTTCGACAACAGTGTGAGAAGGGTAGAGAAACACTGACAACAGAGGCGGTGGCAGAGAACACAGTTTTGCAAGGAATCAGGCAGGTGGATGAGGGACAGTCTCTGGGATGCCTACATCTCTGGGGAGACACATCACAGTCAATATAGCCAGGACAGAAAATGAGTAGAGGGCACAACAAAGGGTCCTTCCAGAACCCCGAATGGGGACTCTGAACTCCAGCTTTGGGAAGTGTGGGAAGCCGTAAGACTTCCCAGTATTAAATATGGTCACGTGAGAACACGGCCCCCAAACTGGAGATAGGGGCCTCCTCTCAAACCTCGCTTCTTCGCAAGGCCATGACTCAGTGCTGATCGTTGCCAGGAAAGCTGCTTGCATTTCAATGCAACCAACAAGAAACAATTCTATCAGGGAAATTCTACCAGGGAAATTCTATCTTCAAGTCATACTGACTCAAGAGCTACAGAGTCCTAACATTTACTTTAAAAGAAGGAAACTAAGACTGGAAGAAAAACACGCAGGCACTTTTCACAGATCCTGCTGCTACACTACGGAAGACCGACGGGGAAAAGGAAGCAAAAAGGCTTCCCAGGACTTAGCAGAGGTGGGCTTCACGCTCCCTCAGCTCTTCCCTCAACAAGCGTTTATTGAGCACCGACGACACCAGGAGTGTAGACTGGAGGCTCAGGAAAGGCTTCCGCGGGTAAAGAAGACACGCAAGTGGATGTGAAGGTGAAAGGCATCGTGGATAGATGCCCTTTCTTGTCGGCTACTGTCTCATCTGCGTTCATTTGTGGCTGAGACAAAGGGCAAAGGAACGGTTCAGAGGTGGTGGGAAGAAACCGGCGGTCAAGGCCAGTGGAGGCCGTGACACCATAAGCACCCACGTGAGACACTGAGCCACAAGGACACGGGAGGGACAGCTTAACCCTGAGAGTGACAGAGTGACGGGGCCACGCCACAGAGGCTGGGGGAAAACAGCGGAGAGGCGACGTGGGGAGCAGATGCCGTCAGAGGCATGGCTGTGGCTGACCAGCTTCCTCAGCTCAAACAGGACTGCCTCCCAGAGCCCGCTGCTTTCCCTGGTAGACCAGCAGGGGTCTGCAGAGCGTGTGCAGTTATTCCCGCTCGACCGCAGAATCAAGTACTTTCTCTCTTCAGTATCTTCTTTGAGGATTCTGCAGGAAGCAGGGCGCATGGGTGGTTCCGTCCTTAAGCACAGTCTTGGATCAGCTCAGGTCGTGATCTCTCAGGGCGGTGGGATCGCGCCCTGCATGGGGCTCAGCGGGGAAATGCTTGAGATTCTTTCCCTGCCCCTCCCCCTACTCAGGCACTCGCACTCTCTCCTCTAAAATAAATAAAAATATTTTAAAAAGTAAAACCAAGCGTTTTTCTGAAAGTGAGGCTGAAGTAAGACTTTAGTATGAGATAGGATTAACTCATTCTCTGAAGCAGACCTAACTGGACTTCAAATGACCCCTTTTGAACTTCTGAAACCTCTTGTTTCCATGGTTTCATTTGAGACAAAAGTCATGACTGAGTTACAGTACAAACTGCGAATCAAAATAAATCCACCCTTAAGGCAGCAATGTCAGAAATGACACTCAAATTTGGTTGTCCAAATGCAAGTACAAATATTTCAAAGTTTCATCTTCTCTCGTCCGATTCTGCTCCACGTGGCTGACGCTTAACCCCACTGCCGCCAACTGACCCTAAGGAGACACACACTGGGCACATTTAACAGTCAATGGCAGCACTGAGGGGGCGGGCGGGGGGGGGGGGGAGACTCACACTATTCCCACGTCCATCCTCTCTCTGACACAGACCCCCTCACCCGTCACTCCCTCGCATCAGCCTGTTAGGACCTGCATGAATACAAGGGCAGAGAAGGTACATTCCCAGAGAAAATAAAACCGATGGCACTGAACATGGTGCCAGAAACCAAGGGTACAAAGATGAGTAAAATTACTCAGGAGACAAGCTCTGAGTCAGGTGACATACAGCCTCCAAGTGGCTGAGCTGGAATTGAACCCTGAGCCTGATGGACTGAGGCCTGTGCCCTGAAATGCCATGAAGACAGCCCTTCATGTGACCACCCTCAAAGGACCCACGATCTAACAGGTTAGAGAGGTGTGAAAGTACAGCAGTGGTGGACACAGGAGGAAACTTGTCCCTCGTGGGCAGGAGAAGAGAGCTGTCACAGAGCTTCTTGGAAGACGTTGGCTTCCAGCTTCATTGTGGACCAGCCCCTTTGCAGGCAAGGCAAACACTAGGAACATACTCTTCACGATGCTTGTTTCCTACTTGGGAAGCAGGCAATAAACAAGGAACCTGTGTGTGTGCTTGTGTATTTGTTTTCAAGTACAAACAATACTAGAGGGAAATTGGGGAAGATCTGGGGATAGCGTGATAAGGGCGCCCTTTTAGGTAAGGCTGTTGGAGAGCGCCTCTCTGATGAGATGAGTATCTAAGTAAAGACCCAACAGTCACCCAGAAAAAAAATAAAAAAGAGTGTTCCAGGGCGGGTAGCCAGAGCGGAGGGGCCACACGAGGAGAGCAGGAGGGAGATGTGAGCGTGAAGTGGGGACCAAATCAAGTAGGGGCTTGGAGAGCAATCACTTTAACATCATTTTGGGTGAAGTTTCACTTCTCTTTCGGGAGCAAGGAAGGCAAATACCGCCCACAGGCATGCGAAGCATTCCTAAAGTGAAGAATTCCAGTTGTAAGAGTGTTTACTCTGGGAACCCACCACCCGGCCCCCACTACACGGCCTCCAGGAAGACCATTTAGAGTAGGATGGAAACAAGACTGATCAACAGCAGAAAGAAAGAAAGACAGGAAGGAAGGACGGACGGACGGAAGGAAGGAAGAAAGAAAGAAAGAAAAAAGAAATCTTCCGAAAGGGCCGTTCTTCCGGTCCAGCTGAGTCGATCCACTGAGGCAGGCTTTAAAAAGCAGAAACGCTGAGGCTCATCTTCGTCCTCACGCAGGGTCGGCCGTACTGGTCACCGCACGCGGACGGGTCCCCCCGCGTCCCCGAGCTCCGAGCCTCCCCGCACCGCGCGGACAGCAGCTCCGCGGGCGGCCCGGGACGCCGGAGCACCGGGCGCTGCAGCGACTCCGCGACCGGCCGGGGAGGATCGCGGGCGCCTCTCGCACAGGAGCGAGGCCCGACGTGGCGCACCGCGTGTCCCTGCGAGCGCGGCCGCCCGGCAGCACCTTCGGCGTGCGAGGGCCGAGCCGGCGCGGGCCGGAGCGCGGAGGACAGGCCGGTGCGCGGAGGAAGCGCGCGGAGCCAAGGGCGGTGCGAAGAGAACGGACCCCGCGGAGCGAGTCGGGGTCACGCAAGGCGCTCGGAGGCCGGGGGGGGGGGCGTCCCGCTCCCCCGTGCCGCCCGCCGCCAGCCCGCCCGCTCCGGCCCGCGCTCCGGCCCCGCGCACAGCCCGCGCCACCGGCCGCGGAGGAGCAGGAGAGGCGCCTCCTCCCGCGCCCTCGCCGCGGCCCCCGACGTCCCCCGGCCTCGCCCGGCGGGTCCTCCCGCGTCTCCCGTCGCCCCCGGTCTGTCCTCCAGGTCTGCCCGGTCACGGAGAGACGCGCTCTGCCCGCGAGCGAGGACGCGGAGGACCCGGGACCGGGCGCGAGGACGACGGCCAAGAGGAGAGCCCGAGGCCGGGCGCAGCCAGCCGGGGGGCACCGAGGTCTGCAGGGACACGCGCTTCTGCAGGCGGAAGCCCGGAGCGGGACGAAGCGCAGGCCCCCGCAGGCAAACAGGAAACGCCGCGCCACCGGAACACAATCGGCGGCACGACGCCGCAGCCAGGCCGCGCCGCCCCCCAGGCTCTCCCGTGCGGAGAGCTCCGCCGCGCCGCTGCAGAGACCCACCTCCGAAACCCCGCAGCCCTCCCTTGAACTACAACACCCAACATGCCCCACGCAGAGGAAGAGCGACCCAACCTCTTCCGCCCCCGTCAGCCAATGGGCTTCTTCAACCTCCTTGCCCCAGAAACACCACCGGAAGGGAGGGCTCTTTCTGTCACGTGACCCGTTCAGCTTCTCCCTCGGGGATTCCAAAAGTGCGGTACTGGACAAGAAACGAAAGGCCTAGGTCCTAGGTCCAAGTATGGGATCTTTGGTAGCTTGGGTTTCACTAACGAAACGCGGGTTACTTGAGCGAAGGACCCGTACCACGCCCCTCATTTGACATCCGTCCGCTCTTCATCCGGGGCGGAGCTTGGAACAGTAGCACACGTGCACTTCCCCACCTCTTGGGGCGGGCCTTGGATTGCAGCACATGCGCACTGGCTCACATACGCCATTCTCCTCCTGGCGGGGCGGGTGGTGCTAGGACCTGTTGCACATGCGCACTTTCTATCTTCCCTGTGGAGGGCCCCGGACGTGAGGCACATGCGCACTTTCTACCTTCCCTGTGGCTGGCCTAGATACTGAAGCACATGCGCACTTTCCCTATACTCCGTGGCGGGCCTCGGACCTGACGCACATGCGCACTTTCCCGTCTTCCCCGGGCGGGCCGCGGACCTGTGGCACATGCGCAGTTCCGTGTCTTCCCTTGGCCGCACGTCCATAAAGGCCGCACCGCTCTGATTTTTTCCAGAGCCAGTCTAAAGATCGTGTTTGGGGAAATGCAGTCCTCCTCCCCCCAACCCCCCACCTTCATGCTTCACTTCAGGATGCAGCAATGAGATGTTCTTTATTTATTTATTTCTTAAGCCCTAAAGCAGGGTTTGCAATCTGCCCTATGTAGCAGACCGGCCCTGGGGTTGCTGGTCACCTACAGCCGCCCTGGGCCGGTGGTCAGTGCTGTGCACCCAGGCGGGCCGCCCGGAGCCGCCGGGCCCCTGTGCCCAGTGCCGGAGAAGCCCGAAGAGCAGGCAGGTGCAGCGCCGGCCCCGGGAGCAGCAACCGCAGGCGGGGCAGCTGGGAGGGAGAAGACAGGCTGCTCGGGCCGTCCCTCCGCTGCACGTCCTGATGATTCTCTGCTACGTCCCTTCCCTTCTGGCCACTCTTCCATCCCTGCTGCTGCTCACAGATCATCGTGGTCTCTTGCTTAAGTGATTTCCCTGGGTCTGGCCCCCACCCCAGCCCGGTGGGAATCCCTCTAAAATGCAAATATGATCATTAAAACATGCCATGGCTCCCCCTTACCGCAGAATAATGGCCCGCCGCCTCCTACAGCAGAGCTCTCCCACTCTGTGTTCCAATCATCTTCAAACATTGGCAGTCCCTTTAACGCACCAGGCTCTCTCTTCCCCAAGGGCTTCTTTCCTATAGAAGCAATTTAATGAGCATCCCGAGCTCTGTGGAGCGCCGTCCTGAGGGGGTTTCTTCCAGAGCCTTCCACCACACTCTGGCTCAGACAGATTCTATAGCTTTCTGCTCCCTTGGCTATCAGAAGTCCAGTCGAGTGAATCCGCTTTAAAACTCCAATCTCATCCCACCCCGAGCTCCAGCCAGGCTTCCTGTAGGGCTTGGTTTGGAGAACTGGTGCATTGGGTCCTTCAGTAGAACTCTCACTAATTTAAACATCTTGTTGCGTTGGGAGCTGGAGGACTCATTAGGGAGGAAGGACAAGGGGTTCCTTTACCTGACTGGGCACGTAATTACAATCATCTGTTGGTTCTCTGCCTCTCAGGGTAAGGCTGACTGGTCATGGACACCTTCCATTGGAAAGATGCCCAAATGCCAGCTCTTATGGGCACATGGGTGAGTTTTCTGGAAGCTCTCTCCATTGCGTCATCCCAGATGGGGAATCCGCTGCAGCTTAACTGCTTCCGCAAGCCCTCAGGCTCTCCTTTGGTGGTGAACAAGGCTCCCCGGGCTACTGGTTTTCTTGGGAGGAGAACCAGCCAGACGGCGCAGGCCCTGCTGATTTCCATACTGTTGACGTGACTTTCAGGAAACTCCTAGATCCTTCTGCACCAGAGGATCTTATTCCCACTTTGTGACTGCAGTGGAAGGGAAGCCCCAGCGTCTCCTGTCCTCCACCACAGCCTCTGGATATGACATCCTTCCTTCCTTTGTCCAACGAGCCACTGTTAACTGACCTGGAAGGAGTGAGGGAGCTGTGATGCGGGTCTGGCTGGGGCCCTTCACGCCGGCAAGGACAGGATGATGGGTGGACAGCTTCCTGGAGCACATATGCCTATGCTGAGACACCAGGTAGAGTTCTCGGGAGCCACAGCCTCCTTCCTATGTCCTCCCCCTCTCTACACTCCCACGATAGAGCAGAAAGGACAGGTTTGTCCCACAGGCTAACAGAAAAGTGCTGCTTGGCTTTTGGAGCCTTAGGATAAAGTTGAATATTGTTCCCAGGAGGCAGTTCCAGACGAAAGACCCTCCCATATCTCTGACCCTGAATTGTCTGTTCTCTCCTTTACAACGGGGACGGCAGTTTTGTCTGAAGAGCCAAGTTTCTGGGTTAACTAAAACTTGAGCTTACCCAGAGCATCACATTCTGCTGTTCACTCAACAAACGTATATGAGCATTATTTACATGCTAGTTTTCAGGGAAACTACGGCAAAGACAGTTCCTGCTCTCAAGTCACTGAGCACCAAGTACTCTGATGGGGCTATGCATGTACGGCTTGCAGGTGCAGGTCCGGGTCCCAGGGAAAATAACTGTAGCCTTAAAGCAGGAGCTGAGTCCACAGAGAAGCAGAGGGGAGAGATGCAGAGCGGCAGGCGGAAGTGCAGAGGCCAGGCGGTGGCAGAAGCAGATCGCCTTGCTGCTGGAGGCCTCCTGGGAACGGGGCAAGTATTGCTTTGTTTGATTCTTACAGCTCTTTGGGATCAGCACTGTGATGAACCCCATTTTACGGAGGCAGGGAAGTCAAGAAAACACTTGAACACGATCTCAGTTTGCACAGTAAGTGCTGAAGCCAGGCCTCAAACCAGGAGTGTGAGTGCCAGCAGCAGCCATTCGCCCCTTGGCCACCTGGCTCTAGAGGCTGGTGAAAATGCTCTTTGGAGAAAGAGGACGAGATGAGTGGGGAAGGGGGACAGGAGACTTATCGAGGCAGGTAGGCTCAGCAGGACGTGAATGCAGTTTATACACCATGTGGGGCACTTGGACTTTATCTCAAGGTAACAGGAATGCAAATGACAGGTTTTGAAGAAGAAAGTGGTCTGCCTTGTATGGCTAATACTCTGCTAACTCGAGGAGGGGGATGATCCTGGAATAAGGCTGCTGGAGAGGGCATGAGGGCCAACCGGCCAGCCGTGCAGGAGGAGCCAGGACCGGGAGATGAACGCTTCAACGGAGGTGGAAGCAGGGGGGTCAGGAGGAGGGGTGGGTGTGGAGGGCCCTTCAGAAGTGGGGTTGAGGGGGTATCGAAACTGAGTGAGGACAGGAGTCAGGGAGGACGCGCAGGCCGGCTAGACTGCTGGGCTTCTTACTTTGGAGTGAGGACAGGGGAGAGGCAGACGGGAAAGGGAAGACCTAGGATGGGGTGGAGGGGACGGCTTGTGGTGCTCATGGTGCCCTGCAGGGGTGAGCAGGACAGGACCATGCAGTTGAACCTAGAGCCTGGGGTAGGGGGTGCCATCTGGACGCAGGCACAGGACCACAGACATGCAGGCTGACACCAAAACCAGGAGAATGGATGGGACAAGCAGAGGAGACTCCAGAAGGCAAAGCCTGGAGCTGGGCCGGAGGGACCATGCCGCATGCAAAAGGGCAGTGGATGAGGGGGGGGAGGGGCACTGAGGGAGGAGCAGAGTGCAGGGGTGCTGCTTCCAGAGCTGCCGGGCACAGAGCAGCTCAGCAAAGGGGCTGGGCAGTCCCGACGCGCCCAGATAAATGGGGAGAGGCTCGTACACTTGGGAGGACGAGACGGTTGTTGGCTGTGGAGAACACGGGCTGGGGGGTGGGCTTGGGCACTGGATCAGAGTGGGTTTAGGAGCAGGGGTGCAGGGAAACAGACGAAGATGGCTCTTATCACTCAGCTGGCTCTGAAGGAAAGGAGGGACAACACAGCATCCGGGGAGGGTTTTCTGGTGGTCGTTTTGGTTTTTATAAGGTAAGAGAGACTTGGCTTGGCGTATTTGTTTCCCGTGACTACGACACACTGCCACAAACCTGGTGACTTAAAACTAAACGGATTTCTTCTCTTATGGCTCTGGAGATCATAGGTCTTAAACCAGGCTGGCAGGACCGCATCCTTTGGAGAGGCTGTAGGCAAGAATCTGTTTATTTGTCTTTTCTAGCTTCCAGACGCAGCCTGGACTCTCCGGCCCATGGCCCCTTCCTCTGTCTCCAAAGCCAGCAACGCTGCACCTTCCACTCCTTCCACTCTCTCCCTTCCTCCCTCCCTCTCCCTCTCTCTGTCTCTCTGCTTTTGTTATCTCTCTAACTCTTAAAAGGACTCCTGTGATTACATCCAGTCCACTCAGATAATCTGGGACAATTCTCTCGTTTCAAAACCTTCAACTCAATCGTATCTGTAAAGTCCTTTCACTGTAGAAAGTAACACAGCCACATGTTCTGGGGATCTGGATGGGACATAAAGTTGGGTAACCGTCACACAGCCGACTACATGCAGTATCTGCCTGGTGCAGAGTAGGTGCCCAGCAATATTATCACGAATGGTAATATGAATATTCCTGTGCTGTGCTGAGGAAGAGCCATCGGAGACATGACGAATGAGCGTGAGAGACTCAGAGGCAGAAAGCAAGAGCCCTCGGGCCAGAAGGGTGTGCCCACACTGGAGGAGGACCGTGGATGGCATCGTCATGGCTTCAGCCTGGCATGATGGTCGTGTGAACATGCCAGCTTCCCCAGATCTCCCCTCTGATTTATTACTGTTTCCCCCAGCCCCAGCCCAGAGCTCCTGGCTCGGCCTCTTCTGCAAGTCCGCATTCGATACATGTTTGGGATGAATAAATGAATTGGTGGAAGGACAAATGTGCACACTTAGCGGGCCGGGGGGCCAGGGGGGCTGTGGGTTTAGGGGATGAGGACAGAGCAGCTTCTAGCCATGACGGCTTCCTGCGGGAAGGCCCGTGTCCCCTGGGTCAAGGGCCGAGAGCTGGAGGAGCAGGAAGGGACTGCTGCAGGTGGACACAAGAGGTGGCACTTGGGAGTCAAGTGAGTGCCGGCCGGACTGAGGGAGCCGGGGGCGAGCAGAGGCCATCAGCAGCCCTGCGGGCGAACGTGCACGGATACCAGGTACGTTAAGGACCATCCGGGCTTCCGAGAGATGTAAGAACAGAACCACAGTACAAAGAGCATTGGAGTAAGAAGAGCCCCAGGTTGGATTTTTTGTTTCTCTCAAATTAAATGTCTGGTTCTGAGCTGATTCCTGCGTGACTCGGAGCAAAGACTCACGCACTTGAGCCTCAGGTGCCCGAGAGGACTGAGCAGGTGCAGCCCTTCGCCCCGCAGCCGGGTAAGGAGAGACAGAGGCGCTAAGGGGTTGCTGCTGCTGTCTCTGAGTTACCGCTTTAGATAAAACGATGTCGAAACACTAAGGATGTGTCTTCATGGAGGCTCCGTGAACGTTCTTTGCTCTCTTCCCTTTCAGAAGTTTAAAGTGCTCTACACATACACAACAACAACAGTGACAAAAACCTGAAGGCTCTCGGTCAGCAGGGCTTGGGACAGGCCGGAAGCTGGGAGGTGAGAAGGCTCAGGGGTCGTCAGGCTTTGCCGGAGAAGAACGTGTAGGGGTGTGTGTGTGTGTGTGTGCGCGCGCGCACGCATGGATTGTGGGAACTGCCTACCGCGATCAAGGAGGCAGTAACGTCTCCCGATCTGCCCTCTGCAGTGGGAGACCCAGGAGAGCTGCTGCTGTCATTCAGTCCAAGTCCACAGGCCTGAGAACCGGCGTCATGAATGCCCAAGGGCAGGAGATGATGGACGCCCCGGCTCCTGCAGACACCACAGAGATGGAGGCAGGTGGAAGGAGTCTCCTCTGTAGCAGATAACGCTCCATGTGCAGCCACAATGGGCTTCCTCACGGGAAGACTGGGATCAACTGACTCATCACCCCATCCTGTTGGTCGGTGGAGAACCACGGGCCTCTCCTTCATGGGCTGAGCTTCCATAAAAGTCACGGGAAGGAGCAGACCCGGTGGGTGCTCTCTCACCGGGGAGAGGGAGTGAAAGCCGGATGCCTAGAGCCTACGAGTATTGGGAACAGGGTTTCTGCTCCGAGACAGAAGACCCCAGGAGTGCGGAAAAAGTGTCCCTCAGTACCGTGTCTGAGGTCTTGTTCTCTCCTCGGGCATCCCGGGCCATCCAGAGATGCTGACCCAGCCAATGGGAAGCCCATGTGCTGCGCGTCAGCGGCGTTTCCCCTGGGGATGCTGGGGGCCTTCACCACAACTCGGGGACTGAAGGGCCATTTGGTCTGCACATCTCTGATGGTCGGTTCAGGGAGTGGCGAGTGGCTTGGCCATTTCCTGCAGGCCGGCTCCCAGCCAGGGAGGTGAGGGAAACCAGCAGGCCCAGCGCTCCACCGAAGCCTCTCAGGACCCGTCTAACAGGAGGTCCGGGCAGCCGCTTAAACCACCGCCCTGAATGAAGCCACGGACTGGGAAATGAGAGAAGAGTATGAGAAGTAACAGACGGCGCAGCCCAGTCTGGCTGAGGAGCGGAGATGAGCCCAGAGCCTCTGAAATGAGGCAGAAAAGACAGACGAGAGTGCCCACGGGCAGGGCCTTCTTTTGCGGGGCACGAAGATACCCTCGTATTGGACCGCGATGACATTTGGACAGTCCTGTGAATGTACATAAAAACATAGAGCTGTGCACTACGTGGGTGACTTGTAGTGAGTCACACCTCATTGAGGATGTCTAAAAAAAAAACAACACAACAGAGATGGTGTGCTTTAGTGGGTGGACTAGCAGAGGAGAGGCAGGGTCCCAGGCCTTCCCTTGTTGGCCCAGTGGGTGTGCGCCCTTGGTCACTCCCCTTTCTCATGCCTCGGTTAGCTCCTCCGGTAGGGGAAGGACGTGGACAGATGGTCTGCAAGGTTCCTGTATCCGTTTCCAGAGGCTGCTGTAGTAAGCGACCACGAGTGTAGTGACTGAAAACAACAGAACTTTATTTTGTCCCGGTCCTGGAGGTCAGATGCCTGAAATCAGGGGCTGTGGTCCCTCCAGACACTCGGTGGCGGGGGCGGGGGGGGAATCCCTTCCTGGCCTTTCCACACTCAGTGGCTGTGGTTGTTCCTTGGCCTGTGGCTGCCTCTTTCACTCTGTCTTCCCATCCCCTTCTCGTCTGTGTGTCTGTCTCTCCCACAACTCCTTCCTCCTCTTTCTTACAGGAGTGCATGTGGTGCTTGGGACCCACTACTATAACCTGGGCAGAGTGCCTCCTCTCGAGATGCTCAGCACCGTCACGTCCTCTGTGCATAAGGTAACATCCGCACGTTCCAGGGAGCTGGCACAGATCTCCCGGGGCTGGGGATCCATTCACAGCACTTTGAAAGTTCACAGTGACTGGGCAGAACCAACCTGCCCTGCGTTGTCCCTCTTCCCTTCCCTCCCATTCACCCTAGCTCTTATTTAAAAGAACCTTTTAACTGTAACATTGTAACATTTGTATACAGTTCCACGGCTTGGAAGGTTATTAGGCATTTATAAGCTTGTTTCAGTCCCATGGAAACCTATAATTTTGCCTTATCACTATCATCGCATCCCTGAAGAGTAGATGGAGGCTCAGAGACATGACCTGACTGAGGTCACAAGCCTTGGAGAGCGAGGCCTGGGCTCCACCCTGCTCCTCAAGCCACGACTCGTGTGGCTCCCACTGCCCTCACCTGTCTGAATCCTGATGGGGCGTCAAGGTGTTCTGAGGCCCGGAGGGAGGAGATGCGTCAGGAGTGCGTTCAGTTCTTCCAGTTCCTCCCGTGAAGCACAAACCCTGGATGTTTTATATGAAAACAACACAAGAAGTTTCTGGAAGGTGGGAAGGAGAAGGCAGACTGACTGGGACCTTGGAACCCGAGGATGGACGTGGCAGTGAGTTCCCTGAGTTTGCTTTTTGACTCCTACGTGCTAGATTGGGTGTTGGAGGAACGACCCAGAAATGCCCATGGGCACAAACAAAATAAAGTTTTGGAAAAAGCCTGCTTGTCTTTCTGTAGCCAAAAAACTAGGGGGAAGGCAACCCAACAAGACATAAAACTTTTAGACAATAGTTGCCAATAGTTACTCTAGCCAAACACCATGGAAAACCTTATGGCCCCACCCCCACCTCTAAGCAAAACCCAAGGGGAATCCCAGGGTCCCACCCTTGCCCAGCTGGAATGAAATACCCTTCCCCATGCTCCACCCCAGGCTAGGGTAGTATCAGAGAAGACAGAGTGGGGATCCAGGACTTCCATTCCTACCCAGAGACAATGAGCTCCCCATCCAGAGATAGCAAAGTGGCCTTCCCTGTCTTTGCCAAAGTGTCAGAGGAGGCCACCTTGGGGGTCTGAGATACCGTATCCACCCAGCAGGGAGGCTTTACCTCTCTAACTCTGGGTTCATAAAGGAGGCTAAGCAGAGAACCCAGACCTTCACCACTGCCCGGCCTAGTTAGGTGACCCCTCCCCACAACGGGCATGATGTCAGAGGAATCCTGCTAAAATAGAAGATTTAAATAAGATCCAGAGTCCCATAACACCTAAATGTCCAGCACACAATCAGAATCATCCATCACACCAACAACCAGGAAAATCTCAAATTTAAAATAAAAAAAAAAAAAGATGCTAACACCAAGATGGGCAGATGTTCGAATTACCTGACAAGGATATTAAAGAATCATAAAAATGCTTCAACAAGCAATTATGAATACACTTGAAACAAATAAAAAGTAGAAAATCTCAGTGAGGAAATTGATGATATAGAGGAGAACCAAAAGGAAATTTTAGAACTGCAAAATAGAATTACCAAAGTAAAACACTGGGGACAGAGGAAAAGAATCTGTGAACTCAAAGACGTAATAAGCTGAACAACAGTAAGTGGGGTCAACGCAACAGACCTTCCTTCTCCTCTTGTGTTCTGTAAATCATGTCTGTTGAAGCAAAGAGCATAACATGGCTGGAGGTAAACTTCAACATATATAGAGGAAATATTTAATAAAATTGTACTGCAAGAGGAGAAGGGTGGAAGGAGCTTGATGAAGGTAGGTTTTCTGCAGCTGTCTCCAACTGCTAGGATATGGACACCATTAGTCTTTCTAGTGACAGAGTAATTCTGTGTCATGATTTCAGTGGTGGCTACAGGAACCTGTGTGTACGATAAAGGACCATAGAACTACCCTCATGTTTGTTCCAATGTCTGTTCACTGGTTTTGATTTTGTGCTATAGGTACACATGATTAGCCATTGGGATACATGGGTTTTCTGTTATCTCTGCAACTTCCCAAATGCCCCCAATTATTTCAGAACGAATAGGTCATGATAAAAAGGGGTTGAAAAGGCATCTTCACAAGCAATTGGGGAGCCCTTTCCAATCTAGAGGTCAGACATGAAGGGAAGTGGGGCTCAGAGGATGGAGGTCTCTGGACTAGAACCTTCAGTCCAGACCCTAACCTCACCCTCAAGTGACATCACAAAGCCTCAGACGCCCCACCCCGCACTTGGAAGTCTTACCAATCAAGGCATCATCTGAGCACTGTATTTGTACTGGAAGCAGTTGTTCAACATCGCTGAGCAAACTTCCTTGCCCACTCAGTTGACATCCAAGGAAAATGGTGCCACGTGAGCAACAGGGTTGAATAGATGTACGACCGTAGCTCCACACCCAGTTCGAGGACATAACAGAGAGCCGCCTGGTTCTCTTGGTGTGTAGCCACTGGGGCAGTCTGCACAGACCACATAGCCCAGCTGTCTTCAAAAAGCCTATGTCTTCCTCACAACTCCCAACCTTCCTATGGGACAAGGGCACGCTCACCACCACCATATCTGATCCTGCTTACCTGGTAAAGGTTCTCTTCTTCTTTGCACTCCTGATGACGCTCGTCACTCTGCTCATCCTGGTCTGGAAAGTAACCAAGGACAAAGGCAACACATTCAGAGGGCCAGACCCAAGAAAGGAGGAAACTCTGCTGGCATGAACATGGACAGCCCCTGGTGAGGACTCCATTGAGGTTAAGACCTGGAGACTCAGGAGGCAGGGCCGTCCGGGAGCCTTCTCAGAGCCAGAGACTGAGGAAGAAGAGCTGCTCTGCCCCCCCCAGGTCCCTCCGCCCCATGCCGGAGCTCCCCCCTGCCTTCCTCCCTCCTCCTCCACTTCAGCTATAATTCATGCTCATCTTGCTGTTCTCTGGCTGGTCCCCGAGGCCGGGGTTGCACGTCTTCTCTCTGTGGATCTTCTCGACTGAAATTATAAATGGCTGTTGATTTCTGCATTAACAGAGGAAAGAAACCAACACGTGGAGGATGAAAAATTGATTACAAAGCCCAAGTTTTCGTTTCTGAATCGGGCATGTGTTGACTCTGGGATGTAGAAATCACTGGGAGCTCACAGCATCTCCGACACAAAACGATGCTATACCAGCAGTTCAGTTCCAAAAGATCCTTGACATAGGACAGCTCACCTACCCCCAAGTTCTAGGTAAAATGCTCCCTCCTTTTCACCTAATTCTGCAAATAAAAAAAGTATTGCCTCTCAAAAAGTGATCTGAAGCATCAAATACTTTTCTCTCCTATCTCCCATCCTCCAATTTTGTGAGTCGGCAAACTTTAAAAATATCATATTCTAAAATAATGATTTCATTTCAAAATATCTTTTCTGAGGTTGGAATGAATTAACTCCCTTTTCAAGTCAAATCCAGATTAAAGAGGCGGTATTTTGAGAACCCGTAGTCTCACTCAGGCTTGGGTTACCCTAACGAGCATTTGACGGTTTGCTGGGAAGGAGTTAGTAAATTTTTGGAGAAACACATCTACGTCCAACCCCACTGTTAACCCTTCCTCCTAGAAGCACCCCGTCATGTGTCCCCTTGTCTCCCTCCACAGGCGCTTGACCCCAGGCAGTTGCAAGCCAAGAGCTCCTTCCTCAAAAGCTTTGCATTTTGCTTATGGGACTGTGTTAGTTGGGACCGTGTTCAGTCTCCTTGGAATCTGGGCTGTGTATTCTGCATCTCAACCATGGGTACCCATAGACTCCCACTGCAGCCGCAGAGGTTGAGGAGTTTGGTCATTCGGTGCTGAGGAGAGGCCAGCATTGCTGCGAGACCCACGGGGAGCCCCTCCTGCTCAGGGAGGGTTCCCACCTGCCTCCTCCAGTGGCTGATGGGGGTGTGGCGTTTGTCTCGTGGTTGATCAGCTCCAGCGGAGACCCATCACAGCTGGCCAGCAATGGGACTGAAAGCTTCATGGCCAAGGAAGATGTGCCCCTCTCTCCTCGGCAGCATGGGCCCCTTTCTCCAAGGCCAGCTGGCCTGCCTCTCCATCTGGCGACACACCCCTTCTCCATCCGACACGTCAGCTTGGGAGGGAGAGGACGGGGTGGGGTGTTGCCCCGAGTGTGCATGTTTTCCACACGTTGCTCGCGGAGAAGGAGCTCAGAGTCGGCAGCACGGTCGTCAGCACCCCAACACCAGCAGATCTTCCTCTCCTATCCTGCAGGCGCCTGAGTTCATCCATCGGATGTTTACTGAGCTCTTGCCACCAATCAGGCTCGGTCCTGGGTGCCGGGGCTACAAGAGGACGGGGCCCTGTCTTCTCTCTTCTGGACCCTGTACAGCACAGTGAGAGATGGATGCCCATGAAGGGGTCACGTAGATTAAGTGTAAACTGAGAGAGTGCTCTGGAAAAGAATTGGGTGTTAGGGGGCAGGTACAGAGGCAGAGCTGGAGAAGGCGGGCAGGGAGAGCGCGGGCAGGCTGAGGCTGCGGGACAGGCGGACGGTCCACAGGGCACAGGTACAGGCAGGCAGCCCTGCATCCCAGAGGGAGACCAGCATGGGTAAAGACCCACAACGGGAGGGGTTTGTTGTGTCCGTGAGACGGGAAGGCAGAGAGACAGCAAGCTCGAGAATCCTGAAGGAGAGTGCGTCAGAGGTGGGAGTGGAATTCACAAAACCCCGGAGGGCAGGGCTCTGAGCCCTCTGAGGTTCCTTTGGTCAAAACCCATGTGTGTGTGTGTGACAGGCCACTTCCTGGGGCCCTAAGTCACCCTCCTCCCCACTCTTCATGTTCCCCAAATCTGTTTTACTGACCAACCAGCTGGGCTGCATTGCAAGCTTACGGCCACCCGATGGCAGCAAAGGGCCAGCAAACCCAGTCCGCGGGTCACACTGGGCCCAGGGACCCTCCCTCCCCCGCTCAGAGCAGCATAGACCCTAAGGGACTGCGACCATGTTCTCCACCACAGTGGGAATCTCTTTCCCTCAAGATCTCCTGGCTGGAGATTTCATCCTTTTTTAAAACATGCTGTATAACAAGGATCAGTTATATGCTGGCTCTTAGCATACGGTGTATCTGTTCTGCCTAAGTACGCAGAGGACAGGACTCTGCCCCGCATACAGACCAGAGGCCGAGGCGCTGAGCTCAGAGAGGCTGCTCCTGCCCAAAGTCTCACAGCAGGGCCGGATTACCGCCCCCTCGGTGCACTCATCCGGGAGTAAGACACCGGGCCTGGAGGCAGCCCTTCTTTCCCTATCAGACGCTCCTGCTCTGAAATGTCACCAGCATGACAATGTGTGGTCCCTCGTGATGGGGGCAACTGTGTCTTCCTCGGCCTCTTCCACCTGCAGAGAGGTCTGTCTGCTGCCCCAGGCCCTGTGCCTGCAGGGACCAAACCTATAGATACCACAAACCCCATAGAGCGTTCAGAGGGTCATGGGGACCGGAGGGAGGCAGCCATCAACGGGTCTAGGATGCTGCTTCCTCCTCTAAGGAGCTGCCAATGCCCATGTGGTTGAGGACCGCCCTCGGGACAGTAACCATCTGGGCTGATTTCTGAGAAAGGCCAAGGATGGGTGCTAATGGGTTGCTCTAGGCATTCTGAAGCCTGAGGGACCCCTGTGGGCTGCATCAATCAGGGAGGGCTTCCTGAAGCAGGTGACATGTTAGGGTACCAGACAGGACTTAGAAGCAGAAGGAAGCACGTGACATGCATGACAAGGGACAAGTAGGAGCTGCATGATACATGTAGGGACTCTGGGCAGTCAGGTCGAGAGAGAGCACCAGTGGTGTTAAAGGTCTTGAATGCCAGACGAGGGTTTCCACGCTGGACCCCGAGGAGCCAGGGAAGATGGTCCACAAGGGGACGACAGCGCAGCTGCGGTGCAGTGACAGGAGCAGGAAGGGGTTGGGGAGAGGGTCCTCGAAATGCCCACTGGACACTGGACACTGACTCTTCCGCTCCCGGGTCTCCCCTCTTCCATGACGTCACGAGTCCCGCTCCTTCCACCTGAAATGCCCTTCTGGAGAGGCTCTGCTCAGCGGTGTGTGAGCTGGGAGGGGGGGATTCCCAGCTTCACAGGGTCTGGGACCTCCGATCGCAGCCTGGTCCCCAGCCCCCCCACCCTCCTGCCCTGGGGGCGGGAGGCTGAGTCCACGGTTGAACCTGGTGACAGCATGGGTGGGGGTGGGCCTCTTTCCTAGAAAAAGTATAGAACCCCGAGCTCTCTTCCCAAGAGAAGGAGGGTCGCCGTTCCAGCCTCGTGGCCGGCCCAGGAGCTGCCCCAAGCTGGGTGAGGGAGGCTCAGAGCCAGAGGGCTCTGCGCTGTGGAAAAGTCCACCCTCATCTTACAGAGGAGCCCCTGATGTCCCGAGGGGTGAGTGGGGGGCCGGGATGTGGGGCGGGGGCCACTGCGGCAAGCCCGGGTGCCTCCCAGCTCCACCACCTCAAACAGGCTGGGCAGCCACATGCACATTAGTTAAGCGAGTGACTCTCAGAGTTCCATCCGGGGTGCCTGGGGGTGGGGGTCCCCCAAGACCCTTTCAGGACATCCACAAGGTTGAAAATGACTTCCATACAAACATTACGATGTTATTTGGCTCTTTGTATTTTTATATTTTTGTTTTGTTAAGGAAGCACTACACCTGACACAAGGCTAGAACTCCAGACCCTGAGATGGAGAGTCCCGGGCTCGTCCAGCGGAGCCAGCCCGGTGCCCCTGGGTCTCCTTTCTTACTCCCCTTCTTACTCCCCTTCTTTCCTGGGCGCAGTGGTTTGTCCAACGCACCAAGTGTTACAGAGATTTACAAAAGCGATACTGTTCTTCTCTCAAAACGTTTTTCATGTTAACATATAATAAGTTTAGTAATGTTATTTTTAAATGAATTAAGTGGTTTTTGAAGTTTGTTGTTACTTGGTAATACGGCAGATGTGGGTACATACAACCCAGGAAATGAAATCTCCTCCCGGGGGTTTCATAATTTTTCAGTGTCCAGGGATAACGACCGCGAAGTCTAAGAACCACAGATTTAAACTCTGCCTCTGTTTCCTTATCTGCAAAATGAACATTGCACTTACCTCGTGGGATGGCGTGACCCCTCAGGTCAAGTGTAGAGTGTCTGCTCCGGGCGAGGACAGGTGTTGGGTTGCTTGAGCCAGCACTGGCCCAGCATCCCCTCAGGGCTGCCGGAGGCTGGCTGAGGTCTGGGGATGTAGCGTTGGGGGCTGGGAAGGTGGTGAGCGGCTGGAAGCCGAGGCCACAGGCACAACATCCTGTCTGTGCCTGGGGCGGAACCCTCAGGCAAGGTCACCGTGCACTGAATGACAATCCTACCAGACCGCCTGCTGGGACCCATGAGACCCAGACGGTGGGCCACCTGTCAGTCACGCGCTCACCACCTGAGGGCAGCATCCCCTCGAGGAGGACCGCGGAGGGGGCCCAGGACACGGAACCAGCTCTTGGGGCTTCTCTGGAACAAGAAGTCACTTCAGTTTCCCCCAAAGCCTGCTTTAGGAGCTGTGACATTTCCCAACCTAAGGAAGTAAAGGCGGCCGACTCAGCAGCAGGATGATAAACCAAGGATAAGGAAAACACCGCCAAGGAGTTCCAGTGACCAGTTTTGCTTCAAGTAAGAAGGACTTCGATGTTGTCTTACCTCCCCAGGCCCTTTGCATCACTGCACCCTTCGTGAGCCTGTCTTCATTGAGACGGAAGTGAGTCCCAGGAAGAGTCAGAAGGGTTCCTGCGCCCAAGCGATCACTAATGTTCTTAGTTTCCTTATCTGTGCCCGTTTCAGAGGATTCCGAGACTTTAAGTAGGGAGATACGAAGGATATTTGTAAAGTCCAAGGTGCTGTGGGCCCTTTAAGAATTAAACATCTTTGTGAGGAAACGCCAATTAGGTCAACCCCTTCATACCGGAGAGGGAGCTTCTCCAGGGTCTGCAGAAGACGGCGCCTGCTGGCTTGGGTCTGAGAGGTGAGCCACGGAGGAGGGGCAGGTTCCGTGGACTCTGCGGGTCTCGTGGACTGAGAGCTCCGTCCAAGACGGCTGCCGAGGACAGCCACACACACGTGACCCGGGAAAACCTGTATTTTCCTGTTAAAAAGAACGAACAGCTGTACCCCACCTTAGTGCTTACAGATGACCCTTGAGAACAGAAGGGAAGGAGCTCATTCTTGGTGCAGGAAAGAGGCTAGACGCAGGGAAGGAGCGCTCCAGGCCCCACAGCAAGTCAGGGGTGCAGGCAGACGCTGGGGCCCCTCTGTGGGGTCCCGAAGATGGGGGTGAGGGAGCCCCTCCACCTCAGCTCCCGTTAGCCAGCCTGTGCATGGAAAGCCAACGGCTTCTGGCTCCCACTTCCACCCCCCTTGTAAGAGCAGTGGCTTTTCCACATCCCGCTTGACAGGAAGCCACCCTCTCTCTCCAACTTGAAGGAGCCGCCCCCACGCCTCTGAGCCCAGTGCCCGCTGGCCATCAAGCCCAAGCCCTCGCGAGCAGAGCCGTGTGCACCCATGAGCCACGTGGAGCCACACAGAACCGTGCAGGTAAAGCAGACACGCGCACGTGCAGGACAGAGGGGGCCGTGTTCTCCGCAAAGGAGGAGGGCGGAGGGCGGGGTGGGGTCCCAACAAGGTGGAGATCGCCTGGGAGCAGGGCCAGGGGCACCAGGAGCCGGAGCCCTGCTTCTGTTGCCCTTTCCTTCCGGTGCTCAGGCGGCTTGTTCAATCACCATGGTTCTTGGCTGCCATGCTCAGAGGGACGCCCGTATGTTCCAGAAGGCCCTCGTGGGCAGACCCTCTGTGTCTCCATCTCTCCCTAAATTGCTCTTCATAATGCACACAGATGTGGTTTTCAGCCAATTGCATCTCCTCTTAACCCGAGATGCCTGGGTAGGTTTTGGGGGCGGTGGTCTGGGGACTTGGGTGATGGGACGTATTTCACCAGCTCTGAACGCATCCAGGATTTCTCCACCGCAAGCCCCGTACTGCCAACAATACCTGGGGTTCTGTCACTAGTAGACACCCAGGTGCATTCATATTCTACCTGCGGCTGCAGTCTCCGGAAACGTCCTTCACCTCCTCCCGTCTCGCAAATTACAGCAGTTATGAGATCTGCTGCTAGATCTGGTCATTGAATGCGTCGTTGAAGAGGGTGGTTGATTACTGTGTCGTGCATTTGTTTGTTTTGATTCTCCCAGTAGTGGCTTGTCAGTAGAATTGGGTTCCTTTGCAAGCCCACATATCTCCGTTCACACATTTGGCAACACTGTGATGCGGGAGGCAAGGGCAGGCGGCCTCGAGACGGGCCGCTTTGGCGGACGGACTGTTCTGCGCTGCAGCTGTGACCCTGTGGGGTCAAGAGAAAGTTTCACCCCTCCCTGAACTACACAGAAGAATCTGAACTGGGGGTCTTTCCCAGAATAAGGGTTATTAGCAGAGATGAATTTTATCCGAGTGACCCTTCTGCACGGTAGGGCAAACCTCTAATTTCCGTGCGTCTGCTCTTCTCCGCATTACCCTGTGAACTACCCTCCTTCCCTCAGAGGTCCCAGACCCCTGCCGCCTTCTCCTTAGTCTGGGATGACATAGATACCTCATTTTGCACCATGGTTTTTGGAATTTCCGTGTCTGTGTGGATTCCTCATATACCTGCTATTAAATTTGATTTTCTCCCGTTAATCTGCCCCATGTCAGTTGGATTCTGAGTCTGGCTAGAAGGTCCTTGAAGGGGATGGGACAGTCTTGCTTCCCAACAGTGTGAAGGAATCTGTAGACTTCAGTGGACTGCCAAAAGGCTCTGGCTCTAAGCCCCATGTGCACAGAGGGGCGCGGCGGGGAGGCCGAAGGGGGAGGCGCCTCTCTTCTTGAGCTCCTACATGTCCCAAGACTTGCTTTCTCATTACACCCCCATGAGGATTTGGAGAGGAGCAGACCATGCACACTTTAAAGAAGGAGGCACCAAAGCTCACCCAGGAAGTGTCCACCCCCTGCCCCTCCAGGGCTTCTCGGCCTCCCCACAGAGCCCGGTCTCAGGACGTGCAGAGCTGGGCTCTGGCGGGACACAACCAGCTGTGCCCTCCTCTCCACGGTGAGCGGAAACGCCGATTCCATGGGCTGTCTCATGCACACATGTGCAGGGCCTCCCAGCGTCCTAGACCTGCTGGCTGGATCCTGGAAAGTGGCCCTCCTCGCTGTGGCAGACATGCACCCCACACCCAGCCTCTGGGGCTACGTTGCCATCCATGCAGGGAGGCGAGTCCTAACGCCTCCCCCCACCAGCAACCAGGAGCTCAGGCTGGAAGGAGGCAGTAGAGGTCCGGCGGGGACGTCTGGCGGATGCAGGCAGGTGGGCCGTCCAGTGTGGCCTGGCTGAGCGCCTGGGGCGGAGGGCGAGAGCGCAGCCCCGTGTCTGTGTGCGGGATTCATTTTCCTGCGTGGTGGGGGGTGGCCGAGGCCTCCCCGCCGTACCTGACAGATAATTACGCCAAGATAAATGTCTGCCTTACCCTCTCCCGCTGTGTGTGCTGGGAGGGGTGCAGGCAGAGAGCTCAGGAGGGGAGGCCTGGCTGGTGGCCCCTTCCTCACCTACAAGCCTGGGGGTGGGGGAGGATACAAAGGGGTCCTGACTGAGCACAGCCAAGCTCCTGGACCCGGGAGCAGCCCTCCTACAGGGTGACAGACAGGGACAGCCTCTCCCACGCAGGCCCCAACCTGGTGGCTCTGTGGGAGGCCAGAAGCCAGCCCCCACACCCAGGCTGTGGGGGCCAGACTCGAGGTTCTATGCTGCACCCCTGAGCCTGGAGGAGCCCAGTGGTGCTTGGCCCGGCTCCGGGAGCTGGTGGGAATCCCAGTCCCTCCTGGGGCTTCTCCCAGGCTCTACCCCATGCCCCCGCCTCGTACCTCTTTGCCTCTTTCCTTCTCTTTCCGATTAAAACCTTTTCTATTGCGTGACAGGATTTTTTTAATGTTCCCAGGAGAAATATGGGAGGCAGTATATATAGGCTATGAACCTCCTACACTGTTTTTTTAAATTAAAATGGTAGTGGTTTTCCCTGTAATCTTGAATTTATAATTATTTTATGTTGACCAGCATGGAAGCTAATAACAATAAATCAAACCAATAAACATATTAAGCTAGTTTCTTTTTTCTTTCTTTTTTTTTTTTTTTTAAGAGAGAAACCGACTGTTCCGGCTGAGGGATGGTCCAGCCTCAGTTTTACATCCTCCTGGAGCTGGAGGAGAGCTTGATGGGAAAGGACCACAGTATGGTGGGAAAGGACCACACTCCCCAGAGGGTCTTCCCGGAGCCGGACGTGCTGCTACCTCCGGGGACTTGTCTGTGGGGCGTCCACAGGGCCCCTGGCGTGTCTGGCCCCAGACATGACCTGGTCTGGCCCATATCCTCAGAGAGCCTGACAGGAAGGTGCTGCGGCCCCACCAAGGCAGAGGGCATCCCCGCCTCCACCAAGGGGCCCGGGGAGCTGTGGTGAGGGGCTTCTGGGGTCCACAGCTCTGTCCTGGGCCGAGCCCTTCCTGGCCCCTCTCACAGCTGCTGTGTGGTGCACCTCAGCCTCCAGCGGGTTCTTCCCTCAGCGTCCTCTGACCCAGGGAGAGGAGCGGCTCCCCTCAGAGCCACCGTGGAAACACCTGCGGGGGGTGGTGTCCGCTCCCCTCCCCGGGCTGGTCTCACAGGGGCACCAAGCAGGTCCCCTCCTGCACTCAGGCCACTGGCCTCTGCTTTTTAGAGCCATCTCCCTGGGCTCTGTCATTCTCCAACCTGCCCTCCCCTTCCGCCCTCCTTCCCCCATGGCTGGCTTCTGCTCACCCTCCTCTCTGCCTCTGTCTTTGGCTTGCTCCTTTGTTCTCTTTCCTGAGATCTGGAGCTGAGGAAAGGTTCCTCCTCCTTGTCAGGCCCATTCATCCTCCTGCTGCCTCCCGCCTGGCTGGCTCTGTGGGTATCACTCACCTCCCCCGGGTTTCCTGCCTTCCCTTGGCTCCTACCTCTTTTTCGGAGCAGTGGCTGGGCCCTGGCAGGTGCACCTAAGACCCCCTGGGCCTCAGCACCAACCCCGGTGCCCATCCTCGTACCATGGCCCCTGCGTGTCCCCACCGTGATACAGACCTCTTGGGGCACACATGCTCCACAAAGACTGCAGGGGCTCCAGCCTGTCCATGAGGAGCCCCCTTCCCGTCCCAAGAAGAAGTGGGGCTGTCTTGACCATGGGCTCATCCATTCTTGGGAGGAGGTGGCCCTATGTCATCGGGAATTTCCGCAAACCTCAGGAGACAGGGCTCTCCAATGTCAGAGGCTCAGAGGAGATGCAGGCAGGTCCAGGTCCCCACAACACACTGCCAGCTCATATCCTTGGGGGCCCCAGGCCACGGTCCCAGGTCAGGTCCTGGCCCAGGCACTTCTCTGGCTCTCCTTGCCCCCCCTACTGGGCCCTTTTGGCTCCTCTCTTGCATCCCTTACTCCCCAAGGACATTGCCTGAGGATTTCAGGGTCCCCGACCCTTCACCACCCCACCCTCACACTCCTGCCGGCAGCTGCATTTGTCCCCAGCCCCCGTCTGCCCGCTGCTGTTGAGCACAGGACCCGAATCTCTCCCACCGCCTCCCGCTCTCCCTGGCCACTCCTCGCTCCGTTCTGCTACTCACCGGCCACCTTGGATGGGGAGCCTTCCCGGATCCATGGGCACAGAGGACACGCCCCTGCCGGGGGCATTTTGGGATCGTGCCTACCCACACACGGTAACGCGTGTAGGACCTCTGAGTCCACCCAGGGGAACCCCGTTACTTGACAGCAGGGAGAAGGAAGGCTCCAGCGGGGAGGACAGGCAACCCGAGCCCACAGCTGACTTCCCGGAACAGAAGCAGCCTCAGCCCACACTGCTACCCTCACACTGGGCTGGGCTGTGCGGACAGACACCTGGACGCAAGTGCCACAGCCGTTGGCACAGGGCAGGGCAGGGGGGACCCCTGGGGATGCATGTGCATGGGGACCGCGGGGACAGACGCCTGCCTATCAGTTTCCCCCTGAATGTGTGCAGAAACTCCCCCGCCCAGCCACAGTCCTCACCCCAAGGCGCTCACCCCAGGAGACCCCCGCCCGGCAGGGTCTGGACTTCACCAGGGATGCGCCTCTGGTGAACGAGAGGGCTCTGGCAAGCCCTCCGCAGCGGCAGGTACCCACCTGGAAATGAGGGCAGGATCCCGGGGGTGTCTTCCCACGGGCATCGGGATGAAGGTTAAGGTCAGCGAAGAAACGGATCACGAGGGAGAAGGAGGGACAGAGATGGCCTAGGGTGGGAAGGAGTGAGCCAAAGTCCCCAGAGGCTGAGCCCCTGCAGTGAGGGGATGGTTGCTGCCCTCCCTCCAGCCCTCCCACCCCACCCCGTCCCAGCACTAAAAGGAGCGTGGTGGGAGAAGGAACCACTAGGCTCAGGAACGAGGGGCAGGGGGACAGAGCACGGTGGGGGAAAGGAAGCCGCAGGAGAGGAAGAATAAAGGCCACAGAGGCCCCGGCCCCCTCCGTGCAGCCCCAGCCCTCACGCCCGCCCTGCCTGACGCCACACTCCAGCACAAGCCATTACAGAGAACAAACTACCTTCTTGTCTCCGAGATGGGTCCCCGGGGCGGGAGGCAAATTGCCTGCCTCGTGCATAATAAACCAGGCGTGGAGAGGAGGCCGCAGCCCTGTGCCTGGAGCCCCTGCCGGAGCCTGGGTGCCCACGGGGGCGGGGGCGGGGGCGGGGGCGGGAGCACCTCTGCCAGCCCGGGACACCGGGCGGCCCGTCCCCGTCCCCACACCCAGGCCCCCCCACTAGAAGCTGGGTGACTGCAGCTTATTCCAGGAACACCACAGCAAGCACTGGGAACCTGCCTGGAAAGCCTTCCTTCCCCAGGAGAAAGTGGGCAGAGCCTTTCTCATCCTTCACGTCCCTGCTCAGAGGTTACCTTGTCCTCGCTTTGAACCCTCAACAGTTTACGGCTTTCTCTCCCTGCTAAAGCAGCTCTGTGTTCAGAGTCCCAGGGTCTAGAGCCCACCCCGCAGGTCCGAGGGTTTGCAGACAGGTACGTCTCTGCTCTTGGATGGCACCTCCCCGAAGGACAGAAACCGTCGCGTACGGGTCTCCACACCTCCAGAGACGTGGCAGAGAGTCCCGGGCTGAAGGGCTGAGTGTTGAAACCATGAAACCGGATGCCTGGGTCGCTAGTCCGTCACACGTCCTTCCCCTCCACTTCCCACCTCTCCTGCTCTCCTGGGGCCGAGGGGCTACCTGGGGGGAGGGGCTACGCTCAGGTGCTCTCCCTTGGGAGGGAGGCTGGCCACCCTCAGATGCTGTGCAGGAAGGGGACCTTGACGGGGGAAAGGAGGGTGTACCGAGCCCAATGCCTGCCCGCAATGGGCTTCCAGTCTCCTGACAGAGAGAGAAAGAGAAAGAGAGACAGCAGCCAGCACGCCAAGTGCACAGAAAGAGAAAAGCAGGGAGCCCCAAGCTTTTCTCGCGCTAAGGCAGTGGCCACGAGAGTGCCTGGGACCCTGAGCACAGGGAAGGATCAGCTGCGCAGAGCCCGTAATTAGACGGAGCAGGTGGGGACAAGCTCTTCGGGGAGGAGGCCAAGCCCAGGACGGGACTTTCACGACGAGGAGGAGTCAGCGAGGGAAAGATAAAGGGAGAGGGACACTGTTTTGAGGAGGAACCACCTGTTCCAAGGAGGCAAGAAATGGTGCGTGCCTCGTCCCCAGGAACCGAGAGCAGACTCACAGGTGACATCCTTAAACCCCGGAAAGGGACTCGGGAAGCCGTGGGACTGGACAGAGCGGGGTCAGGTCAGGGAGGCCCTTCACCCAGTTGCTAAAGGGCTTAATTTTGTCCCGACCTTGACGGGGAGCTGTGGAATGACTTCAGGGACGAACGTATCGCATCAGATCTGCATTTTGGAAGGATTATTCCCACAGAATGGTCAAGTACAGTTTAGACGGGGTCAGGCCGGAGACAGGAAGATTGCGTCGGAGGCTGTCACGCTGATACAGGCAGGAGTGGAGAAAGCCAAAAACCCGTGCAGAGTCATGGAAGGGAGAGGAGAAGCCGGCTGGAGCGTGCACGGGGAGGGCAGAGTCAGCAGGTCCGGGTGGCGGATCCGGGAGGGTGAGGAAGGGCAGGGAGCCCGACACGGGGCTCGATCCCAGGACCCTGAGATCACGACCTGAGCCGAAGGCAGACGCTTCACCGACTGAGCCCCCCAGGAGCCCCGATATTCATTTCTCACAGATGAAAGAGGTGAAGGTGTCCTTGGGGCACGTCAGCACTGCCGGCAGACCTCAGGTCCCGGACTCAGACCCTGCAAGCAGCCCCGGGCCTGAGCTCAAGCACGAGACTTTTCTCCTCCATCCTCCAGAACGCCAGTGTTTCCACACACGCCTTCAGGTGCTTCCACCTGCAAGATTTCAAATCTGGGAGGCACCTGTGCCCCGGGGCCAGGGTCCATGTCCTCCCGTGAGAACAGGGCCGTACCTGAGCAATGAGGTCTCAGCCTCTTTCTCTAGCCTGCGGAAAGGCCGCCCTCTCAAAGGGGCATCTGGGATGCCAGCTACTTCTCATGGCATGGAGCCAGGACCAAAGGGACAGGCATCAAAAAAATGGTTTTAATAACTGAAGAGACTGCTAATAGCCTTTAGGTTATTAGAAGGGGAGCTGGAGCCCCAGGGGCTCTGAGGCCAGAGCTTCCGGGGCTCGTGTGCGAGGCTCGTGCCTGGGCGTCCTCCGGGTGTTGCGTGAAGGACGGGTGTCCCCCTAAAGCTGTGGCTCCAGGGGCCCATTCCTCTGAACGCTGCGCGCAATCACACGTATGAGATGCCTGGCATTTTCCTCAATATACAGTAACTTCTTCCCTCCTGAAGCATCCCCAGACTCTCGGAGGTGTCTCTGAAGGAAGGGGTCCAGCATTTCACTCGGAGACAGGACATCCCTGAGAGCAAGGAGGTCAGTCATGGGAAGGGACAAAGCCTGGCAAGAGGTAGGCGGGCGGCCAAGGTGGGGCCCCGGGGACTCGAGGAGTGTGGACTGTATCCTGCACATCGTGAAGCCGTGAGGTCCGAAGCAAGGGAGTGACGGGGGGTCATTTACACTTCGAGAGGCTTCCTTCGGTTGTGTGATTTTGGTGGGAGTCCAGATTTCTGGCCTTGGTGGTAGAATGAAGATCGGGGGCCTTTTCAGGCCGTAACAACTCTTCAGAGAATGGGTGCTGCGGAGGACAGTTTCTGGGGCACAAAGTAGGGAAGCAGGGAAACCGCTTAGCCACTGCAGGGGTTGGGCCGCCCTGAGGGGCCTCTGGGCGAGGAAGGGGGTGGAGGCGGTGGTGGGATTTGGGACACATCCTCATTTAATGCTGTGCTAGCTCTCCCTTCAGCGAAGGAAGGAGGTCGTTAGCCCCCTTTCAGGGATAAGAACACGGAGTTTCAGGGCGCCTGGGTGGCTCTGTTGGTGAAGTATCTGCCTTTGTCTCAGGTCGTGATCCCAGGGTCCTGGGATGGAGCCCCACATCTGGGCTCTCTGCTCGGCAGGGAGCCTGCTTCCTCCTCTCTCTCTGCCTCTTCTTCCCTGCTCGCTCTTTCTTCCTCTCAAATAAATAAATAAAATCTTGGAAGGCAGGAAAGAAGGAAGGAAGGGAGGCAGGAAGGAAAAGAAAACGGAGACTCAGGAAGTTCGGTAACTTGTCCAAGATTGCATGACTAGGCGGCGGAGGTTGCTCTAGAATCCTTGATTCCTGAAGCTCAGAGCAGGGAGCACAGACGGGATCCCGGCAGCCGGGTCTGGGACCGTGTGATGCCAGCACCCTACTAAAACGTTCCAAGGAGACCCACAGCCCAGAGCACTCCAGGTCTCTGGACAGCCCGGAGAACCCAGGCTGCGGTGCTGGGCTCGGCTGCGGCAGCCCTCTTACTGCGTGTCCCAGGGGTTTCTGTCTGAGAATCTGGAACGTCCTCCTGCTGCAGTGGGCAGCGGCTCTCAGGGCGCTGCGGAGGGGAAGCGGCCCCCTTCCCTCCTGGGGAAGAGCCGGAAGACAGCATATTCACTGCAAGTGAGCAAGTGAAGGAACCAGAGAACCTTGGCGGGGCTGGGGGGGCCCTCCTTGATTAGTGGGGTGCAACGGGAAACACTGCCTTCCTGCAATTGTTCAGAGCGCACTCTGCGGGCAGGGCGTGGGAGAGGAGGGGAGACGGGGAACCCTGTGGCAAGAGAGAGGTTTGCAGAATCCAAAATATTGAACTCCGGGAAGAGACATGACGTCATGGCAACAGCTACGGCTCCGTATCAAACGGCCGGTGGTGAAGGGGGCTGGGCCCCCAGACAGCGGCGCCCTGAAGGCTGGACTGTGGCCACCGTGTAAACTGCAAGGAGGCGCGTCCGCACAGAAAGAAGGACCGTCTTCCAATTGATCCTGCCAAAATAACAGAAAAGCCTGTTTTTATAGTGGTGATAATAAATTAGCAATATTGCACATTTACATCTATTAGGCTGAACCGTATAAAATGCTGATGTTCAACCATTCCTGACCTAGAAAAACAGTCGTTTCTTATGGCTTGACTTACTACATCTTCCCATCTCGGAATAATTCCCCAAGTCCTGTTTCATGGCCTGCGAGTCCGCCAAGATCTGTCCCGGCCGCCTTTCCAATAGGATTTGCTGCCATTCTCAGGACAGCCACAGCAGGCTCCTGGCTGGGTCTTGAACCCCCAAATCTCCTTTCTGTTCCAGGGCCTTTGCAAATGCTGTTCCCTCTGCCCAGCCTATTCTTTCCCCAAGCTTACTCTTCCTCTTCTCTCATTGGCCACGTCCCTCCTCCCAGCGTCCCTGCCACCTACTCGAGGACCTTTCTCTGCCTCCCCTCCACCTGCCGCTGTCCATCCCTGTCCTGTGAGGGCAGGCACCCTGTTGCCCCACAGCACCCCCAGGGTCTGGAGTAATACCAGACACGTGGTAAATGTTCAATAAATGTTTTCGGCATGAATGATGGAATGACTTCTTAACCAATGAGGAAACCGAGGCCTGGAAGGGTCAAATGATCTTTCCCAAAGGCTCAGAGCCCGTGTCTGGAGAAGCCAGAGGGAAGTCTCAGCGTTCGGGTCCCCAAGTCCAGACTCTGTAAAAAGTCAACCCGTTTTCCAGGCTCAATGGTCTTGATGCAGAGCCTTTCTCTGAGACCAAGTAGGGGCTCCTGCTTCAGGTCCCTAGTGGGACCAGGTGCCCCAGAGGTACCCTCGACTCCTGAGTGTGTGACCCATGGGACACATGCTTCAGAGAAGGCTCTGAGAAGGACAAAGTGTTGACCATCTCCCGGAGTCGCGCGGCTGGGGTCCCGGACCACGATGCTGCCTGAAAAGAAGAAGTCCCAACCGGTGTCTCTTTTGGGAAGCTGGAGCATTTATCTGAGCCTCCAAATACGAAATATTCCTCACTTTGCAAATGAATGCAGGATGTGTTTACATAGCGACCACCAGGAGAGCAGTATTATGTGGAGAGGAACAAAAAGACAAAGCTGCCCGTTCAATTCTGGGAGCTGATGGCTCTGCTCTCCCCGGGAGGCTGCCTCTGTGCAGCTAATTACAGTGAGTAAGGAAATGGAAAAGTGAGGAAGTGATCCTTTCCTCCCCCAGGTTCCGGCTTTGCAAAGAGCTGGTCTTTTGGTTTCAGAACCCGGGGGGCTGGCCGGATGGGCTCTGCCAGGCACGTTCCCTGCCATCAGGACACTGCGAGAGACGTCAGTATCCAACACGCGTGGGGAGGAGGGCTGAGGGACGTTGGCGGCAGCAAGGTGTGTGGCCGGATGTTCCTGAGCGGGGGTGGGGTGGGGGTGGGACCCCGCTGTGTCAGGACCAAGGCAATCGAGGTGCAGAGGGTGTTGTGCATCTCGCCACACTTGACTGCTCACAACATTTTGCAAAGAAAAGGAGTTCAGAAAGTGTGCTGGCCTGCAGGGGGACGGGGACAGCACTGCTGGGGGGCAACTGGTGACCGCTCACGATGTCCCTAAGGAAAGGGGCACAGACAGCTCCTGGGGCAGCTGCCCACTGCTCCCCTCTCTCTAGGCTAACAAAAGCTACTGTTTGCTTAATAGTCAGGTGCTAGGAACGCTGCTAGGCACTCTGTGGTGGATGGGAGCCGTTGTCTGTTCGTGTCACAGAGCAGAAGAGCGGGATGTAGGGACCTGAGGTCAGGCAGGAGGAAGCAGAGAAGGTCTGCATTAATCAGGATGGGCCATGTCGTGTCCTACTAACAAGCAGCTCCACACTTTCCTGATCTTAACACAACAAAGACACATTTCCCCTGCAAACTCCACGTTCATCATGGCCTCGGGGAGTCACCCAGGGACCCAGGCGGAGAGGGACCCACCATCAAGAAGCCGCACCATCTGGAATAAATGAGCTCTTGTTGCCAGACAGGCAGAGGAAGAGCCGGAGGGTCTCACACTAGCAATTAAGTGCTTTGGTCTGGAAGTGACATGTCACTTCTGTTTGTAGCGCACTGGCCCGAATGAGTCGGGCTGGCCTCGTCCAGCAGTCGGGAGCTCAGGGAGACTCAATGTCCGTAGCTGTTGTCAACGTCCAGCCTTGGACAGGACGTGAGCGCCCCTGCGTGGAGTCCCCACACTGTCCTGCTTCATGAGACACTGCGTCCTCGAGGTGCTGTCCCCACTCAGTGCCTGTGTGCACAGGGCTGCTGGCTTTCCCCTCCTGCTCCCCATCCACGTCCCTCCAGCCCACACGGAGCCACAGAATGCCAGGCCCTCTGTCGGCCGCTGAGGGTACTGAAATAGAGCATACATGGTCCCTGTGTTCGAGCAGCTTTACTTTAAGAGGACAGTGCGAACGTGTCCCACACATAACCCTGCCATCGGAGCAGACAGCTGGGAGTGAGTCAGCCCCATACAGCCCACCTGTCCCAGGACCTCCCAGACGGAGCGAAAGGGAATCAGTAATGAGTCCGGCAAGGCTTCTAGGAGGAGAGGGCCTTTGGGCTGGGTCCCCAAGATGAGTACGATCTGGAAGTGAGGAGGGTAAAGGACAGGCTGGCGCATTCCAGGCAGACAAGGAGACCAGGGGCCTCAGCGCAGAGGCGGGGGGAGCAGGGTACGTCCCCAGGGCAGCACTCCATCTAATGGCAAGAACACTGGGGGAGTCACAGGGAGAGCTGAGCGAGCCCGTCCTCTGGGAAGATGTCTTGTCGTAGATCCGTGGGGACCCTGAACTTGACACACGGGTGAGGAAGGGCAGACAGGAGGCTGTTTGTGCCTCGGGCCAGAGCTCGCCAAGGCAGAGGACTTCACAAGGAGGGGGCAGCTTTCCAAACTCGGCAGAGCTTGGCGATTACCACTTGTGCTCAAGCTGGAGGTGACTTCAGGGAGTGGCTGGGGTCCCCCGTCACAGGCAGAGGCCTCGCACGTGAGACAAGCTCCCGTGGCCTTTCTTGTGTCAGGAGCAGAGTGGAGCCCTCTACAGCTCACAGGCTTGTCCCCAGGACCCTGCTGGGCCCGTGCTGGGCTCCGAGGATGCACAGAGGCGGCGGGTGTGCGGACCCAGCCCACAGCAAGCAGCCCCCACGCAGGGCTCCAGCCTCTCTGGGCGGGGCCTCTGCCTGGGACCTCCCACCGTCTCGGAAACGGTAGCATTACCTCTCAAGTATTTTCAGCTCCCCCATCCCTACCTCTGTCTCTGGCTGTGTCCTGTGTCCCTTGCACACAGAATGGCTCCCGTGGACCAGCTTCCGTTTGCTCGGTGGTCACATAGGTGATGCAAACAAGAAAACCTTGTATCTCTCTGATGATTTATAGCTTTCAAAAAACAGGATCTGAAAACAGCCATTTCCCCCACCCCCCACCCCCGGTGATCCTCAAACGCTCCTGGGACATGACCAAAGAGAAATCCTTGCGGAGGCCACTACCCTCCAGGACTCCCAGGTTCTCAGCGGGATGGCCCATGCGGGCCTCCGCGGCACGGGCTCCCTTCTCCTCCCTCAGAGCCAGAAGGCCACGGGCTTGGGAAATCTGCTGTTGACCCAAACCTCTACCTCTTAATAAATGGAACCCATCTGGCTCCCACCCTCTCCCAGTTCCTTCGGGATCTGGACCCCGGGTTCAGTCGCCCCCTGACCTGCCCCCTCATCAGTTTTGGCCCCAGAGTTCCGGGTGCGTGTTCCCGTGGCGGGCCTCCTGCTGTTTGTCTGTCCTCTCCCAGGTGCCGGCTTCTGTCCCTCAGGGCCCCGGAAAGCCACAGATATAAGTAACTGCCCGAAGGACCACATAGATCCTCTCTTCAATGTCTGCCCAAAAGTCCAATTTTCTTCCCCAAATGTGACCATTTCACCCCAAATCAGGCAATCTTTTAAGCAAGAACTACTCATGCCTTCAATAACACAAAACATGGTACTTTTTAAAACATTTATATTTATATATATAAAAAAATTAAATATATATAATATATAGTGTGTTTGAGACTAAAAATATAGTACATAATATTTAAAAAAAAGGAAAATGAAAACAGGCAGAATAGGAAAAGGCGTGAGGACACACAGACACACATTGCTAAAAACCTACAACGGTTGTTCTAACAAAAATAATATTTTTTTCTCTTAATTGTCATCATGGACCCATTTATTATTGGGGTTTGGGAGCAGAAAACTCAACCGCAGCTCAGAGTGGAGGCTGTGACCCCAAGGGTGGTCGGGGCAGAGAGCGTGACCACCGGGCCGGGAGCTGGGGGTGTTCCCGGGGCAGCATCTGGTCTCCAGAAACAGGTAGAAGGCCCCGCGGCCTGCCAACCCTCGAAAAGGCCCGTGGCTGTGGCCCGAGAACAGCCAGGGGCAGGACAGGAGGCCGGCAGGAGCGGGACAATTCTACGATTATTATTATTATTATTATTCCTGTTATTATTTGTAAGGGCAGCTCGTACCAGAGCCGCCCATATGGCCTGTGACTTCTGCGCAGCCTTCTCCAGGGACGGGGCCTGGAGCTCCCTCACAGTGACGCAAGGAAACGGGAACCTCCCCTAGCGCCCCCGTTCCGGACTCTCCCCGGGCCGCCTGGAGGCAGGAGGAGGCCAGGCGGATGGAGGCTGGCCTCCAGGAGAGGCAGATACTGGGGGGCAGGGAAGGCAGGGACAAAGGAGGGGGGTATTTAAATACTAGTTTCCTAGCCTCTTCACAAAAACAGATGCCTTTCCAAATCACATCCCTCGGGCTGTGGGGTGTCTGCTGACCACCTCTTCACTGGTCCTGCCAGAGTCAGGGACTTCTCGAACACCTTCCGGGGACTCCCTAACATGAGGCACAGGGCAGCAACCCGCCAGGGATGCCCAGCACTGGAGTGGTAGGGAAGCCTGGGTTTCCGAGGTCGTGGCGGCCCAGGAGAGCAGCCATGTGGACGGAAGGGTCCACCCAGCCAAGTGAGGCCGCGACTGAGCCGTTTCAGTCCAAGTGGGGTCTTGACTTTGATGTGTTTTTCTTCCGACCTGAATGGCCCAACACGGCTGCCTGCACGGGTCAGGTGGGCTGAGGGACCATTCGGTTCCATTCTACGGAGCCCAGAGCCTGTGGTGCCCCACAGAGCGTGGGAGGAAAAGGGGCTCCGGGGCAGGGCCCTCCCTCAGAGCGATGGGCTTGCAGGTGGGGGGTCAAGCTGACCCTGTCCACCCCGGGCATGGCGTTCTGGGGAGCACCGCCGTCCCTGGTGACCCCACAAGGACTCTGGGGCTGGGCTTCGAGGGATCCAGGAATCAGGACGCAGTCTGCGCCCCCAGGAGCTCACCCACAATCACCAGAGTCAACTGCTCTCCCCTCTCCCCTCTCCCAGCGGCCTCACAGAAGGGTCAGCCTTGCTCACGCTCACTACCTGGCTCGAGACACCCTGGCCGGCAGGTTCGCCTCCTCAGCGAGAGGACAGGGCGGAAGGTGGCTGCCCCGACTCCCCACCCCCCCCAACCCCAGCTCGACCCGGAACCTGGGCAACCTGGAGGACTCCCCACGCCCCGCCCGGGCCACAGACGCCTTTGCCAACCCCGCAGAATTCTGAGAGGGCTTCCGCCGAGAGCGACTACTCCCAATGGTCAGAGGACAAGCCCACAGCAATCTCACGGAGGCCGAGGGTGAGCTCCGTCGCCGTTCCGCATCCAGCAGACCCTGCGGGAAACCCGCTTGCTACACCTGCGACCAGAGGCCCACAGCGCAAGCTTTCCTCAAGAGAGACCCTTCCACCGCTCCTCCCTGTCCCTGCTCACGTTCCGCTCCCAGCTCCTCCCTAGGGCTGGCTGGGCCGCCGCCTCACCAAATGAATATAGCAAGAGCAGAATCATCCTAGGGCTGTGCAGCCCTCCCCCCGTTTGAAGACCAGAACATCGGGGGTGGCAAACATGAAGAGGTTAGGCCCAGGTTAGTCAGCCAATGGCAGCTTCGGGATGTGGCCCCTGATCTCCTGACCCCCTCGTGCCTCACTCTTCCCACTAAGATGAGTGTATCAAAGGCGCTCGGGGTCACCGAGATGACCACACCACGCACTCGGGCACCTTGCTGGAGGGGCCCCGCCTCCAACGGCAAAGCTCTCCTGTGTTCAAGGGCGCCTTCCCCTCCCTGGAAAAACAATTCCGTCCGGCCGGACAGGCAGGCTCCAGTTCTGGGGCTGATCAGACGAGCGGTGTGCAAATTGCAGAGGGTAGAGAGGGCCTGGGGCGCTGGTGTCTCTCTGTGCCTTGCCCTGGGCACGCTCCATAGCCAGGAACGGCCAGTTATGGCGTCCAAGAGCAGAGAGCAGAAAAGTAAGCTCTGTTCACAGGCTTCTGAAAACTAACCGTCCCCGTAGCGTCAGCGGAGCTGGCTAGTGACCTCGGGCCCTCCTCTTCATCATCTCAACAGAATGGGCCCCGCACGAAAACAAAGCCAAACAAAAGGAAACAGAATGTGGCCAAACCCCAAATACAAATGAATATTTTTTTGAATACTCTTGTTTAAAAAGCCATTGCCATCTTTAGACTTTAACTGTTCGATTACCCGTGGCTTCTGTTTCTGCGAAGAGAATCAAAATATGCGTGAATTCATCTGCATGGGAACCTGCATCCTTACCAGACCTTCTCCCGGGACTCACATAAAGGACTCGGTACGGAGGGGTCTGCTCCCAGGGGTAGGGGTAGAATGCAGCTGGAACCTGGATGATGTCCCCCCACCCCCAAGAGACACCCAGGATTTGCCCCTGATGCCGCAGAAGGGGATGTAGAGGCAGCCTGCCTGGCTGCAACGGAGCTGCCTGCTTCCTGGGCATCCGCTGGACCTTACCAGCAAAGACGGGGAGGAATGTCACCCCACAGAGCCATCCGCAGGGGTGGTGATGGCCCGTGGCTGATGAGCATGTAACTCATTAAAGCAAACACGACTAATGAGTGGTGACCAGGAGAGAGGGCAAAGCGCGTTCCGGGGATCGCCCCAGAGACCCCGCCTGCCGGGAGAAGGGGGCGGGGGCACAGTTCTCTTTGGTCAGAGGTGGCGGCTGAGAATGGCCATGTGGAATGTGTGTGTGGGGACAGCATGGGCAGGAGTGCCTGCAGTGTCCTCCCGGGCCACCTTCCTTCCTCTCCAGGCCCCTCACCCGCCGTCCCGAAAGTCTGCAACACCTAGCGGCGTGTGTCTGGGGCTCGCGATACCAGTCCCCCGGGGCCCCCTCCCACAGAGCCGGTCAACCAAAGCTGGACACTCAAGGCACTGAAAGTGGAAGGAATCTGATTGGTCCAAGAAAAAAAAGACACTTAACAAACCAAAACCTGTCTGCAGAGACTATCTCCCATGCCCCCGGAAGGGGGCCTCCCCGACCCACTGGGGGGCAGGACAAGCAGTCTGAGAGCGAGGCACCCTCCCTAAGCCTGTCAGAGCCCGTGGGGGACAGGTCTTACCACCTGAATGTTTAAAAATGGATTCAAAGTGCTTGGAAATTCAGAGTAATGGATGGTGCTAGGAATCTGGTGAACAGGTGTCCCCTTCCCTTCCCATTGGGACTTTGGGTGGGGGATCCCCTACAGCTTTTGTTTTTTCCTCCCCAAGTGAGGTTTTCATTGTTTTTTGCTGTCTTTGAAAAATAGCCTGAGGCATCCCACCCTCTCACCACCACGCCCCAGAGGGGCTCAAGAGTGAAAGCCAGGATGCGGACCGGCTGGGTAAGGAAGGGGCTCCCCTAGACGGGGTTCTGGAAACTGCTTTGTAGCGCACAGCCTTCCTGCTGGTGTGTCAGGGCAGGGTTCCCCCACCTTCTTTTCTCCATGGGGACCCTGATCTAACCTGCTGGCCCTGCACAGAGGACAGAGAAGCTGGGTCCTCTGCCCACAGGTGTCCACAATGAGCAGCCAGGACAGCTGGCCCTCTGATCCCAGCTGAATGAGGGCTGGATCTGAACTCAGTGCCAGGGCTGCTCCGTGGACAGCTAAAATCAATCCGAGGTCCCTTCTGCAGTCCCGGAAGGAGTAGGAACGCAGAGGATGGAGGGGGGGCCGGGCAAAGGCGTCTCCGCATATCTGCGCCTGAGCCCCCCCATCCCCCCACTGCGTGTCCCCCTAGGCCAACGCCTGTCCATCGTCACACACCCCTGCCCACTTAGGGGAGACCAGAGGGGTGGGGCAGAATGGGAATGCTAAAAAGTGTCCCCTCCGCTCTCCACAACCTTCGCTTCCCTGTCCGCGTGCTGGGGCCAGGAGAGAGCCCAGGTCAGAAGAGACACGTCCTCCCGAAGAAGAGGGAAGGGCAGGCCCAGGAGGCTGGGGCATGCACAGAGCACCATCCTCGGGACGGGGTGTTTCCGGGAGACCTGCTCCCCACCTGCCGCGCCGGCGGAGGAGGACGAAGGCTGGGCCGGGCCGGGAGCGACGCGCAACGCCCCTGAATATCAGGGAACGGCTGTGACAGCCTCGTCCTCTGCCCCGCAGAGGCGCCCGGCCGGCCCCGGGCCTACACGTGAGTCTGCATGCGCTGCTGGAACCGCTGCCCGTAGTCCGAGTGCTGCGAGGTGTAGGAGAAGCGGGTGGCCGTGGCGTACTTGCCGATCGGGTCGTACGCCTCGAACGGGGTCCGCTCCAGGCCCGACGGCGGCGCCTGCGGGTAGCCCAGGCGGTAGGTGGGGTAGCCCGCCGCCGCGGGGAAGGGGTGCGGGTTGAACTTGTCGTAGTTCTCGTAGGACAGCGTGCTGGCCGAGTCGGCGCCGGCCGGGGCGGCGGGCCCGGGGGCGGCGGGCTCGGGGCCGAAGTCGGACGCGGGGGCGCGGCTGTAGGAGCTGAGCTGCGCGTAGCCGCTCGAGTGCGAGAGGCGGGAGGCCGGGCGCCCGTCGAAGCGCGCGGGCCCGGGGGCGCGGTAGTCGGCGTAGAGCACGGCCCGCGACGCCGGCCGGTCCTCGTGGGCGCGCACGTTGTAGTAGCCGTTGGTGGGGTCCTGGGGACGAGGGGCGAGGGGCGCGGTGGGGGCGCGGCCGGCTGCACCTGCCGGGCCCGCGGGGAGCCCGCGCCCCTCCTCCCCAGCCCGCCCGCGCCCACCCCGCGCGCACCTTCATCTCGTACTCCTCCCGCGTGTCCAGGGCCTCGCAGCGCAGGTCCTGCTTCAGGTCCACGTCGTCCTTGAAAGACTGCGGAGCCGCAGGGTGGGCGTCAGGGCCCGGCGGTTCTCATCCCACGCCGGCCCCGCCCCAAGCCCAGGGCCGCCGGAGGGGTCTGGGGCCCCGGGTACACTCGGGTTCTGAGTGTGCGCCCAGCCCGGGAGAGGCTCTGGGGCGCGGGGCATTGGAAGAGGTCGGAGATACGACCTGGCAGCGGTTTTATGGCTGACACACAGTGTGACCTTGGGTGTGTCACAGCCCCTCCCTGGGACGGTCTCCTCCTCCCCCTCTGAGCTACGTGGCAGTTGGATCAGAAAACTAGGGGTTTCCAAGTCTGACTGTACGGGAAGGACCGGGCCAAGCCCCGGCCTATGGAAGGTCCCATTTGCCTGTCCTTTGCGGCACGGAAATTAGCCTGGAGAGGACGTGTGCGTGCCCGCGTGTGCGTTTGTGCACGAGCATGTGTGCATGGCAGGATCAGAGCCCGTCATCAGAGGGAAGACAGACGGTCTTAGTAGAGCGGGGGCGGGCCAGGAGGAGGGGGAGCCTCACCGAGTAGATGGCCTTCATGACCCGAGTCGCTGTGGACACGCTGGCGGTGTCCTCCTCCCGGTCTGAATGCATCGTGAGTGGCTCCCGGTTCACAGTCTCCACCTTGATGTCCAGCTTCCTAAGGGTCACGTCCTTGCGGCCTGCACAGGGAAGAGCAAGTGGATGCACTGTGCTAGCCTCTGCTGGCCAGCCCTGAGGGCTGGGGGCACCGGGGGGCTTGTCTGCTCAGGCAGGGGAGGGGGGAGCTGCATGCGGGTGGGAGGCCCGGACTCACTGCCTTTGCGGCGTCGGTAGAGGAAGAACACCAAAGCGATGAAGAAGAAGGTGAGCAGCGCGCCCGCGCCGATGGTGGCCCCGGCGATGATGCCCACGGGCAGCACCTCTTCAGAGAGAAGGGAAGGCTGGGGTGAGGCCGGCGGCTCACGCAGACCCGAACGCCAGCACCAGGGTCCCGCCGGCACCCATGGATGGGAACGGCATTTGCCTCAAGTTAGGGGGAGTTGGAGAGGAAGCTCTGTATTGGGTCTGGGGTTAGGCCTGAGCTTCAGCTTAATCCAAGTTGGGAGCATGGCCATGTCCCCTCCCTGCAGCTGTGACACAGCATGACTCTGGCCCTGGGTGTCCGTCCACCCCTCTGCAGCCCACCTGCCTGCGAGGCTTGGCCTTGGCTTCCTGGGCTGGGATGGTCTGAGCTCAGCCGTCTCCACAAACTCAGACCCGCCACCCGTGTCCCCCCGCATCTCTCCACCACGCCACCTCCTCACCCTGGCCAGGGCGGCCCCGGCACCTGCCCTCCCAGGGCTCCAACAGTTCTCCTTGGCTGCCCTGCTCCCCTGAGCTAAGCAGGACCCAGGGAACCTCCTCCAGCGAACTCTCCCTCCCTGGCAGTCCTGGATGGATCAGATCTGCGGGACGTCCTTACCCTCCGTGCTGAGTCCTGCCGTACTCCCTCCACTTCGTTCTTCCCCACCACCCCTTCGCTGGCACTCTCAGCTAAGACCCACCGGACGGGAGCCCCCACTTGTCTCTCCCTCCTCAGAGCATCCAGCAAAGTCAAAGGCAATGCCTCCTTCCACACGCACTGTCTTCCGGGAGGAAGCGCGTGCCTCCTAGCAGAGGAAGGATTCTCGAAGAGGCGGGAACCACTCGCTGCGGGGCGCCCGCCACGTGCCTCCTCTCTGCACCCTCATGCCAACCCAGGGAGGTCACCCGTCCACGAAGCATCTGATTTTTCCCCAGCTGAAGTCCTTCGCTTCCCCACTCTGTTCTGACCCAACAGCCCCTCAAGGGCTGGCACGGCGTCTTGTGCACAGCCGTCCCTGCGGACCCGAGCGTGCAGCAGACCCAGAGGGGCCGCTAGTGCACTTTGGGAAAAGGGGGTGGGTATCCCCAGCGGAGCACAAGCGCAGGCTCTGGAGGGCAGGCCCCCGAGAGGGTCATCTCCCCATGAGGACTGCCGGGGAGAGAGGAGGGAGCAGAGTCCCCAGCGGCCGGCACCCAGCCACAGTCACCTCGCTCCTCTAGCTGGATGATGGCCGTGCCGGGCCCGAAGCTGTTCCAGGCCGTGCAGTTGTAGTGCGTCTGAAAGTCTGCTTCCATGACGTTGTTGATGGTGAGCGTGGACAGCACGCCGCTGCCCGAGTTGGTCCTCTCCACCGTGTAGCGCTCCAGGGTGCCCGCCTCCAGGAAGTTCTCCTTCCAGGCCCAGGCCTGGGTGGAGAGAGTGGGGAGGGGGGAGGCAGGGGGGCGTAAGGAAGGGCTGGTGGCAGAAACACCTGGCCGACCCTCCAGGCATTCCTGTCCCATGCGTCCCGTGTGTCCCTCAGCCCAGCCCAGTACTCACCCTGCAACAAACCCAAGTCACCCTCTTGCCTCAAACCTTGGCATGGGATCTCCAGTCTAAGGGAAACAGCGGCTCCCAGCGTGATGGAGATAGGAACGTGCCAATATGCTGAGGGACATTCTTTAAAATGCAGATTCTTGGAGCTTAAGTCTTAAATGTGCATCTCCAGGGGAGAGCTCCAAGATTCTCTATTTTTATAAGAATCCCACCAGTGTAGACATGGTTGGGCTGGTGAACCAGCGTTTGGTGGCCCCTGATGTCCCGGATAGGGAGTCAACACTGGGCCCTGAGCCTGGCTGTCCCTTGAGCCCCTGTGTGGCCTCCCTCCCCCTCTCTGGGCCTCCAGGTCCTCATCTGTGAAAGCAGAGGACCAGGTTGGAGTTGGACGCCCAAGGTTTGTCCCGCTCATGACTCAGACTTTAGCCCCACCTTTAGCCAACCCACAGGCAGCCCCACCTGAACCCACCTGGAGGGTTCTGGAGACCCATCCCCAGACTCTTAAAACAGGGACGATCCTTCACAGAAAAGGGGTATCCCCATCCTTCTGCATCCCTGACCCCCCAGTCGGGACACCCCTTTCATGTCCCCTCCCTGAGTGGAGCCCGAGGGAGGGGGAGTGGCTGAGCACTGGCTCCTTCCCAGGGATCAATCCTCCTAGCTCTGCACGGAAAGCCCCCCGGGAGCCGAGCCGCCCGCTGCCCAGGCGGCCGTGGTAATGAAGTGTCCCTGGGCAGCCCTGGAGTTAGCCAAATGGTCATTAAATGTGATGAGGGGTTTGACGGTTAATGGTCACAGGAGGAATTAATGGCGCATGGTGTGGGGAAGAGGAGAAAGGAGGGGGCAGGGGGAGCGCGTCGGAGGAGGAAGACAGAAGGGGGCAGAGGGCCAGGGAGCCCAGGGGCAGGGTGGAGGCCAGGGAGGGGGAGCAGGGAGGCTGGGAGAGGGAAGGAGATGAGGCAGACAGAGCAACCCCGGCCTCTCGCACCTGTCGCGACGGCCGCCCCACAGCCACCCGGCCAGGCGGGGACACCGACCCCATTTTGTGGGTGACAAAACGGAGGTTTGAAACACTAAGTAATTGGCTCAGGGCCATGTGACAGGTGAGGGAGGAGGGGCTGTCCTGTGAGCAGGGATGGGGGCAGAGGGACGCAGCCCCCGGGGCACTGGCCGGGACGCAGGCGGCACTCACGATGCGGTCCGGGGGTGGCGTGCTCCCGATGAAACACTCCACCTTGCCCCCGTCGCCCCTGACAGCATACTGCACCGCTTCGCTGGAGATAATGGGGGGCCCTGTGAGCAAGAAGACGCAGTCAGGGCTGGCGGGACGCGGCAGCACCTGCCCGCCCAGGCCCAGCCCCGCAGGCTGCTCACCGTTCACATAGAGGGGCACCTCCCTCTCGGCCACGCCGATCCGAGGCACGATGGCCCGGCAGGTGTACGTGCCCGCATCGGCCTGGGTCACTGACTTCAGCAGCAACTGGTTGCTGTTACTCAGGACCTGGGCAGAGAGAGCAGCCTCGGGTGGGGAGCCAGGAGGCCTGGGCCCCTGGGTCCAAGCGGGGCCCCGCATCGGAGGCATTGGGAAGAAAGCAGGAAGGGCCACAAGTGAATTCCCGGAAGGGCAAAGGCTGCATCCCCTGACTCTAAAAAGGGTTTCACTGGGGCCCTCGATCTCCACTAGAGTGGGCTGTGAAGGGCAGAGGCCAGCGAGGGCAGCCGGAGCTGCGGTGACTTCAGAGAACGCAGCCTCTCGGTCTGTTCTAGAACGTTCCCTGCCAAGCAAGACAGGGAGTCTCATCCTAACATCCCTCTTCCTGTATTGCAGCCCAAACTATCTAATGCAGGGGTCTACAGAGCTGCAGAAGCCCCTCCCTCCACACACACCTACGTCCCCATGCCCCTCCCACAGGCACTGAGTCGCCCGCTGTTCCACGGCAAGAAGAGGGTTTGATCCCAAGCACTGGCCTCCTGCTTCAAATCCCAAGACCCTAGACACACCGCGGCTCCGACCGGAAAAGCCACGGTGCACCTGCCCCGCCCCACCCCCGCTCTCCCACCTGGGACCGACTCCTTCCTCCCGGCGCTCGAGACGGGCCGCAAGCGTCTTACCATGTTTGAGTCCTTTTTGGTCCAGGTGAGGGTGAGGGGGGGGTTCCCCACCCAGACGCAGGTGAGGGTCACGTCAGAGCCAATGTCTGTGGTCGTGGGCTTGGGGTCAACTACGATCCGGGGGGCAACTGCGTGGAGAAGAGCCCTGGCTAGGGCCTCGGTCTCGTCGGGGCTCAGCGCCGGCCGCCCTGCCCTTCCTTCCGCCGCCCGGCCACCTTCCCAGCCTGTCGCCTGTCCTGAGCTTCACGGAGCCCCCGCCCCTACCCCTGACCCTTCAGGGGTCCCTGCCCGGGCAGCACTCACAGTGGACGTTGACTAAGGTGCTGACGTTGGTGCTCCCCACTTTGTTGTGCACTTCACAGGACACGGGCTCCGTGAAGAAGGAATAGTCGACGTTCGTCTCATAGCGACTCTCGTGCGCGTCTTCAATCAAGAAGCCGCCCTTGGCCCACCTGGGGTGGAGGCGGCGCGGCGGGGATCAGGCCCTGGACAACTCTCACCCCCGGCCGGGGGCGCAATGCCCCCGGCAGCCCCCACGCCAGGCCCAGGCTGACCCCAGCCCCCACCCCTTGCACCTGTAGCCCAGAATCTCAGGGTTCGCTGTGGCCTGGCAGGTGAAGACGACGCGCTCCCCCTCCTGTACCGTCTGCGGCTCAATAGACAGGGTCACTGTGGGAGGGTCTGCAAGGCAGGGGACACGAAGGGTCTTTTCTGTCCCTCAAGTGTCTTTCTCTTCCTAACCCACACACCCAGCCCTCTCCCTGTGCAGAGATCTGGGAATTGGAGTGAAGAGAGAACCAGGGCCAGTAAGAAGGCGTCTTCCTCACCTTTACCCCAGGGAGCCTCCAGGGGGCCGGGCTAGGGGACTGGCTAGGGGGCCGGGACCCAGGCTGCCGCCTAAGGGACACTTAGGGGATGTAAAGTGCACATTGGCTGCGAGGAGTCAGGGCAGCCTAGCAGGGCCCACTGAAAGGGGTGCAGGTGGGGCATCTCCGGCCCCTGCCCATTCCCTCCCTTTCCTGGGTGGAGGGGCTGTACCCCCCCCACACACACACAGCAGTAGGCTCCATGCTGGCTGCTTTGACACTGTCCTGTCCAAGTGCTCTCCCAGCCCCAACAGACGGCAACGGGTCCCCAGTCCCTTCTCTGAGCCCCGGGGGATTAGATGTATTTCAGAATTTGGAGTTTTCCCCATTTTAGAAAGGTGCTGGTGTGCACAGGCCATTTGCTACGTAAGACCCCCAGCGGGGTCTGGGCAGCACCTCATAGTGAGATACGGGTTAGGTAAGAGACTGTGGAGAACCTTAGTCCATGGTTTGCCAGCAAACTGGGTTTAGTTTGGAATTTCAGAGAAGACCCTGAAGGCCCGCGTCTTCTCTTCCTCACGTACACAGAGTTGGGAGCTGAGGCTCAGAGAGGTGAAGTCACAGCCCAAGTCTCACGCTGGGTCCGACCCAAGAGCTGCCTGACTCCCAGCCCGCGCCTCCCCCAAGCCCCCGGCCCCTGCAGGATCGGCATTCGGGGCTTCTCCGAGGTCGCCCCACGCTCCCTCCCTCAGCCCGGTCCTCCCCCCGGCGCCGCGGCAGGACCCCCGCTCACGGTGCACGTCAAGCTCGATGGACGTCTCCTTGCCGGTGGGGGTGGCCTCGTTCACGCTGCGGCAGGTGAAGACGCGCCCGATGTCCAGGTCTGTGGGGTTGATGAGCAGCTGGCTGACGGTGGTCTCCCTCTTCCCGTCCTTCAGCAGCTCCTGGGGTGGGACAGTGGGAGAGCGGGTCAGGCTACACCCCCCTCACCGCGACCAGGAGGACCCCGCAGAGACGGGCTTGCGCTGGAGGGGCAAGGGGACTTTAAGCGGAGCTGCAGCCCTCCCCACCCCTGCCCCAGCCCCAGCCTCTCAAAATACATAGACGCTAATAAAATAAATAGACTTTATTTTTTAGAGACGTTTTAAGCGTACGGAAAAACGGAACAGAAAATGCAGTGAGCTCCCATCTGCCCTCCAGGACCCACAGTCCCCGCTCGTGAGCACGACACACAAGGGCCGAGCACACGACTGACAGGCCCGTGTCGGGCCACGGCTGCTAAGTGCCGCACCGTTTCTGCCAGAGCCCACGCTGCATGGCCTGCCTTCCCCGTGGTTCGGAGCCTCATTCCGGGGACTCAGGGCGGCACAAGTCCCTCCTCTTCTGCACTGTCTCTGCGACCCTCCCGCCCCCAAGACCCTCCAGCTCGGTCTGTCCTGCTCTGGGCACAGCAGCTTCCCCAGGGGGGCTGTGCGTGAGCTGGGTGCTGGGGTTCTCCTGCCAGACTGCGGGCCCCTGGAGAGCGGGAAGGCCCACGGGCTGTCTCCCCGGCTCCGCGAGGGCCGACCTGAGGCCCCCGCACGTGGTCACCAGAACCTGTGAGCTGTTTGGTGCAAGGCAAACCACATCGCAGCTCTCCGGCAGCAGCACGCAGGCCTCCGCTGGGCAGAGCAGGGCTGGCGCCGTGCAGGGCGCAGGCTCCCCCCTCCCCCCGCTGCTCGCCCAGGATCTGCGTCTTTAGAAAACCGGAGAAGGGACGTGAACGACAAACGGCTGTTAACAAATCAGCTCCTTTCGTTGCCAGAACATTTCAAAATATGTAGCCCTAACGGAGAAAAATTACAGATGTCTTGTGCTAAAAGGTTAAGCACCACTGAAGCCGGAGTGTCCTGAGTCAAATAGGGAAACCAAGGCCAGAGAGCAGGGAGCTGTCCAAGGTCACCCAGCCTGTCAAGGGCAGGGCTAACCCGGTTCTGCCTGGCGTTGCTCTCCGAGGCACACAGGTGAGCGGGTCTCCCACGGGCCCAGCAAAGGGCTGGGCACACCTGTGTGTTTGCCCGCAGCTGGCAGAAGCACCTCACACTGGAGAGGTGGATGTTCACTCCAGCCAGCGCCGCCCAGAACGTCCCCTGGGGACTCTGCCACAGCCTGCTCACTCAGTCGTGCCAACCAGAGGCTGAAGGAAGAAGGCCGAGGGGCTCAGTAGGGTGCAGCCTGAGCCACCTGCAGACCCCAGCTCCGCTGCACACCAGCCCTGTGACCCCGGGCAAGGCATCAGCCTCTCTGACCATCGGTGTCCCTCTTTGGTGAGTTGGACAGAACACCAGCCTTATGAAACTCCCTTGAGGATCCAGAGGGACTGTCCATTAGGAGCTCAGCATACACTGTGCCCAGCACACAGTAGGTGTTTAATCAGTGTATCTGGCATTAGCATTATTCTTCATCTCTGCTAGCCACTGAATGCACCAGCGCACCATGAACTTAGGTGCCCCTCCTTTCCTCTGGATCCCAGCTACACAATGAGGGTTTTACCAGATGACGTACAAGCTCCCCCGTCACATCTGTGCCCCCCGATTCTGGGTCAGGCCCACCTGGGATGGGGCTGAGGGGTCTGGGGGAGCAGCAGGGTCTCACCGTGCTGGCCACAGCGCCCTCTTGCTGTGTCCCATCCCGGAACCAGATGATGGTGGCGGCCGGCTTGGCGTTGAAGGCTCGGCATGTGAGATTGTGGGGGGTGCCAGCTTGCAGCAGAATCACAGGGCCGCCATCGATCCTGGTGTCCTCTGGGGGGACTGCGGGGTGATTAGAGCCATCAGTCAGGGTGCGACTAAGTCCCTGACCCTGCCGGCGTCCCTCCCGCTGCACGTCTGCTCCGTGGACGGCCGCTGCTGCTTGAACTTGCAATCTGTACACCTGTTGCCACCAGCGCAGCCTCCAACCCCAGCAGGTTCCTTCCCAGCCCGTCTGGTGGATGAGGGGTACTCATCCGCAAACTGGGGAAGAGCTAGGCTCTCCAGGACCGGGGTGCAGCTCACACTCCGGGGGCCGCACGGGGGCGGGGGCTCACCCTGGGCCAGCCGGGTGAGCAGGTCTATCACAGCCACCTCCCGCACGGGCTCCCTGCCTCCAGTCCCCCGGCAGACACATCCATCACTGCTGGCAGGTTATTTTCTCCCGCGCAGCTAAGACGGTGCCCCCTCCTTGCCCAGACACTTCGGAGGGCTATGAAGTGCCGTGGGTGTGCTCACTAGCGTCTCAGCCTGCCGCTCCGGGTTCCCCCAGGCAGCCCCGCACTTTCTCGCGTCCTCACCTCTGCTGTCCCTCCCGCAGCCTGCTGCACGGGCCCTCCCGCCACAGCCGGCCCAGCGGTGGCACCAGGCAGGGGCTCTGAGCTCCTAACTGACCTCATACTTAGGATGACTGTTCGGGCCCCGTTCACAACCAAAGCTCTTATCCCCTGCTCCCTGGTTTTCTACCAACTCCAGGCCTAGAGGCGGCCACCGTCCGCTCCTGCTAACTGCTTGAGGGATTGAATGGGTCGGATTTCTGATGCCAAGAAATAGGCCTCTTCTTGTCCTATCCCCACAGGCTCCAAAAAGCTCAGACGGTGAGATGACACGTTCCCTGAAGGCAGGGCTGCTTCTTTCTCTGAAAGCCCGAGGTTTAGCCGAACTCGGCTGACAGCAGGTCCACGGGGAGCGCAGCTGTATGAGTAAATAAGGGACTAAAGCGGCAAAGGCAGGATTTCGGGATTTCGGTGACCATCCTTCTGGTGCCCCCACTGTCGTCAGGCCAGCAGTGGGAAAGGGCTTGGTTTGCCTTCTGCTGGGAAGACCCAGGGAGGGCTCGGTGAGGAAACCGTTGAGAGCAGGTGCTGGAGGCCCACAGAGCCTCACGGGGGGCAGGGCTGCCCCGGGTGTAGGAAAGGCCGGTCCTGTGCTGAGTTTCTGCTAGAAAGGAACCACCTGCACCGTCTCTTTTCCGCTCGCAGAGGAGCAGCGTTTCCGAGCAGGCTGCCCTGATGCTACACCCCTGTGTACGGCTGGTCACCTGTCGTGGGATCTTGGGTGAGGCCCTCGGGGGAGAGTCCCTCTTCAGCAGGGATGCAGCACTGCCTAACCCGGGGGCCCTCGTGAAGGTCAGCAGGGGTGCTGGGTACGGACTGCGGTGTGCAGGCCTGGGTGACCGTGTGCTGCGTTCCTGCTGCTGCTCGGACGAGAGCCAGCAGTGCCCCCGGCTCCGGGCCAACAGATGAGCCGAGTCCCTGTCGCCTCCTCTTTGCTTAGGGCTCTGCCCTGTTCCCCTGTGCACATGTGGAAGTGGGGTGCGAAGGACAGATGCGGATATAGAGCCCCCACTCGGGGTCTCCTGGTCTGCGTGGGCCCCTCCGAGGTCAAACCTGCGGTCTCACCCAGGAAGGACATCCTGGATGGGCAGAGATCCTGTCCATCTGCGGGGTCAGTACGCCCTGGGTCAGACGGAAAGCGTCGCCTCCCTTCGGCTCTCCCCTCCCTGGAACGCTGGCCCTTTCCCCTCCTTCGAGCAAGACATTCCATCTGTCGCTGACCCGTCTTTCTCTCCGTTTCTGGGGCAAAGGAGAATTGTCTGCTCTGCTGTCAGAGGGCGTGCATCCATGTGGCTGCTTGTTTACAAACACATTTTCATAATTTGTGGCAAATCTGTAGGTAGGTCTGTGGCCTCAGTTTCCTCGTTTGTAAAGTTTTAAAAATAACATAGACTCCTCTTCCCCAGCGGCATCGTCAACTGGAGATCCCAGACGTGCAGCCGGTGAGCTGTGATGCGATCCAGTGTTTCCGCCGCTCGTGGGAAGCCGACCAAAGTGCCCAGTTCCACGTGTATGTGACCGCGTCTGACACTCTCCACAAAGCATACTTCATTAATCCTTTCGTGGTAAATACCATGGACCCCAAATGCCAGATGAGGTCCCTGAGGCTCGGAGAGGTTACGGAGTGTGCCCTGAGGCAGGAGAGGGAGTTAAGCGGCACAGCTGGTGGGGGCCGGCCCACCGACCCTGGGACCCTGGAGCCCTGCCGCGATCCCCACGGGGCAGGGGGTGGGAGGGGAATGTGGGCGCCGTGTCTGCAGGGGAGTGGGAGGCCGCTGCTCAGCCCTGCTGCAGGGAGAAGGAAAGGCTGGGTGGAGCGGGGCGCGCAGACAAGGGCTGTGGCCGCAGATGGGGAGGGTCTGCCGGGCACTGGGGGGAGGGTCTGCCGGGCACTGGACGCAGCCACTGTCCACTCCGCTCAGTCTCCAGGACTGGTACCCTGAGCACCGACGTACAGAACCGGGTGAGCAGGGAGCGTGCGAGACGAGGCCTGTCTTCTTAGCCTGCACACGGCTGCCGGTGGCAGGGGTCTGAGAGAGCGGAGCGAGCACGAACCTCTCACTCTTCTTCTTCTTGGGGACTGTGCCTGCCCCCCAGGCCCCCCAACCCCCCCAGATAGCCTGGGAAGTTCCACACACTGCACACAGACCATGCCCTCCAAACGAGCCACCCAGCGTCCCCACCGCAGGCTCTCCCTCTGTGGCTTGCAAGCTCTTCAACAAGGCGCTCTTCCATCCGTAGTCTGGGCTCCTCATTCATATTCCTCTTCCAGGAAGCCTTTCTTTTTTTTTTTTTTTCCAATTTATTTATTTTCAGAAAAACAGTATTCATTATTTTTTCACCACACCCAGTGCTCCATGCAAGCCATGCCCTCTATAATACCCACCACCTGGTACCCCAACCTCCCACCCCCCCACCACTTCAAACCCCTCAGATTGTTTTTCAGAGTCCATAGTCTCTCATGGTTCACCTCCCCTTCCAATTTCCCCAAAAGCACATACCCTCCCCAATGTCCATAACCCCACCCGCTTCTCCCAACCCCCCTCCCCCCAGCAACCCACAGTTTGTTTCGTGAGATTAAGAGTCACTTATGGTTTGTCTCCTTCCCTATCCCATCTTGTTTCATGGATTCTTCTCCTACCCACTTAAGCCCCCATGTTGCATCACCACTTCCTCATATCAGGGAGATCATATGATAGTTGTCTTTCTCCGCTTGACTTATTTCACTAAGCATGATACGCTCTAGTTCCATCCATGTTGTCGCAAATGGCAAGATTTCGTTTCTTTTGATGGCTGCATAGTATTCCATTGTGTATATATACCACATCTTCTTGATCCATTCATCTGTTGATGGACATCTAGGTTCTTTCCATAGTTTGGCTATTGTGGACATTGCTGCTATAAACATTCGGGTGCACGTGCCCCTTTGGATCACTACGTTTGTATCTTTAGGGTAAATACCCAGTAGTGCAATTGCTGGGTCATAGGGCAGTTCTATTTTCAACATTTTGAGGAACCTCCATGCTGTTTTCCAGAGTGGTTGCACCAGCTTGCATTCCCACCAACAGTGTAGGAGGGTTCCCCTTTCTCCGCATCCTCGCCAGCATCTGTCATTTCCTGACTTGTTGATTTTAGCCATTCTGACTGGTGTGAGGTGATATCTCATTGTGGTTTTGATTTGTATTTCCCTGATGCCGAGTGATACGGAGCACTTTTTCATATGTCTGTTGGCCATCTGGATGTCTTCTTTGCAGAAATGTCTGTTCATGTCCTCTGCCCATTTCTTGATTGGATTATTTGTTCTTTGGGTGTTGAGTTTGTTAAGTTCTTTATAGATTTTGTACACTAGTCCTTTATCTGATATGTCGTTTGCAAATATCTTCTCCCATTCTGTCAGTTGTCTTTTGATTTTGTTAACTGTTTCCTTTGCTGTGCAAAAGCTTTTGATCTTGATGAAATCCCAACAGTTCATTTTTGCCTTTGCTTCCCTTGCTTTTGGCGATGTTCCTAGGAAGATGTTGCTGCGGCTGAGGTCAAAGAGGTTGCTGCCTCCAGGAAGCCTTTCTTGAACAAAACAAGCCACTGGATGCCATTATAAGCCCCATTCCTGCCATACCTAGGGGCTTAGCTGGCTTTTTCTCATCTTTGCTGCTCTGTCTCTGGGGGTCTGGCGCAGGAGAGGGGAGTGGGGACCAGGGGCTCCTTGTTGGGATGGGAGTCCCCTGGGTGAGAAGGAGGACCTCCAGGATCCACAACAGAGGCAGTTAGGGAGGGAAAAGAAGACAGACGGGCTGCCGAGAATCTCGTGGTTCCCTTGGATGGCCTGGGCTGGCGCAGGCTCACACACACCCAGGAGGGATGGGAGGTGCTGTCGCGGTGCCCCATGCCCATCCCCGCCGGCCACCCGCCTCTCTCCCTGACCTCAGGCTTGCACCTTGCTCACGAGCGAGGAAGTGCGAGCCCCCTCCCCCCAGGCTAGAGTCCTTGCTGCCTGGACACCTCCCTGCCCAAGCCCCAGTGGTTCACAGCTACCTGGGCAGAGCGGCTAAGAGAAGGCTGATGTCACCATGCTGCCTTACGGATGAGCAAACTGAGACCCAGGGTTCGTGACCCCTCAGGGTCCCAGTGCCAGAATGGGCCAGGGCTCCTGACCTCCAGCTCCCAGTTCAGCCCTTCCAGACACATGGACGACTTCCTGCGCCCTCCTGACCCCCACTCTCCCGCCAGGTAAAACCTTCCTGTGTCCGAGCTTGTGGTCTCAGTCCGCTCTCCCCCAGCCCTTCCAGGGGCTTCTCCCACGTTGCCGGTTTCAGGCAATGAGATGGAAAAGAGGGAGCCCAACAGAGCACATGAAGGCAGCAGAAGGGAACGGGCCAGCATGGAGGACAAAAGGGAAGAGGGAGGTCCCGGGCAGAGGAAGCCCAGCAGAGGCAGAGGGAGAGCAGCAGGCTGGAGGGAGCCAGAGGGGGTGTCCCAGCCTGCCTCCTGCAGGGGCCAGTCCCCGCGTTATGCAAATGGCTTGGGGGTTCTCACAGAGGGACCTCTGCTCTGCTCCAGCAGGACCCAGTTCTCAACCCTCCAGCCCATTCCTTCTGGTCTTGCTCCCCGGCTCCCAGAAGGGCCTCCAGGGGACTCTCAGTGGCCAGGGAGGAAGAGTGGTGAAGGGGAGTATGGGCTGAGTGAGGACGAAAGGGAACCCTGGGGCAGCTGCTGGGGCCGGAGGCAGCCGTGGGGAGGGCGGGAGAAGCTCTTCACCGACAAGCCTGGGCCAGGAGCAGGTGCATCTCCACCCCAACTCTTCTGCCCTGGGGGAGCCCTATGTCCAACTGATAGAGCCCAACCCACTGGGCACTGAGGATGCCAGGCCTCACGCGCCCTCGGTCCCACCGTGGGGGCCCACAGCCCGCTTTACCCTCTTCTGCTGGACCTGGCTTTGCACAAAGTTTAGAGAAGGATGCGGGAGGGCAGTGGGGACAGACAAGAGGCCAGGAAGAAGGGAGGGGACACGGGGATAGGAGGGAAAGAGCGGGAGGAGGGCAGAGCTTTACTGAGCACGGTGAGCTTGGCCCGCCGCGAGCGCAGGGCGGCCTCTGTGGCCTGGCACTCGTAGGAGGCGTCGTCAGACAGCTCGGCGTCCGTGATCTCCAGGTTGTACTGCCCGGCATCCGCGGAGCCCACGACCCGGTACCGTGGCCAGGCTGCAGGGACACAAAGGGCGAATGAGGTGAGCCCTGCCCCAGCCTGGGACCCGGCCTGCCAGGGGCCCCTCTCTCCCCACGGCTGCACCCCTCCCGCCACCCTGGCCTGGGACCCCGTCCACAGAGCCCCAGGTGTCACAGTCCCATGTCACAGCCTCCTGCAGACAGGCTGGGGGCCCTGGAGCAGGAGCGATGGGGGACACAGAAGGGGCAGATGATAGAATTTCTGGAGCTGTTTCCAGACCAGCGTCCCTTGTAATAACAGGAAAGGAGCAGGAAAAAAGTTGAGAGAAGGGGAGAGGGGGAGGGCATGTGGGCACTGGAAATATAGGGCATCGCAGCACAGACGGGGCTCCCTGGGGCCGGGGGGCAGGGGAGCCGAGGCAGGCCAAGGCCTTGCCCGCACTGGCCATGCCGGGGATGGACGCAGCAGGGTCTTCCCCTGAAGGAGGCCGGACCCACACAGGCCCTGGAGGAGCCACGGCTGCTGCGGCAGGTGGGCCTGGGAGCCGCTGGCCCCCTCCGGCTCTGCCCTCCCCTGCAGGCTCGCATGCCCTCCCCGTCCCTCCCCCGGGCTCCCACCGGCTCGCTCCCATTATCTCCTTCTGTCCAGGGCTTATCGATCCTTCTCACTCCATATCCATTGATCTCTCGCCCAGGTTCTCTTTCTTTCTATCGTCGATAGAGCCACTAGCCCATCTCCCTCCTCTGCACGGACAGACTTCCCTCACCTGTGCTAATGTGCAGACCCCTCAGCAAATAATCTCAACTCCTAGACAACAAAAAGAATAAGAATGTGCAGCCCTTCCTGGCTTCCGGCATGATGCCGCTTCCCGGCGGTCTCTCATTTGGCTCAGAACTCACGAATGCCGCACCGGATCCTGAGTTCTACGGCTGTTTTCCACGGTGGTAAACCGAGACCCAGAGAAGTGCCCCGACTTTCCTAAGGTCGCCCAGCTCACCAGCAGCAGAGGCGGCCCCAGAGCCCAGGGGACGTCCTCCTCTGCCGCGGCCAGGAGGCCTTCCCCAAACTGCCCTTCCTTGCTCTGGAATAAAGGAGGTCAGTGGTTCGTTCTGTCTCCCTGAATCGCCTCGCAGCTTGGGCACAGGCTGCCCAGCACCCGATAAAGGCTTCTCACACAAACACGGACATCGGCGCCCAGGCTGACGCTACCATGGGGTTTTTGGCCTCAGAGCAGACGTGACCTGGGCAGGGGCAGGAGGGAGTCGGGAGCAAAGCCAGCCTGGCAGGAGAGACAGAGGGTCCCTGCGCTCTCTCCGCAGGACACTCTGCGGTCTCCTGCCCCTCCGGCCTCGCGTCTTTCTGCCTGGAGCACCTCTCCCGGCGTCTGTCTGTCTGTCTTGAGCTCTCTTACGGAAAGGTCTCTCGTTTCCCCTCAATCTCTCAGGTTCCTGTTGCCTTCCTTGAGCCAGTCGGCAGCCGGAGGAAACGCAGAGCTTCAGGGTTGGGAGAGCAGGGGAGGCAGAGCTTAGGAGGGGAGGGCAAAGCTGGCCTCACAGAGATGGGGGAGGAGAGGCTGGAGCTCGGAGAGGTAAGGGCCACGGCCCCAGAGGCCTATGCTGGGGAAGGGTACAAAGACAGGATGTCCGAGTGCCGGGCTGGTGGGCCACCCACTCACCTTTGAGGCCCTGGCCCATGCCCAGTGCCAGCCCGTCCTTGGTCCATTGCACGATGCCGGAGTAGTTGAGCAGCACACAGGGGAGCACGGCCCGCTGTCCTGCCACCACCGTCTGGTCAGCCGGCTCCTGGCTGAAGCGGGTCTGGGTCCCTGGCAAAGCCAAGCCGGCACAGAGTAAGGACGTGCGGGAGGGAAGGGCTCCACAAGGGGCCACCCTCCCTGGGCCCCATCCCTGCCCTCCTGTCCCTGCCCCACTCCAGCCCAGCCCCTTCCCGCCACGATGCCCTATGCTGGCCCCGGATTCCTCCTCCTCACCCCCACCCTGCCCCCGAGGGACGGGTTTCAGGGAGGAGGCGCTCAGCAGCGCAGTGTTACGGAGGGCTTGAGATGAGGCTAGTCCCCTCCTTCCGTGCCACAGACAGGACACTGAGGACTGGGGGTGGGGACAGGTGAGGGGGAGTGAGGGGCAGAGTGCGGAGTCGAACCTGAGCCTCGGCCCTCCGGGTCCTGGTCTTGCCCCGCCACCTGCCGCCTCACCCCCAGCCCTGTTCCCAGGTGCTGCACCCAGGAGCAGAGCCGCTGGCCCTGCACCACCTCTGCAATCCCAGAGTGGGGCTAGGGCACAGTACCCCTGCCCGCACGTGTCCTGTGAGCCATCGCGGGCAGCACATGTGTGCTTCGGGGACGGCGCACCCAGTGGACACACGAGGGCAGACTCTCCAGGCGGGCATCACACAAGGGTGAACACCGGCGTCCTGGGGTCAGAGCGTCCACAGCAAACCTCTGAGCCCACTTCTTGGCACTCCCACCCCGCCCCGCGCATCTGCCCCTTGCCCCCGAGCTCCAGGGCACGTGTGCATACACGCGGACACACGGACCGCACTGTGCCGCCCGCGCGGTGGGAGCCAGGCGCGCGTGTGACTTTGTTCCTCCCACCCCCCCCACCCCCTCCGCGGCTGTGGAGCCACACATGGCTGCCCGGCTGGCAGCCCGGCCCGGAGCGTTTGATTAGAGAGCTGCAGAGTAATTGCCTTTAATTGTGGGGCCTAAATGGAGCAGGGAATTGGATTGTGGCAGCTCCTCCCCCCTGGGCTCCCACCCCCTGCGAGCCAGAGCTGGTCTGCTGCTGGGGCAGGCTGTGGGAAGAGGGGAGATGGCAAAGGGAGAGGTCTGGGGCTTCCGAGCTTCGTCCCCAATCTGTCACACGGCTGCGACCAAAATCAGCTTTGTCCCAGCTCAGGGGACTCTGCTCTCATGTTTCCCTCCCCAGCTCCCGAGGCTCTGCGGAGACCACAATCCCCAAATCCAACCCTTTCCACAATTTCTCTGAACCTCCATCACTCCAGTGTGTAGGCGGAGGGAACTTGCCATGTGCCATCTGAGACCTCCCTCTAAGTCACCAGCCACAGGACCCAGGTCTTATCCCCTCCCTTCTGTTTCCTAGTCCAGCTCCATACCCCCCCATCTTTCCAAATTGGCCCCACATTCCCTTCTTCCAGGAAGCCCTCCTGGATTGATCCCTTAGCTCCTTGGACAAACAGCTTTTCCCATCTCCCAGCCCTGCTGTCACAGCTCTATCCATGCATTTCCTATCCTAGGCTCTAAGAGCCTGTGCTCATGTTTTCACTGCGAGGTAGAACGCAGCAGGCAGGCGAGCGTGTTGGTCCTCTCCATCTACCAGAAGAGGAACCTGTCCTCTAAAGCCAAGGCCCACATCTCCTCCCTCTGAATCCCCCTGGAATCCCCTGACATCCACATTGTCTGCTGCGCACAAAGGGGACCGAGAGAGGGGGCAGGGCCAGGAATGATGGCCAGCGTATGATTTAATACAACGAGGCAGCCTCTCTACTCTCCGCGAAGCGCACAAATCCAGTTCCTTGGGTCTGCAGGGGCCGGGAAGTTAGCAAGAGGGTCCCTCCCCACACTCCATGGGCTGCTGACTCTGGCCGACAAGACAAACTTCCGTGGCTCCTGAAGAAGCCAAGGATAAGGCTCGCCCACATCCCCAGGGATTCCGGGGCAGGTGTTGAGATCCTGGGGGAGGGGCGGGTCAGGTGAGCAGGCAGCATTATTAATTCAGGCATTGCCCTCATTATTATTCAAATTTATTCATATCCTTGCGCATTCGCTAGTGCAGCTCCATGCTGCAAGGTCCCCGCACGTTTCTCCTTCCCACGGCCCCAGAACCCAAGTCAAGGGCTTGGGAGTGGGCTGGCTGGCTGTCCCCGGCTCAGAGATGAGACTCTGTTCACGGCTTTGCTGCACAGGCCCGGACACCCTGGTCTCCTGCTGACCTCTCCAGCAAACACTGAGGAGCTGCTCTTTGTCCACAGGGCACAAGCAGGCAGGATGGAGGGGGTGCCCTTGTGGTCAGAGTCAGAGACCAGGGACAGGGAGCGGCCTGAGGGGGGAGCGTTATGGCTGGGGCGTGTCACTCCCCCACCCCCCAACACCCCCGGGCCTTGTTCACCTGCACTGCCAGGAGTGTGGACAAGGACTGCAGGGGGCCTTTTAGGAGCTCAGGTGTAGGAGACAGACTGCAGTTTGCATAATGCCTCTGCCTTTTCCTGACCATGACCTTGGCCAAGTCCCTCTCTGAGCCCTACCTCCAGGGATCCCTGAAGGTTAATGCGATGAGGGGTAGGACAGGCCTGGGACAAACCCTTGCCTGTGGCCACTGACTGGTAGCCATGCCCCGTATCTATCCCGGGCGGCTACATAGTTAGGCACCCCTGGAAACCCCTGCAAGGACATGAGAGAGAAGACAATTTAGTCGGGAGACAGGGGTGGAAGCAAGGACTCTGAAGTATCCAGAGAGGAGGGCACACCGAGAGGTCTCGGGGACTGTCCTCAGTGGCAAAGACCCTGGATCCTGACCCTGCAAAACTCACAAGCGAGTTTGCCCCCAAACAGCCCCCACAGTCAAGACGGTGCCAAGACAGGCCCCGCTCTGCGGGTTGGCTCTGGGGAGGGGAAGGCCCCACGCTGCCCTCTCCTCTGTACACCCCAGGCTCCTGTCACCCTTCCAAGGCCTTGCACAGCCGGTTCCAGGGTCGGGGAGGGTGATCTGCTGCCCCCATTCCCTTGGGATTCAAAGAGTTCCTTCCTCTGGGAAGTTTTCCTTGACTTCCCACGTGCCCTGAGAGCCCCTTTTATTCACTTCTTACCTCTGCGATCATATGTTCCCCACGGCACTGCCCATCCCTGCCATGAGCCCAGGGGACTCCAAGTCCAGGTGGGGTTCCTCAGAGCTCTGGCTCCTCACCCCGCACGGGCCCGGCTGCAGGCCCACGGGTGTTCTGAAGCAGTGAGCGACCCTGCTAGGTGCCCCACACCCCCACTGCCCCCCAGTGAGGGACAGGAGGCAGAGGGCTAGTCAGGCTCCCAGGCTGCAGCGGAGGCACGGGCAGGGCAGGGACATAGAGGGACAGGCTGGGCTTCTCCCTGCAGGGAGACGGGTACAGCGCTGGGGGCAGGGGTGCGCAGACAGTCCTGAGAGGCTCCCTGGTGGAGGAGTGCGGAGCAGAGCTGGGACGGGAGGGGGAGACACTGGACAGGGCACCACAGCAAGGGCAGACGTGTCCTGGTGGCATGACGACAAAGAAGGAGGTAGGGAGTGATGTCCCCGAATGTCACAGAGGCACCAAGAGCCCATCCCGGTGGCCTAGCAAGGACACACACACACACACACACACACACACATGCCCCCAAGGCCCTGGGGCCTCGGGCCTCCACCATCTGTGCCTGAGCAGAGCCCGCACTGCAGGTGGGGGCCAGACGGCAGTCCCGCCCAGGGCCGGCACCCGGCTCGCAGAAAATAAAGCTGGCAGCAAACAGAAACACAGGAGCATGGCTCAAGGCAGCAGCGGGGGACTCGGGCGGCCTGAGTGCAGGCAGCCCACGACCACAGTCCTGCCTTGCCCACGCTGCTCGCCCCGACGGGCAGCCCTGGCCTGCCCCCCCCCCCGCACGAATCTGCGGGTGGGCTCTGGAATGAGTTCCCATGGGCTGTGATGCGTGGCCGCCCTGTCTTCACAGGCGTGGGGAAGCCTTAGCAGCCATCACGAAGACAGGTGGGGAAGGACACGTGGCCACAGGCACCGAGCCACACAGGCCCACGGGAGGCTGGTGGGGCAAAGCCAGACACCCACACAGAGGCTGGGGAGAGCCAGGGACAGTCCTGAGACTGGGGAGAAGCACCAGTGAAGGCAGATCTTGGTGAGGAGGAGGCTGGGAGAGGACAAAGCAGGCCCAAGGCAGTGATCCAGGGGGAAAGGCAGCAGGTAAGACCCGGTGACAAGAAGACCCTGAATGTCACAGGCCAAGGCAGAGCAGCAGGAAGGCTCAGGTCCTTAAAATGGAGGGAGAGAGATGGAGAGCAGGGGCATGGGAGCCAGCCTGGCCACTGGACCAGGCACCCCTACATTCGGTGCACTTCTCTCCTTTAGACATGCACAGTGAGGCTGGGGTCTCAGACTCCTGGTGTTCCTCTCCCCCAGGGGCCCAAGGGACAGGAAGCTCCCAGGAGGCTCAGCCAACAGGGTGGGGAGGGCAAGGGGAGCACAGAGGGGCCCTGGGGAGAAATGAGGAGTGTGCTGGGATGGGAGCATCATGGGGGGTGGGGGGCTCTGTGCTTTTCACACAAGCTGAGGAGGGGTCAAAGCTGCAGAAACCCCCATTCCCACCTTCCCCACACCCCTTCCCCCATCACTGCCAGCCCCACCCTGCCTGGCCCCGACCCCAACTCAAAGCTCCTGGGCCAGACTGGTCACAGCTCCCTCCCCCATTCTTCCCGCATTGTTTGGGCTTCTGGTTAGAGCCCTTCTCCCAGCCTGCCTTGGATTAAAAGTTACTCATGTGTGCGAGTCTGTCTCTCCCACTCTGCTGGGAGCCCCTGCAGAACAGAGACGCTTTGATTTACCTTTCTTGTCCCCTCAATCCGAGCAGCGCCCCTTAGTAATGATAACTCCCAATTATGCGACGCCCGCTACTTGCCAGCACCAGGCAGGTGCGGTACAGACCTCACTCCCAGCATCTCAGTCCCTGCTCGGGGTGGCTGCTATGTCCATTCCGCACAAACGGGAAACGAGGCCCCGGGTGCTTAAGACAGCGATGTTATTTAGCGGCGGAGATGGGAACGGACTCGGGGCTTCTCGGCAGCAGGGTCACTAAGCCACGCCCCGGGAGCGTCCAAGAAGCCTTCCCTGGAGGCACCGGGCTCAGGCCCCTGCCCACTACTTCGGGTCCCCACTCAGAGACCCCCCACTTCCAACTTCATCCTGCTGGCCTCTGGGGGGTGGCCAGGACCCCGAGGCCACGAGGGAGCTGATCCGCAGGCTGCCACCGACCGCAGGAGGAGCTTGACCCGAGCGTCCTGACGTGGAGGGACAGTGGCTCCCAAGGCCGAGACAACGCCAGTGGCATCTGGAGAGGTCTCAGTGATAGTAGAAACCGCGAGCGCTAAGAGCCAGTGTCCACCTTCGGGAGTTGCTTGCTAAGAGCCAGTGTCCACCTTCGGGAGTTATAACAAACACCCCTGCTGACCCAGCCAGTCCCTGGGCCCAGTGCCACCCGGTGCACGCCACAGCCTGTGAGGCACTGCCGCTAGCCTCCCCAGTAAGGATCTGAGGCTCAGAGAATAGCAAGTTCCCTCCAGCCACACAGCTGGTGAGTCGCGTGGCCAGTAAGCAAAGCAAGGGGCCAGGACACCTGGCCCTCGGGAGGCCACCACGCCAGCCCGGCTCCTGCTGCCTTCCCGGCTCTCACCACCCCCAGGACCTCCTGGCCCAGACCGGCCACTGTGCGGACTGGACCCCTGGTGCCTTGGCAGCCCCCATCGATGCCGCCCCCTCTCCCCGGAGAACCTGTCCTTCTCCCCTCTTCAGCCCACATCTCCCTGGGGACACGGCCTTCCATCTCTGCTCCCAAGAGTGAGGCCAGGAGAGGCTGCCTGCCCCCAGGGTCCTCTCCCGGTCCTGCTGGGCCTGGTGAGGACAGAGGTCTAGCTGCACTTCTGATTCTGACCGAGAAGTGATCTCCAGCTCTGTCCTAGAGGATGGAGATGCTCACAGATTCTCAGACACACCCCACACACGTCTTGTGGGCACGCACGCACCGAAACGCGTGAGCACCCACGTCCCCGGGTGCACGCACGTGTGCATAGCCGCTCTTGCACAACCGCATTTGAGTTCATGCTTCGGCGCTCACGTCCTGGCACCCCGTGCCCTGGTGGTCACATTCCCAGAGCCCTGCCCGCCAGGCCAGCCAGGAACAAGAGAGGGACCGGGACCGAGGGCGGGAGGAAGCTGAGGAAGCCAGGCTGCAGGAGAGGGGTTGGTGGAGGCCAGGCCTCGTCTCCCCGGATTTATCAAACGCGCAGTAATGAGCCCCCCGGGCGGAGCGGTCCCCAAGCTCTGCACTCCAGATTGCTGCTGGTTCAAAGGAAAGCCTTTGATTCGCACCGACAGCTTTCAGATGGAACTAAATCTCTCCACACTCCACCCCTCCTCCTGCCACACGGCCCCCCTGCCCGCTCTCACATCTTCGCCGCCCCTTCATCCCCCCTCCCCAGACTTTCTCCCCCAGCCCAACCATTCCCTTCCTGATCTATGAAAAATACAACAGCCAGGGAGAGCCCCTCCCGTTGGCTTCTCTCATCTCACCGAGAAAAGAGGATTGCGATTCTCCAGGCTGGGCCAGCAGAGGGGAAAAGAGAGGAGAAAGGGAGATTTGCACTTTTGATAGAAGAGGAGAGAAGACAGGAGAAGGGAGGGAGAGAGGGAGGGCAGGAGGGGCGCCGGCTGGGGTGGGCAGTGCAAGGGCACGGGGAGAAAGGCCAGAAAGACCGAAGGCCAGGCAGCACACAGGGACACACAGATGCAGACAGGTGAGGCCTCGGGACCCTGGGACCAGGAGGTCCCCGCTGGTGCTGACGGGCGTGGGGGCTGGGCTCTGCTGGCCTGGGGCATTCGGAGTCCAGCCCAGAATCAGACAGTGTCGAAATGTGGTGTGGCTTTCGAGAAGCTCTGACAGGCGAGGAACCAGGGGTCAGGAAGCCCCCCGCGGGGAACTCAGGTGTGAGTAGACACCAGGTACTACGGAGATCAGATGAAGCCCCAGGCAAGTTTGCGAACCTTCTGCCTATCACCACCCCGCCCTGCCAGGAGTCATTTCACCACGTGAAGCTAAAACGTCGCCCTGGGCAGCAGGAGCCCCTGCCCTGACGACAGACCCACCAACTTTCCCCACCTTCCCACCTGGACGCCAAGCCATAGGCAGAAATGGTTTGTCTTCCCACCCCCCGCCTGCCTGGCCGAGCCAGCCGGACGCCCAGCTCCAAGGCTGGGGTATGGTGGGGACGGCCGAAGGGGAATCTTTCCAGGGACCAGATGGGATTTTACAAGTGGCCACAATCTGGCCCGGTTTCCTTGCATCTGAGCAGACCGCAGAGGCTGGCTGTGGAGACGGGCCCTGAGGCCTGGCTGGTACTCCCAGAGACGGGGAGCCTGAGTTTATTGGCCTGGGCCACTGGCTTAGTCACGGAGAAGCAGGAACAGAAATCTGAAAGAGACAGGGGAACCAGCCCGGCACCACCTGCCAGGGAGGGACAGCCATGCTCTGGGCCGGAAGTCAAGAGATGTGGGCTTATCTGGTCCTGCCTCTGCCCCCATCTGGCTGTGTGACTGTGGGGAGGTCACGTCGCGTCTCTGGTCTCGGTTTCCTTAAACTGGGAAGCGAGGTTGCTGAGCACTGGGCTCCTCAGGGCCTTCTGGTTCTGACGTTCGAGGATTCTACGGCATCGTGGGTCCTCCTGGGGCCTCAGCCAGACCTCACCCACCCTCACTTCCCCCCAGCAGGTGTGGAGGGAGGTCTGTGGGTTTGTGACACCAGGACAGTGGCTCAGAAGACCCAGATGGTGACCCAGCAGAGGGAAGGAAGGACGTTCTTTGCTTCCCTCGCCAGGCGTTCCCTGTCAGCGTTCCTGACCTCCCCTCCGCGGGGTTCACAGTGGGGGAAGGGAGGGTGAAGGGCGGGCAGGCGTCCTGGTCTCGGAAGCGACCTGCCAGCCCAGGCCCACTCCCAAGGACTTGGAGCTCCCGGACTAACAAAGACTGGCAGGTGCAGCTGGAAATACGCCCCTCCCCCACTCCCATTTGGACCTCCAGCCCCCTCTGTCCTGCCAGCCGGGTGACACCTGGGCCAGACCTGATCTGACAACTCTATGCAAATGTGCCCTGGCAGGGGCCCCTGAGAATGTTTTACGGGAAAGACAAGGGCACGGAGAGCCCAAGTGGGGTTGGCTGGAGCAGGTATGACAGCGGGAGCAGGAAGGGGGGCGGCGGGGAGGGTGGACGGTTCTGCTGAAAAACCGAATTTCAATCTGGCTTCAGTGGGAAAGGGAAGGGCAGTGCGGGAGCGGAGGCAGGTGGCTGGCGAGGACTTAGCTCTGATAAGGGGAAGGCACACAGACAGAGAGGGGAGGAGAAGGACATCAGGCCCGGACAGTCACAGAGCCAGAGGCCGAGGAGACGGAGCCAAGCACCAGGAACTGGGGGCAGGGCAGCAAAGCAAGTGGGCCCTCTGCCCCTGCCCCGACCTCGTCTTGCACCTGCTGCTGCCCATCCCCACCCCCAGCAGTCCCCAGGCCCATGCGGTGGGAGAAAAGGAGCGGAGACACAGACCGTGACAGAGGACAGGAGCGGAGGAGAGCCACAGACAGAAAGCGGAGAGCAAGGCAGGTGACGTGGCAGTTGGAGGCAGGAAGCGGGGGAAGGACTGTTTCAAGGGGCGGGAAGGAAGGAGCTCAGATGCCGCCGGGGCACAACAGAGAAGGGAACGAGACTGGAAAAGGAAATGAGAAAATCACATCCAAAAGAGAGTCTGGAGGTCAGAGTAGGACAGGGCCTTGATCACCAATGCCTTGATCTCCAATGCCACACCTTTCTTTGAAGAAACTGAGGGTCAGCTAAGACAGGTGCTCGGGTGGACCCTTTCCAAGTCCCCGGTGGCTCGTGAGCCAGCCTCCCAGCTACCGAGGCCCGTCTGCCGCCCAGACCCTGCTCGTCCCGCGTGGGCGGATGGCCGAGCAGGAGGGGGCGCCCAGCCCTTCCCTGGAAACCCTCCTTCACTAAGCCAAGGGAGGGGAAGGGGCAGCGAGAGGCAAGTTACAGGAAAGAAGGCAGGAAGACGGCTAGAGCCGGGGGTGAGGGAGCAGGAGAAACGGTCCTGAGACATCTGGGAGAAGCAGGTGGCCAGCCGGTCGGCGAGGGGAGGGTCTGAGCCCATCCTCTGGCCTTGTCTGGAGGCCTTAAGCAATCAGGTCAAGGGAAAGGAGGGAAATCCTTGAGAAAAGGAAGGGATTTCTGAAGGGATTAGCCAAGGAGGTGGAGGGCGAGAGAATGAGGTGTCTCCGGGGTGGCTGAGGGCCAGGCCTGGTCTCTCCCCACAGGGCAGATGGTCCCAGTGACTGAAGCACCGTCTCCCTCCTCAGGCCTCCTCGGGCACCTTCTCTGGGGGAGGGCTGGTGCACCAGGCCTCACCCCCCATGCTCCAGGCCTCATCTCCCACCACGCTGCCTGTCCTGGGGTCCAGCCGCATTCCCTGCCCGGGGCCCTCTGGCATGCGGCCACAGGGCCTCCCCACAGACAAGAACAATCTCTACTTCTCTGCTGACTGGAACGTTCTGTTGCCCTCTTATGAACGTGGCTCCTTCGGAGTACAGTCTGCGAGCAGCCAGAGTGGGGCCCCCAGAGCCCCCGGCAGGCTCACATCCCAGGAGGACACACAGGCTGCTCCCCAGACCCCCTCCAGAGACGTCTCCTGGGCTTTCAGGAAAGGTGTCCAGAATAAACAGCATGCACTCAGAAGCCCAGAAGACAGGGCCGGGCAGGGGCAAGGGCGGGCATTTCCCCATCACCCGGACGTGGAGAGCAGGAGGGACACTCACTCTTCTGTCACCAGGGAGGGGCTCTTTGGTCAGGACACCTGTCCAGTTCTAAGTGGAACGAGCTTTATTGACCCCTGCCCCCCTCACACCCCCTCCCCTCAAAACTAAAAAAGAAAGAGCCCAGCGGATCCCGGTGTTAGACTTTATCTCCGGCCAGAGCTGGGAACTCTTCCTCACAGATGACCTCGCACAGCCTCCAGCAGCCCCCGAGGGACTGTCTGGCTCCAGGAGCCAGGCGGAAGGCACGGGGTATGGACGGACACCCCCAACCCGGCCCCAGCTCCCCACCAGCGTCTCTGAGAAAGGCTGCCTCGGCAGACACAGGGGTCTCCCAGGGCTCCCCCGCCCCAGGCCTTCGTTACCAGCCCCCACGCCCAAGTTGAGGGACTGTGGCTCCCAAGAGAGGTTTGTATCCGCAGAGCTTGGCGCCGGCACACGGCCGTGTGCTCCCCCGTCTGGAGGTGTTCGGACAAGGGAGGGAGATCGCCTGTCAGCCACGTTCCGGAGGTGCTCTGGGTCGTGTGTAAGGTCTCTTTCCAGTCCTGGTGCTTTAGGATTCTAGTCACACGCTCACACATCCCCTCTTCGACGCACACCTATCAAATGATCAATTTGTAACGGTTCGATCAAAGTAGACTGAAATGATTTGCAGTACCGAAGTTTAGAGGAAGAAATTCTGCACAAAGCACGGGGACAGGGATAAGAACAGGTCCCTGAAAGGGTCTAGGAAGGAAAACTTCTGTCCCAGGGCAATTAATCGTGAAAATCAACAAGTCAGCGGCGGGTGCCGGACACGCCATCGTGTTGATTTAGACCCATAGCCTAGTCTGCGGCAATACTGTATTTTATTCTGGTTCCTTTTCGACAAGACTAGGTTGTCAACTCTCAGATATAATCTTACATGCACATCCCTCCCAAAGAGACAAGTACAAAACGGCTTCGCACAGAGTAGGTGCTCCATAAATGCTTGTTGTTTGATTATCTTAACCAACAATTAGTGGATAAAGCAACTAAGCCCAAAGTCAATGCAATTCAATTCAATATTTACCCATTCATTCCAAAAATGTGTCCTTAGTGCCTACTACAGAGCGAGCCCTGTCCTGGGCTCTGGGCTGGTCCTGCCCCCCGCGCACAGGCCAGGAGACGCATCCAGCCATCCAGGCAATGCAGCCTGTTGAGTGCCGGAATAGAGGAGAGGCAGGAGGGAAGCACTGTAGAGCAGTGCAAACACTGCCTTTTCCACGTGTCTGACGTCCACACCCGCCTTCCCTTGGGAGGAGACCCACACCGCGTTGGCCTTCGTGAGCTCTGGCCTCCTCCACTCATACAGGTTGGACATCGGATGCCTCGCTTGGCACACAGTGGCTATCCAATAAATGCACACTTACTGCCTACAAGTGCATTGAGCCCTGACGACGAGAAGGGTTTCAACAGCCAGGGAGCCGGGGGAGGGCACTCCAGACAAAGGGAGCAGCGGGAGCCAAGACAGGGAGACCTAAAAGACCAGTGAGCAGTTGGAAGTGGCTGGAATTCAGGCACCGAAAGAAATCAGAACTAAGGTCGTATCGCTTTAAAAATTAAACAGTGTCTCCTTCTGGGCATGTCTCTCTCCTCCAGAAACTTCACTGTAGAGAGTGACTGGACATAGATGGAAGAGAGGTCTAGACAGAAGGACAGAAGCGGGCACGGTGGCAACGGGTCCGAGGGCTGCAGGGTATCAGCCCTGTCAGGTGGGTCAGGGGGAGTGAGGCAGCTGTCTGGGGGGTGTGGGCGGGCGTGTGCACGTGTGCATGTGTGCTGGGGGGGGCACGTGGGTCCTTGCGTGTGTCCACGTGTCCCGTGAGCTCGCGTCTGTGTGTCTTACACCAGTGTTGATATGCAGCCACCATGACTAGGACATTCTAGGCTTTTCCAATTAATCTCCATTAAAAAGATTTCCCGCAAAGTTGCTTCTGGAGCCCCAAGCTGGGGTCACCTGGATCAATCCTGCGTAAAGCAAAGCAGCTCCAACCGGCGGCTGAATCGATCTAACGTGGTTCATCCCCCACGTGCAAGGGGCACGGAATGTTAATTTGCTGCAGGAACGGAGGGAGTCCAGAGGCTCAGGCTCTGTAATTAACGGCTGGGGGCGCGGGCTCCCAATATGGCGGCCGTCGGTGGGCGGCAAACTCTGGGGTCTGTCTGCTCCCGATGGCTCCTGTCCTTCCTGCGTCAGTCTGCTTCTCAGCTGGGACACAAATGGCCACAGACAGCAGAGGCGGAGACCCAAGCCAGTCCTCTAAGCCCGCCGGAAGTTCACAGGACATTGGTGGGGATCGCAGTGGTGGTGGCCAACTGGGAGGCCACGACAGGGTCCGTCTGGCTGTGCACACTGACGGCAGAAGCCAGAGCAGCTCTGAAGGAGGCGAGTGCTTAACAGAAAGGGGGAAGCAACCCGTGTACATATAAGTCATCCTACCATCGCCTAGTACCGTTCACGTCCCCTCCTCCAGGCAGTCCTCCCGGAGGGGTTGTAAAGGAAGTGTGGCCTTCCCCATCCCACCCCAGCCAAACCAGCTGCTCTGGTCTGGGTCCTCCTCATCTTCCTACATAAGCCCTTCTCAACTCCTTGCTCACTTGTCTCTTCGGTCCGTGTTCTGTGTCTGCCTCAGGACCGCCCCGACTCCGGGGAAGAAGCCAAGAGCATGTCCCGACAGAGCTACTCATAAAGCTTCACCGAGGACCACGGAAAGGAGGTTGGTGGGGTCTGCGGCGTGAGGTAAGGGTAAGGCGTGCAGGCGTAGGGGTGTTGGAGAAAGCAGCCTGCCTCCTCCTTCCCACCCTCTCGGCTCCTGATTTCCTCTTTCCTTTTTGATCTCCCTGTGTTGCCCCCCTCCGGGGCAATGTGGGGTGGGGGGTTCTTTCCTTCCTCCACCTCCACGGTCCCTGCTCCCTGCAGTAACAGGATGATCCCTCACTCTGCTGCCCAGCCCTCGCTGGGGAGAAGTTCCCTTTGATTGCTTGTGACACCAATCTCACAACAAATTTAGCACCTCGTTTCCCGGATGAGCCAATATCTCCCCTCGATTATCTCCCAGTGAGGGGACCGGGCGCCGTGCGTGCCGACCAGCAGCTTAGGCCTCCCCTGGATATCAGAGCCAGTCAAGGTCACCGTCCCCCCCAGGATGGATGGGGGGGGTGGGAGGAGGTTCTCCCGAGAGGAGGGCTCCGAGAGTGACGGAAAGGTGGTGGGGGGGAGGAGGGCAGGAGGACAGTCGGGGAACAGAGAGGCCACCGGAAAGCCGGCCTCAGTGGGTCTGTGTGCAGGTTCTGTGACGTGGAAGGTGGTCGTGGGAGCAGAGTCTGGCTTGTGTTTCTGCAATTCTAGACGTTTCTTCCCAAGGCTCCCCTGAGATCTTGGCATGAGGCTAATGAGGGGGGGGATGACCTGGGATGGGGAGGCGTCCCTGCCCCGCCACGGACGGAATCAGTGAGGGGGAGGTGTGTCCCTACTCTGTGCCCCACGCCAGCGGTCCCTGACCCCTCGTCCGCCGCGGAAACAACTTTTCCTAACACAACTACTGGCTCCTGGCTGGGCAGCTGGAAGGGCAGGTGTCCCCCGAGGCATATGCCCCACAGGACTGATGAGGGGTGGTGAAAAGGAATTTCTCAAGGAAAAGGGAGGGAGGGAGCAGAGGCTCTCTGAACTCAGGTAGCGAGGAGGAGGAGAGGCAGAGTTGTGACCCGACCCCGGAAAATGGAACAAGGAGGAAGGGAGGGAGCGACGCAGACATGTTGCTCGGAACCCTGACAGCTCCACGGAAGACAGAGAGATTCCGAGCACAGAAGACGGGACCGAGCCCGGGGCAGGTGGGCAGGTGGGGCAGAGGAAGGGGTGGGGCTCCTGGCTCACCCGTAGTGACCGGGACAGGGGGACAGAGAAAGCGGGGTAGGGGTCAGAGGCTCCAGAACCGAGCTGGGGGAGAGCAGGGAGCGGGAGTCAGGAATGCAGGGAAGGCGGGAGGAGGAGCTGCGGGCCAGGAGCTGGGGCGGACACTGGGAGGGTCAGCAGATGTTCGCTGTCATTAAACGGATTCCAGTCCGTCTGGGGGGCCTCGGGAGCCGGGGTGAGCTACGGCGGGGAGAGGCCAGGAGCAGAGCCCAGGAGGAAGGAAAAGGCTCCCACCGGGCGGGCTGTGTTTGTTTCCACACCAGCCCCACACATGACCGCAGCACACCTCAACACTCACACTAGTCCCAACCAGAATCTAGTCCCAGCGGCCACCCAACCCCAAGCTCCAGCTAGAACCCCAGCTTCTAGAAGGCCGACGGCTCAGGCTCCCTCAGTGCCTGCCCAGCAGAAGTGAAGTCGTCAGCAGGGGTTTATTGATTCCATGAGGGCACAAGCCAAATGCAACAGTAGCCCTTAATGGTCACCCGCTCAGGCCTGACCCCCTGCGACCCCCGTGCCACACTGAGCAGGGGTCAGCCCCAAGCCCCGGCTCCAGCCCGCGCCCACCTCAATCCCGAGGGCCGCCGACCCTCGTGCAGCTTCATGAACCGTCTGACCTCAGTTTGCTTCTGCCACACACCTCTGGTCAGGGGACGATGCATTTGGGCAAACGATAAGGTCAGCTCAACCGGGGGCTGAGACACGGTGGGAACGTGGGCACCTGAATCCTCAGGCTAGTTATGGATGCTTATGCTTGTCTGAAAGCCGGCTGCCCAGAGCTCTCTGCCCTCGGAAGACGGGCTGAACAAGGCTTAGACACAGGACGAGAGGACCCAGATGCCAAGACCCCGGATGCCAAGTCCCCAGGAAGAGTGAGTTTGACCTTGAGAAGTGACTCCACAGACAGGAGTCCATGGATCATGAATGGACTGCGGTCAGGACGCAGTCTGAACGGCTTCCCACGTGTTGCTGACCCTGCGTGTCTGGCCCAGACACAGGGCCTAGTGGCCCTTCCTGGGGTGCCCAGTGGAGGCCCTGCAGTGGGGAGGGTGCCCTGGAGGTTCTGAGTGGCCCAGAGACCCCGCCATTGGCCCCCTGACTCAGGAGCGGGGCCTCCCCAGGCCCTGCCCCTCCATGCTCCTCCCGGGACCCCAGGGCCGAGGCTGGGACAGCAGCTGAGTGTTCTGTTCTGTTCTTGTAGCAGCCAAATCTGGTTACTGGCAGGAGTGACGGATGAGCCGGCCCTGGAGCCCCGGCTCAGGCAGCAGGAGGATGGAGGTGCCCTGTCACTCCTTCTGCACGGGCTGAAGCGTCGGGGCCCAGACATCATCTGCAGCGGGCACGCCTCAGAAGTGTCTCCAGAAGTGAGACGGCACTCCAACCAGGTCTTGAGAGAACCTGCGCACCCACACACCCACAGCAGCCCCCGGAGTCCTGCCGGAGTGGGGTCAGGAACCCAGCAGCACGAGTCCCCGGGCCTGGGTGGGACCCCCCCCCCCCGGCCAGCTGCCACTTCTGCGGGGGACGCCCTTGGGGGTGTGTGGAAGAGGCGGCCTCCGCCTGGCTGGGGGCCTCCGGGCATTTCTCAGTGACAGCCATGGGCCTCGCAAGCCTGGGGCAGGGCAGGGAGGGAGGAGGGAGAGAGACGGCGCGGAATAATAATGAAGGATTTTTAATAACTCGTCAGCTACGGTGTCAGCTGAACAGCCGCGCAGGGCAACCCACTGGGAAAACTTTGTGAGGAATCGTCTTCCCAGCCACTGAGAAGGCAGAGGAGTCAGGACGGCGGAGGGCGGACAAGCGTCCGCGGGCTCCCCGGCCCCGGCCCTCACGGTGCTTCCCCTCGGGGCCAGACCCACAGGCCACAGCCGCGCCCAGGGCAGGAGTCGTGGCGGAGGAGTCACAGAGCACAGGCAAGCCCTCCGCCCCCAGAAACACAGCCCCCACTCGCTCGAAGGCAATGATGTGCTTACCAAAGGGCTTCTTCTCTTTCCCTAATAACTCACCAGGGGGTTGTTGGAAGCAGGAGTGTTGTCAATGAGTAAAGCCCCTGCTGACCACCTTTCCAATGGCCTCGTTTGCAGACAAGGACACCAAGGTCCAAAGTGTGGCAAACACAGTGCTGGCAGAGCGGGGCCTCTGGAACCTAGAAATCCAGATCTCAAAACGAACACAGTTTTATGGAAAGAGAATTCCCGCGACCTTTCCTGGGGCCGATGCTGCAGAGAGGGCAGTACCCAACTCTCCAGCAGGCCAGAGCCGGGAACGGCGGCAGAACGTGGGCGACTCGTCATAACAGGACACGTCCTGTCTTTCCCTCTGATCATTCTTGGCAGGCTTCCTGGAAGCGGTGACTGTGGATGTAGGCTGGGAGATGGAGAGATTTTCCAAGCCTTTGGAGCAATCGCTGGGAAAGAGCTCAGGGGCAAGGACAGAGGGGTATATTCTAGGTCTATGCGAAGCCCTGGGAAGCAGTGAAGAGATGAGGGTCCTTTCCTGTGAAAGCCACAGAGGCTGGGGTGGAGGGGCTGGAAGCTCCGGTTCTTGGGAGGTCAGGGACCTTGCAGGCCCAGGGGCTCCGAGCAGACCACCAAAGACAAGGCAGGGCGAACCCTCCAGGTCCAGAGACGTGAGCTGGCTGGGCTCCCCCAGAAGCCCTGGCAGCCTGCCCACACCCTGCACATCGACGTGGAGGGAGGGTGTGGCCGGGATGCAGGCCCCTACCCCAGCCAAAACCCAGAGCCCCCCACGTCAGTGGCAGCTGTGCCGACACCAGGCGCGTGGCGAGGTCTTGTGAGCGACAGCAGGAGTGCTGGGGGCTTTCCGGGAGAAGAACAACACAGGAGAGGTGCGGAGGGGGGGATGGGAGCTGGGCGGCAGGGGAGGCACCTCCAGGCCCTGGTGGGAGGCCAAGTCTGAAGGCTTCCTTCCTGGTTCAGAAAGAGAAACTGAGGTATCGGGGAGCAGACCCGTGCTCCTGAGAAGTCCTGCAGCGAAGCCGGCAGCCAGCCCCCCGGCCCCGCCAGCCGCTCGGCAAGATGTAAAGTGCCATCCAAACGCGATGCATTATTAACACTTCAGAAATCATATTTCACAGCCGCCCGCTGGAGCTGGGAAGGGACTCTTTGCTCCTGCTCCCAGGCCGGGAGTTATTGTTAGAGCCGCGTGTGACAGCAGCGACACGTGACCGGGGCTGAGAGGGTGGAGGCCGGGGGCACTCGGGGCGCCCGCACTCCCCTGCCCCCCGGGGCTGGCCCGACCAGGCAGGCAAGCGGACCCTCCCTTTCCCACCTTCTGGGAGACCCTGGCAGAGGCTGAGCCCCCCACCCGGCCCCTTAGCTCCAGGCCACCAGTCCTGCCCCATCCTGCTTGGTGAGGAGGAATTCAAGGGTGGAGGAGGCTCCAGCCTGACGGAGGAGGCAAGTCCCCAGGATGGACACAAGGGCAGGAGATCCAGAAGGTCATGATGGCGGGGGCTTCCCAGGAAAGGAGGGTCCAGGTCCGCTTGGGGAGGAGCAGACTGTGTGGTCCAGGGTGGGTAGGGGCTGAGAGGCCTACCAGTGGTCCGGGCACACGAGGGAATGCTGTGGACTGGCAGGGACTGGCTCTGCCCAGCTGGGCTGGGAGGGGTGCGCCTCGGGGCAAAGGGAAGAGGAAGCAGGCCAGGGAGCTGGGCCCTGCCCCCACTGCAGGACGCCAGCCACGGTACCAGGAGGAAGGAGGGTTGGAAGGGACGGCTCTGTCCGCCAAGGACAGGGCCGACTCTTGGGTAAGAAACAAGAAGGGCCCAGGGGTGGATGTGGGAGAGGGAGGCTGCCTGTCCTGGCCAGGCCCTCCCGCGACCCATCCCGCTCCCGCCTGCAGGCGCTGGGCTCCCGTCCGGGCGCTGCGGGGCCAATGTGGGCAGCTTGTAATTAGGCAGAGGGAACAGACGAACCAATTTTCAATTAAAACCTTATCTACAGGGTGCATAGATAGAAAGGCGGGTGGGTTTGATTCTTTTCTAGGCCAGCCTTCAATATTTGCCGTGCCTGGAAGGAGACGCGGGGAGGGCGCCCAGCAGCCCTGGCGACATATAAATTCTGCTCATAATTACATGACTTTCAACACCACGAGATGCCAATAAAGTATTTGCAAGGCCCACAAATGAACAGCGGGCTGGCGTTCCCGAGCCGGTGTTTGGGCAGCCCGCGCACAGGGAGGGGTGGCCACGTCTGGGTGGGGAGGGGGCTTCTGCAGGGCGGCGGGGGGGGGTACTTCTGCAGGGGGAGGGGGGAGCGCTGAGGCTGTGGATTGGCCTCCCCGTCCTCCTCCGTTTCTCAGCAGACACCAGCCTCAGGGCCCCGGGCTCCCTGCCCCGTCTCTTGAAACCCCAGCTCTGTTAGGCCCGCCAAAACACAGGATGTGAGCTCTGCTCTTCCAGAAGGAGGTGGGGAAGCCTCCCTCCCCTTCCCGAGTCCGGGTCCTCTCCTGCTCCCACCTTCCCGACTGTGGACTGGGCAACCCCTTCCCACCTGCTGGCCCAGTGGCAAGTACCAGCCCCACCTTCCAGTGCCGTCTTCTCAGGGAAAACCCAGGGCAGTGGGCAGCAGGAGCGGGGGGGTGGGGGGGGGCAGCAGGAGAGCCCCTCTGACCCGTGCACAGACACCCTCTGCTAAGGGGAGGCCCCCGTGCGCCCCATCACATCCACCCCCACCCACAGTGTGGGCGGCGAGCCGGTCAGGAACCTGGTCCTCCCCCCGTCTCCACCTGGGCTGGAAACCAGAACGGGGTTCGACTCCAGCTCTGCCCCTTCCTCCCTCCCGGCGCCCCCAGCCTCATCCGCGAAGTGCACGGCCCGGACGGGACACCGGTTTGGCACCATCCCCTCCCGAGATGGTGTGGCCTTCCAAGGACCCATAGGGGGCCCTGAGAGCCATTCGCAGAAAATGCCATTGCCACGGGCCCGCCACTCTGCGCTCAGCATGCTTCCGCGATACTAAAAAACTCAGTAATAGCAATAATGGTGCCTCCACCAACATCCACAGGCAACTGGTTGGCAAGAAATCTCGTAACTTATGCGGGAGGATTCCCGTTGTGCTGAGGCCCCCAGGATCTGACCCATTCTCACCACGAACAACTTTCTGCCTCTGGTTCCAGCCAAGCCAGAGAGAACCTTGAACACTAAACAATTCAGTTCAATTCTGTTCCACATGAAGCAGCAACAAGTCTTGGGGACCTACTGTGTGCCAGAGTTTCTACTAAGTACCGCGGAGATAAGGGGATTAATAAGGCACAGCCGAGCTCCTGGGGCATCTATAATAAATAGCTTTAGTTAGAGATAAGGCTCGGGCCAGGCATCGGCTTTGGTGTTCAGGAGAGACACGATTAATTCTGATGGTGGGAAGAGGGGAGAGGGACTCTGGGCAGAGACTATGTAAGGGGCACAACAAAGCCCCCCCAGCAGATACGGAGGTGAAGCGATTCCGGGCAGAAAGAACACTGGGGACAGAGGCAGGGCAGTGTGTGGCCTGTGTGGGGAAGAGTCTGGGATGGCTGGAGCTCGGGGGACTTGTGCAAGGGTAGGTTGTCAGGATTAAAGTGATAATCCCCTACATTGTACTTGCAAACAACATGTGCACGGCAATTACAAGGTACCACATTTTTATGGCTTATGGGACCTAAGACGGGGCAGGTGGACTGGGGTCAGGTTGCGGCAGGTCCTGCATTCACCCCTCTGTACCTCCCACACCTTTACCCTACCAGGCCTCAGCCACCGTGCCGGCGGCTGGGGGTCCGCAGTGGGATCCCACCGCTTCCTGCTCCCCAGAGAACTTACATGGGAGCACGACTGTCACGGGTGAAGCCTCGCGGGGCTACAGGCACGGTGATCAAGTATGGAAGGGACATCGTGGGTGCACAGAGAGAAAAAGAGTCCATTTCACCTGGGGCAAGGTGAGGGAAGGCCTCACAGAGAGGCCAGAGCAGTGGGACTGGGGTTTGCAGAGTGGGAGGCGTCCCAGGGGACAGGAGCCTCACCGCGGGGCTGGCCTTGTTTCCCCCGGGAAGACCATCAACGAGAGCAAGGGCTCCGAGGCAGGATGTCTGGGGGACGGCGGCATCGGCACGTGGTTCTGAGAGACAGAAGACACAAGCAGGTTGGGCCGGGTCCGTGCTGCCCTACCCAGTCACGGGACGGGCTCGATCCTGTTGCAGCCGGAGGGGATGATGGAGCAGGAGGCGGACGGCCTGCCAGCAGCCAGGGGCCAGCACCGTGGGGAGCTGCAGCTCCTGGAGAGAAATCGTAGGGATGCCGGATGGAGAGTACGAACTGCCCGGAGGACGTGGGATCCGTGGGGATGGTCTTCAGTCGGGGTCACTGGGCGGTGGGAAAAGTCCAGATTCCTAGAGAGGGGCGGTGGTGGGGCAGCCTGGCAATCATCCAAGGTCATCCCGAGGAGCATCTCATCCCCTGGGGCACCGGCCACTGAAGGGGGGATCTGTTACCCGTATCGGGGGAAGAGTAAGCAAGACGGGAGCCTGACTTAGGCTGTGGCCCTCAGAGGGGAGGGCACTGCTCCCATGCCGGTGGCCTTGGGGCCCCGGGGTGGCTGTTGGCCGCGTTCAGGTGCGGGCATGAAGCGAGCCGTCCGGCGGGTGCTTCAGAGCACGCCGCAGCCATCACTCGCGGACGACGGCGCCACACCGGTAGGCCGTTTGTTGCGTGACCCTTAATCAGGACGGCTTATCCTCCGTGACTGCGGGTGACAGGAGCTGGGGACCGGCGCCAGGGGCCGGGCTGGGTGTGTCCCCTGCTTCGGGAGGGCCGCCCTTCCAGGCGGAGGGAACAGCATGAGCACAGGCTCAGCGAGTAAGCGCGAGCGGACGGCCCGTGGGCCCCTTGCCCCAACCCAGCCGGGCTTCCTGCTGTCACGTTGTCAGGAATCAAGAGAAGGGAGAAGCTTGGAAAAGAGAAGACGGCGAGAGCAGGGGTGGGCGAGCTGGACAGCCGCCGTCCGACCGCTTCCCCACGCCCTGGAAAGTTACGGCTGGAGAAGACCACAGATGACGTCACCCAACCCTCTTGTTTCACAGACAGGGAGCCTGAGGCCCAGAGAGGTGAGGCAGATCCTCCGAAGCCACAGAGCCGGACACCAGGAGCATAGCTCAGGGGCCGACGCCATCCCGCCGGCCGCCACGAGAGTCCTGTGAGCACTGGACGCCTGGACTCTTGCGAGTGGCCTGGTCTCTCACGGTTAAGTGACTCCTGCTGTCGTCAGTCACACTGTCCTGCTTCTGGTGGCCTCCGAGCCCTTTCTCTGATGCCTCCGGGCCCTGCAGAACCCGGGACTGAGGGCCTTGGGATTCACCCTCTACTCTCGCCAGGAGGCCGCACACGGGGCTGAGCCGCTGCCCGGGGATCCGAGCCCCTGGGAGCCAGGAACTCCCGGACGCCTGTTCTGGACGCTGTCTCCAGCTACACGGCACACCTCTGCACTCCCCCCAACACAGCCCTCCCTCCCCCCGACCCCTCCTGTGGACAACGGCCAAGGGCCTCCATCCAGAGCCTGCAGAGAGTGCTCCCCAGCACGTGCACCAGCTCAGTCCGTGGTCACAGGCAGACCGTGGCTGCTGTGGCCCGGGCACCTTCCCCCTGGTGTCCTGGTCCTTCTGCCCACTGGCCCTGCCACGTCTCCACCCACGGTCCAGGCGGCACTCACCACAGACCCCTCCTTGCTTACCTCGTGCCAGAGACCCCTCTGAAGCAGCTCGGTCATCACGGCCATCCCTGCCCCCAACACCCCCTTCCCCGGCTGAAACCCCACCTTGGCTCCCCTGGCCTATGGCAACAAGCCCTGATCAGTTCCCTGCCTCCAGCTCGCACCCCTGAAATGCATTCGCCACACAGTGGCCTGAATGATCTTGCTAAGACACAAATCTCCTATCACCACCACCACCAATGGCTCCCCAGTGACTTCAAAGGAAGCTCAAATTAGCTGAGGTACTGGCTGGCCTCACCGCCGCTCTGGCATGGTCCTCCAGAAACTCTGGCCTCAGCCCTCCACCTTGCCCTCTCCAGCTCCCCCTCCTCCTCCTGGGCCAAGGCCCCCGCCTGAGCTCCCAGCCCTGTGACTACAAGCCCTGAGGACGGCGGCTGTAATCCGTCCTTACACCTGGACGGATCTCCAGCTCACAGGAGACTCAAGCTGTGGACCGGAACTGAACCCCAAAGTTAACTTGTTCTTTGTTTTCCACCTCCCCTGGCAAATATATTTTTATTCATTCTGTCTCCTCCTTTGCTAACCAAGTCTTCCTCTCCAGCGTACCCCAAATGCCCCCTCTTCCAGGAAGCTTTTCCGGTGTTGGGGCCACACCCCGTAGCATCTCGGCCTTCCCGGACACTTCTCTCCCAAGAGGGAGCCCCGCTCCCCAGCTGGTCTGCTCGTTGCTTCTCAAGGCAGCCAGTGCCCTGGGTCGATGTCCTGCGATTTCCTACCCCTGCCCTTCCCCCCCAGCTGGGGGGCGAGGACTGTGCCTCCAGCCAGGGGCGCCACCCCACATGCATATTTGCTGTGACAGGTGCGTGGCCACGTTGCTAAGGGCCCGCACTGAACTGCTGACTTGTGCGTTTTATGTTATTTTTGTCTGCAAGCAAAGGTGAGTGTTCCCTTTCCGTTCGTAGGCGTTTCTCTGCACTCTCTGTGTCCCAATTTGGACGACAGCCCCGAGATCCCTCCCCGCTTTGAAGCTCGGCGAGTCTGCCTCTGGGCCTCTGTGCGTTCACTGGGGGCAGCAGCTCCATCTATTTCTTCCCTCAAGGCTCAGCACACCAGAGGCTCGGAGAAGCCACGCCGAACGGGAGCCTTTCCTAGTCTGTTCCCCTCCCCGTTCCCTCTCGGGACAGGCAGGAGTCCGGGGGCTAACCCGGCTGACTCGTGCAGCCCGGGGCCATGTGCTCTCCGTCTCTGAACCTCAGTGTGCTCATCTGTAAAACGGGGATGACGTCAGTGTTTCCTCACAGAGCGTGAGCCTCCGCACGTCTTCGTTGTCATTCTGATGGTTCCTCGTCGCCGTCCTTCCACTTTCCTATTCAGTGTGCGCGTCTCACACTTTCTGATCCGGGGTCCCCACAGGTGTCGTGAGCACCAGGGAGCCCGCGGACCGGGGGGGCTGGCGCCGGAAGCCCGAGGACGCGCGGTGCTAAGGCTCCCTCAGGCTCCGAGCGCTCCTGGCAGTAACGACCCCCAAGCAGGGTCGAGGGAAAGACCCGGTCAGGCCGTGGGGAGCCACACTGGGGAGGGGCCACGGGTGACAGATCATTCCACCGCAGACCCAAACCCCGGCCCCAGAGCACGTGGGTGTGTGGGTGAGAGCGGGTTCTAACCGGCGTGGCCGAGCATGGGGCAGCCCTGGGGGCGGGCGTGCGCTGGCGACTGTGAGCGTGGTCAGGGCCCCGGGCCCGCCTCTGCCCCGGTAGGTGACCTCGAGCCAGGCCTCCTGCTCTGGGCCTCAGTCAGCCCACTGTACAACAGAGCGATCGTGAGGTCGTGCGGCTGAGGACAAAGGGCCCCCACCTCTGCCCTGGGTTTTATCACGGGGGTGTCTACCTGGCTCAGCCACCCAGAAAACAGCCTGATCTCCCCAGGCGACCCCGGCCCTGTCGCCCTCCCGCTGCCCACGGCCGGCACACGGCGGGCACACGGCGGGCACGCGGCGGGCACTCAGCCGGCACACGGTGGGCACATGGTGGGCATGCAGCGGGCACTCAGCTGGCACACAGCGGAGCTCTCTTCAGTGAGTCCCCAAGCAGGTGCTGGCCCCTCTCACTCTCACCCCCGTCTGCACGGCTGCCTCCTCTCTGCGGCTTCGAACCACCGGCCCCGGGTCCCCTCTCTGGAGTCATATGGAATGAATCTGCTTCTCCCGACAGAGCTCCCGGCCCGTGGGCAGAGCTGGGGCGCGGCCTGCAGGCTCCTCTTCTCAGGACCACACCACCCAGGGACTCTCCACAGGCGCCGAGGCCCCGCGGCCACCTCTCCGTAGGCCCAGCCCCTGCCCCGTCTCTCCGCTCTGGTCACAGCAAACCCTTGGACAACAGCTGCCTCTGGGGTCCCCTCCCACTCTCCCAGAGAGTCGCGCCCGGCTTCCCTGCTCGGTGTCACCCAGGACCTCCGGGGGCCACATCCAACATCGACCCTCGCCTCCGTCCCCACCTCGCTCCATGGGTCAGCACCGTTGGCTACAGTGGACGGCTGCTCCCTGGGCTCGCGGTTCGGGCGGTCTCCCGGTCCTCCTCCCCCCGCCTCATCCCAGCCCCCGCTGGCTGCCCACCCTTGTCCTGCTCCTGCCGTCTCCCCGCAGCGAGGTCGCGGGGTTCCCACACAGCTCCCCCGGCCGGCTCAAACCTCTCCCTCAAGCTCTGCCAGAGCCGCCAATCGGCTTCGCTGCCAGCTGCCCCTGGGTGTCCGATGGGCATCTCACACTTCTCTCCAAAATGGAACTCGTGATCTTTGTCCCCTAAACCTGGTCCTCTCAGCAACCTCTAGTCCTAACACCGCGGCCCGAGTGACCCTGTTGAAACAGAAATGATATCACCCTTGTCCGCTCAGAACCTATCCCGCACTGCCCGTCTAGTTCAGCGAAAACACAGTCCTCCTGATTCCTTCAAGGTTCTTGCCCCACAGTAACTTGTCCGGTCCTCTTCCTGGGCTCCCGGGACAGAGGCTGTAAACCCTGGTGACTTCCCCAATGAGAACAGTGTCTCTGGGCTGCTGGACCACAGCTGGGTTCGTGCTAAGAAAGTGACTTTGGACGGGGGCTGGTCCTACAGGTAGACGAGCCAGGGGGCTGGGGGGCTGCGGCTCAGGGCCACAGGTACCAGCCCAACCTGCTGGCCTCAGGGCAAGAGGAGGGCTTGGGGGGTTCCACCACAGGCCAGCGAGCCACTCACAAAACTCCAATAAACACTGGATGCTGAGGGGGGCTCCTGGTTGGTGGCCTCCTCCATGTGCCCGGAGGGAGACGGCCTGACTCCCCAGGGAGCGGATGTGGGGCTCCTCTGCTTGGTTCCGACTTGTCTCCTTCCCAGTGAGGTTCTGTGAGCTGCTCAGGGAACCCGAGGGTAGCCGTGGTCAGAAGTGCGGTGCCTGGGGTCTCGCACACGCACTGGGGCCATGCTCTCCGCCTGCGGACTGTGTGCCAACTCAGGACCCCAGAGCAGGGCGCGTGGGCCCTCGTGATTACACGCACACGCGCCATGTGCACACGCACACACACGCCTGCTCCTACCACTGTTCCCCGCTCACTCCATTACATCCGCACTCGATTTTCCTCAAACGCAGCAGAAGCCCTCGGATGTCAGGACCTTTGCATATGCTGTTCTTTCGGCCTGGAACACCTCCGCTGTCTGCACCCACTCCCTCCTCTCCTGATTCAGACCAGGCTCTACCGCCTTCTGGGGGGGTTCTTCTGGGACCACCCCACTTCAGATCAGGCCACGCCCCCTGACGTTCCAAGGTCCCTTTCTCTGGATTTATTATTCCTCCGACACATACCAATCTCCAGCCTATCTTATGCCTTACTTCCTAATTTACTCCTGGTCTCCTTCCCTGATACGAGCCTTCCAAGATCCACAAGGGTAGAAAGAGCCGCACACAAACCCATCCCACCCTGCTGGTTGCCGTAAGCTCGGCACGGAGAGAGGTCCTGGCACTTCAAAAACATGGAACACGTAAGAACGAGTGTTGTGATTTCTAGAAGCTTCACCGCCGCCCTTGTCTAGGGAAGCCCACTTGGTCCACTTCCCATGACAGCGGGTGTCTCCCGAGGATGGATGCTGCCGGGCACGGCCTTCCAGGACAGTGCAGCGGGCCGCCCCACCCACGGAGGGTCCCCATGGGGCATGGGAGGCACCCAGTGGGCTTCACCCCCCGCCACGCTACCTTGGGTCCCATCCGTTGCGCCCACTCATGTGCTCCCAGCAGGGGGCCCGGTGCCTCTGCCAGGACGACGTCCCGTTCACACCGGCCCACGGCGTGAGTGTCAGATGTGGACTGTCCTACTGAGCCCTCCGCACGCTCCCTCACAAGGCCTATCACCAGCCTCGCTTCACGGACGGCAAGGTGGCGGGTGAGAGAGAAACCACGTCGTTCGCCTCACGGCAGAAGGCCCGCCGTCCACTGCGCTGTGGCGGGCAGGCAGAGCGGAAGTCAAGGTCTTCCAGCGTCAAAGAGCAGGCCCCCGGCCTCGGAGCCGCGCTGCCCCCACGGCAACCAGGCGTGCCCCAGCGCCAGCCCTCTGCGCCCCGTCTCTTCCTCCACGCGATGCACCTGCCAAGACCGGACCGGGACAGGCCAGCCGGTGCTCAGCCACCCTGCAGGCTGTGTAAGTGGCCGCTGGTAGGAAAGCGGCAGAGAGCTGCCCGAGCCTGCTGTCCTCCACACCGGGGCTCCATTCGCCTGAAGCTACTGAGGACGGCTCCCTCCCGCCCCGGGGAGGCGTCCACGGTGCTGACACAGAATCGCCGCCAGCCAACAGGCACGGGCCGCCAGGGGCTCCCACGCCCGCGGGCGCTCCACGGCTGGTCCTGGTGGGAGCTCGGGGAAGCAGGCCAGGAGGCCCCCCCATGGGTCCTGAGGCTCACAGCCCCCTTCCCAGCCTCCTCCGTGTGTGGAGGAGGAGGCACTCATTCTACTCTGTTCCCTCCTCTCCCCAGGAGGACAGAAGCCTCCTCCGTGGCCCCTGGAACTTCACTGTGTTGAGGTGCCCGGGCTCCAGGAAGGTGGTGGAGGAAAGTGGCGGCAGCCGGAGAGAAATGGCGGGAGCCCTGTCCGACTTCCCAAAGTTGCCCCCTCGGGTCCCCTGAACTGTCAGTGTTCCCAGACACGGAGGCCTTTATCCCCTGAAAGGGAGCAGCCAGGCAGAAAGACAAAGGCCATATCTGATCCTGGCTGGGGCGAGGCCGCAGGGTGGGGGTAGGGAGTGCAGAGGGGCCCAGCCCAGGCTGGAGGGAAACAGGAGCACGTCGGGGTTGCCTGGATCCCTGTGTCATCCTCCCCAGTGAGAGGACAGGCACCGGCTGGCATCCTGCGTGTGCCTCGTGCTTGTTTGTAAGGGGCCAACCATGCACTCTCTCCCGCCGAGGCTCTGCAGGGCCACTCAGCACGGAGTTCCAGCCTCCCCACTGCCCCCTGCCCAAGCTGGGCGCGTGGACGAATGCCAGTCCCTGACAGGACATGCACGCCAAGGAGCCCACGCACAGCCCATCGGGAAGCGTGAGCGCACAGACCTGACCCCCGGTGGAGGTGTGGGTCTGACGAGGCTGTGTGCACGGGTCAAGCCAGGGCAGGGCCTGGCACTCTGGGAGCACCGACCTGTAAATACCGGCTGGTATGGACCCGGGCAGACTGCAGATCGCAGAGGGGAGAGCCAGAACCTGTCCCACCTGGCAGCAGTGTTCCCCAGCCAGATCCTCGGCCGGACCATCATGCCTGGCCCTGGCAAGCCCAGCACCTTCCTGAGGGGTGGCCCTCAGAGGAACCGGATCCCCTCCTTCCCTCAGTCTTTACCCCAAATGGACTGTCAGTTCCAAATCCGAGATACTTCCCGGAGCTCCCTGGCTCTAACCTGTCTTCTCGCTCCGGGACAGTTTCAACACCAGGACCACCGACTGTGCTGCTGTATTGTCACTGAGCGATGGCCCTCTGTGCGGACGCAGGACAGCCCTGTCCACAGCCTTTCGCCCACTGTCCTCCTTGGGCTCCCTCGGGCCGTGCGTCTCTCCAGGGCATGGACCGCCCCCGCCGTGTTCTCCCTCAGGGACCCTCCTTGACTCACCCTGGCAGACGGTCTGGCACAGAGGAGCTCTCCATAAACGTTTGTTGAATGACTGGCGGCCGGTCGTTCCGTTCCTCCCCCTGCAGTCCACCCCCCCCCACCTACTTCCTGGCTTCCGTGCTGCTCCCCAAGTTATTACCCCAAAACACAAAATCGATTCCATCACTTACTGCTTAAAAACCTCGATCATGGGGTCGCCTGGGTGGCTCAGCCGCTGAGTGTCTGGCTTCGGCTCACATGGTGATCCCAGGTTGTGGGATGGGGTCCCGTTTTGGGCTCCCTGCTCAGCAGGGAGTCTGCTTCTCTGTCTTCCTCTCCCCCTGCTCCTTCCCCTGCTCTCTGTCTCTCTCTCTCTCCCAAATAAATAAAATATTTTTTAAAAAATCCATTATGTCCTTGCTGTTTACAGTAAACTTCAAAATCTTCAGCTGGAGCCCCAAGGCCCTTCATGACCAGGTTCCCGCCCCTCCCCGCTTGCCTCCTACCACCCACCCCCAGCACGGGGGAGCCTTCGTCCATCCCCTGAACAGGCCGGGCCTTCTGCTTAGGAGGACTGGGCTAAGGGAATGTCTGCTGGAAAGGCCGCGTGCTGGAGTGACCATCCGTCCGTCCCGACCTGGTCCGCGCCCACCGCCTCCGCCGTGAAGCCCTCCAGACAGAGAGCCGCTCCTGTTAGGTTCTCCCAGACGAGGGGAGGACGGACTCCTGTTGATCGGGTGCTGACAACGCAGTCTCTAGTTTAATTCCTCCTCACTACAGAGTTAGAAGACAGACATTTCCATTCCACTAACCAGGGGTCAAGGTGGTCCCAAAACTAGTAAGAGCGGGAGTCAGGATTTGAACCGCGTCTGTGTGACCCCAAAGTCCCTGGCCCTCTGCCTCACTGCGTCTTCCTCTCTCAGGGGGCCTCCCTGCTGTGCCTTGCAGCTTGCACACGTCTGTCCCTTGGGCTCACAGGAGGTCCAGCTCCTGATGAAGACAGTTCGTGGAACAAACACGAGGGGGCGGACAGCCGCGCTGGGGTGACATCACTCCCGCAGGAGCCGTGGTACGGAGCGGTCCGGAGGGCACCCTCCTGGGACACCCGGCTTCACGCTCCGGGCGGGAGGGCCCCTGGTGCCCCGGCTGTCTTCTCTCCTCGGAGCTCTCGCTCCACACGCAGGAAAACGGCCCTCGAGGAGACGGCATGGTTGCCAAAAAACAAAGCACCAAACACATCAAAACAAACCAAAAAACATAACAACAACGCCCACAGGTGACAAACGCGGCTCCCTACGAAGAACGAGACAGACACCTCCCTTGCCTCCCGGGACCCCCCTCTGAGACCAGCCGTCCCCCACAGGTGGCAACAGTGGGCCACTCGGAGAGAAGGGCCTGGAAATAGAAAACCCGTCCTCGGACAGACAGGGTTCACATCACAGGCCCGTCAGGAGGCTCAAGGGGCGGGGAGTCAAGGGGGAAATGCTCAGGCCCAGCCCATCCCGAGCCCCGTGTTCAAGGGCAATCCACACGGTTGGAGGAAGACCCGCCCCATGAGCCGGTGTGGGGCGCGGGCCAGCGGCGTGAGTGTGTGCTCGTCCTGGCCCGGGCCACCCCAGCCGCCCGGCCTCCTCCTGCCCCTCCCCCCCAGCCCTCACGGCCCTCCTCCGGTCGGCATCTCCCAATGCCACTAATTGTTTCCTCCACTGGCCAGCTGGTGGGAATGAGGGGTGCCCAGCAATGTTACTGTTGGCGAGTTGATACAGAAAAATAAAACAGGGCAGAGCTGCAGGGCCAGGAAAGGGAAGCCTATTTCCAAATGATTTTCCCTCCTAACGCTGGGCAGCCGGGGAGGCCCCTTCTTCACGGACAATCCTATTGCAAGACACAGATGCCGTCAGCAACGTCCAGGCATTCGTGACGCAAGGCCGGGCAGGCTGGGCTGGGGGAGAGGAGCAGCAGAGCCTCAGTCCGGGAGGGGACAGTGAAGTCCCAGTCCAATAGTCCCTGGTCCAGCAGGCCCAGCACATGGCCCTCCGGGCCCTTCCTTTCAAGATTTTATTTATTTGGACCGTCCTTGGCTGCAGCTTTGCTGCCTCATGAAGCCAGGCCCTCTGGCCCTCAAGAAGCTTTACAGACCCTGGAGCTCTGCCCTTCTGCCCCGTCCACACCCGTTCACCCCCGTCAGACCCTCTGGAGCCGTCGGGACTTCCTGAGGACCTACTGCGTACCACTGTTCTCATTCCGAAGTCAGAGCAGCCAACGCCACCGCACCCCAGGGGGACTTCTGCCTAGTGGGCCCGTCCCGTTTCCTCCACGGGCCATGGACGTGCCCTCCTCCCCTGACTCTGGGTGCCATGTATGTTCAGCCTTCACTCTGCAGGACCTCTGAGGGCTGAGGACGGATTCTCCCACTGCACAGCAGGACACATGCCTCCAACGAGGGAGAGGAAGCTGTAGGAGGACTGGAAGACACGGCTTATTTCCAGCATCGCAGCCCTTACTCCTGCTTGGCCTCTATATTGTCCTCCGCCGGCTGCTAGCCCTGCCAGCGAGCTCCGCCACCCAGGGCAGGGCGGCCTCCTCCCTCTCCCCACCACGATCAGCAGGGCCTAGAACAGTGCCTGGCACGGGGCACCGAAGCGGACATGTTGCCGAGTTCACGGCCATGTGGATGGAGGCACAAGACTCAGCTTACACACGGCCTCTGCAGAGACCGTCCTTGGGCACCATCACCTGCCCAGGAAGAGAGGGATGCCCCCCACCGGCCAGGCAGATGGGCAGATGGGCGGCAGCCTGAAGAGAGCCTCCCGGGCGTTTGCGGGCGTGGAGCCAGGCCACGACTTCACCAGAGCGTCTGAGCAGCTGTCACGCTGACCCCGCCTGGTGTGTAGCTGACACGGAGCCCGGACAGTTTCCTGGTGAGGAAACGGGATGAGCGGCAGCCGGGTGTGCCACGGGCCCTGCTGGCAGGATCTGCCCTGGCCCCGGGGGACAGATGTGGGGGGGACAGGAGCAGGCCCTTGCTCTGGAGACCGTGTTTCTAGGGCACTCGGGAAAACAAGCCAAAGCTACCTGGGAACCAGGAAGAGGCCAGGAGCCCAGGTTCAGGGCATAGGGGTCCTGCGAGCTTAGTCAGAGACTGCTTCCTGGAAGAGGGGGCTGCAAACAGGGGCTGGATGGCCAACGCGCATGACTAAACACTTGAGCGTCCTGGGCACTCTGCTAACCGCTCGTAGACACCGGAGCCGTTAATGCTCACAACCCCAGAGAAGGGGATATGCCCTTCGATAAGTGGAGAAGCAGAGCTCAGAAGGGATGTAACATGGCTAAGGTCCTACAACACAGGGATTTGATGGAACCCAGGTGTTGAGGACCCCAAATGTGAACTTGTTGCTGCTATGGTGTCAGCAGGCCCCCAGGCCCCCAGACTTCAGCAGGTCCCCTGGCCTCTGGGACCTTGGCCTCGGCGGGCATCAAGGCCATGGCGGGACGTTGGCCTCAGTGGGTCCCCTGGCCTCAGTGGCCCCCGGATGACATGCGTCTTCTGGGTCTTCTGTCATAGGAAAGCCAGCTCCCAGGGCAGAGCTGAGACGGAACGCAGCCCCAGCCCCACAGGAGTGCGCAGCTCGGAGAGGTTCACTGCAGACCTGCCGGGGCTCGGAGAGGCGCCCGCCCAGCCTGCTGGCCCTCAGAGCCCTCCCCCCAGCATCCCCTTCCTGCCTGACCGCGCTCACAGGTCTGTTCCCACAGCCCCTCGGTGGCCGGCCGGCTCCCCGGCTTCAAGCCGAGGCCGGGATATACGAAGCCATCCCCCAGCCCGGCCGCCTCACTGGGCGTGGAGGACGTCAGCCCCCACGGCGGACCTAGGTGGCACCAGGTTCGGCCCCTGCCTGGGCTGCACGGCCCCGGGGAGACCCAGCCCCAGCGCCGCTCTGGGAACGCACCTGCAGCAAGGCCTGGGCCTCCTCCAACACTCTTGTTCTCTGTGCCCTTCGCTGGGGCTGGTGTCCCCCAGAATCCGCCTGAAGCCCGTAACGCCTGCGCCCCAGAATGGGACTGCACCCGGGGCCTTTAGGGAAGTGATTCAGATTAATGAGGCCGTGGGGGAGGGCACGGACCGATCTGATGGGGCCCATGGGAAGAGCGGGTGTCACAGGGCACCCACAGAGGAAAGACCCCGCGGCGACCCGGGGAGGGGGCAGCCCTCTGCAGCCGGTGGACACTCCAGCCCTGCGACCCCTTGACCTGCGACCTCCCGAGCCCTGAGGAGGTGACTTTGTTTTCCAAGCCACCAGGTCTGTGGTGCTGTGTAATGGCGGCCACGGGGGACGGGCACAGCCCAGCACAGGTCCTGCGTCCCGGGCGTGATGCGTGTGCCGTCCTACGCAGGGTGGCTCCCCGGGCCCCCTCGGCCGTCCCCCGGCACTCCAACGCCGCCCGTGGAGGCACAGGCCATGGCTTGCGCTCACCTAATGCTCATCCCAATGAGCCCAACAGAAAGTTCGTCTGGACCAGGGATTCATTCATCCATGAATGGACCAACGCACCTTCCGAACCCCCCATTCCAGCTCCGCGCTCCAGGGGGCGCCGTCTGCCCTGCCGTCCTGGCCACCGACACCTCAGTGTCCCCACAGCTTCCCTCCCGTGAGAAAACCAGCGGACCAGAGCACCTGTGGCCATCCCAGGACCCCTTGGCTTTGACTGCTGGCCTTCGGGAAGGCTCCGTCTGCACCCGGGTCTCTGCGGGAGACATCAATCCACCCCTGAAACCCATGGCTCCATGGGGGCTCCGTAGGGCTCGGTGGGGCTCCAGACCTCTGGGCTTTGGGTGGCAAAGTCCTCCCCAGAGGCAAAGGCATGTTCCTCCCAAATCCCTGTCCCGGTTGCCCCCGGAGTACAGACCCCGGCTCTGGCTCCGTGCGGGGGACGCGTCAGTGTGCTGCCGGAGGCCCCGTGTCCAGGACTTCGGGGTCAGACAGGTGCGGGTTTGAACCCACCTCCACCATCAGCTCTCTGGGCCTTTAGACCTCCTCCGGAAAATAGGATTAGTAATTTTCATTTAACAGGGCTCTGCGAGAATTCTGTAAAACGGGTCAGCAGTGAGGAGATTAGCTAGGCTGAGTGTCTGGCGCAGGGCAGGACTCATGACACGTTCATTCCCTGCCTCGGGGCCCCTCCCTCTCCTGGAGCTGCCCTCCTAGCGTGAAGGGCCTCCTGTCCCCCTCCCGATGCCAGTGCCCCTCCTCCGCGGGCCCCACCACGTGTACCCGTGAGCCCAGCACACAGCATCTGGACCCCCTTCTCTGTGACACTCCCTGCCCGGGACCCCATCCCCGGGGCACCGCTCGAAACAGCTTTCCTTCCAAAAGAAAAAAGAAACCGACGGACGGTGAGTAACTGATCCCTTACAAGAGGCCCGGAGGGCAGCAGACCAGCGACGAGCCAGGAGGCAGGGAGCACGGGTCCCACCAGGTCTGCGGCACACCCTGGAGGCCAAGATGGGCTCCCACCCTGAGAGGTGGAAGGAAAGGGTGCAAGGAACACAAAAAGGTGGTGTGCGCGCACAGACGCACACACGCACGGGCACGCGCACACACACACGCACAAGCACACACAGCAGAGAGAACCTCGGTGCTCCCTTCCCCAGCGTGCCTCGGTTCCTTCCGTCTGCACATAGCGGGATGAGAAACAGATGCATGACCTGTGACCTGCAGGAGCCGCTGAGCGGCCCCACGTGACCCGAGGGTCCGTCCATACGAGCCGCCTCCCTGTGGCTCCTCCTCCCCTCCCACCCTCGTGGGGGACTAACGGCATCAGCAAGAACCAGTCCCCCCGACATCTGACAAACGGCTTCATCATTCACAAATCATCGTCATATTTGCCTCAAGGTTAGGACTGTGACCCCTCTGCGCCGGGAGGCTGAAGCTCAGGGAGCTTCCGTGCAGGTGTGCGGCGGGACCGGCAGGATCGGCTGCCTGGGAGGCACGTACTGAGATGGAGATTGGCAGAGAGGAAGCTATGGGAAACGGAGGCACCCAAGACCAGAGAGGGGAAGGATGAGGTTCTGTCTTCTGAGCGTTGGCTCCACGGTGCCCCGGGGACCCTGCCAAGGGCCGGACAGGAGAGTGTGGGCTGGCCCTGTGGCAGCTTCCAGACGGGGCTCCAACACCTTCCTGGTGGGGACGAGCTGAGCGAGGGCAGAAGACGCTGTGCGGCAGTGACTCGCTCCACAGGCCCTACCTACAGACCCCCGAGGTGTCGTGGGTGAGGGCAGGTGGCGGCTCTCGGAACCTGGGCTTGGTTCCTGCACAGCGAGCCACAGGGGCAGGGCAGGGGTCCTCCCAGAAGGGGACAGGGAGGCCCCGCCCCTGGCAGGGGATGGTTGGTAGAGACACGGGCTCCTCGTGGAGGGGTGCTTGGTGGGGGAACTGTCTGGGGCTCGAGAAAGGGACAGCCAGAGATCCAGTCCCCTCGCACAGGCTGGGAGGCTTTGAACAGACGTCCACCTCCATAATGCACCCCTGCATCCGGTTCCTCGGGAAATCTTCTAGCGCCTGACGCCTGCCAGCCTCAGAGGCCACAGGGTGCAGCCCACCTCCCAGGCAGCCGATCCCAACAGGTCCAACCGTACACCCACTCAGGCACGCTAACCCTGTGCTGGGCCGCGGGGGCTGGGGAGTCGGTCCTGCTTTCGGGGGTCCCGCAGACCTGCCCCAGCCTCCACCCACCCTCAGCCCACCGCCAGCTGCACGAGCACGGCCACTCGGGTCTCCCCAGCCCCCCGGCCTCAGGTCCCGCCACGGCCGAGGCCCTCACAGCTACTCTGCCGTCTCGTTCTCATCGCCCGTGCTCAACAGACTGCGGGCCGCGCTGTCCTCTCCCATCTCAAGCCGGAGGCCTCAGCTGGGACTCTGCCTGCCTGACCCCCCGCCCTGCCCCTGGAGGGTGACCCGCACCAGGACCTCGCAGCCCGGCCACACAGTGCTTCCCGGGGTCGCCCAGCCATCGGGATGGACGCAGCAGGTACACTGAGTACCCGGTGCACACCCACCAGATGCTCAGGTGTAATATACTCTGTCTTCTGGTCAGAGATGGGGGCGCTCACCCACGGTGACAGGCGGTGAGTGGACAGGGGAGGGCGAGTGGGAACTGAAGTCTCCCGACCGGGGTGGCCTCTCCACTTGCACTCTGTCCCAGCCTAAGGCTCAAACAACAGGGCAGCAGCAGACTCCAGATCTGTGTGTGTGCATGTGTGTGCTTGTGTGTGTGCGGCTGTGTGCACGTACGTGTGTGTGCACAGGCGTGAATGCACACGTGTGTGAGTGTGCACGCGTGTGTGCACGAGCCACGTGGTGCAGAGAGGGATAGAGAGAAAGGAGTGGGAAGGCAGAGGAGGCAGAAGGACAGAGGTGTGTGCCATCACAGAACCGGTGCGGGGCGGAAGGGAACCTTCCTGCTTATTTTTCCATATTAGGGAAGACATCCTACTGCCGGCTTCCCATTACCGCCTTCATTCCCTGCTCGTTCAGGGACCCGAAGCGCAGAGCTGGCTTGTTGATTGGTTTGAGTTTAATTCATTTGTGTAATATCCCTGTTCAGAACGATGTCTAATTAACACTTTTGTTGGGGGGAATAAAACCTCCCATAATCATTAATGAGCGGGGGAGGGGAGGGGCCGCTTTCCCAGGCAGCCTCCCGCCGACGGCACAGGCGGCTTGCTGGCTGCGTCTCCCAGTTCTTCTAATGAGACATGTCCTCACAACGGAGCCGCCGCTCACTCTGGACCGGGACGAGCGGACGGAGCTGGGGCTTGACAGCGGGACGCGTGGTGCTGTGTGAGTCGGTCCTCACACCTAGCCCCGGGGCCTCGGTTCTGGGTGTCGCATCCGAGAGGGTCACGAGGCCCCACAGCCTCCACCCGCGGGGCGGGCGCTCTCCCGGCCGTGGGGGGAGACGCCAAGTACGAACCTACTTTCTGGTTTCTTCACTTCCTCCAGGCTTTGCAGGGAGTAGTCAGATCTTGGATTGGTTTGTAACTTAACAGTTTGCAAAATGACTTTATGAACATTAATTCACGACTGTGTGGGGACAGAGTGTGAACCCCATGTAATGGACAAGGAAGCCCAGAGGAATGGAGGGACTTGTCCAAGGTCCCGAAGCTGAGACATGGTCTCCAGTAGAGACACCCAGGTGTTCTGATTCCAGAAGCCTGGGCTTCTCGGGGAGCAGGCCATGGCTCTCCAGAGAGGCCCCTCGGGATTAAAGCCCCATCGAGGACATAGAGAAGGCCCTGAGATAGTTTAGGTGTCTCGTGGTAGAGAAGCCACTGGAAATCCTGTGTGTGGGTCTGGACGACCTGGTGTGGTGGGGGGGATCAGTAGCCCTTGTGAGATTTGCGAGAGATTACGGCCCCCACATCACAGGACACAGCAACGCAGGGTCCTCCTCTGACCACGCCGTGCAGCAGAGAGTGGGGACTGCAAGGCGGGCTTCCACCAGGACGACCTCAGGCCGCCGCTCAAAGTCTCTGGGCTTCAGCATCCATTCCAGAGAAGCAGGGATGCTGGGCACGGTCCCACCCCCCACGAGCACTTCCGGGAGGCCCAAGATGCAGCTGGGGGACAAAACCGGGAGGGAGGCTTCACCATTTACCCTTCTGCATTTTTTAAATTTTGTGCCATGCATACTACATACTAAAAATATAAAATTAAAAATATAACAAAAACACATGACATCATCAGGTTACGGAGTACTTTGTGCACAGTCTCGCTGGGTGTCTGCACGGCCCAGCGAGGCAGAGAGAACCCTCCCCACGGCACACAAGCGTGCAGGGCTCCACGGGCTCAGGGCCGTGGCCCGGTGTCACCACTGAGACTCAATGTGAGGTCGAGGATGAAAACCCTTTTCTCCCCGAAGTCAGAGCTGCTGTTTGGTGCCCTCGCCCCGACCTTACAGGTGCTCATAAAAGCTCCGCGTTAGGACAGAAACTGGGCGGGTGTGGGGGGACAGCGAGTCCCCCCACCTCGTCACCTGAATATAGGACCCCCTCGCCGCCTGCCTCGGCACCCACCCCGCGGGCGCTGGGCACTCGCATGGACACACACACGGGCTTCGTGACAGCAAGACGGGCAGGAATCAGGACGGCTGCTGGAAACACACCCGCGTGGTCGGGCGCCGGGGAGCTCCGCCGAGCGGGCCAGGCCCCGGCTGCTCCTCCAGCCCCAAACGGCTCCTCCTCGCTTCACACGGTCTTGTCAACACTCCCGCCGCCCGGCTCATGTTAGGATCCTACGTTAGACCCCCGTCCAGTCGGCACCCCCAGAGGGCAGGGACAGCCAGGCGGACCTCGCACACCACACCCGCACAGAGCCAGACACGATCCGGTGCTCAACAAAGGTTTCCGCAGATGACCGCAAAGATACAGGCCCATTATCCCACCTTGAAGCGCAGCGAGCCCTCCAGGTAATGTTTACCAGGCAGTGCCGCGCAGGGGAAGGCACGCTACTGCCGTGCCGGGGAAGCGGGGACGTGCATCGGCTCTCCCCGGCTGGAGCCAGCTCCAGAGCAGGACAGCCCTCTCTCAGGGCCAGTGTGGCCACCTGGACGACGGGGACAACAGCCACCTCACAGGACTGCAGTGAAACCCACAGAAGGGACCGAGATGTGCCCAGGGAATGGAGAAGAGCTGTAAATCCGCTGTTCCAGAGAAAGGGGGAGGAAGAGATAAACACGACAACAGAGCCAACCCCTCAGAGGCCCAAGTATCGGGGGTGCAGCTGGGAGGTCACGGGGTGCAGTGGGCAGGTCACAGGGAGCAATGGGGAGGTCACAGGGGTTCAGTGGGGAGGTCACGGGGGTGCAATGGGGAGGTCATGGAGGTGCAGTAGGCAGGTCATGGGGGTGCCGTGGGGAGGTCACATGGGCAGGTCATGGGGGTAAAGGGGGGAGGTCACAGGGGCAAAGTGGGGAGGTCACAGTGCTGGTCTCTGGATTATCATTCCTTCCCTGAGATGCCCCTGCCCTATGAACTCCTGCTAGCTCTCCCCGGCGGTGAAGCCCCCGGGGCACCCTGGTCAAGGTCATCTGTCCACGCTCAGAGCTTCCTGCCTCTGCCACGCCACAGCAGCTCAGCATCTCCAGCCTTGCTCTGGAATGACACAAACACCAGAACCTACCATGTGCCCACTGCTTTTGCTGGACCCACACCTCCCCGTGACCTGTGCCCAGGGACATCATCCCCACCTCCAGAGAGGCCCTGGAGCAAGGTTGTCGCAGTAGGACCTCCAGGCCCGGCTACCGGACTCCAGCCCAGCAGCTCTGTCCAGGCTGAGCTGGGAGACTCCGGACAAGCAACTCAACCTCTCTGGGCCTCGGCTTTCTCTTCTGTCGGACGGGAGAGATACACACCTCCCACCACAATGCCAGTGGGAAGGCCAGTGACGTGCCACACGTAAAGGCATGAAGGTCACTTAGGACAGGGCCTGGCGCACAGCTGAAGCTCGGAACTCGCCCGGGACCTCCCTCATAAGCTGGGGTCAGAACCGAGTAGGTGTGACTTCCGTCCACCTCCCCAGGGTCTCCCTTCCTCGGATGTCTCTCCACACCGTGTCCCCATCCGTGGCAGTCCGGGCTGCGTTATCAAGTGCTCGCAGGACACCGGTGCTCTCCTGTCCACCCCTATCCTCCGGGGCTCCGAGAGGCTGCGGGATCATGTGGACCAGTTAGTCCGGGGCCTGCGTGTACTAAACTCAACCACCAAGTCACCCTGCAGGATGGGAACAGGGAGCTGCTGGGCCTGCCCCGGATGTGCCTCCTGTGACTGTGAGATGAGGAGGCGAAGCGTCACAAGCAGTCAGTGACCTGGGCATGGGGAAAGGCCCCAGGGAGGTGCTGCAGACAGGGCCAGGGGGCCAAGCGGAGTAGGTGCGCCCATCCAGGTCCCACGCCACAGGTCTGGCCGTGTGCCCGCCCAGTGCACAGGAGGCCTGCCAGCCTGGGCCGGTCCCCATTTGCTATCCTGCCAGCTCAGCACTTCCCCGCCCCTGCTGTCTCCACCCTCCCACCCACCCCTCCCCTCCACTGTGTTCTGCTGGCTGAGGGCATTTCTTCAGACCTCCTGACCTCCTTCTGCCCAGGAGGATGGAGGCATAATGAGCGGCTCCTAGGGAGGTGGGGGAGAGGGCAGCAGAACTCCCGGGGTCCCTGCTGCCTCTGCGGTCTCCTCCTGTCCCTTTGCCCCATCTCACCTTATTCCCCGTTTGCTCTTCTGGCTCCGGGCCACGCCTCCCTCCTCATCATGCCATAGTCCAGTCCCTGCCCTTCCCTTCCTTGCCCGCACCCCCAAGATCAGCTTCCTTTTTTTTTAAGATTTTATTTATTTATTTGACAGACAGATCACAAGTAGGCAGAGAGGCAGGCAGAGAGAGAGGGGGAAGCAGGCTCCCCGCTGAGCAGAGAGCCCGATGCGGGGCTCGGTCCCAGGACCCTGGGATCATGACCCGAGCCGAAGGCAGAGGCTTTAACCCACGGAGCCACCCACAGCTTCCTGAGGTCTCCCCATGCCTCTCCTTGTTTCCTGACCTCCTTCTTTGGGCCCCCTGTCCCCCTTGCTCCTCCCAGCGGCTGTCCCGAGCCCCAGAGCGCTCACCCCTCGTCTTACCTGCTCTGTGTTCTTCCTTCTGCTCTACCTATCCTCCAGCTCCCCGATCTTGGCCGAGCCCCAAATTTCTCTCTCCCCTTCTCCTACCTGTTCCTTTCCCTGGTCCTCCTCCTCCTCCTTCCCCTCCCAACTGGTGCCTCCGCCCAGGAGAAGACCTGTGTGCTCTGAGGGACTTGTGTGCGGTCAGTCCCTTCTGGCTGGGAAGAGAGAACGGGGGAGCTGGGGGCGGCGGGGAGTCTTCCTCTCCTCGCGCCACATGCAGCTCACGACCACAGTGAGTCTCTGCTAGGAAACCCGGGGCCAGGAAGAGCCTGCGGGGTCAAGGCCAGGGACAAGGATGCCTTCCCCACACAGCAGGGGTGGGACCTCGGGGGCAGGCCCTCCGCCAGCCACACCTGGGCTGCCCACCGTGGAGGAAATCCAAGGCAGGGCCTTTGTAAGGTCTGGCTTCCTTAACTTCAGGCAAGCAGCTCCAACCTTTGAGGAATTCTGCCATGCCACCCTCCCCTTCTAAAATGCAGCTGGCGGCCAGCGGCCTTCAGCTCTGAGGTCAGGGTGGATCACCTGCCTGACAGAAAACCCCTGATTCCCTCCGCCAGGTCGGTTTCCAGATCCACGCTACAAATCATGATGCCTTTTGGTGCTGTCTTCTACCACTGGGTCCAGAGGCCTCCCAGACTCATCCTCCAGCTCTACGAGTCCCTACCCTGTGGGCTCATGGCGATCCGTTCAAAACCCTTTGTCTCCGTTTACTCACCCCTGCCCCTATTTCTCCCAGATGATGCTACGCACCGCAGGGATGCCTTTCCCAGCACCAGAACTTCAGGTCTCCCAACACTGACATTGCACTTCCTCCAGGATACCTTCCTGGATTGATTCTATCTTAAAGATGAAGAGAAACTGTTTACGGTTAGTGTGAGGGCACTGAGAGCTAGAGCAGTCCAGGGCAGGGTCCGGTGCGAACGGAGTATGCAGGGCGGCACTGGGAGAAGCTGCTCTCCCCGAACTCCTCCCCCTACACTCTTTCCCTCAAGGCAGAAGGGAAAACTGAAGGTCCAATCTGATGGTGGGGGATTTCCAGAACTATGTCGCTCAGTCTGGATCCTCAAATACCTTTCCCTGTAGTCACCCTCTTCCTATGTCTGACACGGGTGCCGTTCTCCAGTAAAAATTTACTTAACTGTGCACTCCTAGAAGTAGGTACCCCTCCCGCGTCCCCTGCCTCAGCACCAGCAGCGGCTGGCAGCCCATAAAAGGTTACTGAACCAGACCCATGCACCTAACGGCAATGAGACCACTCTGTCGCCTGCCTAAAGCCGCAGGGCCCTTACTTTGGTTAGAAGGCCACGGGGTCTTCGGTAGCGGAGGGCTTCACAGCAGAACTGCCCCCCTCCCCGCTTCAGCACTCCCACCATGCCCCACCACGCACCGCCCCCCTCCCCAGGGCACGACTTGAACTTCTCGCCCTTTCCACTGTGGAGAGGGCAAGGCACAGGCTCCCAGGCTGGGGACTGCCAGCCTCAGTCCGCTGTGTGGCTTTGGGCCAAGCCCGTGGAGAGGACTGAGCAGGAGCCCCACGGGCTCCACGGAGAACTGTGGAAGGCAGCTGAGGACCCCAGGCCCTCCTGGACCAAATCCTCACTCGCACCTGCACAGGGTTCACGCAGGTGAGAGTCCACAGAGGAGAAAGCGAGCTGGACACGTCCGAGGACTTCTGCGAGGCACTGCTGCTGCCCGCACACAGGAGTCCAGATGTGGACAGGCGAGGGACGAGCCCGCTGAGCGGCGCTTGCGTGAACACTGGAGCCTGCTCCCTTCCTCCTGCTGCAGCTGTTGTGAAATTGGCGCCCACGTGGGGGTTAAGTCCCCGGGGCCAGGATTCGGGAGGCTGGCGGAGGATCTGGGGCAAGTCCTGACTTCTGACCGTGGCAGGGGTGGGGCGGGTGGCGGGCTGGGCAGCACCTCTGGAGTAGAGCTCCTAGGGTGCATGAAAAAAATCCCTCGATCCCCAGGGGAGCCCCTCAGGCACCAGGTGCAAATTTAACAGAGAAACTGAGGTCCAGCAATGTGGGTGGTCCTTGGCGGGTCTGGGAGTCAGGAATCAGCCATGTGGCACAGGGCAGGACCCGTGGGACAGACCCTTCCTGCCCCAGAACATGGGGAGTGTTTAGCACAAGTTAGATGAGCGAGAGAAGGCATTGCCGAGACCCCCTTCCCTCTAGATATTGCCATGTCCACGCGCTACGGTCTCATCTGGCTGATGAGGAACCCCCCCCCCAGCCTCCTGCCTGCTCCGTGCCTGTGTCACCTGCAGATGCCCAGAAGTCCGCACGCAGCCCCCAGACTGCATCCTGGGGCCGCTCCTCGTCAAGAACCCACAGCCGCTGCCCGCCGGGAGCCCAGTGCACAGAGCCCCCCGCGGCGCCCTCCCCTCTGCCGCACCCACCCGCACGCCAGGGGAGCTCTCTTTCTCCCCCTCACCACCCACCCACCTTGTCCCCTCCTTCCGAGCCCTGCTGCAGACCCGCACCTCCGGAAGCCGGGCCAAACCGGAGTCATCGGTAACCACACCCCGCTTCATTTCCCGTCCGGCTTCGGGCCTCGGCTGTGCTGCCTTTACCCGCGGCGGCTTAGAGCCATACCCTAGTCAGTACAGGCGTAATTTACCCCTGAAACCCTGCAAGGGAACAGAAGGGACCAGGGACAACCCCTTTCCTAAAGCCCACCACAGCCGCCAGGCCCATAGCCTCAGAGGCCTCCCTCTCCACCCCGCAGGTAAGAGAAGAAAACAGGGTAATCCTACATAGAAACACAAAAAGCCACAGCGAAAACGAGCCTCTACTTTGACCCACCCCTTCCTCGTGCTAGGGGAGACCGAGGCCAGAGAGGCTAAGCGACCTGTTCCAAGCCGCAAGCTCACTGAGCAGTCAGGAAGGACACCCAGGGGAGGGCAGCGCCTTGCGCACCCCGATGCTTCTCCCAGCTGACGGAACGAGCCAAACCCAGGAGGCGCCGGGCCCTCGTGGGGCCGGCCAAATTCTGTCACTGGGGCAGCACCTGCCCAGACGTTCAGGAAGAGACCGGCCCTGGTCTCCCCAAAGAGACCTGTGGCCACAGGAGGGGACACCCAGGTCTGAGGAAGAAGTGAAGAGATTCTGAAATGCGATCCCAAGAAAGTTTAACAGCCCCAGAACGAAACCCAGACGCAGCATTTTGGGGTTTTGGTGGCGACGTTTCCTGGAGGCCAGCCCATCTGGGCCATTTTTAGGGATCTGCAGAGGGCGGACCCCCCGCCCCCGCCGGTGCTCGGTGCACGGCCCGGGCACGCAGTGTCTGAGCAGAAAGAATGCCACGGGCTTCCTCCTCCAGCCCAGGACACCCAACTGCCCTTTAGGGAGGCCCCATCCTCAGTTATGGGGAAAACACGCCGGCCTCGGCCCCCTCTGTCCCTCTGAGGAAAAGCAGTGGTGTAGATAAAGCAGAAGTCATTTCTTCAGGCTTTAGGAAGCATGAAAATGAATTTTTAGCAGCACCTAATTATGTCCTACTGAAGATAATATTAAAACGCTGTCTGCATCCTCTGAGCAGATACTAAGTGATGGTGTGAGAAGTGGCGAGCTCGGAGAGGATCCCGCCTCGGAGCTAAACCTCCTCACCAGGGCGGGCCGAGGGCAGGAACCGCCCTGAGCTCGCTGGGACGGCGGGTTGTACAAGCACTGCGTGTGCGTGTGCGTGTGCGTGTGCGTGTGGTGTATACGTGTGTGCAGGTGAGGACGGGCGTGAGTATGTGACCTGTGCGGGTGAGGACGTGTGAGTATGTGACCTGTGCGGGTGAGGACGGGCGTGAGTATGTGACCTGTGCGGGTGAGGACGTGTGAGTGTGCACACATGCGTGAGTGTGTGTGGTCTGCGCATGTACGTGCGTGTGCAAGTGTGCACACGTGTGTGAGCACTGTGTGTGTGGTGTGTGCACTCTGGTGTGGACTCACTGTGTGGCAGGCCTTGGGCCACGTGCGGTGCCGGGAGCAGAGGGAAGAGAGACCCGGTCCCCCCCCACAGGGATGTCCAGTCCCGCCCGAGAGGTCGCGGTAAACAAGCCACTGTGATCAGGACAGAACGCAGGGGCCCCGTTGAGTTTTAGGCTGTTTCCTTGGGAAGCCGGAAGGAAAGAATCATTTTTGTGGGGGCCGAGAGGGCACAACTGTAAGAGAGACGCGCTGAAATATACTCAAGGCAAATGCAGGTTTCCGAGGAGGAAGGATGGGAAAAGGGGTCACTGGGGACCCCGTATGCTCTGACCTAAGGGAGCATGGAGGTAAGAAAAGGCAGGCTGGTGCAGGGGACAGTGAGGGGACACTGCACCCCCACTGGGTGGGGCCAGGATCTCTGGGGGGAGGTCTGCCCCATGTCCCCCTTAGAACAAAAGGAAACACATGGCAAACCCCAGGACCCCTTCCCACGCACCCTGCGCTCAGCCACGGTTCAGGCTCTTGCTCAGGTCCTTCCACGGGTCATTCCTGGGAGCCTCACACAGCTCCGGGGAAATCTCTGCCCCGGCCCAGGCTGCCCATCTCCGAGCCCAGACTCAGCCCACCGAGGGCCACCTTCTCCAGGACACCCAGACAGGGCCTTTCTTCACAGGGACCGAGAGCCTTGCGGGCTCCCTTTCGGCCTTTCTCCCGTGCTCCTGCTTTCCAGCTGCAGGGAAGGAAGACGGAGAGGAGGCAGCACTCTCTGCCTCTTTCCCTCACTCTGCTCTGCTCTGCGGTTACACTGGGCAATGATCCTACAGGCCTGGAATCCGAGGAATTTCCTGCCCCCTGCTCCCTGGAAGAGCTGAGAGAGACCCAGCAATTAGGCCTGGAGTTTCCACTCCTGCCTCCCTCCACCCGGGGCCTGGGGCGTGTCTGGGGCCCCAGCAGTCCACACTGAAGGCTGCCCCTCAGCCACCCTGCCCTCACCCCCTGGTCGGCCACCCGGAGTCTCTGCCAAAATGCGCCACACCCTTTCCTCTGCCTTCTGGGATCCAGTAATAGTGCTGCACACACAGCAGGTGGCCCCTTCCTCACCAGCATCCGTCTCGGGATAATTCCATCCTTTCTCTCTTTTTTCCTTTTTTTGCTTTCTTTTCCTTTCTTCCAACCCAGGAGCCACTACCACAGGGCACCTCAGCTCTTTCTTCCTCTCTACTCCAGCCTGTTTCCCCCCGCTACCCCCACCCCTGCCCAGTCTTTCTCTCCCTCCCTCTCTTTCTCTTTTCTCCTATGCTTACATGTTCTTCATTATGCACTGACTTGATCTGTGCCCTTGTCCCAGGCCCCGCTCTCTGCAGGCTGAGAGTCTGACCTGCCCCCAGCAGCATGTCTGTTGCTGGGACTTCCAGATCACAGGAAGGGAAGATCTGGGCTCCTATTTTTTGGTGCAAGCCAGAGACACAGGGACCAGAATGGGAAAAGATGCTCCCAAGTCCTTTGAATGAACCCTTATGTAACTTCTTTCTGCAACAGCCAAAACAGCAGAAGCAGATTTCTCTTCCTAATTACATTTTGTTCAGGCGAATATTAAAATCCACTCCTAGTCCCCCATTGCACATGGGTCGAAGGCTGGACACCAGGTGCCAGGACACAGGCAGCCTGGGATTGAAGCACTTGCCACAGATAGTTCTGGCGCTGGCCGGCCTCGTGGGACTCCCGCGCCGGTGAGCGGTGGACTCCCATCCCCTCTTCACTTCCTTCTCAATTCCAGTACTCCTTCTGGTCCAGGCCTCTCGCTCTCCGTTTTCTTCCCCATTCTAGACTCCCCTTCATGAACGCCCATGCCCCCCCTGGGTTTTCATGCTTCCTCAGATCAGTGGATGTTTCTGGATCTTTTCTGCTCAAAGTCACAGGGAAGTTATGACCCAGTTGTTACCTGGTTTCCACACTTCCCATCTCAGTGCACGTAACACACTCCGTTCCCAGGAGGGCACCCCTCCCTCCCCCCATCCCGGCTCTGCAGCAGCAGTGCCTCCACTGCCCACAGGCCTGGCCTAGGCTTCCAGCAGCCACGCTAGATCCTTGGCCTGCCACGGCCCACCCACCGCGCCTCTTGCTCCCACTCTCGGAAAGCAGGGAGGCCTGGCCCGAGGGCGCATCTCTCCCTGGCTCAAGGTGTTGAGGCCTGGCCCTCCTTTGCAATCTTCCTTACTCTGACTCTTGGTAATGCTGACCCAGGACGAAATTAATATTAATACAGGACCTGCTGCACCGCCCCGATCTCAGCGTCCTCCACAAGCCTCAGAAGGAGCGGACTGTGGTGGGAAAGGCCATCAAAGCCATCTCAGCACTTCCAGGGGAATGTGCGCTATCCCTGCTCTCCTCCAACTGTCAAGATATTTGCCTTTTGAGGTTGAGAGTTGCTACTTGCCAGTCCCCTCCCCCCCCACCACATTCCCTTCAAACAAAGCTTTTCTGTCAGGTTTCTGACCCTGATGAAGATTTTTAACTGGAATCCTCCCCCCACCCCAATTCTGAAGGATCCTTTGTCTTTGAGTAAAAGAACTGAGGGATTGGAAAGGCTGCTTTCTCTCTCTTTTTTTTTCCCCTTCTAAGTAATTGGGGAAGAATTTTAAAAAGAAAAAAAAAACCTGAAGGATAAAAGACAGAAAAAAACAATATGGAGCTATTTTCTTTCTCAAAAATTTACTTTAATGGAAAACAAGAGAAAGACCTTGAGGAAAAGAGAGGAGAGGGGCTGGGAGAAAGGCAGAAGCAGGGAGGGGGAAGGGGACATGTGACAGGGCACTCAGGACGACCATCGACCATCGGGGGAGCACCGGGAAACCCATCACTGGGAGCACTCGGCACCCATCACCAGGAGGACGAGGGACACCCGTCATCAGGGGCACTCGGGCGCCCACCGGAGGGGCTGCATATCTACTGAACAGTTTCTCCCACTTAAAGAGAAGAGAAAGAAATGGAAACCCATGCTGAGGCAGCAAAAAGAGCCCTCCTGTCCACACAGGCACAGCACCTAACAGTGCCTCACATTCAGTAAGTGCTCAATAAATGCAGGGTTGAACAAAACAGGCCGCCATGGGTTCCTGGTGCTGATTTTACTCTCCTCCAGGACCCAATGAAAGGCTGGCTGGGACCGAACAGACAAGGGACACGGAGCTCAGGCCTGTCTCACCCGACGCGCTTGCACAGGGCTCACAAACAGAGCTCACATCCTGCGAACCACTTCTCATCCTCCTCTGTGGCCTTCCCTGGGCCCGGTCCCTGCCCTGTCTGGCTAGACACAGCCGATCCCAAGAAAGGCGATCAGCTCTCAATTACCAGCCCATCGGTTTCTCACTTTGGAGATTATCCATGGAAAAATCTTAATCCCAGGCAGGCTGCTCCCCTCTGCCGCCCAGAACGTTTCGGTTGTCAGTCTTGGTGCGAGCCGGGAATTAGACCTCACGTACGCAGCAGTCCGAGTCAGCACTCATGAGCGAGGCAAATCTGATTATTGCCATCATGACCATCACCATCAAGCATTCCGATGTTAAAATAAAATTTTCAAGCGGTGGCTGTGTAGGATCCACGGTAAGCCTTCCCCTCCCTGCATCCGCTAGGAGCGAACGACACCCACAGCTTTAACCCGGGGACTCCAACGGCTCCCCACAGTCCTGGGTCATCTCGACAGCACCTCGAAAGGAAGATCACCAACAGTTTATGTATTTGGCTCACATTATAGAGCTGCTCCCCTACTACTCGCCGGGCACTGTGCGGTGGGTTTTATTTGTCTTAACTCAATTGACTCATTTGTTCCATAAAACATTTGGGGCAACATACATCGCCACTCAGTCAACGATATAAACCATAAATTTTGAGAAGAAAGTCGGCATTGGGTGAGTGGGGGTGAGTGGGCAAGGAGGGAAAGAGAGATCGAGGTCAAGTTCGCATACGGGATGCTCCCCAGGAGCTCCGGAACGCCCACCAGAGACAAACCGGAAGGCTAGCCCTGAGCTTCCGAGCAGCCAGTGCAAAGGGGACACGTTCAAAAACAGTGACGCCAGGGACAGCGGCAGTAAAATGAAAACCAACTGACGGCTTAGGGTAAGTAGCGCCATAGAACTTTCTCCACTGATTCTGAGGAGAGGACACGGGGAGGTGCCGAGCCACATCCCGGGCAACGTCCCCACCACAAAAACACAGGCTTCGAGGGCTGCTTAGCACATGCTAGGTGGGCTGGTGGCTCAGCTCAGTGAAAGTCTTGGAGGGGCCAGGTCTGGTCAGTCTCGGCTGGCTACTCTCGCAGGGCCTGGCTCCGTGTGAGGATAAAATTGACAGTGTCCGGAGGTGTGGACTGCATGTGGGCCGTGACAGCGGCGGGGGGGGGGGAGGTGGTGTCGCGGCACAGAGGAGAAAGGGCTCTTCGGGTTCTCAGTTCAGAGCTGCTTCTCGAGGCGAGGAAGAAAAGAAGGCCACCTCCTCGGAGAGTCACCGTTTCTTGGGAAGCATCAGAACGGAGGGAAGGTGGAACTCGAGCCTTGCCCAGTGGGAGGGGCGCAGGGGGCAAGGCCCAGCCCGTTATTGTGATATCTGGGGCCAGAGTGAGGTAACAGAGCAAAGCTCCCTTAAAAAATACAAAAGTACTTTGGCATTTAAAAGAAATTTCAACAGAGTTCACAGAACCCCCAAATATCAGCTTAGCTCTGGGACGCCCGAAGGCTCAGGAAGATGGCGTCCTGAATGAGGGCCCCTGCGGGCAGCCAGGTAAGGGGCCCCAGCAAAGTCCCCAGCGAGACAGTACCCAGACCCTGGAGGCAGAACCCGGGGACCCGAGCATCTCAGACCTGGAGGGCGGCAGTCAGCTCAGAGGTTAGCCTGCCGATGACCTCTGCACCCTTCACGCTGGAGATCGCCCCAGGGAAGAACGTCCACACCTCAGGTACCCATCGAGGCATTCGGGGTCCAGGAGTCCTTCCACGGATCTGACCAGTCCTTCTTGCTGAGTGCCCTTTCCTCACAGTGCAGGGGACAAAGCCTGCCCAGCCACTGTCCTGGGGCTGCCCTGGTGCGCAGGGCGGTCCCCCAGCAGAGAGAGGGAGGCCGGCGGGAGGGCTGGCGCTCCGGCTGATGCTCCGAGGCCGAGCCCCTGGGCGAGTGAGGAGAACCCGGCTGGGGCTGGAGTCTCGGCCATCCCCTGACAATGGGCAGGAGTCTGGAACCTGCAGCCTGTTACTTAATTATCTCTGAATGGTTTTTGTTCCTGGCTTTAAACATTTACCCCTGTTGGGTTTTCACGGCTTCGCCAGGGCCTCTGTCTCCTTTTCTTTGCGGTTGCCATGGCAACGACTCCAGGCGTACAACTGCTCTCTGATTTTAAATAAAAGTTGAGGTTTCTCTCTCTCTTCCTCCCCCTCCTCCCTCCCCTTTCTCTCTGGGATGGATGAGGTTTCGCTCGCCCCGCCCGCCCCTTCACCTTCCCCTCCGCCTGCGCCCTCCACCCAGCTGCTTCCTTATCGTCCAGTCTTCTCCCATTTCCTCCTTCCACCTGCCTCCTCTCTTAGCTCTCCCCAGACCTTGGGGCTCCAGGCTGCCCCTCATACCAGGCTGTCAGGATGGAAGGGGCAGGCCCCCGAGGGGGCATTGGCAGGCCAAGGCTGGGGGACACGGGCCCATCTGGGGAGTCTCTGTGAGCAGTGGGCTCCTGCTCTCATCACCCCAGTGAGGACCTCCTGGTCTGTGCAGTGGGGGCAAGTGGAGAGAGAGGTGTGTGCTGGGGGCCGGGTGTGGGGCAGTGGGGGCAGGAATCGGGCTGCCGAGTCTGCTCAGGGCAGGGGTCGCCTTCCCTCCGGAGCCCTGGGTCTCACCGCGAACTTGCAGAGTGGGATTAAATCAGCCGTTTCAAACCCGAGAAGTCTCCAAGTTATGGGGCAAGGGGCCGTGGGACGCAAGGGACAGAGACCCTGCCCCAGGCCCTCTGGTACCCACCTAAGCCGCCGAGGCGGAGCCGTGACAGGTCTTGCAGCCATCCTACAGCAGCAGACTCGGTGTTTCCAAGCCAGGAGCTCCCTCCGCTCCCTGCTAGTCGGCTGTTGGGGTGACTCTCCCATCCCCTGCTGCCCCTTCCCCAGCCCCAGTCCTGGAGAGGCAGGATGCCCATGGCTCAGGGGGACACCTAATCGTCTCTCCAAGACAGCGGAGGTCCTGGTCCCCAAGGACTTTGCATTAACTTAAACTCACAACTCCAAGCAAGAGGGGCCGACAGGCTTTATGAGCTCAGGGCTACCATAAGGGAAATGGACTTGTGCGAGGTCACACGGAAAGTCAGGAAGGACAGGACGCTGGAATCTGAATCCTGACTACAGATCCAGAATGTCAGGATTCGATTTAACAATAAGAGCTCACAAACACCGCGGGCTGAACGCGTCCCAGATACCTTGCCAAGCGTCCACACGGGCCAGGAGGCGGTCGGTCCCACCCCCCTCCCCACAAGGCAGATGCACACGTCTAGAGATGCAGTGACCCGACAGGGTTGAGCTGCTGGGAGGCAGCAGGTCCTGGGCTCGGACAGAGCTGTCTGAACCCCAGATGCTGAGGAGCCCGCGGGGGGTCTCGGACATCATCACACCCGCTCCCTGTCTTACAGCCAAATAAACCCCGAACAGCCACAGGACAGGCCCATGGAGAGTGACGCTAGAAACCCAGGACACCCAGCCCCCGGCTGAGATCAGCTCCAACGTCCCCTCGAGCTCTCACTGTTTGCCTTCTCACCGGGGACAGGGGTGGGGACCCATATGGGAAAAATGTCCCAACACTCAAGGGTCAAAATTGGAGGGACAGACGGAGAAACAGCTAGTGGTCAGGAGCCTGGCAAGAGCTGCGTCCCCATGCATGAAGAACTAGAGAACTCGGGCACCTGGCTGGCCAGCCGGTCTGGGGAGTGAGCAACGCTTGACCTCCGGGGTCACGAGTTCAAGCCCTACAATGGGCGTGGAGCTTGCTTAAAATAAAAAGAAAAAATAGAGAAGTCAGAATTGGAGGCCTGGGCTGGGGGTGCTCAGAAAGAAGAAAGTGGCTGAGCACCGGAGAGACCCAGACTAGGAGGAGGGGGCTCAGGGCAAGGCTCAGAGAACGTCCTTCGCCGCCACCTCCTCCTCCTCCCAGGTTCACTTGGGCCCCACATCTCCCGGCCCTTAGGACCCACCCGGTCTCCCGGCCAGGGAAAGGGAAGAACTTGGCACCCTTCCAACACCCCAGGGTCCAGGGGCTTCCCCTGCTGCTGTTCCTGCCGAGCAGCCCCCGTGGAGGAGGGGGCAAGCCAGACCCACGACCCAGGCCTCTCACGGGCAGACCCTGACTCGGCCCAGGCCTCCTGCAGCCAGCACGGAGGGGAGCACGGGGCCGGCACGCGGCGGCGCTCTAGGCCTCCCCAGGCTCTGGAGCCTCTCTCGGGCTCAGCCCGTCTCCTCGAATCAGTTCCCAGAGGAGGAAAACAGGCCCAGAAGCTTCTCCGGGGGCCCTGACCCTCACCACAGAGGAGGCCCAGGCACGACTTATGAAAGAGGTTGGGGTTTGTTATTTGTTATTTTTGTTTTGTTTTTAACAAAACATAATCCAGGGCCTTGGGGAACTTGCAATCCAGTGGAAAACTGAAAGGTCAGTGCTTTAAGTGGAGTCTGTGAAATGAGATAAAGGGGAGGTAAGTCAGGAAGGCCCCGGAGGAGTCGGTGCAGCGAAGCCTGGAATGTGGGGGCGTCAGGTGCGGGCCGGGGGCCGGGACATGGGGAAGGGAGAAGCCCAGGCCGGGGCGGGGGGGGGCTGCAGGCCCTGTGCTCTGGCTCCCAGTCCGGGTCCTGGTTTTCATTTCTCCCTTCCCCCACAGCCCGGCTCTGGTAGGGCTTTGAGATGATTAAAACCAAAAGAATTTTAAATGTCTGGAATTCACTTTTCACCGCTGATGCTATTTGCTTATTTTCCCTCTCTCTCCCTCCCTCCTTATAATTTCTCCTCCTGGGAGAGCTGTTTGCTTCACTCCTTTCCTCTGGCTCGGTTTGCAGGGAGGGTTCCCAGTGCCCACCAAACCAGTCTGTTTTCACTGGGGGGGTGAGGAGGGTTGAGTCGGGCAGAAGGGAGGGAGGAGGGAAGGGCGGAGAGGCCTTGATCTCGCTGGCGAAAGTTCCCAGAAAAAGAAAAGAGAAGAAATAGCTTTCAGGGAAAGAAATCTGTCAAATGTTTATGTTCCCACAAGACTCTGCAAAATCTTTTCATAGACCCAAGCCGAAGTTGAGGGCGAAGCCCGAGCATGTTTCTTCAGGGAGAAACTAACTCTTCCGTGGGCCCAGGAGCCCAGGAGAACCCCAGCCCCGGTCCAGGGGCCCCTCACCCTCCCAGAGCAGCTGGACCATCCCCAGGACAGTGGACACTGTGCATGGGCGTGGGGGGGTCACACCCATTTTCTTGCCCCAAGTCCAAACCGCATCCCACAATGTGGGAAATACGTGCTTCCTGCCCCTCTGCCCAGCTCCACCCTGCCATCCCGGGGTACCCCAGCTCTGCCCCTCTGAACCCAGCACCTCTGCCAACCAGATCGGAGACCCTGGGCCCGCCTCCCTCAAGAAGAAACAGCTCTGACCGTCAACTCCCACAGGTCAGCCAGGACTTGGAAAACCATGAAGCCAGAAAGAATCCTGGAGATCAACTTTCTCATTTTACGATAAGAAAACGGGCCCCGGTCACTAGGTCACAAACAGGGCAAACATCCACAGCTGGACTCGGAAGCCAGTGCTCGTTCCTCTTTGATACAGATGTTCCCATTGTGGTGCCCCGGAAGCCCAAGGCCGGGTCAGAAGTTGGAGCCGCGGGAGACACGCCACGCGTAACCCTGGAGCCCACGGGCTCTGCTGCGGGCCGCGGACTGCCTGAGGCCCGGAGGTCCCCAAGGAGGGGGACACGGTTGATACGTAGACAGAAAACCCGTCCGGGGCCAGAGTGGCCTGGGCTGTCAGGCTTCGCGCACACCCCAGAAGGAGCTGAGGGCAGCTGGTGAAGGCAAGGACCCTCCCCTCTCACCAGCTTCCTAAACGTGGCACGGTGTCTCCTGCAGCTTCCCTGGGCACAGGCTAAGTGCTCTCTGCTGTGGTGATGGCATTCCTAGCCACGGTGACAGAAAGGCCGGCGCTTCCGAGCTCCTGTCCCAGGCCAGCGACGCCATCTCGCTTAGACAGCCTGCGAGTTCTTTAAGGTTGCCACTCCCCAGAGAAGCAGCGGCTCAGACAGTTTACAGACAACCCCAAGGTCTCACACCTAGTTAATCACACACACACACACACACACACACACACAAGGGAGAAGAATCCAATTGATTTCATCCTGAAGACCGAGCACATTGTGCCCAGGTCAGGAACATGGAGAGGGCAAGAGGGATGCCCCCTGCTCCAGCACTGCCCGCGGGACAGCAGGAGGCCCAGCCGGACGCCCTATGTGCTGCAGCCCAGCCCAGCCCCGTGTGCCGCCCTCGCCATCTCCTCGGTGTCTGAGCCCCACGATCCCACCCTCTGGACACGGCTCCCCTCTGCCTCTCGCTGGGGCGGAGCCCAGGGAAAGGCTGAGGCCTGCGGTGATGCCAGGACTGAGGCCGGGCGGCCTCCCTCAGCCCCCACCGTCCCCCTGCAGAGGAAGGGCACCTGGCAGGTGTGAACAGTTTGGGCCTTATGCTCATCCTTGTCTGGTCATTCCCATGGGACGGAGCTAAGACCCCGGTGCCCATCCTATGCTCCCTGAAACATAAACGTGTGGGCCCAGCCCCGGGTCCCGCCTGGCTGGTGGCCCTGGCCTGCTCTTGCCTATCACAGTGACAGGTTCCCAGCCCGCCGGCCCCTCGTCCCAGCACAGGCAGGAGGGACTGCACTTGTGACCACATCCCGCTCCTCACCTCGCTTTCTGCCCAGCAACCTGTCTGTCTGTCTGCTCCCGGGCGGGCCGATGGCCCCAGCCACGCACAGCTCGGGAAGGCAGGCGGCGGGGAGCAGGCAGGCCTTCCCCAGGGAGCACCGCGGCCTCCCCACCCGGCCAGCGCCTCCTCAGGGCCCAGAGCCCGGCTCCCACGGCTCCAGGTGGTGCCCGCGGCTGCCCCAGATCCCATCCCCCCCCCACCGCTGCCCCCCTTCCTCAGCATCTCTCTCCCCTTCCCCCCACCCCTGTGCTGCCGGCTTGGAGCAGGAGGTTATGAAAATGAGCTGCGTGCCCAGGAGACTGTAATTATCTGCTAAGTGTGAAAGCCAGAGTGATTAATTAAGAGATAATAAAAAGGAAAGGAGGGCGAGAGGGGGCCTCGCGGCTTCGCTTTGATGATAGAACCTGAGGTGAGCCCAGCAATTAGGGAATCTTTATCGAGAGTTAGCTATAATCCACAAATTATCAAGCACCAAATGCTTCAGGAGCAGGGCACACGTCACTCCCGCCGAGGGACAGACGTGCAGACAGGGAAGGACCGCGGGAGGAAGGGGCCCGGAGCACGGGCTGGGGGCCGGGAGGAGGCAGGGCCGGCTGCCCCAGGTCGGCCGCGCACAGCGCCCCGTGCCAGGCCGCGGGCAGACCTTCCGGGAGGGCTGGCTTGGAAGAGGGCGGCTACCCCCAGCACCACGTCCTGAGAGCCCGGCTCCTGGCCCCAGGTGGCTCCTCCCAGCGGGAGCACAGGCGCGCCGTCCGTCGTGCAGGGCATGGACCCGCCGTGCCCCCCACCCCTCCCGAGGCGCCGGTGCCTGTGCCGCGGGAGCCCGTCAGCCGCTGGTGCGAGCGCCTCAGCGTTCACAACTGACGAGGCGACTCCGCAGCTCCGAGCCCCGCCAGCCCCGCTGCCACCCAGGGGCCCATCTCCCTGGCTTCCTTCTCACACGGTCCTGTCTCCCTGTCCCTCCCTGCTGCCCTTCCAGGGAGCCTCCCTCACGGTCCCTCCAGCACCCCATCTCTTTCTGTCTCCTCCCGTGCACCTGCACGATGGGGTTCAAACCCCTGCTGATCCGAGATCCGTCCTTCTCTGCCCGCGCGGAGGTCCCTCAGGATCCACACAGGCAAGGCCGGACTGGGGACACCCCGTGTGATGCCGAGAGGAAAGTATTCATGCTCTGAAGCTGGAACGGGTCCTGCCTGGGGGGCCGGCCTCCCTTGGCCATCTCCTCCACCCCTCCCTCCACACCCATGCCCAGCCACCGTTCGGGCCATCCTCAGCCTGGCCCCCGGGGAGGGGGAGGGAGGGGCCCCCAGGCCGCAGGCAGAGCCAGTGGGAAGGACACCAGGGCCCTCCAGCCCCCTGCTGCTCTGAGCTTCTGGGAGGGGCACCCCGGACAGGTCAGGGCACGGGGGCTCTGGCCCTGAATGGGGTCACTGGGAGACCAGGCTTGGTGCTTTGCTGGAAAGCCAATCTGAGCCCTTAAGAGACAACCTGCTCGACTCACGTGGGGCCTTAGAGGCGGTCTCGCCGATGGCCTCCCTGGGCTGGCTTCTCTCTCCCCCAGGAGCTCTGACTCCGAGCGAGAAGATGAACGTCCTGGGGAAGACGTAACTGACCCCCACATGGACAGCCCTGGACGTTGACTCGGCTGCAGCCCCTAATGAGACACCGTCCGCGTGGGAGCAGGAAGGTTCAGGTCAGACACGAAGAGGGACTTCCCACTTGTGGGGCTTCCTTGCCATGAGATAGTGAGCGGAGTGGGTGTCCCTTCTCCTCCCGAAAGGACACTGAGGTCCTGGTGAAGTCAAGTTAGCCCGGCCTGAAGAGCGGCATCTCGAGAGTCCCAAGATGTGCGGGCTCTTTACCCCCTACCCACCCCCCATCTTCATTCCCGGTCCTCACTCCACAAGGGTAGCCCCACCTCCTTCTCCATTTACCCCGAAACCCCCAGATTCACGTGGGTGGTTTGCGGTGTCCCCGTGCCCTCAGTGTGCGGCATCCTCCGGGGGAGAGTGGAGGATGAATGAGAAACGGGGGGAACCCCTGCTCCCCTGCTGGCTGGGGTTCCCTAGAAAGAAGGCCTGAGCGTCACCCAAGGCCTCAATGGAACTGTGAGGGCAGACGTTCCCCCTTCTCCAGCCCGCAGACCCTTCTGCACACAGCCGGAGCCCTGCACACGCATCCTGACATGCGGCCGAGAGCGTGTCAGCTCGCCGTGTTGGCCCAACAACCACCAGGTCTCCTGAGAAACGGACCTGCCCAGAGACGTCCTCACTGCCCCCTAGACCATGCCTCACGGTAGCCCATGACCCATCTTGCTTCCCAAATCACACCATTTGCTCACAACCCAAAATTCAAGCCAAAGCCAACAGGGTCAAGGTCCCCGTTGATCTCTGTCAAACCATCTTCCCCAACCTAGAGCTGGATAACAGCTTTTTTCATAAACAAACAAACAAACAAACAAAACAGAGTGGGAATGACCCACCGGCTCAAGCAGGGACGGGTCCCCACCAATGCCCTGGCTGGTTGCTTTTCTTTTCTTTTCAAGATTTTATTTATTTATTTGACAGAGAGAGATCGCAAGCCGGCAGAGGGGCAGAGAGAGAGGAGGAAGCAGACTCTGTGCCGAGCAGAGAGCCCGAAGCGGGGCTCGATCCCAGGACCCTGAGACCGTGACCTGAGCCGAAGGCAGAGGCTTCACCCACTGAGCCCCCCAGGTGCCCCTGGCTGGTTGCTTTCCAATTCTGCACCTGGCAGCTGCCGTGCTGGTGAAGACCGGGCGGTGAGGCAGGAGGGCTGGGGCCTGGCGAAGCGCAGAACGGGGCCCAGGCGGGTCAGTCTCCACGACGCAGGGAGCATGGGCAGACACTGCCCCTCTCCTGCCCCACAACAAGTACATCGAGAAAGCTTTGGGATCAGGGACCCGCCCAGGCTCCGTTATACAACTGAGCAAGCTGACAAGTGACTTTGGTCACGTGGGTTCTATTCTCTGGGGCCTCTCGCTAGAACGTGGAAGGCCTGTCTCCCCAGGGGAAGGATGCTCTAACACGTGCAAGTGTGGTCCTGGACCCAGCGGCACCAGCGGCAGCCTGGAGTCCAGTGCCAAGGCGGCATCTCATCTGCCCCAGACCTTCTCACTCAGAATCCACACTTTCTCCAGACCCCGGGTGTCTCGGAAGCACGCGGGATCTGAGAAGTGTTGCCACAGCGCACGGAGGTGAAAGCGTCCAGAGAGACAGGGGTTAGGGCGGTCACACTTCCCGCACCCTGGGCTGAGGATGCTTTTCCAGGCCGACAAGAGGTCCGGCTCCACTCCGCAGATGCGGAAACGGAGGTCACGGACCCGAACCAGGGTGTTCTCCGCTAGGCTCCACAGCCGCCTCAGAGCTCCCTCCACACTGTGCCCTGAGACCACAGCCTCAGGAATTACCCGCAACACGGTTCACCTCCCTTGGCAGCGAACCCAGACTCTTGTCTGCATTCGGACGAGGACTTCTTTGCTCCCCCGCACATCCGCCAGACTGGGAACTGCGAGAAGCAGGCACTAGGCCATATTAATACTAACTATGACTTATTGACTATCTACTGTGTTCTGGATTCAGATCCTTGATACACATTCCCCCCCACTTAGGTAGCTACTACTGCCCCCATTTCACGGACCAGAAAACTGAGGCTCCCGCCAGGCGGTTTGGTCCCACAGACCTGCTGGTAAGGAAGCCCCAGGGCCCTCCAGGGGTCACCCAATTCCAGGGTTGTGTTGCAAGGGCCCAGTCTCCGTGACCTGGCCCTGGAGTAAGAGCAAGGCTCCATGCACACACTAAATCCCGTAGGTACAGGCGCTGCGGCCCCCGCGCTCCATTTTCTGCATAAATGGAGAGCGGCAGTGGTGCAGATAATCCTGAAGTCATTTCAACTTGGCTTTGCAATGCATTAGTTGTTTTTTTTTGCAAAGTCAGATTTTCCTTTCTAATTATATTTGGCTCAAACTGACATTAAAATGAGTTTGCATTCCCACTTCACCCACTGCCTGGCGAGAGGCGACCTCCCAGATGTGTGCGGGGTGATAGGCACAGGAGGGCAGGATCCGCGTCGCCCAGAGCAGCTGACAGCAGCAGGGGCAGCAGCCCAGGCCACATGCGTGTGCTGGGAGAGCGGGGGTGGGGGGCACCCCGTCCTAGTGTGGGCAGCTGGCAGATTCCTGGGAGGCTGGGTCGCAGGCACAGAGAGGCAGGCCAATGGCTTGGGGCTTGGGATTAAAACCCAGGAGTCCTGATGAAAGTCCTTCTGGAGAATGAGGGCACCGACGGGGCGAAACCTCAACTTCTCTCAGGGTCTCCACCCGCCAGCCTGTCCACCCCTGGGTTTCTGCTCCTCTGAAAATGCCTTCGTCCCCTCTGAGGTCCCCCTCTCCGCCCCCATCTGCCCATCTCAGCTCCTTTCCTCGTAATAACCTCCCGGTTAAGCGAATCGACTGGGAAGAAGCCGTTCAAAGCTCCTCCTGGCTTGACAATGCTGGGTAATGGAGCGAGCAGGGCCCCAGGCTGTTCCTCGGAGAACCGGGGAAGGAGGGAGGAAAACTCCGCTAAGCTGATTACAAGGACAAAGTTAATTTAGAGATGAGCTCCATTGGGTGGGGGTGGGGAGGAGGCTGCTGGACCAGGGGGTGAGGAGATTTGGGGCAAGTGGGCTTTAGAGAAACAGCCTTTGTTCCTGGAAATCATAATCCTTGGGAGGGACCTCGGCTCACTCCTTCGGATTCCTGGGCTCCTTCCGTCCGGAGCAGGGGGCACAATCGGGGATTGTCCAGAGCCGACCATCTTCACCAGCACAGCACTGCATTCCCAGGGCTCCGGCCGCAGCCCCTGAGCCGCACATCTGTGGACGTCCCCTCCCCCAGCCGGGCTCCCAGCCTCCCAGGCGGCCACTGTTAGACCTCAGCATTTTTCACATTCCTCCCTCACAACCTTGATCCTATAGGACTGTCCATGTTTGTCCAGGGACTGAGAGCGTGTGCCCCAGGGACCGCCACCACACTTCACTTCCCTTCCCATCCCCGGTGCCTAGAAGAGAGCCAGACCCAGCCCAGCCCTTCAAACAAGAACACCTGCTCAGGGGGACACAGGCTCCCACCCCACTGGCAGGAGCCTTCTTCAAAGGTTTCCACTGGAGAGAGGGAGCTTTCGAGCCACACACACACACACACACACACACACACACACGTATCGATGGCCAGCACAGCCCTGAAGTCACCCCACAGGGATTAAGTCCAGACTGGCCCTCAGATGCAATCAGAGGGTCTCCCTAGACTCTGGGAAGCCCCCACCAAGGCTCCCGGGGAACGGGCACAAGGCGCCTAGGATCAGGCCCTGACAGTGCTCGGCTCTGGGATCCCTCCACGGCGTTCGGCCCCCACACACCTTTGTGTTAAACCTGAGGACTCTGTTCATCATCTCAGGGGATCCCCAACCCAGCTCACAGGTCTGAGACTTCCCAGGGAGAACTGGTATCTCTCTTGGGTTTTTTGCTCCGTCAAACCTGACTATCTACTTCACCTTGTTGTTTAACTGAAGGGCTGCAAATCTCCGTGGCCGCCCCTGCCCACAACGAGGGTAAGAGAAGAGCACATTTCGGTGAGGAGTCAAGTAGGGATCAGACTCAAACAACAGGAGGCCCTGGGGCCACACTTCCGACAGGACAGTCGCTGGGCTGGCTTCTCAAGCCCTTCCAGGGCTGGTCCCGGTCTGCTCTGAGTCCCCTTGCCCGTTTCCCCCAACACAATCTCCCCCTGCAGCCAGGCTCTGTGGACCCCTGCGTTCGGCAGCCACACCTTGGCTCCGGAAGTCCCGCGGGTCGGGTAACGCTCTCCTCTTCCTGCCACACGCACGTCCTGTCCATCCTCAGACCCACTTCCTCCCCGAAGCCCTTCCTGGCCTCTTCGGCCCACGCCAAGTCCCCTGGCGGGTCACTCCAGCTCTGCGCTGAACGCCGCACTCCCGGCACGGCAGCGTCCTGCCCGGTGGTACGGGGGATCCTGCCGCGCGCACATCTTAGCTTCTTGGAGGGGACAGACCCCAGTGGCGTGTCACTGCTAAAAACATTTTTGCACAACACCTACCAGGATGTGTTGGATACAGTAATACACATTTGCCGATTTGGAAAAAAAAAGTTAATTCTCCCCATTTTCCATTTTCCCTGAGGAAGGAGGCCTCCTGAAGCTAAGTGACTGACACTTAAATCCTGAGTGAGACTCCGCAGGGCAGGGAGAGGGTTCTGCTGGTCTGCAACAGAGATGTCTGGCCCACAGGAGGCACAGGACACAGGGCCAGAGTGCCCGCTCCTCCCACACGCCTTCCGGGGCGTGCACTCGCTCCTCACAGGGCTTCAGGAGGAGATGGGGGCAGAGAACAGCATCCCACAGCCCGGACCAGAAGGAGCTACGTGCCTCACTTGGCTTGGGGGGAGCGGGGGGAGGGGGGAACCAGCCCTGCAGGCACAGAGCACCTGACGTGGGCTTCTGCTGTCCCTCCTCTGTCTCAAAATCCAGGCTGTGCTGCCTTCGGGGAGAGCCCAGCACTGGGTAGGGGAATTTTCTAGGGAGTGCTAGAGATTTCCACCCCTGGATTTAAGACCCTTCATTCTGAGGAGGGTGGTTGGCTGCAAGGCCCATTTATTTCAATAGGATCCCAATTTTGTTAAATGGGCTCAGGAAGGGCAGAAAGGAATGAGGCATCAGCCCCCAGAGACTACAGAGGTGAATAAAAGTTGCTGGAGAAATTAAACATGGAGGGAGGGACTGGGAGCTTCAGGAGCCGATGGAGGGAGAGAAGCAGGACGGGAGAAGAAACAAAACGTGACGTCCCTGAGGTCCCGGAGCCAGAGCCGCCTTCCTCCTGGGTGTGCCGGGGACCGAATCGGGGTGCGGGATCTGGGAGCCGGGCAGGCAGCTGTAAGGGCTTGGGCTGCAGCACGGAGCGCCCGGGCCGCAGAAGGGGAGCCACCGGGTTCTGACTCCCTTAACCTTGCCGGCAGTGTGTGCGTCTCTCACAGGCGATACACGGGACCAGACGAGCAGCGGTGCCTCTGAAGGCTCAGGACGGCGCCCTGGCCGGACGTGGCCAGCCACCCTGACCCGCGGCAGCACGGCACACCCAAGCTCTGCCGAACGGACGTGCCGGGGGAGACACGGGGTGTGACAATGCGCGTGAGGGCAGGCGAGGTGAGTGCGCGTAGGTGTCGGTGAGGACAGCGTGCACACGTGTGGCAGACGCACACTTGGAGTGCGGGGCCTGCGTCCACACGCTTCTGTGCGGCAGCAGAAGAGGTGAGGGGCTGGCCCAGGGGGCTTTCTTCGGAGAGTCACCTCCAGCCCCCGCCCCAACCGTGTCCCAGCCCTGCCTCTGGCACGGACCGGCTGCTTCCTTGCTGACAAGCTGCTTCTCTTCTTTGGGCCTTGCAACCACGCCACGAGGACAGCAACTCCTGCCTGTCCGGGGCGGCTGTCCATACTAAGTTAGTCACTAATACACACGAAACACCCAGCGGGGCCTCCACACTCATGAACGACCGTGTCCGTCACTTGTAGTGAGCCCATTTTCTTTCCTGCCTTGCCCTGGCCTCATGTTTCAGGACCAAAGACATGGCTGGGTCTTCCCCTCCCCTGCGGACCACCCAGCCCCATGCCCCCAGGCCCTTCCAGACCAGAGCCTCCTCCAACAGACTGCCCCGTAAGACCTGCTGGAGGAACCGGGAGGAAACCACGCAGGGCTGGGAGGTCAGGAAGGGGCGGGGCTCTCTCGGCTGCCGATGCAGGGGGAGGGAGTTCCCCACCCGGGCACCAAAGACCCCCAGAAATTGGAGATTAAGGAATTGGCCCCCAGCCCTTCCGTCCAGCCCTGCCGCTACCCTTCACAGGTCATTTCAGCGCTTACGGCCCGTTGGCTCATCTCCTCAATGGAGAGACGGGCACTACCCTGGCTGTACCGTAGGCGGCCGTCTGCCTCTCTTAGATGAGATGGAACAGGTCGGCAGGCTGAAACTGCAAGGCCCCACACAAATACACAGACAGAGACTCTACGGGGTAGGAAGAAGCGGGGTTGACGCATCACAAACCTGCTTCTGCTCATAGACGGAGCAGGAAGCTCCCACCCGCTCTGAGTAAAACAAGTGGGGCAGGGAGAGGGACGCAGCCCGGGCACCAGGAGCAGCCCGCCCGCCACTGTGGGCAGGACAAGGAGGCCGCTTCTCCCCTCCAAGGCTGCCTCAGCTCCTCGGGAGGCGGGACGCCCGGGCACGCGCCCATCCTGGAGGTGCCTGGCAGAGGGTAGGCTGTGCGGCCGCACGAAGCCAGTTTTAATTTGGGATCTAACACCCCAGGTACGGCCTTGAGCAAGTCAATTAAATTCAGCTTTGGGTTCCTTATCTATAAAATGAGGAGGAAGGATTTACTTCACAAGGCCATTAAAAGGGATAGGGGATGGTATGAAAAGCACATAGTAGGAATGCGGGAAGCACACAGTAGGAATTCAATATAAAGCAATCTGCTGTTTGGGTGTGGAATCCACCTCCCGCGAGCACTCCTCGCCCACGCGTGACCAGGCGGAGCATCTCTAGAACAGGCTGCCCGAGCCCCCAGCCTCTCTGTCTGTCAGGAAGGGCCTGGCTTGGAAGTGACCCACCGCCCCATGCTCAAGTCCTGCCTCTGTCTGCTCTGGCTGCTCCCGAAGTCAGCCTTGCGTGCAATTCCCAAATGTGCGGTTCAGGGGCCTGTAAGTCCGTGTTCGATATTAGACACAAACGCAGGGTTGCAACCGTTCCTATTTGCCAAGCACAGTCTTTTAAAGAAAAGCCACTTCGGAGCATGGAGCACCATCCAAGAAAAACCATCCAATGCTAAAAAAAAATGTAGAAAGACAGAGATGTGGAATAAAGGATTGTTTTGAACATGTGAATGAGGGGTGCCTGGGTAGCTCAGTGGGTTGAGCCTCTGCCTTCGGCTCAGGTCATAATCTCAGGGTCCTCGGATGGAGCCCCGCATCAGGCTCTCTGTTCAGCAGGGAGCCTGTTTCCTCCTCTCTCTCTGCCTGCCTCTCTGCCTACTTGTGATCTCTGTCCGTCAAATAAATAAATAAAATCTTTAAAAAAAAAAATGTGAACGAGTTTACCTTTATGGGATGCTGCTCACTCCCTTTTCTCCCTAGTTCCCATCCCACTCTGGACCAGGAAAGATCTGTCCCAGTCAGGCATCAGTTCCTGGGGGCACGTGGGGTCCCTGGACAGGGCAGGTGGGGGCATGGGGTAAGGGGAGGGTCCGCTTGAGGTCCGCTGGTTTCCACAACTACCAGTGAGATATTTAACCTGTCTAAAACTCAATTCCTCATCCATGAAAGGGGACAATTACAGAGCTGATCTTGGGGCCCGTCGCACAGATTAAACTAGCTAATGCGATAAGAAGTAGTTAGCACTAGGGCTCCATAAATGATCTGTGTTATTTCCAGCCTCAGGAAGGCAGCCACCTCAGGCCAGCATCCCCTCCTCACTGCCCACAAGAGCCCCGCATCCTTCTCCCCGGAATGCCAGCCTCTTCCACTCTGCTTTCCTCCCAGCCCCAGAGCTCCTGAGCTCTCCAGCCCACAGGGGCTGCTCAGTTTCCCTCCTGGGTCTGCCAAGACCCCGTGATCTCCAGGAGAGGTCCCCGAGGAGGTGCTGAAGGCCAGGACGAGACACAGAGCAGCCGGAGGGCGAGGACGGAGCAGCCGCAAGAGGACACAGACCGCGGCCTGCCGCCCTCCCCGGGCAGCCCCAGATCCTGAGAGCAAGCACGGCCGGGCCCCCGTCCCGTGCCGGACACCAGTCCATGCACTCGGCACCCAGCGCATTTCATGGCCATCGCAACCCTGGGAAGTACGATTTCTATCCTCGCTGTCCAGGCAAGCAGAGTGAGGCCCAGAGAAGGCGCCTGCCTCGCTCAAGCTGACATGACACGTCTACCAAGTGACCGAGGGGATGTCACCAGGGATGGACTAGCCTGGGGCCTTTCCCACACTCTAGCGCTTGCATCAAACCAATCAGTTGATCAGAGTCAAGGGCACTCACCGAGCGCGTCGCACTGGTGTCAGAGACTGAGGGGGTGGAGGAGAAACGAAGACCTGGTCCCCCACGGTACTGAGGCCAGAGGAGCTTCCGTCAGAGGTCAGGGCTCTGGCTCTCAAGGCGAAGGGTGAGAGCCAGACAGTGCTGGTTTCCTGGTCCCCACCTCACCGGAGAACCCAAGGCAGAGCCAGACACCCCCAGGCCCGCAGCCTGATAACCAGCCTAAGGTAGGAGCAAAGGCCTCCAGGCCTCCTCCTTGGGATCCGAGATCCTCTGGGGCCTGAGAGTAATGCCCCGAGCAGCGAGCTCGGGCTCCCTTCAGCTCTGAGGGGAAGCTGGAGCCCAGGCAAGGTCAGAGGGCGACCTGCCCTCCTGATCCCTGCCATGTCTCCCAGCCTCTTCCCCAGCCTCCAGGCCTGCTCTAGGCTGGGCGGCAGGGGTTGGGGTGGGGGGCATCTGCAGCCCGTGTGCAAAGGGGAGGAGAGAGCTGGCCCCCCACTACTGGTCCCTCCACACTGCTCTTCTCAGCCACGACGGAGCTGTACTCAGGCAGCCGAGTCCTGGGAATTTAGGAGGTTCTTGACTCTTCCTTGGGCTCCTCACCCCAGCTAAGCCGTGGCAGGGGTCGCTGGGGACCTCTGGGGGCTGGAGGGACAGATTTTCCCCTACCCCCCGGCTCCATCCCCCCGAGGCAGCTCCCGCCCTGAGCCAGCCTGTCATCCCACATTGCTCTGATTAGCTATAATCTTTCTTTTTCAATTTCTCCTCCCAGAGACTGGGGAGAGAGAAAATCTCCCAGAAAATGAATAAATATTTCAATTTTCGGCGCAATCAGTCTGAGGAGCCGGCGCATGATGGAAACGGGGGGAAGGATAATGGTTTTCATTTAGATAAGATACAGAAAATTATTTAGTGAAAAATGAAGATTGATGAAGCCCATTGAAATTCTTTAAAACGCGATTTTTATTTCTCTGCCTGGGCTGAATCTCTCTTTCCCCCTTCCCTCTGCCCCCCTCAACTTGACTGCCTTCTGCCACCTTCTCCCCTTCTCCCCACCAACAGCTCCCCCCCCACCCCGCTGCCACACCCCCTCCCCCTTTTCCTCTCCCACTACCCTAGTCCGACCTGAAACTCTCTTTTTCTAAGGATGGAGGCCAAGGAGAGGTCACCCACCCTGTGAGTCTCCCAGCCTCCCTAGGTCCCTGCTCCTTCTGTCCCTGCCGGCTTCCCAGTCCCTCCCAGGAACCTTGGCAGGGACTTCCTCTTTCCTCCCCTCCCCGTCCATCTTCCCCCCTTCCTTTCCTTTGGCACCCCTCCCCCACCCAAATACTTTGCACACTCCTTCGGGTCTCTGGTCTTGCTCTCAGCCCCTTGGGAGGCCGGGAGGTGGAAGCCTGGCTGACCGACCCTCCCCCTTCCCAAAGGGAGGACAACACACAGCACACTCCTCTCCTTCTGACCGTTTCTGCTCCAGATTCAATCCGCATGTCTCTCCTGTTTGCTAACTGCAGCTTTTGTTCCTTGAAGCTCATTTTGTTCCATACTGCTGACATGCCAGGGCTCCAGGAAAGGGACAGACCTAAGCTTGCCCCCAACACACGCTGATAATGACCCAGCGCCCCCCCTCCCCCCCAACAGCCAGACGAACAAAGTCAGAACTTGCGTCCTCTTCCCAACTTTCTGCCAAGCTGCTGCTTGGCCTGCCAACCCCGGGGCCAGGCCTCCTTCCCCAGCACCGCCTCCCACCCCACTCACACGGGATGCACACCCTTCCCAGATCTTAAGCTTGTGTTAGGGGCTTGGGTGCCTTTCCAGGAAAGAAAGATCAAGACCAGCCCCCCACCAACTCAACCAGGCTTTGCCTTGAGAGCTGGGGAGGGGCCTGGTAAGGAGAGGAGGGGGTCCAACACAACACACCACCCCTAAACACACACACACACACACACACACACACACACTCCCCAGGCCCGGAAGGGAGGGGAATTCAGAACAGGGCAATGTCTGAGGGTGTTCTACCCAAGCAGACTTCCCTCCACCAGATTCCCCTCCACAGAAAAGGAGACCACCTCCTCCATGATGCAGTCTGTCCACCTCCATAGGTGTCTGCCTATATGAACGTCTGCTCAAGTTTCTTTGTTTGCTGGAGGGTTGGTCTCCGTAGAAGGGTTTCACTGTGTGTGTGTGTGTGTGTGTGTGTGTGTCACGTCCTTGTAAATGCCCGCCTGCATCCATGCCCTGTGTCTGGGTGAGTTTTGATGTGTTTGGGTGCATGAACGTGCAAGCCGACGCGGGGGAGGAGTCTGTGTTCCTGGGGGTGTCAGTGCCTTTGTGTGTATGTGTCTGTCTCCGTTTGGGGATGCTTGTGGGTATATCTGTCTCAGGAGGTGAGTCGTCTGTCTCCGTGTCTATGACTGTTTTTTGGTGTTTGTGTGTCAGCTCCATTTTTGGAAGGGGGTGGCTAGCTCGGCAGGATTAACTCTTCCCTCGAGTGAGACCCAGGAGACGAGAATGCACACCCACGGAGCCCGGGGCTGGCTGAAGCCTGGGCCCTCGGTCTCCCCAGCTCCCCACCCCCCAGCCTCAGGAGACACTAACGTCCTCATCTCTCTCAACCGCTCCCTCATCTCCCAGCTTCTCCCCTGCCAGTTCCAAATACGCCCCCCCCCGACATCCACACTTTCCGGCCCCCAAGCGGAATGTGAACCCCCCCTCCAAGTGCCCCCCCTGAATATCCAGCCGGCCCGAAGCTGCCTGTGGAAGTCCACTCCCCAGCCGGCGCCTCCGCGAGCAGCGGTCCCGCCAGAGGCCCCCAGGCCGCCCTCCCCGTTTCCAGAGGGGGCGGCCCAGGCGGGAGGGAGCGCCCCCCGCCCCCAGCAGGGCCCGGGCTGGAGCCGGGATTCCCTCCGCGGGATCTTCGGGACCGGGTCCCCAGCTTTCCGCGCACCTCCCACCCCGAACCCGAAATCCCACCGTCCTCGCAGCCCTCACCACCCTCGCGTCCCCCCTCCCGCAGGACCCGGGCGTGCGGACTCCAGGCCTCGGCGGGCAGCAGCGGGGAGGCTGCCCGAGGCTCCGGGGGGCGCCGTGGGCGCGTTCGGGTCCCGCGACGGCCCGACCCCCGCGCTCGCGGCCGGGGACAACTTGGGCGCATCCGCGGGAAAGTCGGGCCCGCGCCCGGGGTGCGGGCTGCCTGCCCGGAGGGGCGGCGAGGGCAGGCGGCCGGGCTTACCTTGGGAGAAAGTGTCCGAGAGAGTGAGGATCCAGACGAGGAGGCTCAGCATGCTGCCCGCCGCCCGCCGCGCCGGGGCCCCGAGTTGGCGACGGAGCGCGGGGCGCGGGCGGGAGGAGGGAGCGGGGCCGGAGCCCGCCCCCGGCCCTGCACACGCGCGTGCACACGCGCACACACACTCGCACGCGCGCACCCCCGCGCGCACAAACTCACTTCCCTGCCCTGCGCTCTCCTGCGCTCTCGGCCCCCAGCCGCGGCCCCCGCCCTCCCGGCCGCCCCGGCCCCCGCGGTCCCGCCCTCGCCCCGGCCCGGCCCTCTCCCGCCCGGTGCTGCCGCTCGCCCAGCTCGCGCTCTCCGGGGCTCTTCCGCTCTCCGCTCCTCCGGGCCCTCCCCTCCCCTCCCTCCCTCCCCGCCCCTCCTGACGTCTCCTCCCCCAGCCCTCCCTCGGCCCTCGGGCCCCCGGCGCGCACGCACACCCCTCGCCGGACTGAGATGCCCGCGGCGCGGGACCCGGGGGGACCAAGGAGCGGCCACGCGCCCCGCCCGTCACATGCAGCTTGGGGCCCGCGCTGCCGAGGGGGCGGCGGGGCGAGGACCTGCCCCTGGGCCGGGGCATGGCGGGGATGGGGAGGCAGCGGGAGAGCTCCTGTGCGTGTTGGCGGGGGTGGGGGGCGGGGGCTGGGGGGCGCGGTGGGCAGGTGGTGGGTCTTGGAGTCAAAAAGCACAAAATCCCTGTTTTTCTTTTTTCTTTTTTTTCTTGTTAATCCCACACCCAGAATCTAACCCCTAGATTCCCGAAATTGGGAATTCTAGGTGGATGACTGAACGCTGGGGCGGGGATGCGATGCGGGACTCTCCCCACCTACAAAATCCGGAGCTGGGCACTGCCAGAGGCTTCTCCGAGCCGCCTGGAGCCCCTGCCCGGGCCACACAGTGGGGCCAGGCCAGCTGTCGCAGCCCTCAGCCCGCCGGGAAGGGGAGCCCTGGCCTCCTGCCTTTGTTCATCCTGGGTGGTACCGTCCAGGAGGAGAAAGTAGCCAACTCCGCTGCTGGGCAGGGCCAAGGGGAGGGCGGCCACCGGAGGATCTCTAAGCGCGGAGGAGTTTGAGATCCTGTGGGGTTGAGAGGTGCGGGCACTGGGACGGGAGGGAGTTCCCGGCGAGTGCAGCGAGAGCATGGCCGGGGTCTGCCCCTTCCTAAGAGCCCAGCTGGGCCACCGGGCCCCCTCCCCACGCGGACCAGATGCGTCTGCTCACGCTGTCGCTGGGGGTGCCTGGAGTCGCGGGGGATGAGCGGAGGAGAAATCACAGACTTGCACAACTTCGCAGGACTCCGCTGGTCTAGAGAGGTCTCTACCGCCACCCGCTCCTCGGTCTCCGGGGTCCCTAACACTCCCCGCCGAGGATTCTCGCGGTCGGGCGCGCGGCTCTCTGGTGCCCCCTGCCGGCGAGAGGCTGTTCCTCCGCGGAATCTGACACGGGGCGGGGGGGCGGGGGGGGGCGGTGGATGGTCCAGACCCTGCGCGCATCCGGAGGACGCAGGTACGCGGGCGGAGACGCACACGAGCTCCTGTTCAGAAGCATGCGGTGCACAGACCCGGGGGTCCTTCACACGTGCGAACACACGTGTGCACAGGCAAGCGCGCGGCTTAAGAGGAGAGAGCCGGAGGCAGCCGGAGAAGGAGGAATGTAATCACAAACACGTTCGCACAGCCCCACACCAGCCGCACACCAGCCGCACACAGCGCGGACACATAAGGGCTTTTCATTTGCGCGCTCATTAATCATGCATTCCACAGATATTTCTTTAGTGTCTGCTTGTGCTGCACTCACAATTCTAGGCCTTGGAGATACAACAATGAAAAAAAATTTTTAAAGAGGATAAGTCCCTCTTTCCTCCTGTTCCATTCTGGAGGGGAGGAAGAGGAGTTCTTACTGCCTCTCTCTATACAAATGTATATAAAGTATACCACGCTGCGGTAGATGCTGTGAGAGACAAGAGTAATAAGGGAAAAGTGCTCTGCCAAAGCACCATTTGAGCAGGGACCTGAAGGAACTGAGGGATTCAGGTACCTGAAGGGGAAAAAGAGCAGGTAGGTGGCAACAGCCAGTGCAAAGGCCCTGAGGTAGAGATGTTCTTGGTGTATCAGTGAGACTGCCTTTTCTCTTTCTTACTCTGCTTAAAGGTGCATGGAAGAGAGGCCCATGGTGATGGTTATTTAGGATAATGTTAAGAAGAAAAAACCCAGAAGTGAGGGAAGAGAATATTCTAAGCTTAGAGCTTCTTACCCACCTTCCTCCAGCTTCAGTTCAGGTTTGATGGTGATTCTTAGTGTTAGGGGGACTCGGTTATCAGAAGTTATCTCGTTATTACCTCGAAGCCCTAGCAGCAGAGGAACCCAATTTCTCCAGTGCCTCAACAGCTGAAGCAGTCACCCCATCTGTCTCACCAAGTCCCTTAACTTTCTTCCCACTTTTCTTTCATCTCAAGTCCTTACCAGCTCCATTCATACGTAGCAAACACACTTCTCCAGAATCCCCTCCACATGAGCCACTCGACATCCCTGATTCCAGAGCTGAAGACCCCAACTCCAGGCCCCGGTCCTCAACACCAGCTGCAGATCATAATCTCCTGAGAAACTTTTTCAGAACACCGGGGCCTTGGCCTCGCTTCCAAAGACTGCTTGTTCTAGGGCAAAGCCCCAAGCTCTGGTATTTTTAAATATCTCCCCAGGCAATCCTAATGGGCAGCCAGGGCTGAGAACCACTGAACTCCCCAGGCATCGCCCCCCACAAGCCTGAGTGTACCTGCCCCCCCAGCAGTGCAGCTGAGAGCCAGTCCTGCGACACCTCCCCTCCTGCAACGCCCCTAACTTTGCTCCATTCTCCTCTCTCCTGCACGGGCGTTCACAATTCTAATGAAATTAACAGAGCCTGGTAGAGTCTAATCACAGAACTCTCATCAAACTGGAGGCTTCCTGGGGCTGCGTCCCCCGTGTCAGAGGGATGCTCCCAAAGGCAAAGCCTGTGTCTTTTCCGTCAGACCAGACATACTTCCCCAGGACAGAATATCTGCCTCCCCTATCAAACTTGGCGCTGCTTGGAGGCAAGTGCTGTTCATGCCCCCCTCGGTCTGCAACTTCCGGAGGGCAAGTTGGGAAGCCCCTTTCCCATCAGAGGGGCAGCAGAGAGGCTGAGAACCGAGCACATGGAACCTCATCCAGGTTCTGTCCTTTACTTTCTGTGGGACCTCCGCAGCTTATTTACCTGACCTCCCTGTCCTTGGTTCCTTCATCTGAAAACAGGGACAGGAGCACTTGCTGTGTGGGGAGGTGTGACGCTTAAGTGGGTCGCTTCCGTCCAGCTCTTAGTGCTAGGCACAGAGTGAGCAGGAAATGCTAGCTGTGATTATTTTCTCTGTGGGAGCTCCCCGAAGCAGGGACATTCGAACCTTCCTCCTGCCGGCTTGGTCTCCGTCCACAGGCAGAGGGCCTTGCCCAGACAGAAGTATGCGCGCCTGGAGGCGGGGGGAGTAATCCCCGAGGACACTTTCACCCAGAAAAGGGAGAGAAGCAGCCAAAGGTTATATATGGAGTTAAGAGAAATATTAATAATTTTTTGAGCACAAAAGCAGAAAGATCAAGAGGTCAGAGAGTGAGCAGGAAGGCAATTTATGACCATCGGCGGGAGAAGTCACCCTGAGAGACAGAAATGAATTCTTTGTCTCAATGAGGGCTAAGAACAGCAGAACAATTCTATAAATTGTCCTCTTTCCCCCAGAGGGGGCGGAGGACTGTGTTCCTGCTGCTTCCCAGAGACGCGCAAGAGAAAGGCCAAGATTCTGATTTTCAGCTCGGAAGATGGGCCTGCCCGCAGAGGAAACCTGGACTCCCCGCAGCAGAAGTCATCCTGTCTGCACCCTGCGCAGGAAGGGTAGCCCCAAGCGTGAGCGGTGCTGTCCTGCTCCCAGCTCCTCCCTGTTCCTTCCCCCTGTCCTGTCTGCCCTCCCCAGGGGCTGCAAAAACCCTTCCAGATATCAGGCCTGGGGCTTTCCTGCTGCTACATCAGCCCATTTTCTCTGGTTCTCAGTCTCCTTAGACACCCAGCTTTGGGGGACATACAGGAATGAGAGCAGAGCCAGGGGATGGCCTCACCGGCCATGGGGAGAGACTCAGATCTGTACCATGAGGGGAGCCAGCGGGGACAGAAGTGCGGCCTCAGGGGTCCCTTGGAAGAGCTGGACAAGGCAGGCTCTCGATGGGGCTGGGGTGTCAGTGGATGCCTGAGGGAGCCAGGGCTGCCAGTGAAGGGGAAGGACTAGAGGCCAGACCCCTGGAGGGCTGCCTACTGAGAAGCAGCAACCACAGTATTTAGGGGGAGGTTTGGACAGGGCGGGGCGGGGGGGGGGGGGGGAGCTGCTTCCAGGCAGGGCTTAGGAAGGATGAACTTGGTGGAGACAGGCTCCTGAGGTGTGTTTCCTGTATGCCATTCCCTGCCCCATTCCCTACCCCGTTCAGCCTCAGAATCCAGCTGCAACATGCAGAGACAGTTTGCTCTAAATGGACCCGTTATCTCGTCTTTGATGTCATGAGGATTTCATGGTCTGAGTTCACAGGGGTCAGAAGACCCGCGTCTTCAAATGAGCAGCCCAGCTAAAACCAGCTCAGAGAAAGAGAAGAGGGTGGGGGCGTGGCATGGGCGCGAGGAAGGGAGACCAGGGAACAGACTCATTAGGAAAAAAACCAGAAACAATAAAGTAAGCCCATGGCACCAACCTCCGGCCTCAGAACCAGAAGGGCCTCAGACCAGGGGGAGCCCAGCTCTCCTCTGAGATGGTGAGATGCTCCTTCAAGGCCGCAGAGTAAGTTCCAGTGGGGCAGGGACCAGCGCCCAGGCCTCTTGCCTCTTAGGCCAGGGTCCGCCCGTGTATCTGGCTAACTCCCACCTCTGCACCCCAGAACCATCCCAGATGCTTTGTCAGCAGAACCCCTGTGGTCCAGCCAGCTCTGATCTCCTGTGTGTAGTTCTGGTCTCCTGTCGGTACCCGAAAATGGGAAATAAGGGAGCAGAAGTGGGGGATCCCCAGGAGTAAGGGGGGGGTCCTCATCTCCCTTTGGTCCTTGGCTTTGGCTTCCTTGGGTCCTACTCCCAATCCCACAACTGCCAGAACTTCAGCATTCCCCAGGGCTCCTTTGAAGACCTAAAGCCCATCGTCAGATCTGTTTGTACAGGAAGGGCACGCAAGTGGCAGCTAATGTTTGCACGGGAGCCAGGGAGCCGATCGCATCAGCAGCAAGCATTAGGCCCGGAGGCTGCATTAAGGTCACTAATGTAGGTTGAAAGGTAAAGGTGAATCAAGTCCGCAGGAATGGAAAACTTAACCCGTACTACAGGAAGGGCCATGAACTTAAAGCAAGACCCTTACCAATGTCACAGCAGCCCTGGCTGAGGGTTAGGGTCCCGAGGAGCTCATTCACCCATTCGTCCATCTGCTCACCTCACAGACACGTGGTGAAAGCTGACTCTGTGGCCAGGCACGAGGCGAAGCCTTTGGAACACAAAGAGGAGGGAGGCTCACCCTCTTGCTCTCCAGGAGCCAGTACTGAGAGCTGAATTGGGAGGTGCAGAGAGAGAGCAACGCCCGTGTTTTTATGAGGGCAGAACAGAAGAAGCCTGGAGTTTCCTGGAGTTGAGTGTTGAGAATTGGCATCTCCTGTCACCGTCTCAAGTTTTCTTCTCTAGACCTCTGTTTCCTGCCGCATCTGCTTCCCCTGCCCTGGTGGCTGCAGCAGGGAGTTGGGGGCTCTTCCCTGCAGACGCCCACGGAGGCCTTCCCTCGGGCGTACGGTGGGCTCTGCAAAAGCTCCCTGTCTGAGCATGTTCCCTCTGGCTCCCCAGCTTCGTCCGGGCCGGGGACCAGGCCCAGCTGTGCCTGCCAGGCAGGGTCTGGCTGCCGGCTTTGGTGGCATTTCCGAAATGGACAGATGGAGAATGTTGATTTAATGTCCCTCCAGTGCCTCAGTTCCAGCCTCCAAGACACAGCCAGCTCTGAGCCTCTGCCATCACTTCCGCCCCTTTAGACCACGGCAGCCCCTCCCCCTGCAGCTCTTTTCCCTGACCCTCTCGGTCCTCCAGCTCCACCCCTAAGTGCTCCCCACATAAAGCAGGGGTCTAGGCTTTGGGAAGAAACCTGGGGAACGCAAATCCAGAGAAAAAGTCACATTGCCCATGAAAAAGAACAAACAACAAGCCGGCCACTCCTTCTTGGGCCCTCCTTCCTGTGACCAGGGAGGGGGAGTGGGCTGCCAGGGCACTGGGGACGGGGGCGGGGAAGCAGTCGTCAGGAGGTAAAAGGTTGGAGATATGCAGGAGCGGTGGGGCCCAGAGATGCCGGCCGGCCCCGCGGCACCGCGCCGGGAGGCAATAGGGCAGTATTGCCCACGTACACACTTGCTAAGACTGCATGCTCCGTTACGTGTCCTCATCACAAAGGAAAATAGTAAGAAAGAAAGGAGGTTGGAGGAGACTGTTGGAGGGGACGCATCTGTTTCTGGCATAGACTCTGGGGATGGTTTTCTGTGTGCACGCCCATCTCTAACCTCTCCAAGCTGGGCACATGAAATACATACAGCTTCTTGTGGGTCAGCCCCGCCACAGTGTGGTGAGAAGGGCAGCAGCCTCCGTCCCGTTTAAACCCAGGAGCTGCTGGTCTGCACCTGACCGCTCCTCCCTCCTCACCTTCCCCACCTCGGTCCCCAGTTCCTAGAAGGCGGGATCACTACCTGCCACGTGCATGGTCACCCCCACTGTGGCCCGCAGGGTCTGCTCCACCCCCCCCCGCCCCCACGGAGCGGCCCTCTGCAGCCCCCATGCTCTTTCTCAAGCTCAAATCCGACCACTTGACTCCTCTACCTGAGCCTCCCCGATGGTTCCCACGGCCCTTAGGATCAGACCCAGAATTTTCCCTGGGCTCCCGGATGGAGCTGCCTTGCCTCCCAGCCCTTGCTTCTTGCCAACCCTCTCCGTCCTTACCTTCCAGCTCTCTCCGCATCGCAGCTTCCCTGCTTCTCCGGTGCCCGGAACTAGCTACAGGTCTCGGTTGCAGCTTCTCTGCTCTTGCCTTGTCCACAGCGCTGATTTCCACCAGGCCTAACCCCATCTTGTATCTCGTCCCCTAGGCCAAGTCTCCTCCTCCTTCAGACCTCCCACTGCATGTCCCTTCTCCAGGCAAGCCTCTCTAATTCATACAACAGGGGAGGTCACCGTGTTATGGCCCTCCAGCACCCTGATTTCAACCGGTGACGTCGATCACACGTGGGATTAGGGGTTCAGTGTCTGTCCCCTGCTGACTGCGAAGCCGTCCCGTGCGGGCCCAGACGGTGCTGGTAGCGTCCGCGGTGGTGATCGCAGTGCCTCCCGTGGAGGCGGCTCCCAGGACTGAGGAAAAGAGAGAGACGTCCCTTTTCTGAGTTGTGCAAAGCTTCCATTTCCCAGCATCAGGAGCCCCAGGGCCGACCATCGGAGAGGCGAGGAGGTTCGGGCATGGTGAGTTGTAGGAAATCACCCTTCCAGGGTGCTGCAAGAGGAGAGAACTGGCAGGAAAGTTTATCTCCTCTTGTTCAGTGTGAGTGTGCGGTGGGGAGACACATATTACCTCGGATGTGCAAAAAAAAAAAAAGAAAAAAAAAAAAACCCAGAAACGGCCAGCGAAGCTATAAATACAGCCGAGCGTCGGGTGACATCACCTGAGCACAGTGTGGCGATTTATGGCCCAGTCACAGGGCCCTAAAGTGTATTTATAACAGTGTAACTCACTAGTACTTCCCGGGCCCGCCTGCCCTCCCTCATTCTCTGGCTGGACGGTGGCCCCGTTCCTCCTTCTTCTCACGAAACAGCTTGGCAGGGGCCCTGTGCTGGGGGGACGAGCAGGAGAAGCTCTGGAGAATGGAGCTTCGCTCTGAAAAGGAGCGTCCAAAACCCGTCAGTGGTCCCCATTTCCTAGTGAAACACAAACACGTAACCCAGGACCAAAGACGTGCAAAGCCACGCCTCTCTGGCCTCGACTTACCTTGCAGCCGGGGGCAGCGTTATTGATTTCCAGCCTTATTCCTACGCCGCGTGGCCCCTAATTCCAATTCTTCACTTTCCCCAAAGAGCATTTGGTTTCCACCCTGGCGCCCTTGCTCCTGTCTCCCTCCACGGGGCGTAATTTTCTGCCATAAATCTCCAGCCAGAACGTCTCCTCCAAAGCCCAACTCAGAGGCAGCCCTTTCACGGACCTGACCCAGGATGACCTCTCCTGCCCCAGGATGACGTGTCCCTTGCTCCTCTCCTTCCAGTGCCGCTGGCTTCCCACCCTCTGCTCCCTGGGGCCACCTGCTCACTCCTCCAGGCAGGCACATGGGTACGTCTCATCTCCCCTCACACTAGGAGCACCTTCTGCATGTCTGAGACCCTCCCTCGGGTTCTGCTCAGGACATAGCATGGCGAGAAGCTCAGAGAACGTTTCTTCAGTCAAATATCTGTCCCCTTTGTAAGCCTGGTCCCCGCCGAGCATCTACGGTGGGTCCAGTGCTGTGCTAGAAGCCGTCCCAGCATTCTGTTCAATCCTCACAGCGACACGGAGGGCGTCACCTCCCCCACTTCTGGGCACAGGAACTGAGGCAGAGAGAGGTTCGGGGACTTGCCCGAAGGCACACAGAAGGAAAGGTGACCGCAGGATTCACAACCAGCATGGCAGACCCCACTGAGCTTCCTCTGTTCCGGGAGCCCTGGGGCTGTGTGCTCTGCAGCCTGGTTTCTATCGGACACCCCAAAACGGCATTCTTTCCTAAAAGACCCCGCACACCCCCTGCCTCCTCTTCCCTGTCCACAGGTGCTTCCAGACGGGCTCGCTGAGGTGCTGGGTTGTCAAAGGTCGCCACGGTGAAAGCAGCAGCCCCAGATGGAGCCCTCGCCGGCCTCAGAGCCCATGGAGACACGGAGAGGAGCTGTCACCCAGCACCCACCGCCCTTAGGACACTGGCTCTCTTCTCCCTTCTGCTCTCCTCTGCTCCGGATCTTCTCCGGTGACCTCGCCACCACCCCTCAATGGAAGGAGAAGCGGAGTTGACCTGAGAGGCTCCCTGTTTGCACCAAACCACTAAATGCTCACCTCAGGGCAGGTGCGAGCTAGAAATCACCCCAGGTGGGTGAGGTAGGTGTAGGCGATGCCACTCAGCTGGGCTGGGACCTGAGTCACCGTCTCCCAAAGACAGAAGTGCCCCAGGGGGAAGTGGGGCGGGGGGCAGGTCATGGCGGGAGCAGCACGTTGGAGCCAAGCAGAAAGACCGTGCGTCTTCCCAGTGCGGCTGCGGCCGGTCGCCAGCACGGGGCTTGCTGCCCTGGGTGGGATCTAGAACACCGGCCGAGCAAAGTGATTCTGTTGAAAAATCGCTGCGAACACTGTTAACACTTTGTATCTCTTCTATTATTGCTCAGGTTTGAAAATTGACTAAAAATGATGCCAGGATGCTGTCGGCTTTCTCCCCCACTCTACCTTCCCCCGTGGGCCCCTGGCGTCCCCAGAACTGACGGCAGAATCAAGCACATTCCTCCCCACGCCACGTGTGAACTGAAGAAATTTGCCTCCCGTGATCCGGTCTCTCTCCCGAGTCTTCTCACAATCCCGAGAACTCTCCCTTCGCTCTAAACCTCCTCTGGTAAATGGGTTTATACGAAAACATGAAGGACTCTATATCCCCCCCCACGCCCCCCCACCAGCCCCAGGCGTATTTTCAAAAAAAGGTAGGGCTTTACCCAAAGGAGCACTGTAATTATGGGCAGCTTTATGCTTGATAGGAAGCATGCCATGGAAGTCCAATAGACAGAGCTTCTAGAATCCCTAAAATAACCCCTAACCAAGAGTCCACAGCCAGAGGTAGACTTACCATCAAGTTCACCGGGTTCGCTTGCTGAGGGCCCTCTAAGGCTCCGGGCGGCCTCTGCCGGTGTGCTTATGTGGCTCCGCATAGAAGAGGCAAGAGTAAGTACCACAACCACGAGCAATGACGTCTGCTGTCTCTTTCCACTAGGACTTTCCCTCCAGCCCACCTTCCTTCGTGGCGGGGGTGGAAAAGCCACGGGCATTTTGGTGGGGGGTCTGCTAAGTGGAAATTGAATTGAGAGTCCACTTAGGTTGGATTAAAGGCTTATGTGATGTGGCTCCCTGTCCCTTGCCTGTGTGATTAGAGCAGGGATAGCTTTCAAGAGTGCTCCAAGGCCACCACGCTGACTGGCGCAGCATCGGGGCATGTGGACGCGGAGACCCAGGGGGCCGCGGTGGCAAGAGCTTGTCCCCTAGCACGCGGATCTGGAAGCAGTGCCTGAAATGTATGGTATGAGAAGCTGGTCCATGGAAAACACTTCTGCTCAGCAAACGTGTAACGCTGTAAGTGGTGGGTTTGTTTCTCACAGATGCTGTGTGGACATGGAAGTTCTGCCTGGGATGTGTCTGACAATGCCACATGGGAATTACACACCGCTGGAAAATGCTTCCCACCTTCGACGTGAAGAGGTGAAATGTCATGCAAAATGCAGATGATTCTTGAGGAGTCACTATTTAAGTGGAAGAGTTAGATTTCTGATAATCCAATTAACGATGAAGCATAACCTGTATGATTACAGTGGGTAAAGTTTTACATTTCTTGGTGATTGGACAAAGAACGTAACGCTCACAATAGGGCCTCCAGGACGGGGCAATCTGGCTAACAGCCACTGCTGTCCTTCTCAGCCAGTGTTTAAGACCGGTGACAACATGAGAACTCGGACTGTCCTGAAAGCCTACAGCTCAGTTACAAAAACCTGTGTCTAGTTCTCTTTTTTGGATTTGACAACAATCCCAAGATTACATACGGTATTATCTGTACAGCACTTTTAAGGTTAAAAGACATTTTTAGAGACTATCAGTCTTTAAATACATTTTGATCAGCCACACTGGAGGAAAACTGAACTATCCTGCTCTTTTGATAAAAAAAAATTCTTAAATCATTATGAAGAACCAAAGGGTATGCAGCCAAAAAAGGAGAAAAAATACGACATGGTATCTCCGACAGTTACTAAAAATGATTATGTTATTTTTCCAGGTTTTTAATGATATTTTAATTTGCCAACTTTTAAAAAGGCATAACTTGTTATGATTCCTTTTCTCATTTTTAAAGTACAATTTCACTTCTGTATCTACTTTTGCATTTATAATTTTGTATTCCTTTTCTTTTTTTTTTTTTTTTAAGATTTTACTTATTTATTTGACAGAGGGAGAGAGATCACAAGTAGGCAGAGAGGCAGGCAGAGAGAGAGGAGGAAGCAGGCTCCCTGCTGAGCAGAGAGCCCGATGCGGGGCTCGATCCCAGGACCCTGGGATCATACCCGAGCTGAAGGCAGAGGCCCAACCCGCTGAGCCACCCAGGCACCCCTTGTATTTCTTTTCTTTAAGGGGGTTTCTTCCCCAGCCCACCAAACAATGTAGGCTTCAGGTCCCACAAAAATGGATTCACTCTGTCTACAGAATCAGTATTTTATTAAGAAAATGATGAATAATGATGATGATGGTGTTGGTGGTGACGGTGGTGATGGTAGTGATGACAACGGTCATAGTAGTGACGGCGACGGTAGCAATGATGGTGTTGGTGCTGACGGCGATGGTAGCATTTTCCTGGAGTTCGCTCTGTGCCTACTTTGTTCCAAGGCTGTGCTGTAATTTATCTCATGGACCCCTCTAATAGCATCTTGTTTCCTCCATTGTACAGATGAAGGAGAAAAGTCCCCCAGGATGTTAGGAAATCTGCCCACTGTTGCTCCGCTGGGAGGCTGCCAAGTGTGGACACAACCCAGAGACTTGTTTCCTTTCTGTCCTGCTCTAAGTCCTGTCGCCCCCGCCTTCCTGCTCTGGAGGGGAGCGGGGTCCCCAGACTCCCGAGCTCCTCTTACACTCAGAGAAGCTGGACGCCTTGCAGGGGGACACACAGTCGGCAAACAGCAAGGGCAACATTAGGTTTTCCTTTCCCTCCCCCACCCCCAACCAGCTGCCACCAGGCCCCTCACGTGCACAGGTGGGCCACGATTGGCAGATGTGACCTGGGGCTCAGGCTGCGGCCCCCGAACAAGAAGCCTCTGGCAGCACAGCATCACCAGGGGCAGCAGAGGTGACTACGCCTCCCTCCGTTTCATTAACTGGAAAATAAACTGAAGCCACAAAGGCCTGTGGCGGGGAGGGCAACGGCCCAGCTGCCACGGGGCTGGGGTGGGGGGGGGGCAGGAGATGTCTCCTGGGGCCTAGGGACTTCCCAATTCCCATCTGCCAGCCCCTCATTGCCCCCCACCCAACCTGTGTCCCCTTCCCAGGCTGCTCCCCCCTCCTGGCCTACACCCCCTCCTGGGCCTGCTGCCCACCCACCACCCCTTCCAAGGCCGGCTCTCCCCTCCCCGGGTGGAGGGGAGCGGGAGAAACTCCCCTCAGAGGGCCCCACCAGCCCTGTGGACACAATGGGCCGTCAGATGGTGGGGAGGGGCTGAGACGGCCCACGGAACAGAGGGACATTGAGATAACGGCTTGGGGAAGGCTGGCCCAGGGGAAGTGGGAATCCAGGAGAGAGAGGAAAGACTTGCTGCCTTCAGCCTAGGCCATCGTCCCTTCCCCACGGGTTCCTCCGGCCCTCCTCGGTGCCCTCCCTCTTCCTTTTCTGCGAGGATCCCCCAACGCCGGGACTCCCCCCATGCCACCCCTTCCCCACCTTGCCCGCCTCCCTCCTGTGCTCACCCCTTCTTCGCAACGCCGACCTCCTTGTCCCCCAGTAGCCTGTGCTGATTGGCCAGGGCGGCCATAGCCGAGTTCCCTAGACCCGTGGCCCTGGCGTTTCTCACAGTCCCAGAGTCTGTAAGTCCCGGAGCCAAGCGCCAGCAAGATGGGTTTCTTCTGAGGCCACACTCCTCGCTGGCCGATAGCCTTCTCCTCTCAGCCTGTGTCCTGAAGTCCTCTTAGAAACCACCAGTGCTATCGAGTCAGACCCACCCGAATGATGTGACCTTAACTTAATTACGTCTTTAAGGGCCCTATTTCCATACGCAGTCAGACTCTGAGGAACTGGGGTTGGGACTCCCATATATGGATTTGGGGGACCTGGTCCAGCCCATAACACCTTCCACAGGAGACCAGTCTGTCCCGCATCCCGCAGGTAACAGGGCTGCCCTAGACCGGACAGTGTGACCTCTCCCAACTCGGCTGCGCAAGCACATTAACATCCCCCTCGTGTTCCGTGCCCCCATACTCAGGACCTCTCAAGTCGCCGTCACACACACCCCAGTCCCCTAGCAAATGTCACCTGCACAAGGATGTCACCCTCTTGGTCCACTAACCCCTTCTGGCCTCGGGCTTCTTTCTCTGTGGCTGGGGGGCCATCTGTTGCACACTTCTGGCTCAGCACCTTCATCCCCCTGCCCCTCCCTCGCCCCAGCCCTTATGGGGGACGATGGTTTAGCTTCTGCTGTACCTCCCCAGCTTCTGCAAGCCCGCACAAATGCAAGGGTTCGAATTCCTCCTTTCTTATGCAAAAGGAGCACGCGCGGTTTTCCCACTTTTCTCACTTACTTGTGTACCTAGGAGGTGTCCGGCCACAGCAGTCGGGAGGCTCCTCCTCTTGCTTCAGCGGCTGTGTGGTGGGTCACGGCTTGACGACATGACGACATGACGATATGAGGTGCCTACAACAAGGTTTATTTGGCCCCTCCCCCGAGAGGAGCCCGGGGCTGCCCCCACAACTAGGCAAAAGGAGGCGGAGGGCGGGCAGCCAGGACGGACAGCTGGCAGGAGCTGCGGCCTCCGGCCCCAGGAGGGTTTCCACCCGCTGGGAGCTGGGAGCTGGGAGCGGCTCTGCTCCGAGAAGGCTTCCGCCCGGAGGGACCCACAGGAGCCCACGCTAGACATGTGAGGCTGCTGTGCTGGTTCGAGGCCTCTCCCAGGAGGGACGGCCCAAGAGAGGGGCTGTAATTAGCCCCCCGTGATCCGTTCTTCCCGGCTCTGTATTCGTTATCTGTGGCTGGGTGACAGAGTGCCCGACGCAGAGTCCACAGCCCAGGCTCACCTGCTCAAAGCATGCGGGTCAGAAGCCTGGGCAGAAAGGAAGGCAGGACGCCGAAGCTACGGTCGTGGGGGTGGGCGGACAGTCAGCTGCAGTGGGGCTCCGGAGCCCGGGCTGGGGGTCTGTGGGGCTGCGGCGTGCAGGCTGGGGCTCTCCGCTTCGCTCCTTGCCGTGGTGGCTGAGGCCCTCGCTCCCGGAAGCAGCTCTCCAGAACATTCCCAGCAGGGGTGTTGGCTTCGAGGCCACCCTGAGATTCCATGCTCCTTCAGTCTCTCCTTCTTCGAAGGCCCCGGCCCCCCTCCTGGTGCCTTCATCTGAGTGAGGGTCTCACTCAGGACAATCTCCTTTTGATGAACTCAAAACCAGCTGCCTTGGGACCTTAATTACATCTGGAAAATCCTCTTACCGAGTTTGCGTCTGACCTGCCCTCACGACTGCCTAACTGACTCTTACCCAGTTCAGCACCTGCTGAGCCTCTTCTCTGGACCCTGGCCAGGCCCCCTGGTCCCCAGAATAAGTGTGTCAGAGTGCCACTACCTGGCCAGCCCTCTCCCACTGACCCCTGTGGGATCAGGTCCGGCAGGCCGTCTCCCCGCCACGGGCCCTCTAGGCCCCCCATCCCACCTCCTCCTCAGGTTCTGGCAGGGACTCAGGACCCACTGGCATTCTCACTGCTCCCCCACCCCGACCCCACCACCGTATCTCAGTTCCCGTGGCTATGCTGCCCGGAACGCCTTTTCAGTCCTTCCCCCGAGTCTGCCCTCTTCCCCAGGTGCGTTTGCATTTAGCAGGTATATTTTGAGAGACTTCTTCGTGCACTGGGGTGCAGAGAGAGACAGTGCTTTCCGGGACCTCAGAAGTTTGCAGACCAGAGGGAGAGACAGGCAGGCAATTGCAATGCGCATGGGAAGTGTGGCGCCAGAGGCAGAGGTCAGCATAGGGCACAGTGAGACAACGAGGAGGAGCAGGAAACTCGGCCCGGGGGAGAGGGAAGACGTCCTTGAGGAGGTGGTTCTTGACCCCCATCTCATAGGTGGATCAGAGTGAGATGGGGGGGTGGGGGGAGCACTTGCCGTGCGTCACCTGCAGAGGAGAGCAGGTGCACCCCCAGACATGTGAGCGCGGGGAACCTCCAGACATCGGCACCGCCAGAATGCAGGCTGGTCCGAGCAGACCCTCGGCAGGCCACAGCCTGTCCCACCAAGGCCACTGGTGGTGTTTGAAGGCGAGAATCGGGGGAGAGACCTTTACCATAACAAGGACATTGATCCGCAGACTGGCCGTGACGATGAGAGGTCCGACTGCAGATGTGAAAAGTTAGGAGAAGATCCCAATATTTCTAGCTCCAGGTGAGGCCTGTCTCCTCCAGGAAGCCTTCCAGGAGTGCTCACGCTGGCCTTTCCCTTCCCAGAACGGTGATTGTGTCTATGAGCAAGAGATGAAGCAGAAGTAACAGGAATGTAAAAGATGCCACATTCATCCGTACCGACCACAGCCCGTCAAGCAGGCGGGAGGGGTCCTTACGCCATTCTGCAGGTGAGAAGCCCGAGTGTTCACAAGAGGCAGCGACGGCCCTGAGCCCAGCGGTGTGTTATCACGGCCACAGTAAGCGCCTCTCGGCTGGCCTGTGTCCAACGCCTTTCCTGACTCTCCAACCCGTTGAACACGTGTGTATGTGTCGTCTGCTTACTTGCGCATGGTGTGGGCTCAGGGCAGCACTCAGGAAATGTGGGCTCCTGAAGATGTGGTCCTTGAGGGATTCCGTATTGTGCCTTCTCCAATTCCAGTGACTGAAAGGATGGGGCACTCGCTCTGACCTCCTCCCCTCTCCCGGTACCTAGCTTGGCGCAAGGTGAAAAGCAAACATTCGACACCCACGCATGCAACGTACCTGACTGTTGAGGAGCTGGAGAAGACCAGGCTTGTGTGGAGACCCCGGGAGGGAGCGGAGCTGCGATCCAGACCGGGCCCGGGGAGACTGGCTTGTGGGACACGGAGCCACCGACCAGCGGCGCCCCAGCCCAGGCAGACCTGGCAGCCAAGTGGAGTCTAAGTAGCACTTTCCTGCAAAGTGCCCTGCAGGGAGATGTAATGTGTCTCTATTTAAAATTAATTTTTCAGAATTGGAAGCCCCACTCTGAAAGGCAGTGCTCCCTTGCTGGCATCCGGCAGGATTGGAAAGCCATAACTTTGGAGAGAAACACAATAAACCAGAAATTTCCTCCCAGGTGAGCAAGAAACCTCCTCTCTCCTCCTGAAGAGAGCATTTCCCAGAACTTTGCTCATCAAGTAGCTGGTTTCCCCATTGTTTCTTCTGTTTGTAAGTGAACGACATTCCGGCCCAGGGCGGCTCTCCGCTCTGATGGATGGATCAGGGGCTCTGCATCGCGCATATAGGGGAGAACACAGAAGTCATTTCTCCTTCCCTTTGGCTCCGGGAGGTTCCTGTATTTACATGTGAATGGAGCCCAGTCTGATGCTGGGAAGGTCTGCCGCCCTTGCTGCCAACAAGGAAACACCCCTGCGGGACTCATGTCAGCGAGTGCTTCCGAGGGTCGCAGCCGGGGTCACAGAGAGTCATTCATTCATTCAACCAATATTTAGGGAGCGCCTACTGTGTGCTCAGTGTTGTACCAGGCGTTAGAGAAACAGCAGGGACAGACACAGACAAGAAGAACCTACCTTTATGGAGGGGAAATCAGCAATATTATGAGTAAATCAATACTTGGTGCATTAGGTAACGATACGTCCTAAAGAGAGAAAGTGGAAAGGGGAACAGGAAATGTGTGTGGGGGTGGGGGGTGGGGCAGGGGGATTTGCCGGGGAAAGATGCGCCTCTGAGGAGGTGAGGTTTAATACAGACCTGAAGGAGGGGAGGGCGTCAGACGTGCAGAGATCCAGGAACAGCGCTCTACAGAGGGCCCAGCGCGTGCAGAGGCTGGAAGGTGGGAACACGTCCAGAGCGTTTGAGCAGCAGCAAGGAGGAGAGTGTAGGAGGCAGAGGTCAGGCCCCTGGGCCTCGGGAATCACTGCGAAGGCTCAGAGCTTTTAATACCAACACGATATGTTACCAGTGGAGGGTTTTGAGCTGAGGAATGATAATGATACGGCCTGACAGTTGGAACAGGAGCATTTGGCTGCCGTGGGAAACAGGCAGCGCCGGGAGGCTGGAGGGGAGGCCGCCGCGCAATCAGCTAAGAGTGATTTGGGGAGGCAGAGCAGGGCGCGAGCTGGGGAGACGCAGACCCCAGACTTGTTCTGAAGGCGGGACAGCTGGGTGCGATTGCCGGGTTGAGTGTGAGGGTGACAGAGACCGCGGAACCAGGCCCGGCTGCGGCTGGAGGGGCTGTCACGGACAGAGGCAGAAGGAGCAGGCCTGGGCGCGCCCGCGTGGGGGCCGCAGGGAAGGTCAGGAGCTTGGGCTTGGACAGGACGCTCCGCTTGCGGTGCGTGCCGGACACCGAGGGGAGCGCCCTAAGGATTTGGAGGATGGAATCTGGAATTCAGGAGAGACTATTCTGAGCAGGAGATGTAACTTGGGGAGTCATTAGCATATAGATGGTATTTAAAGCCACGAGACTGGATGAGGTCACCTGAGACGCGCATGAGTGTGGGTCAGACAGGACAGGAGACGCGAGCACCAGAGCTGGGACACGGCGGGGTTTGGAGGGCGGGGAACCCGCAGAGGAGGCTCGAAGGACAGTGGAGAGAAACCCGGGGAGGCGGCGTCCGGGGCGCCAAGGGGCGAGAGTCTGGGCGGTCGGGGGAGAGGGGGTCCGCATGTCCAAGGCTGCACGAGGGGAGAACCGCACGAGGAGGTCACAGGTGACCTTGGCGGAGTGATGGGGACAGAGGCCAGAAGTGGGGCGAGCGGCCTGAGAATGTGGGTGAGGACTGACATTAAAAGCAGCGACGCACGGGGCGCCTGGGGGACTCTGTCGTTAAGCGTCTGCCTTCGGCTCAGGTCATGGTCTCAGGGTCCCCGGATGGAGCCCCGCATCGGGCTCCCTGCTCAGCGGGTAAAGTGCTTCTCCCTCTCCCACTCTGCCTGCTTGTGTTCTCTCTCTTGCTGTGTCTCTCTCTCTGTCAAATAACTAAATTAAGAAAAAAAATCTTTAAAAACTAAATAAATTTTAAAAAAGCAGGGATGCAGAAGCTGTGCTGTAAAGACGGACAGCTGAGGCGAAGCGTGTCCTCCTCTCTCGCGGGTTGGACAAATACAGCCAGATGGTGCGGCCTGTCTTTAAGTTGCTGTAAATCCCGGAGGGGCGACAGACACCCAAGCAGAAGTACGAACATAGAGATGAGGACCGGGCGCCACGGCCACTCCGTGAGACAATTTAAACACGCTAACCTAACTCGGGGCGAAAACACTTTGAAAACGTGTCTTAAACCAGGTCTGGAAAGACCATTGGGGAAGAAAGAAGGGGATGGTGTTCTTTCTTTCTTTCTTCCTTTCTTTCTCTCTCTCTCTTTTTTTTTTTTTTAAAGGATGTTATTTACTTATTTGGGAGAGACTGAGAGAGAGACAGTGAACACGAGTGGGGAGGCAGCGAGAGAGGGAGAACACCCCCTCTATCCCAGGACGGAGCCCGATGCAGGGTTGGATCCCAGGATCCCAAAATCATGACCTGATCATGACCCGATGAAGGCAGATGCTTCACCACCTGAGTCCCCCAGGCGCCCCAGGACTGGCACTTCCGATAGAAGCAAGGACATGCGTCAAGTCGTGGGAACCTGAAACACCTTCTTGTGCTTGGGAATCGCAGGGAGCTCAGCATTCCGGTTCTCGAGCGGCCGCGGCCCTGCCCAGGTGCGACCGCCACACTTGGCAGGACGTGTGACTGTGGGCAGACCACAGCAGAGCTCTGGGATCCGCTTCCTCCGACAAAAAGCGAGGTCAGCACACGGGTCTCCCCAGCTCATCGTGAGGCTGAACCAATGCCCCACGTGCACGGTGCTTGTAGGTGTGGGGTCTGAAGCAGGCGCTCCGTGAGCGCCCTTCTGGCTCCTGGCGCAGGTGACACAGCGGAGACCCGCGCGTACTCTTCTGGCTCCTGGTGCAGCTGATGCGAGGGCATCAGTGGGTACAGGGTGGGGGACAGAGCCAGACGGGGGGACGTGACTTGGGTCCGGCACTGGAGCCATCGAGGAGGCTTAGGCGGAGGAACGACACGATTTGACTGGTGTCTCCTCAGCTTCACTGTGGCCGCCGTGGCGGGTGGCTGCAGGGGCTGCCGTGCAGTCCTGGGGGCAGGATTCCGAAGACCGACGGGGTGCGCCGGCCCAGCTCCCATCTGAGTGCCGGCAGCTCCTTGCTTGGGCTCCCTCCAGTGGTCTGGGAGGAAGAGTTCACAGCACACACCTAAGGGCTGTGGTGAGGCGGGCGGTAAGTGATGGGACCCCCACAAGATGCAGGTAGACACGGGAGTTTTGTGTCGTCCAGTCACAGGAGAGGAGCACGGGCTCCATCTAGGAGAGGAGCACAGGCTCCATCTGTGGCCTGGCTCTCCCTGGCCTCCGGGAACCTGCATGAGGTCGTTCCCTCCTGCGTCGCTCTCCTGCCTCCAGAGCGCCTGCGTCCCCTTGTGCGGTCATCAGACCCAGCTTCCCCTAAAGTGTCTGCCATCCCCCAGGCCAGGACCATGTCCCCAAGGCTGGACAGCAGGCAAGGAAGCTCCTGACGTCACACGTTCCGTTACGTGCCGCTCGCCGTCAGGCCACCCCGGTGCTTCCTCAGACCCGTGACCTGCATCACTTCTTCTTGCTTTACATTTGCATTTCGCAAGACCTACGTCTCCTGGCACCGTGTCCCAGAGTCGTGGGCTGCGGAGGAGATGCCCGTGAGCCGGGGACAGCAGCTGGCGAGCATGTGCGGAAGGAAGGGCTCAGGGCGGGTCCTACACCGCGGAGCGCCTGTCAGGCTGTGAAGACGTGTGAGCTGGTTTGGTCTGGAAAGGCAGGAAATCACGTCTTGTCATTCGGAACGGAACATAAGGCCTCGGTCAGGTGGAGGACAGGCGGGACCAGGACACATGGCCCGAGTTGGGCCCTGGATCGTGTAAACCTCAGTCTGCTCCTTATACCCCATGGTCCCCAGGAACCCGGCCGGGGAGGCAGGGAGCCTCGGCGGTCACCGACCGTTCAGGGCCCTCCTGCCAGTGATGGGTTTGGGCCTCTAAGAGTCAGCTTGAAACATTCCCCAAAGACAAGCCAATTTACATAATTTTCCTGCTCCCGCTCCCTGGGACACATTTTGTGCTGACGCGAGAGCTCCAGAAACAGATGTCTCTGGCCTCCGGGAAGGCAGAGGAAGCCCGGGTCCTGTCTGACGCGCCTCCTCTTCGTCCCGAGCCCGCGTGGTCCAGGCCTGAGCCGCACAGGACCCGTGCAGGGGACGGCCCAGGTTGCTCGGCGCTGGCGTGGTGGCGGTCGGAGAGGACATTCAACGACCTGGGCCTGAAGGGGAGCGTGGGCGTCCCGGCCCCGAGCGCGTCCTGGGGTGGTGCAGTTACTCTGGCTCCGCTGTGTGGCGGTGCCCGAGGCCGAGAGTGGGAGTGTGACCGGACCAGGTAGACAGTCAGTGTGTGTGCGGACAATGGAGGACGGGGCTGCCCCCCCCCACCGCGTCCCTGCCTGCTGCCGGCTAAGGCTGGTGTCTGCGCGGGGGTCAGTGGGTCCTGGGGGTGCTGTCACCGGAGCAGGCTCACCGAGCACGGTCCGCGTGCATGTGTGCCTGTGCCTGTGTTCGTGGGTGTGGCCCAGTCCTCACTGTCCCCCCTCCTGCTGCTGCTGCTGCTGCCGGAAACTAGGGACGACAGCCAACCAAGCCACCGGGCACCTGCCGCGTGCCAGGCACTGAGCGCAGGACGCGGATGACCCCACTGACCCCTCCAAGAAGCCATCGTTGTTAGGATGCCCCCATTCTACAGCTGAGGAAGTGGGAGGATAAGGAAGGTCATGAGCCCTCTCCGGACTGCATGGCCAGAGAGGTCAGAGCCAGAGTCTGCTCCTGGGGTCAGCATCACGGCTGGCTGTACCTCTCCCTCCCCGTCTCTGCTGCGCTGGAGCGTTGCTGGAGGACCTCCTCCGGCCAGTGAAGGGGAAGTGCATGTGTCCCTCCGGCCGGCAGCTCTGGGAGCCGGGATGCACTTGGCGCCGGCAGCGTCCAGGAGAAGCTGCACCGTCAGTCTGCATCCCCTGGGGTAGGGAGTGCCTCGGCAGACCTGCAGTCAGCCTTTGTGGGGCTGTCTTCCCAGCCGCACAGCTCAGCCTGCCTCAGCTGGGGGGGACAGCCCCCCACCCCTGCACAGTGGAGACTCAGAACCCCTGTGCTGGGCATGTTCCCCAGTTTCTTCGCTGACTAGAGCTCCCCGCACCCCGTACTCCGGAGAGACACTGATCACACTGTATGTCCACGCTCGTCTCTGTCATCGGACTGAGCTCCCAGGGGTGCGCGTCTGACCTCTGGCTTCCCAGCATTTAGCACAGAGCCCGAGGCACAGGAGGTGCTGAGAGCCTGTTCACCGAGCAAAGACCTGCAGGAGAGGACGCTGGGCCCCGCGGTTACCTCACAGGACACACCTCCAGGTGACCAAGAAAGCCTGTCCACCTCTGACCTCCATTCTTGGGAGGTGACCCGGCAGGGGAGGGTGAGCCATTCCAAGAACCCGGCACATGGGGAGTCGACCCGGCTGGCAGGCAGGGCTTGCCCCGCCCTCTCCAAACGCCAGCAGTAGATCAGCAGGTGGGGGGGGGGGTTGCCCCGAGACTGATCCAGCACCGGCGTGAATGAGTAATTTACAAAGCCCATTAAGGCGACACAGAATTACTTATTTATGGGAACTTTTTGACAGATCTGCGGCTTAATCATTTATCCCTCTGAACATTTAGCTAGGGTCATTGGTAAATAATTCACTTATTACACACTCTGGAGTGGTTTATGGCCCTGTGACTTATGATCTCACATGAGTGCACAGCCGGGGAGCTAGGACGTGAAGGCCAGGGGAGGGGGGGCGCTGAGGGTCCTCACAGATCCAGGCCGCACCTTCCGGATGCAGCAGGCAGGTGCCCAGGCCCCAGCAAGAAGGAACTTCTGCTCTGAATCAGGTTGATGCCAGTCCCTGCTCTAACCTTTGCAGGGACAGTGTGCAGAGGGGAAGTAGCTGTGCAGAGACAAGTCAAAAAACGGTAGGTCTTAGCTCCAAAGTGGAGACAGAGCCCAGCTTGCTCTTTCCACTCACCCCGCCAGACATTCAAGACCCTCCCATGCTGCCTGGTTTTGGTCAGCACAGCCGCTGGGCCCCAAGGAGGCATGACTTGCCCCTCCTTCATGCATTTGCTCACGGGCTCCTGCCTGCAAGGTCCTACCTTCTGCTTGCATTGCCCATCTGTACTCTTCTAACTGCTACTTTGTACTCAGTTTTCAACTCAAAGCCCATCTCCTGCAGGAAGCCCTCCCAGAGTACCTGAGCCCTGTTTGCCCCCTTGAAAACCTACCAAGCGGCAGGCACACACTGAGTACGTTATACGTGCTGCTGATTAGTCTGTGTCCCCCGCTCGGCGAGGTGTCTCCTGGGGGCCAGGACCCAGCCTAACTGAACGTGGCCCCCACTGTAGCTCGTTCCGAGCCTACCCCCAAGAGAGTTAAAGTGTGGGCCATTGATGCCAAAGATCAAAATGAGGATGCGAACGGAGGCGGTCGTGATGTTGACGTCCTCGTGTCCCCCACGGCTGTTCTTCAAACTGTGTGCCTTGCCTAGCCCCCAGAGACAGCGGAAGCATGTGGCTGTGTCTGTGAGCTGCTTTGGGCTTCTGAGCGGCTCCGTAAGTGGACACGGCGGCTCACACGGGGATGGAGATGTGTGTCTGGGCAGATTCCCTGAAAGGGAAGCAAGTGGAGGGTCCATCAGCTCTTACTGAAGCTCCTTCTGCAGCCACACCCACCCCATCTGGAGCCTTCCGGGGAGACGCTGGGATTCCCAGGGTCCCCCTGTCCCAGCCTTGAGGGGTAGGTCTGCTTTCTGTGCTTGAGGCTGTCTTCAGCTCTCCGCCTTCTCCGTGTCAGTTCCGGTTCCTGCCCAGACGGGCAGCGAAGAAGGCTTACGGGCAGCCGTCCTCCTCGGTACGGACCTCCAGCGGGAAGAGAAGCGAGAACACGTGCCCCTCCCACCTTCTGCCTGTTGGCTTTTGCCCACCGCAGGTCCTGCCTAGAGCCCAGTCTCGGGCCGTCTTGCTGCGATGTTCGGGAAGAAGGCCTGGGGTGTTCCCGGGGAAGGAGCCCCCTGCCCAGGTGAGCTGGGAGGGGAGCAAGGCCAGACGCACCAGCATTCCTAAACATGGGGCTCCCTTTCTTCCCCGAAACCACTCTGGGCCTCAAGGAACTTGAATTTTAAACAGGCCTCTGGCCCAGGGGTGGACAGGCATGTGCCCTGTTTTTAGACTCCCTTTTAGGCAATTCCCACAACCTCCCTCTCAGAAGGCACTCTTGTTAGCGTCTGCTACGGGCCGAGCTGCACCCCCAAAATCCATACGGTGGAACCCTAACCCCCAACGTCGCTGTGTTTGGAGACAGGGCCTTTGAGGAAGTAATTTAGGTTGAATGATTCATAAGGGTGAGGTCCTCGTTGGACAGGACTGGTGTCCTTTTAAGAAAGGAGGAGACAGCAGAGCTCCCCCTCCCGCCCCTATCACCCCTGCACCGCACAGGTGAGGACCCGCAAGGAGCGAGCTCTCGCCAGCCGTCCACCCCGACGGGCACCCTGACCGTGGACTTGCGTGCCCGGAACCGCCAACAGCCGCTCGGTCTGTGCCCCGTTGTGTGGCCGCCGCCGCCGCCTGGATTCTCCCAGCGTCCTACCACAGACGCGCCGGTGAGAAGGCCGGCCCAAAGTCCCCCTCAGGGAGAGGCCCTGAACTCGGACTGGGTCCCACTGCACCCGTCCTGGAGCCCAGGCCCTGCCCCAGCAGTCTCCCTGGTGACCCTCCCTCCTGAGGTCCGGTCCCACCTGCCCCACACTCCCTGCCGCCCGTCCCTCCGTCCCAAAGCCGCAGCCTCGGTGGTGGCCTCAGAGGCTCTCGGGGACTCCGCGGTGTCGCTCTGCCACCTGCCGGCTGGAGAGGCCAGGAGAACCCACCGCCAAGGGCCTTGTTTCCCTCCTGCTTTTTGTTTCTGTTGGGGAAGAACGCTTGGCACTAAGCACTCCGTACAATACTGTTAACTGTAGGTCCCGTGTTGTACGGCAGACGTCCAGAGCTCACTCATCTTCGTCACTGGAATTCACGGCTCTGTGTCTCTCTGACTCCTGCATCTCAGCCCCTCCCCCTCCTAACTCTGTGGCCGTCCCTGCCCCCTGCAGGCACGCAGCGGATAGGACGGGTCCTTGGCCACAAAGGATAGAGGCCACAAAGGATAGAGGCAGACACGGAAACACGTCCTCCCCGGCCTGAGGGGAAAACTGACAGCACGTGGGGAAAGGCGACGGATCCCAAGTTGTGCAGAACCCCACCGGGAGCCCTGGAGTCCTCCCCCTGCGTCCCGGGAAGGCGAGAGGGGCAGGTGCGTCTGGGAAGCCTGCAGGAAGGAGCAGAGGGGCAGTGAGGACAGGCCTGTGGGCTGCTTTCTGGTGGGCGCCACCCTCCCACGGCCACCTGTGTGGGAAGCAATCCTGCCCCTATCCGACACACGAGGGAACTGAGGTCAGAGAGGTTGTCAACCCACAAGCTAGAGTGGATGGACCAGACACAACCGCCTATCAGTGTGGGAGTCGGGCAAGGGTGTCTGAGAGCTCGGACCCGCTGGGCAAAAAGTGTGCGTGTTAGTGTTGGTGCTTAGAAGGGGGCCCACTCTTCTCCAGGAAACCCCAGCTCGAGCCTCTTTCTGGGAGGTCACCTTGTGTGTATAAGAGGGACACATTCCATCCGGCTGATGTTCTCCTGAGCCAACAAGACCCCAGGGAAGAGAAGCAGGAGCCTGCGAGGGAGCCCGAAGAAACGCGAGAGCAGGAGGGCCGGGGCCGGGCGGTGGGAGGGGCTGCTGGAAAGCCACCTGCCGGAGAGCCCGGGCTGAGCTCTGTGGCCGGGAGCCTGCCCTGACCAGGCCGTGCCCCTGCAGGGGGTCCTTCGTCTGTAAAGTGAGGAAAATGCAATCACACCCCGCGCACGGGGCTGTTTTGAAAGTGAAGCACCACATGAAACCTTAGCCCTGGGCCGACGCTCCGTAAGTGCTGAACCCGACGCCGTGGCACGTGAGCGGAGTCCCGTCCTCACCTCCTGCGGCGGCTGGACTGCTGGCTTGTGTTCCCACCAGCTCGGCGGCTGCTCGTCGCCACAAGCCCAGACCCGACGACGGAAGGCTGTGCGGTGCCCCAGCCCTTCCCAGCAGCCGCCGGCAGGCTCGCCCCTCCAGCTTGGTCCATCCCTGCCCCAAGCCCCTGAATGCCTCCGTACCCTCGCGAGCTCCGTCTTACCCCCCAGACGGACGCAGGCCCCCGGCAGCCACACGCTGTCCCCCGGGAGGAGGTAATTTTGGTTACTTTGTTTCCGGGGAAGGACAGCACATCTCTGTGGGTTTGCCACATGTGTAGAGAGCCCTGAACTTAGAGTCAGGGGTCTGGCTGTGGTCCAGGCTGGGCCCGGGCCAACCTCTTCCTTGCTCGGGTCTTAGCAATTCCATCTAGGAGCGGAGGGCACCTCTGAGTAGGGGGACCGGCCCCGTCATCCACCCACCTGGCTTCTGTTATTTTTATCGGGAAAGCAGATTTTCTAGGAAACCCCTTGAAGGCATCACTTTCGATTTCAGGATGCAGAACTCAGTCATTTGACCCCTTCCTGTGACAACAGAAGCCTTCAAGACAAGGAACTAGAGGCTCAGAGAGGGCCCACCAGGACCACGTGACGGGAGAGCTGCGGCTCCAACCCAGGGTGGCCTGAGTCCTGTGGCCCCGCCCTTGTGACAACAGGCTCTGGGGCGCTCTCCCCGGACCTGTGCCGTGCTGGACACTGCAGGCACGCCGGAAACCTGTGGGGCGGCTTGTTCCTCCGCCGATCCGTCTCCTGTTCCTGGCCTCTAACAAACTCCCCTGTTCGGACGGGACGGCTGGGTTGTCGGCGTCCTTCCGAGTTCTGCCCGGTGCAGTGACACCGACCGGCAGAATGCCTGCTCCGTTAGGCATGGACTCATTTCCCCGGGCTCTCGGTATCTGCACCGATAGAGAAATGGCTCTATCAACATGCAGGTCTTGCGTTCTTTAATTCTCTATTTTTAAAAGTGATGGACTGAAGGCTGGACGGATGGAAGGATGTATCCAAAGGGCACCCAGCAGAGACAGAAAGTGCCTTTGCTCTGCTCTGCCCAGGAAGCAGGTGCAGCCAGGTGGGCAGTCTTTCCTAAGTGGGGACAGGGAGTCGGCTACCAGATCCAGACACTTCATGTCAGATTTCTACACCTGCTGGTGGACCCCGTTTCGCCATCCGGGGACTCGGCCTCACTGTGCTCTGAGGCTTAGTGCAGAAGAGGCTTAGGCTTAGGCTTAGGCTTAGGCTCAGAGAAACCCAGCTTTCCTCCAGGATCAGCAGCAGGTGGCATCTCAGCGGGACCAGCAGGGTAGGCAGCTTGAGGGCCTCGGGGAAGCCATTTAACCCAAGTGTCGGCTTCCCCTCCTGCAAAGTGGGAATAAGAGTCCTTGTCTCTTACAGCGGTGAGGAGTAAGAGGGCGCTTTGTGCACGGTGGTGGAGGGCGTGGTGCGCTCAGAGCCCGACCAGACACTCATTCAGTGGCCAGCCGGGCCGGCATTCCTGCTGCCATCACGACCCGACGGCCAGACCGCGGCGTGCTAACGTGGGGTGCTCGGAGCGCTCACTGCCCGACTTCCCCCCATCCTTGCTCGGGGGAGCTCTGTAGCTGCAAAGGTCCCTGCTGAGGCTCGGGTCGCAGAGCTCCCCCGTCTCTCCTGACACAGCGTCTGCCTGCAGGTGCCCTCCCAAGCCTCCTAGAATCTTCCACTGGGCTCAAACAAGCGGCTTGTTGGGGTCCGGGGACTGGCCTGCTGGAGTGCCCCAACATTTTGCTCTTGAACTGGTGACCCCTCGTTACTCCTGGGTGGACGACGCTTGCCCACAGCTGGTGGGTCACAGAGCCTGGGGGTGAGCTGCCAGGAAAGGCCGCCGGCGACCGCCTCCCATGCCACACTCTGGTGTGCTGGGGCCGGACGCAGCTGCTCGCTGAATAGCCAGGAACTTGGCGAGCCACTGGTTAAACTACTGATAGTTTGGAATCCGCTGTGGCTGCAGTATGTGCACCCCGGAAGCTGGCAAGCGCTGCTCAGAACGTCCTCTTCTCCCGCAGTCGGTGGTCCACCAGCGCGCCCCGGAACACACCCGTCCCCTGAGACTTGCTCACTGGTGGGGAGGCTACGGGATTCTAGCCCAGCTAGACGTGTTGGTTAACGTGTCTGTATTTTTAGAAAATTAATTCTTTAAATTAGAGAGTAACATGAGGCTGTTAGGAAAACTTTGAATGACTTAAGATGCGTGAAAATGGGCCTTTCTCCCTTTGTGCCTCCAGCTGCAGAGGCAGCCACTGTGCCCGCGTGTCCCTCCGGAACTCTCCTGTGCGCAGAGAGGGGCAGCTGCCGCATATATGTAGGGCTTAGAAACAGATTGGCCTTGGAGCAAGACACCGCTTCATCTTCCTCCCACCTCTGCTCTGACCTGGCCCCCGAGGACTGCCTTGGGCAGACACAGTAGCTTTCTGGTCACTTCCAGACATTAAAAACATGCTCTTGTCCATTCGGCTTCAACTTAAATGTCGCGTCCAGTTCAAAGCTCCTCCCACCCGCAGTAGAGCACTGGCCTGTGGCTCAGAAGCCAGTGGTGGGCGAGGGGGATTCTTTCTCCCTCCGGCCCGGCTTCTGCGGACACAGGAAGAGGAGTAAAGTTCTTCTCACTCAGTGGTAGCTTTGCAGTTGTCTCTGGCTGAGGCTGACCGATACGTCCTTGCCCAGGGCGGCTGTCACTGTGCAGTTCCCTGCTGGCTGGTTTCCAGGGTCCCTCGCTCCACTCCTGCCCCTCCAGGTACCGGTGCAGCCCCTTGGCTCTGGTGGGCAGCCTTCTTGGGTGGATCTTGTCAAACTGCTTGCAGTAGGGTGACTCTCCGGAGTGCCCACTGAGCTGCTAGGAAACCGGAGGAAACAGCCTCACCCCCACTGAGTGGCAGAGACGGGCCTGCCCACTGCCAACCCCTCTCCTGGATCCCCCACCCGCCCTCATCCAGCCCCAGCCAGCACGGAGCAGTCACAGTCCTGGGGAGCTGGCGTGCTTAAGCTGCATGCACCCAGGCAAGCCTGCGGGGGGCCGCGTTCGGCCAGTACTCAGCAAGGGGGTGAGTAGCCAGGCTGCATGTCCTGGGGGAAGCCCAAATCTTTGTGAGTTATCCTCTTGGGTCTTTTATTTGTTGGCTTCTAATGGGGGAAAGAGAAACATGACAGGACCCTACTCCTGCGAGTAACCTGAAACTCCCCGTCAGGAGCTGGTCTGTTCCTTTCTCGGCTGTGGTTGGGCAGGTCTGGGCTGCAGGGCAGATGTGGCCACAGCTGGGCAGGTGTAGACTGCAGGACAGGTATAGCTACAGCTGGGCGGGTGTGCGCTGCAGGACAGGTGTGGCAACAGCTGGGCAGGTGGGGGCTGGAGAACAGGTTTTGCCATCTTCTCCTCAGTTCTGCAAACTGAGTTGGCACCTCGTCTTAGAATGTAGGATCTTCACCACCTACTGTTCTCAGTTCTGGGGCTCAAGCTGAAGCCTAAAGACAACATCTATCATTTAATTAAGCAAATGGGATTGTTCCAGACATATTGTGCTACCATTTGCTTTCCTTACCAGGCAAAACATTATATCGTGGGCATATTTCTTCATCATTACACACAGATCTAACTTTTTTGTTGTTGTTTAAATGTATCTTATATTTCCTCACACATTTCTCTTTTTGTTCTCTTACGTGAGCAAGCGGGTCTGAAACCAGGGTTTTTAGAACTGCCTAGTATAGCAACAGTGCTGCTGCTTCTTCCTTTTTAAGATTTTGCATTTCTTTATTGCTGCTGAGAGTCTTAAGAAAGGTTGGGGAACCTGAATGTGCCTGCGTTCTTTATCCTGCCGTGGCATAAACCCCTTTATCCCAAGCAGCGCAGATATTTAGGAGGAATTGTTTAAGTGACTGTATCGGTGTGCGGCGAAGTATTTAACGAGGCCCCTCGTGGACATTTCACTGTTTCGGGCTCTTCCCTGTTATAGACAATTCTGCACTGAACAGCCGTCTTATGTTCTTATGTATGAACTCGTTGGTTTTAAGTAAACAAGGGATCCCAACAGCAGAAACCTCATTCAGCCAGAGGCAGACAGAAGGCTGGAACCAGGGCTGGAGAGGACCCGTGAAAGTTCTGGACTCTGTTAACTTTCCCTTTTAGCAGCATCCTGCTTGAGTGGCACCTGGTGGACTCGGAGCCCAGGCCACAGTCCACTGATCCGAAGCCGCAACGAGGCACGTGGCACTGAGCGCCCAGGGCCGGGCCCACAGCAGGGGCTCCCTACCTGTCTGTTGACCCTGACGCGCGTGACCCGTCCTTGTGCCGTGGCAGCCGAGACGCAGCTGAGCGCGTGATAGTCGGACGGACGTGACCGCGCCTCGCAGACCAGACCTCAGCAGGACACTGGTCACCAAGGTAGGTCTCCGCAGCTGAGCGCACCTGGTGTGACGGTGGGACCCACGGTTCTCAGGGAGCCCTCGGGGCACGAGGGAGGAGGGAGCCACCCAAAATGTGACTGAATGTTACTCTGGGCCAAGTCCCACCTCAAGAAACAGCAGGCTGCTGCAACAACACAGCTGACGCGTCTCAGACGTCAGCCGGGGGCACGTGCCCTCCGGGGCGGCCTCCTCTGTGCCTCCCTTGCCGGGCACTGGGTCCGTGACTCCTTCCTTCCTTCTCTCTCTGCTCCACACCCCTCGGTTTCCGCCTGAGTCTGCGGGGCTCGCCTGGGCTCTTCTCTGCCCCTTTGGGCCTCTCCTGACTGGGTTCCCCCAGCCGGTCTCTCACACACGCCCCTGCAGGCCCGTGACCTTGTGCTGCGCCTTGTGTCCTGGGAGGCAGAGTTCCGTGGGCACCTTTGGGAATTCTAGGGGATAAAATTCCCCATTGCTTTACACAATAGCATAAATAGTAACGGCCCCTTCTCCAGGCGGTCACAGCCCAGCTCTCCTGTCAGCCCGGGTGGCCGACACTCTCACTGGGTACAAGAACCAGAGACGCAGAAAGGCAACGTCTTCGGGCATCCGGAGACCACGGCTCGGTGGTGCCCCGTCCGGGATCAGCAGCGCCCCTGCCGTGCTCGCTGGCTGCAGCTGCCCGGGGAGGGGGCACAGGTTCCGTCGACAAGGGGTCCTAAAGGTGCTGCAGTGGGAGGCTGCTCACTGACCGCCCCCTGGCTGGGGTGTCTCCTAAAGGGACGCTTGGCAGCACCCCCTCATGGCTGTCACAGGACCCCTGGCCAGCACACAGGAGGCCAGGAGACCTGCCCTCCCCGGCAGCCTACGATGCCGGTTCTGCAGCTGCACGCGAGCCTCATTCACCGGAGACCCTGGCCGTCCCTCTGACAAGCAGGCCATTGTCTCCGGGGACAATGACACTCAACGCCAGGTGATGCGACCTATGTGGGGGTGCGTTTGACACAGACCCGGTGGTGGGAGGAGAAGGAGGAGGCGGCCGGTGGCCAAGGGGGCGCCTGAGCCGGAGGAGACGCAGGGTAAGGTGCTCCCTGCTCAGGCCTCTGTGCTCACCGGGCTCTGCCTTGAACTTGATCCGCGTTCCACATAGCCACGGGAGCCTGTAGGGACGAAGTGCCCCCTGCTGAGAGGGTCGGGCGGGGGAGGGGGGCCCTTGCTCAGTGTTGCAGGGACAGCAGAGAGAAGGGGTCGCCAGCACCGGTGAGAGGTTTAATAAGCAAAGAAAACCTCCTTGTGAGGCTTGTCCTGGGCAGCAGGAGGATGAGGGGATCCCTGCACCTGCCTGGCAGCATCTTGGAAGTTTATATAGAGGCCCTGGCGGAGTCGGTCACTCACACCCGCAGGTGCTCTCAGAGCCACGTCACTCTCCCAAGGCTGTGTCCTCGGGGCAGCCTCTGGGGGCAGGGAAGGCAAGCAGAACCCACATTCCTGGGACATAGGAGGGGATGGGGAGCCTCGAACGCCCGGTCCTGCTCGGGGGTCAACCGGCACCATACCTGTGTGATGGCATTCCCCAACGCTCTACCCCTGTGACCAGTGCTTATTTCATTTTATTATGCTTTATTTTATTTTATTTATTAAAATTCAAATTTAGTTAGCCAACAGATAGTGCATCCCTCAGTTTCGGATCAGATGTGGTGCGATGATTCATCCGTTGCCTAGAACCCCCAGTGCTCACCGTTCGTTTGTTTCCCAGAGTCCAGAGTCTCTCATGGTTGTCTCCCTTTGATTTCTTCCCACCCAGTTTTTCCTCCCTTCCCCCGTGATCCTCTGCTCTGTTTCTTAAATTGCATGTGTGAGTGAGATCGTATGATAATTGCCTTTCTTTGACTGGCTTATGTCGATAAGCTCAGTCCCCTCCGGCTCATCCACATGGCTGTAAGTGGTAGGCATTCATCCCTTCTGGTGGCACCGTGATGGTCCATGGCCAGGGCTCTTAATCTCACACCGCCCCTCCTTCTGCAAGGGGCCCTGAGGCATCAGCAAGGGGTTTCACTGGCCTGGAGGTGGCTCCTTTGGTGGTTCCCTGGATACAGCGGGAACAGATGCCTCAGGAACAGCACAGGCATACGCAAGAGAAAACACTGATTAAGACAATAATGGCCCAAATCAGGGCAACTTTCTCCATCAAGAGCACCAGGATCTGAACTATTGATTTGTCGTGTCCCCTAGGCTGGGGGTTGGGTCACTCAGGGTGTTCATGTGTGTCTTCATGCCTCTCAATAAAGCTGAAACATTAGCTCACTCATCAGGTATAAACACACAACATTCTGCTTAGATAATGGCCCAGGGGCCTCCCTGCAAGGCAGCAATATTGTCTAAGGCCATCTTACTTGGAAGGCAGCCTTTCTCCTGAGAGTCATCTCAGTGTTCAGTAAGGACAGAGTTTATTGGTTATCACTTAAGGCTTGCTGGGCAAATTTAGGAAGGGCTTCTATGTGGGCTACAGTGTCCTCCAGGTCAATGGAGGGAACAAAGATGGTGGACAAATGATCGAATCACTAGTAAACAGAACACTCCCCCAACAGTGGCCTTGAGGAAAGGGAAGTTGGCGGTTGTAGGAACTTGACCTGGTTGTATATACCGTGCGTGTTGGCTGGAGGAGGTAGCTCTGTCAGGCATGAGGAGGACTAGGGCGAGGATATGGCAGACCAGGACCCCCACCTGCTCCTCTCTTCTGCTTATGCATGCTCTGTTCTAGGTATGGTACATTTCAACAGGTCTGGCTTATGACAAGGCAGTAGGATCCCAGGGAGCCTGAATGATTCTCCCTTGCCCAGGAGTGGGCAGAAGCTCGCCCATCCCAGTAGGATGTCTGCTGGCAAATTCCAGCAGAGGACTCCGTTCCCAGGTGAGATGGGGCTTGGTGCTCTCACCAGCTTGGCACACTGATGCATGGGGGGAGTGGGGGCAACAGCTGTATCCTGCGACTTCAACACCTTCATGCTGTTGGGTGTCCCGGCAGGGGTCTGGCATTGGGGGGCGATCGGTCCTTCTGGTTGATCATTCAAATGTGTTAAAGCCTGGACAGCACTGTAGTCCCTCCTGCCAAGGTGGTTTTACCTATTGCTAATATAAGCTGCTGCATTAATGTTCCATTCTTCCTTTCCATTAGCCCTGCTGCTGCTTCTGGTTTATAGGTGAGATGGTCCTCCATTCAAAGTCATTCGTTTGCCCAGCTTGCACATCATGACCTTGGAAATGCACCCCCATCACTGTCTACTTGACAAGGACATCCATACGTGGTGCTCAGCTTCTCTAATCTCCTGATGATGATGGAGACGTGGAGACGTGGAGACGGGGAAGCTTGGCGAGGCCAGAAGTGTTGTCCTCACAAACTGAGGTGTATCTAGAACACTCATGCAGAGGGAGGCAGCTGCCGTAATCAATCTGCCAGTCCCTCACAGGTTGGGAACTCTGGTGAGTGGCCCCAGACCCCTCTGACAGTGGCCTTGGGTGATGTTTAGAACACACAGAACATGCTCTTACCACATTAACCAGGTCCTCCTCTTTCAAGGGCAGGTGGCGTCTTTGGATATAAGTCACCCACCTGGGTACCAGGGTGACCACTTCCTGGGCAGAGTCTGCTGTGTCTACTAAACGGCCAGTTGCTAGGGCTCACCCCGAAGCTAGGGCATCACCTTCCTGATTGCTTGGGGTGCCCACGGCTTATGAACCAGACATGGAAGACAACAGGACCACCTGAAGCCCTTGCAGGCAAATATCCCCCACACATCCTGATCCCGTAAGGGTCCACTCGGGATTAATCACCCTTCATCTTCCCATTGTCCAAGCAACGGGGCTTATCTCTCTGGAACAGCCCAGCTGTCTGGGCGAAGGGCTCATGGCCAGTGCTCACGAGTGATCACCAGCCAGACGGCTCTGAGCTCAGCCCTCGGGCAACTATGGTTTGTTCCTGTTTTTATCCAGACGGTGTCAGTGTTGGGCTGAATAGTGGCCACAGCCTTTGTGGATGGATGGCTCAACTAGACAGTTGACACACAGGCATCGGCCGTTATCTCCCCCCTCCCTGGTTATAGGCTGTGACAGCCAGCGCAGGAATGGGGTGGGGGCATCCGGGGATCTGCGCTCTCACGGGACCCAGTAGCGCCGAATTTCTGGAGACCGTGAACTGGTGCACAGGGCCCTCTTCTGCTGCAAACAGGAGTGTTGCTTAGTCAGAGAGGGGGTTTGAGCCATGGCAGAGGTGCGGGGCTGGAACGTACTCCACCCCACCCCTGACGGGCAGGCAAGTTCTCACCATGATACGCTGCCCTTTAGAGAGAAGCTCCAGCTGGAGGAGCGCTGGCCCACTGGTTGGAACGGCTGTCCTACGGGGTATATTGGGCTTCTGCCCCTTCCAGAGCTGGGACAAAAGTCCTGGGGCTCTGATCCCTTCATTGTCTCTGTCTCACTGCCAAACCCAGGCCTTCCAGAGTCACAAACACTTCTAACTCTAATGGCAGCTCTGCTTGGAAGATGCAGGGAAGGAAGGGGCAGAGGGGCAGGTGAGAACTGTTGTTCGGGTTTTAAGGCTTTCCGCAGGCTGACCGACACAGGGCTAGTCTGTCAGTCTATCTGTTTAGGTGGGGCTCTCACCTACATGAGGCTAAACCACATTGACTTCCAGTTTACTTTTCCCAGACACTTAATGGCCTCTTGGCTTTCTGAGCTCCCTCTCTGTCCTGATCTTTCCCACAGCCCACATCCGCTCCTGACATTCGTCAGTCGTGCCCAGATCAGCAGAGATTGTGCAACATCCTAAGTGTCCTACCCCAGGACTGGGCTCAGCGTGGGTATCAGTGTCCCACAGCAGGTGCTGGGACGGACTGGAGAATCTCGGCTTTCTTCGCTGCAGAGAATGTACCTCCTCAGGGGCCCAAGACGGGCTGCAGATGTCCTGCCACTCCCAACTCCATAAGAATTTGTTGTGCCTCCTCTACAGATGGGCCGGAAAGTGTTGCCCATTGGACCAAGCGTCCCTGCAGGACAGAATAATTGAGTCCGTGAGGAACTGAGCACCTTGACTGCCTGAGCACCACGCAGGTGTTTCCAGAGGGCCAGGCAGGGACAGATGTTGCTCATTCTTTCTGCCTCCCACCTGCTCACAGAAAAGCCATCACCTCCACACTGCCACTCCCCGCAAGTCAACCAGGGGAGTGCTCTATGGTCAGAGAGAGGTTGAAGGATGCTCCCCATGAGATGCTGCCACACTCCACAGAGTGACGTGCTTGTCATACAGGATTGTGCGAGACCCTCTTTAGGCCTTGTGGTGGGACTCTACTATGTCCCCTGTGTCATTCTGGATGTCAGAAGCCCTGAGAGTTATGACAGAATGTGACCTTGGCCATGGCAGACACAAAGGACCCATCAGAGGAGGTCCCTGCTGCTTCTACAAATACAGTGTCCATCTCTCTACCTGCCTAATAGAGATAGGCTAGGTCAGCAGTCGGCTCTTAATATGCAACATCCCACAGTCCTGACTTTGCACCCAGAAGGATCACCCCTAGGCTTGTTGGGAAGAACTTCAGACACCATTCTTCTATACAATCATCCTGAGTCCTGGATGTCCATAGCTTCCACACAGCAGTCTTCCCGGTGCCTTCAGTACCTTCCTTGCTGTCACCATACCCAACAGCAGTAGCACCAAGGAGAGATCCCTTCACAAGCCCACCACAACAAGTAGCTAACTGAGATCCATAGGACCAGTCTCTGGGTCCTCACTGAAATGCTCTTATAACCCTCTGGGGATGCTGACCCTGGTTTGGGAATTGCTGGTTGAGATGAATGAATGGAAGTCAACTTCATGGTGTTATGTACCCACCCACTAATATTAGGGCGGTTGGATGCACCACATTATTCTCCCTCTTAACAGGGATCAATGGTTCACCCTCTAGAAATATGGGGTGCTCCTTCCCAGAACTTCTGTCTGCTGCTCTGAACAAGGAACATGTGTCATTTCCTGAGACCACGGCCAAATTTCCCCTGCTCTGGGGAGGGGGCCTTAGAGAACGGTTGTGAGGGGAGGACACAGAGATCACATGGGGATCACAGGTTGAGTACAAGATGTCCCAGGTTGGGTCTACAGTGCAGCAGTCCCTCACATGGAAAGTAGCATGTAGGAAATTTATTAGGGAGTGGTCTTAGCATCAAGAATTATCGTGGGAAGGGAACAAGCTCGTGCAGAGGGAGGAGCGGAAAGTCAGCTTGGAAGCATCTCTGTGAAGATCTCAGCCAATCCCAGAGACAACCTGAGGCTGGGACAATCTCTCAGAGTGGCCTTGAGTCGTGTGAAGGAGCCTTGCTCTCATGCCCCATGTTCTCCAGCCTTTGGACGCACTGCTGTGGAAAAGGACAGTGATCCTGGATGACACGGTCAAGGCACCTTCCAAAGAGGGCTGATGACTGAGCACTCTGCAGGTGGAAACCTCAGCAACGGGGGAAATCAATCCTGCATTCTGACACAGGAGTTGGGTGGCTCATCCCAGCATCCGCTGCACAAAAGGAGAGTCAATTTTGAGCACATTTCTGTGGAAGGGGCAGAACCTTGCCTCCCTGCTTAGGAACATATGGCCTCCAGATACCGGAACTCATTTCAGAAACTCCAATTTCCCCAGGAGGGTGAGTGTGGGCAACTGTGGTGACATCATTGGGCATGTGCCTGGGGCTCACTAGGTAGACATGGCGGGGAGGATACTGTAGGATACTAACCCTCATGTGAAGGACACCCCTGAGGGTCTTCAATCCCTCTTTCTTCTCATGTTTCCATACCTATCTCAAGCCCAAATGCATCTCCATGACACTGTCTCCTCTCTGCCCTAGTCTATCCCATCTGTCTTTCTCCTGTAGTCCTCCTGTTTTGTGAACTGTGGCTCCCAGCTATTCTCCGCATGGTGTTGGAGACCACTCCTTGTAGCCTCTGTGGCCAGCTGATGGGCCTCTGTGGGCCAGTATGATGCCCTATGGAACAGAGAAGGTGACCACGTGTCCTGTTGGTTTGGATCTGAGGTAGGACAGTGAGCAACCCCTGCAGATGTTTCTGGTGGCCTCCCCCAAGAGGAGCAAAGGATCGTGTGCCAGAATCATGTGCCAGGTTGAAAGCTACCATGGCAGGTACAAAGAGTAAGTTGACCTGCTCTATCTACCAAACAGGCCAGACACCCAAGAGGACTGGGGATGTGGGAGGGCTCGCCACCCTTGCCTCTCTCCAATTAATTTATAAATTCAGTAAAATCCCCATAAAAATCCCATTGGACAATTTGAGCAATTCAATATACCTACTCTAACATTTTTATAGAATAATAAAAATCTATAAAAGACTTTGGTAAACATTTTTGGACACAAAGATAATTTTGACAAAGAAGAACAAGGAGGGGTCTTATGTTATCAGATATTGGAAGAGCAGTAAAGGTGGTATAATGTATGTGTAAAATCAAGCAAAACAAGGAACAAAGCAGAGAGATCCTAAGCAGGCCCCATGGACATATGGAAACTGAAAGTTGACCCCACCAGATAATGGGGATGGATGACCTCTTTAGTACATAATGTTGGGCCTACTCTCCAGAGGGAAAAAAGTCAGATCTATACTTAATATCAAATGTAAAGTTGGACTCTGGTAGACCTGATCCATGAAAAACAAAAGACTATAAAATCAAGGGAAGATACTCTAGGAGGTTTTCGTCGTGACTTTGGGGTTGGGAAATTACACAAATTAAAACACTTTACTCAAACACAAACACAAATTAAAAGATGAAAAAACTGGGGCGCCGGGGTGGCTCAGTGGGTTAAGCCTTTGCCTTCAACTCAGGTCATGATCCCAGAGTCCTGGGTTCGAGCCCCACATCAGGCTCTCTGCTCAGTGGGGAGCCTGCTTCCTCCTCTCTCTCTGCCTGCCTTTCTGCCTACGTGTGATCTCTGTCTGTCCAATAAATAAATAAAATCTTTTTTAAAAAAAAGATGAAAAAACTAATGAATTTGCATGAAAACTAAAAATCCTGCTCAGTGAAAGACCATTTGGACAAAGCCCACGGCAACAGAATGGAAGGTAACATTCGCAAAGTATGGAACAAGCAAAGGACTTATTTAAGGAAAGCAGTAACTCGTGGATATCAACTAGATATCAACTAGAAAAAGACAAAAATAACATTAAGGAAACGGGCAAACGGTTATTTTATAGAAGAGGAAGCCCCCAAAATACTTAGTTACTGATAATTATGGAGCAAGAAAAATGGAAGAAGAACACCATGAGATCTCTCTTTAGGTCCATTGAGTTGGCGAAATGAAAACACTAAATAACACCAAGTGTTGCCTGGAATGTCGGGCTAGGGAACGTGCTTACAGTGTTGGCAGCCGTCACGATTCGGAGGACCACCTAGCTTTCTTTATTGCTTGAGGTCCACTCCTGGGTATGTATCCAGAGAAATTCTCCCATGGTCCAAGGCAGGACAGGAAAGAGAGGTTTGCTGGAGGTTGTCAGAGTCTGAAGTCGCGACAATGTAATGTTGGGGGTAATGTAGGTGTCCGTGTCTGGGGGGCCAGAGAAGGAGACGGTGGGGAGCCAATGTGCAGAAGTTAGGAGCAGCGGACGAGAGGTACACACAGCCACAGGGATAGACCAAAAGAGAGCACCAAGTGAAAAACAGCGCCATTCCTTCCGTAAATAAAAAATCTAGGTTCACAGAAAATCATACATTTAAATGAAGGGAACTCCCCAAACACATCAGAATGTCTGGATGTTGAGGCGGGGGTGGGGTATAGAAACTAGAGATCCAGACTATAAACAAAGAAAACTGGAGAAAGTCGGTGTGGCCGACTCTGGGAGTGAGCCAGGAGGGATGAACTCTGCCCCTGAGCTGCCCAGTGAAGAGGGAGGAAAACAAAACACAACAAAAAAGGAAAGAAGCTTTAGGAAGAGAAAATGTAATATAGAATAAACAAGCCATATAAAAAAAAGAGAGAGAGAGAATTTTGTATTTGGTGCAAAACCAAAGCTCAGCCCTGACTTCTGAACATCACATGCCAGGGACTTGCACAGAGGGAAGTGGCTTGGAAAGTCAGAAGTGGAAGAATTACGGAGGCTCGAGGAGGCAGGAGCCTGAGGGCCAGGGAAGAGCCTGCCGTGACCGGGAAGCTCTGAGCTCACGGACTGCTGGAGCCACCGACCACGGCATCCACGCGCTGACCCGCGGACCGCAGGGCGTGGAAACAGACCGGTGCAGGGAGACCTTGCGGTCCACGGCCGACCAGTGCTTAGGATGCACGAGACCCGAATGGTGGGATGAGGAGGGAGACCCCAAGGAGAGCATGCCGAACTCTCGATCTTGGGCACAGAGAACCCACTCTCTGTTCAGTCCTTGTAGATGATCCATAAAACCCGATCATGTCTGAGGTCCCAAAGGACTCTTTCATCATGAATACTATTTATTTTACAAATCACAAAATAAAGGGGACAATCCTTTCATGATGGACTTTTTTTTCCTTAAAAACCCTGCTTTAGGGCGCCTGGGTGGCTCAGTGGGTTAAGCCACTGCCTTCGGCTCAGGTCATGATCTCAGGGTCCTGGGATCGAGCCCCACATCAGGCTCTCTGCTCAGCAGGGAGCCTGCTTCCTCCTCTCTCTCTCTCTCTGCCTGCCTCTTTGCCTACTTGTGATCTCTGTCTGTCAAATTAAATAAATAAAATCTTAAAAAAAAAAGATTAAAAAAAACCCCCTGCTTTAATTCAGTCAAAGAAGAAAATAAAACTGATGTTGCAGACCAGCCAGTAACAGTCATCGAAACACAGAGCAAGAAACCGGCACAGCATTGCCAGGAAAGCTTTCCACGGAAAGAATCAAAAGCTACAACCCAACCCTCATTATGAATACCTATGCAAACTCCCCCATAGGAGGCCATCACGTGGATTTCGGCAGGGAGTTAGGACACACCGCAGGCAAGGAGAGTTGTGAGAACTGATCATTATTAGAGCGGCTGCTAAAGTAATTCATCATATTAAGTTAAAGAGTAACAGAAAGATATTTAAAAATTCAACATCTACTTCGGATTAAACAGTAAATAAAACTTTTACTAATTTCGGGCAGAAGGGAATTTCTTGATGTTGTAAGTGTGTATATCCTAAATTAAAAGCCAGCTCCACGGCTGATGGTGAAACTCACACAGCACAGTGGGAACATTCGGGAACAAAGCAAGGGCGCCTCGTATCCTCACGGTACTTAATGTTGTTCTGGACAGTGCTTCCGGGGGCAGAGGGAGACGTGTGCCCAGCGTAAGCCGAAGGAAGCAGGGTGTCCCCTCTGCCGACAGGACGGCACACCCGGAGACCTGAGAAGAGTAATTGGCAGGGTCAGCGATGACAAGAGAATTCTGTGCGAGTCGGGTCCACAACCAGCTGGTAAAACCCAGTAATTCACGACATATTAAAATACACATCTGGGGGGTATCTAGGGGGCTCCATCTGTTAAACGTCTGACTCTTGATTTCAACTCAGTTCATGATCTCAGGGCTGTGGCATCGAGCCCCGCGTTCGGCTCTGCATTCAGCCAGAAATTTGCTTGAGATTCTGTCTGTCCCTCTCTCTCTGTGCCCCTCCCACTGCTCATGCTCTCTTTCTCTCTCTAAAATAAATAAATATACTTTTTTTTTAAAATAAAACAAACATCTCTCAAATATGATAGGATAAAAATTCTAGATAATGGGCCCAGTAGTTTAAAAAAATCAAAAAATAAAATTGACAAGAAATAGGTAGAACTTAAAGGATTAAAAAATTTTTTTGACTCTACAGATAGATCTAAACAATGATGTGACAGAGCTTGGCCTTTGGCTGGAAGATTACTCTGTAAAAATGCCAAATCCTCCTAAAAGTAACTTACTATTTCAACACAAACTTAATGCAACCACAGTTAAAATACCAATATATCCTCTGAGGCTTTACTAACAATATAAGGAAATAACACGCCAAATCCAGCCCATATTATGGGCTCAGTAAATTACTTATCAACATACACATCTAGTCTGGAATATATGTATTTTACACCCAATATTCTTCTCCAGATATCCACCCAGATTCAAAACTTAGTTACTCATTTCTAAAAACAAGCAGCCACTCAAATATGTGTTGAGACTCAGACATTAGCAAAGTTGAGGGACAGGTAGGGCAGGCCCCCACCTGGAGCATGTGGTTTCTTCCTACCTTCACTCTGTACACCCAGACCCAACCCTGATCGAGGTCCACAGCAGAACAAAGGGTATTTTTGAATCGGGATTGTCCTTCGTGAGAGGGTTGTCTTAGTTTAAAACCTGTGCACACACACACACGCATGTGTATAAAATGTCTGTTAACATGGCAATGTTAAATTTAATAAGCAATATCGTGATGTATAGTTTACAGTACAGTAAACTCAGAAGTGTATGTCACTCAAATATATTCATATATTCATAAAAATGCTTTAGAAGAATCAGCATATTAACAGCAGTTGCTTCCAAATATTAGAATCCTGCTGATTTTTCTTTTCTTTTTCGGTCAATGTGTTTTATATTTGTAACTTGAGAAAGTGTTTCAAGAAGAAAACTTTTAAAAGCTAGTTTCTTCCCAGGACGTTTAGAATGGAAAGGATGGGGTGCCTGGTTGGCTCAGTTGGTTGTGTCTGACTCTTGATTTTGGCTCAAGTCATGATCTCAGGGTCGTGAGAGCAAGCCCTGCATCAGGCTCCTTGGTCAGCACGGAATCTGCTTGAGATTCTCTCCCTTTACCGCATCCCTTCCCCGACTTGCTCTCTCTTTCTCTCTAAAATAAATACATCTTTAAAAAAAAAAAAAAGAATGGAAAGAAAAGTCCCACGTTTCTAGCAGATGTAGGGCCCGTCTCCATTCAGTCCTTGTTGTTCTGTCCTCGGGAGCCGCCACGTCTCTCCAAGGAGACTGTGATCCCCAAAGATCTTTGGGAAGATGCTGGAAAACCTGGGGTCTGGGCCAGGGTGTCACCAAGTTTGGTTCCTCTGGGAGCTGGGTGTGGCCTCGAATGCGGGTGGGCTGGAGTCCCTAGTGTAGGTGGCGCTTGGGAGTCCTGCTGAGCGGCCTTGGGGGCCACCGGTGAAGGGTTCGGGTCCGTCCAGCGCTGAGGCCCAAAGGGAAAAAACCTGCCAGTCTCCAAGAAAAACGAGGCAAGAATGCTGCAGAGAAAAGTAAAAAGGTGGTAAGGAGGGGGTGATCTGAGAAGGTTGTCCAGACAGGTCAGGGGGTCTCCCCCGAGAACTGAGGCCCAGAGGAAGGAAGAAGGCCAGCCCGAGCCCCAGACCCGCCCCCCCTCCAGGAAAGACCGTCCCAAATATGCAGTCTGGACATGCCCGGGACTCCTTCCAGCAGGAGGGTCTGCACGAGGGGTGGGAGTTTGATGGGTCCTAAAGCTGAGATATCGCAAGTGTCAGAGACATTTGCTACGTGCATGGCTGGTGAGTGGGGGCGGGGCATGCCTGAAGCCCCACACAGCTGACCCCAAATCCTGGATCCCTCCCATGCCCAGTGCTGACGCCATGTCCCTGAATGAGCCACAGGCCTTCACACGCTCCTGGCGCTGGGCGTCAGTCCACTGCTCCTGAGACTTCCCTCCACAGGGCTCCGTGCTCCCCGACTCCCCGACGAGGGGTTGGGCTGCTCCAGCAGAGTGGGGGCTGGGACTGGGCGAGTGGTCCTCCAGCCTCCACCTCGTCACAAGCTCTGTGGAGGTTTGGGGCTCAGCGCCCAGCTTTCTTTAACCTCAGGGAGCTCTGTCCTTGACGGATTGTGGCCTGGTTTCCTTGATGGCCCCAGAGTCTTTCCGACACCCCTCCCGCCTCCCCGGGCCCGTGTCCCATCGGAATCCCGGGTCGGAAACAGCACCCGGCTCAGCCCCAGCCGGCAGGCCTCCGACTCCGGGACTGATTCCGAGGAGCAGAGTTGTTTGGGGAGCGGCCTCTGAACCCGTGACGGGATCACAGCAGTATGGGCCGTGTGGCCGGGGCTGCAGTCTCTCACACGCTGACATTCTGGGGCCTCATGACCCTGTCCCAGGACTGCGCCCCGACTCACAGCCATGAAGCATCCGTGTTCAGTCTCGAGACGGCAGATCCGGGCTAACGGAACGCACGGGAGAGCCCGTGTGACCCGGACTGGCCTCCCATACGGCCTGACCACGGTCCCACGGAGAGCGGGTGAGGGGCCGTGAAGGAGGGGCGGCTGCGGCGGACAGTGGGGTGGCCCGGAGCTGGCGCGGACAGTGGAGAGGAGGCTCTCAGGGCCGGATGGCCCGTTCCCAGCCCAGCCCGGCCCTCACGCACCTTCACACACGGCCCCCGCGGCCTCGCTGTGGTCGCAGTGGAAGGTCTCCACCTGCTCACACTCAGCCAGGGCCGCCTGCATGAGCACAGGTGGGTCCTCGCCCGCCAACGGCGGGTACAGGGCACCTGCGGGGTGTGCTTGGCCGCTCCGCAGCCCAGCTCCCGGCACACCCCGGCCACGTCCGCCATGTCCCAGCCGTCGTCACACACGGTGCCCCAGCCGCCGTCCGTTCCACCTCCACCTGCCCTTCGTAGCGGTGGGCGCCGTTCGCCAAGCGGATTCTGGGCAGAGGCTCTGCAAACGCGGGGTTGGAGCACACTCAGAAATGTGGGAGGCAAACGGGAGAGGCTGTTTGGTGGGGGAGGGGGGCTTGCTGACGTGGGGGTGCATCTTCCAAGGGCAGCCCCCACCTACAGACCCCTGGGAGGAGCATTCTGAAGACCACGGAAGGTAGGACACAGGGGTTTGTGCTTGATTCTCCGAGCTCAGAAAGGTCTTGGAAAAACAGAGAGAAGGCTAGAACTAGGTCTTCCCTACAGATGGAGCCTGGGGACGCCAGTATTCCGGTGGCCTGAGCTGCGCCAGTTCTTCTGAGAGCAGCTTCATGCCCCGCGGGTGTCCTCACCCACCCCAAGCCCACTCCTTCTGCAGCGGGGGATGAACAGGCCACAAGGTTAACCCACACTCTGCCCATCTCTTTGCTTGTTTTTCCAAACTGGAGCAACCTGTAAGGAGGCCTTTTCTGGAGGGTTTGCAGCAGAGAGGAAGGATGGAGCCCAGTGCTGTCCTTCTGAGGACAAAAATGATGGGGAGACAGAACAGAAAGAGGGGAGGCAAAGGATGGGGCCCTAGGAGCCAGCCCTGCACTAGGCACATCCGGTCCCCACTCTCTTGCCTGCGGCCCTTGTGGTTTTTCTGGCCCAAGCCCGTTTGTACAGCATCTCTATCTTTTGCAACCAAAGTGCCCATCTGACACGGTCGGTCACCAGACTCACAGCGGAGGCCCTGCAGGAACAGTAAACCTGGGAGAATCATAGGTACCATGTGAACGTGATTCTCAGAGACTCACAGACTGAAAAGACAGAGCGTATGTAAGGCACCGTGAAGACGGACGACATAACAACAGGCTTCATCCAATAGAAAAATAAACAGCGAACTTTGTATATCCCAAACAGAACATTCACATTCTTCTCAAATTCCACATAGAGAAACGCCTGAGTGGTTCGGTCGAGTAAGTGTCTGACTCTTGGTTTCAGCTCAGGTCGTGGTCTTGGAGTGATGGGATCGAACCCTATACAGGACGCTATGCTCAGTGGGAATCTGCCTGAGGTTTCACTCTCTCCCTCTCTCCCTCCCCCTCCTTGCTCTCTCTCTCAAATAAATAAATACATAAATAAATAAAATAAAGTCAAATTCCGTATATAACATCCACAAAAATGACAACTGTGTGTTAAGCCATAGAGACATTCTTAGTTCCCCAAAGTAAATGTCAGGCCACCCCTGTTGTTCAATCAAGTTTAACCACAAGGACAAAGAAGAAATCTATTGAGAAATTATTGAATTAAAGGATAAAAATGAAATCTATTCGTTGTTGTAAGTCCCCAGTTATAAGAGAAATGAAAACCCATATTCCACATACTTTAGAAATTCAGTGAAAATGTTAGACATCAAAACTTGTAAGGGGTGAGGAAAGAAGTACTTGGAAGAAACATGTGTTTTAGATGCATTTGCGACACGCAAATAAAGAGGAGGAGTAAATAATTATTTACTTGAGAACTTAACAAAGGAGCAACATGAAATAAGCCTAAAGCCCAAAGGAGGAAGATATGCGGAAGGTGGGGGAGAAGATGAACCAGAACTAACGGAACTAGAAAACCAGAACCCAAATGCATCTGAGTCACAAAAGTGCCCCCGAGTCTTGAAAAAGAGCCATTACATAGACGCTCGTGGGCCGGCCCCATCAGGAAGGAAGTCGCGCAGACGTATCAGAAGTAAGGGGACGCGATCTCACGAACCTGGAGGCAGTCTGAAACGTGCGCCAGAAGGCGGCCGACAGCGTGTGATGATTTTGAAAAGCGCCCGACTCGTTGGGTGAAACCATCCAAATTATTTTAATGAAGGGTAGAAAATTGGGAGAGACTTGTAGGAAAGCACACCGGACACTGGGGTCAAGATCTCCTAGGCTCGGGAAGTCCCTGCCGCTGGTTCTAGACCCGTCTCCAGCAGTCGGTGAGTCCAACACAAAACAGTGGAAAACAACCCCGCCACCGCACGGTGACCACGCAGAGCTTCTGAAATCACGCCTCTGTGGCTAACCTCTCCCGGACGCCGAAACCAGGCAGGCGGGTCACTTCTGCCCACGAGGACCCGGTGACGAAGAAGGACTCGGCAGGAACCCGATGACGTCCCGGAGCAGGACCGCCGCCGTGCGCGTCTCCACAGTGATGCGTTAGCGGGGGCACGTCCTGCGACCACCGCTCTGCTTCCTGACCCTGTCCTCCGGATCCCGCTGGGCGCCCAGCAGCCAAGCAACGTGGGAAAGTTACCGGATCTAAAGCCCATTTCCTGGTCAGTGAATAGAGCATCGTTACGGAGACCGAGTGACGTAAGCCTGCTAAAGGTTTGGATCCCGGAGTCTGTCTGTTCACGGTTTTTCCACAGTTTCCTGAGTACTGAAGAGGCGAGTCGAGCCTCCCGCTCTCCGCGGGCTGTGTGCGTGCAGAGCTCCCGTCCCCGGCGGGCCCCGCGTTCCCCGAGACCAGCGCAGCCGGCCCAGCACAGAGCCCTGCAGACAGGGACTAGCCCCGCTCCCGCGGGAGCAGCAGGCCCGGGTTGGGGTGAGGACGGTTATGTCCCGTGCACAGCAGAGCCCAAGAGCTGAAGACCAGCTTCCCAACAACAGGATCGTCCAGCAGAAAGGACGCTTGGCGTCACCACCCCTGGTCCTCTAGGACACAGACAAGCCCTACCTGTGACGCTGAGCGTCACCGCCTCGCTGCACTGGGCCCCCAGGCCGTTGTCGGCCTCACAGGAGTAGTTTCCAGAATGTTCTGCGGTCAGAGAGAGGTTGAAGGACACTCCTCCTCCAGAGGGGGCCGAGCTGCTCCCCAGGATGACGTCCTCGAGGTAAAACCGGTACCGGATTGGGAAGGAGCCGCTCTGGGCCTCACAGCGAAGCTCCACCACGTCCCCCACCACAGCCCGGGTCCCAGGTGCCCTGAGGGTGAGGACAGGGCTGGACGCTGGGTCTGAGGGAGACAGGGGGCCGCCGTCAGAGAGGGTCTCTCCTGCTGCACAGACTTACAGCCCATGCTGTCCTCGTCCCAAGTCCTCACAGGGTCCATCCAGCCCATGAGGGACGCCTCTTGTCCCTTTGTCCCCCTCCTGAAGCTCATCTGCCACTGCCCCACCAGCTCACAGATTCCGGCCGTGTTCAGATGGTTTAACCTCCTCACGGCCTGTCCCTCCTCATCCTTGGTACAGCCTCACTGCCACAGAAGGAGACTGCTCAGTCACTGGCTAATTAGGGGAGCGACACTCACCTGTGACAGCGACGTTCAGGGCCCCGCTGCGGGCGAGGCCGAGGCCGTTGTCCGCTGTGCAGTGGTACAGCCCTGTGTGACTCCCCACGGCAGCAGGGATCTCCAGCTCTGCTCTCTGGGAACGCTGACGTGGGCTCCCCAGACGCTCCCCCGTGTCCTCTCTGTGCCAGGAGAACGTGGTGTCCCCTGTGCCTTCAGCCACAGAGCAGACGAGGACCAGACGCTCCCCTGCAAGCACGTGGCCCCCCTGGGGCAGGGTCTCCAGGAGCACGGCAGACACTGGGACACCTGCGTGAGCACGAGAGGACAGGTGAGGGCAGGTGAGGGCCTGGGGTGGACGTAACGTCCCCTGCTGGGCACCCAGGTGGTGGCACTGCTGGAAGCCAAGTGTAGGCAGAGGAGCGTTTGGTGCGGAGGGCTCACGCTGAGGCCCCTGCGGCAGGACACCTGAGACCCCACACCCTGAACTGTGGCTTCACTCTTCCTTCACACTCACTAGCCCTTGATAATGACAGGCCGAGTGACCTGGCTTCTCCCTCATTCCCAAGGCACTGGGACGGCGGGAGAGGGGGACATCGTGTGCCTCCCATGATCCTATTAGTGTCATGTCTGTTTAAAAAGTTTCAATCCCATTTCTGGACCAAATACTGATTTTTTAAACAGTAGTTATATCTCTGTATCCACTCAAGGTGACCTCCTGTCCCTGTGACAGTCAGGATCAGCTTCCTCTGCATCTCCCATTCCTTGGAGGCTCAGCCCAGTGGGTACAATTCAAAGACCTTCCTGCCGTCTTCTCCCTCATGAAACAGTCCAGCCGTCGGGACACTAGCCCCGGGGCTGGCGTCTCAGTCTCTGGAATGAGCCCTTCCCGAATGCCTTTTCCAGAGGCTTCTAAGAATCCTTTGCTGGACCGCCCCTGTAAGAACGGGTGGGCTTCTCTGCTTGCTCAGGTCCAAGCCTCCCCTTGGAGGACAGTGGTCCCCAGAGCTCAGGGCGGCTTGGTGTTTGCCTCTGTCCCAGCACAGGCAGGAATCCCGTAGGGAGAGGGACTGGACGTCGGAGCTGGAAGTTTGTGCAGAGGAAAAGGCCAGCCCTGCAGCCGCGGGCTTTAGGGGGAAATATTTCAGCCGACCACTGAGCTAGAAATTCAATTTATATACTTATAAATCAATTTGTATTTGTTCAAGTACCAATTTAGAACCGTACTCCTAGGGCTGGCTTGCAGACACGTTTGCCATTCTGATAAAAAGTCTAATCCCAGGGCTGACCTTGGCCTGTGCGTTCCCCGTCGGTGGAAAGAGGAGCGGAGCTGGACATAGAGGAATTGGACGGAGAAAGAAAGGAGGCCGGGAGTGTGTGTTTCGTCTGCGGGCTCTGCCCTGTGGCTGTGAGTTTTCGGGAGAAGGACGGGGTGCTGGCCTCAGGGAGCTGCCTCAGAAGTCAGACCACCCTCGCGGGGGCCCTGGGTCCAATCTCCAAAGTGAGACAAGTGGGACCCGTAAAGAGAGGGGACTCCCACATTCTACGAGACATTTTCTCATCTTTCGCATTTTCTGTTCTTGCACATACGTTGCGACACTCGTGGTATTTCCCTCCAGGGGTCCCTGTCTGTCTGACACGTTGAAGGCGCAGGCTCAGAATTTTTGTTCTTAAGACGCTCAGAGACCGCTCGGCCGTTTGAGAGTCTCACCGCGGGACCAGGAGGCGGGCGTGGCGGTGGGTCAGAGACACTGACAAAAAGAGACACGTCTTAAGCCCTCCTGGAGGCCAAAAGTTTCCTTCCTCCACATGGAGCTTGGGCACGGTTTTCGGGGATGATGACAGAGATGAGACCAGTTTGGTTAAGGAGTGTTTGAGGAAGAAGGACTCGGTGACGGAGCTGCCGGTAACGACAGAGCTGGAGGCTGGGGGACAGGGGGCTCTGGAGCTTCCGGGGTCTGGAAACGGGATCCCGCTGCGAGACACTTGGGAGCGGGGCCTGGACTTTGACGTGTGACGGAAGACGCTCCCCAGAACCAGGCACAGTCCCCACGCACGCATCTCCCCGGGTCCTACGAGGCGGAGCCAGAGAACACTCTTGCTTAAAATCACCGCAGACGCGATGCAGTTTGTATCATCAAATACACAATCATCGGGTATGTAAGGATGCCCTCCCCCGCCCCACCGTGTAGGAGGGTGAACACGTCCTCCAAGGAGGAGTTACGGGGCGAGTGTAACTTTGTCTAATAATAGAAGACAAGTTAGGCGTGGTGCGTCTGCAGTCCAAGGGGACATTCAGGGGACGGCCCTGTGTTAGGCACAGCCTCTCCCTAGCATCCAGTTGCCTCTCTGTGGTCAGTGTATCTCCCACCGCGGCCTCTGGTGCTGCTGGGGGTCGGGCCCAGGAGATGTGCAGAAAGTTTACTCAACAGTAACTGCGAACGGTTCACTTGCCCTTCCCGGGCACCTTTCTTCAGGTCCTAGGGCTCAACAGCAAGGAGAAAGGAATCCATTGTCTTGACAGGGTCCGGGGTGTAGCCCATTCGGCAGGCAGGTAGCAGCTCCGAGATGAAGTGACACCGGACTGCTCCTGTCCAGTGGGGTCCAGCCCCCCACTCGCCCCACCCCAGTCCCCACTGCCCCAGCTGAGAGGCCAGACTTGCGGCCCCTGCCTGGCCTACAGAGTGGGCCTCCCGAGACTGGAGAGAGCAAAGAGAGGGTGACTCACCAGACTGGGCGTCCAGAGCCGCTGCAAGCGAAGAGGCAGACCTCACCGCCCGGTCAGGGCCTGCACGCTTTCTAAACACCTCCACCCCCTCCCCACCTGGCCTCTCTGCCCCCTTCCCACCCATGCCTTCTTCCCTCGACCCCCACATCTCATCCCTTCCGTTCTCCTCCCCTCGCTCATCTACTCCTTTTCCTCCCGCCTGGTTTGTTTCCTTCCTTCCCTCACTCACAAACAACCTCCCCTGGAACCGAGGACTCAAGACCCAAACGGTTCGCAAATGTCGTCCTTCCCGAGCGGTTATTGCACAGAAGTTCCATGCTGTCTCCTCTTACAGAAGTTCCTCTGCTCCTCTTACAACTTCTCTGGTGAAGACTGACTCTCGCTGGAAACAGATCGTCCGCCTGCTGGCGACACAGAGGCCAGGCGGAGCCCGGGGGGGAAATGAGGCGTCCGCTCACCTCCTGTGTGTGCTATTTCCCGTCCTTCCCTATTCTTGACCCGGCTCTGCATTTGTGCCCGTGCGCAAGGGTCAGGCCCGGCTCTGCCTTTGTGCCCGTGAGCAAAGGTCGAGCGTAGCAGCAGGAGCCACGGGCTGATCTACAGCTGGCAGGACTGTAGCCACTCCACAGGGTAAGTCGAGGAAAGGAAGGCATCAGCCCCAGACGTGGCGGCTAGTGTGGGCGTAGGGCTGGGACAGAGCAGGATTTCAGCGGGCTGCAAATAGAGTTTACCCTAACAGAACATTCCTCTGATGTCCTGTTAAGAAGCGTTCCAATTTTCCAAGAAATCAACGCCGAAATGACTGTTTTAAAGAGAGCGAAGGGCATGAGTCTTTGCAAAAGAGATGCAGAGTCCTTTGTCCTCCTGGGAACCTGCTCTGCCCAGTACTGGCCTGCGTGGTACCTCTTGGTGCTCAGCTAAAGGTGGGCCCATCCCCTCTCATCCGCCCGGAGACACAGGTGTTCAGGAGCAGGCTCTGCGAGGCCCGGGCACCGGTGGTTCTGCCGCGGCCGCACCCCAGCCCTGCTCCGGCACCCTGCTCACCGAGGACCAGAAGCAGTGGCCACAGCAACATGCGCCTGGAGGCGAGGCGCTATCCCAAGGACAGTGACGGGTGGCTCAGGGGCCACTCAGTCCTGGAGCACAGTCTCTCCCCATGGGCTGTGAAGCCGGGATTAGGCACCAGGAGGAACCACTGGAAAAGCCCAGTGAGATGAGGCCACTGGGTTGCAGGTGGGTCTGTGACAGGAAGGGACACGGCTGTTGCCAGAGACGGGGCATGAAGGAGGTGGAAAGGCCTTTCCTGTGTCTGGGGCCTGCGCAGAAGCCTAAGAGGTGGGCTGATGCCAGCTGCAGGGGTCATGCCCCCAGGGCACAGAGCAGCAGAGAGGGCGGAGATGCATCTGGGCTGTGGGTGAGGGACAAGCAGAGTCCTCAGTGGGGGAGAAAAGGTTACACCAGCATTAGAAGCTCCTTCCAGCAAAAATCCTTCTCTCTCCATGTTGTAATCTGCCCATTTCCACCCAAGGCCATCAGGGGGATAAGGTTAAGAAGATACTTCGAACCCACAGAACATCTGCATCATCTGCAGTCAGCAACACCAGGGAGCAATACTGAAAAGAAAATAATAAACAAGACAAATGAAGACCTCCTTGCCAGCAGTTTCCAAAGGTCGCTTTTTAATGCAGCTGTAGACCTTCCTGACGTCTTTTCCCTAAGTCAGTCTGCTCTGAGAATAGAGAGCGCACACAGGCCTTGGAGAGACCCAGAGCTTATTTCTCTGCTGATTTATATCTGGAGGCTCTGGGGAGTGGGAAGCTGGAGGGGCAGCATCTGAGGGCCCAGACTCCGGGCCTGCCTCCTTGACTGTGTGGGAGAATGGAGGCCACCAAAAGGTCACACCACACGCATTCATATGCATTCTGTTTTACAACCTTTCTGATGCCTCACCCTCTAGAAGTGTGGGCAAGTTCATGTTCTGGGAAAACCTCTAATCAGCAAGAAAAAGAGAAGAAAGTGGTTAAGTCAAAGCAATGTCGGAGAAGGAACAAGACTGTGTGACAAAGACGGGGCAGGGGGAACGACAGAATCAGAGGCAGGGAAGAAATGAAGTCCCTGGAACCTTCCAACCATGAACCAAGGATTTAACAGCAAGTGGTGACAGCTAAGCAAGAGATGGGTAGCACGTTGGATGGCTGGTTGTTATTACATGCTCCTTGGGATCTTGCTACAGTGTATAGTCACTTTATGTCCCCCAGACACACAAACACACAAAGGGAGAAGGGCTTTTCAGATAAATCGGGAGATTCAAAATTTGCAGAAATAATCCAGGAACATCAGACAAGAGCCACGAGTCCAATGCTGGGCATCACAAAGGCTCGGCAGCATAAAGATGGACAATTACATATTTTCAAAGGACAGAATCCTGAAAATAGAACTTTCTTTTAAAAGCGTTTAATAAAAGAAAATAAATAAAAGCTTCTAATGGAGACAATTAGCTTTTTTTGAGCACTTTTTTGATGAGAGCTAGCCCCTCTCCTCATTGATTCCGCTGCAGTTGAAGCTGTGAGAGAGTCTGCGGTGTTCTTCCCAGTTCGTCCTCCAGACCAGAGAGCAGCGGCCGTCTTAGGATTTCAGAGCAGGTTCCCCTTGTCTGCGGCATCCATCCCTCCCTTCGGGAGAAGACACCCAGTGGGGAAAGGGGGACTTCCTGGAGAAAAGGCATTCTTGCAATGTTCTTCAGCTCCACATTTCTCCTTTTTTTTTCCTGTAAATATCTGGTCCCTCCGAGTTTAGGGCTTTCCAGGTCGGGTGAGTAAAATCTCACCCAGACCCAGGAGAATGAGCAGATGGCAGGGGTAGGGACTAAGGTGTCCTCAGAACAGCTACAATCTGCAGACCTGGAGAGCTCATCCCTGTAGCGTTTGGCAAAAGGGGCTGGACAGACAATGGTCATTGCGGCGGGCATCTGATAGGCTTCTGTCTCAGGGAGCCATCTTACCTGGAGGCTCCCAAGAACTAATAGAAGGGGAACCCATGAAGCTGTCCACACTAGGGGATGGAGGTTCTGAGATTAGCACAGGTGGGACTTCTCAAACTTTAAATCTTGCAGCCCTTCCAGAAATTTCGTGAACTTCTACCCTCTCACCTCCATGTCTCAGGTGGAGGAGATTGCCAGAAGAATAGGAGGAGTCACGAAGGCAATGGGTGCCTTCCCTTGACAGTGGCCTTATCTGGAGGTCCGTCATGCCTGCTGCAACAGAGGGACTCTGGAGCAGATCCAGTTAAATAGGAAACAACCCCCCTCTTGGGCTCTTGGGAACTTTGGCAGGGAAAGTCTCTGGGTGGCAGACTTCCTGTCTGATGTGTCGTCCCCACAATGTTCTCCTGCCCTCTACTAACCCAGGTGACTGATGCTGACGTAGAAAGATTTTCAAAATCCTCTTTTCTCCTTTTTCTTTGGGGGGTGGTGTTCGTGTTTCAAGGTCTAGCACAGCCTGTGAAGGGTCAGCCTGGAGTCTGTGGCACATTTGGTCAGTAGATGATGGCCACGAGGGGCATCATCTCCTGGCTATATTCTGGGTCTGGCCATTAGTCTAAAGTGAGTGTGGGGAGAGCAAGGGTATAGTCGGGGACTGTGAGAGGGTCCCATTTATAATAATATCCTAAACCCTCAAAGTTCTGATGCCACAGGAGTTCCTGTCTCCCCAGGACTGAGATGATCAGGAAGGGCTACGGACAAGCACAAAAGCTCTGGTCAGGTTCCAGAAGTGGTGTGTCAGGTGGGTGTTGACCAAGAAAAGGAGGCCATTTTGGGATGTGGGGTATTGAAGCCCCCATCCCAAGAGTAGAGATGTGAAGGCAGAACTGAAAGATTGAAGCTGATGTCCACGGCCATCACCTGCTACCGAGGAGGAAAGGGGTTTCTGTCAGCAAGGGGCTGCTGCCTGGGAACCAGCTGGTGGTTGGAAACCCAGCCCACATCTGTGTGAGGAAGTCCCCAGGGCCCTGCCAATCCAGGCCCCGGCACAAGACACAAGGTCAACTCAGACGGCACACGGGAGCATCTCTGCCCCAGGACCCGCAGGCCACGGGCAAAGGTGGTGGCAGAGTTCCAGAAAGCTGTGGTGTTGAAAACGGGGCTCCTACCATTTCAACCTTCCTTGTCATGAATCTGAGCAGACTCCCTTCCGTGGCCCAAGTCTGAGGTCTCAAGGGATGGAAGACCACGGCCTCCCTGACCCTCGCCTCCACTCTGGTGCGCTTAGAGGCCTTTCCAGAGATTGTCAAAGTAAAAGGTGGCGGGCAACACCCAGAGGGCACGCTCTGACCAGGGCAAAGAGTTGAGGAGTCTGTGCTTGTTGGGTTCTCTCGGATTCCAAGCACAGATTCTGTGAGATCATACAGTATCGCTCTTTCTCTGTCTGACTTACTTTGCTTAATATCATGCTCTCCACGTCCATCCGTGGGGTCAAAAATAGCAAGATTTCCTTGTTTTATTGTTCTCTTTGTTTGTCCTTTGTTCTTTATGGCTGAGCACTACAGTCTGTATGTACACAGCCGTCTTCATCCACGCACAAAGCCATGTGCGCCCATGCTGCTTCCGTGTCTTGGCTACTGTGACCGATGCTGCAGTAAACTCGGGGTGTGGACATCTTTTCCAGTCCTTGTTTTCATTTCCTTTGGATATATTCCCAGGACTGGTTTTATTTTTAGTATGTTGAGGATCCTCTACTGTCTTTACCATCAGTCTCCAACAACACTAACGTCTTCCGTTACTGTGGGACGTGTTGAACTCAGGACACCGGCACTGGTGCGGTCCTAGAACTTCTTCAGGGTTTACTAGCTGTCATGCATTTATTTGATTTACTGTGGGTATGTGTCTCTGTGTGTGGCTGTGCAATTTAAAGTGCAATTTAATCACGTGTGCGACTTCCCGTAATTATTGCAACAACGAAGGTACTTAGCTGGCCCCACTACACTGTCCAGCCCTCCACACGCCTCCCCAGTCCTAAGCTGCCATTCACCTGGTCTCTACCTGTACAACTATGCCATTGAACAAGGTGTTATACAAATGGAATTACAAGGAGCATACCCTTTTGGGGCTGGCATTTTTTTGTTCGGCCCAACTCCTTGGGGATCCTCCAAGTTTTTGCCTGCATCAATCGTCTGTTCCTTTTTTTTACAAAATGCAGCACATTTTTTTTTTTTTGTCGGTTTTTCTCCAGTAGCTGGTGTTGTGCTCTGGTCCTGGGCTCCCCTGCCCTGCGTGTGTCCTCTCTGTTGGATGTCTTCTGTCTTACATAGGTTCTTCAGTTTTCCTAACGGTTAGTTTTGATGTCTTTAAAAAACAGGGCCTAGGTACCAGTAAATTGTTGGCTATGTGGTTTGAAAATATGTTCTCCCAATGCATAGCTTGGATGTTAGGAGGATGCAGGGGCACTTGCACCCCTGTGTTCACAGCAGCAATGTCCACCAGAGCCAAACTGGGGAAGCCAAACTGTTAGCCTTCAGTCTTATGGGGCCATCCTACCTAACAGGGGTCTCTGCAAAGCAAATGTTTTAACTTTTTATGAGGTCTGATTTATCCATTTTCCTTCTCATGAATGTTTTTTTAGTGTTTAATCTAATACATCCTTGCTTAGGAGGAGGCCCTGAAGAGTTTGTCCTTCTTTTGTAGAAGGTTTATAGCTATACCTTTTATATTTAAGCCCATGGTCCGTCTCCAGTAATTTCTGTATGAGGCACGTGACGTGGGTTGGGAGTTCTGTTTTCGTTTTGGTATTGCCTATAAATCCCCAATGTGCCAATGCCATTTGTTTCAAAAACGCTACTTTTCCCTATTGGCTGGTTTTTGCCCCTTTATCAGATGTTAACTGGATATATTTGTGTGGTTCTCTGTCTGCGTTCTTTATTCTGTTCCACTGGTCTTTGTGTCTGTCCCTCTGACAACACTGCGCAGTCTTGCTTACTGTAGCTACTCAGGAACTCCTAACACTGGGGAGAAAGATTGCGGCCGCTCTATTCTTTTCCAAAACTGTTTTGCCTATTCTACAGACTTACCCTCTCCACGTACGTTTAGGGTAAGCTTGTTTATGTCTACGGAAAGCTTGCTGAGATTCTGATAGCAATTTTGTTAAACCTACAGATCAGTGTAGGAGGAATGAAATGTGTACTACTGAATCTCCGAATCCACAAACACAATATGTTTCTCCAAGTACGTGGGTCTTCTTGGATTCCTTTCCTTTGCATCTTGTCATTTTTAGCATGCAGATGGTGCACCTAATTTTGTTGGATTAATATCTAAGCCTTTCACTTCTCTTTGAGGGTATTATAAATAGCATGTGCCTTATTTTTATTTCCACTTGTTTGCTGTCAGTATGCAGAAATACGGTTGATTTTTGTGTGTCAGTCTTGAATCCCTCGACTGGGTGGAGCTCACGTTTTATTTCTAGGAAGGGTTTTTTCTTTGTTTGTTTTTGGTGGATTCTTGGGGGGTTCTTGTATAGACAATCATGCCACCTACAGATACAGGCAGTTTTATTTCTTCCCCCTCATTCGTGTGCCTTTTTATTGCTCTTGTCCTATTGTAGTGGTTATAACATCCTGTCTTATTGAACAAGAGTGCTGAGAACAGATTATCTTTGTTTTGTTCTTAATCTTGGGGAAGAAATACTTGGTACCTCACTGTTAAATATGATGGGACCTCTCGAGTTCCCATAGATGCTCTTTACGAGGTTGAGTCTTGATTTCTACTTGTTTGAAACATATTTTGCTTTTTTTTTTCTAGTTTATTCATTTTCTAATTTAAATTCAATTAGCCAACATATAGTACAGCATTAGTTTTTGGTATAAGGTTCAGTGATTCATTACTTGCACGGAACACCACGTGCTCATCACATCACCTGCCCTCCTTAGTGCCCATCACCCAGTTCCTCTACCCCTGCACCCACCACTCTGTCTGCAACCTTGGTTTGTTTCCTGGAGTCAAGAGTTCCTCATGGTTTGTCTCCCTCTCTGATTTCTTCCCATTCAGTTTTCTCTCCCTTTCCCTACGGTCCTCTGTCCTATTCCTTATATTCCACATAGGAGTGAAACCATCTGACACTTGTCATCCTCTGCTTGACGTAGTTCACTTAGCATAATCCCCTCCAGTTCCATCCGTGGCGATGAAAATGGTAGGTATTCATTCTTTCTGATGGCGGAGGAATATTCCTTTGTATATATGGACCACACCTTCTCTATCCATCCATCTGTTGAAGGACATCTCAGCTCCTTCCCCAGGTTGGCTGTTGTGGACATTGTTGCATGAACACGGGGTGCAAGTACCCCTTCATTCCACTCCATCTGTATCTTTGGGGTAAACACCCAGTAGTGCAATTGCTGGGCCATAGGGTAGCTCTTTATAACTTCTGAAGGAACCTCCATACTATTTTCGAAGTGACTCTACCAGCTTGCATTCCCACCCACAGGGCAAGAGGGGTTCCCTTTCTCCACATCCTCACCAACATTTGTTGCTTCCTGTCTTCTTAATTTTAGCCATTCTAAATGGCGTGAGGTGGTATCTCATTGTGCTTTTGATTTGTATTTCCCTGATAGCAAGTGATGTGGAGCATTTTTACCTGTGTTTGTTGGCCACTTGTATGTCTTCCCTGAGAAATGTCTCTTCATGTCTTCTGCCCATTTTTTGACTGGATTATTTATTTTTAGGGTATTGAGTTGGCACATGCTTTGTAGATCTTGGATACCAGCCCTTTATCTGAAATGCCATTTTCAAATATCTTCTCCCATTCAGTAGGTTGTCTTTTGGTTCTGTTGACTGTTTCCTTTGCTGTGAAGAAGTTGTTTATCTTGATGAAGTCCCAATAGATGATTTTTTGTTTTGTTTCCCTTGTTTTTAGAGACGTGTCTAGCAAGAAGTTTCTGCAGCAAGGATGAAGAGGTTGTCACCTGTGTTTTCCTCTAGGATTTTGATGGATTCCTGTCTCACATTTAGGTTTTTCAACCATCCTGAGTTTCTCTTTGAATATGTTGTAAGAGAATGGTCCAGTTTTATTCTTCTGCATATGGCTGTCTGATTTTCCCAGCACCATTTATTGAAGAGATATTCTTTTTTTCCATTGGTTGTTCTTTCCTGCTTTGTTGAAGATTAGTTGACAATCCATTTCTGGGCTCTCTAGTCTGTTCCATTGATCTGTGTGTCTGTTCTTGTGCCAGTACCATACTGTCTTGATGACAACAGCTTTGCAATATAGCTTGAAGTCAGGCATTGTGATGCCACCAGCTTTGGTTTTCTTTTTCAACGTTCCCCTAGTGATTCAATTCCTTTCTGGTTCCACAGAAATTTTAGGATTGTTTGCTCCAGCTCTGTGAAAAAAGTTGATGGTATCTTGATAAGGATTGCTTTGAATGTATAGATTTTATTGTTTCTTTTCTGGAAATTCATTTCTAGTTTTATTACATTATGATTGGAAAACATATTCTGTGTGACTTCAGCTATTTTATTCTTGTTAAGTTTTGATTCATCATCCAGGAAAGAGTCTGGAAATAGTCTGTCACGGGGAATGTTCCGTGCACACTCGGAAAGATGGCACAGGCTGCTGTTGGGTGGAGGGACCTGGGAACGTCACTTTGTCCCAGTGCTTGATGGTGTGTCCAGCAGTTCCATATCCGCCTTTGCTCTATCAGTTGCTCAGAGTGGGGTGCTGGAGTCTCCAACTCGTATTGTGGATTGATTTCCATGGATTTCATTTTTTCCCTCAGCTTTGTGATTCTCATGGTTTTAAAATACAATTTCAGATACCATGGAGCTTGTAGCCTCTAGGGCTCTTTCAAAATTTCTCTGATCATCCTTATTACCTTAGGCTCATTTCCTCATGTGAGCTTTAAAATGAGCTTATCTTGGGACGCCTAGGTGGCTCAGTTGGTTAAGTGGCTGCCTTCGGCTCAGGTCATGATCCCAGCGTCCTGCGATGGAGTCCCACATTGGGCTCCTTGCTCAGCAGGAAGCCTGCTTCGCCCTCTGCCTCTGCCTGCCACTCTGTCTGCCTGTGCTCGCTCTCCCTCTCTCTCTGACTAATAAATAAATAAAATCTTTAAAAAATTTAAAAAAAAAATAAAATGAGCTTATCTGGTTAAAAAGACCAAAAACAGAATTTTACATTTTAGAAAAAACTATATCAAACTTATAGACATAAATAATTAACAAATAATTACATAAATAGCATTCATGAACAATTAATATATAAACATTTACAGTACTCAGAGTCTGAGAACAGGGTTTGCACTGCAGTGTTATTGAAGTCTTCTGTTATCTCATTCATTAGAGTTTGAAAATGTCTTACCTAAGTTGTGCCATGTTTTACTTGGCTTATTGTGAGGTGAATAAGTGAGGTACCTCAACCTCATTTTTTTTTCTGTTTCCAATTGGCATCTTTTATTCCATTTTGTTACTAACAGTTGGCTTTAACCCTTTCAAGGCTCTTGATTCATACTGTCAAAGGGCTTACTAGAACCGCAGTACAAGGACGTTCCTTATCCTGCTCTGAACTGACACACAGTCAGCTGAGCACAAGTGAAATCCTCAAAACTGGCCCAAGTGACTTTCCATGTCCCATTAAAGTAAAAGTCTGGTGCTCATGATGGCTATAAGATTCTGGCTATGCCGTCTGACTCCCAGATACACTTTCTGTCTTTGTCTCCCATTGCTTCCCCTCATGCTGCCAATCAATCACCATAGCTTTCTTTGCATTCCTAGGAAATACTCAGCACTCCCCTGCCTCAGGGCCTTTGCACTGGCTATTCCTTCTGCTTTGATTACCCCCCCCACCCCCAGCTAGCAGCATGGTTCATCCCTTCATCTGATCCCATGCCACCTTATCACTGAGGCCTTGCCTTGCCACCTCACTCAACAAAGCAGCTCTTTCCTCATCTCCTTCACTTTCTTTGTAAAACAGCATTTATCAATATATGAAACACCATGTATTTTATTTGTCTTGTCTTTCCCCCACCAGAATGTAAACTCCATGAGGTCAAAGGCTTTACCTTGTGTTTACCATGACATCACCCATGTCCAATGGTGTCTGCTCCAGGGACAAGGTCAATAAGTGTTAGTGGAAAGAATGAGTCGTACCTCTTACCGCACTGGCTTGGAAAGGGATGGCCCAACAGCATCTGTCAAACTCCGTGCTGCCTCACATGGCCCCTCAAGGGATGCCTCTGTTTTCCTTCCCATGCAGGGGGTTAGGGGGAGGGTCTGTGCCTCGAGAGGAGAAGAGAGGACAGTTCATAGAAAGGGGCAGCAGAAGACAGTATGGCACATGCAGAGGGCATCGGACTAAATCCCCAGATGTCCAGAAGCACTGGAGAAATCACTTCCTTTTCTCTCCCCACAGGAAGCAAACGGCTGGGTCCAGAACCAGCACCCAACTTCTGCATTTCTGAGGAAAGCTGCCATAGCTTCCCAGAAAAGAGAAGGATGATCCTGAGCTACGAGAGGCTGTGTGTGATGGGGGAAGCCGGGGGCACTGTGGCCCCTCTACTTCTTCCCTCTTTACTAGAATGGAAGGTGGTCCTAGTGGTCATTAACCCAGGCTTGTTCTTGGCTCAGGGTCACCAAACTTCCTTTTAGGCTGTCATTCAGGGACAGAAACCACAGGCCATTAGCACTGCTTCCCCATCATAGACAAAAACTGACTAAATGTTTGATGCTAAATTCAGGCTCTGTAAGAGTTCCTCGCTTAATAAATCTAAACTAAGGACTAAATCTAAGTCCTTCATTCAACCACGAATCAAAATATGCGACGTAGATCAAGCTAAGGTGGTGATTGTAAGAGAACGTTCATTACTGGGGGATTAATTCTGCTGAAACAAGTCACTCCGTTTTAGGGGAGTGGTAATTACTTATTGCATATTCACAAAGTGGAATAATGTGTAGTTCCATCTGAAATAGATACATAATTGTTTATATAGAGAGAGATACATGCTGTATAGCTAAGTAAACAAAAAGAGATTCTAGAACCATGTGGGTGGCTCAGTTGGTCAAGTGTCTGACCACAGCTCAAGGCATGATTTTGGAGTCCTGGGATCGGGATCCTTGCCCAGCAGAGTCTGCTTGTCCCTCTTCCTCTGCCCCCTCCCCCCAACCCATGCACTTGCTCTCTCTGTCTCTCAAATATATAAATAAAATCTTTTAAAAAGAGAGATTACAAATAGTGTTACAGTAGGATCCTACTACATGTTTATAAAGAAATTACTATTTAAAAACCAATATTGGGGCACCTGGGTGCCTCAGTCAGTTGAGCGCCAACTTTGGTTTTGGTCGAGGTCATGATCTCTGGGTCCTGGGATGGAGTCCCATGTCGGGCTCCAACTCAGTGGGGAGTCTGCCTGAGGTTCTCTTTCTTTCTCTGTCTCAGCCCCTCCCCCATTTGCATGCTCTCACTCCCTCTAGTAAATAAGTAAATAAATCTTTAAAAATACCTACTATTGACCTGTGTCAATTAATCTAAACATTGAAAACAAGTTTTATCTTAGGAAGAGAACCACTCTTTCAAAGGAGAAGAACACTACAACATGCCCCCTGGCTCTGTTAGGGAATGTGGCCTCCCCTCTCCCAGCTCAGCACCCCATCCAGGGAGTGGGTGGTCCACAAGTGTGGTTGAAGTCCTTCTGAGTAATATAACAAAAGAAGTCATAAACAATATGGAAGAATGATTATCAAAAATACTACACAATTGGGGCATCTGGGAGGCTCAGTGGGTTAAGCCTCTGCTTTCAGCTCAGGACATGATCCCAGGATCCTGAGATCAAGTCCTGCATCGGCTCTCTGCTTCGAGGGGAGCCTGCTTCCTCCTCTCTCTCTGCCTGCCTCTTTGCCTACTTGTGACCTCTGTCTGTTGAATAAATTAATAAAATCTTTTAAAAAATATTACACAGTTGTTTTCCTTATTATTCAGTTGCAGTTGTGGATTGTGCCTTCAGGCTGGAAATCCCTTCTGAGGGGATGGCCCTCGGTTGCCTCACTCATGAAAAACGCAGCATGTATCCAGCACTTCACGGGTACAAAAGCATCATTCACATCATTGAAAGTGTTGGGACCGCAAAACTCCTGAAAGGTGGGCATAGGAAAGCAGTTACAATTATCACTGGGGAGTGAAGAGCTCAGCTCGGCGAGCGTCCAGGACTTACCCCAAACATCAGCGTTGGTAAATACTAACCATCATCTGTGTGTGTTTTAGAATTAGTAACTCAGCTTTATTAGTATCATAACGGAACACATGAATCTTAGTTAATTCTCAAGAGCAATGAACTGTCAGACCACCCGGGGTCCCTGAGAGTGAGGAGGGATGGAGCATTTCTCTGCTCTTCCCACCTGCTCTAGTGGGTCTCATCCAACCACTGCAGTATTAGTGGGACACAGACAGAGAGAAGGGCTCAAGCTAAGTCACTCCAACTGCAGTAGATCTTGACCGGGTCTCCCAAAACAGACACTCCCATGTCCTGCTACACTGTGGCTACTGGCCCAGGTGAGGTACTGATCCCCTAGGCCCTTGGTGGGTGGGTGTGGTGCCTGCGGTTGCTGGAAACCCTGGACTGCCATTTCCTGCTGCAGCAGCCCACTTGAGCCTTCAGATCCCTTCCGACTCATACCATATTGTCACCAAAATAACATGACAGGAAGTACTTCAGGAAGCATTGGCTAGAAGTTCACTTTCTTTCTACCTTTGTCTCGTACCATTATCCTCTCTGCAGACTGTCAGTGGCACACACACGTGCATCCCTAACTGCTGGTCCTAGTGCAGGGCAAGGATTCTCCAGGACGAAGCAAGGTGTGCGAAAGACCTGACAGTGTGTATCAACAGCTTTGTACAGAATCTGGGGAGAAAGGGGAAGTCTCTGCTGGCACAGGTCTCAGAAGCTCAAGAAGAATAATTTACTCTGTCTTTCTTTTGACCCTCCACCTACTACCAACCTTTGTGCATCCAAGTAATTGAGAAAAACTTTTCTAGATCTTGTGACCTTCTGTGCCAACTGGTGCATATGATCCCCTTTAAAGGTTTTACAGAGGACAATGGTGCAGAACCATTGAGAGTCACTCCTGGTTTGGGTGCCTGGTGGTTCAGTTGATTAAGTATCTTCCTTCGACTCACATCATGATCTCAGCATCCTGGGACTTAGGCCCACATGGGGCTCCCTGCTTGTGTGCTCTCTCTCTCTCTCTCGCTCGCTCTCTCTCTCTCTAAATAAATGGATAAAATATTTAATATTTTAAAATATTGAGAGAGTCAATCCTGGTTCTTCACTTACCATCTTGTTAGAGTTTCCAAGGTGACAGCTCACTCACTGTCACCTGGTGATGCTCTAGGCTGCTCCCTGGGCATTGGGAGCTACCAAGCCTTATCAAAGCGAATCCACAAATAATTCTTTTAAATGGCGACTCTTGTTGGGATGAATTGGTCTGGGGCCGCTTCCTTCTCTCATCTGTTGAATCTTGTGTTCCTGCATTTCCCAGAGTGAGCACTTTATTTTTCAAATCCTGGAACTGCCTCCTCTACACGCAGCTTTGATCATGATTTTGACTGGAATCAGATTGGGTATTTATGACATCCTCTGTTACCTCACTTACCCGAGCACTGCTTCAAACAGCTTTGTGTATTTTGACATTTACTTTTCTCTTGGGGGGATATTTCTAAAATGGGATTACTGAACCAGAAAGACTTTGAACAGATCTTTCCACATAGTGTGAAATTATTTTTCTGAGAAACTACCATTTTTCAATGCTACTAGCAATATACTTGTTTCCAAAAGACCTACTATTATTGCAATGTATCCTTTATGTGTATTTTTGTTAATGTAAGTGCATTGCCTAAGAAAATACTGAAATATAAATATACATGCCTCCCTCTTGTTCCTCTGCCTAAGTAATTCACAGCCTTCTCTGCTCAGCATCCAGCACTGACAGAGAGAACGGAATGGAGAAGCCCAGAGCAGAGGGACTGATTTATAGAGAGAAGGCACAGAGGAATCTATAGAAGAAAATTCTCTGAACAAAAAAAAAAAAAAAAGAGAGAAGGTTAGAGATAGAAGAGATGAAGAGAGAGGAGAGCCAGGGGAACCATCATTGGAAGACATATTTGTTCAAGTTTTAGAAGTAATAGATGCTATGCTGAGTGCAATTTTATGGGAAAAGTTTGTCAAAATGAAATATTGAGAAAAATTGGCTTTGTATTTTGGTTGCAACTTCTTTTTACATATAGTTAGGAAAATGATAACCTTCACCATAACTTCATAGTCTTTTGCCTGTGGTAAAAACAAAAAAGGAATATATCCTTATCAAGTTATAATGATCTTCGAAATACCCACTCAAATTTGAAAGGATATTCACTTGAAAAATTAAATTGAAAAAATAAAGACAAAGCAAAGTTGTATTTAATCTTATCTTTTGAGTTATATCAGCATGACATTCTATAAAACTGGAAGATACTACTGCAATATACCGATAAAATGAGGGTAAGATTTTAAAAAAAAAGATATTGCAGAGAACACTGTGATATTAATAACGCTCAATGGGGAAATAACAGTTTTGACCCCTGGGTGTATCAGATGGGGAACCAGAGCTATGATGTTAAGTGAGTTGATTCATATGAAGTCTAAAGGTCTGACTCTTCCAAAGGTCAGACTTGGCTTTTTGACTCAGCTTCCAAAGAAATATGAATTTCCTTTTTTAAAAATTTAAATTCGTTGAGCCAACACACAGTATACCATCAGTTTCAGATGTAGTATTCAACAACTTATCAACATAACAACCAGGGCTCATCACGTCATGTGCCCTCCTTAAAGCCCATCACCCAGTTAGCCCATCTCCCCCACGCCCCCCCTGCAACCTTCAGCTTGTTTCCCAGGGTCAAGGGTCTCTCATGGCTGTCTCCCTCTCTGATCTCTTCCCATTCAGCTTTCCATCTCTTCCCCGATGGTCCTCTGCACTGTTTCTTATATTCCACATAGGAGTGAAACCATCTGATACTTGTCATCCTCTGCTTGACGTATTTCACTTAGCAGAATCACCTCCAGTTCCATCCATGTCGATGAAAATGGTAGGTATTCATCCTTTCTGATGGCGGAGGAATAATCCTTTGTATATATGGACCACATCTTCTTTATTCATTCATCTGTTGAAGGACATCTCAGCTCCTTCCCCAGGTTTGTATTTTGGACATTGTTGCTATGAACACGGGGTGCAAGTACCCCTTCATTCCACTCTGTAAATACCCAGTAGTGCAATTGCTGGGGCATAGGGTAACTCTATTTTTAACTTCTGAAGGAACCTCCATTCTGTTTTTGAGGTGACTCTACCAGCTTGCATTCCCACCCACAGGGCAAGAGGGGTTTTCTTTCTCCACATCCTCACAAACATTTGTTGCTTCCTGTCTTATTAATTTTAACCATTCTAAATAGTGTGAGGTGGTATCTCATTGTGCTTTTGATTTGTATTTCCCTGATGGCAAGTGATGTGGAGCATTTTTACCTGTGTTTGTAGACCATTTGTATGTCTTCCCTGAGAAATGTCTCTTCATATCTTCTGCCCATTTCTTGACTGGATTATTTATTTTTAGGGTGTTGAGTTGGCACATGCTGTGTAGATCTTGTATACCAGCCCTTTATCTGAAATGTCATTTTCAAATATCGTCTCCCATTCAGTAGGTTGTCTTTTGGTTCTGTTGACTGTCTCCTTCGCTGCGCAGAAACTGTTTAAGTTTCTGATGAAGTTCCCAAAGTTCATTTTTGCTTTTCTTTCCCTTGACTTTGGAAACATGTCTAGCAAGATGTTACTGTGGCTGGGTTGAAGAGGTTGCTGCCTGTGTTCTCTCTAGGATTTCTTGTCTCACATTTAGGTCTTTCATCCATTTTGAGTTTATTTTTGTGTGTGGTGTAAGAGAACGGTCCAGTTTTATTCTTCTGCATGTGGCTGTCTGATTTTCCCAGCACCATTTATTGAAGAGATGGTCTTTTTTTTCTGTTAGTTGTTCTTTCCTGCTTTGTTGAAGATTAGTTGACAATGGATTTGAGGGTCCATTTCTGGACTCTCTAGTCTCTTCCATTGATCTATGTTTCTGTTCTTGTGCCAGTACCATACTGTATGATGACAACAGCTTTGTAATATAGCTTGAAGTCAGGTATTGTGATGCCACCAGCTTTGGTTTTCTTTTTTAACATTCCTCTGGCTATACAGTGTCTTTTTGCATATAAATTTTAGGATTATTTGTTCCAACTCTTGAAAAACACCATTAGTATTTTGATTGGGATAGCATTGAAGGTGTAGATTGCTCTGGGTAGCATAGACATTATAACAATGTCTATTCTTCCAATCCATGAGCACAGAATATTTTTCCATCTCTTTGTGTCTTCCATAATTTCTTTCATGAGTGTTCTATAGTTTTAGAGTACAAATAATTTACCTCTTGGGTGAAGTTTATTCTTAGGTATCTTATGGTTTTTGGTGCAATTATAAATGGGATGAGTTCTTAATTTCTCCTTCTTCAGTCTCCTGGTTAGTATATGGAAATGCAACCAATTTCTGTGCATTGATTTTGTATCCTACCATGTTGCTGAGCTGCTGCTGTATTTTGGGGTGGAGTCTTTTGGGTTTTCCACATAAAGAATCATGTCATCTGAGAAGAGTGAGTGTTTGACCTCTTCTTTTCCAATTTGAATGTCCTTTATTGCTTTTTGTTGTCTGATTGCTGAGAGTAGGACTTCTAGCACTGGTTGAATGATAGTGGTGAGAGTAGGCATCCCTATTGTGTTTGGACCTTAGGGGAAAACCTCTCAGTTTATTCCCTTTGAGAATGATATTCACAGTGGGATTTTCATAGCTGGCTTTTATGATACTGAGATATGTTCCCTCTATCTCTACACGTAGAAGAGTTTTAATCAAGAAAGGATGTAATATTTTGTCAAATGCTTTTTCTGCTTCAGTGGAGAGCATTATAGGTTTCTTGTCTTTTCTTTTATTGATGTAATCTAGCACATTGATTGATGTGCGAATGTTGAACCACACCCTTCCATCCCCAGAATAAATCCCAGCTGGTCTTGGTGAATAATCCTTCTGTAGTAGTGTTGGATCCTATTGGCTAGTGTCTTGATGAGTATTTTGTCATCCATGTTTATCAAAGGTGTTAGTCTGTAATTATCCTTTTTGAGGGGACTTTGCCCGCTTTGGGGATCAAGGTAATGCTGTTCTCATAGAATGAGTTTGGAAGTTTTCTTTCCATTTTTATTTTTTGAAAGAATTCAGTAGATTCAGTTGTAGGTAGTAGTAGTAGTAGGTACTATTACTTTAGTAGTAGGTATTATTTCTTCTTTAAATGTTTGGTAGATTATCCCTGGAAAGCAATCAGGTCTTGGACCCTTGCTTTTTGAGAGGCTTTTGATTACTGATTTAATTTCCTCACTGGTTATTGGTCTGTTCAGATTTTCTATTTTTTCCTGTTTCAGTTTTGATAGTTTATGAATTTCCAGGAATGCATCCATTTCTCCCAGATTTCATAATTTCTTGACATATATTTGCTCATAGTATGCTACTAAAATTGTCTGTAGTTCTTGGTATTGATCATGATGTCTCCTCTTTCATTCATGATTTTATTAATTTGGGTCTTTTCTCTTTTCATTTGAATAAGTCTAACCAGAGGTTTATTGATCTTAATAATTCTTTTGAAGTGCCAGCTAGTTTCATTGATCTGTTCTACTGTTCTTCTGGATTCAATTTCATTTTTTTCTTTTTAAATCTTTCTTATTTCTCTTCTCCTGCTTGGTCTAGGCTTCATTTGCTGTTCTTTCTCCAGCTCCTTTAGGTGTGAGGTTATCTTGTGTATTTGAGATTTTTCTAATTTTTTGAAGGAAGCTTTGCAATGTGCTTCCCTCTTAGGACCATTTTTGCTGTATCCCAAAGGGTTTGAACAGATCTGTTTTAGTTTCCATGAATTCTTAGAATTCTTGTTCTATTTCCTGGTTGACCCATTCATTCTTTAGTAGGATGTACTTACCTCTAACTGAGTTACTTTCAAATTTCCTCTTGTGATTGAGTTCAAGTTTCACAGCATGGCAGTCTGAAAGTGTGCAGGGAAAAATCCTAGTCTTTCGGTCTCTGTTGAAACCTGATTTGTGACTCAGTATGTGATCTATTCTGGAGAAACTTCCATGTGCAGTCGAGAAAGATGAATATTCTGTTGATTTAAGATGGAATGTTGTGTATGTATCTGTGAAGTCCATTTTATCCAGTGTGTTATTCAAAGCCCCGTTTTTTTGTTGATCTTCTGCTTAGATGATCTGCCCATTCCTGCGAGTGGGGCATTGTGATCCTCTACTATTAGTGTATTGTTATCAATGTCTTTCTTCACTTTAGTTATTAATTGGTTTATATAATTGGCTGTTCCCATACTAGGGGCATAAATATTTACAATGCCTAGATCATCTTGTTGGATAGACCCCTTTAGTATGATATTGTGTCCCTCTTCATCTCTTACTACAGACTTTGGTTTAAAATCTAATTTGTCTAATAAGAAGATTGTTGCCCCAGCTTTCTTTTGAGGCACATGAGTGTGGTAAATTGTTTTCCATCTCTTGACTTTCACTCTGGAAGTGTCTTTGGGTCTAAAATGAATCTCCTATAGATAGCATATGGATGGGTGTTGCTTTTTTATCCAATCTGATAGCTTGTGTCTTTTCATTGGAACATTTAGTCCATTTACATTCCAAGTAAATATTTAAAGATATGTATTTAGTGCCATTGTGTTGCCTGTAAAGTCCCTGTTTCTGTAGATTGTCTCTCTTTCTTTCTGGTCCATATTATTCTTGGGCTCTCTCTTTACTTACAAGATCTCCCTTAATATTTCTTGCAGGGGGGACGCCTGGGTGGCTCAGTGGGTTAAGCCTCTGTCTGCGGCTCAGGTCATGATCTCAGGGTCCTGGGATCGAGTCCCGCATCGGGCTCTCTGTTCAGCAGGGAGCCTGCTTCCCCCTCTCTCTCTCTGCCTGCCTCTCCGTCTACTTGTGATTTCTCTCTGTCAAATAAATAAATAAAATCTTAAAAAAATATATTTCTTGCAGGGCTGGCTTGGTGGTCACATATTGTTTCAGTTTCCATTGTCCTGGAAGCTCTTTGTCTCTCCTTCCATTCTAAATGACAGCCTTGCTGTATAAAGCATTCTTGGCTGCATGTTCCTCTCATTTAGTACCCTGAATATATCATGCCAGCCCTTTCTGGCATGACAGTTCTCTATTGATAAGTCTGATGTTTGTCTGATGTTCCTTCCACTGTAGGTAAGGAGGCTTTTGTGTCAAGTTGCTCCCAGGATTCTCTCTTTTTCTCAAAAATTTTCAAGCTTCCTTATTATATAACAGGTTGTTGAATTATTTTTATTAATTTTGGGAAGGTTCTGCTCTAGCTCTTGGACATGAATGCTTGTTTCCTTCCTCAGATAAAGGGAGTTCTCCGCTATTATTTGCTCAAATATACTTCCTGGCCTTCTCTCTCTCTCTTCACCCTCAGGCACCCAAATAATTCTGACATTGGCATATTTCATGGCATCGTTAATTTCAGGAAGCCTCTCTTCGTAAGCTATTAGTTGTTTTTCTCTCTTTTCCTCAACTTCCTTCCTTTCCATCAGTGTGTCTACTAGATCACTTACTCCCTCTACTTCCTCACTCATCCTATTAGAACATCTAATTTAGACTGCCTCAGTTATAACATTTTTTTTGGCCTGATTAGACCTCATTTCTGCCCTAAGAAATTCTCTAGTGTCTTCTTTGCTTTTTCAAGCCCTTCTATTAACTTTATAATTGTTATCCTGAATTCCATCTCCAACATCTTACTTATATCCATATTAATTAGATCTGTAGCAAAGAACATTAACTCTGGTTCTTTCTTTTGTTGTGAATTCCTCCTTCTAGTCATCTCATCACCCTGAGAATAAAGGGTGAGCAAATGAGCAGAATCAAAAATATCAAGCATGACCCAAACAAAATACACACTAGACAAATCTGAAGCAGTCACATACCAAAATGGAAAAGTAAATGGAAACAAAATAAAACAAAAAGGGAGGGGGGAGAAGAGAATATAATCTGATAAGGTGGAGAAAACAGGGTGATCCACTTGTTCTTGAGTGTATTTTGGTCTCTGTGTTAGAAGACAGTAAATCCCAAAATTGCAGAGAAAGTATAACTTATGTATATATAAAAATAAAATTGGGTAGATTAAAAAATGCCAAAGATGAAGCATATATCTATAAATGTAGATGTAAAAAATAAAAGTTAAAAAGCAACTCAAAAACAAAGAACTGTTAAAATAAGAAACTAGTTGGAAAGGGTAAAAAGAAAAAAAAGAAATGGAAAGTTTTAGACTGAAAGATAAATGAATCATGAGAAATACGGTGTATGTACCCGCTCTGCTTCTTAAGGGGGATTGCTGCGTGTCACTCAGTAGTGTCTTTTACAGGTTACTCCCCTAAGAGCTATTGCTGGGTCATGGGTAATTGTGGATTGTCCCTGCATTCCAGATGTTGCAAGGTGCCCAGGCAGTGAGCAGTCACCTGATCCAGCCCAGCTCATCATTTGTGCTAACTGAGCTGAGAGCCCCTCCTGTGCGCATTGACTGTAAACTAGTTTCCCTGTTCCACTGCTTGGAACCTCTACCAGTTCAGGCATCCCCATCATTTCTGTGATTCCTGGGATCCTGAGACCACACTGACCCATCCAGAATTCTGTGCATTTCATTCCCCTCAGCCCCTTTCAGGCAGGGATGTTTCTCACTGGAGCAGATTTCTAAGGGTTCAGATTTGCCCTCCAGGGCTATATCACTTTCCAGTAGCTAGCTTATGGAGGTTACCTCTCCCCTCTGTTTATCTTCTGACATCTCCTGTCAGATTCACTTCTGTGTCTCCTATCTTGCAGAAAGGGGTTGCTTTTCTACTTGTAGAGTTTCAGATATTTCCTTTTCTTATATCTCATGCTGAATTCATGGGTGTTCAGAATGCTTTAACAGTTACCTAGCTAAATTCGAGGGACCAGATGAAACGAGATCGCCTGCTCTTCAGCCATCTTGCCTACTCCCCCACAAAATACAACTTTCTAATTAATTAGAGTCTTTCCTAGAAAGAGAAATGTTTTGGGTAGCCTTTCACTCTTCCTGTCATGTAAAACAGGGCCTCCTGGGGGACTGTGTGGCCCTTGTGTCCACCATCAAACAAGTTTCAAACCACAGTTCCAGGCCATGTGCTGCCAGCAACAAAAGAAATTCATGGTGGGGAGATGGTAGAGATAGAACCTGAGCTATTGTAAGATCCCTCCCTGCTTCCCCAATCTTCCAGGTTGAGCAACCTGGGAGGTAAAGATATATTAGGGATTAAGTGAGGCTCTGCAAGTTCTAGTTGATGCCCACAAAGAGGGAGTTCCCAGGATGTGGGAAGGGAAGGGGACCCTAGCAAAGATCAGAGAAGAGCGACATCTGGTGGCACCAGGATTGGAAGAGGAAACAGACCCTCTTCCTCACTCTTCAAGAGGCAAGCAGAGTCAGATACCCACAACACAGCAGCCAGCTAGTCCTCTTAATGTATTTCCCATCAGGACTGTTACAAACTTCCAAAATATAAGGGCCCCTAAACCAAATTTTGGCCAACAATTACACTCGGCCAGAGAATACCAACCTGAAGAGTGGCAGAGAGCATCCGTGAGAAACCAGTCAGATCAAGGTAACACCAAGGACAAGCATGAGCTTTGAAGTTGAAGGGACCCTGAGAGAATTAAATGTTTTAAACCTTGATAAATGATCACAATAATTTCCCTGAGTAAAAACTTGGCAGAGACTAAAGCTAAAGTGTTAAGTATTCAGTCTCTGCCTCATCCTTGCCCTCTGTGGGAAATCCCTTGTTTGTGCTGCTCAGTTGTATGGATCAATATAATCCAAGAAGATTATATTAGATCAGTATGATCCAATGTGAGTTTTGGAGTGTATTTGAAGGTGGATTGAGGACACATAAAAGACCTTGCAGATACTTATGGTTAAATATTGTTAATGTATTTGGTAACAACATCAACAAAAACTAAAAAAGCAAAAAACAATACAAGTTTTTGCTAATGAAAGTTTATCATATATTTTTAAAGGGAGGATTAGAGCCTAATTAAATTTTCTACACACTTCCAACTGTGCTTATATATGTAAGTCCCAGTAAACTGTCTGACTAATAAATTTTTTCATGTACTTAAGTAATCACAAGTCAAATAAATTACACTTAGAAATATGATGCCTATTATGCTCTCTGCAGTGTTTACAAACAGTACCATTCTCTTACAACTTTCAGCTTAAAGCCACCATCCTATGGGGCAAATTCCTCCTCCACCATTGAGTGGTCTGGTTGATTTAATCGATCACCCAAGAAAAAAGATGGGGCATTATCATTTCTCTAAATGAATAGTTTGGGAAGTATACAGAGTATCATCAAGATGGGCTGGCAGGATCCCATGCTGCCACTTATAATGCTTGCCCTGTGTTTACTCAAAAGAAGTTTCCTGTCAAAGGTTTAGAGCTCTGACGCACTTATTTAGGACACTTGGTTCTCTGGAGTCCCTGCTGCCTGGTGTTTAATGCGTCTGGCAAGGGGGCTGCTGATTGCACATCACTGGCCACGCTTATGAATGCAGAGATACTCTTTATGCTCTGAATTGAATTAGGTGATCCTATGGATTCTATTTTTATATTATCAGAGAGAAAAACGAGAGCTTGTGTACATTATTAAATGGAAGGAAACTGAGGACCATAATGAGGAGAAAAACAACACAGTATGAGGCATCACTTCAAGATTATCAGATTTAACCCATGGAATATTAGGGAAAAGGTGTTGTTTTCAAGAAAAAATGCTAGTAATTTAAAATATTTGGAGTTAGTTCCTTAGAATATAATGAAAATTCTTCTTTCTTAATTAGAAAAAATTTTAGAGAATTATGTGCCAAACACATACTAGAGCTCAAATAAATAATTGACTTTTTTTCCTCAAAACACCTCACACAATTCTATATCAATTATTGAACACATTTTAAAAGTGGCACTCTTGTGGTTAAGTTACTAGGGACTTAAATATCCAAATTATCTTAAAATTACAAATATTCAAAGTACCAAATATACAATGATTTCTCAGCATAGTAGAGAAATATTAAAAATATGCATTTTCTTTATTTTGCCATATCAATTCTTACTTCTTTTTTTTTTAACTGAGCTAAATCCCCTGATTCATGAAAAAACAATTTTAGCATTTTGATGTAATTTGAAGTTGCTAAATATTAGGAATTTGATTAATTGCTAGTTATGGAAACCTGAATGATGGTGGCTTTACAGTGTTAGGAATTTGTTTTCACTTCACTTGAAAAACATCTATTCCTACAAAAATGGAATCTTCACAAAGAGGGTCACAAAGTCCGATCAGTCCCTTCCACTTCAGGTTTCACCTTTCACCCACGGTGTTCTCTTCCTCCTACTGAATTTGACACTTTTGTCCTTTTCATTGTCCTGGGCTCTTCCCAGCTTTCTTTTCTGTTTTTCTTAGCACATGGTTTCCATCCTAAAGGCTATCTCCTCAAGATAGCAGCCACAATATTCCTATGGGAAGTAGGACGAAGAATAGCAAGGCTTCCATGTTGGGTTAGCCTCATCCCTGTTGAGGGTTATTCTAAACAGCTTCTGTCTACACACTATCACCTGGAATGCAACCACATGGCCACGCCTACCTGTAAAGGAGCCGGAAGGAAACTGGTGTTCATCTGTTACATCACTGCCCCTGCTGTTACTAGACAGGCAGGGGATAGACTCTTTGGTGGACACACCTGCCTTTGCCACCTAGGCTTTATGGCATGGGGGACTGATTATGTATGTCAAACACCTGTGGTGACAGACATCTAGGGTTATTTTTTTCAAAACTGTGAAAACTGAGTTGATCTCTGTTTTGTAGTCTCCATGACAGTCAAGACTTCTATCCACACCCTATAAATGTGTTTGTCTTGCTACTCGTTATCCCCAGATGCAAATTCCATCTTGACAAATTTTTCAAGCCTGGTTTGAGCCTATGACCCTTTCCTCATCAGGTCCCCATCATGTGTCATTGCCAGTAGGTAGGCTTTAATTATTTGTATTCCAAAACCTCTTCATAGTGTTAGGTAGTAGGAGGATAGCAGACATAGATATTTGTATAGCATTGATTGTTATCAGCATAGCTTTTATTTTATTTTTTTTAATTTTTAATTTTTTATAAACATATAATATATATTTTATCCCCAGGGGTACAGGTCTGTGAATCTCCAGGTTTACACACTTCACAGCACTCACCATAGCACATACCCCCCCAATGTCCATAATCCCACCTCCCTAGCATATCTTTTATTTTTAAAGATCTTTTTCCTTTTTTATTTTTTATTTTTTTAAAGATTATTTATTTATTTATTTGAGAGAGAGAGAGATCACAAGTAGGCAGAGAGGCAGGCAGAGAGAGGTGGGGGGGGAACAGGCTTTCTGCTGAGCAGGGAGCCCGATGCGGGGTTCTATCCAGGATCCTGAGATCATGACCTGAGCTGAAGGCAGAGGATTAACCCACTGAGCCATCCAGGCACCCCAAAGATCTTTTTCCTTTTTTAAATGTTGGCTCCAACAAACCATAAGAGGCTCTTAATCTCACAAAACAAACTGAGGGTGGCCAGGAGGAGGGTGGTAGGGAGAGTGTGGTGGGGTTATGGACATTGGGGAAGGTATGTGCTATGGTGAGTGCTATGAAGTGTGTAAACCTGGTGATTCACAAACCTGTACTCCTGAGGCTAATAATACATTATATGTTAATAAAATTTTTTAAAAAATATTTAAAGGGAAAAAAAAAACGTTGGCTCTGTGCCCAGGGTAAAGTCCAACACAGGGTTTGAACTCATGACTGTGAGATCAAAACCTGAGCTGAGATCAAGTGTTGGATGCTTAGCCAAATGAACCACCCATGCATTCCCGTAATCAGCATATCTTACACACCAGCTTCTGGAACTGAAGTCAGAGCTTCTAAGTTTTTTCTAATGAAGAAAGGGGATTTGGAAGTACCCAAAGGTAAGACACAGAAGAGAGCTCTGAAAGGTAAGAGGAGGGACAAAGAGAATTAAGAAATTGGGATAGGAAGTCTTCAGTGAAATCAGAAAACTGAAGATCAGTGAAACAACTGAAAGAGTTTGGGGTAAGAAGATGCTATGATAAATTTTCAAGAGTGATCTCTAAGGTAGAATTTCAAGGAAAGTTTTACTGTGTGCTCTATGTTGCAATATCCATCACATCTTATCCACTCTGGTCACCAACTCCAGAGATGGTCAATAAGGTTTGTGTTACTGTTCAATTCTTCTGAATTTCTATATTTTTTGCAAGTGCCACATTGCCAGAATGGGTATTGAGAGAAAACAGAGATCTAATCTATTGGAATTCAGTAATGTCATGACTTATGATACTCAATATCTGCTCTAGGGAATTCAGTGAGAACACAGTTGTAGGTGGGAGTTTCAAAAGCTGGGAGTGAAAGGGATTAAGAAGAGGCTGTCGATATAAATTTATCTAGATGAGGGAAAGGGGGTGGGTGGCGAGGTCAGGGAAATTCAAACCTGTGTGAAAGTAGAGTTAGCTGTAGAATATTTACTTCTGACACAGATCAGAGGTGAGGAGCCATCAATATCAAGGAGCTTACCCAGTATGTTTTCTTCTAGGAGTTCTGTGACTTCAGGTCTTGCATTCGAATCTTTCATCCACTTTGAGTTTACTCTTCTGTAGAGTGTAGGATAGGCATCCTGTTTCATGCTTTTGCCTTTGGCTGTCCAGTTTTCCCAGCATCATTTAAGAGACTGTTTTTTCCCTGTTGTGTATTCTTGGCACCTTTGATGAAAATTAACTGACTATATATGCATGTGCTTATTCTTGGGCTCTGCTCTGTTCCATTGATCTACGTGTTTATTTTTGTGCCAGTACAATACGGTTTTGATTACTACAGCTTTGTAATATAACTTGAAATCTGGAATTGTGATACCTCCAGTTTTGCTTTTCTTTTTCAAGATTGCTTTGGCTATTTAGGCTCTTTTGTTGTTCCATACAAATTTTAGGATTCTTCATTGCTGTTCTGTGAAAAATACTATTGGTATCTTGATAAGAATTGCATTAAATCTACAGATTGCTTTGTTTGTTCTTCCATTCTGCGAGCACAGAATGTCTTTTCATTTGTTCATATCTTCTTCAGTTTCTTTCTTCAGTGTCTTATCATGTTCAGAGTCTAAGTCTTTCACCTTCTTAGTAAAATTTATTCCTAGAGTGTTTTGTTGTTTTGTTTTTGGTGCAGTTGTAAATGGAAATATTTTCTTGAATTTTCTTAAAATTTCTTAAATTTAAGAAGAACATTTTCTTAAATGTTCTTCTTAAATTTTCTACTTTGTTATTAGTGTATGGAAACAGCAGATTTCTGTATATTAATTTTATATCTGCAACTTTACTGTATTCACTTATAGTTTTGTTGGTATATGTTTTTGTTGTTTTTTTGTTTTTGTTTTTGTTTTGCTGGCGTATTTTTTTTAAAGATTATTTATTGACTTGACAGAGAGAGAGAGGTCACAAGTAGGCAGAGAGACAGGCAGAGAGAGAGGGGGAAGCAGGCTCCCCAGCAAGCGGAAAGCCTGATGCGGGGCTCGATCCTAGGACCCTGAGACCATGACCTGAGCTGAAGGCAGAGGCTTAACCCACTGAGCTACCCAGGTGCCCCTTTGCTGGCATATTTAAGTTTCTCTATATATGGAATTATAACATCTCCAAATAGTGTGACAGTTTTACTACTTCCTTTCCAATTTGGATGACTTTTATTTTCTTTTTCTTGCCCAATTGCTCTGTAAGACTGTGAGATTTCCAGAGCTATGTTGAATAAAAGTGGTGAGCGTAGACATCCTTGTTTTATTCCTGATTTTAGAGGAAAATTTTTCATTTTTTTACCATTAAGGATGATGTAAGCTAAGGTTTATCATAAATGGCCTTTATTGTGTTGAGGTATATTCCTTTTAGACCCACTTTGTTGATAGTTTTTATGATGTTGATAGTTTTGTGAGCAGATGCTGAATTTTGTCGAATGCTTTTCTGCATCTATTGAGATGATCATATGGTTTTTATCCTTCATTTTATTAATGTGGTGTATCCTCTTGCTGGGCTTGCAGATATTGAACCATCCTTGTGTTCCTGGAATAAATTCCGCTTGATGGTGGTGAATGATCCTTTTAATGTATTGTTGAATTTGTTTTGCTTTTTTTCTTTAAGGACTTTTGCATCTATGTTCATCAGGAATATTTACCTGTACTTTTCTTTTCTTGGTAGTGTCTTTGTCTGGTTTTGGTATCAGAGTAATGCTGGCTTCATTGAATATATTTGAAAGCTTTCCTTCTTCTATTTTTTGAAATAGTTTGAGAAGAATAGGTATTAACTCTTCCTTAAATGTCTAGTAGAGTCCACCTCTGAGCTGTCTGGTCCTGGATTTTGTTTACTGGGGAGGCAGGAGGCTCCTGCACAGAACCGGTGGTGGGAGGAGACGGCTGCAGAAAGTGCTAGTGTACCAAATTAGCAACTGCTTCTTTGTCTACTATGGTCCTGTGGGTCTTGTGAATTATGGCCCTGTTGGCTCTCAGAGCTCATTGATTTGGATACACACCCCTTGGGTGGAAGCCATAGCATTTGAAATGCTAGATGTGTAGTCCAAACCCTTTCCTCCTCAGGGAGAAGCTGGAAGTTGGAGGTTCCCCCTTGAATGTGGGTGCTGTGCCACGGGAGGGGTTTGTGGTGCGTGTGTCTCAGCTTCTTCTATCCATATTAGTGTGGGTATTTTCTGAATTGCATAATGTGTGGGAGCCACTGACTTGTTTCTGAGTTTCTCTCAGAGGGAATCCATCCACATAGAGTTGTATACTTGCTGTGTCCATGGGAGGAGGGAAATTCAGGAGCCTCCTATGTTGCCATCTTGGTGATGCTCAAAAAGGATTTTAAGTCAAGCTGGCCTGCAGCACCTTCACAGTCGATTACAAACTCCAGTCCACTGGTTTCAGTCTGTGAACATGTCCTGAACAGATGGTCTAGCATTCATGTATCCAAGCCTTAGGGCCTCTGCCTGTAATGTGACCCTATGAAAAATCAGATTTATGAGCAAAAGAGGCACTACTAATGATTTTGTAGGGGAGCTATGAAAGAAGTTAGAGAATTTACAGTACTCTCATACAACAAAAAATAAAATCAAGTAAGTTCCAGTTAAACATTTTAATTCTTCCTATTGTGTTTCTTCTCAGTCTCACATGAGGTGATTCTTGGTTCTACCTTTACAGGTATAAGATATGTGTGTGTGTCTGTGCCTATGTATCACTCTGTACCTGCATTAATACACATCTACGTAGAGTTTTCTTCATTTATACAGTGAGAGTTTTTAGCCAACTTCCTTATTATCCACACTTACTGATATTTTTAGGTATCAACAGTTTGTATTAAATTAACTGTTTAAAATATTAATTAATCAGTTATGAATTATAATTTATATTATTTTAGTGATTATTAATGATTATAAAGAATTCTTAGTCAAAATATTAATTAATTAACCAAAGAGAAAGGACAAATACTCTAATAGTTACAAGAATATGCTAGAGCTATAAATTTAAAATGTTATTCTAGAAATATTACTCTTACACAGTAGCATTCAAGGTATACTGTCTTTTAATATGGCATTTATGTCTTTATGTAAATAATGGTCTTGAACCCATCACTGACTCCTGTCCTCCTCCTTTTAGAGTCTCAAACATGCCTATACACAAGACATAATCAGTGAATGTTTCTAGTTAACTTAATAAGATTTTTGATTAAAAGTTTGTTACCAGCTTCAAGGGCACTGAGAGAGCAGTGACAGAGAATGTCCACAGTCTGTTCCTCCTGGTCTGCTTTCTCCTTCTCTGTGCCCTCAGCCCTACCCTCAGATTATTGTCATCTCCATATTCCATTCCCACCCTGTTTTGGGGGAATGGGTGATGTGCTCCAGAAAATAATAAAGAACAAGAAAATAAGGGAAACAGACACCCCACCCAGATCCCATGGAATTGGATGGTGTGGACACTCAGAAGAGGATCCAGAGACTCTGGAGAAGAGACATCTGGGCTGGACAGAACAGAAACAGTTCCTCTTGGTCACAAAAATTAATGAAGATTGTCACCTTCTGGGTGAGGAAGAATTGGCATTTTACAGTACAGCATTCCCACAATTGAGTAGGAAGCACAGCAGACTGTGCATGTCACTTGTTCCAGACTGCTCATTTCGCCAATAAGATTATGTCCTCTGTGGTAAGGCAGGATGGTAACCCCTGGGACACTTCCCAGTCCAAGGCTGGGCCATCAGACTGATCCTCCTACCCTCTTCTCCTGGCCCTGTGTTGTAATATTTATTCTGACATTACCAGAATAAGGGCTTTTTAACATGGGAATGTCTATCTTTCACAGGAACTAGGTTTAGGATCAGGGATGTTCAAGGAATGAACTTTGGGTCAGAGGAGCTAATGAGGGCTACTTAACACTTGGAGGCAAACTGGCCTTCCCTGATGGGTGTTTCTCTGAGGTGTAACCCCATAAACTACTTGCTTTGCTGTCATTTTTTATTTCCCATTTAAAAGAGGAACTCAAAAGTGGATTAAGCAAGATTAAATTAAATATTTATTCAATAAAAGGCAGAAACGAAAATGAATCATTCTAGCAAATAAATAAATTAAATAAATAAATAAATAAATAAAAGAAGGTCTAAATCCTTATCAAGAAAGCTACTTGCAGGGGCGCCTGGGTGGCTCAGTGGGTTAAAGCCTCTGCCTTCGGCTCAGGTCATGATCCTAGAGTCCTGGGATCAAGCACCGCATCGGGCTCTCTGCTCCGCAGGCTCCCTCTCTCTGCCTGCCTCTCTGCCTACTTGTGATCTCTGTCTGTCAAATAAATAATATCTTAAAAAAAAATAAAGTTACTTGCAAAGGGCCAAAGTATCTTGCCGGAGGTCGCAGAGTTATTGACCAAGTACATTAGCACACTCAGGAGTACTGTCTCTTGCCTGTTACATCCACATTACCTTGTACAGGCTGGGGGATAGGGGCCATGGGGTCTCCAGGAGGAAAAACTGGTGGGAAATAAGTATTCTGTCCATGTGGGGTTTGCATGATCAAAGGAAATCTGAAGTGCTAACAGCATACTGAGGTCCACGTGCTCCCCAAGCACATGTTCTGAGCCTCTGCACTGTGATGCCTCTTTGTAAGGATGGTTCTGGGCAAGTGGAGAAGAGCATGGGCCCACATTCTAGGCAGAGCACACCAGAGACATCAGGACAGCCTGGGGCTGTTGTCTTGCGAGCAGGACATGGATAGCCAGGCAGGATACAGGGGAGGGAGGTAGCAGCTAGGTTTATAAGGCTTCCTCTCTGTGGGCCACAATCTTCTGACCACCACCCCCTGTCCTCCTCTCTCTTAGATTTCTCATTTCAGGTGCCTGAAGAATGAGAGAGCTCTATGGCTTCTCTGTTCTCCTGTGGGGGGCTACAGCGCAGGTGTCCTGCCTGCCCCTCAGCACACACCCTGGCCCCCAGACTCACAGGCTGTTGTTTGTTTTCAAAGAAGTTTTTAGGAACTTTTTCCTGACACTGATGAGAATGTTTTTGTAGTCCTGAGACTTGGGGACAAAAAAAAAAAATCATTAGTAATGATCAACAAACATTAATATTGACAGGCCATGTGACTAAATACCTATGATTATGGACAGCTCATGTTCTCTGGGATGACCTATTCTGTCTTTAGATTTTTTTTCCATGATGAATTGCAAACAAATATTTTCCTATACTTTCCACATATAGGTCTTCTTATCTCTTCAGGAATCTCACAGAACGATTTTACTCTAAATGACTGAAGACTGTGCTTACACCCCCTCAACCCCAAGTCTCAGATGTATTCCTCGTTTTGAGTTCCTTCTCAGTCCTGGACACTATAGGGGGAGGGAGGCAGAGAAACATACGAGAAGAGCAGAAGGAGATCAGCCGCACTAGTTAACGGGTGTTGACAGTTATACACGGAGGAGTGGCCAAACCCACCAGAAACCTGTGTCCTAGATCAATTACTTTTGGAAAACTAACCCAAGAGCAACCTAGTCATTCTGGCAACCACCTCAGAATACTAGTTCTTGCCTTCTCCACCCAGAAAGTACACCCCAGTGACTCTCCCTGTGGGCTCTGTCCCACCTGACCCAATGCCAGACCTATGTAAGATAGGTGCACATTAAAGCCTTGTCTCCCAAAGAGTGACCGCAATGAGTCTCCTGGAGAAATAACATAGCCATCATTATGGTGGTAGACTCCTGTAGACTTGGTATCCAGTTAGAGTTTCAGATTTTCCTTTGATTATGCAAACCCCACATGGACAAATTACTTATTTCTTGTCAGTTTTTCCTCCTGGAGACCCCATGATCTTTATCCCCTAGGCCATACAAGGCAATGTGGGCATAGTGGGAAAGACATGATGTTTCTCATGGTTCTAAAGACTCAATGATGTTCTCTGGCTGCCAATAGTCATTCACGCATTCACAGAGTCAACAATCATTTATTGCCTGCCAAGCTCTGGAAATATGAGGAGGGGACAATGCAGGTAGTTTCCTGCTCTCATGGAGATCACTCATAATTGGCATACTCATTACTTATGGATGGGATTCACCTTGGCACTAAAACAGCGGAACAGGTAGCTCATCCCTCAACAGAGTTCCCCAGAGAGCATCTTCTGTGCTCTGATGTACGTCATGGATCACCGTCCTCCAGACAACGATCCACTCTCACACAGCCTTGGGCTTCCCCACTCCTCACACCCCAACCCATCTCCCTGTCTGGACAAGCCTTTTCTCAATCCCCCAAACTCCCCCTCCTGGAACTCACCTGTGCTTCCTCCCAGTCCCTTGACCTGGGCCTTGTTACTGTCCAGAAGTGCTTTTCCTCTAAAACCTTAATCTCCAAATCTCCCAAACTTTCCCATCTCCGTCCTTCCTTAGTGACATCCCTTTTCCCATGGCTCATTTCTCTTCTCACTTTTCCTCAGCCCATTTGCTGGCCTCCTCATGTCTCACAGGCCCCTTAGTTTGCTTTCCAGGCCTGCACCCTAGCTTGATCACCACCCAGCTTTCCTCAAGAGCCTCCAAATCCAGATCTGTGAGGCCCACATCTCATCCTGACCCTGTGACTGGAGCTGGAGAGGGCATCATGGCCAGGTTTATGGTACTCCTCACACAGGTGGGTTTCCAGCCCCCTGCTGAAAACAGTCACACTGATCGCCCTTACCTATGTCCCCTTCTTCTCCATGATAGTTTCACCTTTCACCACTCTTCAGAGACCCCTGTCCAATCTGGCCTCTCTGGCTCCCCAGTAGCACTGTATCCCCCATGACACCCCTAGACACTGTGCCCGTGACATCCAGTCCCCTACTTGCCACCGGTGCTTGCTGTCATTTACCTGTATTCTGTCACATTTTTCTCTTCTAGAAATCTGAGAATGACCTGAAACCACTGATTACCCTCATGTTCATATCCAAAGAGCAAAGTCTTCTTATGGATTCTACCATTAACTAGGTCTGGCAGCCCTCACCCCTACCCCAACAGCCCTCACTGGCTCCCCTGGACATGGTTTCTTCTCCAGCCTCCCTGGGGCCAGACCTCAAGCTCCCCTTGAAGCTGAAGTTGGAACTTGAGCTCCCTGTGGTCACATCCCGCTGTGGCTCCCTATGCCTTTGGGGTAATGCTCTCTCCCTTCCTCGCTTCACACTCCTGACTTTGGTGGTAAAATATCATATTGGTGAGAAAGCTTTTGTCTTTATTTTTTCTTCCATCCAGTTTTCCCAGGGGTGGGAGACATAAATCTGAACCTGGAGGCTGGATATCCCTGCTGCTTGGTGGGCCAAGGGCCACAGGGAGTCCTTTCTCCTCCAAGTGCAAACTCAGTAAGGTGAGTCTGACTCCTGTAGCTGAATGTAAATGCACAGGATCTGGGATCCTAGTCACAATCTAACCAAGATCCATCAACAAGAAAGCTGGTGTTTTGAGTCTCTTCTGCATTCTGAGTCTGTTACTGCATCATTTCAGAACGGAGAATGAAGGTGTAAGGAATTAGTCTTTAAAACCTATTTGTAATAGACCCTTTACTATGTGTACCTTTATTTATTTATTTAGTTAGTTAGTTAGTTAAAGTTAGCCACCATACAGTACATCATTAGTTTTTGATGTAGTGTTCAATGATTCATTAATTAGGTAAAACACCCAGTGTTCACCATCATGCCATCCTTAATACCCATCGCCCTATTACTCCCCCCCCCTCCTCCCCTCTGAAGCCCTCAGTTTGTTTCCCAGGGCCCATAGTCCCTCATGGTCTGTCTACCTCTCTGATTTCTCCCCCTTCAGATTTCCCTCCCTTCCCCTATCGTCCTCTGTGCTATTGCTTATGTCCCACATATAAGTGAAACTATATGAAAATTGACTTTCTCTGCTTGACTTATGTCACTTCACATAATCCCCTCCAGTTCCATCCATGTCGATGGAAATGGTGGCTATTCATCCTTTCTGATGGTTCAGTAATATTCAATTGTCTACATGGACCACATCTTCTTTATTCATTTATCTGCTGAAGGGCATCTCAGCTCCTTCCACTCTTTGGCTATTGTAGACATTGCTGCTATGAACATTGAGGTGTGTGTGCCCCCCCTTTTTTTTTCACTACATCTGTATCCTTGGAATAAATATGTTGCCTGACTCCAAGCTATATTACAAAGCTATGATCACCAAGACAGCATAGTATTGGCACAAAAACAGACACATAGACCAATGGAACAGAATAAAGACTCCAGAAATGGATCCTCAACTCTTTGGTCAACTAATCTTTGACAAATCAGGAAAAAATATCCGATGGAAAAAAGACAACTCTCTTCAATAAGTGGTGCTGGGAAAATTAAACAGCCACATATAGAAGAATGATACTGGACCATTCCCTTACACCGTACACAAAGATAAACTCAAAATGGATGAAAGACCTCAATGTAATAAGGAATCCATCAAAATCCCAGAGGAGAACATAGGCACTAACCTCTTCAACATCCACCACAGCAACTTCTTTCAAGACACGTCCCTAAACAAGGGAAACAAAAGTGAAACTGAACTTTTGGGACTTCATCAAGATAAAAAGCTTCTGCACAACAAAGGAAATAGTCAACAAAACAAAGAGGCAACCCATAGAATGGGAAAAGATATTTGCAAATGGCACTTCAGATAAAGGGCTGATATCAAAGATCTATAAAGAACTTCTCAAACTCAACACCCAAAAACCAATAACCCCAGTCAAAAAATGAACAGAAGACATGAACAGACACTTCTCCAAAGAAGACATACAAATGGCTAATGGACACATGAAAAAGTGTTCAAATCATTAGCCATCAGGGAAATACAAATCAAAACTACAATGAGATACCACCTTACACCTGTTAGAATGGCTAAAATTAACAAGACAGAAAACAACAAATGATAGTGAGGATGTGGAGAAAGGGAACCCCTCTTCCCGTGTCGGTGGGAATGCAAGCTAGTACAGTAACCCTTGAAAACAGTGGTTCCTCAAGATGTTAAAAATAGAGCTACCCTATGACCCAGAAATAGCACTACTAGGTATGTGTACTTTAAGACACTGGTATCCCTGACACCTGACCACCAAGCAGGCTGAGACCAGCCCTTCCAGACCAGCCTTCATCTCTGAGATGGATGATGCCATTTTATTCATCTCCATCCTTAGAGCCAAGCCTTTCCTTCTCCAAATCCCCAGGCCACTCACCCTTCACTTCCCGCTCAAATGTCATCACTTCTGTGAAGTCCCTGATTAACCCCAAGTAGAAGTAACTATTTCCTCCACTGTGTTCCCAAAGTGTCATGTACTTTCCTCTCTCACAGCTGCCTCCACACGCTGACACAGCCATGGGACCATGTCCCATGGAGCGCCAGCTCCTCCATTCATGGGTGTGTTCCCTGCACTCCGCATATTCCCCTAGCACTCAGGCTGCTCCGAACTCTTTCCTGAAAACAATAATAAGTAGGTGAAGAAAAACAGGACTAAACAGAGAGGTCTTTAATGAACCAATCTTTATGCAGAATGACCTGAATATTACAGAGAAGTGAAAATGTGTAGTTGTGGAAAATAAACTATCTTGGAGGGAGCAGCAGGAGCATTGTCAGTGGATATAGTTGAGTATTCCCAGAGTCTAGTGCTGAATAGCTCTTGAAACACAGTGGTGCTTAATAACTAGGTGGGAGAGGCTTGGGGGCTGGGAAAACTGGGAGTCTTACTGCTCAACCATTGTCCATCATATACTGGTCCTAAGAATGACTTGATTTCATTACCACAGGGACCTTTTTCCACTCAGCTTCCAAAGATGGGCATAAACCAGGACAAGGACAGGAGAAGAGCAGATCCATGGGCTAAGCCCTCTGCTTTGTGCTAGAAAAGCTGGTTTGAAGGGAAAGCCAGCCCTAGATGCAGAGATTGACACCTTGTCTCTGGATTATGGTGCCTCCAAGGGCAAACAAGATGTTTTCTACAGTCTCTGGCTTTTCTCTTGTCCAGAGGTGGATGGAGCTGGGATATAGCAGAACCCAGGCAGAACAGCTTGGGGTTTTTTATAGTTTCCTTTCTTTTTCTGTGTTTTTCTGCCATTTCTGGCCACCCCCCTTCCTCTGGGGATATGCTGAACTCAGCAAGCCCAGCTCCACCAGCTCTGCCTCTTGTGCCCATTGGCTTCTGGTCATCTGGTCATCTGATAAGGCTTCTGATAATGCTTCTGCTGCAGACAGGACCTGCTCTGCTCTGTCCTGCTGGCACACTTGGTGGCCAAAGCTGACTATTGCTGCTCCAGGACCTCCTCCCAGCCTCAGACTTCAGCTCAGCATCTCCAGCAGCCCGGCTCATGGCCCTGCTCTTCTCCTTGATCCTCGGTGAGTACCTCTGTCCCCGCTGGCTGAGACTCAGAGTCTCCCCGGAGCTCTGATCAGGAGTGTGCTCTTCCTGCCCAGTACGTGCAGATCCTGCTACCTTTCCAGGAGAGGCTTCACCTGCTCTCCTGCCTTCTCTGTGTCTGGTTAAGTTCCAAACTCAAGCCACTTAATCCATACCTAATTTATAATCCACTTTGATCACCAAAGCTTTTTCTGTTTCCCTTTATTTGCACCAGCAAATTTATAATAGTTTATCCCATTTCCCTTTTTACAAAAATTTTTTTAAAGATTTTATTTATTTATTTGACAGAGAGAAATCACAAGTAGATGGAGAGGCAGGCAGAGAGAGAGAGGGAAGCAGGCTCCCTGCCAAACAGAGAGCCCGATGCGGGACTCGATCCCAGGACCCCGAGATCATGACCTGAGCCGAAGGCAACGGCTTAAGCCACTGAGCCACCCAGGCAAAAATTTTCATAAACATTTTCTTTATAAGAAGACAACTGAACCATGGGTAACAGCAGGTAGAGCAAGAAGAGGAAGAGAACTGCCAGACAGACACTTTCACAGGTTATACTGTCCAGTTTCCCCTCAAAGGTGTTCCATAGAACGTGTCCCCCAGTTTCTTATCACCCAGATTAAGGTACTGTAAATGGGGATTTTGGAGTCAAAGGACCCGGGTTTCAATCCTTGTTCTTAAATTTCTTAGCGGTCTGAATTGTTAAATTACCCTCTCTCTCTGGTATCCTACCTTCATCTGTGAAGTGAAGATAATAGTATGTTCTTTGGAGGTCTGTTAGGAGACTTTTCATGAGATAATGAACTTGGGGCATCTTACAATCCTACAAGGTCTCTTCCCTAATCAGTCACATCCATTTTATTGTCTTGATGATCCCATGCATCACCAAGGCTCACACTGGCATTTATGTGCTCTCTGTAGGGTGCTGCCAAGTTCCCAAACACCAGTACATTCCCTGTATCACCTGACAGCTAGCTCTACCCTCTCAGGAGCATCCTATCATCTCTCCCCACCTTCCTTCAGCCCCATCTCCTTCACGAAGCCTCTCTGGTCTGGCTACCCACATCACCCTGCTCCAGAATTTTCAAGATCCTCTTGGGCTCTATCACTTTCAGACCCGCATACCAGGCATGGCACGTATGGTTTCCATTGTGTATACACAGGCTTTGTGCTCCTTACTAGATGTATGGGGTGCAATATAATCTTGAGTTTTAGACAGTTACAGACAAGGTCATACTGAGTCTGAGAGAAGTCACGTCCTGAAGATTAAGGGCTTAGAGTTACTTAGAAATTATTGGGAAATGAAGAAAATATTCCAGAATAAGAAACTGAAATTTTTGTATCTGCCTGAAAGGCTCTAGACCAAAGATATTAGCTCCTTCAGAAATATTTCATAAGGTGCTGGGGGGCGAGGAGCATGACTGTTCTGCAGTTCAGAATGCCTGGGACCTTGGGGACCACTGATGGGCACAGAGATCAGGACTCTGGGTGGCATGAGATGGGATCCTAATGCATAGAGGACCCTGATCACCCAGGGGTCCTATAGGGGGAAATTATGATGTCCTTATGATGTGCTGAGTTTGGAACCAAATTCAGAGCTGCTTTCTGACCTGTTGAACCCCAAGCTAACAATGGTTTTCACGTTTTTAAACAATGGGGAAAATAAAAAAAAGAATACTATTTTGTGAAAGGGAAATTGAAATTTCAGTGTGTATAAACAAAGGTTTATTGTAGCGTGGCCATGCTCATTCACACACATATACACACGTGGTTGCTCTCATGCTGCGGTGACAGAGCCGTAGGGTAGTAATAGACCAGGTAGCCACAAAGCCCAAATTGTTTGTGATCTGGACCCTTACAGGAAAAGTGCGCTGGCAGTGGCCTGAGCACAGTGCCAGTGACACAGACAAATCCTTCGGTTTTCCTGCTTTTCACTGCCCCCATGGTGTTGCCGTCTTCTTCATGAGAGCCTTCCCAGTGGCCTCCAGCATGACTTGCTGGGGAGCCCAGAGGCTGCACACCACCCGTCCACTCCAGGCGGTAATCAGTTAACATAATTGACTAGAATAGAAAGTGACTCTACCTGTGCCTGGGGCAGAGCTACATCACATGTACAGGGAATAGGTTGGGCTGTGGTTCAATAGGTCTCTGTGGTTCCCAATCAGGGGTTCCCTGTGTCCTCTGGGGCTGGTCATTGCAGGAGGTTTCTCTAGGACTGACTTTGGAAGCTCTGTATCCAGCACTCTAGCTGCCCCATAAAGTCTACCAAAGACTTTCTAGAGAGTTGTGTTATTTGAACAAAGCCTTGGGATTGATGATATGATCTCACTTGCTTGCTTCTTCTCTCCTCAGCCATTTGCACTGGACCTGGTCTCTTAGGTAAGACTTTTCGGGTTCCTGAGAGGGAGGCCTCCAAGTTCTTGAGATGGAAATCTTGATGCTTACTCAGGACGTGGGTAGAGGCTCTAGTTCAATAGAACCTCAGTAGATTTCCTCTCTGGTATCTCAATCCATCCACTCTGTGGATGGGTTTCCACCTCCAGAACCTGGAAGGGATTTGGGTGGTGTTTCCTGCAAAGGGATTCCCTCCCACTTAGACTCTGTGGCCTAAAATTCTTGGCCACCTCCAAGTAACAGATGGTTTTTTTGGGGGCTCAGAAGGTACCTCTCTCTTGCTGGCGTATCTGGGAGAGGAACTTCCTTTTGCCCTGCTTGGTTCTACCACTTCCAGGTCCCTATGCCAACCTGTATGGCTCCTTTGAACTAGAAATGCCTCTACTTGTGTGCAGCATGTGGTTTGGCCAGCAGCAGGTAGGCTAGATTTCAGTCTCCACTGGCCACCTGAGTAAGGGGTCCTTGGACCATGCATAAGCTGCACAGAGAATGAGTCTGTCAAGAGGAAGGCTGTGATCTCCAGACTCAAGGTGGTTGGTCGTGGACCATCAGCTTCTTATACATTATTCCATTGGTCTTTTTCTTTTGATGGTAGAGACTTTACCAGAGAGGGACAGCCATAGACTCTGCAGTGGACATGGGGGACCCCACACCAGCAGAATGTAATTCAATTCTTTCAACATTGCTGTCTTGGGTTCTCAGTGCATCAATCAGATTTCATGGTTTTTTTCCCGTGGCGTCCAGGGCTGTCCTAGCTGTCGGTACAGGGACCACAGCTCTACAGCTTTCCCATGGCCCAGGTCACTGCTTCTCCACCACCAGCCCTGCTCTCAAGCTGTCAGACAACAAAGTAGGCTGAAGACACTGCCCAGGAGACAGCTGTCCCAATGACCCCTCTGCCCTTCTCTCTGGCTTTCAAATCTCTTCTTCGCTGGGTTTCTTTGACACTTAGGCTGTTTCTTTCTTATGTGTTTCTTCTTTCTAAAGAGGTCTTCTAATCCTACTTTTCCTGGAAAATAAAACTCATTTAAAGCCAGAATTTTACAATTCAAAACCAGATAACATGTGCATCATCATGATAGCTAGAGTTTCCTGGGGTACACAATAATGCCTGTCTAAACTCAAATCTTGCAATGACCCAAATGCTATTTCTGGATGATTCTTCTTGAGTTATATTTGTACCTTATAAATGTAGGTGTGCAAAAATGAAAACTTTTCTTAGTTTTCTGTAGTTAAATTTTAAAATCTATTTCTAGTCTCCATTCCGCTCATTGCTTCCCTCAGAAAACACACGGAAGAAAAGGAGACACAAAAACAGATGAACAACCCAAATGTCAACTTCCAATGCACTCTAAAATCAACCAGCTCAGGGTCTTCTCACTCAGAAGCTTCTTCTGGGGTGGATTCCAAGTTCCAGGGCATTTGTGCAGAGCTGAGGCAGGATGGATGGTGGAAGATCTGGTCCTCCAAATTCATGTTCCATTTGTTCAGGTGCCTGAGTCACCCACATGTCCTACATGGTCATAGGTGACACTGTTCAAAATAAGGTAGGCCACAGACCAGCAGTCACATGTGGCCCTGCCACGTACCCCCAGACCTGTCTATGTCAACTACGCCACTGCATGGAGGCATGGACCATTCAGCTCTTCTGTAACATGCTGTCACCCAGGGGCTACAGGAGTCCTTATGGGTTTGCTCCCAGACCTCTTAAATATAATGTCCTGGAGGGCAGCACTGCTCTGAGTTCATAAACCAATACCTGGAATATAGTGTATATACGCAAACAAAAGTGTGTTGCCTGCTAGGCTCTTTTCTGCTCTCCCACAGCCATCTCCGCTCTATGTCCGTCTCTTGGTGGAAGAAGGAAAAAGATTTCCATTAGTCTTTCCACGCTCAGAGTTATGGTTTGGAAGTAAAATCATGTCCTGGATTCCTCAGAACTTATCTGGAGGCTCTGGGGAGGCTGTCTTCTACCCTAAGCCCTAGAACCCTCTAGACTAAGAATCTGACTGGTCAAGGCTCTGAACTTTCTTCACCCACTGCTCTCTGCATTCCTCTGAGCTGGGTTCTTGGGCATGGGAAGATGTCATGAGAAGCAGCAAGGATGGGTAACGGGGATCATGGATACTGGGAGAGAAAGAGAGTGAGGTTATTCAGCCCAAATTATATCTAGAGAGCCTGCCTCAGTCTGGTTGCCATGGGGAGAGACAGAGTCAAGAAAAGACAACACAACAGACCACATCTCTACACTTGTGTTCTGACCCGGGGCTCCCACTGCTTAGCGGTGTGAGCATATAGACCTAGGTGTCTTGAAGTGGCGTTTCTCAGCAGGGTAAGTTAGGAGTGGAGCAGAATCAGAACTTAGGGATGGGGTCCTGAAGATCCCCTCCTTCCACTTCCCTTTCAAGCCCTCCTTTCTCAGCCACCAGCATCCCACACCCTCTGGGAATGGTGGAATTGTTCTGAGATGCCTGAGTCCTCTCTCATCCTCCAGATGCCCAGCCAAGCTCTCATTCCTTTGGAGGGCCTTTGTCCAGAGTGCGGCTTGTGGGAGGCGACCACCGCTGTGAAGGGCGGGTGGAGGTACAGCGGGCCAGCGAGTGGGGCACGGTGTGTGATGACGGCTGGGACGAGAACGACGCAGCTGTGGTGTGCCGGGAGCTGGGTTGTGGAGCCGTCAAGAAGGCAATCAGTGGTACTGCATTTGGGCCACTGACACAAGAAGATCAAAAAATCTTCGTCCAAGAATTCCAATGCAACGGCATGGAAGAGAGCCTGTCTCAGTGTGAAAGGGAAGATTTTTTCGACTGCAGCCACAAGGAGGACGCGGGAGCTGTATGTGGGTGTGAGTACCGTAGCCCTGCACCCTGTTCCACCCAACCTGTGGGCCACGCTCACCTGTCTTAACACCCTGTGGACTTCACAGGTGGCTAACTAGCTCCTCACCCTTTTCAACTGCGGGCCCTGCAGAGTCGGTATTTTTTCTGCTCTTTGATTGAGGTAATGAATTCAGCTTAGTCTCAGCTACATGAGAGCCTGCTTCTCTCCTTCACACACACACACACATACATACACACAGGCCACACACACAAACATACATACATACACACAGGCACATCCAGACCCATCCCCCACTAAGTGTTCGTTGAATAGCGTAGCCTGTGTTGGGAGCTCAGGGGCATGTGTGGGGAAGAAAAGAGCTGGCAACGTATGATACATGTTTCCTGGGTTTCACTCCTCAGAAAACCAAGAACATGCACGCTTTTCCAGCTCCCAAAGATTCCACCAACGAAAGAGCGGGCAAGAGATGCTTTTAGGAAACCAACACAACACTTTGCCTTCTGTGCATTAATAATCCCTTCTCTGCATGCACTTCCATTAGACTGTGATTTGCCTGAGGAGCTGGTCCCTGTCTTCTCTTTGTCACCAAGCAGACTGTTACCAGGGAGACAGCCAACAGATCTTTGGGCCTGATGCTGAGATCTCATTCCTACTTGTTAGAGAGATTGAAAGTCGGGAGCACTAATCCATGGTACCCGGGTGATAATGCTGAAAATGAACCAGGAAGTTTGGGGCTCGGACCCATTGTGTATGTCACTATTGCATTTTATTTTTTAAAAATCTATGCGATCCATCTACTTGCCTCTTATGAGGAACAAATGAGAATACAAATGTGAAAATAATTTGAAAAACTAAAAATGTTACAGAAATAATTAATTCACTTGGAACTGAAAAATGACATTCATTCTGTCGATTCACTCATCCAACCCTTTCAACAAGCATCTGCTGGACAATGCCAAGCGCTCTAGCACGTTGGACTAGACACCAAAAGCAGAGGGATGTGCCCATGGGGCTCTATTCTGGGAAGACCATGTTCTTGCTGAACAGACACCTCCTCTTCCCTTTCCCACAGTCCCAGAGAACGTGCGGCTGGTCGACGGCCCCAAGCGCTGCCAGGGCCGGGTAGAGGTGAAGCACCAAGGGCAGTGGGGCACCGTATGCAAAGCAAGCTGGAGCTTTGCAGCCACCAAGGTCGTGTGCCGGCAACTGGGATGTGGACGGGCCCTGCTGACCCGGAAATGCTGCAACAAAGCCACCCAGGGCCAAGGGCCCATCTGGCTGAGAAAGGCATCATGCTCAGGAAAGGAAAGCAGCCTTGAGGAGTGCCCTGCCGGGGTCTGGGAGAGGAGCAACTGCACCCACGATGACGATATGTGGGTGGAATGTGAAGGTAAAGCCCACAAGGTCAGACGCTAGGTTCATTCCTGGGTTTGGCCACACTGGATTCCGTCCAACCGGCATCCACGGAGAGCTAGTCACGCGTCGAGGGACAGGGAGCAGACTTGTGCTGCTCACCAATTCTCATCTATTTGTTTATTTTTAAGATTTTAATTTATTTATTTGAAAGAGAGAGAGAGAGCACCCGTGGGAGGAGGGGGAGAGAGAGTCCGAGGAGGCTCCTCTCCGAGCGTGGAGTCCGATGAAATCAAGAGTCGGGCACTTGACCGGCTGAGCCACCCTGGCGCCCGCTGGTGCTTCTGCAAACGCTGACACGAATGCCTCCCTTCGTGCAGGAACGCGGTTTCGCAGCAGTAAGCCCCAGAGTACTGTGAACTATTCGCACACCGAACTCTGCGCGCCGGGGACAGAGCACGCCCTCCACTGTTGAGCTCTTTGATTTTCAAAAGCGATCAGAAAGTCATTATTAATATTATAGTTTTATGAATTAGACAGAGAAGTGGAAAATCCTGGTTAAGGAAGGGACTTGGGACACTCGGCCAGGCCGGGAGAAGCGGATGTAGGTAGGCAGGGGAGCCGGGCGGAGGGTCTCACGTGCTGGTGCGATCTGAATATAGAGCAAGTTCCTCTGTCTGTCCCCCTGCTTGCCTCCACCTTCCCTCCCTCCTGTACCTGCAGATCCCTTTGAGCTGCAGCTGGTAGGAGGAGACGGCCGCTGTGCCGGGAGGCTGGAGGTGCTGCACAAGGGCCAGTGGGGCACCGTCTGTGACGACGGCTGGGGAGAAGCAGCGGACCGCGTGGTATGCAGGCAGCTGGGCTGTGGGCCACCCCTCTCTCCACCTGCCAAATTCCGGAGAAGATTTGGCCCAGGGGCCGGCCGCATCTGGCTGGACGACGTGGCTTGCTCAGGGAAGGAGAGGTCCCTGGAGGAGTGTCCGCACAGGTTTTGGGGCCGGCACAATTGCAACCATGCAGAGGACGTGGCTGTGGTCTGTGCAGGTAAGTCCTGGGGCAGAGTTCACAGGGACGTCAGTCCTGGAGCAGAGTTCACGGGGATGTCATGGGGGGCGGGGAGGGATGGCGGCCCCCGCCGCGGTGCTCACCTGCTCTAGTGAGGCATTTCCGCAATAAATAGAAGCGAGGATGAAGCGAATAGTGAGTCCCATACCACGGACTTACTGATGTGAGGGCAAGAGAGGTTTTAGAAACCACACCCTTATATGAAAACGTGAACAAAAGTGAGAATTACAGAAAATAAACAATTTTCCAAAATCATAGAAAGTTGCTTTGAAATGATAGAACATAACTAAAGTGACCAGTCCTGACACTGAAGAAGACCCCAACCCTCTCACCCAGAGTTTAAAGCACAGGAGACGGTCCCGCCTCATTCTACCTGACGTCTCTCCACCGATTTTACGTGAACCTGTGGGAATGGGGCTGGGGTGGAGAGGCTCTTTGGAAATGCCCAGGAGACAGTCTTTCCGGACAGTGGGGGGACTGTAGGCCTCTTCAGGGGACGGGAGGAGGAAGCCCTGCCCCAACTTGAACCATGCAAGCTCAGTCCCTGGGGGCTGAAGCCCAGCTCGGCAAGCTGCGAGCCGGGTGGGAATGCGGGGCTGCTTGGGTTAAGCATCCTGCTGCGGAGTCCGGTGAGGACAGAGGCTGACCAAGGGCCGGATGAACAGCTAGTGCCCAGGAGAGGAGGGGTTGAGTCCTGGAAGGCTGCAGGTTGAGTGCTGATGCTGCCATCCTGGGGCTCTGTTAACTTAGTCACTTAACTACTCAGGACCTCCTTATTTTCATCTGTAAAATGGGAAGACCCTGGTCCCATTGACCGTGAAGAGTTCCGTGATCAAGGGAGGGCGAGACGTGTTCACATGCGGGAACACTGTGGCCGCTGGCTGAGTGAGCCCTGGGGAGGCCGCACCCGACTCCACGTTGGTTCACTTCTGTGCGGGACGTGTGTAGGATTAGGGTCTGGGAGGGCTTCTCTTTCCTGTTCTGCGCCCAATATTCTTTCCCAGCCTCATTGAGCTTGAATGAGATCATCCTTTCTGACGTGTCCCATCCTTACTGTACATCCTTTTCTCTTTGCAGAATAGTAGCTTGGCCTACCTGATGGCCGACCAGAAGCCCCCAGGTCCCAGGTGTCCCCTACTCCTCAGGGACCCTGATTGGTCTGGCCTGAGCCCCAGGCTGCAGGCTGTGCCTGCCTCCCGCTTTGCCCCCAGCATGCACCTGCGCCCTGTGCCCTGCCTTGCTCTAGAGCCAAGCACTCCCATCACCGCCTGGAGACAGGAGCTGCTGAATGCCCTCTGCCGGGAAGACAAGCTCACAGTCCCCCTCTCTTCGCCGTGGACCCTCCACACTGGCTCTGGCCCGTGCTGCCTCTTCTCACCCCGCCTGGGATCCCCAGCCCTGTGCTCTGACCAGTATAGGCCATCACTGGGCGTCCTCCGTGTCTGTAGAGAGCATGAAAGGAAGCAGACCACTACATGGAACTTGGGGGAAAGCTTAGAGGCATTTCGCCCTGTTTCTCATGCTTCAGGTGCTCGCAACCACGGCTGGCACCTCACTGCCCTTCTGCTTCTCGGTGACAGCACATTCTTCCGGGAGCAGGGCAGTGTCCTGTAATTCCGGATGCTTCCGTGGTACCTGGAAGCCACGGCACGCCCCCTTCCCAGTATCGGCAATAAAGCCCCTCTGGGTACCGTCTGCCACAGCCAGCCAGCGGGGTTGCTCTTTACCAAGGAGAATCGCACAAGTGTTTTCTAACGGATCCAGGGAAACGAGTGTTGGCAACGGGGCTGCCTCTGGAAGGAGGGGAGGCCGAGGCGGAAGGAGGCTGGGGGTGGGAGTCGGGCCCCTGCTGACCAGATGACATCATTTTCACTGCACCCCTCGGAGACTGGCACTTGCACGTGTGAGGCGCAGCGGTGCCGGCGCAGGACTTGAGGCTACAGCGCGGCAGCCTGGGACTCAGGCTAAGCTGAGCCCCCGCTGCAGGCCTGCGTTTCCGCTCCCTAATGAAGCAGACTCGTTCTCTGCGGCGGCTCCCGTGCTGGTGCTTTCCCTGCCGCCGGGAAGCAGGTGTGTCCGCTCCTCCGCGACCGCCTCGGGGGCTCCACTGGGCAGAAGAGAACCTGTCTGCCGACAGGACCAGGCGTGTTACAGAGCCCTCCCCTCCTGGCTCTTCCCTAACGTGGGAACTAGAGCCATCGGGCTCCCCAGGAGAGAGGACAAGGCCTTGGAAAACATTTTGGTATCTACCCTAGATACGTGAAGAGATTCTGCCTTTATCTGATCAGCTCTCTTTATCTGATGAGTTCCTCCTGGTTTTCCCTACAGATGAGGGTCCTGTTCCCTTCACCCCATTGTAGCTGGAAACTGGAGGGCCACTGGACGGCCAGAACCGAGTGCCTGAAAAGCTGTTTATCCTCAGTAGAGTGGTCAGGGTTGGAGTGTCACAAAAGGGACTTCAAATCTCCCTCAATTTCTGTATTAAAGTTTCATTTGCTTCCATTCCAATAAGTCCCCTGAGAACCAATCAGACAAAAGGAAGAGCTCCTGGGAGAGATGGGGGGGAATCTGTCCCGGAAGCAAGAGCTGACAGTCGTTTGAATAATGTCCCTGAAGGACAGCAAGCCGAGAAGCCGACCCCGGCCTGTTGTCAGGGCGGAGGACACGTCCACGGCGGGCTCGGAGGAACCCAGGCAGGCCAGCCTGTGGCCCTGGCTGCCCGCACTCAGACACTGCTGCGTCCCCCTAGACATGCCCCCCGTCTCCTCCAGGGCCTCTTACCAGGAGGTATGCCAGCCCGCACCCCAGCCAGGCCCGAGCCAGTGGGGCGCTCACCTGGAGCTCTGCATTTGGCGGGGTACATCCTGGGTAGGTCGGGGATTGTGAGCTGGTTTACGCCTTCTCCCACAAGAGACCCTCCAGACACCCTTGCGAGGGTCCAGGTCCTTAGGCATCCAACGCTCCTGGGCCCACACCTGTGCAGTCTGCACCCGTTCCTCTGGCCTGGGGCCGATGGGGCCCTTATAGGCCTGTGGGGCTGAGGACTCCCACAAGTTCCCCAGTACACAGAGAGCCCCCACCCTGAAAACGCCCGAGGAACAGCGACATGCTGGCCACAATCAGTGCCCACCTGCACTTGCTCTTTGGCAGGGTCCGGGGCCTCGCCAGCACACAGGGCTCCCAGATCTGTCGTGGTAGAAGACGCTGTGGGCAGCCCCTCACTCTGTCATCGGTGGAATACTGTCCCCTGGTAGGCAGGTAGGGCTTGCAAGCCGCATGGGCCTTGTGACCCTGCCTGTCCCGCCCCTCGCCACAGCACATGTCGTCCCGCAGTCTGGGACAGCTGGGGCGCCGTCCCCAGTAGAAGGGGGCCAGCCCCTGAAGTCACCAGGAGGCAGCTAGAGTCGCCTCCTCAGCCCCCATTGGCACCTGCTGCCTCACGGCGCCCGGCTCCTCCAAGCGTCCAGGGCTCCCAGAGGTTTCTCCCATGTAGACGGGGTCATGAGGCCCGTTCTCAGAATGGACATGACACCTTCCCATCAAGGCCACTGACAGAGCGGGGCTCCCTCATGCTCTCTCCCCCTGTCTGCCGGCTTGTCAGGGAAGACCCCAGCGACACGGGGGCAGGCGGGGCCCTCTGAGTGACCGGCTGGCGGGCCCTCACCCCATCTCTGCTGACTGGGAGACAGGGAGACCTGTGTCAAGCCAGGGAGGTGTTTGGAGGGCTTATCAAAAGCACACAGCTTACCCCAACTCACACAGACATAAGCGGTTTTTTCAAAACCAGTCCCATTTCTCCGGAGCTCTCCGACCAGCGCCCGGATGCACTCTCTGCTTCCATGGGCGCCTCTGCTATCTCGTATTTGGTGCTGATCAGGGGTTGGGCCCCCTGGGCTACTCATAATTATATTTTTAGTATGAAGAAATCATATTTTGTTTTGTTTTGAGCCTTTGTTTTTTAACCCAGCATGTCCATTGTGGACATTGCGTGTGTGCGTTTTCGGACATTTTTTTTTATTTTTTGAAGAGCAGTTTTAGGTTCCCAGCAAAATAGAGAGGAAGATACAGAGTTCCCACACTCCTGCTACCCCCACATGTGCGCAGACCCCCCCCATTGTCCACATTCCTCACCGGGGAATGCGTATGTTACAGTCAAACTGCTTTGACGCATCATCACCCCGATTCCGTAGTTTACACTGGAGTTCACTCAAGGGGTCGTTCTATGGGTTTGGGCAAATGTATAAACATGTATCCAGCATCATAATGTTGCGCACAGTAAGTTTATTTCCCTAGAACTCGTCTAAAGTCCTCTGTGCTGGCCTGTTCCTTCCTCTCGTCCCCAAAGTCTTCTACGTTCTGTCACGCTTTCTCCTCTTCCAGAACGTCAGGAATTGGAGTCAGCCATACGTAGCCTTCACGGACGGGCTCCTTTCGCTCAGTGGCACGCGTTTACGTTTCCTCCGTGTCTTTTCATGGCTTGAAGGCTCGTCTCTTTTCAGCACCAAGCGGTATCCCATTGCCTGGATGGGCCACAGTCTATTTGCCCACCAACCTCCGGAAGAACATCTCGGTTGCTTCCCAGTTTTGAAAACCATGAGTGAACGTGCTGTGAATATCCACGGGCAGAATTTTGTGTGGACGTGTTCGCAACTCCTTTGGGTAAAAACTAAGGGACGTTTTTAAGCAACACCATCCTGCCCTCCTGGCCATAGTTAGCTGGTACCGCGAGCAGGTATCCGTCCCAAGCCGGGTGGGCCAGCCCTTCCCAGGAGACGGGAGCTGCGGCTGAGAGTAGCCGGACCTGCAGCAAGTCAGCCCGGGAGCTGCGGGTGGCCGTTTTCCACACACCAGGAGGACCAGAGGATGAGAAGCAGCCCTTCCACAGAGACACCGGATGTCGGAAACACAGAGGAACGAGGTGAGAGATGGGGAGAATCCAGACAGCATCTTCGGGTTCTAGTTCTTGTCTCTTTCTCTTTTGTGTCCAACTGAATTCTTAGTGTTCGGTTCTGGAACACACGATTGTATACTTTTAATATACACTTTAGGTATAGATATATGTAAATATACATATACAAATATATATGCAAACTTTTTCTTCCAAATTGTTATTTAAATTCTAGTTAGCTGACATACAGGACAACGCTGGTTTCAGGAGTGGAACCCAGTGATTCATCACCTACATACAGGACCCGATGCTCGTCACTAAGTCCCTCCTTAATGCCCCTCCCCCATCTAGCCCAGCCCCCACCACCTCCCTCCGTCATCCGTCAGTTTGTTCTCTGTCGTTAGGACTCTCTTGTGGTTTTCTATGTGTATTATATACCTAAAATTTGGATTGAATTAGCTCACTGGTCTTGGTACTGATAACCAAAATAACCCTAACCAAATTTCTGGTTTAAAATTAAGAGAGCGACAATCTATTCATCTTGTGTGAGGTTCGATAGGCCCGTTGCTTGGTTCCGAACCAGTTCTCACGGCACGTACAGCATCAGGATATGGATCCGAAAAGGCGGGGGCCAGGACCTACAAGAGGGTCCCCACTACGACGTGTCGTTGGCCGCACATCCCTGAATTCTCGTCCTTAGCCCAGCTCGAGGTCACGGCCTCTCTTAAATGATCAGAAGCTGATGGCCCTCCGGCCACGTCCTGTCCAGGCTGTGCTCTCAGCCTCTTTCCAGGGACGTCTGAAGCTGATCTGCTCCTGACTGACTGGGCGTACCCAAGCCACACCGACGTCCCGGGTGCGTGGGTGGACAGCCAGTGCGCACAAGGCACTGTGACAGCCTGGAAAGCGGCTCGGTCTTGCTAACTCCGGGAAGACAGAGGCAAACATCGGTCTCTGGGTGACCCTTCTGTTGGACTCCCTCGCTGTGAGAAACTCCACAGGAATTGTGACCAGATGCCCTTCATCGGTAGCAGGGACAAGACTTAGCCACAGCGGTTATCCCAGAGACACAGGAGGGGAGCCCTGTCACGTCAGAGAAGCAGGAGGGGAGACACTGGGGGTGATCCTTGGTTATCTGAGGAGAGAGGAAACGCCTGAAAGCACGAGTGTAGAGGAAGGGCTTCCGGGGAAGTCAGAAAAAGCGTTGGTCCGTGTTTTCTTAGGACAGGAGGGTGGATGTCTGCTGAGGGCCAGCTAATCTGTTAACAACTTTTAGTAGACATTTCTCCTCCCAAAAGTGTCCTGGTTTGGATGATAAAATCTGTGTACATTTCAGCACTGAGGGATGGTTCATACTCGAGAACTGTCTTTGGCAAGACGGAGATGTATGGAAAGTGGGATGTTGTGGTCCACAGCACAACCCGCTCTTCCCCAGAAGAGCAAACTCCCCGGGTCCCGGCGGTCGGATTCCGACTCACTGCGCTGGGCGTTTCCCCGGCACTTGTTCAGCAGGACCAGCCGGCAGCCTGCTCTGGGGGAAGATGACCTCGACCTTGAGTTTTCTATAGGACGGGCCCACGGTGTGGTCTGAATTCATGGCAACGCTCTGAAAATTGCAAGAATGTCCTCATCTCTGATCTGCTCCTGATGCGCGACCCCAGACCCAGCACGTTCTGTGGAGAAGCTGCCATTTCTGCTCTTCCCCGACCTCAGACTTTCCCTCTCAGTGTTTTTCTTCTACTCTGACATGGGGCATCACATCTTGTGGGAGCTTGACACAGGCAATGGCCCGGGCCGGTGTGGCCTGCCTTCTGGCTGAGGGCTGAGTGAGAAAGCCTCTTCCTGCTGGGCGCCAGGGCTGCGCCGCTCTGTCCGGCAGACACGTAAGAGGGGCCGCACACAGAACGTAGAATTTGTTATTCGCCATACTGGAAAAGAGCAAAAAAAAAAGGAAACAGGTGGAATTAATACTTTAATTTTAACATTTTTAAACTTATTACATATAAAGTATTATCATTTAACATATAATTGATGTAAAATTATTAATGAGACACTTCAAGTTCTTTTGGTTTTTTTTTTTTTTCTCAAGTTTTTAAAACGTAGCGTGTGAACTGTGCTCACAGGGCCTCTCAGCTTGGACAAGCTCGGCTTCAAGTGCTCAGGGGCCACGTGTGGTCAGGGGCTGCTGTCTCGGCCAGCGGACACAATCAAGGGTAAGCTGAGGTCAGGGGGTCACACCAGCCGTAGCTCTCACCTACCGTTTCTCACCTACCATAGTTCTCACCTAAAGCTTTGAGAATTGCCCAACATCTTTGAGTTGCAGATTCCTAATTTGTAAAATGAGTAAACTTTCTACCTCAAAATGAGCAGACTCGGTATGTCCCCGGATTTTTCATCTTCTGCGGGGTTAGTTGTGTCTTCCCTTACCGTCCCACGTGCCAGCCAGGGCGGAGGTTGCACAGCTGTGCTGCTGTACTGAAATGCTTTGGTTTTTTTTTTTTTTAATTTATTTTTTATTTATTTTCAGCATAACAGTATTCATTGTTTTTTGCACCACACCCAGTGCTCCATGCAATCCTTGCCGTCTCCAATACCCACCACCTGGTACCCCAACCTCCCACCCCCCCGCCCCTTCAAACCCCTCAGATTGTTTTTCAGAGTCCATAGTCTCTCATGGTTCAGCTCCCCTTCCAATTTCCCTCAACTCCCTTCTCCTCTCTAACTCCCCCTGTCCTCCATGCTATTTGTTATGCTCCACAAATAAGTGAAACCATATTTCTTTCTGCTTGACTCATTTCACGCAGCATCATCTCTTCCAGTCCCGTCCATGTTGCTACAAAAGTTGGGTATTCATCAGAAATGCTTTGTTTTAAAACAATTTTTAAATATTACTCTCCAGCATGTAGAATTTAGTAGGTTTTACATAAAATCCCAAAATTCTGGCTTCAGGGAAAGATCAGATGGTCAAACAGCGTGTCCTTCGAACCTCAGGGCAATGGCCCAACGCTGCCTCTGATGGGAGGTGCCTTCTCCAGCCCCTGGCCCCACTGGCCCCTCCCCCTCCCTGAAGAGCCCGCCTTCTTAGTGCAGCGCACAGACCTGCTGTGGCTTCTCCTCCTCCCTCCGTCTCGTTGGCCTCCTGCTGTCGGTACTTCACGTTTTGTTCCAACAATCAAGCTCCAACTACCCCCGCAGAACACCTCGCTGTTTCATGACTTCAAGCCACACGCCCTCTTGGCTCTGCACAAGGCGTCCTTCCCCGCCTGCACGGCCGGCGGAGATCCCCGTCATCCCCAGAAAGCACACCCTCTGCAGACCCTCCCCTTTCCCGACACCCGCTCTTGCCCCTCGACCAGGACTGGCTCAGTCATCACGATTTTCGCACTGCCCAGTGTTCGGTTTGCTCATAGATCTTTCTCGCCTGCCGCACTGTGAATTCTCAGCACTTAGGGAACATGCACTTCTCACCTCCAGATCCTCAGACTGTAACACGGTGCGGGGCAGACGATGCGGGGCAGACGCTGCCATCTTCCGGGGACAGGTAACAGCCCTCTCTTTCTCGCCCCAGCACAGGACGAGGGGAAGGTAATGGGTGGTCATGCAGAAGGAGGCAAACTTCAGATTTCGTACCAGTAAAAATTAGTTTGGAGGAAGTGACTTAGCTGTGTGGCCTCCGTGGGTTCTCATAAGTCAGCATTACACAAGGCAGGTCTGTGGCTCCTCCTGCAGCTGGCCCAGCGCTGGCCCTGTGCACCCCCCCCCCGCCATCTCTTCTGGTGCCTTCTCTTGGAACTCCACACCCGCACTTGGGCGTCACTACCGAATGGCGTCTTGCCGTGTCCCCTGTTTTTGCTCACACGCTTTGCTTTTGCACGTTATCTGGTTCTTAATCCTAGATCCTCAAAGAGGTGCTGGAACCTGAGATGGTTTATTCTTTCTGAGCACGGTCTGAATCACACCCAGGCTCCCCATGCCAAGCACCAGGAGCCCCAGTGCGCTCCGGGGGTGATGGAGTAGAAGACACCCACCTGATGTGGGGGAGGGGAGGACCACCGTCACACATACCAGGTGAGCATGGCAAACTGTCCCCAACGCCCAGGAGCTAATTTGCATAAGCTTATTTCCTGTATTTCACTTACAAACTTCCCCCCGGGCCATAAGTTCCTGTGATTCTGTTTTTCTTCTGTTTCTGCTTCACTGAGGGCTACGCCGGGAAAGTCTAAATATGGGCGGGAGCCAGTACCTTACAAACAGCTTGACCCTGAGCCCATCACAGTCCGTCAGGTCCTGCCCGTAACCCCAGTGAGAGCCATCAGGCCCCTGCTTGGCCGCTCGTGCCCAGAGAGACAGCGTGCAGCTGTGGAGAAGCCGGAGCACGTGTGGAGCGGGCGCGGTGGGGGGACGGACCTCCCCACAGGGAAAGCACCCACTGCCCTCTGCAGGACTGCAGTCCGGGGAGCACTCATCCACGTCAGAAACTGCCTTCGGGAACCGACCTTGGAGACAGCCCTGAGCTCGTGAGGAGGCCCTGATGTGCTAACGTGCACTCTCGTGGAGCTGTGGACATACAACAAAGCCACAAGAAGGAGCGTCCTTAGCTGTCTCAGGCCGCTGCGCAGAGCAGACAGAGGGGCGCTGGGAGGGCGCTCACTCTCTAGATCCCATCCCGCTTCCTCAACCCTCTGTCAAACTGGATTCCTCCTTCGCGGAGAAAGCCTCTCCAGGGACAGTCCCCTGCCCAGTCCTCATGCTGCTGGGGCTTGTGCTGCTGATGTGCGGTGAGTAGGACGTCCAGGCCGGACCTCCCAAGGTCTCCGCCTGCACCCACGGAGGCCGGGACCTCGGCCTCCCACCTGTGGCTCGGAGTCAGGCAGCGGGTGTGAAAGACTGGAAAGCCAGGCGTTTGAAGAAACTATCAATTCACTTTTTATCTCCTAGGACGTGTTGAGTGTCTGCTCTTCCTTCTGATGTGAACTCTGTGTCTGTTCTCAATGTTGTGGGTAGCTGCAGGTGTGGTTCACACAACAAACTGGGCTCTTTGTCCTTTGTCCTCACGGTCATCCTCCTTTCCTTTGTCTTCTGTCCTTGGCCCCTCCTCCCTAGCTAGAGTGGACCGTCACCAACGTCACCAAGGACGCTTGCTTCCAAATCCCTGTTCCTGGCACCCCCACACCTACCCCACCCTATTACCATGCGGCATTTGCAACTTTCCCTCTCAGCCCCATGGATTGGGGTTTTTCACTGCCTGTTCCTGTCCTCCGCGCCCCCCGCCTCTCAGCTCGATGCTGGGGCTGGCCCAGCCCTCCCCTCTCTACACCCTCCGTCAGCTTCTCCGTGGGCTTCACACCAGTGCCCAAGCAGCTACGCGTGACTTCACACGGAGGGCACCATCCTGTTGACTCACATCCCTTTAAATGCGGGGCACACATCTCGGGTGGTCCCTGTAGGGCCGGAGACCCTCCCACACCTTCCACTCGGTGCCTCCCACTCGGGCCCTCAGCCCACTATCTCCCACCTTCTCTGTCTCCTCAAACTCCGTCTTACTCTCGGGTTGTAATCCTGCTGCATGTCACTGAGGAAGTGAAAGCCATCAGAAGACAACGTCCTCACCCTTCTGCGGCCGTGTTTGTGGACCTGCCGACCCCCGCCGTCTGTCCCACAACACCGTCCCTCCTCTCATGCAGGACAGGACCACCCCCCCGTATGCATTGGGTTCCCTAATGCTCTCGCTCTCTCAGAACCTTCCCTGTTCTTCCCATCACCTCATTTCTTCATCCTGGGCTAGTCCGGTGAATACACAATCACGCCACCGTGTCTTTTCCCCTAAGACGATGGGAATGTGCCGTGACTGTGTTCCGCTCCCTTGCACAAAATTTCCAGAGAGCGGCTGGGCTTGCCTCATCGTCTCCCGCCCTTCCTGTTTCAAACTCATTTTTAACTTACATCACATTAACTTTCACTTTTACGATACAGCAGCTCTGATTTTCCAGAAGGATTTGCCGTCCTGTGAGCTCCCGCACCGTCACGACGCAGAGCATTTCCGTCTCCTCAAACCCTCCCTCCCGGCCTCCATCCTTTCAAGCCCTGGCGGCTGTTGGTTGGTTCTCGGTGCTAACAGGTCCTTCTCACCCTTGGCCATGGCTGTCCACCTTTCGTCCCCACCCCTGCCCCTGCTGGGACCACCAACCCCTTCCCTGTCACCCCAGCCAGGACTCTGTTTTCAGCTTCCTTTAACTTGGACTCTCCCAAGTGGTCCTTCAGCCCGTCTTCTGGAAGCACTTCTTCCCTCAGCTTCTGGAACACTACAGGCTTCTGGGTTTCTTTCTAACTCAACACCTGTTGCTTCCTGACCACCAGACGTTGGAGTTGTCCAAGGCTGGGGCCAGACCTCACGCTCCACCCATGTGCACGTCCCCGCCCGGTTCAGACGCTTCCTGCGCCGCTTTGACCTTCAGCTCAAGCTTATGTCCCCAGCTCTGGCCTCTCCTCTGAGCGCCGTGCATGCGCTCCGCAGCCACTCAGCTGTTACACTCCACGCAGCCAAACGCATGTCCTGATCTCCCGTGGGTTCCCCCAACTCACCCAGGTGACCGTGCCATGCCCATAAATGTCACCTCCACTCTTCCAGCGGCTGTGACCAAGAATCTAGGACTCACACTCATTCCTCTCTCTCCTCTACACTTGACCTCCAATCTATAAGTAAGTCTTGATTCTACTTTCAAATTTATACTGGACTCTGGCCCTTCACGGTGGCCCTGCCTCGCCCGAGCTCTTCCAGTCTAAATCTTCCAGACTAAATGGCCACTAGTGTCCTCCCTGTTTCTCCTGCATGACGGTGGTCTGGCCTTCTCCCAGGATAAGAGTGATTTTACAAACATAAGTGGAGTCAGAACTGTCCCCAGCTCCCCATCGTACCTGGAATGAAATCCAGACCTGGTGCCAAGTCCAGGGAGCCCTCTGCGACTGACTGACCATCTCTACTACACCAGTGCCCACCACTGCCCCTCTGTCAGCTCCAAGGGCACCACCTTCTCTTTCCCACCCCACCACAAGCTCATTCCTTCTCACGTCCTTTGCATTGGCTAGTTCTGTGTTGGGGGTGCTCATCCCCAAACACCCCGAAGGCAGCTGTCTACTTTCATTCTGTTTTCTACTCAGTTGACAGCCGTCCAAAGAGTCCAGACCGTCCTAAGACCCTCAGACTTGTGTCTCGGCCTCATCCCTCCTGTAACACTGATCACTCTCTTAAGTCAGGCTCTTTGGTGACTTTTCAATGGGCTCTCTCTCCCGAAATTCCTGGACAGCAAAGCCTGCTGTTTGCACTCGCTCCTGCAACGCCAGCCCGCACACGGGCCCTGGCACGCCTCCGTAAGTGCTTGAAACCATTTGTAGAACGGACGGATAAAAAATGTGATTTTCACGCTAGCCCCATCGATTCCATTCTCCTACCTGAGGCACACATTAGTCACACCAGCTCTTCAGCTCCAACGGCAGGCTACACAAGTCAGACTAAACATGGGCTCAAATAGGTACTAATAATGAGTAACGTTTGCCGGATGGTAAATAAATCCCAAGCACTATTCTAAGCATTTTATGGACATGAACTTATTTAATCCCTGCAGAAACTCTGAGGGAGTTTATGATTACCCGCATTTCACAGAAAAGGAAAGCGAAGCACAGAGAGGTGAAGCATTGTTCCTGGGGTAGCACAGCTTGTAAGGGGAAGAGGCAGGCTTCAGGGCTCTGTCTTCCAGCTGCAGAGCCTGCATCTCCCCAGAATGTTCTGTTCTTGAGCGTGATGTTGCCATACTACCTACAGTCAGACCCTTGAGGTATGGGAGAATCTTGGGAGAAATCCGGATTCTTTCTGTGGATCTCCTCCACCGGGATGTTGGTGAATAAAGGGCGTCGAGAGCAGGAGCCTGGCTGCTGTGACTGCAGTGGGCCAGCCCAGACTGGGGTCACCTGGATATTTGAGAGGAGGGATGAGAGTCCAGGGCTTGAAGGGGCCACGGAACGAAGGCACCACCCTCACCACGGATAGGAGCAGTGATCGGGAAGGAGCTCCTGATCACAAAAGGAACTGTGTGGTGTTGGGGATGTAGGCGAGGGAACGGAGGTCAAGAAGGATGGGGGGAGGAGAATAGCGGGCAGGAGAGAGGGAAGGGGGGGCGTGGAGGGGGAGGGAGTGTGGAGGGAGAAGGGGAGGAGGAGGGAGGGGGATGGAGAGGGGGAGGGGGAGGGGGACGGCTGCAGGAGAGCACGTGGAGAACCCCACTGGGGATGGTCAACCAGGCTGCAGGGGCTGCCTGTTGGGAATTCGCACCTGCACTGACCTCTCCTGACTTCTCTCCTAGCTGCCCCCTGCGAACCAGCCAGTGAAGGTGAGTCAGACCTCCTTTTCCTCTTCGTGGCCCAATCCGTGTGGCAGGCCCATGGGTGCTGGCTGCCCTCCGGTGACAGCCGCTGAGGTCTTCCGTGGCAGCGGCTCCCAGGGGACCAGGCTGCTTGTGTTCAGGTCAGTCCCTGCACCTGACACGGGGCCGCTCAGCTAGGGGAGCAGGTCTTCTTGAAACCATAGCCCTTTCTGCGGGGAGTGGCAGCTCGGGAAGGGAGAGGCTGTTCCACTGGAGGTGGCGGAGTGTGGGCGACGGACGTTACAAGACTCGTCGTCCTCCCAGACTCGGGGGTGGCAAGGCCCTCGTGTCTCCCCATGAGGCGCTCCCCCAGGAGCGATGGAGGAGACGCTGCCATCACACATCCATGGAGAATGTGACAGTCGGTCCCCGGACCACAGGAAAGCCAAGTAGCTCTCTGTCCCCCTCCCATTTCCAGCCCTGCTCTGTGGCCACAGCTGTGGCCCATGCGGCTTCTCTCTCAGTCTGGTTGGCACAAACCCATCACTCCGATGCCCATTCGAGGTCTTGCTTCCACCAGATGAAGAGTGGAGGAAGATTTCTCCCAGAAGGACTCTTCCGCTGAGGCACATTTCAACCCAGGATACATCAGAACCACTGCCTTACGCACAAAATACTACCTGCAGGGCTCGAAGAAGCTTCCTGCTCCCCCCAAGAACACAGGCCATGCACACAACCGGGGAGCACGGCTTTGCACAAATACTGAGGACCAGCCCAGGCTTCTGGGATGCTCTCCCAAAGTTCGTCCAAGTGGAACTCAGGCTGTGGGTTAATACTGACACATTCTGTGCCTGAGCCTGCTTCTACCCCTTGAGCGCCCAGTCTGAGCCCAAGCACGATCCAAATCCACATCCAGCAGAAACAAAGCTTCCACTACCAGGGACTTGCCAGGTCTGCCTGGGAGTCTGAGAACTCTCTGAAACAAGCTCGGAGCTACAAGACCGAGCTCCAGGCCTTGCAAACTACCCTGTCCGGTGTCCCCTTCACGCCACCAGCCCCATTCAGAAGAGCAGGGAATGGGGGCCTGGAGCCTTTTTTATTCCTTTCTCTGTCCTCAGTCCTCAGGGGATTGCAGGATTCCCAGGAGAAAAGACCACCCCTGCCAGGAATTCCAGGCCCCGGAGCAAACCTTCTGGTACTAACACTGGACTAGAGTTTACAAAGTCCCAGGGTAAAGCATCCCAGGAGCAAGGGCTTGAGGCTGACAGGTGTGGCAGCAGCAGCCCCCTCTCGGGATCCAGAACACGCGGCATTTTTATCGGAGCAGAGGCTCTGACGCTGGGTAAACATATACTTCGAGAGCTGCTGTCCTCCAGGATCTGCTGTCTTGTTGGGGGCTGCCGCCAGGCAGATGGAGAGGAGGGGAGGCAGGACCCAGCTTTGCCCATCTGTAGTGCATCCATAGAAGAGCCCCCCTGGCCGAAAAGGGAGACATCCCTGGGGCTCAGGGTATGGAATGAAACCGCCCCTGACAGCCGTGGTCCGCACGAGGTTTGCACAGAGTCGCAGAGCAGGGGAGCTGCGAGCGTGCGGGTGGCATTTCCAGGCAAGCGTATGCCTGTTCCTTCCACTGGGAGCAGCAGTAACGGGCAGGAGAGGTTCAGTAAAGAAGGCATTAAATTCCTCTAATCTTTCCCCGACTGGCCGATCGTCCCACGTCACATTCTGTCCTTGAAAGACAGCGTGTGGCTCTGGGATGCCGGGGGAGTGAGCGGAAGAAGATAACCAACATGGTTTATGACAGGAATGAATGAAACACTCTCGCTTTTCCTGAAACGTCAGGCTTCACCCTTTCTGGTAACAGTGGTCGGCGCCCGGCCCTGTGTCCTTTTAGAAAAGGTGTTTTTAGTTTGTGGACAGAGATGTCCAAGAGTGGGAACCAAGCGGGAGGTAGAGGTTGCCTTGTGGGGGGCGGAGACATGGCACAGGGTCAGGCCGTGCTGGAGTGGGGGGCGGTCTCTGCACCCAGTTCGCCTTGTTCCAAACACTGAGAGCTCTGTGTGCCTCTGACGGGAACTCTGGAACCCATTTGGGATTTCTCTTTCGTCCCTCTCTCTAGCGTTGCTTCTGACAGCCAGGCCCTCTCGGCCCAAAGAGGGGGGCTCGATGACCCTGACCTGTGAGATGCAGCCCACTTCTCAGAAGCTGGATGCCCCAGTCCAGTTCTGCTTCTTCAGAGAGAGTCAGGCCCTGGGGCAGGGCTGCAGCCACTCCCCAGAGCTCCAGCTCCCCACCGTGTGGAGGAAAGACTCGGGCTCCTACTGGTGCAAAGCAAAGACCTTGGCGATCAGAGTCACTTGGAGCCCCAGGATCCAGATACAGGTGCAAGGTGAGCCCGGGGCCTGCACGGGGAACTTACACAGGGTCGGGGGCCCGAGGCTGCTCTCCCCTGGGGGGTAGGAGCTGGTGGAGACAAGGTGGAGCTTCTCTCCTTCTCAGAGTCTTGAAGGATCTGCTCCTGATCTGCTCCTGTTCTCCCTAATCCCGCCCAGGTGCCCAGGAGAGTACTTAGGAGCCCCTCACGGCATCCTCCCTGTGCTGGAGGGTGGGAGCAAATCACTGCAAAATCCCGACCCCTGGCGACATCCTCCCCAGGGGGGACACGTGTGGCCGTGGTGGGGAGTCACGGGAGCTACAGAGAAGGGAGAACTCAGACCCACACGGTCAGGGCCCCCTTTGGGCCCGAGGCTATGGGAGGCGAAGCTGGGGCTTGGTTTTGAAAGAAAGGAGGAGAAGGGGGCGTTTGGTGACTGACCCGTGTCACTCCATGTTCCGGGGGGCGCTAACGTCCTCCCCATTCTCAGACAACAATGCATCCACGGTGCCAGGAAGAGGATGCGGAACGCCTCTGGAAGGTCGGCTTCCCCACCCTTGTTCAAAACTCAACACTGGTGAGGCCGGACAGGAGCAAAGAGCCACCGGGCAGCCGGCCCGGCTCCAGGCCCCACGTGCGCTAGGTCATGGGACCGTCCCAACGGCAGGAGATAGCTAGTATCCCGCCCCTGCCTTGTACAGACGGGAGACTGAGTCTGACAAGTGAAGCGGTTGCATCAAGCACCCACAGTAAGATGTGGGGCCAGCCTTTGAGGCCAGACAGCTCGATCGGCCGTCTGTCCTGTGGCCGCCATCGTCCTGCGCCCTGCAGAGCGTGGACTGGAGAGGCCCAGGCCCTGGGAGCACCACTGCCCCGGGAAGGGAGGGGAGCTGCAGCCACCATGTAACAGTATGGCCTTCTCACCCCCCGCACTGTCCAGCTGACCGAGGCCACCCCCAGCCAGCAGCAAACACCACCCCCCACCCCAGAATACCACCCACCACCACGGAACAACATCGGTTATTGACTTGACCCAAGGCCTGTGCTTTCGGGACTGTCACATCCCCGGTGTCTCCTTGTGTTTGTGTAGGAGTCCCCGTCTGGAACGTGAGCTTGGAGACACAGCCTCCAGGGGGACAAGTGCAGAAGGGAAAGAAGCTGGTTCTCATCTGCTTGGCCACCCAGGGCACAGGCAACATCACCTTCTCCTGGTACAAAGGGGCCCTGGGTTTGATTCTGGAAACAAAGACCCAGCGCTCACTCACCGCCAAGTTTGAGATCCCGGCGGTGACCGACAGTGACACAGAGAACTACTTCTGCACGGCCGACAACGGCTACCACCCCAGCATCAGCGAGATGGTCAGCGTCACGGTCAGAAGTAAGTTCCGGAGCTTCTGTCCCGCCAGCACCCCCACTCGCTGGGCTCCACGTTCCCCGGGGCTCCGTGCGGATGACCAACGGGGCTGAGCCTCTGTGGGCAGGGATTACGAGTCTGTCACAGTGTGGAGACCCCCTCCAACAGCCCCTGTCTCCCTCAGGTCCAGTGTCCCATCCCGTCCTCACCCTCAGGGCACCCGAGGCCCAGACCTTCCCTGGGGACGTGGTGGAGCTTCGCTGTGAGGCCCAGAGTGGCTCTCCCCCGATCCGGTACCGGTTTTACCACGAGGACGTCATCCTGGGGAGCAGCTGGGCCCCCTCTGGGGGAGGAGCCTCCTTCAACCTCTCTCTGACCGCAGAACGTTCTGGAAACTACTCCTGTGAGGCCGACAACGGCCTGGGGGCCCAACGCAGTGAGGCGGTGACGCTCAGCGTCACAGGTACGGCTCAGGCCATTGAACTGTCTTGGCCAATGTCCCTCTCTGGTATCCCGGAGAGTTGTATGGACCCCGCAGCATTTCTGGTGCTGTGTTCCCTACAACGGAGCGTCTGAGGGTGGTGCTGCCCCGGGAGGTGTGTCTGAGGGGCACAGAGGCCGTGAAGGCTGTGCCTCCCTCCTGCCAGGAGGGTGATGAGCTGCAAATCACATAAGTCAGTCCCGCTACCCCTACCCCTCGCCCGGAAAGAGCGGACCTTGGCTTCAGCCCACACCCGAGACGTCTGCTCTCCAAAGGCCAGCCCTGCTGCAGGCTGGCTCATGGGCAGACCTCTCCCCTCAGTGCCTGTGGAGGACAGAAAGGAACTTCTCGCCTCAGGAGTCCTGGAGGGGCTGCTTGGCACCCTTGGTCCCACTGTCATGGCCTTATCGCTCTGCTGTTGGCTCAAGAAAAGAATGGGTTAGTATTTATCGATTCTGGTATTTCGTTACTGTGAACTTTGTTTTCACAGAAATAGGCAGGACTGGGGACAGACAGGAGCACGGTGGGGGAGGGATGTGTGCTGCCAGCCCCCAGATCTGCTCCCAACCCCCAGCCCGGGGGCGGTGCCCGTGTCTGTGGCCGAGTCCCCCAACCCCCGTGTGTGACCAGTCGGGGCTCAACTGATGTCCGGTGCTTCTGGGATCTAATTTTCACCCAAAATTCTGACTCTGTTAAAAACAACAGGTCAGCTACTAGAAGAGAAACACAGTTAGCAACTCCAGCTCTGCCGACCCCCCCCCCCCAAGTTAAACTCAGTGCCTCTGACCTCATCCCCGCCCCGAGCACCGTCACGAGCTCTTCTCACTTTCTGGAGCTCACCTATGCACCCGCTCGTCTGCTCACGGCGGGATCTCGGCTGCTCCTCAGCCTGACTGTCTTTTTCCCCCAGAGGCTTCAGCCAGCCACACGCCTACAATTCTCTCCTTTTATTCTTTCCTCAGAGCCCTAAGTTGTTCAGCTTCGCCCCCGCTCGCAGCTGGTAATGGCATATTTATTCAGGTGTTTAATCCCGGACTCCTGTTCTCCCCTGAGCAAGATGGAGACCATGCGAGAGTCTCACTGAAACTCTAAACTTGTCCTGCCGCTTGGGGCCCCTCACCTCACCTGTAACGTGGCTGTGCCTGTGGTGCTTCTGAGGGTTCTTGTCATGACAAGAGTAGGTGGTGTGTTGTTGTCGTCAAAACCCAAAGCAGAAAAGACAATAGGTGTTCGGGTTCAGAGGCTCAGGCTCAGGTCCTTGCCGTGGGATGAACACCTGGAAGCCGACTGCTCCGCACTGAGTGTCTTCACCTGCGAGTGAAGGATCCGAGTAGACGACAGCCAGGACGCCCTCCGGCACGCGGTGACAGGCCTGGGGAGCAGCCCCCGCACAAGGGCCATCTGATTCCCTTTTGACGTGTTTGCCCATCTGCTTGACTTCTAGGAAGACGAGAGGCTGAAGACCCGGGCAGGTGAGGCTCTGCTCCCTCTGTGTGTGCCGATGATGCAGGAAAGCCCATGTTCCCCGCTCCGACTTGTCCACTCTCATGTGCTTGTTGTGTATTTTATTATCTGGAGTTCTCCCACTGCTAACAGGGTCTGTTTGCTGCTCCTCCTCATTTGTACATGGACTAATTAATCCAAATCCTTTTTCTGTCATTCTTCCTGACTCATCTCCCTCACTAAACGGACTCATTTCACACATTCACCAGCGAATTGATTTATCCAATCGATTAACCAATACCTGAGCATCTGTGAGTCATTCTGATGACAGGATCCCAAGGAAAACAGGATCCCGAGATCCTGAAAGTATCTCAAAGGCATTAAGATACAAGCACATTTCCGTCATTCAGGCCAGAGAGTGATAACCATCCTGAAAACTTACTGGCAAAGTTCTTTAGTTTAGAGGAGGAAAGTATTTTTAAAACATCAAAGTTTTGTTGACATATTTTTGTACCATGTTGTTTATGCTAACAAAAATCAGATTATTTTCCCAAATCAGAGTAGCGGTCTTCCAGGGGTACAGAGCCCTGTACATGCAAGTTCACTTTCTTCTCTCCCTTCCTCAAGCTGCTTGTTCTGCCTAACAACCTGTTCTCCACTGGGGAGGGAATCAATATTCTCACTTGGTATTCACTGAGCGCTTGTGATGGGAGGGACCCTATTTTAGGTCTGGGCGACACCGCACTGAACCCATTACGTAAGGACCTGCGCTCATGGGCTGTGCACTCCATGGCTGCTCTGCCATGCCTTGCTCAGCCCAGGTACAGAGTTTTTAACACACAGTGGAGCTCACTGCGGATCTTCCCAGAAGTCAGTATTCTGCTGAGGACCCTTGCTAACAGGCTTCTCTCCTTCAATGTCTCGCTCACAACCCTGGACAGTAATGTCTGGGGTATCTGGGATGCTTTCCCACAGAGTTATCTTGTGTTTCTGTGTCTGCAGGATCCCTCCCAGCCCCGTGCCACAGGTGCCCAACTACATCAACTCAGCTGTCCCACTGCAGGAACAGTTTGTATACGAGAATGGTGAGGTTTCCCAAAGGTTCTGGCCCAAGCAGCTAGAGGGGGCCAGGGAAGGGGTGGAGTCTGCTATCCCACCAGTGCCTGCTGTGCCCCAGCCACCCCCAACAACAGATGGCACATCCGTCTTCATGGTGACAGGTGGTAGGCATGGAATGAGGTAAGTGGTAGGAAGAAAGGACTGTGTCACTATGCCTCCTTTCTTCTCTTCAGTGAATGTCGTAAGTGGAGATGAGGTCTACTCTTTGGTGTACCATAGACAGCAAGAGCGGCAAGCAGCAGGTGAGATGTAAGGGAGTGAGTGTGTCTCTGACTTTTGTCTTTTCTGGGACCAAGTAGATAATCGGTGCCTGCGAATGGAAGTGGAAGGCTGCACCTCTAGAAGCTTATGAATATAGTTTTTCTTTTATTCGTGAACTTCAAAAAAATGTGACAATTTGGAGTCCATGTTTTCATTTTAAATGGAAGTGTTCTTCAGCACTGCAGCTCTGCCTTGCAGTTGGCTGTGGGCTTTACTCTACCTTCCTGAGCACTGGCCTTGGGTCTGGGAGCCACCCCCAGGAGAGTCTAGTTCTGGTGCACAGCACAGCCTGGTCAGAGGACCATCGGGGTGGTGGTGTCTGCCTGCCCTCCTTGTGTGGCCCTACTTGTTGCTGTTGTCTCATCCATACCTCGAGGGTCCAGAAATGTGAAAAGTGTAAATGCCCGGAGGGACTTCTTACACGTCCACCTCTAGGCTGCCCATTGTCCTCCGTACAGCAAGGAAATCATGTTTGTAAGAGATAAAAAGCAAGAATGAAATTGCTGACAGAAATCAATACATGGGAAGTAGATAGGAGGAGAAGAAGCCTTTATTAGCACGACTTTAGGGAAGGACTTCAAGTAGAAGTAAAATCTTACAGCACACATCTTATGTTCCACAGTAGACCCCCAAAGGACACATACCTCAGACCAGGTAAGTTAGAAGACTTACAGAATTTCTTTCCTGCTCTTCTTCCTTTCTTCTTGTGACTGGTTCTCAAACTCTTACAACTATGGCCACTTAGGAAAAACCAAAGGTTCTCAGGGTCTATCTCCTCCCTTATCTCCCCACACAGTGGGAAAAACATTTGGTCATAACAATAAAGCCTCACCATGCAAGTGAATGTGAGAGCCTTGCACAGATGTTTGTTTCCTTTAGCAATGACACATGGATGATCTGTAGGTACAGTGTAGCTACGGCAAGTCTAAAAATTCTTACCTTTAACATCTTTATCCTGAAATATTGTTGAGCCACACACACATACCACTTTGTGCTGTGAGGTTAACCACATAATCTGTGGAAAACTAAATTAACATTGAACAAAGCTAAACTAATAGTGATTTGTGTCAACTCAGTAAATTGTAAACCTTGAACAATCCAGGCAATCACTGGTAATACAAAGATACTTTCAGAAAATTACAGGAATTCCAGCTCTACATGGGTGCAAGGATAGTACGTGCTTTGTACATTTGTCTAGTATGGAGGCGGGGAGAAGCCAGAGGTCTCAGGACAGAATTTGTGTTTAGTTTAATGTAGTTTATGAGTACAAAACTCTGACATCCTTAAGAAAAAATGATAGCCTGTGGAAATGCCTAATGGTGGCCCATTAGAATGGGAGTTTGCATGTTTGGGTGAACTTACGGCTCATCAGAAACACCTCTGCAGCCCATTCGTGGGACACAGACCTTTGAAAATGCTCACCTGTGGTCAGTCTTCCAAGAGGCTCTACTTTCTGGGCTGTGTGGCGTGGCTGGGGAAGAGAACCACGTGTCTTCCCTGCTCTGGTCCTATCCATGTGCCTTTGCTTTTAGAATGCCTCAGCCATCTATTTTAAGCTGAAGAAGGCAAGCCCTGCAGATGTGGACTATGAAGACGCCATGTAAAGTCCTGGAAGATTCTGCTCTTTGGAAACCATCCATGAGCCCAAGCCTTAGGACTGATATGTTCTTCAGAGATCTTGGGGTAGTCAGTTTTCCAGGACTTCTCATCTAGGTGCTTCCCCCCATCCCCCAGAGACTATTCCTGCATCAGGCTAAAAGCCCTGAAGAAACCATCCAAAAGACCCAACATGAATGCAGGGGTGGGGCCTCATTCCTACTGGTTCTTTTAGGCACAGGTCAAATTGTGCTCTAACTTCATTCTATAAGAGGAAACAGGGTGGGTGACCTTGGGGTGGAGGGACAGTGAAGCTCACTCGGAGTGCGTGGACATGGGGTTAACGATTCTGCAGGCAGCTGTGCAGAGGTGAGCACCCATCCTCTGTCCAAGTGCAGATGCCCTCTGTGCTGGACTCCAGAACAACCCTGACACATACGTGATTCTTCCTGTTTCTGCATGAAATATGTGACTCGGTGCACTTGAAGTCACTATATCATTATTCACAGTAACTATGGGTACATTCAACTTCAGTGACACGTTTCGTATGCACAGACTCATCTAGATGCCCCCATATTTATCATGACATACAATCTTTGTGTCACCACACCCAAAGTTCTGTATTTGCTGCACCTCTAGAAGTTTATGAATATAGTTTTTCTTCTTTTATTTGCGAACTTCAAAAAAATGTGACAATTTGGAGTCCATGTTTTCATTTTAAAACAGTTAATTATACACCAACTCTTACAAATTAAGACGTATATAATTTAGACGTATATAATATAAAATGTTGGAGCCTTCCCTATATCTACCACCACAAGTGGTACCCCTGTGTTTAATAACTGAGCATTGATGGGGTGCCTGAGTGGCTCAGTTGTTAAGCGTTTGCCTTTAACTTGGGTTGTGATCCCAGGGGCCTGGGATTGAGACCTGCCTGGGTCTCCCTGCTTGGCGGAAAGCCTGCTTCTCCCTCTCTCACTCCCCCTGCTTGTGTTCCTTCTCTCACTGTGTCTTTCTCTGTCAAATAAATAAAAAAAATTAACAAATAAACAAAAACCAGCATTGTTAATTAAATACTATCATAATATATTTTAATCTTTTCTTTTTTTTACCATTATTAAGGAGTCTTTTATTTTGAATAAAACTGTAGTAAAAACCATAAGTAAGCCCTCAGAATCCTTTTCAATCACTGATGCACGTTAGGTAGATTCCAAAAATTTTCTATTATTAAAAAAATACTAAAATAAATGTCCTCACACAAATGTATTTCTGTGTTCCCACTAATCCATCTGAAGGAATAATCTGTAAAGCAGGGACTCGGACATTTTAGGTCACGCACACTCTGTGTTTGTGCTGTATACTCTTGAACCAGGGAACACATTACCAATGACACGTGAGAGCACCGTCTGTGAGAAAAAAGTGTCATTGTTATTTCAATTAAAAATGTTACAATGACTCGTGCAACTGAGCATTTTTCCCGTAAATTGACTGTTCATTTGTAGTTCTTCCCTGTTTCCTGTGCTGGCCTTTTGTGCATTTTCTCAGTGTTCATTCACCTCCTTCTTAAAGCTTTTGGAGGAACTACTTATAACTTATACCCAGTGAGGTGTGCATAGTTTAGGTGTTCAGTTCCACTGGTCCGACAAATACACACCCAAGTAACCCAAACTCTTGTTGGGATATAAAATTTCTCCCTCATTCCAGAAACTTCCCTCACATTCCCTGCATGTGATTCTGTTCTAAAAATGTTCTTGCACGTTCTTACAATGCCCTCATGATCTGGGTGTATCCACAGGATATCATATGTACGTTTGGTGTGAGGTAAGAATCTGACTTCTCCTGTTTTGGAATTTTGTATTTATATTATGACTTTACTTTTTGGAATAAAGAAATTTATGTGAGATAGAGATTGAAGTATTTTTTTCAGACCGATATCAATTATCGACTACTGTTTATCAAGTAGTCTGTTCTTTTTTCTTGTAATTCCGTGCTGCCTTATCTCATTCTAATAAAAACTTCCTGTTTAATTCTTCTGCTTGACACTAGCACCATTTGAACATCTGGGCAGGACGACTTTTCCCATCGCTGGATTGGCTCCATACACATCCTCCCAGTGTTCCTCCTGCATGCCCTGGGGCCATCCCACTTCAGGAGCGCTGCACCCACTCTCGCCGGTCCTGGGATGCTCTTCCTCTGCAAGCCTCACAGGCTCTCACCTCCTCAGCTGCCTTTCTCCCTTGCGTTTCTGCTTCTGGCCCATGGAAATGTTTACCTTTTTCTTTCTTAGGACAAATGTAGATTTTTAAATTTCATGTTTAATCTGCCACTATGAAGTGTTTGGACCTCAGGCAGGACTCCAGGAATGAAGTGGGAGCCCCAGGGGACCAGAAGCTTGAACTTTTTTCTGGATTTACACGTGTGTTCTGCCATTTACTAAATCTGCAGTTTTGAGCGAATTGGTTAATTTCTGTGTATTTCTTCATGTTTAAAACTGGATAACAATTGTATCCAATAGATCATGCGGTCTTGTTCATCAGGTAAAATCATTTGTTTAAAGTGCTTCAAGATCAGCTGATGCATCACTGAACTCTATCTCTGGAACTAATAATACACTATATGCTAATTAGTTGAATGTAAATAAAATTTTTAAAAAGGCTTCGAACATCTGAAAAAAAGTAAAATGCTTCAAGGTGTACATGGTACACATCAAATGCTCAAAAAATTATTACGATTCCATTCCAAATTTCCCTTTTTGTTTTTTACAGCACTTTACAGTTATGGGTGTAACACTTCATTTTATTATTTTTACAACTTTAAAATAGTTCAAATACATTTAATTTATTGTATTTCTTAGATAGTTCTTCTGCCAGAAGTTTTAGGTGTTTAAGCCTACATTTCTTACATATTTTGAATCTTGTTCATCACGATTTGCTGGGTGGGGTTTGTGACTATTGATGGGGACAAGTCCAGTCCATGGTGAGTTTCATGACCTATGCTTCTGTCTGTGTCCCTCAAAAGCCGCTCTGTATGTGCTGCTTCTAAGTCCTGGGGATGTCACTGGCCCGGGACCACTTTTTACAACAATTCCTTATCTGGGGCTTCCCGGGGCCCACCCATGGGAGCGGCACAGTCCTGGGGTTCTGATATCTCAGGAGAAACTCTCTATCTCCCCCAGAGTTCATAGAAAGACAAGGTTACTTGTCATTTCTGTGCTGGTGGGTGAATGTTTTTTCCTACCGGGCCACTCTTTTCTTAAAAAGAATGTCTTCTGATGGTCCAAATATTATGTGTCTTGGTTTCAACCTTCTATCATTTGCAGACACAGGGTTTTGCTTCTGAGTTCCAGATAAACTAAATGCTGTGCTCATAAAAATCATCTAGTGTAGTATTTTCTCCTCAGGGCACCGGTAATATCAATTTATACGTGTTAACACTCTGTTTTCACTTCCTTTTTTTTTTTTTTTCTTATCTGTAATGGTGGAAATTTCCCTTCTTTTTTACCTGTTTAATTGTGCATTTAAAAAGTTATGTAAGGGACGCCTGGGTGGCTCAGTTGGTTGGACGACTGCCTTCGGCTCAGGGCGTGATCCTGGAGTCCCGGGATCGAGTCCCACATCCGGCTCCCAGCTCCATGGGGAGTCTGCTTCGCTCTCTGACCTTCTCCTTGCTCATGCTCTCTCTCACTGTCTCTCTCTCTCAAATAAATAAATAAAATCTTTAAAAAAAAAAAGTTATGTAATATTTATCCATCACTGAGTGAATGAATGCACGCTTCCTCTGGCTAGTGAATTACCACCTCCTGAACTAGGAAGGAGTTGTTAGCAGAGCAGGCTAGAAGAATGGGCAAATCCCTTGAAGGGAAATCAAAACCGAAAGCCAGAAGCACAGTCTGAATCTCAGTTCTTGGTCTTCTACCACCAACAGCCAATATTCTACTGCTGGGAAGACGCCCAAGGAAGCTGCCTTGGGTGGCTCTACTAAGGGTCAGTGTTCTCAACGCCCCAAGGGTCCCCTCCACCCAGCTCACACATATACAATTAGAATGGAAAATAGAAAGCTTCAGATTGAATTGTGTTTGATCCCTTGGGGCCCCAACCATGACTGCCATCCCCAGGGAGCCCGGCCTCTAGTCAGGAGGTTCTCACAGACCATGGGAGGTCTGCTTCCTGTTGCAGATTCTGCTCAGATATCTACCCAGAGCCTCACTAAGTCTCCCTGCACCCCTCCCCACCTCAGACTTCAAGACTAGGATCTCCTCTACCTCCCCCCACGGGAATGGCAATGCCTTCTTCAAAAGGGATTAGCAATAATTCCTAGTGACACTGAAGAAAGTGATCCTCCTCATGAAGAAGAAAAATTTGAGGGCTGCCTGGGTGGCTCAGTGGGTTAAAGCCTCTGCCTTCAGCTCAGGTCATGATCTCAGGGTCCTGGGATGAGCCCCGCATCGGGATCTCTGCTCAGCGGGGAGCCTGCTTCCTCCTCTCTTTCTCTCTGCCTGCATCTCTGCCTACTTGTGATCTCTGTCTGTCAAATAAATAAATACATCTTTTTTTAAAAATCCCTTAAAAAATAAAAAGAATTAGAAGAAGAAAAATTTGAGATCTGTAAAACTCCAGGCTCCCAAAACCATCACTACCTGAGTCGAATCTTATTCCTATCTTTCTCAGATTGCCTGGATAATTCTCAGAGAAACTGGGTCTCTCAACCGTCTTCATCTTCACAACTACCAGGAAGGAAGCGGACAGAAGTTTCCGGATATTCTTGGTCTGAATTCCCTGCCATGCTGTCTGGACTATGAAGAGCCCATCAGAATTCTTGGAATTAATGAAATGCTATGTAGAGTCTTCTGGGCAAAAGGTCTGGCTCTGCTTAAATAATACTTAGAGAGTGTCTATTGACACAACATCAAGATTTCCGCCACCCAGCTCTGCTCCAACAAACATTAGCATCTCCAGAAGAATGTATTTCTCACCCTAGACATAAAATGTCATTTGTTGAATATCTAGGTCAAACCTCATTCAACAAAGACCTACCATGTTGTTCAAGACAATTACAGTAACAACTGAAATTACTACCATAGCTGCCCCCACACACACCAGGGTGGTGGCGGTGACAGGACCATATCCACAGCATGTATGCACCAATTCCTGTGGGAAGGGACTTCACACATTATGACATTTAATTCTGTCATTGCAGCCTTGCAGCCCCAAATTCAACCAAATACACCCGGAGATCTCTGAAGTGAACCAGCCTCATTTTCTTATTGTGACTTTCCTGGTAATCAACTTCCTCAAGTGGGAGATGGTATTTATTTTTTTGTGAGTTGTAGTTCATGAAGACTCTGTCTCTCTCAATCCTAACACACACACCCCTAGCCTTGCATCTTGTGTCCCTTCCAAGATACTGAATGGAGTTGGCAGGACACTGCTGCCCCCGTGTCTGACAGGTACCCTTGTGTATGCTGCCACCTGCAGAGTCTCCAAGTCAAGGGTCTACTCGGTCTGTCCCAGAAGCTTTTGTGTCTACAGGTAACTGCTTCTTTCTGGAACCTGCGACTTCCTCCTGCTGGCAGCCAAAGATCCCAGCACACATCTCTCGCTTTGGCCAGTGCACCCCGCCCTACAGTTTCACTTCCACCACTATAACCTTGAACATAAGTTACTTTGTCCTCCAATGAACTGCTGAGCTTCTGGTCTCTGGCCGTGGCCCCTACTTTGCATCCGAGTTTGTGGGCCTGCTAGTTGTGTCCGTCCACGTGTGAATGTCTGCCATCCGTCAGGTGTGACCAGCATCCGGATGGAGCGTGCTGGTCACCTCAAGGACTCGCTGCCACCCCAGTGGCCCACCTACCCACCCTGTGGCCACTCATTTCTCTTCCCCTCTAGCACTCACTTTCACACAAACCACACCTCCCACCATTTGGTAACGCTATGGGAAAAAGCTAATTCTCAACTCAAGAGCCACATGTCCGTACAGGACAGGATGAAACCACAAGCACTTTGAAAAATCGGCTCAGATATCTATGAAAAACCAACACCTACTACCAGCTCTTCCTCCACAATTTGCTTATGCCTTTTTCTGTATTTTCTCCCTTGACTCACTGTCCTCCATCAGAATCCTGTGCTGTGGTGACTGGGCAGGACGAGGAGGAGCCACGGGCCACCTAGAGGCCCTTCCAGAGGCAGGGCTTGGAGAGAAGCTCAGTGGGCAGCTCTGGTGCCAGGGAGAGAAACACTCACCCTCTTCCAAACACAAATAGATCACTCGCCTGTGCAGAAAGGTAGAGTAGCATTGCTTGGTACACTTAGAGGTGAGTGAGGCTTTAAAAAAGGCAGGTCTTGTTTTTTATGAATCCTTTAGAAATATATAAATAGCATGTGTTTATTGTAAGAATATGAGAACACAATGATAAGCAAAATGAGGAAAATAAAAACCACCTTTAATTACATTAGTCGGGGGTACCTGGGTGGCTCGGGGGTTAAGTGTCTGCCTTCGGCTCAGGTCATGATCCCAGGGTCCTGGGATTGAGCCCCATTTTGGGATCCCTGCTCAGCAGAGAGTCTGCTTCTCCCTCTCCCACTCCCTCTGCTTGTGTTCCCTCTCTCGCTCTCTCTCAAATAAATAAATAAAATCTTTTAAAAAATTACATTAGTCAGATATAATCACACTAACACATTGCTGTTTATTGTCCCATACATTTTTTTTAATCGGTCCATTTTGGGGAGGATGGTGTGTGGCAGATAGATTGCTTTGAACAGCCCCTTTCCTTACAGTATATCGTGAACAGCTTCCATTCCTATTTAAATATTCTACAGAATCATTTTAATGGCTGCTTGATAGTATACTGTTTGACACATAATTTATTTTTTAACCTGGTTTTTGGGGTATTTTTTGCATTTCCTTTTTACTTTAAGTGAGGCATTGATGATACGAGGTATGAATCACGTATGTACGTCAGCATTTCCCGAAGGAAAGCTCTGTCTGTGAGGACTGACGACGCTAAGTCTTCACCTGAACAGAAGACGTTGATTCAGTTCACCGCCAGTCAGTCCCCAGGTTACAAATACCAATGATTTTATGATTTACAGTTTCGTGCTCTGAAAGGCCCACAAAGAAACATGTATCTGCCTGTTCAGCCTGCCCCTGAGCGGACTGGGGCACAGGACTCTTACAGGGACCACTTCTCATCAGAACGGGGGAGATAACAGGATCTGGGGGTGTGTACTCTGGAGGGCGTGGCTGCGCTGGGGGCAGATGGCCGTCGAAAGCAGCATGGATTAGAAATACGGGAGAGGACAATGTTTCCAATGATACAGAGCACTTATGAATCTTGGCGACATCGTATTCTAGAAGGCAAGCTATGGACTGAAGAAAAGATCAGCCAGGAAGCCTGAGGGGTTGCACCTCTGGCCCTACTCTCCTGACGAACACTGAGAAGCATTATACGTCACGGTAGGATCCGACAGCGTTTGAGGGCCAGACTGTGGAACGGGGTTGCCTGAGTTTGACTCTTGGCTGTCCCCACTGGAAACGGACCATGATGATCTTGGTCCATTGCTTGCCTTCCCTGCTGCCTGTTTCCCCAGCTGTGTAAAGGGGACTGTGCAGACTCCAGAAGCTTGCTCTGGACATCAAATAACCCCGTGAGTGTGAGGCACCTAGACTGTGTCCAACTCATGCACAGCTGTGTGTGTTAACCATCATCAGTGTTGAGAGAAGGCGGTTCTCTAGCACCTAGAGGACCATCATCATTCTCATAGCACCTATAGGAAAGAAGATTGCGGCCGGACATTGACAAGCCCTTCCACTTCCTTTTTTTTTTTTTTTCTCTCTCTCTCTCTCTAATTGTACAACACTTACTTTGAACAGCAGTTTCCATTCCCTGCATACAGACCCCAGCCTGTGGCTGAAGGAACATCTCTTCTTGGAGAGCTGAACCAAGTCCTCATGCTGCTGTGGTCACTGTTGGTCATCTTTGGTGAGTCCGATAATTGAATTGGGACTGAGGTGGCAGCAGATGGAGGTCTCTAGCTTCTGAAAGTCCTGAGGGTTTATCAGAGCCCAGGACCAGTAGGAATGCTCGGGTGTCTGCTTCGAGCTCAGGGAGCAGAGTCTGAGGCACAGGAGTGAGCTCTGGGCAAGTCAGACTGCAGTGCATCCTTGTCCTTAATGGTCAAGGTCAACTATCTCGGCTGTCCTTGGGTTATAAGCTCCTGCTTTGGTATCTTAGATAATTCATAGAGTAATATGTTCTCATAAATACAGTTTTAATAATTTCAACATTTACTACTTCTCTGTGAAACTATTTAAACAGTTATCTCCAAGATGGGGTTCAGAGATGCATGGACATCCTTCGCTCAGGCTCCTCTGTTAAACCTTGGGCTACCAGGACAGGGAAAGTGCTGTAGGGAAACAAAGTTCCTTTCTCTACATTCAGGAGACCAACCAACATTTGTTAATTAGTAAAAGGGCTCTCACATAAAATATAGCCAGAGAAAAGGAATCTGTTCGAGGCAGGTATGGTCAAAACTGCGTGTGCTGGTCTCAGGCCATCAATAAGCAAGGTTGTGGCAGGACATGCCCTCATGGGTCTTATCAGGACTGCAAGACGTCCATCAGTATTAACTGTCAGGAAGCTTCAGAGAGCTAAAGGTTTATTATTTACAGAGCCTTGAAACTACACAGCACCTCCAGGATCAAACAGCAAGGTCATGGGGAGAGAAACACAGGGGTCTGGGGTTCTGTTCTTATTGGGGTGGAGGCTGGGGTCCCATAGCTTCATGGGCTCCCTCTCTGCTAGTGAATTAAAACAAATGAGTGAGAACTGAAAGCTTGAGAAGAGAATAAACCAAGTGGCCCACATGGTCAGTTATGGAAATCCACCAAGATCTCCAAAATGAAGAAGGCTCAGAGCAGGGGGGAGTGGGGAGGGGGCCCTGCTCTCTGTCTGGTCTGATGGCTTCAGTGTGCTGGGGTCACAGGCTTCTGCGGGTGCCTCGGCGTCAAAGCTTAAGTCATGCACAAAATTGGACCAAGAAACAACTCCGGCTGTCAAGGTTTGCACCACAAACACTGCCTGGGTGTTTCCTGATGAGCCCTTGGTAACGTGGGATACGGTGGTGGACACCTGGGTATGCAGGAGGTTGGTGGGGAGAGGGAAAGGATGAGGAGGTGAGAGAATCACTGAGCATCTGGCTCCGTCCATGGGCACAGCCCAGGTTCTCCCTTTGGAATCACCTGCCTTGTGACCGTAACGAGAGTGGAGGCCGGCTGGTGCTTGAGGGAGATCGTGTTGTTGGTGATAATGGAGTCGAGGAACAGAACAGGGGGTGATGGGGAATTGGGGGAAGTTGAGAAGAGTCATAGAAATGTCTAAATTGTAAGGTCAAACGCTCTGGGCTCACTTCAGATTTTTGATTCCCTCACAGGTCCTCTCAGTGAAGAGGCAGGTGAGTCATCTACGTCTTGTTGTTCCGGGGTCGGGTGTCTCCATCGCCGGGCTCCCATGAGGTCCTTCAGAGAGGGACAAGTACAGGCTGTGGAGATGTTCCAGTGTCGCAGCTCCCCTGGCCCAACCCGCCTCAAGACGGGCCCCCTTGGCTGGGTGAGGACGGCCTGCCTGGCCTGCCCAGGTACAGTCCACCGCCTGGTCACCGCCCCAGCTGTAGGGACTGTGGCATCTGGAAGAGGGATTGTAGGCCAGACAGCCGGCCCCTGGGCCCTTGGGGGAGGACGGTTCTCCAGGCCCTGGGAACACATCTCCTCCACGAGGTCGGGCTGAATGTCTTCACAGCTTTAAGAACAGCTGTTCTCTAAGACACGTCTGAGAGCGTGTGCACGGTGGGAATGGCGGTGGGTCATGGTTGCTCCAGCCCCGGGTGAGGAAGTCAGTGCATTGCCCTGCGAGAGTCAGAGAGCATCTCTTTAGCATCTGCTGTAAGTGCTGGGCTGCCCTTGCTGCGGGAGAGCTGCTGGGGCCACGCTGCAGGACAGGCACACTTTCTGTCCCCAACAGGCAGGCGAGGGTCTCCTAGGCCGATGTCCGGTGGCCCTGGCTCCGTGGCATCGCTGAGCTCTGCATGCTGTCATACCCAGGCTACCTTCCTAGCGTTGTGTGCCTACAGCTGGTCTCACCTTGCTCTTCTTGACTTCAAGCTATGCTCGCCAAAGGAAGTATAGAAACAAGACTTTATTCTATATGTAGAGAGCCTGGCCTGAAGCTAGAGTCGTGGAGGTTTGTTCCCAGGCCTCACCAACACCAGCCACCAAGGGCAAAGTGTTCTTAGGGCTCCAAGACATTGTCTTGGGAGAGCAGACCCTCACCTCACCTTTCATGGCAAGAGAGGAATGGGACGGGGTGCCGGGGGCCGCTGCCGCAGCTCTGGCCCGGAGCCCGTTCAGGAGCAGGACTGTTGCACACACCTGGGCCATAAAAGGTCCTTAGCAACCGACCACAGGCTCACGTAGTCAGCTGCGGCCCGGGCCCATGAGCTTGTCCGTCATGCACCTTTTCAGTGGCTTCTCTAACCATGACACAGAATGTCTGCCCGCTTCCCTGATAGCTTTCTCCCTGGACATTTTCCCAGTGTCTAGATGAAGTCTATACTGGTGGTTTAAAAATCAGCTTGATTGTAAGTTCCACAGCGGAGTCCACAGGGGATCCAGTCTCCACCAGTAAAGGAGAGCGAAAATCTCAAATAAGCTCATTGTTTCTGCAACCCCGCTTTTCTGCCCTTCCAGTTTCATTTTTGATAACCCAGATGGTTTTCCTTATGTCCAACAGGCAAATCTGGTTCTCCTCCTGGAACAGTCAGTAGCACGTTTTCCAAAACTTATGATTCTAAATTTCACGAGCGTCCTGTGGCATGGTGGCTCCGGTTCTGCCGGGGTATTTTATGAGGCACTCCCTCCTTTATATGGCTGACCTCCGTTTCCCTACACTACACATCCAACTTCTGGCCGCCATGCCGCCAGAGAACAGGGGCAGGAGATTTTTGTTCGGGGTATAACTTAGTTCTTCACCTCAAGGTCAAAATCCTCAACTGCAGCCCTGAAAGGTAATGCAAATGTCCCAGACACAGAAGGTGCCCTGCTACCTTAAATACCAGTCACGAGGCAGTCGGAGGCCGGCAGTCCCAGGGGAGGACGCTTACTTTCAGCAATGACTCTTTTCACTACGGTCCGTCCTCTAAGACCTGAACTATGAACGAAAGCTTCCCCACTAATTACTCATGGGCTGGGTGGGGACGTGTTTGGAAACTAGTCAGGTGGGAAGTCCTGAGGTTTGAGGTATGGGGTCTTATTCCAGTAACCAGATACCCAGGCCCCCTAGGCGGTTTCCTCTGACCAGACAAGAAGAAGATGGAGACCATGAACTTAGAGCACAGCGTAGTGCCTTCTAAGGCTGGATCAGAGCTGAGGAGGTGGGAAAGCAGCATGTCCCCTGAGGACCGAGGTCCCCCGTGTGACATCACCAGTAGAGAGGGCTGACCAGGAGGAACTTCGCTCTCATATCCCTGTGAAAAATTAGGTTTACTCTGACATTCCTGCCATTGACCGAATGTTTGTGTCCTCATCCCCAGACTCCTGTGTTGAAACCCTAATCCCAGGAGGATGGTAGCTGGGGGTGGGGCCCTTGGGAACTATAAGGTCATGGAGGTGACGCCCTCAGGATGGGATTAGTGCCCTTAGAAAACGAGGCCGGAGAACTAGAAAGTGAAAATACACAAGACGTCTGCCGTCTTCAGCCCGGAAGAGCGGCCTCACCAGAACCTGACTGTGCCCGCACCTCGATCTTAGACTTTCAGCCTCCAGAACCCTGAGAAATAAATGTCTGTTGTAAATAAGACACCCGGTGTTTTGTTACAGCAGCCCATGCTGACTCAGATACCCCACAGAAAAAAAGAGGACGTGGTGGTCCCAAGTAGGTAAAGCGGGGGGTTGGAACGTCCGTCCTGCCTGAAGGGGAAGGAGCTGCGGTATCCAAGAGCACAGGAAGGGGTCAGGCATCTGGCTTGTGGGAGAAACGGCCAACCCAGCCCCTCACGCCCTCTTTTGCAGACTGGCTGACCCTCGACGCTCCCTCCGTTGTCTTTGAAGGAGACAGCATAGATCTGATGTGCCAGAAGAAAAAGGACTGGTGGGAAATCCAGACCGTGGTGTATTACAGGGATGGAAAACAGCTACAGTTTCCAGACCAAGTCTCCAGCGTTTCCATCCCACGTGCGGCTCCGAGTGACAGTGGCCAGTACTCCTGTTCTGCTACCGCCGGAAAATACTTCCTTCGGAAGTCAAAATCTTCGAGAAGCGTCAGGATTGAAGTACTAGGTAAACGCTTCCCTCCTGTGGGAGCTGGGCTGGATGAGACCAGGGCAGAGCAGGCAGGTCCCTGGGGGGGACGCCTTGCCCCACGGCAGCTGTGAACCAGAGTCCCGCGGTGAGACCGCAGGTGGGAGCCGGTGAGGCAGCCTGTCTGGTCTGAAGGTCATTGTCTGGTCTGAAGTTCACGTTGGCTGGGGTTGCTTTGGAGCAAGAACCACCCAACTTCCTGCTCAGGATGCTTGTGATCCTTCTTCTCTCCAGAGCTGTTTCCACGCCCTGTGCTCACTGTCAGCTCCTACTGGCCCACCGAGGGGAGCCCCGTGACCCTGACCTGTGAGACCCGGCCTGCTCCACAGAGATCAAACGTTCAGCTCCAATTTTGCTTCTTCAGAGACGGCAAAGCTCTGGGGTCTGGCTGGAGCAGCTCCCCAGCGCTCCGGGTCCCCGCCATGTGGACGGAGGACTCAGGGTCCTACTGGTGCCAGGCAGAGACAGCAACTCTCACGGTCAGAAAACAGAGCCTCCAATCCCGGATTCACGTGCAGAGTAAGTACCCGTGGGTCTCAGCGTGGGGAGTCAGGCAGCTTCACTCCTGGACCCTCGTCTTTTGGGTTCTCTTGCAATTCCTGTGCTCGTGGAAAGTGGGATGTGAGCTAGAGAATGGGCGTTTCATAGAAATAACAAATGGGCAAGCTCCTGTTAAAAACAGAGCCCAGTGGAGTGAAGGTGAAGATGGTATTGTCTTTGACTTTATTAGGCATTCGTGAGTCAGCAGGATCCCAGCTAGCAGGCAGAGAGATGCTCAGGGGAGCTGTAGGAAATGCAAGTGTTTATAGGCACCCGGTGGGGGGAGGGGTTCTTAGCAAAATAAAAGAGAGGATTTCCCCAGGCCAGGACAACTTTGGGGGATGAGGAAACTGCCAGGTTTTTGTTGGGTTTTTTTTGTTTGTTTGTTTTTTGTTTTTTTTTGTTTTGTTTGTTTGTTTGTTTGTTTGTGTATCACACAGATAACCTCTTTAGTGCAGAACAGGAAATTTCAGACTGACTTTTAGGAGGTCGCGTTCCCAGGATGGGCTGAAACCGATGAGGTCTTGGTGTGCTGTCTATGAGCACCGGTACTGCATTTGCAGCTGTTTTTCCTTCTGTTTTAAACACTCCTTATAACCTTTCTCTTCTTTATTGAAGTGATATGCACCAGCCATAGCTACACAGATCCCTTCCTGCCATGCTGGTGTTTAGGAGTGAGCTGGGACTTCACCCAGCAAGGTGAAGGCACGGGTTCCCCAGGGGCAAGGCACGGGTTCCCCAGGGGCTCTGCACATCCCCCCACCCCCGGCTTGCAACACAAGTTGGTTTGTTAGAAGGCACCACAGTGCTCCAGAATCGGGGGACACATGAGGCCTCGGAGAAAAGCAGAAAAGCCAGAGGAGGCATTGTAATTCGTGTGGACCCCTTGAAACTGAGGATAATGCAGGAATGGTCATCGATGTTGTTAGTGGGAACAGTGCCTTTCCTGAGGTAGGACTGATGCTACCAGAGACCCCTTCACTCTGTGCAGAAGGCCCCACTCGGCACAGCAACTCCTCCCTGCAGAAATGCTCTCCTGTCCTTGGAGCAGATGACCCGTCGCACATTCGTTAGTGATCCCATGGTATTAGGCAGGATGGGGGGGTGGGACATGCAGTATAAACACCCATATTCTTCAGGAGTCATCACTGTGGATTCCCTTCCTGTGGGCACTTATAATGGATTGCATGAGCCCTGCCCTTATTCCCACTTCAAGCGTCTGCATGAAGACATTCACGGCCTGGTTCCAGAGTCCTCCCCTAGTCCAGCTCCTCACCTGCCGTCTTCGTCTGTCTAGGAGTGCCCGTCTCTAATGTAAGCTTAGAGATCTGGGCCCCCAGGGGCCCGGTGATCGAAGGAGGGAGCCTGGTCCTCCTCTGCTCTGTGGCCAAAGGCACGGGAAACATCACGTTCTCCTGGCACAGAGAGGCCACAAGAACCAGTGTGGGAAGGAAGACCCAGCGTTCCCTGTCAGCGGAGCTGGAGGTCCCGGCTGTGCAGGAGGGCGATGCCGGCCGCTATTACTGCAGAGCTGACAACGGCCATGACCCTGTCCAGAGCCAGCTGCTGAGCGTCTGTGTGAGAAGTGAGTTGCACTCTGAGTCAGCCCAGACAGAAACCCCAGACCAAGGCCATGGAGTCACATGCCAGGGGTCAGCGGCAACCGGAGGCTGGGTCACCCCTGCAAGTTAGACAGCAGCATCCTTCTTTCCGTGCGAGAGAACGTAAAGGGGGGCTGGATCGGCTTAGAAAAAAGCTGATAATGACAAGGGACCGTGTCTTTAGACAACAGCCCAGACTCGATATCCCCCCCAATACTAAAGACATTGTTAAGAATCTTGGGAGACACACAATGACCAAGGGGCCAGGGCCTTCACTGACGTCCTAGTCTGGGGGGTCTGTGTGTCTGCTATGGCCTCACGAATCCTCTCCACCGGCCCCTTGTCTCCCTCAGGTCCAGTGTCCCACCCCGTCCTCACCCTCAGGGAGCTGGGGCCCCAGGCCGGGGTGGGGGACGTGGTGGAGCTTCACTGTGAGGCCCAGAGAGGCTCTCCCCCAATCCTGTACCAGTTCTACCATGAGAATGTCACCCTGGCGAACATTTCGGTCCCCTCTGGAGGAGGAGCGTCCTTCAACCTCTCTCTGACCACAGAACATTCTGGAAATTACTCCTGTGAGGCCGACAATGGCCTGGGGGCCCGGCGCAGTGAGGTGGTACCACTCAACGTCACAGGTAGGTTGACGGTCCCTGGATACAGGAGTGTTAATGAACAACAGCTCTGCCCCAGTAGTCGGCACTGGTACCATATCGGGCTGTTGGAAGGTAGGTGGAGGTCCAAGTGATGTATACTCTGTGTGGGAGTTTGGAGAAGGTGATCTCAGTGCCTGGCTGCTCCTCTTCTCTCCACAGCAACCTGGAAAGTACACATCATACTCAGATAATGTGTGAAATTATATTAACCATTCCTGCATAGTACTGCACAAGGATTCCAGGATGCAAGACTTGACCCTCTAAGCCTGATGTACTGTGTCTTCCTGTAGGGACCGGTGGCTGCAGAAGAGACCATGTCACAGCCAGAGTTCTCGGGACGCTGTGTGGTGGCCTTGGTTTTATAGCTGCTGCTCTGCTCTGTTATTACTGGTCCCACAAGATAGCAGGTTGGTTATTTACCATTTGTTTTGATTGCCTTTCATTGTTGTGAACTTTTCTATTACTGAGACAGATTGGATTTGAAAAAAGGAAGAAAGAAAACCTCCCCAAATCTGATTAATTATTTTACACTTCATGATTTTCTAAGGTTTCATGCAGTGGGCAATGCTGCCATATTACTCATTTTAGAATATGTCATGTTCCCCTGTGTAGAGATTAAAACCATTAACACAAGTCCTTCATGCTTGCCTTTTAAATAAAAATGTCCAATTGTTAAATTATCTAATAACTAATTATTTAATAATCTTCAATAGACATATTCAGTTTATATGCAGTGGAGTAAAACATAAGTAACTGGATTTAAAGAAAGGAAAACAATTTAGTACACTTTTCTCCTTTATTTATTGATTTTCTTATGTTATGTCACTATATAATACATCATTAGCTTTTTGCTGTGACTGGTGATGGCTGGAGGGTGGGGCCTCGACTAGGACTCTCAGCTAGAACACAGGTACAACCTCTCAGTGTGGCCTGGACCCTTCGTAGCATGATGTTACAGGGCAGTCAAACATGTTACATGCTGGCTTCCCTTTCAAAAGCAAGTGTGATAGCCAATCTGCAATGTGTTTTTCCACCTAATTTCAGATGACTTGGTTTCACTGGGTCCCTAATAAACTTGCTGGGATGCAAGGAGAGGGATCACAGCTTCCACCTCCAAATGGAGATCTCAGTGTCAAAGAATTTGCAGCCATATTTTTAAAATTTCCAAACAAACCTCGACACATTCCAGTCCGTGCCTCCCCACCCCACCAGACATCCTGAAGCTCCAGCCCCTGGGCCACCCTGTCTGGCCTTGATAAATCCCCCACAGGACCAGCGGTTCCAGAGCTAGCCCTCTTTCCCAGAGCCTCATAGTTCTTCTCTATCCTATCGCCTCTTCAACCCTATAAATAGACTTCCACCAGTATTTTGTCAAATATTTCCAGTTCTCAGAAGAAAGGTCTGTTCAATTTCTTCTTCTGTCATCATTGGAAGCATCAAAGCACCAGCTTCACTAACCAACACTCCCACAAAGCTGCTGTGCTTTCCTCATGACTGTGTCTCTGCTTTATTTGTAGGACCAGGAATTTTGAGGACTCCTCTAAGTGACATCCCATTCTGACCCCTACTAATATTCTGCTAGCCAAGACATGTTACCTATGACCAATTATTGCCTCTGTTGTGTATGGCAAGCTTACACATATTATCCATAACTATAAGAAATAATTTTTAAGTGTGTTTTATGGTCCAGGCTTAATAATCTTGTGGAAGTTAAGTGGGCAGCCTTGTTCACACAGACACTAGAAGGCAGAGCTAAGACTGGGTCCACTCTGACCTGGGCACGAGCCTCAACCTTGCCTGTAGAACCTCATGAACTTAACTATCCTCCTCTTGCATGTTTCCCTGATTTCCCCCAGCTCCCCCTCTTCAGTGAGTGTCATTTATTAATCTCTAAGATACAGGACAAGCATAGGGCACAACAGAAATGCAAGATAAACTTTAAAGCTTGCAAAATGCTTCCTTAGACCTATTAGCTACCACAGGATCAAAGAAATTTTGGAAACTCATCAGATAGTGCAAATGTAATTCAATTTTTTCAAGTCCAACGGAAGCTATATTTTTTTAAACAGAGCATTCAAGACTCAGGAACTGTGATACTGTTTTTTTTTTTTCTTTCATTATAGTTTTTAACTGATAGAAATATGAGGCTATGGAGAGGTTGTTTGTTAACATAAAATGATTTCTCACTCATCCATACTGATGAATTCTCTCACTTTTCATCTATATACCAATATACTATTGATTCTTTCAAATATAGAAACAATCTACAAAACAAAAAAAATTATCTTCTCCTTTTCAATTTTTATGCAAATTAAATTTTCATGTCTAATTATATGCTCAAGGACCTCTGGTATCTTATGTGGATAGCTTGTCAGGTTCCTGTTTTTGAGGGAAATTGTCTAGTATTTCGCTGCTATGTAGTGTAAATACCTCTTTTAATTAAGTTCCAATTCTTTTAATTAAAACGCCTCTTTTAATTAAGTTCCAGCGTTCTTATTTTATTAAGACAATTTCTCAGAAACTACTTTAAATTTTTGCTAATATTTCATTGGTATCTGTGATGATGATCATATATTTCTCTTTTTCAGGTATTAAATCAACTAATTATATTATACTAGAATACCTAATATTGACTGATCTTTGCGTTCTTCATAAAAATCCAATTATAGTGATGCAGTTTTAATATAAACCAGCAATCTTTTGAAGGGTTTTTTTTTTCCCCATTAATAGTAATGTTGACACTTGCCAGATTTGTTGTTATTGTGATCTTTTCTGGGTTTCGTACTCACCGTTACAAAGGAAGCTCAACATTTTCCTTCTTTTTGTGTGTCTTACGTGTTCTGGAGTAGTTTACATGGTAATGTAATGATCTGTTTTCTCAAGATTTTGTGGGACTTCCCTGTGGAAGCTGTGCCTGGTGGGTTTTGGGGGAGCAGGTCTTTGATAGCTATTGCCGTCTCTGCTCTTGTAACTAATCTTGTGAGAGGTGCTGCTAGTGCTTACTGACACCCAGCCCTCCCGTACCTCTGGGCGCACGGACAGCTGCATTTCTCTGTCTTCTCGAAGCGAGATGTGGCCAGAGGAATGCGGGCAGAAGCCACTTGCACTGTTTCCTGTCAGAAGCATTTACCAGCGAGGTGCTGATGTCCCATTTTCCTTCCCATGCGCTGGTGCTCATGCAAACGCATGCAAGGTTAACAGTGTCTCTAGATGGTATGGCCTCCAGCAGCCTACGTCTCCGAGGGACTCCGTCCCTGAGTGACAGAACCTCCAGCAGATTTCTGACAGGTCTGCAACACGAGTGGGAAATTTACAAACCTTCGCTGTTATAAACCCCTGCAAACCGAGGTTGGTTTGTTCAGGTAGCAGAGCGCACTCCATCCTGTCCGACCACCACACTCTGCTCACATTTTCTTTATCTTCTGGGGAATTTCCCTAGAACATTGTCTGTTTTATCTAGGGTCGCCAATTTGCTTCCTTAGAATTGAGTGAAGTGGTGTCCTAGGGTTCTTCTACGTTCCCCATGGCTGCACTTACCCTCTGTGCCTTCTCCTTTCACATTCTCAAGTGGCATAGAAAAAGGAATATTCACCCCTTTTGATTAAAAAATGAAGCTGCTAGAATGATTTATTTGATCTGTCCATTTGCTTTCTAATTCTGAAATTTCTGCTTTTATCTTTGTTAAGTGGTTGCATTCTGTTCTTGTTAGTCTCATTCTTTAGAACAAATGAGACATTTAAAAGATTTGCTTTCCCTTGTCTTATATATTTATATATGTATTTAGTAGCTTAAGACTTAATTCCCTAAAATGTATATGTTACAGATATATCCAGATTTCTTCACAGTTCTATTATGAATTTCCAGTTACACTAAGATCAGAGAAGATTGTTTATACCATATTCATTTTTTAGAATATTTTTGAAGTTTCCTTTGGGAGCCAAGATATCATCGAGTTTTGTTTTTGTTCAAAAGTGCTTTGGAAGTAGATCAAAGTCCACTTCAAAAATAATTTACTCAGGAAGGAGGTGTTAGAATCACACACATATACCGATTTCATACTGTTTGAAGATGCCATCCCTCGCCTTATGGTGGAATGACTTTTGGCTTGGTAGAAAATCCTGAGATCTTTCTTCCTTTCCTTGAAGAAAATAAGTTAGTTCTTCCTTCTTTAACACTGTATCCAAAAACTCTGATCAAGCTGGAGAGCTGGCTATATTACTAGGCAACGTTTTCCATGATTGCTGAGCCGTCTCTAAACTAGAAGGGCTCTGAGTAGGGTGATGCTGGGTAAGAAGCACAAACGAGCACATCCCCAAATGCAGCATGACTCTTGAGACTGATTATGTCCCTCGTAGTGGCCTCTGCTCCAGCCATGTGCACTTGTCCCCTGAGCTGTTACTTGAAGGACCAGGAAAGAGTTCCTTGGCCACTGGTGACACAGCTGACACGTCCAAGCTGCTCTGCTGTATTTCTTGTTCTGCATCTCTCTGTAAAGCTAGGTGGTATGAAGGAGATCCCAATGGGTCTTACAAAGGTCAACATCAAGCCCTACCCCAAGACCATGCTTTAGAGTGGGGGTTGCAGTACCAAAACGTTTAGAAAGTGAGAAGGTTCCACCTGAATAAGGAAGCCAGTAAAGTCATCAGCAGTCAACATATATTTTGCAATAATTGAAAGAGCAATAAAAATTCCGGAAAGAGTGACCTATGCCTGTGAGGTTTGCCATTGGAAGTGGCATGTTAGACCAGTAGGATTATCCAGCCAACGGTGCTGGAGAAAATAAGGAGTCCTCAGGATGCAATGCAACTGGACCCCTACTCTGAATCTTATGCCCACCAGGACCACATGTGGTTAAGTCGGGGGAAAGTTTCAAGAGATAAAGATGTCTCCCCTAAAACGAATGTTCCTTTATCTGCTTTTTAGGAGGACGCTCTGCCCCACATGCACCCAGGTGAGAACTTTCCTATTCAAAATGGGAACTCTAGAGAACCTCTCCCTTCATGATTTTCCATTGTGAATCATGCTCTTACTACTTGCACAGGTCACACAGTATCTTTCTGTGACACTCAGCCATGTCTGTGTTCATTACATTTGTGGATCAGGTGCTATCTCATGGTGGCCCATGTGACAAGGTGCTATCTTGTGTAGGAGTCAAGATTTCTAAATTAGTTTACTAATTCACATTTTCAAGATTATTTATGGAGTACTTACAATGTATGAGTAAGTTCTTGTCAGACTTTGAAAGGTGTGAAAACATGCATAAAATGGAGTTTATTTCCACAGGTGACATATTGTCTTATGAAGAATATATGATACATACAGTATACAAAGGAGAGAGATAAACTGATGAAAAAGAAGCAGATGAAGTTCTAGGAGACCTTGTGAGAGAAGAGATTAAAGCTGAGGCAATATTGTTCTCTTGTTTATAACTTTTGAAAAAGCTAAAGATGAGGAATCGAACATTTTTGCCAGATCAGAGGGGCCATCCTATAATAAAGTACTCTGTGATTCTGTGGCCTGTCTCTGGCTGCCCACCTAAAAGACCACACCCTGAGAGGCTAGACTAAGAGCCATCAAACCATCTGAGCCAAGTGCCACATCTGCCAGGCTTCTCCCACATTCTCCCCAGCCTGCCTCCTCTGTGTTCTCGCTCTTGCTCTGGAGACTATCATGTAGTTAGTTTGCTTTTTCTCAGAGACGCTTCCAGTGCAAACCCTCAAGAGTCCACCCATGCCAGCTCACTCCCCAACATAGAGGAGCTGCAGCTAGACTATGTCAATGGTGAGTCTCCCCCACTGGAAGGGGCTCCAGGGCTGCAGCAGGGAGGGAAGAGGAAAGCAGGTAAGAAAACATGACGAGATCTGCACGCCCTGGTGCCCCGAGTCCCAATCTCAATCAATAAATGACCCTCAATCAATAAATGACCCTCATGTTGGGGTTGGGAGGACAGTCACAAAGCAGGAGTCTGGGACAGCACATATAAAGTTTGAACCCCATGCCCATGGATGTCTTTGAACCAATGTCTTTTCCCTGCAGTGGGCCCTATAGATGTGGATGTGGTTTATTCCCAGGTCTGGAGCATTCAGCCACCAGAAGACTCAGGTGAGAAACTACAAAATGGTTCTTGTTAGATGCATCTTCCCAGTAAGGGGCACCATGTGCACAAGTGAGGCTTGCTCACATCATTTGACCTTGATATGCAATCTGTGGATCCAAGAAGGAGCAAGAGGTATTTGCAGGCAGGTTCTCAGGGAGGAGCTGAATTACAAAACAAAACAAAAACAGATGGTCAGTTGAGAACCGACAATTAGTGAGAATCTGGGATACAAGGCAAGGGAATAAAACAAATCAGGAAAGAATGAGAATATCTGAAGTATGGTATGTGAAGTCCAGTCTGAAGACGCCATGGAAGGGGTCACTGAACACATCAGCCTAATCTGGAGACTTGCGCTTTGATGTGTAGTCTTCCAAGAGTTGAGTCAGTAGTTTTTTAGAACTGCAGAGTCATGTCCTTCAAGCTACTGCTCCACTGCCCTTAAAGCTGCAACCTTCAGCCATGTCCTTTGCTCTGCACTCCCGGCTGCTTCTGTTGAAGCCAGAGGCTGCTGGCAGCCTGGCAGGTGTCCCAGGAAAGGGTCAGCCAGCTGCACTCCTCTGAACCACAGGTCCTCGGCCAGCCTTGCTTACAGTTGTACTGCAGCAGCCTACAGAGAGCCCATGACCCTGTCATTCTCCTTCCCTGCCTGGGACCAGCCCAGCAAACCTGAAAAGGCACAGTCTTGCCCACTGCATGCTTATCCTGCAGGCCCTCCCGGGGCTGATGTGTTGCCAAGGGCAGGAGGGGGATTGATTTCCATTCTGCCCACCTGAAATGAAGGGAGAAGGAAGCAGGCCCCACACCCTCAATTGGTGGTGTGATTCAGGTCTCCCATCCCTCATCTCTGTGTCCCATTTCCCTCTGTGTAGTACATGAACACCTGTGGTTTTATCTGAAGGACATAAAGAGATAACAGGAGAATGAGCTCTGACAGAATATTGTCAATGATCTACAGAAATTGTATCAAAGAGGGGAAAGGTTTTGTTTAACAAGGGTTGGCAGAAGGCTTAGAGCTTCGGTGGTCTTCAAAGGACTGCAGAGTGGACAATATTAAGGCATGGATTTTACAAAAGAACAGGAGAAGCTGGAAACCACACAATAAGCATTGCCATCCTGTGCCCTGGAGCATTGTCTGAGAATGAAATCTAAGTAATATTTTTTTTTTCTCCACAGCAAACACCAGAAGGATGATTCTGGAGAACAAGGTGAGCTGGACTTCTGGAGAGTTCCTTCCTCATCTGGTCCCCCACCAGCCATAGTCCTTTCCTTCCTTCACCTGTGCATCTCTTCTAGGACTCTCATGTCATCTACTCTGATGTGAAGGAGACATAACACTTGGAGAAACTGGGGGGCAGAACCCCAACAAAGATGGAACAGCACTAAGGGCTAAAAAAAACTTTATAAAAATGCCAAACTTCATGACATCTCACAGACAGAACGTGCTGCAAGTGCTGAGAAGGTCAGCTGGGTCATCGTTTTGGTTCTCATCATGTTCTCTCCCAATGTCTTCTTCCATTTAGTCAATATTTACTGAACTGCTACTGAGTCCCAGAAGCTGTGTGGGATGATTATCTTTGTTACGTTCTCTCTTTTTTAAGTTTTTAATTTAAATTCAATTTAGTTAACATATAGAGTCTTATTAGTTTCAGAAGTATAGTGATTCATCAGCTGCATAGAACACCCAGTGCTCATTACATCAAGTGGCCTCCCTAATGCCCATCCCCCAGTTCTCCATCCCCCCCTTCCTTCCAGCAACCCTCCATTTGTTCCTAGAGTTAAGAGTCTCTTATGGTTTGTCTCCCTCTCTGTTTTTACCTTATTTTATTTTTCCCTCCCTTCCCCATGTTCATCTATTTTGTTTCTTAAATTCCACGTATGAGTGAAATCGTATGGTATTTGCTCCAAAGTTCAAAGAGTTGAGGAAGAACAAGGAGCACGAGAGACAAGCCTTCGTCTGCATCTGCTCTGAGGTGATGTGAACAGAATCCATTTCTGGGGCTTCTCTTCATCTTCCAAACTGGGAATTCATTGTCTTTTGTCTCCACAGACAGACATCTCAAGTTTTAAATAAGTCCTCTCTTGCTCTTGTGAGAACTTTAGGGTTGAGTTTGTGTGAAGGAACAGCAGCTTGAGCTGGCTTGCCATATTTGTCCATTTTTGAATGCTTGTTTTGTACATTGACTCACATTGATTTAAAAGTAACAACTGTATTTATGTCTTCTTGAAATGCTGAATATTTTACATCCATTGGTACAATCAGGCAAGGAGTAAGATCATAACCTCTGGGAACCCCTGTCTAGGGTGGGGTCCCAATCCCATCCCCCACTAATTGTGTAGCCTTCAACAAACTACTTAACCTCCAGGTACCTCAGTTTCTTCACCTTTAAATGGGGGGAAACCATTTGTTAAATATTAGTAATTCACATAGAACAATGTCTGGCATTAAGTAGCACCAAATAAGTTTTCATTAAATAAAATATGCATAATTATCACTTAGCCTTAAACTTAGTACAAAAATGTTTAAAAAGTTGGGTAACGAGAATCTCAAACAAACTGACTATCAAATGCAACTATCAGATTTTTAACGCTTTGATTAATATCTTCTATAATCCACTCCCCTGCTAAAGATAGGTCCCCAGTGGGAAGGACAGAGGTGACTGGGGCTTGGGTTTGGTCATTAATCTACAGAGAGATAATCTGGAATATTTTAGAAACTATACACAATACATTTGATGTTGATCAGAAAAAAATAATTAAAAATGGTTATAATTCTGATGGCTAAGTAGCCAGTGGCCCCTCTCATCCATAGAGGCGCACCGTGTAAGAGCTGCCACGGAACGCTCCTCCTGTCCACACACTTCACATGCACGAGTATGACCCCAGTACTGTGCAGTCTGAGGGCTACCACCTGGATGTGACCGAAGGCACAAAGCCCATGGGCTTTAATCTATAAAATACTGTATCTTCACTGTAGAAAATTTAGAAATACAGACAGTGAAAGAGACTATTAACTCACTCATACTTTCATCACTCTGATAATTGTTATTATTTCAATAGCCATCAGCCAGAGTCGTATTTTCCATGAATGTGCTCTTGTGCTTATAAATATGTGATTTTAAAGGAATAATAACTGTAACCTGTTTTTATTTCTTAAAAAATTTTGATGTTTTCATGCCATTAAATGTTCAAAGATCTTTGTAGTTTGCTTGGTATGTTTGGATACATAGTAAGTTGTTTTGTAAATTACTTATTTGGGGACCATTATCATATTGACAATTACTCACCATGATGAGCAGTGTTGGAGTGAATATCTTTGCTTTTAAGTCAATATTTTGGGTAGTATTACAGTTTGGAGAGATTAAACCCATTACTTTATTCAGAGTCAGACAATAACTTGGCAGGATTTCTCCCAAGGAACCTGGGTAGTTGGGGGGAATCCCTCAGTTTACCGTTACTGGCACAACTCAGAAGTGAAGGAGAGAACAACAGTTTCCATCGTTTCTGCCTTCTACGTGAGCAAACAGACCAAACCCTGGAGGAATCTCTTGCTTCCTTGCTTTCTTTTCATACAAAACATCCTGAAGAGCAGCTTCTAGCTCCTGCCTCCTGTGACTCTTGCAGGAATCCCCTGGGACAGCTGCTGAGAGTCTCTTCTCCAAAGGCAGAGTGAAGAGGACTTCGTGCTGATGTAGGGGTGCTGGGTGCTGCAGGCATGTGGGGAGCGGGACAAGAGGAATGAGACAGGGAAGCAAGAGGATGGAGACCCAGCAGGAGGGCATCCCTGGGGCTCTCGTGGGTCCAAACCTCTGGCCAATGCCTAGAAGTCGTCTGAGCCCACAGCCAGTCCAGTATCCAGAGGTCATTGGGAAGACCCTAGTTTCCAAGCGTGCGTAGACATGGTACCTCTCCATGTCTATCAGGGAAAGTGATAGTCCCTCTTTGTCATAAATTTCTGTTCTGTTTATTCGGGATACTTTGTATGTGATGTAATTGGGATTTTTTTCCAGTACTAGACCCTCCTTTCTTCCTTTGTGGGTGTGGAGAAGGAGATGCCGAGCAGTGGGGAAGGTGCAGTCTGTGGGGAGACGTGGAGAGTAGGAGGTCAGAGAGGACAGGGAGGGGGAAGAGAGGCAGACGGATGGGACAGAGGCCTGGGCGTCACAGAGGAGCCGAGCCCGGGCCCCGGGCCCCTGGGCCGCGCACCTGCTGCTCTGGGCCATGAGCTCCCAGGTGGTTTCCCCGCTGCTGCATCTCGTGGGTGCTCAGAAATGCTGTCCTTCTGGCCAGTTCAGGAAACACACGGACCCCGCCCCAGACACCGGAGGCTGAGGCCTGCTCCCCGTGCAGGCCCCAGGCCGCTGCTGGCATATGGCCTCTGTGGAGTGGACAGATGCCAATCGGCTATCTGAAGCTCTCTGGTTACTGACCCTTTCTCTCAGGGACTCATCACTGGTGCTCTCTGGCCTGGCTCTAGCTCACACATCTCTTTGTTTCACTAGCATTTGGGGTTTTTTCCCCCATTAAAAACTTTCCATTTGTGGACAAGATGGCTTCAGGCTGTTCCACATATTCTGCACCTTGGAAATCCACGAACAGGAAGTTGAGTGTCTATCAAAACCTTACACGAACTGTCCCAAGCATGGGACACACAGATGCAAGGAAGCAGGAGCTGCTCGGAGAGGAAGAGGCAGGCGGAAGATGGAGTGCTCTCTGGATGAGACCTTTGCTCCCCAACATTGTTCGAAAGGGGTTCCCTGCTGGACCCTCTGGGGCCCTTATCCCGCCAGCAGCATCTGGGCTCCACAGGACCCCAGCTGTTGTAGGCCCCAAATTTAACAGCAGGTTGAGGTGAGCTTCTGGGTCCCTGAGAATTCCCGTCTCCCACTTCCACCCACAGCACAAGGGCTGTGGCCATCACTGAGAGGGGCAGAGACATGCCTGGGACAGAACAGTGACCACGGCAAAAGCACAGAGACGTGAGCCGGGGGTGGGTGAGCAGGGAAGGACACGGTGGATGTCCTCCCCTCCACGCTACCTGAACACACCAAACCGTCCACAGCTTAAGAATAACCAAGTCAAGACCATAAACATGGAAATTACAAAAGTCAGAATAAGTAACCGGCAGGTGGACGTGTTCACACGTGGATTAATACTGAGGAACCAGGGAGTAACCTGGAAGGTCAGAAAATCTCCCCCGGAAATACCAAAATGGGGTAGAGAAACGGAAAGTCAAAGGAAGGCAGTCTGTGCGCTGGCTGTGCAGGCATCCCTGTGAGTTATGTCCATGCTATCGGCACAAGTAAAAGAGAAGGAGAGTCTAGGGGGAAATCACCCAGGATCTTACATGAGCAGAGAAGAGAAAGATCTCATGTTGGAAGTGTCCTAATTTGCAGAGCTGAGTAGATCGTGAGAGCCAAACATCACAGTTCAGCAGGTGAGTGTCAGAGACCAAGGGACATTTCTGAAATATCAAGAGGGTAAAACACTGTAAGTCACAGCAATTAGACGGATTTCCAGCTTCCTACAATAACAAACAATGTGAGACGTCAATGGAAAATAGCATTTTCAAAGTGGAAATTATAAAATTTCATACCTAGCAGCCCTTTCCTTTACCTTTAAGGATGAATATGATCTTCTGGGGTATAACAGGCCTCAGTATTTTATACACACCATACACCATACACACATGCCCCCCCCCACACACACATACACACCCCACATGCAGCACACACCCCACAGACGCTCCACACACTAGACACTCACCACACACACACAAACACAGAGACGCACACAAACACACACACACCTGAAGACATCCTTAGAGGAAGTGCTCTATGGAGCCAAAAAATATACTCAGAGGTATGACAGGAGATATGGAAAGTAAGTTTGAGCAATTAAATAGTAAAATTTTGTTGATTATTTATTAAAGTGCATTTATTAAATGCTTACTGTGTGCCAGGCCCTAGGAGTGTAAAGGTTACTAAAACAGTCTCTAACCACAGGGGAGTGGAAGACAGAAGTTTTTAAAAATTATAAAACCCATAGGAGAAACAAACACACCTCTCGTGTGTTTGTTCCCATGACAGGGAAACAGATAGAAGAGATTTTATACTGCATCCCAAACCAGGAATAAGCTCTCTCCTCTGATTCCAAGCACTTTCATTCCTCTCCTAAAAACACTTGTGTCAGGGAAGTTTCACCTGTGACATGGAGGATGGACACAGGACAGTCAGGGATTTGCCAACCGAACAAAGAAAAAGCAGGTATTTTAGGCAAAGGCAAGTGCAAAGGAACTGGGGCCAGAAAGAGCCCTTCCAGTACAAACATTTTTCCCAATCACTAGAGAGCTATGTACAAGAACAGGAGGAACCAAGGGGGTGTGAAGGATCTGTTTTTAAGTAGCAGGCTTCAAAGGCAAGGTCCTTACCCTTAAAACACAGCTGTTTAAGACAGAACCCAATTATGAGTACCCAGCTTTCTCTGAGCCTAATACAGCAGATAACCTATTGTTGATTTTTAAAATTATTTTTTTCTTGGTGATCTAGAGGACTATTTTCAAACTTCTTTAAATATTTTATAAGTAATATCTGGCAGTTTCCTAACCAATTGAGTATATTTTGTTGCAAAATAAACCACTTCTCATCTTTCAGCAAGAAAAAAAGAAAATCCCACTAAATTTGAATAAAGACATCACCCATTGAGTTAGGACACAACCAAAGTTTGTTTTAACTATTTTTTGGGGGGAGGGGACACCACACTTCTACTCAACTAAGAGGAACAGTTTTATAGTCTTGAGGTTTCATGGAGTTTTTTGTTTTTGGGTTTTTGTTTTTGTTTTTGTTTTTTCACTCATCTTGCCATGAATCCGCAGGGAATGGGTTCCCATGGCTCAGGCTCCTTTCCATGGTTCTCACAGGGTGCGTCTCTGGGTGAGACAAGCAGTGGGACACGAGTACCTCTCTCTTTGGCTTCCTTCTCTTTCTGATCACTTTCTTTCACGTGCTTTAAGAAGCCAGCTTGGCTTCGAGTGCTTACTACACTCACTGTGCTCATTAATTCTCTTGGCAGAAATCTGGCCCTTGTGTGTTCATAGCAATGTTCACAGCCTGCTGGGTGACATGCAGAGTCTCCCAGATCTGTCCCAGTGTCACCTTTCTCGTGGATTCGCATGTACGTGGCCAAAGGGACCACTTCACATGTTCTGAGAGGCTTATGGAGGCTTTTGCTGGGTGCCTCTCCTTTTTCCCTTTGTGTTGGTCATTTCGGTGAATTACTAGAAGATGGTGGTTCTGGCTGAAATTTTGTTGCTTAAATAAGCAGCTGTTAAATGTTGGAAAGAAAAATAAAATAATTTTTTAATTTCTATTACTTAAACCCTAGACTCTGATATCACCATGGAAGGGTGGGGAGGAATTGTTTCAAAAAATATAAATGAGTGTTGTTACTCATCTTTGTAGTCACGGGCCCCAGGAAATAGAGTGTGCGACTTTCAGAGCAGCCCGTCCCTGGGCCACGGCCACTGCAGGGAGCATGGCTGTGCCCCCCTATATGTGCTGGACTGGGCAAAGCCACCAGGATGTCTTCACCAAGGGCTGTAAGTAAAAGGGCTATTCATAAAATTTGGTTTGGAAACAAAATCTTAGAATGGACTGAAATTTACCAGCCTGGGCTCGGCCAACACTGAGACGGCTGCAGAGAAGGGCAGCCTGCTTGGAAGCAAGCACAGGGCGAGCAGGTGCACTCTGACGTTTGGGGAGAAGCGGACGCCGCAGCACTCTGGGCATGGAGGCTGTCAGGGAAGGCGAGCCGGCATGTGCAGGGAAGACGACTTTTGATTCATGCTTCTTGGCTCACGCTGAGGTGGTGCAGACAGCTAAACTCAAGTCAGGGAACCAGCAGGAGCACTTCAGCCCGGGGTTGTGATGAGAATCCTGGCTTTGCTGGGTTCCAGGGGACTCGGTGCTGAGTAAGCAGGGCTGGTTGGGTGGCTAACAAATGAATTCTGAAATTACAAAATCCAGAGTAACCCAGAGAACCTGTTGGCTTCAAGGCTCGTCAAGGCCAGCTTCACACAGAAGTGAAAGTGGGGCAGAGTTTGGCTCCATTTACCAGAAAGTGAACAGAATGTTGGTCTCCAGGTTAAAGATGTTTCATCTCGGTGTTGTCACCCTTTCAGAGGTATAATTCTAAAATTCCTATTAAAAAAAAATGAAAGTCCTTTCAACTAGCTATGGGGATCTGGGATAAAGATCAGAATGCAAACAGCTCTGGAGGCTGTTATGTTCTATGGCCATATGGGGAGGGGGTGGAAAGCGCATGTGAAAATGTTGGGAAGGGACTGAGCTGAGACTGAGGTAGCCTTGTAAGGCTGTCAACAAAAACCCAAATCTGGTGTCTGTGAAGCTCTGAGAACAACCCTCCTTTTAGGGTTGGGACCTCAAAGGGCTCCACTGCCCATGTAATGGTGAATTGGAAGTAAACTATCCCTCCTACAAATGAGTGCCTGGCTTCAGCTCATTTGGTGGCTGGAAGACCACCATGCTTGGATGTGGGTTAAGATGCTCTTGTCCTGGGACACCTGGGTGGCTCAGTGGGTTAACATCTGCCTTTGGCTCAGTTGGTAACCCTGGGATCCTGGGATTGAGCCCCTAAATTGGGCTCCCAGCTCCCTTTGTCCCTGCCTCCTTTTCCCCTGCTCATGCTCACTCTCTCTCCCTCTCAAATAAAAACATAAGATCTTGAAAGAAAAAAAGAAAGGAAGAAAGAAAGAAAGAAAGAAAGAAAGAAAGAAAGAAAGAAAGAAAAAGAAAGAAAGATGATCTTGTACTGCTAGTGCTGCCAGATCCCCGACTTTTCCAAAATGAATTAAATATTCTTGGGAATATTTATTCTTGGGAATATATATTCTTGGGGAAAAAATAATTCAACTTGGGCTTCAAATTAATTCTATAAGTTAATTCCCAGATGCAATGAGCACATAAAAACAGTCCCACAAGGAAATGAATCACCATGAGTCACCATCAGAAGAAGTAGAGAGACAGGTCACACCCACAGTTGGCTGATCAAGACAAAAGAAGAGAGAAAGCACCAATAACCAATGTCTGCAATGAAGAACATGCCATGACCATATATTCTGAACTTATTAAAAATTAAAACAAGACGATAACACTTCATTTTAGTAAAAATGAAAATTCGATGAAACAGACAGTTCCCAGGAAAATTCATACTTTTTTCCAGGAAGAAATAGTGAAAAATACACTGAAGGAGACACCAGGAGAGAAACAACACCCGACCAGCGCTGCAGTGATGAAATAAATTGAACCAATGGTTTAAAACTTGCAACAAAGAAAACTCCAGGCCCAGAGAGCATTCCTGGCAATTCTACCAAGTATTCTGAAAGACATGATGCCAATGGACCCAAACGCCTGCAAATATTTGAAAAAGGTAATGTATTTTGTGAGTGATTTTATGAAGCAAGCACAGTTTTTTATCACACTTGTTGCCCTTTTGCTGTAAAAACTCATGTAATGCTTTGCAGGGTTTAGGGATCCTGTCTCATTTCTCTTTGTGTCTCCAACAGCAGCTCTGCGATGTCCCTGGAGGTTGGCGGCCATGCTCACAGACGGTTTACCAGAACCAGCCCTGCTCCCGTGTGTATCCTCCTAGCACCACCGGGCCGGTCCCAGGCACTCTGGGCAGTGCTGGGCAACTGCCCCCAAGATGCAGGGGGAAAGTGCTAATTAAATAACACCAATGTCACTTGGCATCCCAGGGTGAAAATTTGCTTCTAATTATGATTTCCATCCGACATCCAGTCCAATAGGCTGGTCAGACGTTCTACGATGAGATTGAAGAGTATCCTAAGATCCTCTAATAGTAAAATTACAACCTCCAGGTGCCATCAATTATACTCTAAACTCCTTCTCTTGTCAATATCCCCTGGAAGAAAGTGAGGTTCAAAGATCCGATTGCCAGGTCAGAAAAATTCCAGACACGTTAAAAATCAAAATAAACCAAACCCTGACATTATATTCTCTTTTGTGAGTCAAAATTCTAAAGAAATGAAAATCACCCTTCACCCTGATTTCTCTTCTGACTCGATCTCCGCTCAGAAGCAGTTCTCAGGGTCCTGGTGCAGCTGAGGCCCGTGCAGCAGGGCTGTTCCCGGAGAACCGATCACTTCCTTCCAGGACTGTAGAAATTGGATTAACGCAGTGCCAAGGTTCTCGTGAGCCACACCTGGTTTTAATGACTTTGAAGAATTAACAGGATTCAGAGATGACCCCAGCACAAGCCCCCGGCCCCACGCCCCCTGGATTTTAAGAGGCCAGCCCCAGCCTGGAGCACATACACCGAGCAGACTCCCCCCACCCAGAGCCCGTGGGTAAGGTCTCCAAAGGCCCTAACAGAGCCCCCATCACATATGAGGAAAGGACGGGAAGTGAGTCCTCTGTTGGCCTCAGTAGGATGTAAGTTAGTTGGCGTCAGTTTGCATACGCTCAGCTGTGAGACACCCTTCCAGCAACGGTAAATGCTGGCGCCCAACGTTTGCTATCTTGGGGGTGGGTGGAAACCACCTATTTTGTACCTTCTCTCAGCTTTCACTTCCCCTTGAGTGAGGCACGTGGCGCTGTGGTTCCAGGCAGAGCGGGGGGGCCTGTGTGACACGGTGTCTACAGCAAACAGGCAGGCTGCTGCTTCCCGAGAACGGCTCTGGCCTGACAACCTGCCAGATTGACCAGGTCCCCACCCTTACTCCAGGCAGAAGAGGTATCTCAGCGGATTCTGGAAATGGAACGGCTCTGTGCCGATCTGAAACTTACACCTCAAGCAATCAGTCCAGGAAGACTCGACTCCTCCCCCAGGTGCACCCCAAGAACCTGACCTTCTCCCCACTTTTAATTTCCTAAATTTGTCAGTCACATTCTTGGAGGGTACAGGCAAGAATTAATGTGGCTGTAAGAATGAGAAGTCCAACAAAGAAACCTTTAATATTTGACCATAATTCTCCCCGAAATCAGGCACCTAACAAATTGTTAAAAACAAAGGGAAGGATCTCGTAGACCCTCAACTTGAGTATTTATATTTTTTAGCAGTCCTGTGACAGTTTTATGGTAACGTGGGATGTATACACTGCATTCTGTTTTTAATAATGGCACAAGCACCTCCTGTGTTTCTGTTAGAACCTCTAAAGTCATTCCATTTTGTAGAACTACTTTGCACATCTCTGCAACTTCAATATTAAGTAAGGAGAGGCTGGTTTGTGAATCATTGAGTGCTTTATGGTATATTTATTAAGGGCTTCCCCATGCCAATTTATGCTTTCTAACCCTACAAATGTAACAAAGATGGGTGTCAGATGGTCATACCAGAGAAAGATAGATCATGTCCATCTTTCTTTCTTTGAAGTTGGGACAATTAGCCAGGGTGGTGATGGTTTTAGTAATGCACCCACGAATCCAGGCAAAACCTAAGGTGTAGTGACCTATCCACCCTGAAGGAAGCCGGGGACTATTGATGAGTTCCACATAACCAGAGGGTTCAATTTGGAGCTAGCTGTCTGATTCCAGGTCACCTCATCTAATCAGCTGCAAGCCAGGCAGCAGCCTGGAGCAGGATGGTTTGGGGACATGTATCTAATGATAGCTACCCTAGATGTTGTTGCTATTTGCCTGTGTATCGTAAGTATGATTCCTTTGTTCCCAACATAAAATTGCATTCTGACTGAGCTGTCTAATGATGGGTGTGGGCCATACTCATGTATCCCAAATTTGATATATACCCTTCTCAGTATAATAATAAGTAGGATTTTGTAACTTAGCCACTCGATGGGCATCAATTTGTGGAGTTGTAAAGCTAGTTCATGTATTAGTAATTTGAGGGTATAAAAGAGTCTGGTTATGTCCTGGTAAATTCCATGTCCTCTTGATCATGGGCCAAGAAGAAACATTCTGGTTAGTGATAGATTTATCATGAAACGGTATCATTATATGTTATTCCTTGAAATGTAAGTATATAGCAAATGCCAATCAGTGCCTTGTAAAGGGGAAACCCACCAGAGTAACCCAGAGATCCTTCACTTGGACAAAATTCCACCTATCCAACAAACTGTCTGATTTTGAAGTTCAGCGTAATGTTGCATCCATTGTGGAAAGGAACTCTCTGTTGGGACGGGTGAACAGAGAGAAACTACGCAACCTTCATTGTCATCTGAAGAAGACTTGGAGGTCTTCTGCAGGTTTACAGGAGTAAGAAGGCACACTAGCTTGCTCATGGGTTTTCTACGAAGGAGGGACAGGTTTTATTCCAGATATATGTTTTATTCCAGGAAGAATGTCCCTCTAACTTTACTTCAGGGGGAGTACATAATATGACCCAGTATAGACCTTTCCATTTTGGATTTAAGTCCCCCACTGAACTTGATTTCCAGTCTTTTAAACAAACCCTGTCTTCCGGGCTGACCTCGGGTGGACTTTCAGTTATACTGAGTCGGTTTCAGGAAGCAGGTGATCAGTATAATCACTACGTGGCGTATGGGTTAAATCAGCCTTCAGTGAATAGTTTAATAGAGTAGGATAATGTCCTTCCAGTAACAGGTCCACTGTAGGAAATGGCTTTCTATATAAGAACTCAAAACGGCTGAGTCCTACAGGTTGTTTTGGAACAGTTCTCCTCCTGAGAATTCCTCTTGGGACGACAGTAACCCAATTTTCTGGGTCTCTAGGCTAAGCTTAGGAAAGTGTCGTATTAAAGCATTATTAGCTTTTTCTACGTTTCCACAGGATTGTAAGAAATGCTTAATTTTTAAAGCTGCGCTATTTGTTGAGTTATTTGTGGAGAAAAAAGAAAAACCATGATCACTTGTAGGGATTGTGGAAGGCCAAATCTAGAAACAACTTCTCCCAACAAAACTTTGGTTGCTACAGGGACGCCTGGGTGCCTCAGTGGGTTACAGGTCTGCCTTCGGCTCAGGTCATGATCCCAGGGTCTTGGGATTGAGCCTTGTGTCAGGCTCTCTGCTCAGCAGGGAGCCTGCCTCCCCCTCCCCCTGTGCCTGCAGATCCCCCTTTCTGTGCTCTCTTGCTCTCTTTCTCTCTTTCTGTCAAATAAAAAAATATATTTTTTTTAAATATATGGCAGCTTTTTTTTTATATATATTTTTAAAATATATGGCAGCTTTTCTTACTTCCATGGTTCTCTCGGTTTTACAAGGAAAAGACCTTGATCCATCCAGTGGAAGTGTCCACAAACACCAGTAGGAGTTTTTAGTCTTTGAAAGGAGACATCTTGGTGAAATCAAGCTGCCAGACCTCTCCTGGATATGTTCCATGCCTTTGGACTGGTTTTAAAAGTGGGGGAGGGGCGGACCGTACCTTCTCAATTACTTGTGCACAAACGATACAGCATTGACAGACCTGTTTTATTGTAGTTGTTAAATTTACTCCATCAAAGATTATTTTAAAGATTTTATTTATTTATTTGATGGAGAGATCACAAGCAGGCAGAGAGGCAGACAGAGAGAGAGGAGGAAGCAGGCTCCCCGATGAGCAGAGAGCCTGATGCGGGGCTTGATCCCAGGACCCTGAGATCGTGACCTGAGCTGAAGGCAGAGGCTTAACCCACTGAGCCACTCAGGCACCCAAAGATATTTTAAATTAAATAGTCTAAAGTATTTTTGCCCAAATGGGTGGTCTGGTGTAAACCCTGTATTACCTTCCATTGGTTATTTTTGGGTATAAAGATTTTCCTTCATCATTAACAAGCCAGTCCTTTGCTTATTTTTTTTTTTATCCCCATTCCTGAGCTATGTGAACTTTTTGGTCTAAATACACTGGCATTATGGACTTTATTCGAGTTAGGACTGGTATAAAATTGAATATTTATTTATTTTTTGCTGTTTGCTGGACTACACGGTCTGCCAAATTATTTTCTTTATATTGTGAAGTTACGTCCTTTTGATGTCCTCTTAGGTGAATTACAGTTCCCTCCTCTCTCCCTCCCTCCCTCCCCTCCTTGGGCAGGTCTACAGTCTCGAGAAGAGTAATTATTTCAGGCCCATATTTGATTGGGGAGTTCTGGCCTGATAATAATCCCCTTTCTTTCCAAATTGCTCCATGAGCATGTAGTACCAGGAAAGCATGTTTGGAGTCAGTGTAAGTATTAACCCTTAGGCCTGTTGCCAACTGAACAGCAAGGGTAGGTGCTATTAATTCAGCCTTTGAGCAGACGTATTTGCTGGAAGGGCTTGTGCCTCAGTGGTCCTAATTAAACTAACTACAGGGTATCCAGCTTTTCTTTCTCCGTTATCCAGGAAACTGTTGCCAGCAGTAAATCAACCGTCACCTGCATTTTCAATAGGGGTGTCTTTCAAATCCCTTTTGCTAGAATAAACAAGGTCTATAATTTCTGGACAGTTGTGTTCTACAACAGAGGGACGGTGGTCAGGTCCATCTCTCTAACTCCATACAGTCAGCTGGGTTTTAAGTCGGTTGGGTTTTAAGTATTATTTCAAGTGTGTCTGAAAGTATAGCCAGCATCTAGAAGGTCAGCCTCCTATCCTCCTTTGGTGGCCTTTGGTCTCTAAGACCCTCTGAACATGATATTACTGGTAAGGACTGTCCCAAGATGAGCTTTAAAGCTGCTTCTACCTGAAGGGCTGTGGCAACTCCAGCTCAAGGACAAGCCGGCCACCCTGCATTGCATAATCAGGTGACTTTGAAAAATAACCCGCCAGACTTGTTTCTTTTCCTAACTTTTAAGTAAGAATTCCCAAAGCTTGTCCCTGTTTTTCTGTTACATATGAAGTAAAAGGTTTTTCTAAATACAGTAAAGCCAAAGCTCGGGTTGACGAAAGCTTAGTTTTTAATGTTTGAAAGGCCATCTCCTGGGCTTTAGTCCAGAGCAAAGATTCTTCTTCATCAGGGCCTTTAATTGAATCATATAAGGGTCTGGCTAAGAGCCCAAATCCAGGAGTCCACTCGTGGCAAAAGATGGCCATGCCTAGGAAAGCACAGAGTTGTTTCTTTGTAGCTGAGGGTCCAAGATCTTATATAGCCATTTTTCTGTTGGTAGAGAAGGTATGGTGTTTGTTCAGTATTGTTCTTTTTATCCAGATATTTGTGCCTTTTTAGGGGAGACACGATACCGTCTGTCTGCCAAGAAATTGAAGTTATAGAATTACTATCTGACGTCTCCTCTGTAGGTCTACAGATTAAAATGTTGTCGTATACTGACAGATTGCAGTCCATCATATACTGAGTTATAACGCCTTGAGACAAGGAGATATCACAGAGATCTCTGCAACGTGCAACCCCCAACAAGTGAGGACCGTCTCTAACTCCCTGCGGCAAGACTGTCCAAGTTCATTTAGCAGCCTGTGAGCTTGAAGACGAGGCTCATTCAAAAGCGAGTAGTAGCCGTGTTTCCTCACTTAGAGGGATGCAAAAGAAGCCGTCCTTTGAATCAAGTGCTGTAAACCAGGTGGCACCTGCAGGGACCTGGGTCAGAATAGTGTATGGACTTGGCACTACGGGATGAAGAGGCACCATCGCCTCATCTACAGCTCTTTAACCTTGCACTCTCTGGTAGTCCCCATTTGGCTTCTTTACTGGTCAAACTGCCATGAGGGGATGGACAAGGCTTTAAAATACTGTGTTTGGGGCACCTGGGTGGCTCAGTCTGCCTTCGGCTCAGGTCATGATCTCAGGGTCCTGGGATCAAGCCCCACATGGGGCTCCCTGCAGGTGAGTCTGAAGGGAGTCCGCTTCTCCCTCTCACTCTGCCCCTCCCCACCATATGTGCTCTCTCTCTCCCTCAAATAAATAAATAAAATCTTTAAAATAAAGTAAAATAAAATACCATGTTTGAGAAACTTATGAATAGTGGCTGTAACCCAGGTTTTGCCTCACGTTTTAAGGGGTATTGTCTTTTATGAGGTATGGTGGCTGGTCCTTTAAGGTGATTTTAACTGGCTGGGCTTAAAAGACCATCCTGGGACATCGCAATCCCAGACCTGTGGGTTTACTTCCTTCCAGATGTCAGAAGGGATACTGGGGTAAGGTTTTAATTTCCTAGATGCTAAAGAGAACAAGCCATTCTCTTCTTCAGTATGAGCAAATCTGCTACCTAGTTTATACATTAAATCTCATCCAACTACTGCAGTGGGACAACACAGAAAGACTAGAAAGGAATGAGGAACCAACTGGTTTCTCCATTTACAGTTAAAGGCATTGTCTGGAGACACATTTTAGTTTCCTTATGCCAACCATTCTATGCTTAGAAAGACAAGTAGGGCTGAATAAAAACAGAGTAAGGGGCTCCTGTATTAGTAAGAAAATCAATAAAATTATGTCCTACATCCAGGGTAACCCAGGGCTCCATCATCTTGCTGTCCCAGAGAGAGAGACCAACCTCAGGACCCCATAATGCTCACCCTCCAGTTCCTGTTGGAGATGAGGGCAGTCTCTCTCCCAATGATGTCTTTTTCTTTTTTTTTTCTTTTTGACAGATAGGACATAGCTTTGGGGGAGAGCCTTGGTTTGGACACTCTTTGCTCCAATGTCTGGTCTGGCTACCCATAGCATGGTGTCTTACCCGGCCCTTTGTAGGATACTGGCTCTATCTTGAGCCCCTGGTCAGTCTGGTGTTGGGGGCACCCACATAGGGGCGGCCAATACTTGAGCCTGTTAGCTCTCTGGTGCCTTTCTTGCTCTAAAGTCATCCCTGTTATTAAAGTCCCCAGTAGGTACCTCTAGTAGGCGCTGGGTGGGAGTTGGAGAACCGAAGCCATTTTAGTCAGTATCAGGTGCCAACTGACGTATAAAGGTTTAGTATCGTCATTCCCTCAGGTGAAGCTGGGTCCAGATTTGTATATTTACAGATGGTTCCTATTAAATGACCCTGAAGTAGAGCTAGATTTTCAGCAGCTCCTTGAGTAACTTCTTGATTTTTATCAAAATGTACAGGTTTGGAGAATCCTTTTTTCATTTCTTCTATTGAACAAGGGATCAAATGGGCTTGTCTTTCCCTTCCTTGTCTATCCTCTTGGTAACTCCAATGTGGCTCAGTATTTAGGACAGCAGGTCTCCTTACCAGATAATGTTCCCTATCTATCCCTGATAGCTCATCAGTAAACTCCTGCCCAGGAGCTCCTGCCCAGAAATGGTTCCTTTCCTCAGGGGTGCAAGTATGAGTTAATATGATGTCTATATCTTCCCTGGTCAAACTAAATATAATAGATAACTGTTGAAAGTCCTCAATATACTGAGAGGATTTTTTTTTTGGAATATTGTCCTAATTGTTGTTTTATCTGAACCAGCTCTTTCATAGAGAATAGGGCATGGTCTCTAACTCTGCCCATTTTTCCACTAGTAACTTCCCTAAAAGGATGCATTCCAAATTTAGGTGGAGCTCCTGGAAGATAGGGAGTTCCACTCCTGGTATGTCCATTTGGACTGGGAACAGACAGATCTTGGGATTTATAACAAGGAGGGATAGCAACAGAGCCAGTGACCTCTCTGTCTGAACTGGCTGGTGATCCCTCCAGTGGCCCAGGTTTGTTAGGAGGAATGGGTCTCTTTATACAATCATCATTCTATATGTCCAGAGGGGGGTTTATTAACCCAACTGCTGGTTAGAAACATTCTGCAAGAGGCTCTTGGGTCTAGGTCCTGATTTAGGGCCATGAAAGCCTGGACACAGGGTACCTCAGCCCATTTGCCCTGTTTCTTACATAAGTGATCTAATTTATAGATCATATAAAGTATAATGTCCCATTAATGGGCCATTTTTCTCATCTCCTAAGGAGTACTGAGGCCAGGCAGTGTTGCATAAGAAGATCAGTTTGTTGAACATATGGTGCAATATTGGTTTCTGAAGTAGAACCCAGAAATTCATCTTACATACAACACCCAGTGCTCATCACAAGTGCCCTCCTTAATGCCCATCACCCCTTAGCCCACCCTCCACCTACCTCCTTCCATCAAACAACAGTTTGTTGTCTATCATCAAGAGTCTCTTATAGTTTCTTACTCTCTCTCCTTTTTCTTCTCCCTTCCCCTGTGCTCATCTGTCTTTTTCTTAAATTCCACATATGAATGAGATCATATGGTATTTGCCTTTCTCTGACTGATGTATTTCACAGAGCCTAATACACTCTAGCTGCATCTACATCGCTGCAAATGACAAAATTTCATTCTTTTTGATGACTGAGTACTTTTCCATTATATATACACCAAACTTCTTTATCCCCCTCATCAGTCAATGGACATTTGAGCTTTCTCCGTAGTTTGCCTATTGATGGTAATGCTTCTGTAAGCATTGGGGTACATGTACCCCTTCAAGTCTGTATTTTTTATTGTTTGAGTAAATACCTAGCATTGCAATTGCTTCGTCATGGGGTAGTTCTATTTTTAACATTTTGAGGAACCTGCAAACTGTTCTCTAGAGTTGTTGCACCAGTTTCCATTTCTACCAACAGTGCATAGGAGTTCCCCTTCTTCTACATCCTTCCCATCCCCTGTAAAGTTTCCTGTATTGTTAATTTTAGCCATTCTGGCATGTGTGAGGTGGCATCTAATTATGGTTTTGATTTGTATTTCCTTGATGATAAGGGATATTGAGCATCTTTTCATATGTCTTTTGGCCATCTGGATATTTTCTTTGGAAAAGTGTCTATTCATGTCTTCTGCCCAAGTCTTAATTGGATAATATGTCTTTTGGGTGTTGAGTTTGATTAGTTCTTTATAGATCTTGGATACTAGCCCTTTTTCAGATATGTCATTTGCCAATATCTTCTCTCATTCCACAGACTGCCTTTTAGTTTTGCGATGGTTACCTTTGCTGTTCAGAAGCTTTTTATCTTGATGAAGTCCCAACAGTTCACTTTTGCTTTTGTTTCCCTTGCCTCAGGCAATGTGTCTAGTAAGAAGTTACTATGGATGAGGTCAAAGAGATTTCTGCCTGTGCTCTCCTCTAGGATTTTGATGGTTTCCTTTCTCACATTAAGGTCTTTCATCTATTTTGAATTTATTTTTGTGTATGATGTAAGAAAATGGTCCAGTTTCATTCTCCTACATGTGGCTGTCCAATTTTCCCAACATCATTTGTTGAAGAGACTGCCTTTTTTCCATTGGATAGCCTTTCCTGCTTTGTCAATGATTAGTTGACCTAGAGTTGAGGATCCATATCTGGGCTCTCTACTCTGTTACATTGATCTATATGTCTATTTTTGTGCCAATACCATACTGTCTTTTGTTTTTTTAGCTTTTCAAATTTTTTAAATTTTATTTTATTTTTCACTGTTCCAAGACTCAATGGTTATGCACCACACCCAGTGCTCCATGCAATCTGTGCCCTCCATGATAACCACCACCAGGATCACTCAACCCCTCATCCCACTCCCCTCCAAAACCCTTTATTTCTCAGAGTCCATAGTCTCTCATGGTTCATCTCCCCCTCCGATTTCCCCCAACTCTCTTCTCCTCTCCATCTCCCCTTGTCCTCCATGATATTTGTTATGCTCCACAAGTAAGTGAAACCATATGATAATTGACTCTTTCTGCTTGACTTATTTCACTTAGCATAATCTTCCCCAGTCCTGTCCATGTTGATACTTAAGTTGGGTATTCATCCTTTCCGATGGAGGAATAATATTCCATTGTATATATGGACCATATCTTCTTTATCCATTCGTCTCTTGAAGGGCATTTGGCTCTTTCCACAGTTTGGCAACTGTGGCCATTGGTGCTATGAACATCGGGGTACAGGTGCCCTTCTTTTCATTACATCTGTATCTTTGGTGTAAATATGCAGTAGTGCAATTGCAGGGTCTTGTGGTAGCTCTATGATGCTTACAGATTTGTAATATAGCTTGAAATCCAGAACTGTGATGCCTCCAGTCTTGTTTTTCTTTGTCAGGATTGCTTTGGCTATTTGGGGTCATTTGGTTTCCATACAAATTTTAGGATTGTTTTTTCTAGCTCTGTGAAAAATGCTGGTGGTATTTTTATAGGAATTGCATTAAATGTGTAGATTGCTTTGGGTAATACAGAATTTTCTAATGTTTGTTCCTCCAATTCATGAGCATGAAATGCTTTCCCATTTCTTTGTGTCCTCTTCAATTTCTTTCATAAATGTTCTGTAGTTTGCAGACTACAGATATTTTACCTCTTTAGTTAGGTTTATTCCTAGGTATTGGAATTCCTAGGTATCTTATTGTTTCTGGTGCAACTGCAAATGGGATAGAGTCCTTGATTTCTTTTGCTGCTGCTTCATTATTGGTGTATAGAAATGCAATATACTTCTGCACATTGATTTATATCCTGCAACTTTGCTAAATTCACATATTCTAGTAATTTTTTGGTGAAGTCTTTTAGGTTTTCTATATAGAGTACCATGCCATCTGCATATAGTGGGTTTGATTTCTTTCTTGTTGATTTGAGTGCCTTTTATTTATTTTTGTTGTGTGATTGCTGAGATTAATACTTTCAGTATTATGTTAAATAGTAATGTTGAGAGTGAACATCTGTCTTATTCTTGACCACAGAGGAAAAGCTCTCATCTTTGAAGATGATATTAGCTGTAGTCTTTCATATATGACCTTTCTGACACTGAGGTATGTTCCAAATATCCCTACTTTGTTGAGGGTTTTTATGAAGAATTGATGCTGTGTTTTGTCAAATGATTTTTCTGCATCTATTGAGATGATCTATGGTTTTTATCCTTTCTTTTATTCATGTAGTGTATCACGTTGATTTATGAATATTGAACTACACCTTGGGTTCAAGAACAAACCCCATTTGATTGTGGTGAATAATTCTTTTCATGTACTGTTCAATGTGATTTGCTAGTATTTCATTGAGAATTTTTGCATCCATATTCATCATGGATATTGGCATGTAATTCTCCTTTTTAGTGGGGTCTTTGTCTGCTTTTGGAATCAAGATAATACTGACTTTGTAGAATGAGTTTGGAAATTTTCTTCCCATTTCTATTTTTTGAAAGAGTTTGAGAAGACTGGGTATTAACTCTTCTTTAAATGTTTGGCAGAACTCCCCTGGGAAGCCATCTGGCCCAGGACTTTTGTTTATGATTATTGGTTGTGATATCTCCTTTTTCATTCATGGTTTTATTTATTTGGGTTCTTTCTTTTTTCTTTTTGATAAGTCAGGCTAGGGGGGTATCAATTTTATGAACTCCTTTGAGGAAGCAACTCTTAGTTTCATTGATCTGTTCTACTGGGGCTTTTTGTTTCTGTATCATTTATTTCTGTTCCAATCTTTATTATTTCCCTTCTGTTGGCTTTAGGCTTTATTTGCTGTTCCTTTCCTAGCTCCTTTAGGTGAAAGATTAAATTGTGTATTTGATACTTTCCTTGCTTCTTGAGGTAGGCCTGTATTCCATCATATTTCCCTCTTAGGACTGCCTTTGATGCATTCCAAAGGTTTTGGACTGTCATGTTTTCATTTGCATTTGCTTCCATGACTTTTTAAAAATTATTTATTCTTTAATTTCCTGGTTAACCTATTCATTCTTTAATAGGATGTTCTTTAATCTCCATGTATTTGATGTCTTTCCATTTTTTTTTCCTTTTTTGTGGTTGACCTAAATCTTCATAGAAGAGTGGTCTGAAAATATGCATGGTATGATCTCAATCTTTTTGTACTTGTTGAGGGCTGATTTGTGACCCCCATATGTTCCTTGCAAATGCTCCATGAATACTCAAAAAGAATATGTATTTTGCTGCTTTACAATGAAATGTTCTGAATAATATGTTAAGTCCATTTGGTCTGGTGTGTCATTCAAAGCCATTGTTCCTTGTTGATTTTCTGCTTAGATGATCTGTCCATTGCTATAAGTGGGGTATTAAAGTCCCCTATTATTGTATTATTTTAAATGGGTTTGTTTATTTTTAATTGACTTACACATTTGGGTGCTCCCAAGTTGGGAGCATAAATATTTATAATTATTAGATCTTCTTGATGGATAGACCCCTTAATTATGACATAATGCCCTTCACGTTTATTACAGTCTTTGTTTTATAATCTAGTTAGTCTGATATAAGTATGGCTACTCCAGCTTTCTTTTGACATCCATTAGCATGACAGATGGTTCTCCATCCCCTCACTTTCAGTCTGCAGGTGTCTGTAGGTCTCAAATGAGCCTCTTGTAGGCCGCAGATAGAGGGATCTTGTTTTTTCATCCATTCTGACACCCTAGGTCTTTTGATTGGAACATCTAGTCCATTTACATTCACAGTGATTATTGAAAGATATTAATTTAGTGTCATTGTGTTACCTGTAGAGTTGGTTTTCTGGTGATATCCTCTGTTCCTTTCTAGTCTTTGTTGCTTTTGATTTTTCTTTTCCCCACTCAAAAAGTTCCCCCTTAAAATTTCTTGCAGGGCTCATTTAGTGGTCACAAACTCCTTTAGTTTTTCTTTTTCCTGGGAATCTTTCAATCTCTCCTTCTATTCTGAATGACAACCTCACTAGACAAAATATTCTTGGCTGCATATTTTTCCCATTCAGCAAATTGTATATACCTGTCCTTCCATTCTGGCCTGTTAAGTTTCTGTGGAAAGATCTGCTATGAACCTCATTGGTCTTTCCTTGTAGGTTAAGGGCCTTTTTTCTTCTTCCTGCTTTTAGGATTTTTTTTTCTTGGTGTATTTTGCAAATTTAACTATGATATGCCTTGAAAATGGTCAGCTTTTCTTGACTTCAATGGGGGTTCTCTGTGCTTCTTGGATTTTGATGTCAGTGGCCTTCCCTGATGAGTTGATTCTCACACTGACCTCTTTCAGTGGAGATATATTTCCAGAGCACAGGTGTACCACAAAGCGGTGGTACTCAGTGTAAGTGGCCCTGGACTCCACTAGGTGGCCCTGCCTTGCCCCCTGATGTTTTTCAGGGCTGATGGGTGGGACGTGCTCAGCTTTCTAGTCCAGGAGTTGTAAGTTTGCATCCCCCAGTCTTCAGTGAACCCTTACAGAAGTGCCATCAATCACCCTTCTTGTGTCCCTGGTTTCCGTGTGAATCCTGCTTTTGCCCTGCCTGTGTCTGAGCTGCTTTATCTCAGGCATGCAATCGAGTTTCAGAACTCCAAATTTTAGGAATACCTGTGGTGCAGACCCACATTGTTCCTCTGGGGGAGGGTCTTACTGTGCTTTTGTTGTTTGCTGGCCATCCGAGGAAAGCAGTTGTACAAACACAGTTGTTTGCAGTTTACGGCAAGGTGGATCAGAAATCCAACACCAAGACTTGCTGCTCTGAGCCAGCTTCCCCACACCTATGCCTGGGAACAGCATGCATGTTGACACCACGTATTCTTCTTGGAACCCCGGAGATCTTCACCCAACTGTACTGTCACTCCTGACACTCTGCCCACTTCACCCCCGGAGCACCTGTCAGTCTGGCATGCCCTTCATAGTAGCGGATGTCTACAAGTTCAGATTGTGCACTCTGCTTCTTATAACACTTTGCAGTAGCTTCCAAAAGCAGGATGACTCCGTGCTGCTATAGCTCAGCTGTATCCCCCCACCCCCCAAGTCAACTCTCCACACCTCCTACCTTCCAGAAAGAGGTCAGTTTTCTACTTGTAGACTTGCAGTGTTTGTTCTCTCAGAACTCTGATTGACTTCTCTGATGTTCAGAATGATTTGTTGACTATCTAGCTATGTTGGGGAGAGACAAGCTTAAGGTACCCCTACTCCTCCACCATCTTAACTCTCCAGCTTTTGTCTTTTTTAGATCTTTCCATCTGAATTGATCCCAGTGGGTTAAAATTATTCCAAAGGGGAGTCTTGGGGACTGAAGAAGAATATCCCACATTCCTAGAAAAGTAGAAAAAGTCTATTACCAAAAAATCCCGCCAACCAACTCCTGGATGGTGTCACACCAGGATGTCAGAGGTTCCAGGTATCAAAAGCAACTGGAGGAACCCTCCAAAGGAATTGGTATTGATCACCATAACGTGATCCCATAAGGGCCCCACAGAAAAGCTGCCAAGAGCCCCTCATTCCCCATTGCATTCTAGACTACAAACGGATACTAGAGAAGGAACTGAAATGCGATGCTGTGCCATGAGAAACTACCATTTCTAAACCATGGAAAACATCAGAAAAGCTTTACTAGGAACATTACCCAGTTTTGTCAGTAGAGGACACTAATGAAAAACAGTAAAGATAAAAATCCATCATGATGTAAGTGACATCCCAATACATGTAAACTTTACAGCCAGTTTCTCTAGGAAACATCCTTGGTTGGGTTTTAATTCTAACTGGTTTGGAGCTGTTCTTAGTGGAGGTTCCTTGGCTAGAAGGGGCTAGGCCAGGAGTATGGAGGGGATCACATTAGACCAAAGAAGAGGAAACCTCATATGGGAGTCTTACGATCAGCAGATTTGCTAGTCACTTAGGTAGCTTTCCTATGCCCAAACCAGACAAATTTGTATAAGGACAGAAATAAAGAGAGGTCCTCAAGTTTCTGGGTCTTATTATCATTCTGGCCAGGGTACTAACTTCTAGCCAAAAGACAGGATTTCTCTTCTTCCTAGAGTGGCCACAGGCTAGAGGATTAGAGCCTGAGCAATAGACAGGAAAGTATTCAATAAGACCCTACTCCTTGAAAAGCTCCTGGAGTGAAAGTAAAGGGACAGGAGAGGAAATACTCACCAAATTTGCATTAAGGATCAGAGTCCAGATGAGTGGATTCAAAGCCCCAGATTGGACACCGAATGATGTAAATGATATGATTTGAAGTTTTGGGCTTCTGAGTGAATGACCAAGGAAGAATTCTTGAAATATTTCTGGTGCAAAAAATGATTTTATTATAACACAGGGACAGGACCTGTGGGCAGAAAGAGCTGCACTGGCATTGTGATGGGTGACATTCTGTACTTTTAGGTTTGTGGAGAGAGGTGGGGTAGAGATAAAGTAAGTTTCAAAGGAATTTTGAAGCAAGTCTTTTGAGATGTTGAGGGTCTAGCTGCCATTAAGATAAGATTACTCTTATTCTCTAGCAAAACAACATTAAAGCCACCATGAGTTCCTCGAGGAAGGTCACTCTCTACATGTCTCAGGGATCTATCAGTGGGATGCAAGCTGTAGGGAGATTTAATTTAAGCTAGATTTCTCTTGCCTTTGTTTTCCTCATTAGAGACCCAACAGAAGAAAGGACCAGAGAGCTGAAAACAGGTCACCAGAAATACTTCAGTTAGGGGAGCAAAAAGGAGAAAAGCCCATGAGGCAGATTAATATCCACATTCTAAGGATTTCAGAAGAAGGAAGGGAGGACTAAAAAGATAAGGAGATAATGGCCAAGAACCCTCCGGAACTGGGGAGGGAAATTGACAAACTATGAGAAGTGTTTGTGGGGCTGAAACAGGAAATAATTAGGAAAGACACTTGGACCGTGAGGCTGCAGAGGGCCCTTCTGGGGACGGTCCACATTGGACACAGGGTTTCTGTGTGAGCGGATAGGGGTTTCCTTTTATAGGAAAGGCAAGGGCCTGCCTGAAGCTTGTGGTGCCCGGAGCACCCACTGCATGGTGGCAGCTCCTCACCTCTGGGACCCAGCCAGCTCCCTCCACCCTACCCTCCTTTGTTTCAGAGATCTTGGCTGATCTCACTAACTGACCATTTGGATCTCTTGTTTTTGTTTTTTCATCACAAACTTAAATTTCCGCTCTTATGTTAAATTCTTCAATAAAGAGTAAGCCCATGAAACCCTAAGTGCCTTCCACCTTGATCCCAATAAAAGCAGAAGAACCCCAGTCTTGTGGCCTCGCTGTGTGGTCCCAGGTGTGTCATGTACTTCCCAAGATATGTGAGTAACAATCTCCCTCGCCCCACCACTGCCGTGTTTCCTGATGGTTTTTGCAGGGGGAAATGGTGAGAACCACGGGGGCTGGTTCAGGCACAATGTGGCTGTTGACAGGCTGAGACCCTCACAACATAGGTTCACATTTGTCTGCTTGTTCACTTACCCCCAATCTGTGCAGGTCTCAGAGGCACTTAGGGAAGCTTATTCTGCTAAACTGCAGAGGGATATGTTTTTGTTTTTTAAGTAGCCTCAGCACCAAACGTGGAGCTGCAACTCATGTCCCTGAGATTGAGTCGCACGCTCTACCAGCTGAGTCAGTCTGTGAACTTCTCTTACCTTCCTCTTCAGCAACTTCAGACCAGCCTATATAAAGCTCAAAAGGTTTTACATCTGCTCTAACCCTTTGACTTTGTGGGGCTCCCATCATAAAACACACTTTGACACCAGACTGACCAAGTGTGTCTGTACTAGGACCTCATGTGACACCGAAGTTTGTATGAATTTGAGGTAAGGAAGCGGTTTCCATTTGAGAAATGAAGAAAAAGTTATTTGCATACTAGCAAATGCACAGCTTGGCATTTTCTGAGGACCCAGGCACAGCCTTGGAGATATTTGTCCTGGCAGACGTGGACCACCAGAAGGTGGCCACCAACATCGGAAATGGCACAGCTACCAGCCCGAAAGACAAGGGCCACGTAGGAAAGTAGCCACATTCACATTTTGAGAACACTAGCAAGACCTGATTATTTTACTTCCTTTTTCTAATTCTGTGGGCCTTATCTGAGTACTACTCTCTGGCCATCCTTCACAGACGGGAGAGAAGCCTGGCTTCTGGTAAGATGGGCTTTCCCTGCCATCGGCCGGACCAGGTCCCTGTGCTTCTGTGGCTGCTGCTGCTGATCCTGGGTGAGTAGGGGTCAGACTGGGACAGGGGCCCAAGTTCTTAATGTCAGCAGGTGGAGGGAAAGCCAGGGGGCTTCTATCTCTGCTCCCCCTTGGGCTTCAGACACATAGCAAGAGGTGGAAAATGAGCAGAGCTGGGTTTCCAGGAAAACCAAAAGACTCCAGAGACCTGGCCATCCTTTGTGGCACCTTGGCTTCCTGCCCGTATCCTTTCTCACCTCATAGGAAGCTTGGATTTTTCTCTCTGCGAAACCACACCTCTAAATGCCCAGAGAAACAGTTACTGCCCACACAGGTGAGGGGAGGAAGGTCTGCGGGACAACATGGCTCCTTCCTGACATTTTAAGCCAATATTTAACCAGAGAGTGAAAAAGTAGGGGGAGGGATGCCCAGGTGGCTCAGTCATTAAGCTTCTGCCTTTGGCTCAGGTCTTGATCCGGAAGTCCTGGGGTCAAGCCCGCATCTGGCTTCCTGCTCAGCAGGGAATCTGCTCCTCTCCCCCTCTGTCTTTCCCCCTGCTTGTGCTCTCTCTTGTTCTCACTCTCAAATAAATAAAATCTTTAAAAAATAAATAAATAAAAGAAAGGAAAAGTAGGGGGAACAGTGCCCAAGAAGTGAGGAGGAAGGGGGAGATAAAGCATTTCTCCAAGCCCTTCTCTGCCTCTGCTCTGCCCAGTTCAGGCCAGGGAAGAGAGCGAGAGGGAGCACGAGCTACTGCGGGCAGAGCAAGGAGGCCAGGGGTATGGATACGAGCCACTCATGCTCATCACAGAAATCAGAGGCTGCATTTTTGTTTGGGGGCCATGGGAGGTATGGAATGTGCAGAAAGAAATGGGAGGGAAAGCCCAAGAAGGGACTGTGGCTGGGTTGCTGGGAGTTTCTCAGAGTCTAACCAAGGGTTGAAACAGTGTCATCCCATGCTAACCTTTAACCTTTGGCTCTCTCACAGCTCCCGGACGAGAGCAATCAGGTCAGTCTTCCTTTCCCTCTCCGTCCTGCTCTCTGGGCATTGGTTCTTCCAGCCAGCATGCCTGTCCCTGTAAATGGGGCCTGAGGTTGTGCCGGGATGGGTGGTGCTGCCACTCTGGGGTCACACCTGTCACCACGGCCAGTGAGCAGAGCCTCCTGTGATCTCTGCAGCCTTCAGTCCTTTCCCCACAGTGCAGGGCAAGGAAGCATTTGCAGAGGCAGGACGCTAATGTCCAGAACCTTCCATCTGTCTCCTTTTTTCCCCCTGAGGACCATCCCCCACACCCGTATGTTCAAGCTAGAGCCACCATCAAAGGACAGAAAAGCAGCTCCTATTCACAGAGGAAGTGCTGCACCCGAATCTTCATACACTCCGAAGGGAGCTCATGCTGCTGTCCTGCTTCCATTTCGGGTCCCATTTGTCATTTGCAATTTTGTGTACAAAGGGGATTTATCAAGCAGCCCATGCCTCTCCATTCAAATTCTTTATGTCCCTTCATCTTTTATTGTATCTGACTTAGAGTGTAGACAAAAGTTGCCTTCCCCATAGAATCTCAAGTCAAACAAAGTTTAAAAGTAATGAAAGCAGGAAAAAATATGTTGTCCATTACCTATGAGCAACCAAGTAGGAAGTGATTCTTCAGAGTCTAGAGACTACATCCCAGGCCCACCTGTACCTTGACAGGAATGCACAGGACAAGAACATTTCAGAATCAGCCACCTTCAGAGGCCCTCATAGTGCATGCCCAGCTACACATCCCATCTCCCAAGCTTTTCGGAACCCACCTCAGGGACCTGAGACCTCTCCCTTATGGCACCCACCTGCCCACTTCTGGCCTATGCAAAGGGTGAGGAAGAGCAGGTTCTGCCCCAGGCATGTCCCCCAGTTGTATCTGCTTCTTTCCCGATGGGAATTGGCCCACCAGCAGTTTGGGACCTCCCCTGGGTTCAGCCTCCTCCCATCCACCTTCATCTGCCTGCACCTTTCTCTTTCCTGTTTAGGAACACTTCCAAAAGCTTTTCTTCTCCTTGAACCTCCATGGTCCAGAACCTTCGAGGGAGAAAAAGTGAATCTCATCTGCAAGGATGATCATTCTCGGGCCCAGGGATATGTATCTTGGCATTACAATGGGATTTTCTGGCAAAGTAGATCTGGAACAATCCAAATAGACAAGTCTGGATATTACTCATGCAAGACCCCAACATCTTCCTTCAGTGACCCTGTGCGTGTGGAATTTTTATCTGGTGAGGAAAGAAAGGGGTGAGTCTCTGAAATCAAGCAGCTGGGCACATGTCTGAAGGTTGGGTGAACGCAGGGAACACAGACAGTGTTGTAAGCAGGCATGAGGCTATTTGATGAATTGATTCTAGTTGGGAGAATGAGGAGATAGGGCTGTGAGGACAGCACACTGTCCATCTCCTCCATCCAGAGACATGTCAGTAACCCAGAAGCCACCAGGCAAGAAGGGACTCAGGTCCGAAGGAATATATGATAGAAAATTGCTCTTTTAATGATACATATGAGGATCTCTTAGGTACATATTCTGAAAATTAGTTCACTATCTGGGACAAGAGAACATTAGTAGTGGGGCCACATGGAAAAGGTGGTGGAGGTCTCTCACCAATGTGTGCAGGGCCATAGCTCTTCCCTCAAGGGCAGAAGTGAGAGTTTGAAGAAAGAAACAGTTGGAGTATGTTTGTTCACTCTTTGCAGACTGGCTGATCCTCCAGGCTTCACATCCTGTCTTTGAAGGAGATGATGTAACTCTGAGATGCCTGGGGAAGAAAGAAAAAGAAACTTATGAAAAGACTTACTACAAAAATAAAGAAGAAATGAGACTTCATTCTCAGTCAGAGGTCACAATACATTCAGTCTCCAGGGACAATAACGAATATCATTGCACTGCTTCTAGGAAATCTCATTGGAGCCAAAAGAAAGAAACTTCAGAACCTTTAACAATCCAAGTTCAAGGTAATGGCTATGCTCCTGTGGGTAATAGGTCTTGACAGAGAAACTATGTGGGGATCAAAAAGGGCCTATATGAGAGGCCTCTTCAAGAGAGCATCCATGGGAAGGAGGTTAGAGGTGGTTCCATCTCCATGGGTCCCCACCTTCTGACATTGTGCTGAGAATACAGGTGTCCCTCTCCAGGAACTCAGAATCTCACTGCCCTGGGAACTGTTTTTGTTCTTCTCTCTAGAGCTGTTTCCACAACCTGTGCTGAGAGTCAGACCATCCCAGCCCATCGAGGGGAGCCCAGTGAAACTGAAATGTGAGACCTGGATCCCTCCACCAAGGTCATACATTTGGCTTCGGTTCTGTTTCTTCAGAGAAGATAAGGTCCTGGAACCTGGTTGGAGCAACTCCTCGGAGCTCCAGATCCCCACCATGTGGAGTGAAGACTCCGGGTCCTACTGGTGCCAGGCAAAGACAATGACTCCCATTATCATTAAAGAAAGCCTTCAATCCCTGATACATGTACAGAGTGAGTGTCTGTGGGGCAGAGGGAAGGGAAAAGAGAGCAGAGAATTACCTCTCTTGTTCCCTGAGATAGTGAACATGGCAGAGAGGAGCTACCAGCCATCCCACTATTCCTTTCTCTTCGGTTCAACATTGGCCTAACTTCCCTATAACATTCTCTTCCATCTAAGTTAGGTAATAATCATTATTGATCACTTGCTGGGCGTCTAACCTGTGAGGGCCACAAAGACATACAGGGTACATTCTATAGTGGGTCAACACTTCATAAGAAGCACCAAAGACCACATGCAGTCTGTCTGTAGAGGCCCTTTGGGGTATCCATGTGTCAATCAAAAGTTGTTCCAAAATAATTAGAAAAGAGGAAGATAAACACAAACTGAAATAAAGAAGAAGGTGGGGAGCTGGTGCTGAGACTGGAGGAGGCTTGGAGGATGGAGAGGGGTTTGGGTTCTGAATCAAGTCACTTCGGGATACAAGGAACCTTCCCTGTTCTCTTTCTTTATGGTCCACTGATGGAACAGAGGTGCCTTAGAGATAAAGGTCCGTAAAATTTGACTGTGGTCAACGTTAGGTTTAAAAGAAGATAGACATTACCCGAGGACAGAAACTGTTGTGTGTGGGGACAGGTAATGTTCCCTTCATAATAATGTACAATTCCCTATCTCCCACTTTGGCCCCCTGCCTACTGTACCTGTTGCTATTGGCTTATTCGTGGCAACACCAGCCTTCTCCTTGGCTCTGTAGCACCTGCCTTTGAGACCTTCTCATATTCTCCTCTGTCCTCCTAGGGATCCCTGTGTCTGATGTGAATCTAGAGATCCAGCCCCCTGGGGGCCAGCTGATTGAAGGAGGAGATATGGTCCTTATCTGCTCAGTAGCCAAGGGTACAGGGACTATCGCATTTTCCTGGCACCGGGAGGGCACGGAGAGAAGTTTGGGCAGGAAGATGGTGCGTGCCCTGTCAGCAGAGTTGCGGATAGCCGCAGTGAGGGAGCAGGACGCTGGGAGGTACTACTGCTCAGCCGACAATATTCAAGGCCCCATCCTCAGTAAATGGATCAGAGTCACACCAAGAAGTAAGTTCCTCGCTTTTTCACTCAACCTTGTTCCCAAGCCAGGGTTTAGTTTCTTTGTCAGCCAGAAGGATCTTCTGAAGAAGGCAAGGAAAAGAGGTGTGAAGATTTAAATGCCAAAGCAAAGATGGAAGGTAAGGTGAGACCCTCTCTGACAGCTCCTGTCTCACTCAGTTCCAGCGTCCCACCCCATCCTCACTGTCAAGACACCCAGAGCCCTGGCCGTGGTAGGGGACATGGTGGAGCTTCGCTGTGAGGCCCAGAGGGGCTCTCCCCCGATCCGGTACCGGTATTACCATGAGGATGTCATCCTGGGGACCAACTCGGCCCCCTCTGGAGGAGGAGCCTCCTTCAACCTCTCTCTGACAGCAGAACATTCTGGAAACTATGCCTGTGAAGCTGACAACAGCCTGGGGGCCCAGCGCAGTGAGGCGGTGAAGCTCAGTGTCACAGGTAGGGCTTGTCTTGATCCCAGGTCTCTATTCCTACTACTAAATTACGTTGAATGTTTCCTTTATTATCTGGTATACATTCCCAATTAAAACTGCCAATGAACTATGTTTCCTCCTTCAGTTCCAGTGTCTCGCCCTATCCTCACCCTCAACCTTGCTGGACCCCAGGCTGTGGTGGGAGATTTGTTAGAACTTCGCTGTGAGGTCCAGAGAGGCTCTCCCCCAATCTTATACTGGTTTTATCATGAAGATGTCATCCTGGGGAACACGTCGGCCCCCTCTGGAAGAGGAGCATCTTTTAATCTCTCTCTGACCACAGAACATTCTGGAAACTACTCCTGTGGGGCTGACAATGGCCTGGGGGTCCAGAGAAGTTACATGGTGACACTCAACTTCACAGGTATGTTGGAGGTACCTGAGTTTCAGATTACAGTTAAGATCAATAAAATATTTTTCCTACAGACTATACAAATTCTACCATCAAAGAGTTTTTGAACATGCACACAAAGGCTTGGGGCTTCCAGAGATTATGTTGATTTCATGGGGGAAAGAAAGGGAATAGATTTCAATCTTAGATGCTAACAACCATGGACCATTATTTTGAAAATTACCAATTATAGTGGAGATAATTCAAATGGAGGAATTAGAACCTGGAAGAAAACTGTCCTGATAGATCTCTACTCCCCACCTACATGTTGTCTAGGTCAAAAAGACTTGCCACCAGAACTCAAATACAGGTCTTCCCATTTAGGGCTTTCCACAAGCAAAGTAATCCATATCACTGTGGGCGTCATTGGGTGCCTGCTAAGTGTGCCTGGCCTTGCTGCTACTGCTTATTTGGTGAGTTACTTCAGGACCCAAAGGAAATCAGGTGGGTGTCTATGTGTTACCCTCTGATGTTGTGACTTTTGCCATTGCTATCATAATTTGGACTTGTGTAGTGCGTTCTCTTAAGATGATTGTTCTCTTCCAAATAGTAAACCCTCAGTTCTACTCACTGGCACTCTGTAGGCAACAGTGACAAAAAGGAAGAATACATTTCTCAATGAAGTTGTCATTCCATGTGTTTAATTTGAGATTTAAACTAGGTAGCAGAGTTTTGCTTCTAATTAAAAATTAGAAAGGTGATTATTTGCCATTCCACCCCCAGTTCAAGGCTTACTGAGAACAAAAGGAATAATATTAAAAAGTCTTTCATTTGTAACAACAAAAGATAGGTAATAGCCATGGTGCAAACCATACATTCTGAAATATATTTGGGTGCCAAATATTGTGAAATTTGGAAAATTAATATGGATGCTGAGAATGAAATGAAATGGACTCTGAAAAACAATCTGAGGGTTTTGAAGGGGCAGGGGGGGAGGTTGGGAGAGCCAAGTGGTGGGCATTATGGAGGGCACATATTGCATGGAGCACTGGGTGTGGCACATAAACAATGAAGTCTGTTACGCTGAAAAGAAATTTAAAAAAAAGAAATTAAAATTTCAGTTTTTTATCATTGCAAGTATATAGAAATACAATTTATTTCTATGCTGATCTTATATCTTGCAACCTTGCTATATACATATTTATTAGTTCCAGTCTCTCTTTTATAGATTCCATCAGATTTTTTACGTAGGTGATTCTGTCATCTGCAAATAAAGACAGTCCCACTCCTTCCTTTCCCATCTGAGTTACTTTTATTTCTTTTTCTTGCCTTAATGCACTGGCTAGAACCTCCTGTACAATGTTGAATAGAAGTGGTGAGAGCACATATAGCATATCAGCATAGCAGGTCTTGTTGCTGATATTAGGGGAAAGTATTTGTCTCTCATCATTTAATATGGTAATGTTAGCTTTGGATTTTTTGGTAGATGCTTTCTATTAGGCCAAGGACGTCCCTACTATATGTAATTTGCTGAGGATTTTTATAAGGAAAATCTTTGTCAAATGTTTTTTCTACATTGATTGAGATGATCATATGATTCTCTTTTCTAGTTGATTGATACGGATTTTGAATATTGAATGTCAAAACAACCTTGCAGGGTGCCTGGGTGGCTCAGTGGGTTAAAGCCTCTACCTTCAGCTCAGGTCATGATTCCAGGGTCCTGGGATCGAGCCCCACATCGGGCTCTCTGCTCATTGGAGAGCCTGCTTCCTCCTCTGCCTGCTTCTCTGCCTGCTTGTGATCTCTGTCTATCAAATAAATAAATAAAATCTTTTAAAAAAAAGAAAAAAACTTGCATTTTTGAGGTCAGCTTCACTTGGTCATGACTATTGAATTTGATGTGGTAAAATTTTGTTAAGAATGTTTACAACTACATTCATGAGGGATACTGCTTGGTAGATTTATTTTCTTATCATATCTTTATCAGACTTGATGTCAAGGTAACACCCATTTAATTACCACTTCTAGTATTTGTCATTCCTTTTTGTGTCTCCATATTTCCATATGGTATCGTTTTCTTTCTGCCTGAACTACGTTTCACATTTCTCAGAGTATGGGTCTGCTGGTCAGCTTGACTGGTCGTGTTGCCAAAGTCTATTATATCTGTAATGACTTTCTACTTGATCTATCAACTATTGAAAGAGGGGTGTTGAAATCACCAATGCTAACTATGGATTTATCCATCTCTTCCCACAATTCCATCAAGTTTTGCCTTTCATATTTTGAAGCTCTTTTATTAGGTGCATAAATATTTGTAATTGTTTGTGTTTTTGGCAAAATGATCAGCTTATCCTTGTGAAATGATATTTTTATCCCTGTTAGTGTCATTACTCTGATATTCATATATTAATAAAGTACTGTTAACGTGGTATTCTTTTTAAAAAATATTTTATTTATTTATTTGAGAGAGAGAGGGTGAGAGAGAGAGCATGAGAGGCGGGAGGGTCAGAGGGAGAAGCAGACTCCCCACTGAGTGAGGAGACTGATGAGGACTCGACTCTGGGACTCCAGGATTGTGATCAGAGCTGAAGGCAGATGCTTAACCGATGGAGCAACCCAGGTGCCCCTAACATTGTATTTCTTTATCTATCTTTTCACTTGTAACCTATAAAGGCCCTTCTATTTAAGGCATTTTTTTATAAAAATTTTTTTATAAATGCATAGCATATAATTAATTGTTGCTTTTTATCCAATATGACAGTCTCTATCTTTTAACTAAGGTATTTAGATCATTTATATTAATGTGATGATAAGATTAGATTTAAAGTCTATTATTTTGCTATTTATTTTCTATTTGTTCCATCTGTTGTTTGCCTTTTCCTTTTTTTCTACCTTCTTTTAGACCAACTGAGTATTTTTTATGATTCCATTTTTCCCTCTATTGGCATATTAGGTATATAATTCTTTGTTTTGTTTACTTCACTGGTTGTTTTAGCATTTCTAGTATAGATAACTAAATTACCACAGTCTATCTTCAGGTCCATTCAGTCACTTCACATATAGTGTAAGAATATTACTGGGGTGCCTGGGTGGCTCAGTGGATTAAAGACTCTGCCTTCGGCTCAGGTCATGGTCTCAGGGTCCTGGGATTGAGCCCCGCATCGGGCTCTCTGCTCAGCTGGGAGCCTGCTTCCCCCTCTCTCTCTGCCTGCCTCTCTGCCTACTTGTGATATCTCTCTCTCTCTCTATCAAATAAATAAATAAAATCTTTTAAAAAATAAAAGAATATTACTATTATAGGGCATCTGGGTGGCTCGGTCGGTTAAGCATCCAGCTCTTGATTTTGGCTCAAGCCATGATCTCAGGGTCATGGGATCAAGCCTCCCATTGGGCTCCACACTGAGCTGCAAAGTCTTCATGAGACTCTTTCTCCCTCTCCCTCTGACTCTCCTCCCACTCACTTTCTCTCTAAATGAGCAAATAAATAAAGAAATAAGTGAAATTTTTAAAAAGAGGATATTCCACTCTGCACTCCATTTCTTCCCTCCTAGCTACAGTGCTATTACTTTTGTATACAGTCACTTACCTGTTAGTTATTAAGTATAATTTAAGAGACTTAAGTATAATTTAAGAATTTTACATACTTACTTAAGTAGTTACTACTTCTGATTTCCTTTATTTCTTTTTGTATCTTCAAATTCCATCTGGTATTACCTTCTTTCTGCCCCAAAGATTTCTTTTAACATTTCTAATAGATGGGTCTGCTGATGATGAATTATTTCAGGTTTTATATAGTCTGTAAAAGTCTCTGTTTTGCATTCATTGTGAAAGATGCCTTTGCTGTTATAGGATTATAGGCAGAGATTTTTTCTTCTTCACAAATTTTAAAGATACTGCTTTACTATCTTCTTGTGTGCATTGTTTCTGACAAGAAATACACTATCATCCTTTGTTCTTCTGTGGCTGCGTTTTTTTCCTCTCTAAATGTTTTTCATGGATCAGGGATTCTTGAACTGATGGACTTTTTTTTTTAATTTTTATTTATTTATTTGACAGAGAGAGATCACAAGTAGGCAGAGAGGCAGGCAGAGATAGAGAGAGGAGGAAGCAGGCTCCCTGCTGAGCAGAGAGCCAGATGCGGGACTCAATCCCAGGACCCTGAGATCATGACCTGAGCCGAAGGCAGAGGCTTAACCCACTGAGCCACCCAGGTGCCCACTAATGGACTTTTTAATTCAGTGTCTTGGGTGCCTGTAAGGTTTCACTACTTTAAATTTTGGAATTACTAAAACTTTTCTTTCTGTCTATCTCTCACTTGGCATAACATGACACTTTCTTTTCTGTCAGGCCAAATGCTTTTGTTCTCCCTTTCTAGGGCTTATACTGAAAATCAAGCAAGAAAACAAAGAAATAAAAAGAATATTTGGATCTCAATGCAATGAAAAAACTTACATATTTTCTTCTTAATGATGCTGATAAGCATTGTCTCCTTACTCTTTTGTCTTCAGGTCAATCAATGAGCCTCTGTCCTATTTCTTTGCATGAAAAATGGCACCAACATTTTATGACTGATTTTTTTATTAGTTCATTGTTTTATTAACTTTTTAACTTTTTTATTTTTTATAAACATATAATATATTTTTATCCCCAGGGGTACAGGTCTGTGAATCGCCAGAGTCACGCTCTTCACAGCACTCACCATAGCACATAACCATAGCACATACCCTCCCCAATGTCAAAAACCCTACCCCCTCTACCAACCCCCCTCCCCCCAGCAACCCTCAGTTTGTTTTGTGAGATTAAGAGTCACTTATGGTTTGTCTCCCTCCCAATCCCATCTTGTTTTCATTTATTCTTCTCCTACTCCCTTAACTCCCCATGTTGCATCACCAATTCCTCATATCAGGGAGATCATATGATAGTTGTCTTTCTCTGATTGACTTATTTTGCTAAGCATGATACACTCTAATTCCATCCACGTCGTCGCAAATGGCAAGATTTCATTTCTTTTGATGGCTGCATAGTATTCCATCATGTATATATACCACATCTTCTTTATCCATTCATCTGTTGATGGAAATCTAGGTTCTTTCCATAGTTTGGCTATTGTAGACATTGCTGCTATAAACATTTGGGTGCACATGCCCCTTAGGATCACTACGTTTGTATCTTTAGGGTAAACACCCAGTAGTGCAATTGCTGGATCATAGGGCAGTTCTATCTTCAACATTTTAAGGAACCTCCATGCTGTTTTCCAGAGTGGTCGCACCAGCTTGCATTCCCACCAACAGTGTAGGAGGGTTCCCCTTTCTCTGCATCCTCACCAGCATCTGTCATTTCCTGACTTGTTAATTTTAGCTATTCTGACTGTTGTCAGGTGATATCTCATTGTGGTTTTGATTTGTATTTCCCTGATGCTGAGTGATGTGGAGTACTTTTTCATGTGTCTGTTGGCCACCTGAATGTCTTCTTTGCAGAAATGTCTGTTCATGTCCTCTGCCCATTTCTTGAATGGATTATTTGTTCTTTGGGTGTTGAGTTTGATAACTTCTTTATATTTTTGGACACTAGCCCTTTATCTGATATGTCATTTGCAAATATCTTCTCCCATTCTGTCAGTTGTCTTTTGGTTTTGTTAACTGTTTCCTTTGCTGTGCAAAAGCTTTTGATCTTGATGAAATCACAATAGTTCATTTTTGCCCTTGCTTCCCTTGCCTTTGGCAATGTTCCTAGGAAGATGTTGCTGCGACTGAGGTCGAAGAGGTTGCTGCCTGTGTTCTCCTCAAGGATTTTGATGGATTCCTTTCTCACATTGAGGTCCTTCATCCATTTGGGGTCTATTTTCATGTGCAGCATAAGGAAATGATCCAATTTCATTTTTCTGCATGTGGCACCATTTGTTGAAGAGGCTGTCTTTTTTCCGTTGGACATTCTTTCCTGCTTTATCAAAGATTAGTTGACCATAGAGTTGATGGTCTATTTCTGGGCTCTCTATTCTGTTCCATTGATCTATGTGTCTGTTTTTGTGCCAGTACCATGCTGTCTTGATGATGACAGCTTTGTAATAGAGCTTGAAGTCTGGAATTGTGATGCCACCAACTTTGGCTTTATTTTCCAATATTCCTTTGGCTATTTGAGGTATTTTCTGGTTCCATATAAATTTTAGGATTATTTGTTCCATTTTGTTGAAAAAAAATGGATGGTATTTTGATAGGAATTGCATTAAATGTATAGATTGCTTTAGGTAGCATAGACATTTTCAAAATATTTATTCTTCCAATCCAGGAGCATGGAACATTTTTCCATGTTTTTGTGTCTTCCTCAATTTCTTTCATGAGTACTTTATACTTTTCTGAGTATAGATTCTTAGCCTCTTTGGATAGGTTTATTCCTAGGTATCTTATAGTTTTGGGTGCAATTACAAATGGGATTGACTCCTTAATTTCTCTTTCTTCTGTCTTGTTTTTGGTGTAGAGAAATGCAACTGATTTCTGTGCATTGATCTTATATCCTGACACTTTACTGAATTCCTGTACAAGCTCTAGCAGTTTTGGAGTGGAGTCTTTTGAACCCAAAAGTCTTTTGAACCCACATATAGTATCATATCATCTGTGAAGAGTGATAGTTTGACTTCTTCTTTGCCGATTTGAATGCCTTTAATTTCCTTTTGTTGTCTGATTGCTGAGGCTAGGACTTCTAGTACTATGTTGAACAGCAGTGGTGATAATGGACATCCCTGCCATGTTCCTGACCTTAGCAGAAAAGCTTTCAGTTTTTCTCCATTGAGGATGATATTTGCGGTGGGTTTTTCATAGATGGCTTTGATAATATTGAGGTATGTGCCCTCTATCCCTACACTTTGAAGAGTTTTGATCAGGAAGGGATGCTGTACTTTGTCAAATGCTTTTTCAGCATCTAATGAGAGTATCATATGGTTCTTGTTCTTTCCTTTATTAAGGTATTGAATCACATTGATTGATTTGTGGATGTTGAACCAACCTTGCAGCCCTGGAATAAATCCCCCTTGGTCATGGTGAATAATCCTTTTAATGTACTGTTGAATCCTATTGGCTAGTATTTTGGTGAGAATTTTCACATCTGAGTTCATCAAGGATATTGGTCTGTAGTTCTCTTTTTTGATGGGATCCTTGTCTGGTTTGGGGATCAAGGTGATGCTGGCCTCATAAAATGAGTTTGGAAGTTTTCCTTCCATTTCTATTTTTTGGAACAGTTTCAGGAGAATAGGAATTAGTTCTTCTTTAAATGTTTGGTAGAATTCCCCTGGGAAGCCGTCTGGCCCTGGGCTTTTGTTTGTTTGGAGATTTTTGATGACTGTTTCAATCTCCTTACTGGTTATAGGTCTGTTCAGGTTTTCTATTTCTTCCTGGTTCAGTTGTGGTAGTTTATATGTCTCAAGGAATGCATCCATTTCTTCCAGATTGTCAAATTTCTTTGCATAGTGTTGCTCATAGTATGTTCTTATAATTGTTTGTATTTCTTTGGTGTTAGTTGTGATCTCTCCTCTTTCATTCATGATTTTATTTATTTGGGTCCTGATCCTTTCTCTTTTCTTTTTGATAAGTCTGGCCAGGGGTTTATCAATCTTATTAATTCTTTCAAAGAACCAGCTCCTAGTTTCGTTGATTTGCTCTATTGTTTTTTTGTTTCTATTTCATTGATTTCTGCTCTGATATTTATGATTTCTCTTCTCCTGCTGGGTTTAGGGTTTCTTTCTTGTTCTTTCTCCAGCTCCTTTAGGTGTAGGGTTAGGTTATGTACTTGAGACCTTTCTTGTTTCTTGAGAAAGGCTTGTACCGCTATATATTTTCCTCTCAGGACTGCCTTTGCTGTGTCCCACAGATTTTGAACTGTTGTGTTTTCATTATCATTTGTTTCCATGAATTTTTTCAATTCTTCTTTAATTTCCTGGTTTAGACATTCATTCTTTAAAAGGATGCTGTTTAGTCTCCATGTATTTGGGTTCTTTCCAAATATCCTCTTGTGATTGAGTTCTAGCTTCAGAGCATTGTGGTCTGAAAATATGCAGGGAATGATCCCAATCTTTTGATACCAGTTGAGACCTGATTTAGGACCCAGGATGTTCCATGTGCACTGGAGAAGAATGTGTATTCTGTTGCTTTGGGAGGAAATGTTCTGAATATATCTGTGATGTCCATCTGATCCAGTGTGTCATTTAAGGCCTTTATTTCCTTGTTGATCTTTTGCTTGGATGATCTGTCCTTTTCAGTGAGGGGAGTGTTAAAGTCCCCTACTATTATTATATTATTGTTTATGTATTTCTTTGATTTTGTCATTAATTGGTTTATACAGTTGGCTGCTCCCACGTTAGGGGCATAGATATTTAAAATTGTTAGATCTTCTTGTTGGACAGATCCTTTGAGTATGACATAGTGTCCTTCCTCATCTCTTATTATAGTCTTTGGCTTAAAATCTAATTGATCTGATATAAGGATTGCCACTCCTGCTTTCTTCTGATGTCCATTAGCATGGTAAATTCTTTTCCACCCCCTCACTTTAAATCTGGAGGTGTCTTCGGGTCTAAAATGAGTTTCTTTTAGGCAACATATGGATGGGTTTTGTTTTTTTATTCATTCTGATACCCTGTGTGTTTTGATTGGGGCATTTAGTCCATTAACATTCAGGGTAACTATTGAGAGATATTAATTAAGTGCCATTGTATTGCCTGTAAGGTGACTTTTACTGTATATTGTCTCTGTTCCTTTCTGATCTACTATTTTTAGGGCCTCTCTTTGCTTAGAGGACCCCTTTCAATATTTCCTGTAGAGCTGGTTTGGTGTTTGCAAATTCTTTCAGTTTTTGTTTGTCCTGGAAGCTTTTTATCTCTCCTTCTATTTTCAATGACAGCCTAGCTGGATATAGTATTCTTGGCTGCATGTTTTTCTCGTTTAGTGCTCTGAATATATAATGCCAGCTCTTTCTGGCCTGTCAGGTCTCTGTGGATAAGTCTGCTGCCAATCTAATATTCTTACCATTGTATGTTACAGATTTCTTTTCCCGGGCTGCTTTCAGGATTTTCTCTTTGTCACTAAGACTTGTAAATTTTACTATTAGGTGATGGGGTGTGGACCTATTCTTGTTGATTTTGAGGGGGGTTCTCTGCATCTCCTGGATTTTGATGCTTGTTCCCTTTACCATATTAGGGAAATGCTCTCCAATAATTCTCTCCAATATACCTCGTGCTCCCCTCTCTCTTTCTTCTTCTTCAGGAATCCCAATTATTCTAATGTTGCTTTGTCTTATGGTGTCACTTATCTCTGGAATTCTCCCCTCGTAGTCCAGTAGCTGTTTGTCCCTCTTTTACTCAGCTTCTTTCTTCTCTGTCATTTGGTCTTCTATATTCCTAATTCTTTCTTCTGCCTCATTTATCCTAGCAGTGAGAGTCTCCATTTTTTATTGCACCTCCTTAATAGCTTTTTTAATTTCAACTTGATTAGATTTTAGTTTTTTTATTTCTCCAGAAAGGGCTTTTATGTCTCCCAAGAGGGTTTCTCTAATATCTTCCATGCCTTTTTCAAGCCTGGCTAGAACCTTGAGAATCGTATGACTGATATTTTAAAGCTATTTAGTATTTTCTTAAATAACATTACATGTAAATTAAGTCTACGTATCATTTTTAAAAATATATATGAAAGGAATAAGAGCACTAAGCTTTATGGTACTCATCATAAAATATATCACTCATTTAAAGCCTATTTTATGTGGTTTTGTAGTTTTTCTACTCCCAGTTATTCAATAACTACATCTCAGTTCAATTCAGTCAATATTATTATCGCCATATTAGAGATGAAAAAATGGAGATATTTCATAAGTTATCTTTCCAAACTTTTGTATCTATTAAGAGTCAGAGTTGGGGCTTACTTGGGGTTCTTCCTAACCTTTGACTCCATACTCTCTCCACTGTACCTTTGTGACTTATGGAAGGCTGGTCACATCCCCTATTTCCAAAACTACTTTTCTGTTTTATCACCTGTATTTGAGTCACTTACTAATTAAAAACATACTGGAAGTGCAGACATTAAGACCTTGCCATTGAAGTTAATAATGGTCAAAAAATAGATTGTTCAGCCATACAGCAACCGGCACAGGGAAGTCAAGATTAGCAACGATCATTTTATGGATCCATGAGAACAGAAACCCAAGAGGTTCTGACCTCTCGATCTAGAGGAAGTCTTGTTTTAAACAGCAAACTCAGTAAGAAATTCCAACAGTCTACCAGTCAGAGGGTATCTGACTTCCTCATCTCACAGTCTTGCCAACCTCCTTCTCATTACCCATCAGCCTGCTCATGGAGGAGCTCAGCCCTTTCCACTTTTTTTTTCTTTCTTTTTTTTTTAAATTATGTTATGTTAGGGACCATACAGTACATCATTAGTTTTTGATGTAGTGTTCCACAATTCACTGTTTGTGTAGAACACACAGTACTACAAGAAACACATGCCCTCCTTTATACCCACCACAGGACTAACACCCCCACCACCTTCCCCTCTAAAACCCTCAGTTTTGTTCTACCCTATGACCCAGCAATTGTACTGCTAAGTATTTACTCCATTTTTTTTTTTGAAAAGAGAATTCTGTCTGCTCCTTTAGGCTGAGTGTATCCAACCCATTACCAAAGAGAGTGGTAACTCTATTAACTCTGTGACTGAACTGCCTGGATGAAAATTCCAGTAATGTAATTTTCCAGATACTTGATATCTGGCAGGCAAATTAAACTCTCCAAGCCCCAGTTTCTTCGTGGTCACAACAATACTCTTTACCATTTTGGTGGTATCCATGTAAACTGCTTAGTCCTAGACCAACCCATACCTCTTCAGTGATGTTAACCTGTGTCATGTAAATAGCCATCTTCTGGGTCTATTCTGTCTTTTGCAAATGAAGAGATAAATGGACTTGCAGACACATCCTGGGACTTAGCTCACCCACCCACAAGGGAGGACAGTGGCTGTTGACTGATACGAATCACAATTTCTCTAAGGAGCTGTCACACAACTCTAGTTTAATTCATGGTTTGCAGATATCAATCATTTTTGATGAGAATGTTTACTTGTGGTAATAATCCGTGGTGTCTAAGCCCAGTGAGACAGATGCAGAGCCACAGTTAAATAGGCAATGGTCAGGAGTGGGCTCTAGGTCCTGCATTGGGGCAGGCCAAAAGGATTTCACTGTCTCACTGATGATGGAAAACTGTCATATTTCCAAGGCTGATTAAGGAGCCTTCCAGATTAGGTTTACCTGTAATCACCTATTATACAATTGTCAACGTGCCCCCCCTTTTTTAGTCCTCAAAGCATATACTTTATTCATTCAGTTGCTGAACCAAACTTTACTGAATATTGTCAACATTCTAGCCACTGGGAAAATAAAAATAATTGAGACGAGGTTGCAGCCTCAAGTAACACCCTCTTTCATGATGGAGAGAGTTGTAGGGAAACCTACAAATAGATAATTGCCATCCAGTATGGTGATTGCAATACTGCAGGTTTCCATGTATGTGTAGATAGGTCACTTCAGAGCTCGCTGGCCCCAAGGAAAGCCCTGGTGGAGGAAAGATCAGTTGGAATCAGACAGATGAAAGAGAAGGGGAGCAGGGGTATGGAGAAAACAGTATGTACCCAGCTGATTGGGTTTGCAAGGACCACAGGTACAGATATGTCTGAGCTGGTTATGGGAGCCCTATTTATTCACAAGGTGTAGGAACTCTGTCTCTGGTCTTCATCTCCTGGGGCTTCAGCCAGAGCAGAGAAGAGGAAGAGAGAAAGCACTGGGCCCAAAGTGAAGTACTAAGTTGTCTCTCTTGTACTACTCGGCCACACCTCCTTAGAGTGCATGCTGCTTTTACTGACTGAATAAGTATGATTCTGGGCAACCATCTTTCCAGACCCCACCTTCCTCATCAGTAATATGCCATTGGCAGGGTAGAGCCTGATGTTCTCTAAGATCTGCCGTGGCTGAGACCTAAAATGAATCTGATTTCCTGGAAAGGGCATTCTGATGTGGAGCCCACTACCTACACAGCTCACTCACGATCACTGATGTTCTGTTTTTCAGGAAGACTTCCTGCTACTGGAACACCCAGGTGAGGTCTCGTTTCGTATGCTGAGAACATTGTCATGATCTATTCATACCCACAAGACAGGGCCACAGGGTTATATGTACCTTAAAAAATATTTGACTGGATTTCCTATTAACATTTTAAATTCTTACAAAATCCAAAAATGTGATTCAGAAAGCCACTTCCAACCATATATTTGAATAATACTCACTCAGACCTCGGCATACCCAGGACTCATGTCACTTGCTCTCCTTGTCACTCTACTCCTTAAGATGTGCCCTGGTGGAGAGTTGACCATGCCCACCCTAGTGGCGTCCTCTGTCACAGGGCCCCCACCTCAGACCTCATTCCTTCACCACACACTCATTCGGGACATAATTATTAAATTCTGGCAATGTTCAATTCACAGTATTGACTGCAGAAGGAAACAGAAGTGGGGGGGAAAAACACTCTTTTCCCAGAGATCCGTCAAGGTATCTTACAGGAAAGGTAAATGATTGTGATATAAGCTGGAATATTAAAAGGGACCTTTTAAAAAAGATGAAGGTCTCGTTCCAGGGGGGGTGAGAAAGTCTTTGTGTATCAGTGTTTAAACATTTAAGTGTTTGAGAACAATAAGAAGTTGGGCAGATCTAACTGTTTACCAAAAAGACCTTGAGACTCTGCACTTTGGCCCACTGACTTTGTGTCAGTCGACCCTCACTGTCACGCTGTCTCGAGCCGCACGTCGCGCCGCACACACCTTCTGAGTTCTCTTGAGAGAGTCATGCAGACCCAGGGTAGGAAGTCATGATATTTTAAAGAATATTTTATTTATTTATTATTTGAGAGAGAGAGAGAGAGAGAGAGCGTGAGTGAGCATGAGCAGGGAGAGGGCAGAGGGAGAAGGAGGGAATGATCAGAGAGAGAATCCCAAGCAGGTTCCACACTGAGCATGGAGCCTGACACAAGGCTCAATTTCAAGACCCTAAGATTATGACCGACACCAAAATCAAGAGTCTGACTCTTAACCAACAGAACCAGCCTGTTCACAGGGACCACACTGGGATCCTCCTGGACACTGGTCTTCCTGAGATTCGGTGTGATCCACAAATCCTGCTCGCCCTGTGTCTCTCCCTGTCTGTCCCAGTTACAGTCCCAAGGAGCATCAGGAGCCTTCCTGGTCTGGACCCTGCTCCACAGACCGCCACAAGCCCCCCCACTCTGAGCCACCAGCCGTGATGGAGCCGCAGCCAGTGTACAGCAATGGTGAGACTTCCTAAGTAGCCCAGGGCCCCAGGGATGAACCAAGGTGGGAGGGGAGATTGAGCAACTTCCCAAGACTGAGTCACACTCAACTTGAAAATGACACTCCTGGCACCGTATCTGAGACAGAAGATGAACTTAGTAGCTTAGAAGAGTCTAGAACGTGGGCTCTTGGCTGGAGCGAGCTATCATCTCCTCTCCCACAGTGAATCCTGGAGATGACAACCTGGTGTATTCCCAGATCTGGAGCATCCAGAAAACAAAGGGAAATCCAGGTGAGAGCTCTTCCAGACCAGGGGAGATGGGGCAGCCTGTGTGAGGGGATCCACGAGGGGCCTCTGACCAGGCCTCTCAAGTATGAGTGGGCCACGGAAGGAAGGCATCATCTGCTCCCACACTGCCACCCTATGTCTGTGTCCCTTCCCTTGGACCCTTGTGCACTGCCACTGGACCCCACAGACTCTCTGAGGACAGACACTAGTGTTTCCACGAACTTACCAGTAGCACCCAGTGTGGTGCTTAGGAAACTATGGGTCTCTTCAAATATCGTTTTAAAAGAATGCATGACTGCTAATTGCTAGTGTCTACCTCACATAACCTAATGCGTAGACAATCATAATTCTCCCAGACAGTCTTATTTCTAATCGCTTCCTCCTCTGGCCCCCAGACATGGTTTCCAGCACGATCCCTCTGAGAGGCCCTGCCTATCACACCTGGGCTTGGATTCACGGCCTCGATGCCCTTCCTTCCAAAGCTGGACCTTCGCTTCCCCCTACTCTTCGGCCCCCTCCCAGAGCTCTGGCCTTACTCCAGCCAAGCTGACCCTCCCCATCTTCCTGCTCACACTGGGCTGTTGCATGCTCTGGTGATCATGTGTCTCATCGGCCTGAAATGCCCTTCTCCCACCTAGTTTACCCAGTGACCCCTGATCACATGTCAAGACGTAGTTCAGGTGCCTCCATGAAACGTCCCCCCAGCCCTCCCTGTGTCCAAGCCTGGGAGGATGGGTTAGCTTCTGGCAACAACAGCTCATTACGTATTTCCATCTGGTGCCCATCCTACTTGTTGCATACGTCTACACATCCATTGTTCCTCTTAAAAATTATAGGCTCCTTGGGTACATGGACTGAGTTTGTTTGTTGTTTCTCTGTCCTTGTAGCTTAATAGAAGGTCATTGTTTACTGAATACTTACTAATAAATGAATGAAAGAGATCCAGAGGACCCTTGGAAAGAGAAGAAACACACACACTGAATTTTCTTACTGCTTCACTGCAGATCTTTGTTGGGAATTTGTTGTGTAGTCTTAGAATGCCAACCCCCTCTCTGGCCTCCACCACTATCCCCGCATGAAGCAAAGCCTGTGTTCCACTTTCTCCCAATCAGTGCACACACAGAGGCCCTGAACGGGGGCTGGATGGGAGCAGGGGGACCGCTTGGCTGGGGCGATGAGCAGGGGAGAGCCAAGGAAATCATCAGGAGAGTCACTCTGGGCATTTGGTGGGCAGGGGAAAGGCTTTATCAGTGTGTGGGGGTGGAAGAACCCCACAGAGCAAACCATCAAGAGCCCAGTTGCGGAAGGGAGATTTCAAAATGCATTGTGAGTGGGTTGTAAGTTGGAATATGTCGCCCACAGACTAATGCTGTCTTCCCTCTTCCCATCCAACAGCACGTTCACCAAGGACACATCAGAAGAATGAGGTGGGTCACGCTTTCCGCCTCCCTCTCGCAGAGCTCTCCTCCCCTCACCTGTGCTTAGGAGCTCATTGTTTGTGGGATTTCCACCAGGAACCTGCAGTCATCTATTCGGAGCTGAAGAAGGCACAACCAGAAGACACTGCAGGGCAGGCCCATGAAGATCCTGCAGAAAACTATGAGAATCTCCCATGTGCACCATCAGCTCTGGACCACTAGCCCCCTACCCAGAGCATCCCTTGAAGACCCTGGGAGCATCTGATACCTTCCCCCTGTTCTCCACAAGCATGCTTCTCCTTCCATCCAGCAGACTGGGTGAAGGTCCCCGCCCCCCCCCCCGCCCCGCGCCTGAGTCTGCGTGTTCTCTGGGAACAGAATGGGCAGCATTTCGGTAAACACTGCATTTCTACACAGTAGAGACACATGAAAGCGGGCAGGTGGGCCTTCCCCTCCCATGCCCATGGAACAAGGAGGAAGGGCAAGTGGTCTAGCCAGGATCACAAGAGTGCTGTCACTACCATGTGCTCTGAGTGCGGAAAGCTTTGACCGCATCATTTCTGCATGAACAATTGAAACACTTTGTTTCCTCTTCTAGATGGACAGGTGGTAAGTGACTGGTGATGATGATACTAATGAAGAGGATGAATATAGATACAGGACACACACCAATCTGCTCAGAATTGGGGGCCTTCACGAGTCTTCCTCTCCCCCAGATCAAACTCCCCCATATCTGGGGAAGTCAAGCTCCACGGTTTGGTTGTTCAGCACCCACTGTTTGGAGGCTCCAGGGATCAGCACCAACCCTGGAGGCCCAGGAGAGCCGGTGACTCCCAGGACTCAGATGGCAAAGCCTCGTGTCTCTGGGAGCCCACGTGGCCCGAGCCAGCAGTGGAGGGAGCAACGCAGGCAGTCAGTGGGCCCACGGGACAGACCCCTCCCATTGCCCACCGACTCCCAAATAATTCAAGAGCTGAGTGTCCACCACAGGAGAAAGCATTTAAAAAGCAGGCCATCTGTTCCTACGTCTCCAGAAAAGCGGCAGAGTTGCTTGGAGTGACTTTTATTCACGTGAATAAGAGATTTGTCACCTGGGGTGAGACGGAACTTTCGATCGCTGTAAAAACGATAGGCGTGGCCAGCTGGTGCGCCCACTGGGGACCGGTGTGCTTTGGCTGATACACGCCACGGACAATGTTGATTTTACACCTGCCCTGTTTAAGACTTCAAGTAAATAACACAGCAAGGCTTTGCAAACCTTTGGAATAGCAAGATCAAAAGAAAAAAGTGTGTTTCAAAGATTATTCCTTTCCCCTTGGGTGTCAGAATCCTGGGTAAGGGGAAGTGTAACATACAGAAAAGCTTAATCCAATTTGAGGTTTTAATCTTAGCCTCATGAGTTTGACTGGCAAGCTAATTGGCTGCAGGGGTGAGGGAGTGTTGTCCTTCCTAAAGAGGGAATATATATTTTTGTTATGAAAGAGTGACTTCTATGTCTTGGTTCCATATTAACAGGTACAAAATGCTCTCCAGAATGTACACCTGGCCTTTAGAGACAGCAAAAAATCCAGGTGTAATCTGTGTCTATGCTTAAATTTGGCCTCAAATGCCTCCCAACTTTGGCTATTTGGGTTCCAGGAAGAATAGAGCCATATAGCGGGGAGAGGGACATGCCACAAGGTCCCAGCTGTGGGAAACCCGTCTGAAAGAGTGGGGACAAAAGGCAAAGTCCCCAAGGGAGAGAGATGGCATCAAGGCAGCATCCCAGAGCCAGTAAGAGTCATTCTGCAGGAGGGCATGTCAGACACCAGGATGGCAGCCTCTCACATGGGCAAGGTCCATGATGCCAGCGAAAGATGGGGACAGCAAGGGGCTCTCTGGCGCTCAGAACAGTTCTGATGGGGTGCAGACCCTCTTCCCAGAATTCCGTATCCAGGTCCTCCAACGGGGCAAACAGCACCCATCAGCAGCAAGGGAGAGGCTAAGGAAGAGTTGGGAAAATATCCAAGAGGACATCATGTTTCCAGCTGGTCAGGAAGGTAACATTTAAGACCTCAAGATTTAAGACATGACTATAATTTCTTTCTTTACATTCTATTTATTTATTTATTTACAAATGTCTGGAAGGACAATTTAAACACAATAAATCACATAGATCTGAAGTATACCATTTCACGTTTTGGCAGATAAGAAACCAAGAAAATAAGAAACCACCACAATCAAGATCCCAAACATCTCCTTCACTCCCCAGTGTTCTCCTGTCCTGAGGAACACATTTTTCCCTCCACACCATCTCCTGCCATCACTTTCTGTCACTATAGATTAGGGTGTATTTTCTAAAGTTTTATGTAAATAGCACCATACTCTTTTGTGCCTGGCGCCACTCACTAAGCAGAAGAATTTGAGACTCACTCACATTGTTTCAAATAGCCACAACATAGTCCTTTCTATTGCTAAATAATATTCCATTGGATATGCTACATTTTTATTATCCATCTATCTGTAAATGGATATTTACATTGTTTCATTTATCATTATTTGAAATAAAATTACTATGAAAATTCACATACAAGTGTTTGTGTGGACATGTTTCCATGGATCCTTTGTAAATAGCTGGGAGTAGAATTGCTGACTCACATGGTAGATTTATGTTTAAGGTTTGAAGAGGCTTGATACTCTTTTCCAAAACATCTGCAGCATGTCACATGCCCACGAGCACCGACTGATAGCTACAGTAGTTCCACACCCCTGTCAACACTTAGCATTGGCAGTCTTGAACTTTAGCCACTGCAAAGAGTATGTATTGTAGTGTAGTGTGATCTCACTATGGCTTTAATTTCTCTGCTGATCCATGATGCTGATTCTCTTCTCATGTCCTTATTGGCTCTCTGCAGATCTTCTGTGAAGGGTCTGTTCACACCTTCCACTTCTGCAAGAGTTTGGCATCTTTAGTTTTTTATTCTGGTCTGATTTACAAGTTGTAAATATCTTCTCTATGTCTGTAGCTTGCTGTTCATTTTCTTAATGATATTTTTTGAAGAGCACAAGATTTTAGTTTTGAAAAAGTACAATTATCAACTTTCTAATTTTATGAGCTACTTGTGTTTCCTATCTAAGAAAGTATACCGTGAGGTCAAAAATATTCTCTTCTACTTTTTGCTAGAATTTTTATAGTTTTCACATGTACATTCTTGTCTATGCACCATTCAAAGTGACTTTTTTGATATATGTATAGGGAAAGTAATCTTTTTTTTTCCTGTGAATATCCACTTGTTCCAGCACCATTTGCTGAATAAGCATTCTTTTGCTTCTTTTTAATTTGAGTTGTCCATCTCTTACCCAATTATTGGAGTTATTTATGTATTTGGGATATATATCCCTGTGTCAGATATATGTTTGGCAAATATTTCCACCTGATTTGTGACCTGTGTTTATATTCTTCTAACCGTGTCTTTCAAACAGAAAAGATTTTAATTTAATAGAAGTTATTTACCATTTTTTCTCTTATAGTTCATGTTTTGTATAGCCTGTTTCAAAACTATTTGCCTAACTTAATATTATAAATATCTTTTTCACATTTTCCTCTAGAAATGTAACAGTTTTTAACTTATCTTATATTTAGATATGTGGTACATCACAAGTTAATTTTTGTATACAGCATGAGGTAAGAGTTGATGTTGATTTTTCCCCATACAGACATCCAGGTGTTTTGCCACCATTTCCTTAAGAAATAAAACAAAAACAAAAACCCTACCTCTTTCCCATAGAATTACTTTATAACCTTGTCAGCAATCAATGGGCCATATCAATGTTAGCCTACCTCTGGGTTACCAGTAGATGATCTTACACATCTGTCCTTATGCCCAAAACCGCACTTTCCTGATTACTGTTGCCTTGTGTTAAGTCTTGAGATCAGTTGGTATAAGCTCATAACTATGTTTTTTTTTTCCTAAATTGTTTTAACTAACCCAGGTTTTTTGCCTTTCCATATGAACTTTTACATGGATTTTTTCAATGTATTCAAGGAAGCCTCTTAGAATTTCAATTAGGATTGCATTGAATCTATAGATGAATTTTAAGAAAGCCACCATCTTAAAAACTCTGTCTTCCTATCCATGAACTTCATACAGCTTTCCATTTTTGTAGTTCTATTTTGCACATTTTTAATTAAGTTTATTCCTAATTGTTTTATACTGTATGCCAATACAAGTGGAGTTTGCATTTTCTTTTAAAGTTATTACTAGTATGCCTTGGTAATACTCCTCAATTTTATGAAAGAGTTGGTATAGAATTGAAATGTTTCCTTCTTGGATATTTGATAGAATACACCAGCCAGGCTGTCTGGACCTGGATTTCTCTTCATGGGAAAGTTTTTCAATAAAGAACTTAAGCTTTTAATTGATGGAGGACTACTCACTTTTTTTTTCTTTTTGTATCAATTTTGGCAAGTTGTATTTTCCAGGAAATTTGCTCATTTCATTTAGTTGTCAGTCTTATTAACATAAACTTTTACATAATAATTTCTAATCTAGTGCTGACTTTCTTTCATTCCTAGTATTGCTGATGGTTTTCCTCCTTTACTTTTTGATCCATTTAGCTAAGTTTCTCAGTTTGTCAAAGAATTGACTTTGGTCTTTGTTAATTGATTCTGGTTTTTGTTTTTCAGTATGTTGATTTCTTGTTATCTTTATGGTTTTATTCCTCTGACTTACTTTGTATGTAGTAGGCAGAACTCTTAGATGGATCCTCAGTTTCCTGTCCCCAAAAACCCTCATCCTTATCTTGTCTTCTCTTCTTGAATGTGATCAAGACTTGTCAATATGATGAGCTATCACTCAATATATAGGTTTCTAATCATGATCTTTGGTTAATCAAAAGGGATATTTTCCCAAGCTATCTAATCAGGTATGTCTTGAAAAAGAAATAAAGCATCAGAGAGATTCTCCTACAGGCCTCAAAGAAGCAAGCCACATGCTGGAAGGGGTGCATGAAGAAAGGGACCATGTGCAGGAGCTGAGGCTGGTCCCCAGGCCACTGGAGCAAGAACAAGAGGACCTCACCCACACAGCGGAAAGGAAATGAAGGGAACTCAAGAGGGGATCTTGCTCTTGTTGGGCCTCCTTATGAGGATGCAGTCAACTGACACTGGATTTCAGACTTGTGACCCCTTTGAGCGAAATACCCAGTGGAAGTTCCAGGCCCCTCAACCACTCAGACTGCAAGAAATATATGTTTGTTAGTTTAAGCTGCTTTATTTGTTGTAATAGAAACACAATAATAGACAAGGAGTATGCTTTCTGCTCTGCTCCTCTGTTTCTTGCTGCCTTTTTTTTTTTTTTTAAAAGAGAGATTGGGAATGAGGGGGAAGAACTGAAGAAGGACAGAGAGAATCCAAAGCAGGCTCCACACCCAGTACAGAGCCCGAGCTAGGGCTCAATCTCATGACCATGACATCATGACCTGAGCCAAAATCAAGAGTCCATGAACTGACTGAGTCACCAGGTGCTCCCCCAGTTTCTTGCTTCTTAAAATGGCACATTGAGTCATTCGATTTCAACCCGTCTTATTGTCTAATATCAGCATTAAATGTTATGAAGGTTTTATTCTAAAACTTGTGGAGCTGAATCCCAAAGTTTGGTTACTATTGATATGGTTAGATTTAAGCTGTCTGCTTTTTGGTTTTTGTTTTCCTCTGATTTGTCTTTCTCTGCTCACTCTTCCTACCTTCTTCTGGATTATTGGTATATTTTTTAAATATTTTATTCAGTTCTAAATAGTCTCTAATAGCCTGTATGCCAATACAATAGCCATTATGATTTTTCCATGATTCAATAATTATTTAAAAGAATGTTGTTAATTTCCAGGTATTTGGGATTTTCCCAAGTATTTTACCGGTACTGATTTTTTATTAGTACATTTTCATACTTAAGTGTTCTTCTAAAATTTCAGTTTAATAGCTTGATAATATTACACTTTATAGATGTATTCTCCCTTGCCATTCCATCAGTTTTGACAATTCCTTTTTTCTATTTTTATAAAAACTTAGAGATGAAATTTTTGTATGCATCTCTGATTTTTTTCTCACAATCAATTCTTATTGGGAAAAGGAATAGAAAGAACTTTCCAGCTCTTAATATAGAAAAGATTCACAGTTTGTGGTCCTAGAAACATTGTTCATGAGTTTCAACATCAGGTAGTTCACTTTTTCTTTACAAAAATGATAAAAAATATATTTCATTGCTTAAAGTTTCATGTATTTGGTTATTAGTGGATTTGAATGTAATTTTGTGTGTTTTGGGCAATGTTTTTTCCTTTAATCAATAGTTTAGAATTGGAATTTTACTCATTTTCTAGAAATAGGAATAGTCCTTTCCTTTTTTTTCTTTTTTAAAATTTTTAAAACTCTTTATTTAAATTCAGTTTAGTTGACATATACTGTATTATTAGTTTCGGGTGTAGAATTTAGGGGTTCATTAGTTGCATATTACACCAGTGCCCATGACATCAAGTGTCCTCCTTAATGCCCATCCCCCAATTATTCCTTCCCCATCTCAGAATCTTCAGGTGGTTTCCTCGAGTTCAGCTTCTCTTATGGTTTGCCTCCCTCTTTATTTTTATCTCATTTTATGTTTTCTTCCCTGTGTTCATCTGTTTTGTTTCCTAATTTCTACATATGAGTGAAATCATATGGTATTTGTCTTTCTCTTACTGTCTTATTTCATTTAGCATAATATCCTCCAGCTCCATCCACATCATTGAAAATGGTAAGAGTTCATTCTTTTTGATGGCTCTGGGTGTGTGTACGTAAACACCACTTCTTCTTTATCCATTCATCTGTTAAGGGACATTTGAGCTCTTCCCATATTTTGGCTATAGTACATTGCTGCTATAAACATTTGGGTGCATGTGCCCCTTCAAATCACTGTTTGCATCCTTTGGATAAGTACCTAGTAGTGCAATTGCTGGGCCATAGGGTAGCTCTATCTTCAACTTTTTGAGGAACCATCATACTGTTTTCCAGAGTGGCTGCAACAGTTTTTATTCTCACCAACAGTGCAAGAGGGTCCCTCCTTCTCCACATCCTCACCAACATCTGTGGTTTCCTGAATTATTAATTTTAGTCATTCTCACTGGTGTGAGGTGGTATCTCATTTTAGTTTTGATCTGTATTTCCCTGATGCTGAGTGATGTGAGCATTTTTTATGTGTCTGTTAGCCTCTTGTATGTCTTCTTTGGAGAAATGTCTGAAGAAAAAAACTGAACCACTTTCTTACACCACACACAAAAATAGACTCAAAATGGATGAAAGACCTAAATGTGAGACAGGAATACATCAAAACCCTAGAGGACAACAGAGGCAGCAACTTCTTCAACCTTAGCTGCAGCAACTTTTTGCTACGCAGGTCTCCAAAGACAAGGAAAACAAAGGCAAAAATGAACTATTGGGATTTCATCAAGATAAAAAGCTTTTGCACAGCAAAGGAAACAGTTAACAAAACTAAAAGATAATCTATGAAATGGGAGAAGATATTTGCAAATGACTTATCAAACAAAGGGCTGGTATCCAAAGTCTATAAAGAGCTTATCAAACTCAAAACCCTAAAAAACCAAAAAATCCAGCCAAGAAATGGGCAGAAGACATGGAATAGACTTTTTTTAATGAGTTGTAGGAGTACTTTATGAACTAGGGATACTAATTCTTTATTTATAATGTGTGATGCAGATTCATGATATGCTATTTGCCTTATAGTTTTGTTTATGGTACTTTAATATGCCCACGTCCTCTCATAGATTATGAAGATATATTTCTCACTAAGATGGTCTCTTCTAGCTGTTGGTTGTGGATCACAGGACATCTCCTGAGACCTCTCTAAGTTTCTCTAAACATGAAATCCAGACTTAGCCTCAAGAGAGGAAATATTTGTGTGAATGTGGGAGAGAAGTCACTTCTCCAATTGTGTTCTCCAAAACAAAATGTCTTGATGGTCTTATTCTTAATATGCAAACCAAAACAGTGCTCATTGATGAATAAAGAGACATGTATGTCAAGAGTAATAACTCAACACAGTATCCTCTCAAAGACCACTTTGGTATCTGTTTCCTCTTGAGACTAACCTTTCTATACATGAAATCATATTAATAAATTGTCTCCTCCTCACAACTGTAAATCTTCTTTCCCTTCCTTGGATTGGAGGAAGGTGAATGGATATATCCATGCATGCCACTCTGAAATCAATCTCTCCCCTCTTCCTTATCAGTGGATGATCAATGTGATTCTCTTTCCACAACTGGCATTTCTTCTACCCCTGAGCAATGTCAGTGCTGCTTTACATGTGGTGGGTGGGGTAAAAATGGAACAGAGGGAAGTAGACACAAAAGGAAGAAGTAGTGGTTAGTGGTCTGCTGAGAGACTTTTCAGAAGACTATACATCACAAAGATGAGAAAATGAATAATTCTGTGCAAGTCTCTAGTTTCTTCTTTTTGGCAATTCCAGGCAGATGAAAAAAAAAATCTATCCCTTCTTCTGTTCTCTCTTCAAGATCTCCAGGCAAGTCTGGCTCCCTGGTCAGTGCCCAGAGGCTCCTATGTGTCTACCTGAGCCCCTTTTAACAATGACAAGAGTGTGGTCTCCCATCATCCAAGGCCACAAGTGTAGTCACACCTGCCTGTCTGCCATTCTGTGTGAGCATGGCCTGTCCTACAGGGAATCCTGTTTTCTGAGGAATGGCGATGAGGGATTAAATATGATCTCCAAAGAGAAGGGCAGGTTTTACAGGTGGCTACCGATGAAACAATGTCTGAGCTACAAATCTGCTCATAGTTCAGCGGCTGACAGTGATCCATCCAGTGAGATGGATCTGAAAACAAACATTCAGTCTTACTGAAAAGTGCCTTCTTCCTGCCAGAATCAAGTGGTCTCGCTGTGACCAGTTTCTGTTTTCAATACCCAGCCCAGCCACTTTGCTTCGGCTTTAGGTTAACTAGGTATCTGGAGTATTTCTTGGCACAAACTCCGTTTGTCCCTCTGTACCTGGTAGAACTAGAAAGGTTGCCACACTAGTTTGGAAAAGAGAAGATATTTGCTCTCCACACAAGCTTAAATATACTGAAAGCAGGACTTGCTCTTTTATTCATAAAATATCAACAAGTTTCTTTTGGAATCAGAAACATGGTCCTAGTTATATGGCCTTAAGTAGAAATGGGAATTTATTCCCATTGGGAATGGCTTTTAGAACACTGATCAGGAAGGTCAAGAACAAACTGGGATCAGAAGGCAGCATGCCATGGGAAGCTAGCAGGAACCTGCCCCTTCCACCTGCCATGGGTGTCCTACTCAACCTCTCTGTGCCCCCATCTCCTTATCCTAAGATGAGAACAAATGTTCGGCTTGCAAGCTCTTGTGAGGATTAAATGAGTTAATGCATGTGAAGGGCTTATAACTATGTCTGGAATACTCAAATGCTAACAGTTTCTCTTGCTGTCTGCTTTTGCTTCTATCTGCCTACACGTCAGTTTCTATTTTGTTTCTCTGACAGAATGTCCCAGCATCTAAAATCATCTTTTTTGTTTAACTGTCCAGTTGTATGACATCAGCCTTCCTTCACAGCCTCTGTGGAGAGGGACGGGCTGCTCCACTGTGTGCTCCATGCTGGTGGTGAGAACTCAGGCTAGCTCTCACTGATGCTCTGAACATTTCTGCTCTGAAAACGTCACTCTCTGGCATACTTGGGCTGTTTCTCGCTCCCCATGGAAGGCTGGACTTCCGGAACCAGGGAGGAACATGCAGTGAACCTCGACGGTATCCATGGATTGATCAGAATTCATTTGTTTCAAGTCACACTGACGGAGTAGATGACCACATGCAACGCTTGAAGTCCTGCCTCCAGAAGTTTTCCTTCATCATCTGCTTTAAGGAATGATCCTGGTTGAGGATGCCATGTGACAGGAGACCCCTTCCAGCATATTGTACAAGAACACCTGTGAAGGAAGTCCTGGTTCCTCATCTCTAGTGAACTGGTTGTAAGGAGATCTACGTGAGGCCATAGGTGAGGACTGCAGGAGAAGACAGGCAGCAGAAGTCAAGCTCCGTGCTCCTACACTTCCCGTATGTCAGCGTGAGCCAGTGAGGAGGGACACTGCTGTGCACGCTCAGCCTTGTGGTCCCAGGAGACTTGCTCATAACCAACAGCTCGGACTGCCTCATCTCTGCTTGTGCCATGATGGAGCATGAAATGTCCAAGAAGACCCAGAGGTGAATTGGATTCTTTTTCTCAAAAAAAGAATATAGCTTTCCCTAAAACCCTAGGAGCCATATCCTAATTCTCTCATTCTGGCTCCTTGGAGGACCCACACAGCACCAATATTGGCTGTAGTCACTTGAGATCACAAGTATCTGACCATGGACAACGCGAGATCTGCTGTATCCCTTGTTTCAGTGGTTAAGCAGTATCTGCAGCAGTCTGAGCTTGCAGATCCTTCTCTTGCCCTGGTCCTGGTTCAAAACTGACCACCTTATGGGCTACTTGGCAATTGAGTAAGAACAATACACTTAAATGAGGACTATGTTGCTTCCAAAATCCAAAGATATCTGCCAAATGCTGTATCTCTTCCTTAGCAACAAAGGGGTGTAAGTGGCAGCATTTTGCTTTAAACATTGACAATGTCCTGAAATGGGATTACTAACATCAACTAACTTACAGGAATTCTGTCACATGGGATACTTGCACCAGCACATGGCATCGAGCAAGTGCTCAGGCTGGCTCTGACGATGATGTTGGTGATGCCGATCACGTTTATTATTGTTGCTGTATTTGACATTTAAGAAAGATTGCACAGACCAGACATTTTTAGTTCTCTGAAAACCTTCCTTCTCCCCTCCTGGCCATGGCATACCGCAGTCAGCTGGGTCAGAGGAACAGAGATAACGTCTGACACGGAAATGACAGGAGCCACATCTCTCCTTAAAAAGCCACTATCAATTTCAAGAAGCTGGTTTGTTAAATAAATAAATAATTAATAAAAAAGAAAGAAAGAAACCAGTTTATGTGCGCTCAAACAACTGCTGGATGTCTGAATCCTTCTACATGTAGCAGCATGTTCCACAGAAACCCTAGACTGTTTTATGGTTTTTAGCAAGAATATGATAGGAAGTGTCCTCCGTCCTCACTTCCTGTATATGTTTGTATGTGTACAAGGCAGGACTATGGGGAAGAAAGAGGGATCCATAGCAGGAGAAGCCGTGGGTTCTCATGTCTGGAAACAGAGCCAGAGATTCCCAAATTCATGTGTGGAGTGAGTTTGGTGAAAGGGACAATGGGGCTGGAAAGAGGACAATAGAGAAGAACATCATTTGGACATTAGTTCCTTCCTTCCCATCAGGTGGGAACAGGGCTCAATTCCAGAGAGGTCTTAAAGCCATCCTGAACCCCTCTAATGCCTGCTGGTGCATCAGGACCAGAGACCAAGCATCACACAGCTTCAGCATGGCCACCAGCTTCCTCTTCCCTTTACCCTTCCTCTACTGGGTGACCATGATGGTGCTGTGGTCATTCAGGACACCAGTGGCCTGGGAGGTGCAATCGCCATAGGCAGGGAGCCAATAGTCAGCCAAAGGACAGCCCAATGCCAGGACTGACCCCACAGGGAGGCATATGTGGGTCAGAGAAGATGATGGTGAAGTGGGTGGTGTGAAGAGGTCTGGGCACATGGCACAGACTGTAGTTTTTCCCTCCTGCAGTGTCCCTGCAGAGGAAGGCTGATGCTCCCATTACCAGCCCAGCACATTCTTCTCCAGAACTGCCCCTGCTGGAGGGAAATCAGACTCCTGAGGTAAGCACACAGCCCAGGTGAGGAGGAAGAGGTCCTGCTTCCTACAGAAGTACATTCACAGTGGACACCCACCCTCCTCAAGCCCCCACTGCAAACCCCTCCGTGGCCAGGTCCTAGTGTAGTGATGGGGATGCTGATGAGTTTCCTGGCCACTCATTCCCTTTACCTATGGTTGAATCTCCTGCATAACTCGGATGCCCAGCCAGGTTTGGGCCACTTTGGGTAATTAACAAAACTAAAAATAACATAAGAAATATTGAGCAACAGATACTGTGACCATCACTTAGCATACATTAATGAATTTAATCTCCATTTGAGAGGTATTATTACTGTTTTCCCCATTTCACAGATACAGAAACCAAGGCGCAGGGAAGTTGAGCAACTTACCCAAAGTGGCCCAGCCAGTTGCTGGCTGAGGGAGCATGGCCCCAGAGCCTTGCTCTGTTGCACACACACTACTCGTAAAATTACACCAAAGCCCACAGAAGCTAAGTGATTCACTCAGGTTAACCAACCAGTAACCAAATCACTAAATTTTCAGGTGCGAAGCACCACCTGGCTGGCCTGGGGAAGATAGGGATCTCACACTTTCCCTTCATTCCACTAACGTGTTTGAAGCACGAGCTCTCTGCCAGGTGCCAGGAAGGAGAGACACAGTGGGATGGAAAAAGGCACTGAGAGCCAAGAACTATATAGGGCGGTGGTCCCTGACTGCACTTCTGGACAAGGAGCCTACCAGACCATCTTCTGTGGTGCCAAAACCCAGTGGACCCCTTGTGTGCAATCCATCCCCAGAGAGGTGCCTTTGGCCAACACCAGTGCTCTGCTGTGTAGGAAGGGTGCCAGTGCCAACACCCGCTGCTGAGGCTGCTGTGTCTAGTCCACTCTTATGGGCTGGTTCACTTAGTCAGCATTTATTGTGCATGAACCATGTGCTAAAGATGCGAGAATTTTCCTTCTTATTTGACACTCAAAACAGAGAACTTGGGGAAAGTTTCAAAGTAGGAACACGAACGTGCTGCATTCCACATCTCTTGCCCTCTCTGGCACTAGGCAAATGCCATACGTCCTGGAACAACCTCCACCCCCACCCCTGCTTAACTCCTACTCTTCACAGTCCAGCTCAATGCCCCTGTCTCTGAGAAGACCCATTGTTCTCCCAACTCCACCTTTAGGAATAATGATGAAAGATAGTTCCTAAAGATAATAATAGCTAGTCCTTAACATAGCACTTACCTAGAGCCCCACACTGTTCTAAGTGCTGGACATATGTTAACTGGTTGTATATAGCATTCTTTACATACGAGGGACTTAGCCACAGAGAGGGTAAGCAAGTTAGTCAAGGTCACACAGCTAGCAAATGATAAAGCCTAGTTTTGAACCCAGAAGTCTGGCTCCAGAATCAATACAAAGATGCCATAGATTTAAGACAAAATTTTATGACACATTTCAGAAAACAAAGAAGAAACATTGCATTATATTTGTACTAAAACCCTGCCTTGATGACGACTGATATATAACCACATAATTGTATCCATTTCTTCCTTGACATTGCATTTGACGCTTGTGTCCAAGAGTCCCTCTTGCCCAGAGTATGGATCTTCTGAACCACTTGAGCCGGCAGCAGTATATGTGGGTACTTTTAGATGTAAAGATACAGCTTCCAAGCACAAAGTTAAGTCAAAGTTTCATTTTTTTATCTGTGTTGTACCATGAGTTACCGTAAGTTAAGTATCTTCTGGGGCACTAGCCCAATATGATAGAAAGATATGTACACAGCCTAGACCTTTGAAGGAAATGACAATGAGCAATGCTATTGATAAAGATTTCCAATCAGGTGATTAGTTTTCTCTGAACTTGACTCAGACATCCCCAGCTTAGATTCATCTTGGCCACGCCAGGCAACAGGGGCTGCTCCTGGCAGACCTCACCTGCACTACCCATGCACAGGTGTATCGGGCAGCATGTGACCAATCTTGCCAGACCCTGTGCCTCTCTTGGTGCTGGACACTGTCTACCTTTTAGCTCCCTTGCCAGCCTTTCTATCCCCCTCTGATTCACCACGGAACTTCCCAGCCCTGGTCTCTAACTCACACTTCCCAACCAAGGACCAGAAGCCTGTGTAAAGCCAGAGTGAGTACTGTTGTCAGGTAGGGTCTCCAAGGGAGGGGCTCACCTCTGCGAGGTGAGGCTTGTAAGGATGTCCTCGAGAACCCTGGTCCTACTGAGAGTCACTTGGGGGATCAAGATAGGTATGCAGCAAGTGGTTGGGGAAAATGCTTGTGTGAGTCCTTGGCACAGCCTCCTGTCTAACCTTGTCCTTCTTTCAGAACATCCAGCCTGCCTGGACATGCTTATGCCCAGCTCTGGAGCTTATGTCCAGGTCCCTCACCTGCCCATCAGGGATAAGAAGGTGAAGTTGAGCTTTGGAGAAGTGCCTCTGTCTTTGCTGGAGCTGAGGGGTGGTGGGATTCAGAACACAGAAGAGCCCTGCCGAGCAGTGCCTGCTGCCGCCCTCTGCATAGACAGCAACCACTCCTCGGCATGCAGGAAGAGTGTGGTCTCTGCTGCCGATTTCCTTCAAAGCCAGCAGCTACTGTGACTCTTTCCTGTCTGGGGAGAGAGGCTGAAGCCCTGGGTTATCATGTTTCAGGACTGGGCTGTAAGAGGCTCATTGTTTTTTTTTTTGTTTTACTACTCCTGATTCTCTCATTTCTTCTGACAGAATCCCTAGGAACACCCAGGGAGGCATGCAGCATCCAAGTTCCCGGCTTTTCTCTTCCAGGGACTTAGTCTTCAAATGGAGTATGTGGTTCAGTGTATTATTAGACACAGCGGGCCCTCAACAAACCTTATCTTCCTTTGTCTTCATGAATACTTTCCTGCTCAAGATCCCTCTGATTTCTTCTCCACACTGAAGAAAGGGCAGCCTCAGAGGAGTGCCCCAAGCATGGAGGGGGCCCTAGAGGGAACTACAGCAAGCAAGGAATGCCCTGCAGGCATGTCTTGATCTTGACTCAATTGTCGGGGTCTCCAGGTGCCGACCGGGATGGCCATGTGCACCCCTGCCTGGAGCCCTCAGCCACTGCTTCAAGGAAAAGGAGAAATATTCATCAGGGAGCTGGCCAGGTGGCATGTGACTCAGAAGTGTCCCATGAGGATGCTAGAGAAGCTTCTGAGCTGTCTGGTCCCGACCTGCTCATAACCCAGACCCAAACCCTCAGGGACCAGAGTTTGCCTGGCCAAGCTACCCGCCAGCCCAGTACTCTCCATCCCCTCAGCCATGGCTATTTCATCTGCACCGCAGTGAAGCCAGCCCTGCCTCAGGGCCCTCAGCCAGGACAGCCAGGACATAGAAGGGACACAGGCCAAGGGGACCTGGGTGAGTAGGAGCTTCGAACAAGCCCCAAGGGCCAGCTGTGCAGAGTCAGCTCCTGCACACGGAGAGCAGGAGCCTGGGACCAGGCCATAGATGGCATGGCAGAGCCCTGGGGCATGTGTTGCCATGGTCCTTGGGTTTTGTGGTGACAGAGGGCCTCCACTGCATAAACCATGGGAGGAGACTTGGACTCCATCACTCAAGTCAAAACCACATCCTTGTCCATAACAGTGAGTCACTGTACCAGAAAGAGGCTCACCAACAGCTCTTCACTTTGGTCCCAGGAAGACCAAAACCTGAGCTTCCGGCCACTTGAACATGTGGGCAGGACTTTCCAGTATGATTTAAATCTTGACTTTTGAATCTTGACTCTCACACGTATTTCTATCATCCACCTCAGGAGGCCTGTGTACATGAATAAACAACAGAATAACACAGTGTAGACAGATGCAGTGAGAAAACCAGTTGTGAGAACAAACTCCTGCCACATGTCCCTGCCCCAGTGGCAGACTTCCATTCCTACTGCCACAGTGGAGTGCACAGACTACATCACACTGCATTAGGTTAATTAGGTGAAAAACCACCATCAGTCCAGTAAGTTCCTGGCTAACGGATTCCCTTCCTCACTCTGCATCCTCTACTTCCCATTTCTAAGAAACAAATTAATTCTTAATACACTTTTTAGATTAACTTCACATCATTTTAAAAGGAAAAAAAAAACACTTGACTTTCCTAGGAGATTTGAGCATGAATATTATGTCAGGAATTTTTTTACACCACTGGCCCTTGTGGTTCTCAGGCCTGCGTGTTTGGACTGGAACTCCACCAATGAGGTCCCTGGTGTAGATGGCAGTCTGTGGGACTTCTCCATACAATGAAATACATAGTATGGGTTATGTTTCCATAATTGCATGAGGCAATCCCTCGTAATAAACCTCTTTTCTCTGGGAAGCCCTGAGTGATACAAAGCACAAAGAATGATCTAGTTCAACAAAAAAGAGGACGTGTTTGGGACAAGAGGAGCATGACCTCTGTGCTTTGGAGCTGGCAGTCCTGGCAGGTGCCCATGAGCAAGTTACAGACCAGTAAGATCCGAAAATGAGATGAGGTGTGAGAATATCTGGTTGACACATGGATAGGAAAGACCACGGCAGAGACTCAAGAATAACAACATTGGTTCCCAGAACACATTTGGGAATAGTCTCTTCCCCACTCTGTTTTTGGAAGACAGGTGACACGGCAGAACAAGAAGGAGATTTGAGCTGGGTGGGAGTGCTGACCACCATGCACACTGTCTGACCTTGGGAGCTCGTTGTCCGCTCTGAGCCTCTGGCCTCCTATCTGCAAATGGGAGCAATTGCCCCATCTAGCAGGGTGGTTAGAAGACCAAATGCCTAAGCAATGCCTGTTGCAAAGAAAGCGTATCATCAATGGGAAATTTAATGTTGGATAATTGCTACCATTTTTATGATGGGAAGTAATGTCCTTTTTTAGATACTCCAAAGACAACTCATCAGGAGGTCTCCAGAGAATCTTACTTGTGTTGTTGCTATGATAGTCTCCATCCTGGGTACCCAAACCGAGGCACATACATGGGCTCCTGCGTGCATTCATCTACACTCATCCAGTCTCCAGTCTGTTATTTCAGTCAGAACTCTTGGTTCTGGCAACAGAATGACTCTGGGTCTCTTCAAAATGGGGATACTTTACTAGAAGTATATAAAGGACTCAGAAAATGGGAGAATGAGACTTAGAAATGAGTGAAAACAGATGGGAGCTGGAAGTCCAAGAGTTAGGAACCACAGCAAGTGTGTCCTGTTGTAGAAACCTGACCCGCACACTGCCCCTTCCACGGTCTTGGCTGCACAGCTCTGTGCCATCAGCAGAGTCCTAGGGTAGAGGTCTGATTGGCTGAGCCTGGGTCACAGCCCACCCCAAGGCAGCTCAGGCAATGGAGGATGAAGAGTCTTCCTCTTTGGGCTTTTCAAATGAAGGCTACCCTGCCCTTTACCACACTCATCCTTCAGGTAAGTCCATCTAAAGAAAAATCAAAGAACCAGTGGGAAGGTGGTACTCTGAGACATCAGATAAATAAGTAAGCAACAAGAATCTGCTGAAGGCAGTAACTTGATCATCTGAGAATTTGACTGCCTGACCCCCAACCCTACTTCCCTTCTTAAATTTGAGAGAACACCCTTGGTGATAAGATTCTTTGAACTTCCCCTTTTTGAACTTCTTCATCCTGACCCTTGGAAACCTCCGTTACCACAACTCTGACACCAGTTTCAGGACATCAAGAGTCTCCAAATCAGTGGTACCATGTGTATCTCATCTCTATCCCTGGACATCTGCGTGAAAGTGCCAAGGTCCAGATAGTCCCAGCCCCACAGGGAACTGTGATTATCTGCTGATGGCCTGCCTGCCCCCATGTCCCACCCCTCACCCTCTACAGCACACACAGCCCCACAAACTCAGTTCTTTCCCTGCCTGGAAAACGTGAACATTAAAAGAACGTGAGTCTGAGAAGTTCTAGATTCTATACGTTCCAACTACAGATTTATCTCATTAACCAGTTGAAATATTTTCTTGACTCTACTTTCTACTATGAAATGGGAGATTTTTTAATTAGATGAGTTTTGTGATCTTTATAAAATCAATACACTTGCTGGCGTGACTTACCCTAATACAGGAGAATCAATTTCTTCTTGTGTCTTTCTTAAAAAACCATAGTTAACTTCCACAAACCGTCAATGACCCCAATCTAGCTCTTGCTCAACATATATGGCAAGATTCCTTTTTTTTTTTTTTTTTAAATTCTGCAGTTCTCTAAGGTAGGAACTCCACCCAGTGGCCAAGAATTAGATGAGGAGTTTAGGAAACCCTCCAACTTCCTGAAACTAAGTAGTGTCTTTGTGGAGTCCAAGAGCCATGTATTCAGAAGCCACTGGATGGCTAGGAAGGGAGAAGAGAAAGAGCCCTTGGACCCCCAAGCAGAACTCTGCCTTGAAAAATAGATGGTTTTTTCTTCTTCTTCTCTTTGGTATAACTGATAAGACATCCCATAATCAAGAGCGATGCAAGAGGGCTTGCCACAAAAGGAGTTCGCCAAGACCAAGCACCATAAGGAAGAGCTTCTCTGTCAAAGAGAACAGTGGTTCACCACTCTGAGCACGAGGCACTACAGGACTGGGAGCTTCTTTTCATTCTTTCTGAGAAGAGCCTCCTTCAGCAAACCTCCCTCATTGGCCTCCGTCACTTCTGTCTTCGCTTTTCCTCCCTGACTTACTCTACCACATCCTGAAGCAGAACCAAGGCCAGGACAGTGAAAGCATTGCCCTTGCCTAATTGGTGCACTTCTGAAGAATACTGTTCTCTCATCCACTCATGCATTCACTTACCTGGTCTGCGTTTTGGCCACTTTTCCCAGTAGTATGTGCTGACTCCAGGGGAAATATAAAATTCTACTGCACACATGTTCATTTGGTATATACACTGTTGACTCACATGGTATTTAAAGGCATTGTTTAAGTTAGCTACAGTTAGGAAATCAGGAACTGGAGCTTCTCTTATAAAAATTAGAAAATGAGATTATGTCAGATTTTCGGACTTGGTAACAAAACGGGTAGTTGAATATCTGGCTGTTTGCAGATGCAGTGTATACCGTCCACTTAACCACAGTCTCTACTAATCCCTGTCGTTTCCCTGAATCTGAAGCCAGATGACAGGCTGCCATGATTTTCTCAAATATCCGGTTATTTTATTTATAGTAGATATAAGAGTGACTTTTTACCCACATCTCTACCAAAAGTGAGAAAACAAAAGATAGAATAAAAACTTGTAGTTTCAAAAAAAATATAGATCATTTCTTTGTGAGGAGTAAAAAAATGGTCCTAGATAAGTATGCAAATAAAGTGGGTCTTTGCCAATTACATACCCATAAAGATACTATTATGAAATTAATTATAGTAAGAATTATGGCAGGCTCAGAAAAGATGCATGCTAGAGAACACAATGAACTAAAAACAGAACTGAACTTTAAACAGGCTTCTTTTTCTTGTTCTTAGATTAAATATTGCCACGAGGGAATGCGGCTATGTGTTTAATAAAAAACAAAAGGCTTTCCAAGCACAAACACTTTCAGAGAGGGTAAATCTATAAAAGAATGTCTGTTGAGGGCAAAAATATTATGTTTCCTGAAGAGAACCAAGCATTGGCAGATGTTCAGAAAGCTGAAAATATCGCCTAGAACTGAAAGACTAAGTCTATGAAAATTTCAATTAATTCATGGCATTTTCTATGGCAACTTGTAAGATTATAAGTATAAATAATAGCACTTGGACTGCAATGTTCATAGCAGCAATGGCCACACTTGCCAAACTGTGGAAAGAGCCAAGATGCCCCTCAACAGATGAATGGATAAAGAAGACATGGTCCATATACACTATGGAGTATGATGCCTCCATCAGAAAGGATGAACACCCAACTTTTGTAGCAACATGGACGGGACTGGAAGAGATTATGCTCAGTGAAATAAGTCCAGGAGAGAAATTCAATTATCATATGGTCTCACTTACTTGTGGAGCATAAGGAATAACCTGGAGGACATTAAGAGAAGGAAAGGAAAAGTGAATGGGGGGAAATTGGAAGGGGAGATGAAGCATGAGAGACTGTGGACTCTGAGAAACAAACTGTGGGTTTCGAAGGGAAAAGGGAGTGGGGTTGGGTGAGTCTGGTGGTGGTTATTAAGAAGGGCATGTACTGCATGGAGCAGTGGGTGTGGTGCATAAACAATGACTCTTGAAACACTGAAAGAAATAAAATAAAATTTAAAAAATAGCACTTGGAGTAACTGCATTCATTTCAATAGCATTAAGAATTAAGAGGGGACTCTGGTGTTAACAGCATATGGAGAGAAGTCATATCAGATACTAATTCTATGTAACAAACCACCCTAATTTTTTTTAAGATTTTATTTATTTGAGAGAGAGAGAGAGAACACAAGCAGGGCGAGCAGCAGGCTCCCCGTGGAGCAAGAAACCTGAGCGAGTTTGATCCCAGGACCCAGGATCTTGACCTGATTGGAAGGCAGATGCGTAACCGACGGAGCCACCCAGTCGTCCCATCCACCTAAGACTTAACGGCTGTCAGTGGCCAGTTACTTACGTTTGGCAGCAGGGGCCGGGTTCAGCAAGACAGTTCTTACCACCCGGGCGGTGCTGGCCTGATTCTTCTGGACTCTTACGTGTTTCTGCTACCAGAGGAAGGACGGCTTTGGGCTGCCTGGTTTGTGATGGCCTCACTTAGCGTGGCTGGGGTGACGGACGGGGTCCTCTCCCCACGGTCTCTTATCCTCAGCGAGCTAGCCCAGGCCAGGTCACGTGGCAGCTCCTGTCTGCCAGACAGGGAAGGCAGATGCCTGCAGTCCGTCACCCAGAACTCGCACAACTTCGCTCCTGCCCCTTCTATTGGCCCAAACCAGTCGCAAGTCCAGACCATACTCAAGACGTCCAGAGAAAGATCTCCGCTCTGTGAGAGGAGTCTCAGTGTAGGGTCATTCCTGCAGGGAAGGGAAGAGTTTGTGGTCTGCTGTAAGTGCTCGTCAGTTGAACAAAGCCTGGACAAACTTAGCAAACGGAGTGTAGACAGGCCTCCACAGTGACCACGGCTCACACCGTGCTCACGGGGAGTTTAAGCTCAGGAGCGCCTGGTGGCTCAGTCTTCATTTCAGTCAGGCCGTGATCTCGGGGTCGTGAAATTGGGCCCTGCATCACGCTCACATGGGGCGTGGAGCCTGGTGAGGAGCCTCCCTCTCTCTCTGCCCCCACCATTCTCTCTCTCTCTCTCTCTCCAAAGGAAAAAAAAAGAAAGAAAAGAAAAGAAACAGAGAAAGAAATCTAAGCTCAAGCTGGTACTGCTTCCCAACGGTAGGAACTGACATCCTGCATTACATCACTGACTAGGAATCAGTCCGCACTACAATGTTAGGCTTCTCAAACTCAGTCGTTAAAGCCATGAACTAGACATGCCTCTGAGATGAGCAGGTCTGAGTTTAGCTCTTTACCTGAGAGTAAGACACAGGGCACGGTGGTCATCGAGGAGTCCTGCTTGTCACACCAAAGGGACTAGAAACAAAATAACTTGCTCCCATCATCTGAGGAGCAGCTGGCCTCGGTTCCCCCCTGGAGATTAGATCAAATACGGGGCCTTTCTGTGGATAATACAATCCCATTTGAACACTAACCATTTCTCCAAGAAGCACTCATTCAGAATTGCCCCAAATGAGGGGTTTTAGTCACTGAAGTCAGTTTCTAGAAATAAAGGTGTGGAGAGCCATGCAGAGTCCCAAATCATGGAACTGAAAAGTGAATGTGGAAAAGGAAACTTGGGACATCAGCCAGCGTGCTTAAAGGGGCCTTTTCCCAACGAGGATGATCATTGACAAGTAAGACGATATCCCACAGAACAACCAGTTCGGCAGCGTGGAAACTCCAGAACCGTACACACCTCAGCAGCAGCTCTCCTAAATACAAGGACCTCTGTGCGGAGTTTCTCCCCATGATCGGGAGTGCTTGTAAACTTGTACAGCAGTAACAAAATAACTGAAGATTGTCACCGTTTAGAGTTTGCAGAACTGAATTTTATGTTGCACATACACTACAAAAGGCCAGTTCTGGTCCGGATCTCTTGATGCAGAAGTAAAGACGTCAGGTTTCCAGTTCCCAATTTGAACACGATGAACAATGAAAGAAAAAGTGATGATTTAATTATGTCTACATTCCAGTTTGTTTTTTCGAACTTGGATTTAGAATGTGATCTCCAACTTCCCCTGTTTATATTACACGGCACACAGTTCCAACAGCTCAGTAAAAACAATGACACTTTTGTTTCATTCTGGCAGTTGATTTTGCTCACACCTCGCTTTCTGCACTCCACACCGCCTGCCAGGATCCCAAGGCTTTGAATTCACACCCCTTAAGATAGGCTGAGTTAGATTAAAACAGATGCCTGGGGCGCCAATCTATGAAAAGCAAGTAAGGCAGAGTACATCGATAAAATGTAAATTTGCCCAACTCCCGTCAAGTAGCAAGAACTCTCTGGAGCAGTTTTGGAAATCATGCCTCTCTAAAACCTTCTCTCTGTTGAGGTTTTTGTCATGTGCAATTCCAGCTAAAAATCAGTAGTCACAGATGAAATCTGGAAGACAAATGCATAGTTTAATGTTGTTTGCCAGTGGATGGGTGATTTTACTTTAGTGTTGTCAGGGAGCAAGAATGTTCCATCCCCTTCAAGGACCTTCTAGCCAGACTCAGAGTCCAACTGACATGGGACAGATTAACGGGAGAAAAATCAAATTTAATAGCATGTATATGAAGAATCCACACAGACACAGAAATTCCAAAAACCATGGTGCAAAATGAGGTATCTATGTCATCCCAGACTAAGGAGAAGGTAGCAGGGGTCTGGGACCTCCAAGGGAAGGAGGGTAGTTCACAGGGTAATGCGGAGAAGAGCAGACGTACGGTAATTAGAGGTTTGCCCTGCCGTGCAGAAGGGTCACTCGGATAAAATTCATCTCTGCTAGTAACCCTTATTCTGGGAAAGACCCCCAGTTTAGATTCTTCTGTGTAGTTAAGAGAGGGGTGAAACTTTCTTTTGAGCCCACAGGGTCTCTGATGCCTACAGCTCAAAATAACCTTCATGCCAGAACGGCCCACCTAGGGGCAGTCCGTCCTCTGCCCCTATAGTATCTAAATTTTATTTTTTATTCTCTTTATGTATGTATGCATTCATTCATTTAATTTGAGTATAGTCGACACACAATGTTATACTAGTTGCAAGTGTACAACATAGGTATCTAAGTTTTAAATTTTTTAATACACAGGCTTCCAGTGAATTACCAGGTTTGGAAAATCACCAAATTGAATGAAAAATTATAGCTTAAAGCAATTTTTATTTTGCAGATTTTTTTTCCAAAATGTTTTAGCCAGTTGAGGTGAAATAATGAAATTAGTTCCTCCTGTTGGAGAGGAAAAAATTCTTACCTACCCTTCAAGACTCTTCTGCCTGGTCTAAGAATTAAACTGACATGATACACATGAACAGGAGAAAATAAAATTTGATTACATCCATATGAGGAAGACACATAAGCATGAGATTCCAAAGATGTTGGGCATAATGAGATATTTATGCCATCCCAAACTAAGGAGAACTAAGGGTCTAGGAGTTAGAGGGAAGGAAAATAATGCATAGGAAGATAGAAAAGTAACAGTCTGCCATACAGTAACAACAGGCAAAGAGAAATTCTCACAACAGACTTGGCCAAGTTCTTCCCTGTCTTCCACCTCTGGTTCATATTATACCATAGTTATCTATGGTGAGCGCTCCCTTCCTGGAGCAGATCCTCTGTCCAAATTCTTTGAGGCAGTCACAAGGGAAGATCAGTTTCCTTCTGAATCTTTTGGGCCTTGGCTGCTTTGATCTTGAAATAATCTGCATGACAAATTGGTTCATCTTGAGGCCACTCATTCTAATCCCCACACTCCTATAAGTGAAATCAGTGGAGTGAAGCAGTATATCCTCTCCCCTTCCAAATAAGTGTCAGGTGTCCCCTCACCCCACATCTGGCCCCTGTCGATGGGACAAATGGAGGCCATCACACTACACATCTAGAGGTTTAAAAGTTAGAGCTCAATCTAGTAACACAGATTTTATCCTGCTGCCTTGACAAATACAGCTCCCAGCTTGACCTGGGAGTCTAGGTTCAAATGGAAAATTCTTGGATCTTTCGGATTCCCTACAGAAACTGCAGTGCAAGGAAAGTAAGCTCCTGGTGGCTGGCCCCAACCGGGCAGTGTCCTCTTTCTGCCCCAACGCCCAGCTCCATGGCACAGCAGAATACATGCGGACAAGCCAGCCTGCACGCACAAGCTTCTGACACATCCTGCAAACGGTACCATCTGTGTCAATCCCTCAGAAAAAGATGTGCAAATGTGCCAAAGTGTTAACAGCTGATGAATCTAGGTAAAAGACAAGCCAGTGCTCATTGTGCGATTCTTGCCATTAAAAAAATAATAATAAAATACAGGACAAAATTAGCATTTTGTTTTAAAAAGGTAATAAATCTCCAAGTTGTGAAGTGGACTGACTTTAACCTGTAGAGCTCACAAGGGACAGAGCAAACCCACAGGAAGGCCTTAGGCTGCAGACCTACTTGCACAATCTCCACCACATGTGTGTGAGTCATGGGCCTGGAATAAAGGGCCCTAAAGAGCTGTGTTTCTCAATTGACCCATGCTTTTTTTTTTAAAGATTTATGTATTATTTGAGAGACAGAGAGCATGGGGGGCTATAGAGGGACAAGGAGAGAATCTCAAGCAGGCTCAGAGCTGAGTGGAGAGCCTGACGCGGGGCTTGATCTCTCAACACTGAGACCACAGATGGAGCCGAAACCAACAGATGGATATTTAACCAACTCAACCCCCCAGGCACCCCTCAGTTGATCCTGTTTTTGAACAAAAAGATCTAATATGTTCATGAACATGGAAGAGTCTAGACTTAGAGCAGGTAACCATCTTGGAAAATTTTCTAATACCAGAAGAGTGTCTTTTGCCATTGGAGGTTAGAACTCTCTATGTGTGTATGTAGGAAACGTGAAAGAACTCTTGCAGATAGCAATGGCCTCCAAAGATGTATCATGGAGCGGACGCGCTGCCTTCTCTCTGAGGGTCAAAGCTGACCGTTCTAAGGATTTATTCCTCCATCACTCGTGAGTCAGCCTCAGGACGATGGCCACACAAACCACAGCAGCTGGTTTGAGAGCAGAGGCTGTTAATACCAAGACTTATAACAAATTTATCTGTTAATTTTTTTTCTACTCATAAAGTCCTCTCGAGATGACAGATTTCCTGTCCTTCACTTAAAAATGCGTAACTTTCCCCCAGTAATGAAGAATATACCCAGCACCCAGATCTTACATTCTAAATGCCATTTTCCACAGAAAAAGACAGGGAGCTTTGGAGGAATGGCTGATTCTAGATCTGGGGCAGGAAAACACAAGACAAGACCAGAGAACCTTGTGGTGCCAGAAAGTTCTGGAAGTGCTCAGGAAAAAGCATAAGGATGAGGACATGTCCAAGGGACCTACGAGCTAATCTGAAAGAGCCCCCAGTGGCTGACACTGGAACATTTGGGCAGTGAAATAAATGAGGTAGCGTGGATTGTCACCCAGCGCACAAAATAAATGCACATGAGTCGGAGGAGATAGAAACAAATGATTGAATGAATGAGTGAACAGACAAATAAATAAACGAAGGAGAAGAGACAAGTCTTCCCCACAGAGCTGGAATTTAACCCCTTCCTTGTCCCATCCCCTGAGAGACAGGACCCAGGGCTTGTTTCCAAACAGCCGAGTGTGGAAAGGGACAAACAGCAGCTTCACGTTGAAGAGACCTGGGGAGACCACTGGAACCCCGTGGTCACAATGAGCAACCCCTGCAAGAAATCATGTCACTACCACAGATCCCCTGATAGGACGTGACAAGAAGTACCCTCGAGTCCTGTGGCATCCTTTCTGAAATCCCATATCCCTAGGCTCATGTTTTCATGGGAAAGAGTCAGACAAACCTAGACCAGAGACATTACCAAATATTTGGCCAATGTTCCTCAATACCATCGATGTCACAAAAAATCCCAGGAAGACTAAGATACGGTCACAGACCAGGGTAAACAAATGAGATGTGGTATTTTGGATGGGATACCAGAAGAGGGAAGGGGTATAATGAAAAACCTGGTGAAATCTGAATAAAGAGTAGAGCTAATCCTAAAGGACCCATCCTGGTTTCTTAGAATTGACAGGTGAACCGCGATAATGTAAGAGGACATCGTTCAGGGAAGCAGAAACAGGGCGAGGGATACAAGGCACTTTCTCTCCTGTTTTTGCAACTTATTTGTGAGTCTAAACTCACTCCAAAATTTAAGCTTTATTCTTATGAGGTACAGAGTTTTAAATGCTTTTTTATTCTTTGTATATGAAAAAGATCAGGATTTTCACAGTTTCTTACAGTTACTGACTACAGGTATCACTGTCCTGCCTTCATGTAAAATCTAAATGCTGCTCCTGATTAATCAAGACACAACCTAGTAAATTGTGGTATATGCAACCCAGGGCTGATATTTCGAAATGAAACCACAGTTTCGGGGCCAGGAACTGAAGCATCCATTTCAGTGACTCAAACACAAAAATGAAAAATAGTACTTGACTTATTTAAACTATTTACGTCTTTGGAAGTTGATTGTGACATGACTTGTGTGTTTGGACACCTTATACCACGTCAAGAATGCAAAATTTCATTTGATAATTAAAATCCACTCATTCAACAAAACTGATGCCAGAAACAAGGGAACAAGATAGGACTTGAACTTCCCCTCAGGTCTTGGTCAACCAATAATGTTCAAGTTCCCCACTTGTGTAAACCACTCTTGTTGGTTGGAAACTGTATCAGTCCCAGTTCCTGGCCCTAAAAGAGTCATAATGACACTGTTCACAGCGGGCTGGGTTCTGGGCCACGAGCTCGGCAGCGTTACTGCCCTCGCACATACTTTGATACCAGCATCCTCCCGAAGCGGTTATCACCTTCACCTCCTTTGTCCCAGTGCTGAGAGTGGGCCCCGAGGATGCTGATTGGCTACTTGACCAAGGTCATATGAACAAATAGGTGCAGGGCCAGGATTTGCATCGAGAAGCATCTCATCTCAGCCTTCCTGAGACAACTGAGAGCCACTGAGACAGGGCAGAGAGGTCAGAGGGCTGGGTGACGAAGGGCCAGATGCCGCCTTGACACCCTGTATGTCCCCAGAGCGCCTGATGTCTGTGGCTGCTGTGGCTCTTACCACATTGTATAAGTCTTGAAAAAAATGTAGTTTATTCATCTTCCTATGCTTCTCAGGTCCTGGACATTGCCTGCAACAAAATCAATGTTCATGTAAGCCCTCGATAGAGAAAGAAGCTAGGGCAGGTCAGAAGCACGTTGTTCTATTAGAGCAATACCGACCACTCATAACTCATCCTCTGATGTCTTCCACTCACGGAAAGATCAAGGGTCTTTTACTCATGGGTATCTCAAGGGTGAGGATGATGGTGACGGTGACAGTGACCACCTTCCACCCTTGCTCATGCTCATCACTGTGTCCCAGAATGCTTCCTTCTCAAGTCAGGTGTCACTTCCACTGAAAAAGTCCTCCTGGGTCTCCGGAATTGGGTTAGATTTCCCTCCTATTGAGCTGTCAGAGCACTTCCCACTCTGTAGCTAACTCCCTCTTCTACCTGCTCCACCAGAGTGAAAGTGTGCGGAGTCTTGCTTACCACTACACTCCCAGCTCCCAGCCCCGTGCATATCATACCGTTCTAGAATCCCTGCACATGTGTTGAAACATTCCTGTAACAGATTTTAGATTCTAGAACACTAAGTCAAAAATGTTACAGTCCATTCTCCAGGAAGCGTGAGATGGGGCTATAATTCATTCTGCACTCTACCTCCTAATCAGATCGAAGTCGGTCGCTTCCTCCGAGACAAATGAGTCAAGGTATTTTCATATACATCAGACAGGCAATGAGCTGTCTTGTGATTCAGATGCTTCATTGCATATGGATGGTTGGCCGCAAGTGGTCTGGCAGAGGCCTGAGTGTCAGAGGCCTGAGTGTCAGAGGAGAGTCTTTCTGCACTGGAAGAGAACCTCTTGGGGTGCCTGGGTGGCTCAGACTGTTGGGTGTCTGCCTTCGGCTCAGGTCATGATCCCTGGGTGTCTGCCTTCGGCTCAGGTCATGATCCCAAGGGTACTGGGATCGAGCCCCACATTGGGCTCCCTGCTTGGCAGGAAGCTTGCTTCTCCCTCTCCCATTCCCCCTGCTTGTGTTCCCTCTCTCACTGTCAAATAAATAAATAAAATCTGAAAGAAAGAAGGAAGGAAGGAAGGAACATAGAAAGAAAGAAAGAAAGAAAGAAAACAGAGAAAGAAAGAAGGAAAGAAAGAAAACAGAGAAAGAAAGAAGGAAAGGAAGAAAGGAAAAAAGAAAGAAAGAGAGAGAGATAGAGAAAGAAAGAAGGAAAGGAAAAAGGAAGAAAGAAAGAAAGAGGAGAGGGAGGGAGGCAGGAAGGAGGAAGGAAGGAAAGGAAGAAGGAAAGAGAACTCCTCCAGCTCTGGCGCAGTTCAGGTTCATCCTTGGATTATGGGAATCTCAGCAGGACGGCAGTCTTGCCTGGTATCTGGAAGCAGAGAGAATGTGTTGCGCCGTTCTTGGGAGAAAGCGGCTGGAATTTCTGAAAATACAGTAACTAAAGCTTTAAGAAGCTTTTCACAGCAAGAAGTCAGAGCAGTACTTCTGTTAAATAGTGACTTTTGTCACTGGGAGTCTCTGACATCGGTTGCCATGCTGCCAGTATTTTAAGAAAGATTCTTCTTCTTCTTCTTTTTTTATTTATTTTCAACATAACAGTATTCATTATTTTTTCACCACACCCAGAGCTCCATGCAATCCGTGCCCTCTATAATACCCACCACCTGGCTCCCCCAACCTTCCCCCTCCCACCCCTTCAAAACCCTCAGATTGTTTTTCAGAGTCCATAGTCTCTCCTGGTTCACCTCCCCTTCCAATTTCCCCCAACTCCCTTCTCCTCTCCATCTCCCCATGTCCTCCATGCTATTTGTTATGCTCCACACATAAGTGAAACCATATGATAACTGACTCTCCATGCTTGACTTCTCTCACTCATTCTTCTACTTCCCTTTTCACTTCATGACTGCTGTGAGCTGTTCTCAGAAGCACCTGCTGCGCTGGCTGCGGGCCCAGGACGGGCCTCTGTGCGCGCTGCCGCTCCTCGGGATCCCGGGGCACGCTCCCATGCTCCTGTGGGCGTCTCTGCTCGTCCTCGGTAAGTGCTGGAGGGGAAGCCTCTGCTCCGGGAGGAGACGGGGCCAATCCGTGAGCAAACGCCGTCCCCGGCGGGCTGTGGCACAAATGGGCTACGCTCTTACTTCAGAACCACAGGGAATGAGCAAAGGGGAAGATATTGAGGGCTTGGGAGACTTGATTTCCAGAAGCACATCCCTCACTTGTTTTTAATTGCCCACAGCAACTTCCTCCTACTCCAGAAGCGGGCTTATTTTTCCATGTAAACAAAATCTACAGTTAGGGGCTGCCTGGCTGGCTCAGTCAGTAGAGCGTTTGACTCTTGATCTCAGGGTCGTGAGTGTGAGCCCCACGATGGCTGTCGAGATGACTTAAAAATAGAATCTTTTTAAAAAAAAAAATCTGCAGTTAGGTTTTAGGTCCTAACTAGGTCCTAATTAGGTCACCTCCCTAATCACAGATCATGAAGGCTGAAGGGTGTGTGGAGTCTGGGTGGGTGCCCTGATTGTGAGCCGACGTGGGACTGAGCTTCTGCTGGGGATGGTCATTCCTTCTCCGCAGCCCACGATCCCGTCTGCCCCGATAACTGCAGGAAGCATGAGCGGAGCAGAAATAAGGCGGTTTCCTCTGGATTATTTCCCCTGCTTCTGCACCAGTTTTCAGTCTTTGTCTAAGTGAGGCGCAGGTTTCCTAGCAGCTCCAACGAGGGAAACAAAGACCTGTCAGCCTGTCGTACACCACATAGTTATGAAGTGTCTGTCCTCTGCCCAGTGGCACGTCCAGACCCCAACTAAAGGAAGAGTTATTAGCGTGGCTGCGCATCATGGGAACTCGGTGAAAAGTGAATGAAGGGGGACGCCGGGCCCAGTGCAGTGCAGGGCAGCGGGAGGACACAGGGACGCAGAGGACAATCTCGGCCCCCAAACGCTGACCTTCTGGTGAGGAAATCAAAGGACAAATGCAGGAGCATTGGACTTGGAAACCCACGCAAAAATATTACAGTGTGGGTCAAGATAATGTGTGATAATTATTCATTCTTGCTGGTAGTAATTAATAATTAAATGCAGAGCCCTGACTTTACCAGACACTCTTCTAAGAGCATCGCATCTATTGATCTGTCCAAGCAACTAACAATCAATGAGCTGGAACTGCTATAAATCCCATTTTGCAGATAAGGGAGCCAAGGCACAGAGACGGTCGTTTGCCTTAAGCTCCGTGCCGTGGCCAGGTCGGGACGCAGAGCCACCTGTGACACTAGGACGGCGCTGCGAGCCCCCGTCCCGCGCCACATGTCTGAGTGCCGGTCCCGGAGAGCAGCGATCGCAGTGTTCTTAGCCTAGAGCAGCGTGAGGGCACCGCAGCCCCGAGGCATCCAAGAACACTTCATGGAGGAGGTGGCTTTCCTTGGGGTGTGAGGGCTTGGGTATGACTTGGCTTTTCTTGGTACTGAAGGAGACTGACACTCCAGGCAGGGAGACGGAAGCCAAGGGGCAGCGGCAGCCGCAGCGTGGTCGGGTCTGACAGACAGTGACAGTGACAGGGGCCATCAGTGGAAGACTTACCGATTCAACTCATTGAAATAAGACCACAAGGTCACTTTTATGGTCCCCGTGTGACAGAGAAGGAGCGGGAGGCTGGGGAGCCTTCCGCAGCTTGCCCAGCACCACGCCACTCCGCTTCAAGCCTCGGCGGCCCCGGCTTCTCCAGGGCTGGAGCCGGGCCCTCCTCTCCCACCCTCGGTGGAGCCGGGCGGGCAGTGGGCTCTCTGGGCGGGAGGGCTCGGCTCTGTGCTTTGTGCTGACCGTGGCCCTCACCTCTCTTGCAGCGCCAGTCATTGGAAAGCTCGGTAAGTCGGTCCCCTTTTCCTTTCTTTTATGTTTCTAGATACTCTAGTGACCATTTCTGGAAGGAATGCTGGTAAGGGGGTCTTGGTCCCCGTGTCCTTGTCCTGAGGACTCAGGCAGGGCAGTGTCACCCTGTCCTGCAACCCGGACCCTAGGAGCTGGGAGTCCCACTCTCGAGCCAAACCTGCCATTGTGTCAGGTGAAACTGGGGGCCCGAGACGCAGGACACAGAGGTCAAGGAGGGGCGTGCCCCCACCTGATGTGGGGTGCTGGCCGACCTCGCCGAGAACACAGACCCTGGAGGGACACTGGGAATAGGCTGAGACCCCAGGGCGGTCGGAGCGGGGGGCCCAGGGCATAAAGAGCTCTGCTCACCCCCCCCTCCCCGGCCCAGCCCAGCATGGCCACAACCACATTCAACCACCCGACACCCCAGCACGCTGTGTAGACATTTTCCTGTGAATAGCTCAAATCACGATGCCTCTGAGCGCCCGTCCTCCGGTCATCAGGGACCCCAGCCTTCCTGGGCTGGCAGAAGGGTCTCCAGGTGTTGTGGTCATCCCCGAAAATCCCTTCGAGAGCACCGCGTTCATCCTGGGGGCTGCTTGCTGTGGTCCGGCCCCAGCCAGCAGGTGCGCACGCCCTCCCCTGCGGCTCCGGGCTCTACAGTCCCCTGCTCAGTGCTGTGGACACGGACCCTCCCACACATCACTGCCCAGCTGGGAAGAGACTGTGACTTGACAGGACTTTGCTAAAAGCTCCAGGATGGAGAAACAAAATACAGGAAGTGTCTTAGATCAGCTGCTTACGCAGATTAGACGTGCTTACGCTAGAGATCACTGACCCCATCCATCCCAGCCTCACTGCCGAGGCCCCGACGAGAGGAGCCGTCCTGCAGCACACAGCAGGGGCAGTGGGACTGGTCAGGAAGCAGGCGGCTCCCCTCAGTGGAAGTTTCCCCTCTCTCGGGCACGAGATCTGCTGCCCGGTCCCCATGTCCCATCCCGGAGGCTTGCCGGGAATACAGACAGTGGGGATTCTCTTCTCTCCAGGAGAAACACGACCCTGCTCACTGGGAACACGGGATAATCTGTACAATCCTCTGAGAAAGACAAGGTCCGCAGAGACCCAGGAATGTCTGTGTGACCAGACAGAGCCCCGAGCTGCTTCGTCTGAAACTGGCGCTCGGCTTCCTCTGCGGTGTTGCCCCCTCCACAGGGGGCACTTCCTTTACATTCGGGCGTAACTGAAAGACCGAGTCAGGCATTCTTGTCCACGAAGGCAAGACTCCAGGTCTCAAGCTTTAAAAACAGCCACGGTCTGTGGGTCCTTACATGCAGGCGGTCCTCCTTATCCGAGCGTCAAGGTACTGAAGAAGGAACCCACTCCAGGGGATTCCACTTAAAATTTTATGGTAAATTACATACACCCATAATTGAGATTTTAGTTTTGAAAAACAAAATAATGCACATGGAAATAATCTGGCTTATTTTCTGCTTCGCAGAATTTAGATTACCACAGGCAATTTGCAGAACAAATTGAATCGAATATTGATTTTTTAAATGTGGGAGTTGCTGTGACTTCAGCCATCCTGACGGCCCGGGGAGCAAAGCTGGGGGAGGAGGGAGGCAAGTAAAACTGTAAGAGCGCTCCCCCCCACCCCCGTCCTGACCTTGACCTTGCTTTGCTCCCTTACTGCAGGGGTGAAACCTCCCACAGCACCCCACTCCCGGCCCCTTCTGGCTCTCTTCCCCTGCCATCCCCTTACCCAGAACTGGATCCTGTGGCCGCTAACTGCTCCCAGCGTGCTGAACTCCTGCCTCTCACAGGAGTCCGGGAGGGCACGTTCCCATCCCCTTCCCTCGCACAGCAGCGCCCACCTGGTTAGCCCAGCAACAGGAGGCTCTCGCAGCCGGCGGCGGCAGCAACAGGGGGAAGGGGTGCGAGAGCGTGTTTCCAACAGGGAGTAACATCTCAGGGAAGAACAACGTCTCTTTCCTCTTCGTTTATCACTGAGGCCGCCCGTGAAGCAGCCAACGGCCGTGCGAAGCACAGGGCTCTCCTTCTCAGGCTGCGTCTCTTCCCTCCTCCAGCTGCAGCCAAGCCCGTGGTCTCCCTCCATCCCCCATGGACCACCGTCTTCAGAGGAGAGACCGTGAATCTGACTTGCAACGCGTCTCGCGCCCACGCAGCCGAGAACATGAAGTGGTACCGGTGGTTCCTTGGGGCAACAATGCTACGTGACACCCCAGGAAACACCCTCAAGGCCCGTGTCTCTGGAACGTACCGGTGCCAGACCCAGGGCTCGCTCCTCAGTGACGGTGTCAGCTTGATCTTTTCTTCAGGTGAGCAGGAGGGTGGGTGAGTTCAATCGACAGACGTGGTTCTGGCGCCTTGTAGTCCCCGGGAGTCGGCGAGACCCGAGGTCCTTCCTGCGGCTCTAACCCTTGACCCCTGCCGGCTTCGCGTCACCCGAGGTCCTTCCTGCGGCTCTAACCCTTGACCCCTGCCGGCTTCGCGTCACCCGAGGTCCTTCCTGCGGCTCTAACCCTTGGCCCCTGCCGGCTTCGCGTCCTCGAGTTCCTCGTGTCTGAGGTGTTTCCGAACTTCCGTGGACGTTAGAGTGCCATCGTCTGACGGCCGTCCGCGGCCCTCCCTGTGCACTTACACAGCGGAGGAAGGAGTTCATTGTAGGGGATTCAAAACAGCAGCCAGCTTAGCGCCGGCCCTCCAGAGAGGCACAGCCCCCTGCAGGACAAACGACACGGACGTGCGCTTACTGAGCATCAAGCAGGTGTGAAAAGTGGCCTAGGACAGGAGTGCGGAGGAGGGAGTCTCCGCCTCGGGCCTGTGTCCCCACCTGTCCCGCACCTGCCCCTCTCTACTCCCACTCTCCGCCTCAGGGGCTCCGCTCGCTTCCTGCGCTCTCGTGGCCTGCTTTGCCTCCTTCCCAGAGAACGGTTGGGACCACTGCACAGCCCTGCTCCGGGGAAGAGGCCGTCCCTCAGTCACCGCAGACAGACGGGCCAGAACGGGCCTGTCACGCAGAGCTGAAGAGCAGGAGAACGTCCTCCCGGGACCCCACTCCCCATCCCTCAGCCCCGGGTCTGGGTCTGAGAACGAGCCTGCTGCCGGGCGAGCCCCCGAGGGCGGTGACCCTTCCTAGTCTGTTTCCTCTGCGGTGACGCTCGCTCTGGGACCCTGGGAGCAGCCGGTGGCGATATCTTAACCGTGTTCCGCTATGTCGGAGTGTCGCTCACACCCCACTCAGCTCTCCGTCCCCGCGTTAGAATCCTCATACGATGAATCTGTCCTCGAGTAGGAAGCGGGGGTCGAGCTGGAGTGTTCGGGGCTTGTTTACGAAACAGGTCATGAGGATCGGGAAGAAACGAGTGAGCCTGGGCCGGAGCCTAAATCCTGTGGAAGAGAAAAGACGGCCAGTCGAGCCTCGTGAGCCGAGCTGCGCGGAGGGAGGGTGTCCCTGAGTGACAGGCGCTGGTCTCTGCTTTCCAGGACAGCTCATCCTTCAGGCTCCGGCCTCTGTGTTTGAAGGTGACACGCTCGTTCTGCGATGCGGAGTGAGGAGGGGAGAGAAACTGGGCACGGTGACGTACAGCTGGAACGGGAAAGTCGTCTCCTCCTCTCCGGAAGCCCGAGACCTTGCGATACCACAAGCAAGTCTGAACAACAGTGGCTTTTACGGATGCACTGGATTTCTGCAGGGAAATCGTTACTCATACAGGTCAAGTGCCAGATATGTTAACATTCAAGGTACGCCCTTTGTCTCATGTAGGTTGCTGAGGCATGTCAGGGCGGGGAGGGCCTGATGGGGGACCCGTACGTTAGCGCCCCAACTCCGGATAAGGACAGCCATGGGTCCTCCAGCAGACACAGCGGGGTCACTGCACTGGGAGCTGCCGAAGGACAACAGGATAGTGGGGTCAGCGAGTGTCTTGCCGTGTGTCTGTCTGAAGTTTCCTAGAACCAAGCAGCCAAGCCTGCCCATCCCGGGGCTCTAAGTGCCGCATCCCGAGAACTTGGTTTCCCTCTTCTCTCCAGAACTATTTCCACAACCAAAGCTGGAAGTCATACCCCCCCAGCCCATGGAGGGGGGCTCTGTAAACCTGAGCTGTCGGACGCAGCTGCCCCTCGAGCGGTCGGACGCTCTGCTGTCCTTCATCTTCTTCAGGGACCATGGGGTCGTGTTCTCGAACTGGAGCAGGTCTCCGGAACTCCAGATCACAGCCGTCTGGAGGGAGGACTCGGGGTCGTACTGGTGTGAGGCCTCGGCAGCCGTCTCCGGCATCCGCAAGCGCAGCCTCCCCCTGCAGATCCGTGTGCACGGTGAGTGTCCAAGTGGCAGGGAGCCAGGGCTGTGGCACCCTCCCCTGCGGCTCCCCATGGCCCTGTGCAGGGAGGGACCACCCAGCACGGATGGATTTGGTCATCCTGATGGACATAGGCTGGCCCTGGAGTCAGGTACTATAAATAGAATTACACGGCTCGTTTCCACCACTATCCGCCTGAAAACTCAGACTTCCTTTGGAACACCAGCACCTCGAAATCATAGAGTTGGTTCGTGAAGTTAGATTCGAGAGTTAGGGAAAACAAACAAAGCCGAGAAATAAGTTGCCCTGAGCCGACACATTCTAGAAGGTCCGATCTTGGGGCAAACCATTGAGGAGATGAGCCTCAGCCTCTTCCTCATCAACAGCAGCAAATGATGGGCGTCCCCGCCAAGTGCAACACACAAGAGAAGGATGCGCAGGTAAAGGTAAATATGGTGAGTATCGCCTTGTCTCAGAGACCAAGCACGACTCCTGGAAATGGGTGTGATCCAGCCCGGCTCCAGGGGGACCACTCTCTGCCCCCTGTCCCTGCACACAATCCAGCCAGCCAGCCAGGACCTCAGACAAAACTCAAAGCCTTCTCCAGGGGTAGCCAGGTTTTCTCTCCAGCAGTTTCGTGTGTCAGGAACTATTAAATCTGGTGACGTTCTAGCTCCAAACTCTACAGGCTACAGGCTACAGAGCCCCATCCAACATGCCGGCGCTGCCCTCCCCCCACAGACCCTCACTGGCCCTCTCCTGCTCACACAGGTGTCCCAGCAGCCCTCACCTGCCCTCACCTGTCCTCTCGCGCTCACGCAGGTGTCCCAGTGTCTGCCGTGCTCCTGGAGACCCTGCCCCAGGGGGGCCACGTGCTTGCAGGGGAGCGTCTGGTCCTCGTCTGCTCTGTGGCTGAAGGCACAGGGGACACCACGTTCTCCTGGCACAGAGAGGACACGGGGGAGCTTCTGGGGAGCACACGTCAGCGTTCCCAGAGAGCCGAGCTGGAGATCCCTGCTGCCGTGGGGAGTCACACAGGGCTGTACCACTGCACAGCGGACAACGGCCTCGGCCTCGCCCGCAGCGGGGCCCTGAACGTCACCGTCACAGGTGAGGCTGAGTGTCCATGGGCTTTGTTCAGAACGCTCAGCGTTCTCAGGTTAGGGGTGGCACGCCAGCCCTCCTGGTGATTCTCCTCTTTCTGGCTCCATTTTGCCACTTTCCGTGGTGACAGGCTCGCTCTTTCTTTCTTCCTTTCTTTCTTTTTTTTTGTTGTTAAGTATTTCCTGTCTATTTACTGGAGGCTTTACATATATCATCTCAGCTAAACTTAGAACCTAACAGAACACACATGATCCACATTTTGTTAGTGAGACAGCGTGACAGGCAGTTTCCAAACACAAATACAAACCCTCGGGTCACGGTGCGGTTCTCCAGGAGGGAGCCCTGGCCGGGAGACTTTGCGCGGGCTGGAGGCGATGGCACGTGTGTGCCCTGCTGCATCCGGGCGGTGTCCAAGAGCAGCATTAGCTGGTTAACGGGCCCTCGGGGTCCTCGTCGCTCCGTGAGTCACCACAGCACGTCCACCGTCCCCGCAAACCCGACACAGCCGGCCGCAGGCCCTGCTTCATCCGTTCTACAGGCCTGACAGCCTCAGGGCCCGACCCTCGCAGGCCGAGAAGCCGACGGGCACGGGGAGCCGACGCAGAGCCCGTCACCTGTGCTGGGGGACAAGCCTTCCGCTGGGTCCCACGGTTCTGGCCTCTGCTTTCCCCTACTCTGTCCCTAGGACGCCACACAAGCCAGGCTCTCATGCAGCCCTCGTGGCCCTGCCGACCTTCAGTCCCTCTCCGTCAGGCTCGGTCACAGCCCTGCCCTCCAATAACGCTTTCACGGAGGAGCTCCTGGAAAGTGAACTCCTCTGGAGAGTCACCCCGCTCACTCCCTCCGCTTCTGCCCCCTCTCGTCCTGTCTGCACCGGCCTTGCCTCCTGCCACCAAAGTTGTTCCGGTGAAGGTCTACTGTCCTCCACGTTGCTGAAGTCAGTGGTAACTACCTGACGCAGCTGACCCTCCCTTCCTTCTTGGACCACGTTCCTCCCTGACCTCTCAGACGTGGCTCGCTCTGGGCCCTCTGCCCATCTGTCAGACTCTCCTGCCAGGCTTCCTCACGAGGTCCTCCCTGGATCTCCAGCTCTGGACCAGGGGCACGTGGGTCTCTGCCCTCAGACCTCCCCGTCTGTGCCCACTGTCTGCATCATGCCATCCTGTCTCCTGACCTCAAAAGCACGTTTGACTTCTGTACGCTTACGATTCCCGACTCCACCTACAGCCCAGACCTCTAGCCTGAGCTCAAAACCCGCACATCCAAGCGCTTAAATCAGGCGCCCCCCGGGAGTGGCTAAGCGCCATCGCAAATGCGACTCATCCAGAAACACAGTCTTGGTGTTCGTGACTATCCGATCCCGTGTGACGCAGCCCCTGGGTAAACGAACCCCCCTCCCTCACCGTCTGCCTTGCTTAGGCCAAAGCTCTGGGCTTCGTTCTTGACTTTCCTTCTTACATCATCTTCCACGTCAAAGCCACTGCCAGTCCTGCTGTCTCTACCTTCAGGATACAGCACGGAGGTGACTGATTCCTCCCATTTCCACGGCCACCTCCTGACCCAAGCCCCTGGGCTCCTTCCTGGGTTACTGCGTCACCCCAGCTGCCCACAGTCTGCTCCCAGTGCAGCATCAGAAGGAACCTCTAAGTCATGTTGCTCTTCTGCACGAAATCCTCCCTTGGCGTCCTGCCAGCTCCAGAGGGACAGCCATCATCCTCAGTGGCCCCTGATGTCCTGTTGCTCTACCCTGATCTCCATCCACCCTCTCCTTCCCTCCTCTGCTCTGGTCACCGTGACCTCCTGTCTCCTCCTCAAGCCTTCCAGTCATGGTCCCACCTCGGGGCCTTTGCACTTCTCTCCCATGATACTCCCGTGCTCACGACTCATCTCCCCCAAGGTTCTACTCCCCTTTTTAGTGCAACCTTTCCAAACCACCTGTTTAACCCAGAAGCACTTCGCCCCGACACCCCTTCCCCAGAACCCCCTGGATTCTTCCTCGAAGCACTTATCTCTGGCCTCCATGCCGTGTCTCTGTCCCTCCCACTCCCCCCATACTCGCCTCACAAAGGCAGGTCTTTCTTTTGACCACTATTGTATCCCCGGTGGCTGGACTAGGGCTTAGCCCATATGAGGCATTCAATAAATCTGTACAGAGTCAGCGAATGATACACACATCATTTTAGAAACCAGAGTATCAATCCCAGAAGACCAGGACATCAGTATCTCCATTCTACAGAAAAGGAGTACAAAGCCCCGAAAGATTTGGTATCGCTCACAAGGTCACAAAGAGCACACCTCCACGCAATCATTCAGCTCGGAGAGACAGAGGGTGTCAGTCCTCCAAAGAAGTGATGCCCAGGCAAGTCCCGCTGTCCATCCACCACACTGAACAGGCAGAGGACGGTGCTGTGTCTGTGAGCGCTGAGCCCTGACGGAACTGTGACCCTGAACTGTCAGGGCAGCAACTGTGGGAAGGGGTGCTACACGGGCGGCCCAGCTGCTCTGCCCTTTCCCCCTCAGCTCCCTCGAGGCAAGTCCTGTGACCAAGGGGGACCTCCCCAGGCAGGTCTTCCCATCAGCGGATACCACGGGACTGTCTGCCTCTCGATCTGGAAATTTCTCAGTGAACAGTGAGAGTGGCTGAGACCCCCAGCACAGACGGGCAGAGAGGGGGGCTCGTGTCATACGGATGGCCTTTCAGGAGGGAGAACAGCTGCTGAGGGCCACCACCACCACCGCCAAGACGTGCTGGCCTGGAACCCCACAGGGGCTCTGACGGGGGGAGACCTGCTTCTCCAGGAAGCCTCTCGTACTGAAAGATGTCCTCGGGGAGCCCAAGGCTGCACTCCCTGAAGAGGGCAGTGAGGAACCTGTTGGAAATGCACACGTGTGTGAAGGCGTTCACCATCCCTTTGGATGTAAGGTCAGTAAAACGCATCGACCCCCCGTGCTCTGGGCGGCCAGCCGGCGGCTCGCACATGTCCCTGGGCCGGCTTGCACGACCCTGCAAGGCAGATGTCGCCCTCTGTTAAGGAAGCAGATGATCTCAGAGATGAAGCAGATGTCAAGGATTCGGGGGACATATGGCAGAGCAGGAATTTCTCACCAGATCTTTTTTCATGCGTGGACCTTATGCAAAATCTCTGTGCTCAGAAACGGGAGAATTTCTAGCAGCAGAGAAAGTCTGCAGTTGCTGGGAGCACCGGGCTAAGGGGGGGCTGTCTGAGCTCATGCAGTTTTAACAACAGAAATTCATTTCTCATAGCCCTGGAGGCCGGAAGTCTGGTCAGGGTGGCGTGGTCAGGTTCTGGGGGGAGCCCTCTTCCTTGCAGACAGCTGCCTTCCTGGAGCAGGTGTGAGAGGGGTGAGATGGAGAGAGAGAGAGAAAGAGAGAGAGCGTGTCTGTGGTGCCCCTTCCTGTAAGGACCCTAATGCCATCAGTGAGTCTGGGGGGGACACTTGCTTCCAGAAAGTGATTTCACTTTCTTCAAATACATCCCCAGAAGAGAGACTGCCGGATCATATTTTTAACTTTGTGAGGAACCTCCATCCTGTTTTCCACAGTGGCTGCACCAGCCTACGTTCCCACCAACGGGGCACCAAGGGCTCCTTTTTGCGTGTCCTCACCAACACTTGTTACTTCTTGTCATTCTGATAAGGGTCATTCTCACAGATGTGAGCCGATAGCTCACTGTGGCTTAGGCTTGTGTTTCCCTGATGACCGGTGACATTGAGCCCCTGGTCATGTGCCCATTGGCCACTCACACATCTTTGGAAATCTTTGCTTCTGTATTCATCAGCCATCTTGGTCTGTACTTCTCTCGTGCTGTCCTTATCTGACCTTGGTGTCAGAGTGACGCCGGCCTCAAAAAATGAGCTTGGAAATGTTCACTCCTCCTGTTTTGTGGAAGACTCAGTGTTAACTCTTGTCTAAGTGTTTGGAAGAACCCACCAGTGACACCATCTGGCCTGGGCTTTCTTTGGTGGGAGGGTTTGTTACTGAGTCAATCTCCTGCTCATCACTGGCCTGTCTGACCTTGGCTGACTCTGGTTTTTGCACACGTGGTTGCCCCAGCAGGGGAAAGTTGCTCTCTAGGACACAGCAGCCCCGCTGCTCTGTCCGCGGATCTCCCCCCCAGTTTGGCTGTCATGGTGGGGAGGCTGGGCTCACGACCCCCATGAGCTACTGCCTGCAGGCGGAACCATTCACAGGTCAGGCTGGGTTTGTTGACTTTGTCAGGAAGGGAAACATGGGGACAGAAATGTCACCGACAGCCCGTGGCCACGTGTACCGAGTGCTTACTTTGTGGCAGGAATCACGGGAGCAGAACACCGTGCCGTAAACGGCAAAATCGCCAGTGGTAGCGTTATTCTGATCCATGGACGTTTTCTGTGTAAGTCTGCGGCACTGGCATGGGAAGTCTGAATTGGGTTTACCTGGGGACCAAGGATCTGCCTGCAAAGCACCTCTACCCCCCACTCTCTGCCCCTCTATTCGTGTTTGCTCTTCCACAAATGTATTTATATGTTTATTGTCTGCCTCCCCTCTGGACAATAAACCCCTGGAGGGCAGGGACCCCCCTGTCCTCTTCACTGCTCTGTCCTCAAGGCCTGGCACCAGGCAGGACTCCGTAGATGTCTGCTCAGTGAATGAAGGAATCTGCCAAAAGAAGTCTTTTGAATGAGAAGATAGAACGGACCCAACAGCAAGTCAGAAGCCTCACCAGCATCTCTCATCCCCTCTGGGGCTTCTATGAGGATGGAGAACGTGCTGCTTCCCTGAGGGGTCCCACTGTGGTCTTGTAATGGTGCTGCTGGTTCCCCGAGGGTCCAGTAGGCAGTGCCAGTCCTCCATGAGGGGCTGACACACCAGCATCATGTCATATCTTCCCAGGTGGCCTAGGGAAATTCCCAAGAGGCCAGATTGCTAGAAGATGGGACATACAGAGAAAGAGAGGGATTTCCCTTAAATGCTAATTCCGAACCGATGTTGGTGGGTCAGTGGAGGGAGCTGGCTACATTCTCCTCCTCTGGCACGGCCCCCCACCGTCAACCTACACCCCCTACCAGAGCACAGAGTCCTGTCCTGCCGCTCAGGCTCAGGCCATGCTGCCCAGACCAGAAGGCTGCCTCCTGTGTGCACCAGCCCTGGCTTGCCCTCGTCTGTTAGACTCCTCCCTCCCCAGGGCTCAGGACCCCAGCTGTGCTGAGGAAAGGTGCCAGGGCATCACGGCCCTTTCCCCTGGGGCTGACACAGGCTCTTCCCCGCAGGCACTCCAGGGAACAGAAGCGGTCTTATTGCTGCGAAAGCCGCTGGGGTTCTGCTCAGCATCCTTCTCCTGGCAGTGGTCCTGTGGATCTACCCCCGGCGCTGCCGGAACTCAGGTGTGTGCTCTCCCTTACCCTCTGCATCCCCACCAGGCGCCTGGGTCCCCAGCAGGGCCCCCAGTCTCCCCCTCCGCACCCCCAACCCCACAGACCTACGCCCTTCACGGAGCTGTGTAGAGCACATGCCGCGGTGGAGGGCGGCTTGCACTAGCTGGGTTCGCTAAGGAAGGAAGCACCATTTTTTATGTTAAGTTTCAAAAACCTAATCCAAGCAGTTTCCCTGGGCGGGTTTTTGGCTCCTACAGATGGGTCAACGACACACTGCCGCCCATGCTAAATCCTTCACGAATGGGCAGTCAGTATGTCACAGGGCTGTGAGAGCGGGAGCTGGTTACCCCATAGCCTTCCTCCTCCCTGGAGACCTCCTGGTGCCAAAGCCTGAACCCTCCACCCTGTGTCCCCGAGGGCCAGCCCGCCAGCTCCTCCCCTACCTGGGGGAGAGTCGCGCTCCCACAGGCTTCTCGCCTGGGCCGCGCTCAGACTAGTTTCAGGGGCCAGAGGCCTCGTGGGGGTGATGCACAGAGACGCCGCTTGGGCTCTAGAACAATTGCCCACACCCCCCAACTCTGTCTCTTGGTTTTAATCAGTTCAGTTCAACCCATCCTGTGGTTCTCAGCCCCGCCCCTATGCCCGGTGTGGGCTGCTTTGAAGACAAGCCTTCTCGGAGGGCCGGAGCGGGAGCAGGAGCCCGAGCCAGCTCTGGGCGTGACCACCGAGGCTCCCCAAAGTCCTCCGGCAGCCCTCCCGGCGCTGTGTGCCAGACTGTACTTACTCAGGGCTTCTTGGGGTCGTCCATCGTCACAGCCTGGAACCTTAATCAAGTCTCCAGCTTGTCTGACCCAGGAGTGTGGAGCCCTGTCCGCAGTCAGTTATGCATTTTGTTCCATCCTTTTCCACATCGTTTTCCTAAAAATCCATGACTAGGTGCATGTTTGAATTGACTTTTTCTTTCTTTTTTTTTCTGTTTTGCTTTTTTTTTTTTTGAAGATTTTATGTATTTATAAAAAAAAAAGATTTTATGTATTTATTTGACAGACAGAGATCACAAGTAGGCAGAGAGGCAGGCAGAGAGAGGAGGAAGCAGGCTCCCTCCTGAACAGAGAGCCCGATGCAGGGCTTGATCCCAGGACCCTGAGATCCTGACCTGACCTGAAGGCAGAGGCTTAACCCACTGAGCCACATAGGCACCTTCTTGGTTTTTGTGGGTTTTTTGTTTAATTTGATTTTATTTTTTCAGTGTTCCAAGATTCATTGTTTCTGCACCACACTCCATGCAGTCCGCACCCCCCGTAACACCCACCACCAGGCCCTCCCAACCTCCACCCCTTCCCCTCCCAAACCCTCACTTTGTCTCTCAGAGGCCCCAGTCTCTCGTGCTTCCTGAATTGACTTTTTCTGCCCCCTTTCTAAGGCGGGTTCCCCTGCGAACTCTGAGAACGAGCTCCCTCTGCTGACACAAACGTGCCTTTGCTTTGTTTTGCAGGACGTGGTTTTCCCGGAAACACAGCCAGGTGAGGCCTCAGCCTTCCCGGTCTTCCAGGAACAGAATATGCAGAACTGTGGGTTCACACAGTTAGGTCAAGCCGTGTCTCTCTGTCCCTCTGGCTACATGCCCACATTTTCACATCCCCGGAAATGACCAAAATCACAACTTCTAGAACTTTCTGACAGCTCCTATCATGGTCTGCGAGATGCTTCTCACTAAGCTGTCAGAGAGTGGCCAGCCTTGTTCCCCGGCAGCCGGCCCATACTGTGGTCCTTGGGTCATTCTCAAAAGAACAGTCTGGCCCTATATGGACCTGCTGAAGGTCCAGTTAAAGCATTCCTGCTCCCGGTCCCCTGCCATCGGCTGATCCCTCCCTTCCTGTTCCCCCCGCCCCATTATGCCCTTTCCTCTCTGCGTCTCTGGACCCCTGCTTTCCGCTGACGTACTCCCGTGCCCCCTCCTCTCTGGCCATCCCACTGCCGGCCCCGTATGCCGTTCCAGGGATGATCATGCGTTTTCTGTCTTTCAGGAGCCCTCCAGCCATAGGCCCGGAAGAGGCGCCCCAGGCCGGGTGCCCTGCCCCAGGGGAGCTGCTGTGGTCATATGACAAAGGTGAGGAGCCCGGTAGGGAAGCCGCCCCCTGGAGCCAGGGAGAGGTAATGACCTGGAGGCCTGGGGGAGGCCTGGCGGAGGCCTGATGTCCTACGGTATCCCAAACCCAGACCCTCAGGAAGCCACCGCCTCACTCCACGTCCAAGAAGCATGGGGAGGAATGGAGGAGGAGACGGGTAGCGCGTACCTCTGACAGGGGTGGCCTGGAAAGTGCTGTTTGTCCGTTGCAGTGCACGCCGGAGAGGGAGACTTGGTGTACTCCGAGATCCAGTGTATGCAGCTGGGACAGGAAGGGGCCGGTAAGTCCTGGGGAAGATTCCGGCTGCGGACTCTGTTGCTTCATTCAACACGTGCTGGGTGCTGAGCACCGCGGAACGTACACTGAGTCGATCAACAAACAAGGCATGTAAAACCCCCTACAGTGGTGGTTAGCATCTAAAGAAAGAAAAAAGACACTAAAAACTACAGCATGTATCTTTGCTGATGACCAGAACAAAAACTGAACATCTCCCATCATCGTGAAAATGTATGTATGAATTTTTCCCCCTTGTTTAAGATTTATTTATTTATTTGAGAGAGAAAGCATGCACAAGCCAGCGGGAGGGTGGGGGAAGAGGGAGAAGCAGAGTCCCCGCGGAACAGGGAATCTGACGCAGGGCTTGATCGCAGGACCCCAGAACCATGACCTGAGCTGAAGGCAGAGGCTTAACCGACTCAGCCACCCAGGCGCCCCTGAAAATTTCTTTTAAATAATGAATTAAGTAATCAAGTGATGAGGTTTACAAGGCACCTACTATGTGGTGAGAACATTTAGAGAGACGTGTTCCCACAATGTATGTATACATAGACAAATGCTCAGTGAGTCTATACAAACAACCCTGTGTAACCAATATCCTGGACAAGTAAGACCTGTTACAAATCACAAAAATTGTGTTTCCCACCATTTCTTGAAACTTGACTCTGTGGGAGATCTTCCCAGCCACTTCAGATGAACATTTTGGCAGCACAGGCTTTTCAACACATTCTCCAGTCTCTCCGGTGACGGGCGGCAGGGGGGCACTGTATGTCACAGTCACCATTCAGCAGCCAGAACACTCAGCCCTCCACTTGTTCAGGCAAATTTCAGGAGGGGACCTGGCGGGGGCAGGAGGGCAGGATGGAGCTGGCTTCTCTGTTTCTGTGGCTGGCCACCCCTCACTGGCCTGGAGGGCACTAGGGACCTGAGCAGGGAAGGGCACGCTCAGCTGGTGCTTGGGAGCTGGCGTCCACCTGTCTGTCCGGCAGGTGCGGAAGTGGGCCCTCCCCAGGAGGTGTGTGCATGCTCTCTTCTGAGGTTCCCTGCTGGATGCTCCTTCCCGAGGCTCCTTTGGCACCGTTGGGCATCTCCAATCCCTGCAGCTGTTTGTGACCCTTTAGTGTCTTCACACCCCAGCACTCACATCCAGCTTCCTACCGCTGGAGTCCCCCGGTACCCATCAGCCCTACTGGATGGGGCTTCCTTGGATACACTCTCGTCCTCTGTCCAAGCTGAACCACATCCGTCCCTGGGAACACCTGGGGATTCAGGTCCCTGCTGCCCCGGCAACATCCTGATAATCCCGCCAGCTGCATGTCCGCGCCCTCGTCCTTCTAGACTGGTGGATCTCAAGTGTTTTTATTGTCAGCCAGCGGGAACAGGCACACACACCAGTACTAACGCGTCACTGAGACACAAGCTTTGTGATCCTACTGTGATGCACTCGACTTTCTCTTCTACTCAAATTTATTGATTTAACTAGCTTTATTGAGGTATAACCTGCATACAAAGTATAATTCACTAATTTTAGACGCACAATTTGATTAGTGCTGACAGACGTATCCAGGCCCAGCCCCCCCACCATCTTCAAGACCTGGGGCATTTCCAGCACCCCAGAAAGTCCTTTCCTGCTCCTTTGCAGATAACTTTTCCAGCTCCACGCTGACCACCACTGACCCTCTTTCTGTAGAGTTCTGCTTCTCTACAATTTCCTGTAAATAGAATCATATGTAACGTAGTCTCTTTGTCTAGCTTCTGTCCCCTAACAGAACACTCTGCCCCTCATCCACGCTCTTGCATAGCGTAAGCAGCTCACCACTTTCTCTGACATGGAAAAAGGCTGCACTTATTTAATGTATAAAAGGGGGTGATGTAGGAATAAACATACGCCAGCGAACCCATCGGCATCATCAAGGCCACAAGCATATGTATCATCTCTTAGAGTTTCCTTCCGCCCGCATTTGTACTATTATTATGTGCGTGCATGTTAGAACACTTAACGTAAGATTTAGCCTCTTAGAGCATTGCAAGTGTCCGATACAGTGTCGTCAGCTAGAGGCACGACGCTGTGTGGAGCTCGTCCATCTTGCGTGACTCGACTTTTTGCCTTGTGGCCGTCACTTCCGCTGCCCCTCCCCACAGCCCTTGGGTACCACTGTTGTACTGTCTGTTTCTATGAGCTTGCCTATTTTATTTTTTTTTCCAATTTATTTATTTTCAGAAAAACAGTATTCATTATTTTTTCACCACACCCAGTGCTCCATGCAAGCTGTGCCCTCTATAATACCCACCATCTGGTACCCCAACCTCCCACCCCCCCGCCACTTCAAACCCCTCAGATTGTTTTTCAGAGTCCATAGTCTCTCATGGTTCATCTCCCCTTCCAATTTACCCAAAAGCACATACCCTCCCCAATGTCCATAACACTACCCCCCTTCTCCCAACCCCCCTCCCCCCAGCAACCCACAGTTTGTTTCGTGAGATTAAGAGTCACTTATGGTTTCTCTCCCTCCCTATCCCATCTTGTTTCATGGATTCTTCTCCTACCCACTTAAGACCCCATGTTGCATCACCACTCCCTCATATCAGGGAGATCATATGATAGTTGTCTTTCTCCGCTTGACTTATTTCGCTAAGCATGATACGCTCTAGTTCCATCCATGTTGTCGCAAATGGCAAGATTTTGTTTCTTTTGATGGCTGCATAGTATTCCATTGTGTATATATACCACATCTTCTTGATCCATTCATCTGTTGATGGACATCTAGGTTCTTTCCATAATTTGGCTATTGTGGACATTGCTGCTATAAACATTCGGGTGCACGTGCCCCTTTGGATCACTACGTTTGTATCTTTAGGGTAAATTCCCAGTAGTGCAATTGCTGGGTCATAGGGCAGTTCTATTTTCAACATTTGGAGGAACCTCCATGCTGTTTTCCAGAGTGGTTGCACCAGCTTGCATTCCCACCAACAGTGTAGGAGGGTTCCCCTTTCTCCGCATCCTCGCCAGCATCTGTCATTTCCTGACTTGTTGATTTTAGCCATTCTGACTGGTGTGAAGGTGATATCTCATTGTGGTTTTGATTTGTATTTCCCTGATGCCGAGTGATATGGAGCACTTTTTCATGTGTCTGTTGGCCATCTAGATGTCTTCTTTGCAGAAACGTCTGTTCATGTCCTCTGCCCATTTCTTGATTGGATTATTTGTTCTTTGGGTGTTGAGTTTGTTAAGTTCTTTATAGATTTTGGACACTAGTCCTTTATCTGATATGTCGTTTGCAAATATCTTCTCCCATTCTGTCAGTTGTCTTTTGGTTTTGTTAACTGTTTCCTTTGCTGTGCAAAAGCTTTTGATTTTGATGAAATCCCAAAAGTTCATTTTTGCCCTTGCTTCCCTTGCCTTTGGCGATGTTCCTAGGAAGATGTTGCTGCGGCTGAGGTCGAAGAGGTTGCTGCCTGTGTTCTCCTCAAGGATTTTGATGGATTCCTTTCTCACATTGAGGTCCTTAATCCATTTTGAATCTATTTTTGTGTGTGGTGTAAGGAAATGGTCCAATTTGATTTTTCTGCACGTGGCTGTCCAATTTTCCCAACACCATTTATTGAAGAGGCTGTCTTTTTTCCATTGGACATTCTTTCCTGCTTTGTCGAAGATTAGTTGACCATAGAGTTGAGGGTCTATTTCTGGGCTCTCTATTCTATTCCATTGGTCTATGTGTCTGTTTTTGTGCCAGTACCATGCTGTCTTGATGATGACAGCTTTGTAATAAAGCTTGAAGTCCGGGATTGTGATGCCACCAACTTTGGCTTTGTTTTTCAATATCCCTTTGGCTATTCGAGGTCTTTTCTGGTTCCATATAAATTTTAAAATTATTTGTTCCATTTCTTTGAAGAAGATGGATGGTACTTTGATAGGAATTGCATTAAATGTGTAGATTGCTCTAGGTAACATAGACATTTTCACAATATTTATTCTTCCAATCCAGGAGCATGGAACATTTTCCCATTTCTTTGTGTCTTCCTCAATTTCTTTCATGAGTACTTTATAGTTTTCTGAGTATAGATTCTTAGCCTCTTTGGTTAGGTTTATTCCTAGGTATCTTATGGTTTGGGGTGCAATTGTAAATGGGATTGACTCCTTAATTTCTCTTTCTTCTGTCTTGTTGTTGGTGTAGAGAAATGCAACTGATTTCTGTGCATTGATCTTATATCCTGACACTTTACTGAATTCCTGTATAAGTTCTAGCAGTTTTGGAGTGGAGTCTTTTGGGTTTTCCACATAGAGTATCATATCATCCGCAAAGAGTGATAATTTGACTTCTTCTTTGCCGATTTGGATGCCTTTAATTTCCTTTTGTTGTCTGATTGCTGAGGCTAGGACTTCTAGTACTATGTTGAATAGCAGTGGTGATAATGGACATCCCTGCCGTGTTCCTGACCTTAGTGGAAAAGCTTTCAGTTTTTCTCCATTGAGAATGATATTTGCAGTGGGTTTTTCATAGATGGCTTTGATGATATTGAGGTATGTGCCCTCTATCCCTACACTTTGAAGGGTTTTGATCAGGAAGGGATGCTGTACTTTGTCAAATGCTTTTTCAGCATCTATTGAGAGTATCATATGGTTCTTGTTCTTTCTTTTATTGATGTGTTGTATCACATTGACTGATTTGCGGATGTTGAACCAACCTTGCAGCCCTGGGATAAATCCCACTTGGTCGTGGTGAATAATCCTTTTAATGTACTGTTGAATCCTATTGGCTAGTATTTTGGTGAGAATTTTCGCATCTGTGTTCATCAAGGATATTGGTCTATAGCTCTCTTTTTTGATGGGATCCTTGTCTGGTTTGGGGATCAAGGTGATGCTGGCCTCATAAAATGAGTTTGGGAGTTTTCCTTCCATTTCTATTTTTTGGAACAGTTTCAGGAGAATAGGAATTAGTTCTTCTTTAAATGTTTGGTAGAATTCCCCCGGGAAGCCATCTGGCCCTGGGCTTTTGTTTGTTTGGAGATTTTTAATGACTGTTTCAATCTCCTTACTGGTTATGGGTCTGTTCAGGCTTTCTATTTCTTCCTGGTTCAATTTTGGTAGTTTATATGTTTCTAGGAATGCATCCATTTCTTCCAGATTGTCAAATTTGTTGGCGTAGAGTTGCTCATAGTATGTTCTTATAATAGTTTGTATTTCTTTGGTGTTAGTTGTGATCTCTCCTCTTTCATTCATGATTTTATTTATTTGGGTCCTTTCTCTTTTCTTTTTGATAAGTCTGGCCAAGGGTTTATCAATTTTATTAATTCTTTCAAAGAACCAGCTCCTAGTTTGGTTGATTTGTTCTATTGTTTTTTTGGTTTCTATTTCATTGATTTCTGCTCTGATCTTTATGATTTCTCTTCTCCTGCTGGGCTTAGGGTTTCTTTCTTGTTCTTTCTCCAGCTCCTTTAGGTGTAGGGTTAGGTTGTGTACCTGAGACCTTTCTTGTTTCTTGAGAAAAGCTTGTACCGCTATATATTTTCCTCTCAGGACTGCCTTTGTTGTGTCCCACAGATTTTGAACCGTTGTATTTTCATTATCATTTGTTTCCATGATTTTTTTCAATTCTTCTTTAATTTCCCGGTTGACCCATTCATTCTTTAGAAGGATGCTGTTTAGTCTCCATGTATTTGTGTTCTTTCCAAACTTCCTCTTGTGGTTGAGTTCTAGCTTCAGAGCATTGTGGTCTGAAAATATGCAGGGAATGATCCCAATCTTTTGATACCGGTTGAGTCCTGATTTAGGACCGAGGATGTGATCTATTCTGGAGAATGTTCCATGTGCACTAGAGAAGAATGTGTATTCTGTTGCTTTGGGATGAAATGTTCTGAATATATCTGTGATGTCCATCTCATCCAGTGTATCATTTAAGGCCTTTATTTCCCTGTTGATCTTTTGCTTGGATGATCTGTCCATTTCAGTGAGGGGAGTGTTAAAGTCCCCTACTATTATTGTATTATTGTTGATGTGTTTCTTTGATTTTGTTATTAATTGGTTTATATAGTTGGCTGCGCCCACGTTGGGGGCATAGATATTTAAAATTGTTAGATCTTCTTGTTGGACAGACCCTTTGAGTATGATATAGTGTCCTTCCTCATCTCTTATTATAGTCTTTGGCTTAAAATCTAATTGATCTGATATAAGGATTGCCACTCCTGCTTTTTTCTGATGTCCATTAGCATGGTAAATTCTTTTCCACCCCCTCACTTTAAGTCTGGAGGTGTCTTCGGGTTTAAAATGAGTTTCTTGGAGGCAACATATAGATGGGTTTTGTTTTTTTATCCATTCTGATACCCTGTGTCTTTTGATTGGGGCATTTAGCCCATTAACATTCAGGGTAACTATTGAGAGATATGATTTTAGTGCCATTGTATTGCCTGTAAGGTGACTGTTACTGTATATTGTCTCTGTTCCTTTCTGATCTACCACTTGTAGGCTCTCTCTTTGCTTAGAGGACCCCTTTCAGTATTTCCTGTAGAGCTGGTTTGGTGTTTGCAAATTCTTTCAGTTTTTGTTTGTCCTGGAAGCTTTTAATCTCTCCTTCTATTTTCAATGACAGCCTAGCTGGATATAGTATTCTTGGCTGCATGTTTTTCTCGTTTAGTGCTCTGAAAATGTCATGCCAGCTCTTTCTGGCCTGCCAGGTCTCTGTGGATAAGTCAGCTGCCAATCTAATACTTTTACCATTGTATGTTACAGACTTCTTTTCCCGGGCTGCTTTCAAGATTTTCTCTTTGTCACTAAGGCTTGTAAGTTTTACTATTAGGTGACGGGGTGTGGGCCTATTCTTATTGATTTTGAGGGGCGTTCTCTGAACCTCCTGAATTTTGATGCTCGTTCCCTTTGCCATATTGGGGAAATTCTCCCCAATAATTCTCTCCAGTATACCTTCTGCTCCCCTCTCTCTTTCTTCTTCTTCTGGAATCCCAATTATTCTAATGTTGTTTCGTCTTATGGTGTCACTTATCTCTCGAATTCTCCCCTCATGGTCCAGTAGCTGTTTGTCCCTCTTTTGCTCAGCTTCTTTATTCTCTGTCATTTGGTCTTCTATATCGCTAATTCTTTCTTCTGCCTCATTTATCCTAGCAGTGAGAGCCTCCATTTTTGATTGAACTTCATTAATAGCCTTTTTGATTTCAACTTGGTTAGATTTTAGTTCTTTTATTTCTCCAGAAAGTGCTTTTATATCTCTGGAGAGGGTTTCTCTAATATCTTCCATGCCTTTTTCAAGCCCGGCTATAACCTTGAGAATTGTCATTTTGAACTCTAGATCTGACATATTACCAATGTCTGTATTGATTAGGTCCCTAGCCTTCGGTACTGCCTCTTGTTCTTTTTTTTGTTGTGAATTTTTCCGCCTTGTCATTTTGTCCAGCTAAGAGTATATGAGGGAGCAAGTAAAATACTGAAAGGGTGGCAACAATCCCAGGAAAATATGCTTTAACCAAATCAGAAGAGATCCCAAATCATGTGGGGGGATTTCTCGCCCCTCACGATTGGGTGAGGGATCTCCTCTGATTGGGATCTCCTTTGATTGGGATCTCCCAATCTCTTCTGATTGGGATCTCCCAATCTCTTCTGTTTGGGATCTCTTCTGATTTGGGGATAAAAAGAGGTTCAAAAAGAAAGAAAGAAAAAAAGAAAAAAAGAATTAAAAAAAGAGATTGAATTAAAAATTCAATCAAGAATTTAAAAAATAGTTAAGAAAAAAAAGATTGAAGAGATTAGGATCTCTTCTGATTTGGGGATAAAAAGAGGTTCAAAAAGAAAGAAAGAAAAAAAAGAATTAAAAAAAAGAAAATGAATAAAGAAAAGTATAAAAAAGCAAAATATATATATATTAGATAATCTAGTTAAAAAACGTTAAAAAAGAAAAGGGTAAAATTATAAAAAATTTTAGCAGAAGAAGAGAAAAAAAATGAAAAAGAAAAAAAATTAACTGCAAGACTAAAAAATCACTGGCAGAAAGCCATGAGTTCCGTGGTTTGTTTTCTCCTCCTCTGGAATTCTGCTGCTCTCTCCTTGGTATTGAAACTGCACTCCTTGGTAGGTGAACTTGGTCTTGCCTGGATTTCTTGTTGATCTTCTGGGGGAGGGGCCTGGTGTAGTGATTCTCAAGTGTCTTTGCCCCAGGCGGAATTACACTGCCCTTACCAGGGGCCGGGGCTTTGCTTTCAGGAGCTTTTGTTCCCTGAGCGCTTTCCGTAGAGTTCCGGAGGACGGGAATACAAATGGCGGCCTCCTGGTCTCCGGCCCGGAGGAGCCGAGAGCCCAGGGCCCTGCTCCCCTGTGCGCCCTCAGAGAACTGCTCCTGGTAACTCGCGTCTGCCTAACCTCCGGCCGCGCTCTGAGCTCACCAAGCTTGCGACCGGTTCAAGGCAACTCCGAGCTGCGAGCTTACTGTCGGCTCTGTCTCTGCAGCCGGCTTTCCTGTTCCAATAACCGCAAGCTCTGCGACACTCAGACACCCCCGATCCTTGTGACCCCGCGGGACCTGAGGTCACGCCGACCCCGTGTGGGCTTCGCCCCGGTTTAGCCTCCGGAGCGATGTCCCTCAGCGGAACAGACTTTTAAAAGTCCTGATTTTGTGCTCCGTTGCTCCGCCGCTTGCCGGGAGCCGGCCCCTCCCCCCCGGGGTCTCTCTTCCCGTCGCTTTGGATTCACTTCTCCGCCAGTCCTACCTTTCAGAAAGTGGTTGTTTTTCTGTTTCTAGAATTGCTGTTCTTCTCTTCGATCTGCCGATGGATTTGCAGGTGTTTGCAATCTTTAGATAAGCTCTCTAGCTGATCTCCTGCTAGCTGAGGTAGTCTCAGCCTGCTACTTCTCCGCCATCTTGACTCCTCCCCTCATGAGCTTGCCTATTTTAGATCGCACATATGAAGTGAGGACATACGGTATTTTCCTTTCCGTGTCTGGATCATTTTACTTCGCACAGCAACTTCCAGGTCCATCCCTGTTGTCAAAATATCAGGATTTCCTTCTTTTTTAAGGCTGAATCATGCTCTACTGTGTGTGTGTGTGTGTGTGTGTGTGTGTGTATCACATGTTCTTTATTCATCTGTTAATGGACACCTATGTTGTTCCCGTTTCTTGGCTACATGAACAATGTGGCAGGAAACATGGGATCCAGACATCTCTTCAAGACCCCGACTTCAATTCCGTGCGTGTATACGCAAAAGTGGGGTTGCTGGATCATGCAGTAGTTTTCTTCTGAATTTTTTGAAGACCCTCCATATGGTTTTCCACAATGGTGGCACTGCCTTACACTCCCGCCAATGGTACAGGAGGGCTCCCTTTTCTCCACATCCTTACCAGCACTTGCCATCAGTGCCTTTTTAACACCCCATTTTAACAGGTGTAAGGTCACATCTCATGGTGGTCTTGTTTGTATCTCCCTAATGATAAGTGATGTTGAGCACATTTCCAGTATCTGTTTGCCGTCTGTATATCCTTGGAGAAATGACTATTCTTTGCCCATTTTTTAAATTAAGTTAGTAGTAGTATTTTGGCTATTGACTTGTGTGAATTTCTTATGTATTTTGGATATTAACCCCTTATCAGATATATGGTTTGCAAATACGCTCTCTCCCATTTCATAGGTTGCTTTTCCAACGATGGCACCTCACTTGGAAATTTAAAATCCCCAGTATCTTTGTGTCTCGTAGAAATTTCAATTGTAACCTGATCTTGAACTTCTTTTACAAATGGCGTCAAACATCATTGCTCCCGATGATCCCAAATCCTGAAAAAGGCAAAGCTAAGACCAGCTCTTCTGTCTTGCTGTATTTGGTGCTCACGGAACCCATCGCTGTATCTGACCCACCCAGATCACCAGCTTTGTCTGTCACGCTGCTTTCTCAGGCCATCCCCACTAACTGGGACCTTCGGGATGGTAGATCTAGAACTGCCTCCAAGTTGTTTCTCTTGACTGACGGCATCTCGCGGAGCCAGCCTGGCCCTTGCTGTTCTCCACCCTCTTCCTTTGACGTACTTGTCAGAGCACCATTGTAGCTAAGCACTCTGTGGCAGGACTAGTTGTCCTTCGCGAACTTTACATATTAATGATCTGTAGCAAGATATTTTCCCCAGTCCCTTGAGGTTTGCATGAAGCCCCTGAAATAGAATGTAAAGTCCATATACAGGACTATCATTCTGGGAAGTGAGTACATAGCTTCTATCACATCATTTAAAATATCTATAACCCTGAAAGTTCAATGGAAAGAATTTGATGATAAAGAGAGGAGCCTCGATTGTCCCAGAGGCATTTTTTTTGGGGGGGGTCTCTGTCCCCATTAATCACTACGCGGCTCTGATACTTTCATCCTCTTCCCTGAGACTCTGAATTTCTAACATGTAGGATCCTCCAAATCCCTCCTGCTAGCCTTCCCTCTCACTGCAGCTCCACCTCTAGAAGACCACAGAAAGTAAGAACTAGAACCCTGTAATGTGAGACAGAGTTCTCCCATGGGCACACATGTGAAGGCTCTCATGGGGACGTGCCGAGCCATCCCGGGGTGCTCTGAGGCTGGAGTGGGACGGAGGTGCTGTGCGTGAAGAGACGCAAAAGTTAAAACAGAGTGACATTCTGTGGCGACATCTGGTAAAGGAAGGGAACAAGGTTTCTTGGCGTGGTGGTAAGGAGGGACCTCACGGATCAATGGTGGTTATAAAGAACTTGCAGAAGTCTGGACCAGGAAATGGTAAAACAGAAAATCACGTGGGTCATAGGACATGTTGGGGGATGGGGTGCGGGAAACATAACCATGAATGGAAAAGTTTCAGTGGCTCCAGCCTCTGGAGGAAAGCTCTCAGGCTGTTCTGAATGGGTCATAGTGCCCGTAGTTCAGTGATGCCGTTTCCCCCCACAGCCCGCACCTCCAGAACGTGTCTAGAGGACAAGGTGAGTATCGGTCCCTGACTGTGTTCCGTCCCGCTGCTACCTCCAGCCCCAGCCTCCCTCTCTCTTTCCAGTTCTTCCTCTATCTCCTTTTCACCCCAGCATGACTCGGTTGTCTACTCTGCCGTGAAGACACGACTCCCAGAGGACTCAGCTGGAGAGCTCAGGTCTCAGGATGAAGACGCCATGGGAAGTTATGAGAACGTCCAATTCGCATGACTTGTTCCTGATCCAAAGCCCAGCTCAAGGCCATCCTTGGGGCCCCTGGAGTGACAAGCTGGTCCCAGTGTAGCATTCTTGCCCGTGCGCATTCACATCCAAAACTCCCAGTTCACCTGCTCTGAAGTGGTCATGGGGCGGCCACCGAGAGACTTGCTCAAGTGACCAGAGTCCACGGGTGAGACAAAATCCCACACACCTGCTCTGAGCCTAACCTGTTGTGTTCTTCAGGCTCAGATTTAGGGGAAATGATGAAGGGGGGAGAAGTACTCCTGTTGAAAACCAGAAGCACAAATTTTGATGAATTGGAATTCGCACATCGACGCAACTGAGTGACTCGGGTCTCTGCTCAACGTGTCTCCAACAGCTGTCCCACTGGGGACCATCTGCATCAGTCGGCTTAACTCTGAGTGGTACCTGGGTCCTTCCCAGACGGTGCCCAGAGCCGCCCCTCCTGCTACACTGTTTACACTGCCGGGCTTCAGTTGCAGGCAGAAGGATCCGCATCAGTGCTTTACAGGGACAGGAATTTAAGCAGGATAGTAAGTACTTTACAAAATCATCTGAAGAGCCAGAGAAGCAGCCTCTAAGTGGAGCTTCCAAAAGCAAAAGGCAACAAGGTCTATGTTATTTCAGACAAAGATTTTTAACATTAGAGAAAAGAAATTTGAGAAATTAAAAAGTTAATAGCTGTACAAATCTAAATTTGAGTTGGAAGTATCAGCATAAGCGGATGTGAAACCCTGCTTTAAAAAAAAAAACGGTATTTACTTCCTAGGTCTGTCCACTGAAAAGGCGTGGAAATAATTAGTAATACGACAGCAGTGAGCACCTTTCCAGGGACTATAGTCTCCAAATGCTATTTCCCCACCATTAAATAGTTGATGTGGGAATAAATCATTCTTCCAATACGTGAAGAAGGAATAAAAGAAACAAAAGACCACTGTCTTGACCAGATATTTCATGGGACACCTACTGATTAGATTATCATTAAAACAGCCTAATATTCTGTGCCTCTTGATGGAAGTATTCAATGTCACCTACAAAGTATTCCTGCCCAAAATATCAAAACTGGATCCCGTCAAGCTTCTAGATCAAACCACCAGCTCACAGGAACTACATGAAGCTACAGCACCACGCCGTGAGACGGCACCAGGAGCGCAGTCAAGGAAACCCACACTGGAAACATCCACAGGGCACATGAGCAGGTTTCTCCCACAAATAGATGACGGGTGGGTGGGTGGAAGGAAGCAGGGAGGGAGGGGAAAGAGGGAGGGAGAGGAAGGAGGGAAAGAGGAAGAAAGGGAGGTAGGAAGGGAGGAGGGGGGGAGGAAGCGAAGGGGGAGGGAAAACCTACAAGCTCAGTGATACTTGACACACATCAACCAAAGGGACCGCCAGCCTCGTTTGCATCCTGTCTCAAACCAAGTTAAGAAAAATACCGCTTAGGAAATTTGTATACTAATGTTAAGAAATTAGTATGTTTCAGATGCCGTTAATTTCTTTTTGTTGTCTGATTGCTGAGGCTGGGACTTCCAGTACTATGTTGAACAACAGTGGTGATAATGGACATCCCTGCCATGTTCCTGACCTCAGGGGAAAAGCTCTCCGTTGTTCCCCATTGAGAATGATATTCGCTGTGGGGTTTTCATAGATGGCTTTGATGGTATTGAGGTGTGTACCCTCTGTCCCTACACTGTGAAAAGTTTTGACCAAAGAAGGATGCTTTGGGGTATACGTGATCGTGTTACAGTTACGTTTCATTTTAAAAGTACAGGTATTTAAAAAATCTGTAAGAACTCGTTCTGAGGTATTTGTGGATCAAATGATACAAGCGTGTTTGAAATAACTCAGTAAGAGCCGGGTGGGTGTGATGAAACGGGGCTGGCCGGGGGTGTACCGTGTCTGAAGCTGGCTGGCAGGTACCTCGCGGGAGGAAGGGGGTTTGGCACTTGTCTCTGCTTTTGTACATGTTTAGTTTTCCACGATAAAGTACTAAAATGTCCATGCACGACACCATCTCAGTCTGGACCGCCAGCACCCCTACCCTGGCCGAGGACCCTCCTCCTTCTAGCTCTGGGCTCGCCGTCTCCTCGCTGGTGTCTTTGTCCGCACCCCCCATTTCTAGCACCATGGCCGTGTGGTCAGACCCTGGCGGTGGGTTCTCATTGCCCCTTGTGTGCCAGCAACGCCCCACCGATGTTCCTCCCAGGCCTCCCAGGCCCCATCTCCTGCTCCTTCCCCCTCGTCACTGAGCCACCGATGACGCTGCCTGCACCAGGACAATCGCCCCCTAAAGCTCGCACGGAGAGCGCGTCCTCACAGACGTCCATCAGGGCCTTGAGGTCTACCCTGAATCACTCATATTTCGGAAACTGTTGTCCCCGTCTTCAGCACGGCTAATCTCCGTATCTGCTCTGCTTTACTTTTCCTCCTTAGCACATCACTTCAAAGCACAGGACAAAATTTACTTATGACACCTCTCAGAATAGAAACAAATAAAGTTTCACAGGGACAACACCTTCTGTCTCTTTGGCTCACAGATAGATCCCAAGAACCTACAACCGTGCCTGGCATACAGTGGGTGCATAATAAACACTTTTTAGAGAATAAGTGATCTGTTTCATTGAAGTAAATCCCGTCCTCCTGGTGATGGAAGGGATCGAGGTTAACAGTCCGCCCAAGGAGCAAGCGGGCCCCACAGGGGTCTTCCACTCGATGGAAAGCTCAGGTTTGGCCCCGTGTCTGCCAGTGACCGGTCTGGCCTCGCGAGCAGGTGTTTCTAGAACCTCTGCACCCCCATCAATGCCGCTTTATTCGTGGTGCGACCCTCGAGCAAGCTGGGGGTCGCGGGAAGAGGCAGACTGACACGCTCGCCCGGCAGGTTAGAGACTCGCGTCCAGAGGGGTGCACGGCCGGAAGCTCTAGCAACACCAGGACTCCCCGGGGTGGGCTGCACCTGGCCGGAACCAGCGGGAGGCACCCGGCCTGCCCAGGGGCCACTCAGACGCAGCTTCATGGGTTATCGGGGTCTGGAGTCAGAGCTGGGCAGCCCAGTGCGACCCGCCTTGCCTCATGCCCAGGGGCCAGCCCGGGGTTGGGCTTCTCTCTGAAGAAAATGCGAGCAGCCACAGTCTGCGTGTGCAGGGACGTGCTCAACAAGTCACGGGGGCCAGTGACACCGAAACCCAGAAGTGGAGGGACCGCATGTCCCGAGAATTAAAAGAATTTGCTGAAGTGTAACAGCCAAACCTGCTTATTTTGCTGACGCTGGGAGACCAGGGAGCCCGAAGATGATCCAGCCGGGGGCTGGTCAGTGGGATTTGGCGCACCTGCCAGGCTCGGGGTTCCCGGCACTGCAGGAGCCGCGCGCGGTGGTCCGGACCAGCGGCGTTTGTGGTAGGCAGATGGTGACTGGAGCGAGGCTGACGTGACCCCGGGGTGTCGGGCAGGGCAAGAATCCCGGGTTTGTGCAGGTGGGGCTGCAGATTTACCGTGTTTCACCCTGACTGCGTCTCCCAAAAGGGCCCGGAGGACAGTGCTTTCCACTCATAGCGCTGAAAAATACACGTCAGGAAACCCAAGCCTCCCTGGAAAGCATCAGAGAAATAGGCCCGGGATGGAGGTGAAGACGGGGCCTTGGAAGAGGGCTCCCTGATTCCCACGGGTCCGGGGAGGCGCAGCCCCAGGCGCGAGCGCAGCCCCCTGAGGGCACGGCTCCCAGGAGAGCCAGCAAGGCCAGAATGGTCATCAGAATACCGCGGCTGACCAGGACTCTGGAGCATGGGACCGGGAGACAGAAGCAGCCACATCTGTGCCACTGAAAACGTCTGAGAGCCTGGCTTGAATCAGACAAGCGAGCCGTCGCCACCCCATAATCTGTGCTCGTTGCTACATCAGCCAGGGTTCCCCTGCGGACAGCAGAATCCGCTGCGGCTGGTTTATGGGGAGAAAGATTTAATACGGGGCATTAAGGATGGCTGGAGAGTGAGCCCCTAGGGCTGAGCAGCTCCTGGGGGCACCCTGCCCATGGGCGGGCAAGAGAGCAGCCCCCTCCCAGCCCCCACGGCTGACTGACCATCAAGGGGCCTCTGGGGCTCCAGGGAGAGCTGCTATAACCAGGAGGAGTGGGGGTGACCAGGCTACAGATGGATGGGGACAGGCTGCTCTGCTCGCTGCCCCTCTGGTTCTCTCCATGTTGCATTCATGGATCAGGATTTAATTTTCTACAAATTACTCCCCCAGAAACTTCTAGAAAGTTTGACATTCACATTAGCTTTCTCTCCCTCAGCCTAAACTTTTTTTTTTTTTTTTTTTTTTTTTTTTTAAGAATTGTGAGTGCTTTTGACAATCCCTTGCCTTTCCACTTGAGTCTAGGTAGAAAGCTGACCTGGATGACCTCCATGCCCCTTCCAGCTGGGTCTCCAGTGACCCCACGGGGCACACCTCCGGCCTTCCGCTCACATGAGTTCCACCCACATTTCTTGCATATCATTTTTAATAAAATCCAAAAGGCTGAGTGTGAACTGGAGGTAAAATATAAAACAGCCAAATGTCAGGTCAAGAGTTTCAGAAAGAGGAACCCTAAGACAAATTTATCATTTATGTTTATGCAAAAGTGAGTTGGGTCTTTGGACTTCCCAGAGGCATGGAAAAATAACACCTCAGAGATTTACATAAGCAGGAGGGCGGGGGAAGGCCTCAAACCGGTTGGCTTCTGTTATTGTCTGGTTTAAAAAATGAGAGTTTTCATTAGGAAGTCAGCTCCCCTGCATGGGGCCCTCCTTCTCCGAGAGCACAAGAAGCCAGTGCTCCCCTGGGGGCCCGCTCAGGACCACAGATGACAGAGCAGGGTGCGGGGCAGGAATATATACACCTGTTGGGGACCAGCGAAAAAGGGAAATGTAAGACCCCTTGCTCAAAAGGCAAGGAAAAAAGTGTGGTTCAAAGTACAGAAATATAAAGCTTCTTCCTTTTTCCTGTGGTCTCTGCCTTGACTTGTCATGATGCTCTTAGTCATTCTAAGAAGAGAAAAAATAAAATGTTAAGATATTACTGTGAATCTTCTTGTTCATCTTTATATTTTAACTGCAAACACAAGAGCACTTCCTGCCTCTGGGGTGTCTCGGAGGTTAGACAATTTACATCTCCTAGCAAACGCGCACACATACCTTCTGTCCTTATGAGGGGGGTGGAAATGCGGAAAACCACCTCTCAGCATTTTGCACTCATTTCTTCATACATGTGCCTCCTGCCCACCCTGTCCGCCCTGGGGAAGCTGGGAAGGAAGGGGTTCTTGGAGGTAAAGGACCGCACAGAGGCTGCTCTGCCTTCTTTTCTCCAACAAGACGTTTCCAGCCTAAGTGATAAGCTAACGTGGGGTGCCGCGTAGGGAAGGACAAGCATATTTCCTTGCTGTCCGAGTCTCTTACTGTGTTCGAAGCCAGGTTCTGGTTCAAACGGAAAGGGTGGCTTCTCAGGACTATTGGTCATCAATGCAACAAAACACTTGCTTTTCTCTCACTGACTCGCACGCCCTGTGGGCCCACCTGGAGTTGTGTGTTCACGGGCCCTGGGAATGTGTTTGCGGACGGGCAGCGAGGAAAATGGGCACACATGAGGCAGGGATTTCCTCTGCCCCCGTGTTCACTCCACAGTCCCATCAGACTTCATTCACAAAACACAGGTCCGGGGCGCCCGGGTGGCCCACTCTTGATTTCGGCTCAGGTCATGATCCCAGGGTCATGAGGTCGAGCCCCGTGTCCGGCTCCATGCTCAAAGGGGCGTCTGCTTCTCTCTCTCCCCCCCTCCCTCCCTCTCTGCCCCTCCCACCCCTCTCCCTCTCTTAAAAAAATAAAATTAAAATAATAAAATCTAAAAAGAAAACACAGGTTCAAAGAGAAAACCATCAGGAATTTCGAGACGGCGGCCGGACTCAGGGCCTTCCTGCGCGCAGGCCTGCGTGACGTCCGCCAGGCCGGCTACAGCTCGATGCTTCGCGTCCTGAGGCGCCGGTCAGCAGCCGACTCCCGCTGGGAACCCACCTCCTGGGATAAACAGGCCCCCCAAAATTCAAGCTCTCTTTTTCTAGATTCTCCGTGGTTATTTGAACCACCGTTGGCTTCATCATTCGTTAGTGCTGGGGTGAGAAAGCACTTGCACCCACGGGCCCCAGGCTGAGGGCAGCCCTGTGACACAGCCACCACGAAGGTGGAAAGGTCAGAGGTCAGGGGCCAGGGTAGGGGGGCTCGGGAGCGCCCCACCTGCCTTTTGCGTGGCCCTTCTTGGTGCTGGCGGCCCAGACTTTACAAGCGGCGGATCCAGTGCTGACGACCAGCCTGCAGGGACCAGTAACACCTGCTTCCTACACGAGGAAACTGGGGCCCAAACTCCTGAGACTCGGCCCCACGTCTGTCCGCCGGCAGCCCCGCCGGCCTCCCACGCAGCGCCCCGCGTCTGAACAGATGACACAGGTATGTGTGGAGACGGCTGGGAGGAAGTGTGCAGGGAAGAGGGCCTCTGTGGGGAGGTTTCGGGGGATCCGCCTCGGCGCGTCCCCAAGGTGGGCAGGTTGTGCTTGGCAAACCTCGGGATGGCTGCCTTCCAACGTTAGCTTTTCTAGTGAGAACCAGGCTAATCAGGGAGCCAAGGAGAAACAAAAATCCGTGGAAGCGGAGTAACAGAAGACATTCGGAGGCTGAACGGTGGGAGACGGGGGCGTGACTGGAGGACGAGCCATAAGCTGGGAGACGGGGGCGTCTGTCCCGTGCGAGGTGGACAGGCGGAGCTCACGGAGAAGGGGCAGCATTCAAGGACGAGGTTGAGGGCCAGTGTAACCTGACCAAACACCCACTCTGGACACGGTCAGGAGGACGGTAGCAAGGAGGCAAGTCCCCCAAGGGCTTGGGTGGTTTGCCTCCAGTCCCAGAAAGTCTGATGGCGGACGGCAGACAAGGCCTTTCTTCATTATTTCTGCCTCTTGCCCTCACCTACGAGACTCAAGGTGCTGCAGACTCCACCCGAAAGGAAGCTGTGAAATCCTCCTTGAGACCCTTAACAAATCCGGTCATCCTGGCCAAGAATGCTCAAACCTCAAGACACCCCTTCACCGAACACTGAAGCAGACACAGAGGTGAGCCTCAGAAACGCGCACGAAGTGAACACAGCCGGACCCAGGAGAGCCCCATCACGCGAGTCCATGGTGTGGTCAGAAAGGCAAACCTACAGAGAAAGAAAGTAAATTAGTAATCTGCTGCCTGGGCCTGTGCGGGGGAATGGAAAGTTCTATCTGGGGTAGTGGAAATTTTTACATCTTGGGCGGTGGTGCTAAGACAAGTGACTTTTTTCTTCGAAAATTATGCTTCAGTGGAGTGATTCAATATATAAGCGTTTGCTCAGTGATTTTTCCTAAGCGTTCATTACCACGTATCGGGGCAGTTAGGTAGCATCCCTGAGGTGTAGAAACTTGAGAGAGCAGCAGGCTTCAGGGCAAGCTGGCCGGGTTTTGTGTTTCACCAACCCAAGGGCACCGGTGTTGCTGCCTCTGTTTGTAAAGACAAAGCAACTTGGGATCAAGTTTAATTATTTGTTTAAGGTCATGCAGCTGGTAAGTGGCAAAGCCCCGCATCTCCCTGGGGACAGAGCCTGCTCCCCGTCCCCTGCCTGGCCCTACAGAACACGGCCTCATAGATTTTCCCTCCTCAAAATGACCTCAGAGTGCCATTTAAGAAATTAAACTCTCCTTTCGTCCAGATTTGTTCACGCCACGAAGACTTTTCCCTCACCTGTGTGCGCCCTCTTGCCACTACGTTCCATGAGAGCGTTCCCTGTGGTTTCCTCGACGACAGAGGATCATTATGGGAGGTGCCACCTTTTTCCCAGAGGGACTCACAGAGCCCTGCAAAGATCAGGTGACTGTGGCTCATCCCCCCTTCCTACTAAAGGTCCCCCACGAGCGATTGGCTTTGATCTGCAGGGACCCAGAGCCACGGTAGGCATACGCAGAAATAGTACAGTGTGTATTTATGAACTCAGAACACGGGGTTTCAGGGCTTCCATTTCCTGCCACCAGGGACTCAGAATAGGCCCTTAATTGGTCTTGCGAATCATTTAACCATAGAAACTGCGGCTGTAGCAGTGTTGCATCTGGAACCCTGCTCAAACGTCAACGACCATTGAATCTCTTCACTGAATTTGCGGGACCCCTGCCCAGACAGATAGGGGTTCCAGTCCCGCCTCCACCACTTATTGGCTGTGAGGCTCTGGGTTCACAAGGGACTGGAAGTTAAGGCCCTTAATGTCCTTGAGCCTCGGTTTCCCTCAGCCATGAAATGAGGGTAATAACACCTGCCTGAGAGCATGCTGTCTTAGTCCCCATTCAACACGCTTCAGGGTTGATGCAAAGATTAAATCAGGGAAGCCAGACAATGTGCCTAGTGTGATGCTCTACCACGGTAAGCATCCAGCATGGGGGAACCCTGAGGATAAGGATCTTGTTCAGTTCCAGATAAAGCTTATCTGCCACATTTTACTCTCTGAGACCAACCACAACTGTCAAAAAGAATGAAACTTTTGAAAAGTCACATCCCCACTCACAAGCTAGGAAGAACAGCTCTCAATCTCAGTGAAATTCAAATTTTAAACCAAACCAAGGGAAGAAAGAAGGTGTCTGTGAACACAGACCCCTACACACAGCTGTAGGAAGACGTCCAGCTTCTCCAAACGTTGCTGGCAAAACCCTCAAGGTCAAACCTTCAGCACATGACCCTTATTCAAAAGGTAAGATTTCTCAGAGTTCACAGTCTCTCATGGTTTGTGTCGCCCTCTGATATCCCCCAATTCATTCACTTTTCCTTTCCTTCTCCTAATATCCTCCATGTTATTCCTTATGCTCCACAAGTAAGTGAGACCATATGATAATTGACTTTCTCTGCTTGACTCACTTCACTCAGCATCATTTCCTCCAGTCCTGTCCATGTTGACACAAAAGTTGGGCCTTCATCCTTTCTGAGAAACAAACTGGGGGTTTTAGAAGGAGGGGGTGGGGGTTAGGTGAGCTGGATGGTGGGTATTAAGGAGGCGTGTATTGCGTGGAACACTGGGTGTGGTGCATAAACATATGAATTTTGGAACACTGAAAAAAATATATTTTTTAAAAAGGCAAGATTTGGGGGTTTGAGGGCTGGGACGGGATGGTAAGGCTGAACAAAGCACCACGCAGACACAGGAGGGGATGGTGGGCAGTCTTGTCTCTGCAGGTGCAAACGCCATCAGCTGGAGAGAAGTACAAGCCAACCCCGTCACAAAGAAATGCCGTGCAATGCTTCCAGCCAGGAGGACTGCCCTCTGCCCCCAGGACAGAGGCCGTGGCAGAGACGGTGAGGAAATGCTCTGAAGCAACATGGGGAGGTGGGAGCTGTCTGCTGCCCGGCTCACATCCCTGGTCTTGCCCACCTAGACCTCTTCTTCAGCCGACACACAGCTGGGAGAGCCCGGGCCTCGTGCAGAGATGAGCTGCACTGGAATGTTACGAGCATTGGGTTCACCATAAGGACAAGAGTAATTTTGGCAAAGAGTATGACCAGAAGTAGACCCATTCCACTAAGTCAAACAGGGGAAATCAGAAAAATTCTTTGCAAAGTTCTCTTTTTTATATAATAAACATTTTGGGAGGGAAAAACAAAAGAAAAGAAACAAGGTTGGAGGTAAAGGCAAATGGTTTGAAAACAGAAAAAGACTAAAGCCTGTTACAATGTACTGCGTGATGAAAGACAGCTTTGAGAAAAGTAAGCACACTAATTGGGGAGGAATTAGAAGGTTAAAATTATTATGGGAAAAGAACGGGTAAGAGCCACGACCGAAGAGCCAACGCACCCATTCATGGCACGCTGAGCAAAGCCAACGGAATAAACGAAAATAGAACATATCGAAAGTTGTAACAGAAGAGGACATCCCGAGCACAGAGATAGGACCGGCAAGCAGACATTCTGATGAAGGGCCAGTCCGGCTGGGAGAACAGGAAGGGGTCGAGTGACAGGAACGCCGCGGCGAGAGGCAGGGTTCGAACCCACAGAAAGACAGATTCTTTCTAACATGTAAGAGCGTAGGGACCGGAGCTCAGGGAGGCCTGAGGACAAAATAGAACGTGGAGTTGGAGGTGAGCCCTCGACCCACGAGAACACGGTGCCGACACTCTGCAGTTGAAGCTCTCGGCACAAAGGGTGTAACTTGGGAAATGTGGAAATCGTATTATTACTAACCAGGAGATGAAAGAGACGAAAACATGGGGAGAAGTAAAGCGGGCTGATTTCTTTCTTTTTTCCTCAGGAAATAGAGTCCAATTAAGAAAAAGAGCTTTAAGAACACTAGAGTCGTAGAGTTAACCCACTAAGTGAACGAAGAGGCAGCTACATGGGGCCTCTTTGGAGTACGAGCAGCGTAATACAGCCCTTAAAGAAAATACAGACCAGGGGCTGAAGGAAAATAAAACGACTAGAAGAGAAAGTTTGATGACACAGACTTAAACGACAGAACGAAGACCAACACAGTTAGTTGCTCTATGAATATATAACAAATGTTATAAAAGCGATAGACATTTGGGATCTAAAATAAGACCCAATGGGCTTTTGCCTATACTGTATGCAAGAAATAATTCTACAACAAAGTGACCTAGAAGGTAAAGTAAATCGATGCTAAAAGCATACCCAGTAGACACACAAACAGGAATCCTGACATTAATACCAAACAAACCTAATTCGAACTAAAAAGAAAATTAAAAAATTTAAATTGTACCAAAAGAAGGGTACTATATAGTGATAAGGAACCTGAGGTTGATCATGAATCTCCATCTGTCAGATCACATAATTTTACAACTTACAAGTCAACCAAAAGTTAGCAGTACAAGAGAACAGCAAAGATCTACTTAACGTGTTGAATCAGCCGGTTCCACTCAGCGTGTGTAGAACCTTCTTTCCTGAAGATAAAGAGTAGACACTCCTTTTCAGGGAATTCTTAACAACAACAAAGACCATGTTAGGTCACAGAAACTCCTGGTAAATTCCAGAAACTAAGGTATGTACACACCATATTCTTGGATTAAAATGGAATGATTAATAAAACGTCATTATTAATAGCAAAAAAAATAGAAAAAGAAAACTCTACCATGTAGATATTTGAAAATTCTAAAAATTCCAGTTTCAAAGAGAAATTCAAAACTGAAATTGCAAACTGTCTAGGACATGCTATAATAAAGACTGTATCAGAACTTACAAAATATGGCTAAAGCGCAGAAAAAAATTCATAGCTTTGAATATTCATATTGATAAACGGGAAAAAAATTAAAATAGATCAACATTTTATTGAGTAATTTGAAGACAACAGTACATCTAAGAAACACATAAATGTAAAAATTACAAAACAGAAAAAAGAACTGTAATAAAATTCAGGAGCTGGTTATTTTGAAATTAAGATACAAACACCAGGAAATAAAACCCAGGAAAAATAAAGAAGATAAAATAAAAATAAAGGTTGTCCTGAGGTAAGAAGAAAGTCTGAACAGATAAATTACCATGGTGGGAATTTAGACCATTACCAAGGAACAATCTTATTGAAAAAAAAAAAAAATCAGTTCAAGACAGTTTCACAGCTAGATTTTTTGGTAACACTATTGACTATATTTCCTATTGTACCTTAAAAGTTAATTTTTTATTTCAAGTTACACGTCCAATATGAGTCAGGAGCTCCCCCACCCCCGACAAAAGGGCAGATGACCTGGCTTTCACCACTGTGTACCTGTGATCTCTGGGACACACGGGGGCTTTTGGGACACACACACCTGCTCTCGTCTATGTCAGCCTGGGAGAAGCAGGTGCCGCTTCCACTCACAGTCCACCAGACACACCTACTCACACGGTCCTCTGCTATTTGGGAGCTGGGAAATGTGGAGTATGTGGCTATTCACGGAGCAGTAAATGTCTGCCCTATAGCACTGGCTGATGATTAAAGGCCAAGAGAAATAAAATACAAAAATTGGAAAGAATAAGGTAAAATTGAAACATACATGCATAAAAAAGCAGAAGCTGAGGCAGACTAAAATTAGTAAGAATGCAGATTTGAATGACATGATTAACAAGCTTGATCTAATTAGAAAAATAAACTCGAAGACAAAGGCATTATTAGGGATAAATGAAGTATAACTTAATGGTAAAAGAAAAAAATTCAATTCCTAAGAGAGATATAATAAGGCAATCTCAGTTACCTATTGCTGCATAGAAAACCACCCCCAAAACTTGTAGCTTAAAACAGCAGTGATGCTGTGGGTTGTCCGTGCACCTGGGCCAGCTAGGGTCCCTCAGGGAGCTGCATTCACCTAGGAACGCAGTCAGTGGGAACAGGCAAGATGGCTTCATTCACACGTCTGGAGCCTCGCCTGGGGAGGCAGGGGCAGCTGCCGGTGGTAGGACTCTCCAGTAGGGTGCTCAGACGTCATACCGGTAGAGCCTGGCTCCAAGACAATAAAACGAACCTTGCCAGGGCTCTGAAGGGTCATATTCAAAATGTGTTTAGCTTTACTTCTGCCACGTTCTGTTGGCAAGTCACAGGACAGCTAGATTCAAGCATGAGGGACATACAATGAACTTTCTGATGGCAAGAGCAGGGTACACGTGCAGATGTGAAAAGAGTCATCTCTTGGGAGACCGTCCACCCTCTAGCCACAACATGCACATCCTTCTTATATGAAGAATAAGCCCACCACCTCCAGAGACCCCCGAAGATCTATCCAAACACAGTAACAGATTCAGATAGAGATTCGATCCTCTCAGTCAGGTCCAAAAGCAGACGAGCCCCCTCCGATGTGGTTCTCAGGTTAGAAACATCTAGAGAAACTGAGGGTTGCTAGAAGGGAGCAGGATGGGGGGATGGGCTCACTGGGGGATGGGCATGAAGGAGGGAAGGAGGGTAATTGAAGCGATGGGCACTGGGCGTTCTATGCCACCAATGGATCACCGAGTTCTACCTCTGAGATGAATAATACAGTATTTGTTCATTAAATTGAATTTAAATTTAAAAAATTAAAAAGGAACATATAGAGACAAGATAAACAGTCAATAGTGGTAAGTGTGTCAAACCACCAGAAAGAAATAATAATTCTAAGTGTATATGCACCCCATGAAACTTCAAAATATAAAATGAAAACATGAGCAGAAATGAAAGAAGTAGACAAATTCACCATTACCGTGGAAAGTTTAACATAATTCTTTTGGTAATTGACAGAAAATCAGAAAAAAGTGTAGCTATATGCCAACAATAAATATTTAGGAAAAAACTTGAGGATGTCACAGTTATATCAAATATTTAGGAACAAGCCTAACAAAAGATGTAACTTCTACAAGTTACAGAGAGTTCTTGAGAGAAGTTCAAGGTGACCTACATAAAGGGAGAGCTACCCGTTGATGGATTGGAAGACTCCCTCCATGTTAATTTATATAAATTGACTTACCAAGTCAGCATAATTCCAAGTATTAAAAACTCAGTGGGTTTTTGGTATTGTTTTGTGGGTTTTTTTTTTTTTTTGAGAAGACAGAAGTAGAAATTCACAAGTTGATTTTTAAATGCACAGAAAAATATAAAGAGACCAAAAGAGCCACAGATTTGTTGAGGAAGAGCAATATTTCATGACAAACTATTAGATACTAAGACTTACTAAAAAGCAACATTAGGGGCTCCTAGGTGGCTCAGTCAGTACATGTCCAGCTTCAGCTTAGGTCATGATCCAGGGTCCTGGATTCGAGTCCCACATCGGGTCCCCTGCTCAGTGGGGAGCCTGCTTCTCCCTCTCCCTCTGCCTCTCCCCCACTGTTGGTGAGTTCACACACTCTCTCGTGCTCTCTCACGTGAGCTCTTTCCCTCTCTCACTTGCGAAATAAATACATAGAATCTTTAAAAAAATAAAAATAAAAAGCAACATTAATTGGGACAGTGTGGTGCCGGCATGAGAACGGACAGCCAAAGGGAAGAGAAGAGTCTCCAGAAGCAGAGCCACGCGGCTGTTGGTTTATGACAAAGGTGAAACTGCATGGAGCTGTGGAGAGCCTGGATTTTTAGTAAATATGAGAACTGAGCCAAGTGGCCACTTGTAAGTGATTATAGACCCTTAAACACAAAAGTTAATTCCAATGATATAGTAGATAAAATAAAAATAAAATAAATATTTCTAGAAAGTAACAGAACAGTTTCAAGAGCTTAGAGTCGATAAAATTTCCTGAAACGGACGGGAAAAGCTCTAACCATAAAGGAAAAGATTATAAAGGGCACATCCGAGTTGGAGGAGTGGTTTGCCAAAAGGTCTCATCACAGGGGGAACAGGCAAGCCACAGACCGGGGAAGACATTGCAATACATACCCAAAAAAGGACCAATGTCCAGCTTTAAAAGCCCACAGTACAGAATGAGAAAGTCTGAAAAACAATAGAAAAATGGGAAAGGATTTGAACAGACATTTCACATTAAGGAAGACTATCTAAATTGCCAATTAAAATATGAAAGTTGCTCAACTGCAAAATTCACCAGGGACACAACTGAAACCACGTTGAGATCATCCCCGCAGAAGGGCTGAAACTCACAAGAATACATGTAATACCAACATCACCAAGGATGTCAGAGCAATGAGAACTCGCACACCCTGGCTGATGGGGGTGTGCGTTAGCACAACAATTTGCAAAATAGTTTCGTGGTACCTTCTAAAAATATACGCAAGCCTTGGGAGCCACAGAGTCCCCTCCTGAGCATGTACCCAGTAGAAATGTGTGCACACGCACTCCACGAGACTGACCCAGGAACATTCACAGCAGTGTGGTTTGCATTCAAAAGCATAAAAAGCCTCTTTGCTCACATTTGAGGTCCTCCTGCTGGACTAAGATGGATTAACCTCTACTTTCCCTGATATGCTTTTCTGGTCTCTGAGCACAGCAGGTGGGAGGAAGCACGGTATACGTAAAACAATGTGCATTTGTAGATGTAAACGGTTCCCTTAGGAGACCAGGGTATAACCTTGAGAAAGGGGTAAGAGATATTATTTGAAAGGAAGAAACTGGCACTCCTCACGGTACTAATGTCTTCAGGATCTTTGTTGACCAGGATGGGAACCTGACCTAAAAAGTTATAAAAGCAATACACATACATAGTAATTTTTTTTAAATCAAACAGTATAAAAAGACATAAAAGGAGTATTTCCTTCCACATCCACAGTTATTTTTTTAAAAGATTTTATTTATTTATTTGACAGACAGAGATCACAAGTAGGCAGAGAGGCAGGCAGAGAGAGAGGGGAGGAAGCAGGCTCCCCACTGAGCAGAGAGCCCAATGCGGGGCTCGATCTCAGGACCCTGAGATCATGACCTGAGCCAAAGGCAGAGGCTTTGACCCACTGAGCCACCCAGGTGCCCCTCCACAGTTCTTTAAATGTGACTACTATTTTAAGTACAGTTTCCAGGAAGAAAGAAAAGTATATCTCTATCGATTGATACACACATGCATTCCATTTTTCCCATGTACGCCACTGGGACCACAGTTCATGTATCAGGCCCCTCCTCACGTCTTCCTCTTCCCACTAGCCGGGGAGGTGTTGCCTGATGATCCCTGCGGGTTGGCCTCATCCGTAATGGCTACATTGCATATTGTTGTAATGATGTATGAGAATATTTGCAAACAGTCCGGCATTCATGATCTCTCCCGTGTTTGCAGTGCTTGGGCAATTCTGGATGGCACTTCCATAAACATTCTCTTTGACAATGCACGTATACTTTCCTCAAGGTGATTTCTCAGTGTTAGAAATGCAGGGACAAGGGTATGTGCTTTTTAAAAACCCTAGCATTATTTCCTCACTTTGATCACAGGGCAGGAAAATTTGATTAGTAGTTAAAATGGGTACTTCCACTTCCTTTTTTCTAATTCACTAAGGCATCTTGCTCTCTGAAAAAGAAACTTTTCAGATGTGCTCCTTGGGGCTGCTGGGGTGTAGTACTCCCAGATCAAAACCAACCCTGTTACTCCTGAGAAAACCGCTCTTTCGGTCTCAGCCCTGGGCAGGCCAGGTCTTCATGCTGCTGTGGGTGTCAGTGCTGGTCCTGGGTGAGTAGAACTTCTCAATGGGGTCCCCAGGTAGGGCAGGGATAGCCTCTCTCTCCCCCTGGGCCTAGTCCTTCTTACAGCTCAGACATTCTTTCCTGTGTGTGGAGATGATATTCTCGGGATTCACCATCCAATTCAGCGGTTTCTCCCTCAAGGCTGAAGGAGTGGTGGGAGCAGGAATAAACCTTCAGTCCTACAGAGGAGGAAGCCTAGTGACCCCAACAGTTAAGGTCCTAGTCATTGTTTTTCTACAATAAATATTGCTTCAGGAAGTCCAGAAAACGTATGATGTTTGCTTGTTCCTATTGCCTATTTACAGAAGACCTTCCTTTTCTCTCTGCAAAGGACATATACTTACTGCTTGTATGACAAGCCCAGGTCCTGGTCCTGGGCAGGGGAAGGCACTGTCTCTAACACAAAAGATGTCTCCTTCCCCGTACTCAAATGCAAACCACAGCAGTGATAAAGAACACAGGGGAAGGGAGGGACCCAGAAGGGAGGTAGGTAAGGCACGAGGAAAACCTACGGCATGCGACATTCTTTTTCCAGGCTTACTGAAGTGTAATCAACAAATAAAAATTGTACACACTTAAGATGTAAAAGGTGACATTTTGATATAATATATTATTAAAATAAGTACCATGATTGAGCTAATTAACATTTCCATCTTTTCACTTCACCTTTTGCGAGTGTTTGGTAAGATCTCTCAGAATCTACTCTCCCTGCAAATTCCAAGTATACATTACTATTAACTATAGTCATCGCTGTGCATTAGATCTCCAGAACTTATTTATCTTGTCAACGAAAGTTTGTTTCTTTTGACCAACATCTCCCCGTTCCCCTACCACCTGGAAAACACCAGTTTATTCTTTGCTTCTGGTTCAACTTTAGCTTCCACATGAAGTGGGGTCATGCAGTATTCACCTGGCTAATTTCACTGACCTGAGTGTCCTCTGCGTCCATCCACATTGTCACAACAGCAGGATTTCCTTTTCTGAGGCTGAATAATACTTCATGGCGTATCTGTGCCATGTTGTCCTTATCTACTCATCGGAGGATAGATATTTAAAATGTTTCCATATACTGGCTATTGTAGAGAACGGGGCAGTGAGCACAGGAGTGCAGGTGTCTCTGGGAGATACTTGTATCATTTCCTTTGGATGCGTATCCAGAAGTGGGATTGCTCGGTCATATGGTAGTTTTATTTTTAAACGTTTGAAGAACCTTCATGCTGTTTTTGCACAATAGCTACTCCAAGTACATTCCCACCAACAGCACACAAGACTTCTTTTCTCCGCTTCCTAGACAATGCTTGTTATCTTCTGTCTTTGTGATAATAATCAATCTGACAGGCGTGAAGTGATGTCTCATTGTGGCTTTCGATGTGCATTTCCCTGATGATGAGTGATGTGGAGCATCTTTTCATATACTTCTTGGCCATTTGTATATCTTCTGTTGAGAATATCAGTTCAGGTCCTTACCTGTTTTGTTTTGGGTTGTTGGTTTTTTTGTGTGGTTTTTTTTTTTTAAGAATTTATTTATTTATGTATTTATTTATTTGACAGAGAGAGATCACAAGTAGGCAGAGAGGCAAGCAGGAGGGGGCGGGAAGCAGGCTTCCCGCTGAGCAGAGAGCCCGATGCGGGGCCTCATCTCAGGGCCCTGAGACCATGACCTGAGCCGAAGGCAGAGGTTTCAACCTACTGAGCCACCCAGGCGCCCTCCTTACCTGTTTCTTAATGAGTCTGTTTTCTTGCTGATTTGTTAGAATTCCTTATACACGCTAGATATTAAGGCCCCTTATCAGATAAATGGCTTAAAAATATTTTCTCCCATTCTGCTAGTTACCTCTTCATGCTGTTGACTATTTTCTTTGCTGTGCATAAGCTTTTTATTTGGATGAATCCCATTTGTCTATTTTTCTTTTGTTCCCTGTGCTTTTGGGGTCATACCCAAAAAATCACATCTAAGACCAATGCCAAGAAGCTTTCTACCTATGTTTTCTTCTGGCAATTTTATAGTTTTGGGCCTTGTATGTGAGTCATTAATATATTCAAGTTTCTTTTTGTACATGGTGAGATATAAGGGCCCAATTTTTTTCTTCATGTGAATATTCAGTTGGACCAGCTCATTATACAAAAGACTATGCTTTCCCCACTGTGTGTTCGAAGCACTCTTGAAGACCAGTCGACTGTAAATGTGTGGATTTATTTCTGGGTCCTTGATTCTGTTTCATTGCTCTCTATGTCTACTTTCATGGCCGTTTTGGGTTACTACGGTTTTGTAATACAGTTTGAGGTTGAGAAGTACGATGTCTCCAGTTTGGTTTTCATTCAGTATTGCCTTGAATCTTACAGTCTTCTGCAGCTCCATATAAATTTGGGGATTCTTTTTTCGAGTTCTGTGAAGAAGGGCCATTGGAATTTTGATAGGGATTACACTGAATCTGTAGATTGCTTTGTGTAATATGAACATTTCAACGTATTAGTCGTTCCAAGCCATAAACCCCGGATGTCTTTATATTTATTTGTGTTTTCTCTAATTTCTTTCATTGTTTTGTAGTTTTCAGTATAGAAATTGTTCACCTCCTTGGTTAAATTTATTCCTAAATATTTTATTCTTGTTGATGTTATTGTAAGTAGGATTGTTTCCCTGTTTGCTTTTTCAAATAGTTTTTTGCTCGTGTATGGAAATGTAACTCATTTTTGTGCATTGACTGTGTGTCCTTCAGCTGTACTGAATGTGTTTTTTAGTTCCAACAGTTTTTTGGCAGAACCTTTAGGGTTTTCTATATGTAGGATAATACCATCTGCGAACAGACCACTTTACTTCTTCCTTTCTGATTTGGATGTCTTTTAGTTCTTTTTCTTGTCTGATTGCTCTGGCTAGGACTTCCAGCACTATACTGAATAGAAGAAGCGAGAGAAAGCATTCTTGCCCTGTTCCTGATCTGAAAGGAAAAGCTTTAGCTTGTCACCATTGACTATGATGTGAGTTGTGGATTTGTCATATAAGGAGATAATTTCCTTCTAGACATAATTTGTTGAGTTTCTTTTTTTATCATGAAAGTAGGTTGAATTTTGTGAAATGTTTTTATGTATCTATTGAGATAATTGTTAGATTTTTACCCTTCCTTCTGCTAATTTAGCATATCCATTTATTGCCTTGCACAAGTTGGATCAACCCTGGGTAAATTCCACATGACCCTTTCATTACACTGTTGAACTCAGTTGCCTAACATTTCATTTTAGGATTTTTTTAGATCTTAAAATTTTTTAGATGCTTATCAGAGACATTGGCCTGCAATTTTGTTTTCTCGTAGTGTGCTTGTTTGGCTGATCTCAGGCAGTCTGCTTAGAAGTGTTCTTTCCTCTTCGGTCCTTTGGAAGAGTTTGAGAGGGTTGGAGTTAAATTTTTAAATGTTTGGTAGAATTCGCCAATGAAGTCATCTGATTCTGGACTGTTGTTTTTGTTGTTGCTGTTGTGGTGGTTGTTTTAAGATTTATTTATTTGAGGGAGAGAGAATGTGAGTCAGGGGAGAGGCAGAGGGAAGGGAGAGAATCTCAAGCAGACTCCCCATTGAGGGCAGAGCCTGGCACGGGCTTGATCTCAAGACCCTGAGACCATGACCTGAGCAGAAATCAAGAGTCAGATGCTTAACCCACGGTGCCACCCAGGCACCCCTTTGTTGTGTGTGGTGTTGACTAACGGTTAAATCTCCTTACTTGTTATCAGTCTGCTCAGATTTTCTATTTCTCCATGATCCAATCTTAGTATGTTGTATAGTTCTAGAAATTTATTGATTTCTTCTAAGCTTTCCAATTTGTTGGTGTATACTGCTCATAGTAGTCTGTTTATATTTCTGTGGTATTGGTGACGCCTCCGCTTTCATTTCTGATTTTATGGGAGTCTTCTCTCTTTTTTTCTTGGTCTATCTTAAGATTTGTCAATGTATCTTTTTAAAAAAAAAATAGCTCTAGTTTTGTTCTTTTCTATTTTTTTTTAAATTTTCTATTTGATTTATTTCTGCCCTAATTTTCATTATTTCCTTTCTTCTGCCAACGTTGGGCTTCCTGAGCTGTAAAGTTGGGTTTTTACTTGGGAGCTTTATCTTTTTCTTAAAGTAGGCATTAATCACTATTAACTTTTCTCCTCGAATCTCTTTGCTGTAGTCTGTAAGTCTTAAGATGTGGTGTTTCCATTTTTGTTTCGCTCAAGATATTTTCTGATTTCCCTTTCAGTTTCTTCCTTGACCCAAGGAGTGCTCAGGAGTATGTTGCTTCGCTTCCATTATTACCAGTTTCACCCATTCGTGATTTCTAATTTCACACCATTATGGTCAGAAAACACAATCTTCTTATGGTTGAGACTTATTTTGTGACCTAATATATAGTCTATGCTGGAGAATGTTTCGTGTTCACTTGAGAAGAATGTGTGTTCTGGTGCTGTCGGATACAATGTTCTATATATGTCCATTAGTTTTACATATTAGATACCTACACCCTTTGGTCTAGAGTGTTGTACAAGCCTGCCATTTCCTTTATTGATTTTCTGTCGGAATAATGTATCCACTGCTGAAAGTGGGTTATTCAAGTCCCCTACTATTATTGTATTGTTACCTATTTCTTATTTCAGTTCTGTTATTTGTTTTATATATTTAGGTGCTTTCATAAAGGGTGCACATATATTGTATATCCTCTTGATGAATTACCCACCTTATCATTGCATAGTAACTTTGTTTCTTGTTACAATTTTTGAATTAAAATTTATTTTGTCTGGTAGAAGTAGAGTCATTCTTGCTGTCTTTTTGTTACCATACCCCTGGAATATATTTTCCATCCTTTTACTTTGCGCCTATGTGTACCCTTAAATCTAAAATGAAACTCTTGCAGGCGGCATATAGTTGTATTGTGTTTATTCATTCAGCGGACCTGTGTTTTTTATTTGAAAATTTAATCTTTTTAAATTAAAAGTATTTATTTATAGGTAAGGACTATGATTGTCATTTTTTCATTGTTTTCTGGCTATTTTGCAGTTCCTTTTTTTTTTCTTTCTTCCTCTCCTATTGTCTTCCTTTGTGATTTGATGATTTTTTTTTGTAGTGGCGTACTTTGATTACTCTCTTTTTATCTGTTGTGTATCTATTATAGTGTTTTTTCTTTGTGATTACCATGAGGCTGGTAGAAAGCCATTATCAATGAGATTAGTATCCTTAGTATCCCTGTAGAAGAGCCCAGAGGGAAGTCTCTCGCCCTTCTTCCCTGTTACAAGAGAAGATGGCCATCTATGACGAAGTGTGCCCTCCCCAGAAAGGAATCTGCTGATGCACTGATATGGGACTTTCCAGCCTCCAGAAGGGAAGGATATGAATCTGCTGATGCCAGAAAGGAATCTGCTGATGCATTGATATGGGACTTTCCAGCCTCCAGTGAGAAATAAATTTCTGTTGTTCATAGCCACTCGCTATGGTATTTTTATCATAGCAGACTGAATGGACTAAGATACTGTAGTTAGAGTATTCTGAATTTGACAATGTATTTACCTTCACCAGGGAGTTTTATACTTCTGTGTGTTTTTATGTCCCTAATTAGTGTCCTTTCTTTAGTGTTCTTGAAGAACTCCTTTTTGCTTTTCTTGTAAGGTGGGTCTAGTGATGGTTAATTCCCCAGCTTTTGTTTGTCTTGGAAAGTCTTTATCTCTTCTTCATTTTTGAAGGACAGGTTTGTTAGGCATAGTATTTTGATCGATAGTTTGTTTTTCTTTCAAAGTTTTGAATATATCAGCCAACTCTTCCCTGGCCTACAATATTGCTAAAGAAATCCACGATAAATCTTATGGGGGTTTCTTTGTATGAAATTCCATAATGAGTCATTTTTCTCAATACCCATTTGTCTTCCCAGATTCAGGAAGTTATCTGTCATTATTTCTTTAAATAATCTTTCTGCCTTTGTTGTCTGCTCCTTCTGGGACTTCAATAATATGTATATAGATTCACTTTTTGTTATTCCATAAGTCACTTGAGCATTTTTTCACTTTCACTTTCTTTTCTTTAGGTTCTTCTAACCAGATAACTTCAAATGCCCTGTCTTTAAGTTTGCTTATTCTTTCTCCTGAATGATCAGTTATGCTATTGAAAGTCTCTATTGAGTTTTTCAGTTTGGTTATTTTATTCTTTAGTGCCAAGATTTCTGCTTGAGTCTTTTTGTTTTCTATTTCTTTGTTAAACTTCAGGTTTTGTTTATGTATTACTTCCCTGATTTCATTTCATTGTGTCCACTTATAGCTCACTGAGCTTAAGACTATTATTTTTAATTCTTTGTTAAGCAGTTCATGGATCTCCTTTTCTCTAGGGTCAGTTGCTCGAGTTTCATTAATTTCCATTGATGTTGTCATATTTGCCTGACCCTTCATTATCTGTGTAACTTTGCACTGGCGTCTGTTTATTTAGAAGAACAGATAACTTTTCAGTATGGTTTTGGCAGGTAAATATCATCTGTTGCTTCCCTGGACTTATGGGACTGCCTCCAGGATCATGGTTGAATAGGGCTAGAGCTGGGTCTCATGGCCATTTCTGGGCTTGCAGTTGGGCCCACAGTTGTCAAACCTCTTACCAGGGGAATGAATGGGTGTGATTTCTGCTGGGTTCCTGAGTATTCTCCCAGTGGGTTCTTAGCTGGGTGATCAAGACTACCTCTAGACTGCAGTAAAGTGGGACTGGAGCCAGGTCACAGGGCTGCCTCAGCAATAACAGTCAAGTGTGAGATCAGTGGGCCTGCTACTGGGGCCTGGATGAAGATGGTTCCTCTTGGGTCCCTTAGCAAGAGGATCTAGAGGCAAGACCATGGACAAACTGGACTGGAGTTGAGTCCACGGAAAGATGAAGTAGCTCTAGGTATGCAGGTGGGTTCATAGTCAGTGAGTCTTCACCCAGGGCATGTGCCTGCCTTCTCAAAGTGATCCTCCTTGGTCTCGGGCTCCAGTGGGATTTTGCAATTTCCTATCTAGCTCTTAAAGCCCCTCACTTTTTTCTGTGGATGGCTCCAAAATAAGCTTGTCTGTGGGAGACACAGACTATAGACCTCCTATTCCATCATCTTGCTCCTGCATTTCTGGTACTTGACATTCTAATTGCACCTGTGGGTGTGGTTCAGTTTCTATCAATTCACACATATAAATGGGTTTGTTTTTACCAAAGTTGAAATTATTAGAATAAAATATATTTATTCATATATTTTTAAAAATTTTAATAACATTTAATTATAGCACTGCACTAGGTGCTGAGAATGATGAGAAAGCATGGGAAGTAGCATTTCTGTGCTTAGAAAGCTTATGATATAAAAGGCCCTCCAGCCAGTCCAGTGTACAAGAAACATCCACCTAATAAGATCCCAGTTAAATGATTGTCCAAATTTACCAGTGATGGTGCAAACAAATAATAAACTATATGCCAAGTAGCTGGTAATAACTTCATGAGACAGAGGGAGCATAGGAGCTGGAGGGGGCAGGGATGGAGCAGGACACAACATAAGAAAAAAGACCGCATGGAAGCTGCATGAAACACTCCAGAAATAGGAAGCACATCCCAGTGTAGTACCAACACAAAAAGACAGGATCTTCCAGAAGCACATGCTTTGGGACAAAATAAGATGTGTTCAAACAAGAGGTTCAAAACTTCATTCTGCTACTTACTAGGTGCTTAGACCAGTTTATGGCCTATAAATGGGGATAATCATAGAACTTACTTGATAAGGATATTGACAAGATTTCATGAAATAATATATGTGGAAGTCTACCACATAGGAAACACTCAGAAAAGTTTTAGCTACATTTAAAACAACACAAATTCCATGGTGGCCAAGATATTTGGGTAATGAAAAATAATCCATTGTTCTCTATAAAAACACTTAGGTTTGGATTACTTCTCCATCACCCTCATATGGAGAGGGATAATATCTCTCTTGACTACTGACGGATTTCCTTTGCCCTATCCAGTCCCTGGCATATAGTTGACATTTCAAAAATTTGTGTTGAGTAAACCAAATCTGTCCCTCACCTGAAATGTCTAAGCGATTTATAAACTTGCCAATTTTTCCTCATCTGTCTTTCTATTACCCATTTCTCAAGACTTAATCCTCCTATCTCTATTTACTGACCCAGTTAATTAATTTTTACTCAATAAATAAATATTCTATAAATATTTATGGAATATCTCTTATATGCCAGGCACGGTTATAGGTTGGTGGGGGGCATGTGATGAATATAAAAAGTTCCTGCTCTCACAGAACTTCTTTTCCAGAGAAGGGAAAGTAAAGTAAACAAAAGAAAAAATTTTGGATAAACACTCTGAAGAAAATTAAACGTTATTATCTCTTCTCCTGCCTTCTAATCAGTCTCTCTGCTTCACATCTGCTCTCACTGACGTCTACCCACTGTCACAATGTTCCATCTAAGTTTCAAATTCTAACCTTGTAACACTCTACTTGAAGACTTTCCATGCCTTTTGGTTATAATAATAAAACTTCATCTTTCATAATAAAGCCCTAGCTACTTCCCCCATGACATGAGCCATGCATACCTCTCTCACCTGATTCCCCCTCAATCCCTATCTTCCAAAACTCCACCTTAACCCCTGAACACCAGTGCTATTTCTTCACTTCTGTGCCCTTTCTGCCTCTATTACTCTCTCCATCACCTCTTGCCATGCACTGACATCTTTGCCTGGCTGAATCCTATGTGTTTATTCATTTTTCTCAAGCATCTCAGTGTCAGGTACCTGTCGTAGCCCGCCCGCCCCATCACACACTCACACATACCCCACACAATGGCAGGGATTGTCCTTCGGCCCAGAAGCTGCTCTGTGTGTACTTCTATTGTACTTACATTCTATATTATAATTATGTAATTTTGCTTCATGTTTCTGCTTCCACCTTCTGTCAACTGCTGACCAGAAGGCACCATTTTTTGCTCATCTTAGAAGTCTAAACACAATAACTAGTAGAGAGACATTTGACAAATGTCTATTAATTTTTTTAAAAAATGAATTTCTAATGAAGGAAATAATAAATGGATAGGAAAAAGAAACTGGGATTACTTTTGAAAATTTTTGGTCTGTGTTCATCTCTGGCTTTTTTTTTTTTTCAGCTCCTATCAGTGGACAATTTGGTGAGTTCTCCTTTCTTTTGCTCTTCAGTGTCCCTGGATAAGAGTGTCTCCCTAATAAAGATGAGACATTTACTTGCTGAGGCCAGAAGGGATGTGAAAGTTTTCTGTGGTCTATTGGCATCATCCATGGGTTGGGATAGCCCCGTGGCTACCCCTCTGACTCTCCCTGGAAGAAATGACAAACGCACGAGCAGCTCCTGGCCTTTGGTAGGCCCTGCACTTACCCCTATTGCCAATGGAACCCACTTCACCAGGCAGGACATTTTCAACTCCATGGTAAGCATGCAGGACTTGGGGTTTCTCCAATCAGCAAACTAGAAAATCTTATCTGATAACATCACACTGTGAAGATACCAGCGTGAATATTACATTCTCTATAGTTTTAGAAGTAAAATCCTCCAGGAAATGTGTGGAGAACAGAAGAACACCCAAAAATCGGGTCCTTAAAGGAAGAAATGCAAAAAAGAAGAGATCAGGGGAGAAGAAATAATATCGGTATCACCCATTTTCTTAGTTCTGACTTTCGTTGTCTTGGGTCAGAGAGTGGCCCAGAAATAGCAAGGAAGACCTACATCCTCTCTTGTCCAAAATCAGCTGACTTGGGGTTTCATCCTTGTCTGGACCACCTCTGGATTCCAGTGAATGACTTGTCCGTGCCTTGCTCTCACACAATTAGCTATGGTGAGAGTTTCTGGGCATCTGAATCATCATCTATCAAATGAAGATGTTAAAAAAAGTTAATCTCCCAAGCTTTACTCAGGGTTAAATCTTCAGAAAATATGATTGATCCTTTTAGGAAAGTACAAACCTGTGATTTACCCAATTCCTTGGGAGGCTCCTTGGGAGGAGCATGATGAAGTCATGGGGCAGGGGTGGCTTTCTCTAGGATCCACACCAGACTAACTAGCCATTTCTCCCACTGGCATTTGTCAGTAAATCCTGCTGGTGTTGCCTTCTTGAAATAATTTTGCTCATTGTCATCCCTGAGCAACCATTCTCCCCTGGGGGCTCCAGTGGACAAATGGCCTTGAGCAATCACTGACCTTCCCAGATGGCTTCCTTGGGTATTCTCCAAATCCTGGTCTTTGGGTCTGTACCACAAAGATGAATGCACTGGGGAACCACAGGGATCTCTATCTCAGACTCTGTCTCTTCTTTCCTCAGCAGCTGTATCCAAACCCGTGATTTCTCTCCAACCTCCATGGACTGTCCTCTTCCAAGGACAGGCGGTGACTCTGACTTGCCACGTAGCAGAGGACAAAAAATGGTACCGGTGGTACCTTGGGACAAAAATACTACGTGAAATCCCATCAAACACCCTCCAGGTCCAGGATTCTGGAGAGTACAAATGCGAGATACAGGGCTTGCCCCAAAGTGATGGTGTGAGCTTGACTTTTTCACCAGGTGAGAAAAAAGTGAAAGAAATAAAAACTTTGGGAAGCATATAGTTATGCAGAACCAAAATCTATACAGATAGGACCCAGGTAAAAAGAGAATTTTTTAAAATTTTTATTTTAATTCAATGTAGTTAGCTTATGTAATATTATTGACTTCAGGGGTAGATTTTCGTGACTCGCCAGCTGCATGTAACACGCAGTGCTCACGACATCAAGTGTCCTCCTCAATGCCCATCCCCCGGGTACTCCTTCCCTCCAGCGACCCTCCGTTTGTTCCTAAACTTCAGCATCACTTATGGTTCGCCTCCCTCTCTACTTTCATCTTATTTTATTTTTTCTTCCCTTCCCCTACGTTCATCTGTTCTGTTCCTTAATTTCCACATATGCATTTGTCTTTCTCTGACTGACTTATTTCATTTAGCATGATAGCCTCTAGTTCCATCCACATCATTGCAAATGGCAAGATTTCATTCTTTTTGATGGCTGAGTAATATTCCATTCCAATACCACATCTTCGTTATCCATTCATCTGTCGATGGACATCTGGGCTCTTTTTATGTTTTAGCTACTGTGGACTTTGCAGCTATAAACTTTGGGGTGTGTGTGACTTAGGTAAAAGGAAATTTGAGAAAAAATTTATTTGAATAGTTTCTGAATCTATGTGTAATTTTAAGCTTATAAGATTTACTTGGAAGGGCGCCTGGGTGGCCCAGTTGGCTAAGCATCTGCCTTCAGCTCAGGTCATGACTCCAGGGTCCTGAGGTCGAGTCCTGCATTGGGCTCCTTGCTCAGGGGGGAGTCTGCTTCTCCCTCTCCTTCTGCAGCTCCCCTACTCATGCTCTCTCTCTCTCTCTCTCTCTTTCTCTCTCTCAGATAAACAAAATCTTTTTTTAAAAAAGATTTACTTGGAATAATAGGCAGCATAAGAATTTTTCAGATAGATAGACAGGCAGACAGATGGAGGTACAGCTGACCCATGAACAACATGGGTGTGACTTGCACAGATCCACTTACCTGCAGGTTTTGGGGGGGGGTGTTTTGTTTTGTTTTGTTATAGGACAGAGCTATAAATGTATTTCCTCTTCCTTATGATTTTCTTAGTTAACATTTCCCTCTAGTTTCATTATAAGAATATAGTCTGTAATACAGAGAACATACAAAATACATGTCCGTTGACCATTCACGTTGTCACTAAGGTTTCTGGCACAGGTGGCTATGAGTAGTTGGGTTCGGAGGAGTCAAAAGTTAGACTCTGATTTTCCACTGCGTGGAGGATCCGTGCCCACCCCCACATTGTGCAAGGGTCAACTGTATATAGAAAGCAAGGGACAAGGAAGAAACATCTCTCTTTTTTTCCTGTGCCCTAAGGCCACCTGTCTGGAATTTGAAGCAGTTATAATGCTGTTTCTTTTGCAAACAAGGAAGCAGTGTGGTAGTAACAAGGAGCAAATTTGATGCTTGTCCTCTTTGAAGTGACAATTCCCCTCCTCGGAATTGACCTACTGAAATCATAGATATGCACCCCCCCAAACGGAAGGAACTCAAATGGTAAAGAAAGGAAACTCCCTACGTAAATTACATCATGTCACAGTGAGGGAAAACTTGAAGGCCATTAGAGGTCAGGTTCGGTAAAGAGATTGACGGCAAAGTGTTCACAGCACAGTGAGTGAAAGACCAAGTTAGGAAATACACACACTGTTCCGATGTCCTGAAGCGAGCACAGCACACACAGGCTCTCCCGAACTTGCACGCGGAGAAGAGCACCAGACAAGTGCACGCCTGAGAGGAGATTGTTACTTCCGTTTCTGCTTTCCCAGTTTACTTGGGCGTATGTGCTCATTTTAAATCAGGACGAAAGGAATTATAATTATTGTATGCTTTCTTTTCCCCCATCCCCTATCCTATAAAACCTCTTTGGAATAATAACGACAGGAAGGGAGAATCCGTGGACGGCCCCCAACGGCCATCCTTGTGTCTCTTGCAGCTGAGCTGATCCTGCAGGCTCCCCCGTCCGTGTTTGAAGGTGACTCTCTGACTCTGATGTGCCGAGAAAAGCCAGGTTTATCCCTGAAGACCAGGGCCCTGTACAAGAATGACAAGAAGCTGATAGACCTTGGTAAAAAATCCAGCTTCCACATCAACCACGCAGGTCTGAAGGATAGTGGAGAATATCGCTGTATTGGATCTGGGACCCACTGTTGCGCTTCTTCTTCAGACGCAGTCAGAATCCAAGTCCAAGGTGAAGCCTTCGTCATTTGTGAGGAGGGCTCCTGGGAAGGAAGGTCCCTGAGGTGGTCGAGGAGGAGAAGGGGGAGCTGGGGCATCACCAAAGCTCAGGGCTCGTTCCCGCAAGCACCAGAGAGAGTGCAAGCGTGCTTTGCGCTGAAGAGCACGGGGGTCGTGTCGCCCCCTCTTTGCTCCCCCTGCTCTCGGCGGCCGCACACAAGCTGTGCGTCTCTCCAGAGCGGCTCCAGGCCTCACTGCTCTGGGGCCTGTTGTGATTCTTCTCTCCAGAGCTGTTTCCACGACCCATACTGAGGGCCAACCCCTCCTCACCCAATCCGGGGGAACCAGTGATCCTGACCTGTGAGACCCAGCTCGCCGCTCAGAAGTCAGATGTCCGACTCTGGTTCCAGTTCTTCAGAGATGACTGGCACTTGGGGTCAGGCTGGACGGGCTCTCTGAGAACCATCGTGGGGAAGGAAGACCCATCGCATTACTGGTGTGAGGCAAAGGCAGTGTCTTCCAGGGTCCTCAAAAGCAGCCAGAAAGTCCAGCTGCCCGTGCGGAGTAAGTGTGGGCAGGTGCTGAGACTTGCTGGGAGGAGCCCGGCAGAGCCTCCCATCAGCCCTCGGTCCCCCTCTCGGTCCATCTACAAAAGCCCCACCACTCCCGGCTTCAGTCCTCTTCCTGCCACCCCCCCCACCTCTCCCCTTACCCGCCTCCTGCTCCTCCCCAAGTCGCCTGCTCGCGTCTGCCCAGCCGCCTGAGCGAAGCACCCCAGGCTGTTTGGCTTGCACGCAGAACCGCACTCGCTCAGAGTTCTGGGGGCTACGCGTCCAAGATCAAGGCACCAGCAGACTGGTGTCTGAAGACAGGTTGTCCCGTCGTTGGCCACCATCCCCCAGTTTCCCGTTCCGCGTCTCCTCCTGCTCTCTGAGGATTCCAGCCTTATCTGATCAGGGCCCCACGTTATAGCCTCCTTTAGCCTTGATGATCCCCTCAAAGATCCCATCTCCAAATAAGCCACACGGGGGGTTAGGGCTTCAACATACGCATTTCTAGGGAACAGAGTTCTGCTGATAACACATCCCGATGTCTCCACCGGCTCTCGGATGCCTGAACACATGCCTGTCTTCTGTGGGCCTCGTGCCCTGTGCACCCCAGGAACCACCGCCCTCAGTGTGTCTGCACCATCTCCACCCATCTCTCCCCCCCTCTTTTCCTCTCTTTCCCTCTCTCTCCCTCCCCTTTTCTCTCCTGTCCCCCAGGGATATGGAGGTGTCTCCTTCCCAGGCATCAGTTAATTGTTGACAATAACCAATAGGTGCCCCTGGTGGGATCCAGAGGTGGGTGGGGGCATCATGCTTACGCCAAAGATGTGGCCAGGGGTGTGGAGGACAGCAGACCAATCTCTCCTTCACCAGGGCACTCAAGGCTGTTCGGTCAGTCGTGGCCGTGAGAGGTCATAGCTTCTACAGGGGCGTCCCTGCCCGCAGGGCCAACTCCGGCGCACTCTCAAGAAGACACGGGATTCAGCACTAGGACCAGGGCTCAGGAGACAGATCAAGGTCCTGGCGGGCTCTGGAAACAGCTGGCAGAGTGGCTGCAGACGGGCCTGTGAGCTTCTACCTAACTCTGTCCTCTCATCTGGAAACAGAGGGAGTCAGGCTGGGTGCCGGGAGAACAGAGCAACAGAGGACAGGGTCTGGGAGTGTGTGTGTGACTCTGGAAGAAAGAAGGGTGAAGGGTGGATCCTTGAGTCCAGCCCCAATGAGCGGAGAAGTGGAAAACAGGGACAGAGAGGAAGACCCCTTGACTTGGGCAGGGGAGGGGTCCAGGGTCACTGGCGGGAGGAAGGAACTGGTAAGGGCCTGGAAGAAACTTCTTCCCCAAGACCATCGTTTACACTGGAAGATGGGACCGAGGTCACGCAACAGGGGGGTCCGTGGGGAGCAGGGGCCGCAGGTGACGGGAAGAGGAAAAGCCAGCACGGACCGACCCGAGACGGACCCGCACAGGAGCACCTGCTGACTGACGTTTCTCTCCTCAGTCCCCGTGTCTCCTCCTCGCCTCACCCTCAGCCCTCCCGGCACCCAGGCTGTCGAAGGAGACCGGCTGACGCTTTCCTGTGAAGCCCAGACAGGCTCTTACCCGATCGAGTACCAGTTTCTTCATGAAGAAGTGGTTCTCAGGAAGACGAAGGTCACTTTTAGGGAAACGGCGACCTTCCAACTCTATCTGAAGGCAGAGTACTCCGGGACCTACTTCTGCACCGCAGACAACGGCCTGGGTATCCGGCGCAGCCAGCCGGTGTCCCTCTCTGTCACCGGTAAGGCCTGGATGGTCAGTCCCCAGCCCGGTCAGAAGCATGTCCCCACCTTCCAGGGCCTCTGCCTCTTCCTCCGCTTCCCGATGTCCTGGCTCTGGGGTCGGCTGCCCCCTCTTTGCGCATCCCGCTGGTGCAGGGTAGCGACCTCCTTTCCGCCCAGACGCTTGAGGAGCCAGAAGTTTTCCTCTTTCTCACCACTTGTCCGGTGACTCTCCCGCTGCCCGGTGTCCTCAGAAACTACAAAATCAGTCCCCAAGGGCTCACAGGTGTTTCTTGTCCGCCTAACATCACATATTGATCACAAAGACACAGGCCGGCAGCAGGACGCGAGGTTCCCCACAGACGCCCCTCCTGCTCAGGCATGTGAGGACTGGCAGGGTGTGCGGCCCGATGGGCTCCAGCGGTCAGGCGGGAGGCCACGCAGGGGCCCGGGGAGCAGAGGTGGCTCAGCCTGCCCACCGGCGTCAGGCCCCGAGGCCACAAAAGCGGGTGTCCACGTTACGGAGCCAAAGTGGATTCCGTGGAGCCTTGAGCGTTGTGCTGTCGGTGGAGAACAGAGTCCAGGCGCAGTGCTGGGGAGCGGGGACTGGAGGGGGCGGGCCCGGACCAGTGCGGAGCCCAGTCCTGGCTCAGGACCAGAGCAGACTCCCTTTCCTCGTCTGTAGAAAAAGCAGAGCCAGGCCGGAGACAAGCCTGAACCCAGCCCCTCCCGCAGCGGATGCGCAAAGCTTTAGGAGGAAATAGTCCCGGGGGTTCTGTGGGAGCCTCGGAGGAAAGACCGGGGAGACATGGCCTGACGTCTGCACAGCCGAGGGCATGGCCAGTGGCATCTCTGGGGCGGAAGGCTCTGCGTGACGGCGCCTCTGCTCGCCTACGGCAGGAGGGCCCTGGGGCCGGATTGCGCTCCACCTACGGACGCCTCAGGCCAGCCTGTGTGGCCTGGGCCACAGTTCTGGGGTCACGCAGAAGGTGTGGACCGCAATAGGGCAAGATCAGTCCAAGGGCTATGAGTACCTGGGCTGTAGGTGCGCAGAAGGCACCCCAATCTCTCCTGTGCCCTGAGAGGATTCTGGGGGAGTCTGCGCACGAGTTGACGGCTGGATAGTGGGTCATGGGAAGTGGGGAAGGAGAGCAAGAGGCTGTGGCCCAGGCAGGGGCAGTTGCTGAAGGCCGCGGGAAGGAAGGGAGTGGTCCAGGGCCAGGACCTGGGGACGCTAGAGCTTCATCCTGAAGGGAGTTCTGGGGTCTGCGCACAGTTTCGCACTGGGAGGGTCAGTGCAAGGACACTATAGGTGAGCATGGATGGCAGAAAAGACTGCCTGGGGAGCAGCCAGGAGCATAGCAGAGGCCCCAGATGAGAGGCCAGTCCGGACCCCAGGCCAGCCCCGTGGAGGGGGAAAGCCTGAGGACCATGGCTGGCAGAGAAGGTGCCGTGTCCGCGTGTCCCACGGAAGCCAAGGGAAGAGACAGCTCGAGCAGAAGACAGGGGCCAGTTCAGCCAAAGCCGAGCTGAGAGCTGGTGAGAGCTGAGTCACTTCCCCTGAGTCCAGCCACAAAGCCCCGAATGCAGAAGCGGAACGCAAACGAGAGCGGAGTACTGAGCACGCGGCCTGCCTCACCACCTACAGCGACAGGCCTCGGCTTCCTCTTCTGTGCCACAGGGTCCATAAGCGAGCCTGCCCCACAGGACTCTTCGGCAACTCGGTAAAGGTTCGCGTGCCTCTGTTTGCGATCACCTAAGACCAACGCACACACACCGGGCACGCGCAAGGAAGCCCTTTAGTACCGTTATCATCACCAACACAGAAAACCCGCTTGATAGATTGGTGGGGATAAAAAGCAGGTGTCAATGCACACAGAAAAAGAAGTGAGAGGAAGAGAAGTGGAGACAGGACGTGTAGCCCCTTCCTTCAGAGATCCGTCCTCACAGGGGGAAAGGCGTCGGCGGGAAGAGCGAACACGGACCTGGTAGTGCTTGTGGACTCTCCCGCGTGCAGGGGATGAAACACATCTAAATGGAACTTGGAAGAAGCCGGTACAGCGAGAGCATCTGCATCTGGGACAGACAGAGGCAGCTGGGCTCTGTGGTGGGGGTGGAGGGATGGGGGAGGAGGACCCTCCTTGGGCAGGGGAGAGGCAAGTCTACCAGGGTCACAGGTAAGGGTGGGGCCTGGCAGCAGCAAAATAAGAAACTTCTTCCCCAAGGGCATCGTGTACACTGGAAAATGGGACTGAGGTCACCTAACAAGGGGGGTGGTTGTGGAGAAGGGGCTGTGGGTGACGGGAAAGGGAAAGGCCAGCGTGGAGGGCAGGGCTGAGACTGGCCCGTGACGGACCCGCACAGGAGCACCTGCTGACTGACGTTTCTCTCCTCAGTCCCCGTGTCTCGTCCTGTCCTCACCCTCAGCCCTCCCGGACCCCGAGCTGTTGAGGGAGACCGGCTGATGCTTTCCTGTCAAGCCCGGAGAGGTTCGCCCCGCATCCTGTACCAGTTTTATCGCGGAGACGTGCCCCTGGGGAGCAGCTCGGCACCCTCTGCTGGCGGGGCCTCCTTCACTGTTACTCTGAGTGCAGAGTACTCCGGGACCTACTTCTGCACGGCGGACAATGGCTTTGGCCCCCAGCGCAGTGACCCCGAGAGCCTGTCTGTCACAGGTAAGCCCTGGATGCCTACTGGTCACTCATCTTCTACTCTTGTGTCCCCATTTTACAGAAGAGGAAACTGAGGCCCCATGCGGTAAGTGACGAGACAGCTGGCACACCAGGGACTCTGTTCTCGTTTGCATTCTCCTGCACCTGCACTGAGCACTTTGTGGCTGAAGTCAGGGGAGGTGACTCGGGTCTCACCTCTCACACTGCCCCTTCCGAAGTCTGCATGCACCTTCCAGTCCCTGCCCCCCCCACCCCCACCACCCACCTGGTGGCCCTGGCAGCTCCCTTTCTATAGAACCAGCTGCCTGGGCCTCAGCCCTCAGCCAGCCCTGGCTCAGCCAGAACCCCGGTAGCTCCACGTACTCCCCAGCTTTTGCCAGATGAATGCGTTCCCTCAAATTATTTTCTCCTGCCCTGTAGGTTCAGTCCCCAAGACCATTTTTCTTAACTCAATGCACAGAAGCATCTCCTGCTGTCCCCACTAACACATGCGCTCACGAAGCCACAAGCACAGTCAGGGGGACAGGTCGCAGGCGAGCCCTCAGCTTCTCCAGAGTTCCCAAGAGGTTCAGGAGCTCACAGCAGGGTGGACGAGGGAAGGGGGTAGGGCTTTCTGGAGTTTCCGTGATGCTTTGTCCTAACCCTTTAAAATAAGTTTCATTTTACTGGATTACATCTTTAAAGTTTGTGTTGAAGTATGACACACATTCAGAAAAGTATACAAATCAGGGGTGTACGGTTCATGGTGACTCATGTAGCCACCAAAACGGTGTCATGTTCAGAGTGAAGTCGCTTCCGTTTACACTGGGATCTTTGCTCACGAGAGAGTGAGAGTCTGGTCGTCCACTGGTGTGTCGGCTCTTCCGAGAGGCTGACTATGACCGAGAGACCTTGAGTGGCTCCTTCCCCCTCAGAAGGAAACAGAGACGGGGCGTCCCCAGAGGGGGAAGACTTGTTGTCTGGACACCCAGGGAGTGAGTAAAACAAGAAAGACAACACGTACAGACCCACGGAAGAGATGAGAGATGTCTCAGAATAGGGCTTACTTCTCAAAAGCAGGTTATGTTAACACGCGACAGGCTAGAAGCTCCCGTCACGGGACTCACTGGCCACCACCTGTTCTCCTCGTGTCCCTGTCCATCATCCCTGTCGCTCCTGGGCATCCCCCACTCCATCCCCTCTCTCGCATGACTTCTCCTGACTCACAGCTTCTGCAGCACCCAGCATCGACGGATCAGCTTCTGGGTGGGACCCCTCGCTCTGGATTCCACTCTCTGCCTGGGCTGCCAATGTTGGGTGGCTCATTGCCGAAACAGTGAGTGGCTCTGGCTGGTCTAACCACCCACCAAGGCCATGGCCAGGGTACTGCCCACCATTGGCCTCACAAAGTACGGAGATGACATGACACATAAGGAAGTCTGTTTCAGAAAATGCTTGTTTTAGGGAACTAGAGGCAGAGCACAGATTCTGAGGTTTCCTAGAAAGAGCCAGGGTGCCTGAAAAACATTTGGGTCATCAGATCTAAGTATGAGTCAGAAACCTGAATGCGAGCTCTGGCTATGAACATCATTGGTTCGTAATTTGGGCGAAACATTTAACTTTCTTCGTCCTACTGTTTTCACCTTATATTGGTAGTTAGATGAGACAATAATTAGTGTCCGTGGCAGCCCCAGAGTTCTGTGATTTGAGTTGGAACAGGAACCCAAGGGCCAGGAATTCATGATGCTCTGGAAGAAAGGAAGTGAGGGAGAGTATGAGAGGCACCAGTCAAAGACCCAGAGAGGACAGCCGGGGAAAACCGTGCGGGCTGCAAAGCTGGGCTCACTTACCTGTCCCAGCAAGAGAAAGCACCACCATGACGGGCTCCATCGCCGTTCATGGGGGAGCTTGGAGAGGCACCCTGAGGGCTGTGGGAGTGGGTGTCAGCGCGGGATGCAGCTGGAGATGGCGGCTGCTGAGTGTGCAAATGGGTGGTGTGCTGATCTTAGGAACACGTGAGTCTGGGTACGGATGGCCTTATCTTTGAGCCTATGGATGTGAAGGCTCTCTGTCTCCTTGGTAACCCTTGTTTTCAATCATGGAAACCAAGAATGACCAAAAGAAGGCATTTCCCCCAATATAAAGTGTGAAGAGATGATGTAAAGATGTAAAGAGATGATTTAAGAAATTTTAGTGTTCTGGGGCACCTCGGTGGCTCAGTCGTTGAGTGTCTGCCTTAGGCTCAGGTCATGATCCCAGGGTCCTGGGTCTTTGGAGAGAGGAAAGAGAACCGAGAATTTTAAACCAAATCCGCAAGTCATACTCAGACATGCAGGGACCCAGGGAACTTAGTGTCTATTAAACCCTTTTTAAAAAATTATTTGATGAGAGACACCTGGGTGTCAGTGTTTAAGCCTCTGCCTTCGGCTCAGGTCATGATCTCAGAGTCCAGGGATGGAGCCCCACATCGGGCTCTCTGCTCAGCGGGGAGCCTGCTTCCTCCTCTCTCTCTGCCTGCCTCTCTGCCTACTTGTGATCTCTGTCTGTCAAATAAATAAATAAAATATTTTTTTAAAAAATCACTCGATGACAGAAACCAGCCAGCCAAATTAGGAATTGATACAAAGGACTCAAACTTACTTCACTGTGATACAAAATGCATGCACTGAATATCTTTCCGCAGCTGGAGCTCGGCTCAGAGAATCAGTTAGGGGCTCTGAAGCAGGCTCATTACTAAGCCTCTCTCTGGACCAATTAAACTTAGAATCTCTCAGATGTGACCTCAGAATCGATATTTCTTAACACATCCTTAGGTGAGAATATTGTATAAATAGGGCTGACAACCACGGGTTCAGAAATAAAAACAAAGGCTAATCAACTGTGAGAATTATGGTTACAGAAAGTGCCAAAAAAGGTAAAAAATACACGTAGCAAAGAAAAGGCAATTGTTCTAAGGGAGCAGAAGAAATAAAAGAACAGCACGTCTCTCGTGATTATGATCCTTATTTTGTAGCAGAAAACCAAAGAAAAGACTTGACTGGATACATTTTGAAAAATTAAGAGTTTTCAAATCGTTCACTTTGTCAATAATGTCTGAATCCTTTACAGGCGGTAACTTCTCCTCAATGGATTGTAGTTCACCAGCAGCCCTGGAAACACCCAGTCATAGACCACAGGGTCCCATAGGAGGCAGTGACTGAGCTGTTCAGAGGGAATAACTGTGGAGTTGAGGCTTAGGAGTAGAGAAGGAGCAATAAGTAAGCCTTTACACTTCTATGATTCTCACCAGTGAGAGTGTGGGAATAGGAATTCTTACATTCCCTTAGTGCAAATGCAAACCGGTCCAAAGCTTTTGAGTAATAATGTAGTGTAAGCCTAATATATGCTTATTTGAGAAGTTCATATTCCTCATCCCAGAAATCCCACTCCTAGGAATTTATCCTAAGCAGCATGGGCACACATGGGCCAGGGTGGAGATGCAGGACTGTGGCCCGTGGCATCACCTGCAGGAGGAGGACAAGGACTTCCCGGTCGGGGGCATCCCTCCGTGCACTACGGTGAATCCACACACTGGAAGGATTTGTGCTTATTAAACTAATCGAGCAGTATTCACCCCAAATTATCAAACTGTACATTTGAAAGGGTTGCCTTTTGTTGTGTACAAATTACACCCAGGTGAAGTTGGTCTCTAAAGGTGGAGGAGATACACCCGTAAGAGTGACGTGGAAGGATGCTCAGGACGTACTGCTGAGGGGAAAACCCGGCTGGAGACCAGGACCTGCGGCGTGTATGTGTCATGTGTTTGCTTACTGTTGGTGTGAACCGGTGTTCTTACACATAGGAAAGATCTAGAACGTGTCACAAATGCTCTACACGGGTAATCTCTGAAAAATGAAAATAAAGGAAATGTGAAAAGATCCTGATGTCAACTACCTTATTTCTCCTCCCTCAGTCCCAGCGTCCCGCCCTGTCCTGACCCTCAGGGCGCCCAGGACCCGAGCCGTGGTGGGGGACATGGTGGAGTTTCGCTGTGAGGCCCACAGGGGCTCTCCCCCGATCCAGTACCGGTTTTACCACGAGGATGTCATCCTGGGGAGCAGCTGGGCCCCCTCTGGAGGAGGAGTGTCCTTCAACCTCTCTCTGACCGCAGAACATTCTGGAAACTACTCCTGTGAGGCCGACAATGGCCTGGGGGCCCAGCACAGCGAGGAGACCTCACTCAGTGTCACAGGTGAGTTGACCACCCCAACTGCAGCATAAATGGGACCACCGTGCCCCCACCTTCCCCAGTAGCCAAGATCGGAGGTCCCACAGGGCCCTTTGGCCTGGGACATCACAGCAGGCCTACTGCCCAAACAGCCTCCGTCTGGGAGCTCTGGAGTCTGCATTTTCGGGAACCTGCACCTTCCCTTTGCTTGCTGTGCACGTCCTAGAAGCAACGCTGTAGCCACTGTGACCCAAACTTCCCTAAAATAGAAGCAAAGGCTCTCAGGGCACCAACTGCATCCTAGTCAACAATGATCAACCAGAAAGGAAATTACAAGTACAGTGTGTCTCACCTCACAGGAGATTTAAGTGGGGTTCCCTCTGTCTAATAATCCATTAAAAGGCCAACTCACTCTCCCATTGGCCCTTTAATTTCTCTGGGCTCGGGAAGTCAATGTCTCTGGGCACCAGGAGGTGTGGCTAGAAGACTTCTGATGTCCTCTTCTGACTTCTTACCTGTTCCTGAGCGTTCAGCCATAGCACAGTCTCCACTTGGCCCTGTCATGGGCTGATCTCCCTGCCATGCCCCGTTTAGTGCCGACTTGGCACCTCACCCGTGGTCTTGCTCTCCACCCTGCATTCGGCCATCAGTCCATGACTCTAACGTCCACATGGGTGAACCACTGAACACGGTGGCTTGTCATCTGCTCCACATCAGCCACACTGCCGTGTCCGCCGTGGCTCCAATAACCTGAGCACAGCCTCCTGTCCTACTTGCTCCTTCAACCCTTTGAATGACCCCTTCCTCAGAGCCCAGCAGAGCCCCGGCTCACTGAAACCTTACTCCCTGCCAGACGCTCAGTACCATCTCTGGCTGCGTGAATAACAGGTCTCTCCTGTTCCTACTTTTGATGACACCGATTTCTCCTTTTCCCCAATTATCTTTTGATTTCCCAGAAGTCAGCTGAATCTTTGTTTTCAGATTCCCCAAACACACTTGCAGCTGCGTACCCAACCCCGGTGCCACACATAGTACCACACCAATGTCATTGTTTCTTCAGATCCGCACAAATTACAGCTGGGTTCTGAGTAGTGTCACAAAGTCCCTGAAAGCTACAGAAAACAGTTTCCAGTTTGAAAGCTCTCTCCTATGGAGGAACATACTTCAACAGTAGAAACTGATGGTTAACTATGTCTCCTCCCTCAGTCCCAGTGTCCCACCCCACCCTCACCCTCAGGGTGCCCAGGGCCCAGGCCGTGGTGGGGGATGTAGTAGAGCTTCACTGTGAGGCCCAGAGCGGCTCTCCCCCGATCCGGTACCGGTTTTACCACGAGGACATCACCCTGGGGAGCAACTCGGCCCCCTCTGGAGGAGGAGCATCCTTCAACCTCTCTCTGACCGAAGAACTTTCCGGAAACTACTCCTGTGAGGCCGACAATGGCCTGGGGGCCCAGCGTAGCAAGACAGTGCCACTCAGCGTCACAGGTAGGTTGGTCCCGCCCATAGTAGCATCACCAAGCGTGGCATGCCTTCTCTCCCCGGCAGCCAGAGGGGAGTTCTAACACCCCCACTGTTGGTGAGACAGCCCAGTCCCGGGGAATTCCTGCCGGCAGGAATCCTGCCCCATCTTCAAGCCCAGGTCCCTCTTCCTGTATGGGATCCAAACACCTCACTAGACATCCAAAGTCTTTTTAGGCCATAAACTCTAGACTGATCTGTAGTTATGCTTGTGAAAGAGAAATTAGTAAACTTTGAAAATATGTCTCTCTGCTCCAGAAAAAGATTTAGCCATCCCTTGCCTGGGTTTCTCTCTCTTTCTCTCTCTCTCTCTCTCTCTCTTTATTTTTTATTTCCTTTCAGTGTAACAGTATTCATTGTTTTTGCACCACACACAGTGCTCCATGCAATCCCTAATACCCACCATTTGGTTCCCCCAACCTTCCACGTCCCACCCCTTCAAGCCCCTCAGATTGTTTTTCAGAGTCCATAGTCTCTCATGGTTCACCTCCCCTTCCAGTTTCCCTCAATTCCCTTCTCCTCTCCATCTCCATGCTATTTGTTATGCTCCACAAATAAGTGAAACCATATGATAATTGACTCTCTCTGCTTGACTTATTTCACTCAGCATAATCTCTTCCAGTCCTGTCCTTGTTGATAGAAAAGTTGGTGTCAGTGTGGAGATTCCTCAAGAAATTAAAAATAGAGCTTCCCTATGACCCTGCAATTGCACTACTGAGTAATTACCCCAAAGATACAGATGAAGTGAAAAGAAGGCCATCTGTACCCCAATGTTTATAGCAGCAACAGCCACAATCTTCAAACTGTGGAAAGAACCAAGATGCCCTTCAACAGACGAATGGATAAGGAAGATGTGGTCCATATACACTATGGAGTATTATGCCTCCATCAGAAAGGTTTTTCTCTCTTTGACCCTCACAAGCCTCTATTCTTGTGCTTCTTTTATTACCATAAATATAAACATGCCTCAAACTTCCATATTAAAAACTCTGTATTAACATTAAGTCTGTGCATAGCCCTTCAGGAGACAAAGCCAGTCCTGTTTACAAAATGATTCTTAAAGCAATGGGGACACAGGAAACCTGCACAGAGAGACGAAAGTTCGATGGCCTGGATGGAATCGGCCAGCCCTCCACCAAATTCCTCCATTCTTTACACTGCCCTCTGCCCTTTTGACATTAAGTGTTATATCCAAAGGAAAGCTGCTACTTGTGAGCTCTGAATCTGTTGCGATGGCCCCTACTGGCTGGTCCAACCTCCAGACTCCTTTTAGGGAGAACTGGGGTATAGCAAAAGTACGCAAAGGGCAGTTGAGATGAGTGTTCTGGTCATCACCACCGTCACCATCACCACCATCACCATCACCAGCACCATAGCCACCACCATAACAAACTACCATCGCCATCATCACCATCAAAATCACCATCACCACCACCACCATCATCATCACCATCATCATCACCATCATCATCACCATCATCATCACCACCATCACCACCACCATCACCACTACCACCACCATCACCATCACCATCATCACCACCACCACCATCACCACCATCACTACCATCACCACCACCAGCACCATAGCCACCACCATAACCAACCACCATCACCATCATCACCATCACCATCATCACCATCATCATAACCATCACCACCATCATTGCTACCATCGCCATCACCATTGCCACCATCACCACCACCATCACCATCAACACCACCGCCACCACCGCCATCACCGTAGCCACCACCACAACCACCACCATCACCACCATCACCTTCATGATCACCATCAATACCATCACCATCACCACCACCACCATCACCATCATCACCACTGCCACCACCGCCACCACCATCACCTTCATCATCACCATCATCATCATCATCACCATCTCGGAGTCCTTACTTGTACTAGGCCCTGTGCTTGGTATTTAGCATGTAATATCTCATTTCATCTTAAAGATAAACCAGTGAAACCACTTTTATCCCCAATTTGCAGGAGAGGAAAGAGAGGTTTAGAGGTAGAAAATAGCCAGTTTACACGTAGCTGGCAATAGGAAAGCCATGTTGAAGGATGGGTCTACCCAGGTCTTCACCTGAGTCTGCGTTGTGACATTCCTTTATGGCTGTATTTTCACACAACTTTTGAGTTTTTATTGTATTTTATTTTTGTATTACGTTCAGTTAGCCAGCATATAGTTCCTCATTAGTTTCTGATGATTCAGTGGTTCATTAGTTGTATAAAAGACCCAGTGCTCATGACAACCATGCCCACCTTAATATCCATCACCTGGCTACCCCATCCCCCTCCCCTCTGAAACCCTCAGTTTGGGTCCCGCAGTCCAGAGTCTCTCATGGTTTGTCTCCCTCTCTGAATTCTCCCCCTCCAGATTTCCCTCCCTCCCCCTATCATCCTATCTGCTAGTTCTTACGCTCCACGTATGAGTGAAACCTCATGGTAAATGTCTTCCGCGGCTTGACTTACTTCACTCAGCATAATTCCTTCCAGTTCCAAACATGTCATTGCAAAAGGTGGGTATTCAACTTTCGAGTTTTTGGCAATTATTCTGAAGGAAGACATACATCTTCATGATGAGTAAATGAATGGCACAAAAGGGACAATATGAAAGTGAAGGTCTCAACCTCCCTGCAGGAACAAACACACTTCCACGTCCACATACTTCCAAGATATAACCACTGTTAATATTTTCACGGGGAAGAAAAGAAGAGAGTCTCATGGGTATCTTTTTTTTTTAATTTTTACTTAAATTTAATTTAGTTAACATATGTAGTATCAGTTTCAGAGACAGAGTTTGGTGATTCACCAGTCACATACGACATCATATGCCCCTTTAACGCCCAGTTGCCCCATCCCCCACACCTCCCTCCACCCCAGCAACCTCCTTGTTCCCTAGAGTTAAGAGTCTCTCACAGTCTGTCTCTCTTTCTGTTTTCATCTTATTTTTTCTTCCCTTCCCCCGTGTTCACTGTTTTGTTTCTCAAATTCCACGTAGGAGTGAAATGGTATGGTATTTGTTTTTCTCTGACTGACTTACTTCTTTCAGCACAATACCTTCTCGAAGTCCTAGCCTCAGCAGTCAGACAGTTCGAGGAAATAAAAGGCATCCAGACTGGCAAAGAAGAAGCCAAACTTCCACTCTCCGCAAATGACATGACAGTCTATGTAGAAAACCCCAAATATTCCACCCCTAAGTTGCTGAAGTCGTGGGTATTTTTCTAGAAATATTCAAATATATTATAAACATAGAGATATAACCTTTATTCACAGAGGTAGAATCAGGTTATATGTAATTCTACAACTTGCATTTTCACATAGAAAATACATCTTGGATGTCTCTTGTATTTCATTAGTCACTTAATAAGGTTGTCCCTAGTTTTTAGCTATTATAAGAATTCATCCACAGAAATCCTTGCACAAATGCCTTTGCCTAACTCACGTCAGTATCCCTAGAGGAAGCAGTCTACAGGTAGATTTGTGGGGTCAAATGTGATGTGCATTCTAAATCAGGCAATTATTGCCATGCGAGAAAGTGTCTCAAATCCACAGTTCCTTCAGAGCGTGGTGAGGTCTGTTTGTCCACAGGCCCAAGCGTATTATCTGTCTCTTCAGGCTTTGCCCTTCTGATGGGTGTGTTTATTGTATATATTTAATTAGGAATAGAAACAATCATCGCTTCATCTATTTATTGACTACTTGATGTTTTCAGCAATTCACACCTTCCCACACTTCTCTGCTGGGTATTTTTGGGTATTTTTGTGCGTCTGTTGATGAAGGTCATTAGCTTGTCTGTCATAGGAATTTCCGTCTAAGAGATTGAATCCAAGGTTGAAGTCTGACCTCTGCCACTTGTTATGATTTCTGCTCGTTTACGAATATGTTAGAAATAGGAACTTGTATATTCACTTTTGTCTCCCTCAGTCCCAGCGTCCCGCCCCATCCTCACCCTCAGGGCACCTGGGACCCGGGCCATGGTGGGGGACATGCTGGAGCTTTGCTGTGAGGCCCAGAGCGGCTCTCCCCCTATCCTGTACTGGTTTTACCATGAGGACGTCATCCTGGGGAGCATCTCGGCCCCCTCTGGAGGAGGAGCATCCTTCAACCTATCTCTGACCGCAGAACGTTCTGGAAACTACTCCTGTGAGGCCGACAACGGCCTGGGGGCCCAGCGCAGCGAGGCAGTGACCCTCAGCGTCACAGGTGGGTTTCCTGTGCCCAGGTCGCAGATGTGGACAGCTGTCTCCTCCAAGGATGTTCTGATAATCCTCATCATGCGTGAGCTGGGCACAGTTTCTCAGGGACAGGGAAACAAAGCTGAGAGTTCTCCATGTGGTCCTCTTCTGAAGCGTTTCTGAAGGGACAGTGCCTGAGTGGGAGCAGAGGCCAAGGAGGATCCCTGATCTGATGCTCATCGCTGGGCCCTGCCCAGCCCGGCCCTCCAGCCCGGCCTCAGCCGCAGACATGAGCCCCGTCCCCGGGAGCAGAGCCATTTCCTGGGAGGCTGCCTAGACTCCCAGTCCTGGTGCCCGGGTTCTTCCTCCCTCCCAGGCCCGGGCATCAGCTCCAGGGGTCAGAGCAGTGCGAGACCACGAGCCTCTCCCTCCAGCTCACACGCGGGGTCTCCCCTCCAGGGCTGACAGGGAGCAGAAGTGGCCCTGTTGCCACAGGCGTGGCCGGGGGCCTGCTCAGCGTGGCGGGCCTCGTGGTCATGGCTCTGCTGTTGTACTGCCGACTCCCCAGGAGAGCAGGTGGGTTAGCTTCGCTTGAGTCCCTGCCCTCCCCGCCCCCTCCCCTCAGGCTCCTGCTGCTTCTGTAAGCACCCCTGAGCTCTCAGCACCTCCTCCCCTGCACAGTCCCAGTGCCCACCTTCCCCGCCCACCTCCCCAGAATTGGTCTTTACAAACAGAGTTGCCCAAACAGCCCTAGTGCACAGAAGATGCCTCCGTGAGACAGACTTCATCCACATCACAAACCTCAGCATGTCTCCCTCTGCCCCCTTACACGCCCCAAGGGAATGGGAGGAAGAGGAGAAAGACCGAGAAACGGGAGTGAGAACAGAAACCCAGTGGGACCCGGTGACTTGCTGGCTGTTTCACGGGCAGTATCTCCGCAGCCGGTCAGACCTGTTTCCCGCCTGCAGCCACGCAGCACCGGTCTCCACAGAATCCTCTTCCGTGGTGTGCCTGTGCCCCACTGCGAGCCAGGGCCAGCAACCTTGCCCCATCTGCCACCTCCCTTGGGCATAGCAGAGCCGGGTCCTCCCAGTTCCGCCGACCCGCGACAGGTTCTCGTGACCCTCCGAGCACCTGTGTCCCTTGGAAAGGCCCCTTTCTCCTGGCCCCAGTGACCCTCTGTTTTCCTTTGCAGGAGGAAGGCTGACCTCTGACCCCTCCAGGTATGTCCCAGACCGTGCTGTGTGTGGTTAATGAGATGCCCACAGGGGATAAAAATGAAGCAGGTCTGGTCACTGCTGGGTTGTGCGACGTGTTGTGTGATGGGTGGGTTGTGTGACCTCCGTGTTATGGTTTCCCTGGGCTTATGTAAGGCCATGGCCAGGACGGTCTCACCAGCACCTTAGCCACACACGCCTTCTTGCATCAAGAGGTACTAAATAAAATTTAGTGACGTACTTCTCTACCCCTGTTGCCTTGGTGGTCTGAGTGACCACTACAAGACCGAATCCATCTGTGCCCTAAGCGAGTCTCAGCTTGGTCAGCCTGCAAAGCTCCGGCCATGACCAACCTAATAGCTGCTCCGGGGACAGCCTAAGAGATGGAGTCCCATGACCGGCCACCCAGAGGCACTGCCTATGAAGAAGGGGCGGCCATCTTGGATCTCAGAGGCTAACCTTGGGAGCCCTGCCACGGCTCACAGTCCATCTCTGGGCAAGCCCATGGCCCCAGCACCCAAACCACGCAGAGCTCCTCTGGGCCTGATCATGACCGATTTCTCTGAGATCCTGGTCTCTCTAAGAGTTGGAATCCTGGCTTTTGTCCTTCGTGGTCACGTGGTCTTGGGCAAGTCACTTCGCCTCTCGGAACCATCCCCTTCTCCATCTATAAAAGAGGATAATGACAGAATCAGCTTCATATTTGTATAAACATTAGCACAGTGCCTGCTATGTACCCGGTGCCCATGAAGTCTGCAGACGTCGTGATCTGTAGCGTGAGCGCTCCTAACAGCAGACCCTCGGGTGTGGGGTCGGTTCTGCGTCCAGGCTTGGCGGCCACCCGGTGGTAGAGAGACCTGGCAGCGGGAAGTGGTGGCCACAGCTGCTTCGTCAGGGCTGCTGGGAGACGTGGTTGTTTCTGTCTCGCAGGAGCCCTTCAGACTCGGACCCCCAAGAGCCCACCTACTACAATGTTCCAGGCTGGATGGAGCTGCAGCCGGTGTACGGCAATGGTGAGGACCAACGACGCCCACCCGGGCAGGGACCCCAGGGTTGGTCCAGGCAGGGGTGAGGCAGGCAGGGACCACGGGGCTGTGCGGAGGACAAGCTCTGGCTGGGGACTAGCTCGGACAAGAGGCCAGGCCCTTGTCGCTCTCTCAAACTGCGCCTTCTCTCTCAGTCAATCCTAAAGCAGGAGACGTGATGTACTCGGAAGTGCGGATTCAGGAGGGGAACAGACATGCAGGTAAGACCCGCGACTCTTGACTTCAAAGGTGTGGGCGGCATGCAGCGTGGCCTCCAGCCCTTCTGCAGCTCTGGGCCAAAGGGGCACAGAGCTGCCCTCACGCGGGGTCACTACCTGCCTGCCCTGCTGGGGTCCCCGGCCCCACCATGCAGGCCACGCTCTCCATCCCCCACCCACGGCCTCAGGAGACACCTGCCTTGTTAGGACTGTGGCCTTCCCTACTGTCATAGAACACGGGCTAGCATTCCCGTGCTCCCTCCGTCAGTTTTCTGTTGCTGCCATGACGAATGTCACCGATACATTATCTTACCATGCTGGAGCCCCGGTCCCCACCCCGGGCTCACATTGAGGGTCTGCCTTGGCTGCCCTCCTTTCTGGAGGCTCCGGGGGCAGAAGAACTTTCTTGCCCTTCCACCTTCTTAAGGACAGCCCTCCCCCCAGCTCAGGGCCCCTTCCTCTGTCTTCGAAGTGGGCGGTGCTGTGCTGTGTCCCTCTGATCATTTGTCCAAATCGGTCTCCCTCCGAGCACAGCTGGGAAAGTTCTTCCCGAAATCTCACCTGGAGAACCCAGGATAATCTGTCATTGCAAAGTGCTGACCTTAATTGCGTCTGCAAAGTCCCCTGTGAAGTCACCCAGTCACGGGTTCCAGGGACTGGGACACGGATGTCTCGGGGCTAGACTCTGCCTCCCACCCTAACCCACGGGGTTGAGAAAGCAGACGTGGAGATGCCGTCCGAGGCGCTCGAGGATGACTCACTGCTGGGGTCCGGCTCTGCCTGTCCTCCCCGGGGGGTGCTCAGCCAGGAACGGCCCCAGCCCCACTCCCTCCTGCACAAGGGAGACGGGCCGGGAGGGGGCAGACCCCTTCCACTGGTTCCCTGTGAGGGGTGCTGTGTGGTTTTAGCCATTCTGCTTCCCTCTCTGGCTTCCCAGTCCTCTCGTTCAAAGTGAAATGAACCGTGTTTGTGCTCATGCTCCTTCAGCGGCTCGCCTGTCCCACACAGGAGCTCCCTCTCGCTCACAGCCTCCTCTGAAGTGGGTCATAAATGAGGGAACTAAGGCCGAGGACCTTGGGTGACGGCCTGACGTCGCAAAGCCTGGATGGTCCCGCCAGGCCCGCAGGAGAGAGCCGCTTGCCCGGTGCCCCGTCCATTCCATCAGGACAGTGTGTAAAAGCGATCACAACACCTAGCGTCCCACCGACATGTGTTAAGGTCCTATGTGCCCAGTACAGGTCCAGGTGCTGTAAATAAATACGCTCCGTGGGCTTCTGTGTCCATTCACAGCAGGCGGGACCGTACCCGGCACACGAGACGGACACTGGAAAATACACACACGCACATGCACACACACACACACACACTCACCAATTCACACTAACCCCAGAGGGGCTGAGGTTATTTCTCCCACCGTACTCCAAGCATTAGCACCGTACGCCCGTGCTCTCGGGAGACGAGGGGAGGCCGGGCTCTGCTGGAGGCCGGGGTCTCAGGACGGGCCCTGGCGGTCCAGGGATGCTGCCGTCGGGGCGGGGAGGGGGCTCAGGTTGGGTCGGGGACGTTGGGGGCGTGGGGCCGGGCAAGAGGGCTGGGCCATCTTGGCCAGCTGAGTGCTGCTTTTCTTCCCACAGCGGCTTCAAACTGCGCATTCGGGCTCCTCCGGACCTACCTGCCCTCCCCTGGCCCGGCCACCAGCCGGCGGCCTTCCAGACCCCAGCACTCCTCGGTCATCTACTCCCAGGTGAAGGTGGCGTCGCCCCCAGTCTCCACAGCTCCTCGAAGCTGAGTCCACACACCCTTCCCTGCACCCCAAGCCATCCTGGGGTGGGGACGGGCAAGTAGGAAGGTCCGAACGGCTCCAGGCCCCGTCCTGCGACCTCTGCTGTCCGTGTGGCTGGAGCACGGGCCCCACAGGACATCGCTGTTTCCCAAGTGACAGCCCAGAGCTCATGGGCTTTTGCACAGTGGCTTCCACCCAGGGCCATCTTGTCCCCTGGTTTCCTCAGTGGGCTTCAGCCACAGGTCCTGTTCGGAGTCCCACTCGCACATACACCCTGAGCTCTCCTCAGTGGGACCTGCTCCTCGACCTCGTCTGCAGACACCTGTCCTCCCTGCAAACCCCTGCCCCCACAGACACCTGTCCTCTGTGGACACCTGTCATCCCCACGGTCACCTACCTCCTCTGCGGACACCTCCCCCCCCACCTGCCCCTCACAATGGCTTTCCTCAATGGTCATCAGCCTGGCAGGGCTACCACAGCACTTGGCCAAGTGGGACAGCACGGGACCCTGGGAACAGGCGCAGGCGGGCTGCAGACCTCCTCACCATGGGGCTGTCCTCCGTGCCCCAGCTGCCTCAGACAGCAAGGTCAGCCCTGACGCCAGGACAGCTCCCCCCTGCACAGGGGCCGACACCCCTGCCCGAGCCAGTGGGTTCACAGCCCCTTCCCATGTGCCCCCTGGTGTGGGCACAGGGACATCCTCCCACCTGTCACCGGGAGGAGACGCGCGCTCCAAGTGTGGGCTGTTGTGACAGAGCCGGCTCCGAAGGTCATGAGGACAGAGAAAGGCAGGCAGGGCCGGAGGCACTGGAGACGGGACAGCTTGCTGGGAGCCGTGGTCAGATTCCAGGGCAAGAGGAAGACACAGGAGAAACTTTGGAGACAGGGAAAATAGAATGTGAACTGTATAGTATTGATACCATTGAATAATAATCTGGTATTGCTTTAAGAATATTTTTGAAAATATTTGAAATACCTTGAAGTGATTCAGTAAAAGTTTTTAAACGTGTGTGTGTGTTAGTGCATATTTCTATGTGTGTGTGTTGTGGGGGAGGCTGTTCCAGGATTCTCCCTCCGCACAGCCGCCTGGGAGCACCCCCGGGCAGCGAGGTTTGGTGCCTGCACACGCCGACATGGGTCAGAAGTGTGACCACGTCAGAGCCCAGTCCAGGCCACGCCAGCCCTGAAGCCAAGAGCCCCTCTCCTCCCCGTCACCCTCCCCAGATGACGTCGTCTGAGCCCTCCGCCAGTCTTTCAGGGCTCCCGCTGGCGTGCCAGCCACCGCGTGCCCCAGAGACTCCCAAGGTGATGAAGTTCTGTTCGGGAGGCACAGCTCTGTGGCCATAACCGTGGACTGCTGGGTGGAGGGATGTAGGACTTGGGTGCACAGTGGAAAAACCCCAAGCTGCCCACCACACAGCAGGTGAGGAGACCGTCTGAAGACAGGCAGGGCCTCTGCGAAGACTGTGTGCGGAGAACAAGTCATGTGGATGACAGACGAGTTGGAACCCAAAGACCCTGAGCTGGCCTTTGTCCCAGAAGATGTGGTAGAGACCTCCGATCTCTGAGGAGCAGCAGCAAGAAAGACTTGACAGCAACCAGGAAGCCCAGGAGAAACCAGGCACCTCAGGGAGTCGTGGTTCAAACCTGACGCAGGCTCTGTGCCGGAAGGTGCTGGGCAGATGACTGAGTGGAGGGAGGAATCCATCCCCCGTGGACCCCTGTCGTCCGAGCGCCCGGGGTTTCCCTACACGGCCTTTTATGTCCTTCCCTGGGCGCCCCATCCCGGAGCTGGCTTCTGCACGGGCAACGTTGGTGACGTCGTGATGCCCTCACGCTGGGTCAGTGCGTTTTCAGAATTAACCCAAAGCACAGGACACTTAGCAACGGTGGCTTCAGTCTCCTTATACCATAAACACGCTAGCCTGACAGAAATCAGAGGCGGCGAGCCCATCTGTGCGCACTATTTCCTTGTTTCCTGTAGACGAGACCCCACAGACTTTGTCTTGAGATGTTACATCGAGAAATGGATTCAAGTCACTCTTTTCAAGCATAAATCAAACCCTTGGAAAAACCTTCTCGTTTTACAAGTCAAAAACCCAGAAGTAGAGGGTCAGGAAGAAAGGAAGGTCCTAAAACACTAAATTCTCTCTTCCCTCCAGCGGGGTTAATAGGACGCTTTCTGAGGTTGATCGATCGGGAATTTACTCCTGCCATCCTGACAGTTAGGTTTGTGAGCTGGTAACCGACGACCACGCGCACTGTTAATTGCAGGGGCAAACCTCAAGGAACAAGGAGGAGAACCTTCCATTCACGGCCTGCTCTGGTCTACTGCTTGGATCTTCAAGCATGAGCTCGTGTCCTTCGCAGGAGAATGTGTCTCTGTGAAGGGTGTCGGAGGGGTTGCTGCTGCACAGCAAAAACTCAAGGCCAAGCTGACCACTAGTGACCACTGCGTACTGCTGTGTCCCTGGGCTGGTGCCAGGCCTGGAAGAAGAGTAGCCAGGAGCGAGCCGGATGGGTGGGGGATGGGGGGGGCGCTCCTGCCCCCGGGGGCCACTGGTGGAGACCAGCGGCTTTGCCAGGTGCCAGCAGCAAGAGAAGCAGGCCGTTCCTGGACACGGCAGCCCCGGGCCGCACGGGAGTGAGCACGCCACCTGGAGAGCCCACACGGCATCACCTCGGGAGGAAACCCGCCGATGGGGCAGGTGCGGCAGGAAGGCCGGGCCGGGCTGTCTGAGGCAGGGGAGGCGGGGAAGCAGAGGAAGGCCCCATGGGACCCGGCAGAGGCCAGCGGGCAGGGAAGCTTTCGCATCAGGCGAGGGGGTGGAGCTCCGATTCCTGAGATCTGCCCGGTCCCAGCCTCGTGCCCCCAGCCAGCGGCCTAAGCCGAGGGCAGCTTCGTGCCCTCACCTGCAGGGTGGGGTAAGGACAGCCCCTCCCCCAAGCCGCTGCGGTGAAGACTAAGGTTTAAGCATTGAAGCAATGGTTTCTCAGTTCGGTAGTTTCCCGTAAAGCTACGCCCACCCTGACCACAGCAGCCGGCAAGCCTCCCCCTGGGCTCCGACCCCAGCAGAGTGAAAAACACCATTTACACCACACCTGTGCGTGGGCGCTTTTAGCAGCTTGAGGACAGTCTCCAAAGCTGGAAACAACGCAAATACCCCCAAACTGGCAAACAGGCCAATCCAATGGACGAAGGCCATACAACGGACTCCCACCCGGCGCTGAAGAGAAAGACAGGGCTCCTGGTCTCTGTGACCGCAGTGTCCCCCAGGGTCAGCTCGCCGGCTGGGGCTGGGGCGTCAGGAGGGCGGGACTCAGGGCTCCCCACGAAGGGGACAGGGAGCTCTTGGCGACGATGGAATGTTCTGTCTTGACTGTGCCGCTGGCGGTTACCTGAGCGCGTGTATTTGCCGGGGCTCAGACGACGCCCTCAAAAGATGCACACGTCTCGGTGAAGCTTACGGGGACCCCTCGCCCTTGCCGTGCCCCTGCTCGGTCCTCCTCCGCCGGAGCTTTGCAGGGCTCGTCCCTGCACTGAGTTCAAGTCTCCGTCCAGAAGGCACTTCCGGAGAGAGCCTAGCTCCGGCCCCGGGCCCCGGGCCGTCCGCGCAGTGGCCCTCATGTCACCGCTCGCTGTCCCTTCGCACGACTTCCAGGCTCTTCACGGTCTTATCGCTGTGGGACCTCCCGTCACGGCCGCTCGTTTCCTCGTCCTCCCCCCCGCTACGGCGTGGAGACCCCTTGGGTAACGCGCAGGCGGTGCTCGGCGGGGTCTCGTCACGTGGGCTGTGGATGGCGACGGAGTAGAGCTTACAGCGGAGCTGGGCGCAGGGACGGAAGTCCTCCAGTCGTGGCTCCACCACCGTCACGCGCGTCTGTCACCCGTCCTGCTGGGATGACGCGAGGCCACGCTCGCACGTGGCCCCGGCGGTCACCTAAGCAGGTCTCTCCTCTCTTCCAGCAAAAGGGCTGCACGCATCGTAAGGGCTCAGCCAAAGCCCGGTCGTGTTGTTCTGAGTGTCCAGGCTAGGAAACCCCGGGGAGGACAGGGCAGGTGCGGGGCAGGCCAGCACGCTGCTGTGGCCAACTCCCTATGATGGGGGGCCCGTCCTGGCCACTGAGAGCTCAGCCCAGCCAAGGCGACAGGGTGTGGGGGTCTCCTGATTGTTGTCCCGCCTGGTGGCAGCCCAGAAGCCCCAGAGCTCCTTCTGTCCAGGATGGGCCTCCGTGCATGCCCTGCACCACACACACGGGGACGCCTCCAGTGACAGATAAGAACTCTGGTCCCAAAATCAGCAAGTCAGGAAATGACAGATGCTGGCGAGGATGCGGAGAAAGGGGAACCCTCCTACACTGTTGGTGGGAATGCAAGCTGGTGCAACCACTCTGGAAAACAGCATGGAGGTTCCTCAAAATGTTGAGAATAGAACTGCCCTATGACCCAGCAATTGCACTACTGGGTATTTACCCTAAAGATACAAACGTAGTGATCCAAAGGGGCACGTGCACCCGAATGTTTATAGCAGCAATGTCCACAATAGCCAAACTATGGAAAGAACCTAGATGTCCATCAACAGATGAATGGATCAAGAAGATGTGGTATATATACACAATGGAATACTATGCAGCCATCAAAAGAAACGAAATCTTGCCATTTGCGACAACATGGATGGAACTAGAGCGTATCATGCTTAGCGAAACAAGTCAAGCGGAGAAAGACAACTATCATATGATCTCCCTGATATGAGGAAGTGGTGATGCAACACGGGGGCTTAAGTGGGTAGGAGAAGAATCCATGAAACAAGATGGGATAGGGAGGGAGACAAACCATAAGTGACTCTTAATCTCACGAAACAAACTGTGGGTTGCTGGGGGGAGGGGGGTTGGGAGAAGGGGGGTAGGGATATGGACATTGGGGAGGGTATGTGCTTTTGGGTAAATTGGAAGGGGAGGTGAACCATGAGAGACTATGGACTCTGAAAAACAATCTGAGGGGTTTGAAGTGGCGGGGGGGTGGGAGGTTGGGGTACCAGGTGGTGGGTATTATAGAGGGCACGGCTTGCATGGAGCACTGGGTGTGGTGCAAAAATAATGAATACTGTTTTTCTGAAAATAAATAAATTGGAAAAAAAAAAAAAGAACTCTGGTCCCAGAAAGTTGACAGCCTGCCCTTCAGGCAGTTTTGGTCCCAGGCTGGGCGGGGGAGGGGTGGTGTCCGTGATGGGAGACAGACGGTGGGATCCAGCACTCCGACTCCCCCAGGGTCGCCCAGGGCGCCTGTGTGGACAGCCCGAGACTTGAGGCCAAAACACGTAATACTCCGGGATCTACTGCTTCACATTTCTTCTGGTTTATTGTCTGCGGTTAAGGTCGTATGTCGAGATCGTAAGGTCGTATGTTGAGAAAGGCTGAGAAAATCACGGGGGATCCGAATGGCGGTGACCCCGGAGGCCCAGGAGAAGGCCCCGTCAGTTCCTCCAGGTCTTTTGGGATGAAGCCAGAGGCCCGTCCCTGCAGCCTGCTGGCGGCCGCGGGTTCCCTCACCTGTCGGCCAGCAGAGGCTCGAGCAGTGGGCAAAACGTTACCGCAGGTGTGTCTGTGAGGACGTTTCCAGAAGAAACCAGCGCCTGGGTCGGGAGACTGTGGAACGATCCCCCTCCCCAGGGCAGGTGGCATCTGCCGATGGGTTGAGGCCCCAGTAGAACAAAATGGTGGAGGAAAGGCAGATCCACCCCTGCCTGGGCGGGCCGTCCGCCCTCTCCCCGGGGGACGGCAGCTTCTCGGGTCCCCTCTCACCGTCCAGCAGGTGCTCCTGCCGGGAAAGATCCTGGTGTCCAGCGCCCCCTTCCAACAAAACAAACATTCTAAGGGATTTCTGCATTTTTTTTGAACACCTAAACCCAGCATAGTGCTTTGTTGTGGTAATTCCTGTCTTTCACACCTGAACTCTCTCTCTCCAGCAGTGGACAAGTACACCCAGGGCCTGGCCACAACCTCCCCTCCCCCCACCGTCCTCCCTCGGTCCCATAGGCAGTTCCCCCAGGGGCCAGCTGTCTGTGAGGTTTTCGAGAAAACTCTCAGCTGCTCGTAACCTCAGCTACACCTGAAGTTTTCGAATTCTGTCCCCTGCTGATTTCGTGCCCCTCATCTGTATCCCCTGATCAAAACCCAGTAAAATCCCGAAAGAGGCCCAGAAATAGGTAAGCACAGGGGAGCTAGGTCCAAGGTCAGGGTCCAGAGAGGAGGAGCGGCTCATGAGAGCTTCCTTTAGGGAGAGGAGAGTAAGCCAGACCGTGTGGGGAAGGCTGACGGGACCACCAGACACTCTGCAGACTCCGTCCACCCTGGGGCTGGGGCCACGCTCATGAGGTCACCAGCTTCAGAAGGAAAGGGCTCTCCAGTTCCTGTCCTTCACACAAGGCCCTTGAGAGCTAGTAACCCTGTGTGGTGGGGACGGATCGCACTGGCCACCAGCGCCAGGACGCAGAGACCCGACAGGGGCAAGGCTCACAAGGTCCACAGCAGGATGCATGTGGTGGCCGCGTGGCCAGTGCGTGAGGCAGGCCATCAGGGTCCCAGAGGCAGGCTCGGTCACCAACAAGGTTTTCTAGAAGGGCCGGCAACACTAAGCCCACAACGGAGCCCAGAGCAAGAATTTTCTCGCAACAAGTGCTAAATGAGAGGCAGCTTGACAAAAATGCACTCCAAGCAAATACCTAACAGTTGAAAGTGCCCATTCCAAAGCCTGGCTCTGGGTCACTGAGCCCCTGACAGACGCAGACAGTGCCCCCTCACAGGCACCTGTCACCCCGGGCCCTCATCAACCCTCCCACCGCTGCCTGTCTTGGAGAGAGGCCACCTGCAAAAGACAAACCAAAAACTGAAACGAAAGCACTAAGACCTAATCATCAGATCCTGCCACGTGGGCTTGGAGACGGCCAGCGCCACAGCCCCGGGCACTGCTGGGGTGGGCGGGGGTGGGGGGACACCAGCTCGGACCCTCCAGGGCCCGTTGTGGGTGAGCCTCTCAGGGAAAGGTAATGACCTTTTCCCCAAAGGCAACGTCATCCTTTTGATACTGTACGTCACAGTTTCTGAAGACTCACAGGCTCCCCACGTGGAGACAGAAGACTTTCACGTGTATTTCTAGAGTAATTCTACATTTTATTCTTTGCGAAAAGCTGTTCTCACAGGACTGCCGACCTAGGTAATACAGTAAGTTGTCTCAAACCCAAAACCCTGAAGACAAATGACAAGATGTGGCCTCAGCCTAACAAATGAATTTGGGGATGCTTCAGTCCGTGGAGAGCGAATTCCTTCTGACCCCACAGCCAGACCGCCGCTCCGGTCTGCCAGCTACACATCATTGCAGAAGAGCCCTTGGGAATGAGAGAGAAAGGTGGGAAGAGAATGGCCTGGGCCGTGGTATCATGTATCAGCGTCTGTGGGGACATCAGCTCGCCTCGACACACAGGGAGGTGGCTGCTGTCCCAGCGGGTGCACAGTCTACCCCCGTGGGCTGTTCCCCTCCAACTGTGAACACTCCGCAGGGAAGGACGGGTGTAACAGGACTGAGCAACAGGGACTCACTGTCAAAGCCCAGAGAGAGAGCCATTGGGTAGGGTAGAGGCGGGAGGCTCTGCGTTCCTCACCCGGCCTCTCCCTGGTCCTCAGGACAACCGTCCATGTGGTGACAAGCTTGCCCCCGCTGTGCCCCCCATGGAGAAGCTGGGTCCACAGCCCTTCAGAGGGAATATGCATGGTCTCCTTCCAGTGAGGGGCAAGAGGGGAACAGAGTTCAGGAGGCAGCACCCCTTCTTGGAGTCACCTGTTTTGTCAGTCATGATGGTGGAAAGGGGACGTGGTTTTAACAGGTTAGAGTTCCCTTAAAGCAAGGCACACACCCATTTCTTTACGTCGTCTGGGTCGGAGTGCCGGTGCCCAGGCTGACGATGAGGAAGGCTGCCAGAGTGTGAGTACAATTCCCGGACGTGTAGCCAGAGTGCTCTCGCCCCCTGACATCACTGGGCATTGCCTACCCTGGGAAACCCCAAGTCCCGTTCACCCTAGGGCTAGCTTCTGTGGCGGCTGGGAGCCTGGGCCCGTCCCTGCCCCTGCCTCACGGGCACCCTGAGAATCTGCTCGGATGCTGGCTATACACTTCTGGTGGCAGGGGGCTTATTACCCAAAACATCAGACGAGAGAGTCCAGACAAGCTGTCCACATTGAGAGACCCCTATAATCCTTAGCAGTGCCTTCCTGGAAACGTCCCCTAAAAGGCACACGATGCCCATTTCTCTCTGTATAACTGGCAGCTGGAGAGCCACAGTGTGGCACAGGGGAGACGAGGGACTGCTGACTCCATCCCAAGAGGCTGACTGTATCCAGCAGGAGGAAGGTTTCGGGAAACTGGTCTGTGGGGCTGCAGTTCCACCTTGTGCCACTGGGTGTCGCTGACGGTCCGGGCACAGACAGGTGTGCCGGGCTCGCAGGTGCTCTCTAAACGCCCCCGCCCACCAGGAACTCCGGTTTTGGTTTTTTTTTTGGTGTTTTTTTCTTTTCTTTTCTTTTCTTTTCAGAGTTAACAGTATTCACTGTTTTTGCACCACACCCAGTGCTCCATGCAATCCGTGCCCTCCCTAATACCCACCACCTGGTTCCCCCAACCTCTCACCCCCCGCCCCTTCAAACCCCTCAGATTGTTTTTCAGAGTCCATAGTCTCTCATGGTTCACCTCCCCTTCCAATTTACCCCAACTCCCTTCTCCTCTCCATCTCCCCATGTCCTCCGTGTTATTTCTTTTGCTCTGCAAGTAAGTGAAACCATATGAAATTGACTCTCTCTGCTTGACTTACTTCACTCAGCATAATCTCTTCCAGTCCCGTCCATGTTGCTACAAAAGTTGGATATTCATCCTTTCTGATGGAGGCATAATACTCCATAGTGTATATGGACCATGTCTTCCTTATCCATTCATCCGTTGAAGGGCATCTTGGTTCTTTCCATAGTTTGGCGACCGTGGCCATTGCTGCTATAAACATTGGGGTACAGATGGCCCTTCTTTTCACGACATCTGTATCTTTGGGGTAAATACCCAGGAGTGCAATTGCAGGGTCGTAGGGAAGCTCTATTTTTAATTTCTTGAGGAATTTCCACACTGTTTTCCAAAGAGGCTGCACCAACTTGCATTCCCACCAACAGTGGAAGAGGGTTCCCCTTTCTCCACATCTCCTCCAACACATGTTGTTTCCTGTCTTGCTAATTTTGGCCATTCTAACTGGTGTAAGGTGATATCTCAATGTGGTTTGATTTGAATCTCCCTGATGGCTAGTGATGATGAACATTTTTTCATGTGTCTGATAGCCATTTGTATGTCTTCATTGGAGAAGTGTCTGTTCATATCTTCTGCCCATATTTTTATATGATTGTTTTGTGTGTGTTGAGTTTGAAGAGTTCTTTATAGATCCTGGATATCAACCTTTTGTCTGTACTGTCATTTGCAAACATCTTCCTTCATTCCATGGGTTGCCTCTTTGTTTTGTTCACTGTTTCCTTTGCTGTGCAGAAGCTTTTGATCTTGATGAAGTCCCAAAAGTTCATTTTCGCTTTTGTTTCCTTTGCCTTTGGAGACATATTTTGAGAAAAGTTGCTGTGGCTGGTATCGAAGAGGTTACTGCCTATGTTCTCCTCTAGGATTCTGATGGATTCCTGTCTCATGTTGAGGTCTTTTATCCATTTTGAGTTTATCTTTGTGTACTAGCAACAGCAATCAGACAACAAAGAGAAATAAAAGGTATCCACATTGGCAATGAAGAAGTCAAACTCTCTCTCTTCGCAGATGACATGATACTTTATATGGAAAACCCAAAAGATTCCACCCCCAAACTACTAGATATCATACAGCAATTCAGTAACATGGCAGGATACAAAGTCAATGTACAGAAATCAGTGGCTTTCTTATACACTAACAATGAAAATACAGAAAGGGAAATTAGAGAATCGATTCCATTTACTATAGCACCAAGAACCATAAGATACCTGGAAATAAACCTAACCAAAGAGGTAAAGGATCCGTACTCGAGGAACTATGGAACACTCGTGAAAGAAATTGAAGAAGACACAGAAAGATGGACGACCATTCCATGTTCTTGGATCGGAAGAAAAAGCATTGTTAAAATGTCTATACTGCCTAGAGAAATCTATACTTTTAATGTCATTCTGATCAAAATTCCACTGGTATTTTTCAAAGAGCTGGAGCAAATAATCCTAAAATTTGTATTGAATCAGAAGAGACCCCGAATCGCTAAGGAAATGTTGAAAAACAAAAACAAAACTGGGGACATCACGTTACCTGATTTCAAGCTTTACTACAAAGCTGTGGTCACTAAGACAGCATGGTACTGGCATAAAAACAGACACATAGATCAGTGGAACAGAGTAGAGAGCCCAGATATGGACCCTCAACTCTATGGTCAAATAATCTTCAACAAAACAGGAAAAAATATACAGTGGATAAAAGACAGTCTCTTCAATAAATGCTGCTGGGAAAACTGGACAGCTATATGCAGAAGAATGAAACTCGTCCATTGTCTTACACCGCACGCAAGGAACTCAGTTTTGAGTATATTACCTTTATTGCCACATTACTCAAAGGTGTGCAAATACAAAATTTGTATGCCTTATGCTTCCCAAATAACAAAAAAAGTTTAAAGTATAAAATTGGAAACAGAGCAACACAATTCAAGCTAATGTTAATTTCATGTGCGTGATGTTCTCCTGCTGGAAATAAGACGGTGATTTGGAATTTAATGGGACTCACGGGCATTCATGTTTTCTGGTCCACTGGTTACATTTTAAACCGTCTACTCGTTCTGCAATGACCTGCTAAATCCGAGAACGTAAACTCACACTAACCCAGTTCATTCCTCTCCCACTTTACTCGCCCTCGCCGTACAGATTCACTAAAACGCTGATTAGCTTCGTGGTATTCTCCAGAGAGAGCGATGTAAGTACTGCTAATGCCTTCCTCGTGCTCTGCAGCCAATGAGATCTGGTCAGACCTTGGCGAGCAGGAGCTACCAGGTCCCTCCATCCTGCCTGCTCCCCCTTGAGGTGTGGCCTGGACCTAGATGTTCTACTGCTTTGCCCCTCTCATGGCAGCCCTTGTGGTCTCAGGGCCCCACCACGGACACCTCCACCAGCCTTTGCGTTAGAGACCGCTGACCTCAGAACCGTGACCCGCTGCAGCTGGTGTCACCTGTGAGGCCAAGCATCTGGGTTCCTCTCCCAGCTGGGCTCAGCTCCACTGTGCAGCCTCAGCTCGGGGCCTCATGGTGCAGGGTCTCAAAGCGGCCTTTGCAGAAGACCATCGAGTGCTGGACAACAACTAGGAAGCTGGGGTTTTGTGAGGGCACCTCTGTCCCCTAGCCTCTGAAGTTAACATAGGAAAGGTGCCCCATCAGCTCACCTGAGCAACCAGTGCCTTCCTGTGGTGCTACTGTACATGACAAGCATGTGAGGGTGTGGCTGGGTGCCTGCTGAGAACGATTCCCAAATAGCCCACTGTGGCTTCAACATCCCTGCCACTGCTCTGCCGTGGTTGGTGCTCTGCCCAGACACCAATAAGCATCTCAAGTGTGGGGAATTCTTGATTCTAAATGACACAACTCTTAGCCCTATGGAGGCTTAGATACCCTGCTACGATTTTGCTCTGATAAAAAAATGAAGAAGTAAATTGTGTAACTTCTGCAAAGCTCTTCATCCTCACCCAACAATTCTCCCAGAAAGGTTTGCAAAAACCCGTGTTTGCCAGCACGTATTTTTCTCCAGGCTCTGCTCCTAGAGATAATACCAATGGTGCCAGTACCCCAGGACCATGCAAAAATGAACATGTACACACATATCCAAGGGGCACTGCTGTCACCGTGGGACAGAGCCAGCTCATAAGGCCAGGCCACCGGCCTGAGATGCAGGCCACCGGCCTCTAGCAAATTCAGAGCAAATCCACAGAGAGTAAACGTGTACTGTTTCCCATCTAAACCCACCTGTTACAACAACTGAGTGGCCACACAGACATCCACATCTGGCCCCACAACATGGTCCTAAAAGGAAGATCCCAACTGAAAGGGGAGGCACAGTTTCACTCAATATCCAAAGGCAAACAGCAGACCAGACTGTCCCCAAGAAGTAAAAATCCTCAATGAGAGGATTTTTAATAGAGATGTAGGAAAGTTATTTTTTTTCCTCTGGGAAACACAAGATCTTGTTTATGCTTAAAATTGGTGACTTCTACTGTATGTATTTCACATCTCAATAAAAAAGTCACCCATGAGAAATGAATGCTGCTCTCCCCTGCCTCAGCGCCCTTCCCGTGCCCTTCCCTCTGCCAACTCCACACAGCTGGACTGGCCTCCAGAGTCCTCTGCTTGGTGGTGGGACCCTTTGCTCTTCGTAATGAAGGACCGGTGCTTCTGTTTCTTTAATCCATGGGTCTCTCTACAGACAGAGGCTCCGTGAGGAACTGTCAGCTCATCGCTGGATGAGTTCCGGTCCTTCCACTTAGTGGAGGATGGCTCACTTCTGGGTCAGGCCCCACCACAGTCTGATGGTCCTGGAGCTCGGGGCTTCTAAGCCGGTCTCAGGGACTCACAAGTTCTGTTTGCCTTGAAGGACGTGTATGTTTACACATTTATTCGAATGTGCACCGTGAGGCAGCCACCATCAGAATCAAGATGGAGAACACTTCCACCACTCCCAAAAGGGTGACTTTTTCAGTCAATCTCCCTCGCTCTGGCTCCGCCTGGATTCGGGCAACACGGGTCTGTTTTTTGACACTATAGTCCAGTCTTGTCTAGGAATTTATGTAAATGGAGTGACCCGGTCTGACTCCTTCCACTGAGTGCAGTGCCACGGACACCACCCCCCCCACGGTTCCGGGTGTGTTTGTGGCTCAATAACACTGCACCCCAGCGAGGTTATCCATTCACCACAGACAGACGTTTGGGTTGGTTCCCAATCCGAGCCGTTATGAAAACAGACGTCAGGAACATGCGTGTCCTTGTGTGGGCACGTTTGCTTGGGGCGGGGACGAGGGTGAGGCAAGGAGAGCATTGGGGACAGAATTTAAGGAGGCGTCCGCTCTCGGGGCACTGCAAGAGCAGCTCTGGGGGGTGAATCTCCCTCCCTGGGTGTGTCCCGTCTCATACAGTCTCACCCTCGGCGTTTGTCTCTTCAGGAATGGGACTGTGACATCCACAGCTGAGAGTGGGATGCTGAGTCATACAGTCAATGCACATTTAAAATTATACAAGGGACGCCTGGGTGGCTCAGTTGGTTAAAGCCTCTGCCTTTGGCTCATGTTATGATCTCAGGGTCCTGGGATCGATCCCTGCCTCAGACTCTCTGCTCAGCGGGAGCCTGCTTCCCTTCCTCTCTCTCTGCCTGCCTCTCTGCCTCCTTGTGATCTTTGTCTTCAGATAAATAAAAATCATCTTAAAAACTTTTTAAAAATTATACAAAACTGCCCAACCAGTCCCCAGGATGCACACCACTTCTAGAACCTTCTGCAACACATGGGAATTCTGGTGGCTGCACCTGCTCACCAACACATGGGGCTGTTCCAGTCTTCCCGGGCTGGCCCTCATAGGTCTGGGCAGCTGTATCTCACTGTGACCCTAATCCACGTTTCCTCAGTGATTCCTGATGCTAAGCGTTTTCCACATTTCGAGTAACTTGTCCACCCCTCAGCTGAAGTGTCCACTCACATCATTTGCTCGCTTTTGAGAGTCTAGTCCTCCTACCGTGTCTTATTCAGAGAGTTCTCCATAGGTTCTCCATAGAAGTCATGCATCAGATCCATGTTTTGCAAGTATTTTCTCTGGCTCTTCATCCTCCCTTATTATGTCCTTTCTTGGTTTGAGTAAGTCATGTTCTAGTCATAGCTTCCTGGGAGTTTAATTCATAGTGTTGAGTTTTGTCAGATGCTTTTTCTGGACTTATTAAGATGATTAAAGGTAATACAGGGAGCTACATTACACGGTTTTGAGCGTTCGGTCAACCCTGCCTTCCCGGCATGATCCCGCGTGCTCAGAATCCAGTATTCATTTAATATATTGCAGAACCCAATTTGCGGATATCTTGGTGAGGAAGTTTGTGTCTGTGTTCATGAGGAATACTGGTTAGTTACCTTATTTCCTTGTTTTATCTTTGTTTGGTATCTAAATCATGTTAGCTTGATACAATGAGTTAGCAAGTGTTTTTCTCGTCTATTTTCTCAAGGCACTTTTGTAGCATTGGTGGTTATTTCTGCTTTTTGTTTTGAGTGGACGTCACCAAGGAAGCCACATAGGCCTAAAATTTCTTTGTGTGAAGATTTTTAACCATAGACTTAACTTCTTTAGCAGATATAGAGCTACTCAAATGATCTATTTCTTCCTCTGTAAGCTTTGCTAATTCGTGTCTTTCTTTTTTTTTCCCAATTTATTTATTTTCAGAAAAACAGTATTCATTATTTTTTCACCACACCCAGTGCTCCATGCAAGCCGTGCCCTCTATAGTACCCACCACCTGGTACCCCAGCCTCCCACTCCCCCGCCACTTCAAACCCCTCAGATTGTTTTTCAGAGTCCATAGTCTCTCATGGTTCACCTCCCCTTCCAATTTACCCAAAAGCACATACCCTCCCCAATGTCCATAACCCTACCCCCCTTCTCCCAACCCCCCTCCCCCCAGCAACCCACAGTTTGTTTCGTGAGATTAAGAGTCACTTATGGTTTGTCTCCCTCCCTATCCCATCTTGTTTCATGGATTCTTCTCCTACCCACTTAAGCCCCCATGTTGCATCACCACTCCCTCATATCAGGGAGATCATATGATAGTTGTCTTTCTCCGCTTGACTTATTTTAATTCGTGTCTTTCAAGGAATTTGTCTATATCACCAACATCATCAAATTTATTGATAAGAGCTGTTTGTGATATTTCCTTATTGTTACTTTGATGTGTGTTGTAACTGTAGTAATGTTCTCTCTCTCCTGATGTTGATAATTTGTGTCCTCTCTCCATTTTTTCCTTATTGTTTATCTGGATGTTTAATGTTTTTTATCCTATTTTTAAAGAATCCGTACTTGATGTGGTGGATTTTTCCTCCACTGTTTTTCTCTGCTTTGTATTTCATTGACTTCAGTTCTTTTCTGTATTGTTTTCTTTATTCTGCTTACTTTGGATCTACTTTGCTCTTTTCTAACCTGTTTTTCTAACCTACTTTTCTAACCTGTTAAGGTGGAATCTTAGATGATGAAACTTTCTTACTCTCTTAAATCAGCAGGTAATACTTGACTATTTCAGCTACATCCCCAAATTTTTAGATTTAATTGTTGTGTCTTTATTGTTACGTACTTTGAAAATATCTTTTAACATCCTCGGTGATTTCTTCTTTGACCCCATAGGTCATCAAAGTTTGTTGTCTAATTTCCAGTTATTTGGGGACTTTTAAAAAGATGTTTTGCATTTTTGACTTCTAACTTAATTACGTTGTGGTCAAAAACTATTTCTGTAATGTTTAAGTGTTTCAAAAACTATTGCAGTTTGTTTTATGGCTAAGAATATGGTCTATCTTGATGAGCATTTTATATGCGCCCTTGGAAGGTCATGTACTCTGTCGCAGTTGGATGTCATGTTCTGTAAATGTCAGTTAGGTCAAAGATGTCAGCACGCCAATCAGATCACTTATATTCTTCCTGACATTTTAGTGTCTAATTGTGCTATCTGTTTCTGGAAAAGATGTATCAGAGTTTTCAAAATAGTGCTATTTTTTTTTTTTTTTTGCTTTAAACAATCATGACTTTTTTAAAAATTCAGGAGAAAGAAACCAAAATTATGTATAGTATTTTTGTATGCATTTACATTTTCACCATTTCCAGTGTCACCGGTTGTTCCTGCTGATCTGAGCTGTCCTCTTGAGTCATCTCCCCTCAGACTGCTGGAGTCTCTGTGTGAAGATATGCTGGCATCAAATTTCCCCCTTGTTGTTTATCTGAAAATGTCTTTAGTCTTTTGTTTTTGAAGGAGTTCTTGCAAATTTTTTAGATTTCCAAATGACATTTTTTCCCCTTCAGTACTTCGTATGATCATTCCAATGTCTTTATGTGTGTATAATTTCTGATGAAAAGTCAGCCGTTATCACTGATCCCTCGTAGGCACCCCGCAATTTTCCTGTGGCTGCTGGCCACAGGTCTCTCCTCTGGTTTTGAGCAGTTCAACTATAATGTGACAAAGAGCCATCTTCTTGGAGCTTCCTGGATTTGAAAATTAACGTTTCCTATCAAATTTTGGACAAGTTTTAATCTTTTTTTTTTTTCCTTCAGATATGTTTGTTGCCTTCTTGTCTCTCCTTTTCTGGTATTCCAATCACACATATGTGATTTATTCATAGTGTTCCATAGGTCCTTGAAGCTCTGCTCAGTTTAATTCAGTGTTCATTCTCACTTTCATTTAGGAAGAGCAGTCTCTTAGTTAATGAATTTTCTCTTTTGTTGTACCTAATATGCTTATAAACAAATCAAAAAATATTTTTAATTTCAGTTATTTTACTTTTGAATTCCATAATTTCTACCTTAATTCTTTTTTTTTACAATTTCTATTTTTCCATTGAGAAACCCTGTGTGTTCATTCATTGATAGCATATTTTCCTTCCATTCTTTGAATATATTTGTATTTCATTTGAAATTTTTGTCTGCTAAATCAAACATCTGAGCCCCTTTGAAATTTTATAGATTGTGTTTTTTCACTGAATGTGTATCACATTTACTGTTTTTTTGCACGTACTTCTGGGGAAAAAAGTCTAGTCATTGTAAATAATGTATCATAGCACTTGTGGATTCTGCCATGTTCTTCTGAAGGTGATTTCTCTTCTAATAGGCAGTTAATTTGCTTAACTTGAGACTGGACGTGTTGTTACCCATGCGGTATACAGCTGCCCAATATCTGCTCTTATGACTCTCATTGTTGCTTTTTTAGCCTAGAAGACTTGGTGAGTCTGCAAAATGGGCAGCCAGTCAGGATTCAAGCAGAGATGGCTTTGCCCTCTCCATGCTTTTCTTATGTTTAGATATCCCCCTATTTTTGCCAGTGTCTCTTCCAGATTTAGACTCTGTTCTTTAACATTTCAAGCCTGTCTGGCTTCAGCTTTTTACCATCAAGCTGCACACCATTGGGGAATAAATTCAGTAAACAAAACAAATAAACAAACAAACAAAACACCTCACAGGTCTGGTTCTTCATGGCTGTCTGTCCATAGTATGTCTCTCTCTGCTGTATACTGGTTTGATTTTTTTCCAAGCTCCCTACGGTATCCTTCTCATGTGTATACTTGAGCTGCCAATCAAGAGTTTTAGAGACTTTATTTTCTGCATTTGGATCTCAATCCCTCTAGATTCTTACATGTCAAATTTTTCCTTTAAATTTGGAAACCCTGAACTCTGGCCTTTGGTACCTTTGGCTGGCAAGACTGTGCTCTTTCGAAGTTTTGTTCCATAACCAGAGCTGGGGAAGAGGTGGCAAGGGGGAGGGCCAGGCAGTGCCATTAGCTACAGTCTTCCCTTCCAATCTTTCACAACTGTCCAGCCAAAGTTCCTGGTCAGGGGCTCTGAAAAAGCAGAAACACAGAGAATCCAGGTAAATCTGCTGCCAAAACATAAGGGGTCTCCCCTGCTCTTCCTCCTGCTGCTGCCCCTGATGTCCCTGCCCTCTGCTGAGTGACCTTGTGAAGTGGTGACCTCCTCTCCTCACCCCAGTTTGGAGCTCTCTGTGTGCTCTGTTCTCAAAGCTGAGCTGAGTAGGAGCAGGAGAGGAGCTTCTGATACCTGTGTCTACTGAGCAACCTGTCCTTTCTCCCAAAGTAAAGCCTTCTAGAAAATTTAGTTCTGGACTAGATGGGCCCCTTTTTGGACAGATTCAGCTTAAGTTTGGATCTGTAGGGAGCTAGCTGTAAGACCTGCCCTGTGGTGACTCCCTCCAGGGCAACTGCCCTGTCTTACTCCTCCCTCAAGAACCAGCACCTGATGTCAGCCCGGCCCTGGAAGGTGCAATTGACCTGAAATGAAACAAGGTGCCCAGGTTAGAACTCCAGAGGACGTAGGGTTTCCTGTGACCTGTGTCCCGGGTGTCAGAGGAGAGAGGCAAAGACGACTCCACTCCGGGGACCGAGTCCGGACCAGCAGGAGGGAGACGGGGCTGACAGCACAGAAGGGAAGTTGGGAGAAGCTGCTGGCTTGGGTCAGAGAGGAAAGTGGGGGAAGGGGACATGCAAAGGTCAGGTTGAGACAGGTGGAGATGGAGAGAAAAGGGCCACGTACCTGGGCTTCCGGGCTGTGAAAATCCACTGATGGCTCCCTCCCCCGAACCCGTGGACTGGCTTGTGACCTGGCCTCGAGGTCCCTGCCCTGGACTTGCTCCTACAGGAGAGACCTGAGACACACCCAGGAAACCACAGAACTTAGGACACATGCTCAGCCACCTGTCAACACCCAGGAAAGGAAAGGGAGTCCGGTCACTGAGGATGAGGAGCTCTGGATGGGGGATGGGGAGGGTCTGTTTGGAGAGCTTCCTGGTGAAGGAGGGGGAGGGAGAGGCTCAGCTTTGGCCAGGATGGGGCAGCTGGCTGCCAAGGCAGAGGAGAGAATCCGGGGATGATAGTCTGTGAAGGAAGATGAGGCTTCCTGCCTGAGGCTGGGATGCTGGCCCTGGTCCCCTCGCCTGTCCATGGGACTTGCTGGAGAGAGAGACCATCACAGCTGTCTTGAGGGGGCCCAGAACGACATCTCCAGGGAAACAGGACAAGAATAACCATTGTAGTGCACCCTTCCAGCTCAGCCGCCTTCTCTCCCTGTGGGGGCTTTGCTTTCTGCCTTGAGGACACCCCGCACTCCCACGGCCTCTACCCTCCTTCCTCCAACTCTGCACCGGGCAGACGTGGGGAGGAGGGACCTCCAGCTCCCAGCGAGGGGTGCCAGCTGGCCCTGCCGGCTGTCCACGCCCTCACTTTGGCCCATCATCACGATCCCTTCCCTCGGGGTTGGCAGGGGCAGCTCTGGCCCGACAGACAAGTCAGGCATTCCTGCCTGTGTCCCAGCCCCCACTGCCCCCTCCTCCCGGCTCTGACCCTCTCCCCCCAGCTGGCTGGGAGCCATATCACCCTGATGTGTAGGAAGTGAAAGCCTGGATGAAGCCACCTCTCTCTCCCTCTTAGGCTGCTGGCCCTGGGCTATCCCTGGTATATCCCAGGATGCTCTCCAACCCCACCCACCCACCACCTGGTGCACCTCAGCTCCACCCTCTGCCCCCACCCCCTCTGCCCTGCCATCAGGGAGGCACAGCAGCTCCCTGGTCCAGGCCAGGCCAGCTGTGAGTACCTGGGGGACGGGGGCAGTTCTGTCTCTGGGATTTCCCCAGCCTGCACCAGCAGGAAGTCTGCATGGAGAGAGAAACCTTATGCTTGGCTTCAGGCCAAAGTTCAGACCAGGAGCCTGTTGCCCTGGTCAGCTGGGGACTCCCAGTGATCTCTACTCTTCAGGTCCGTGGGGTGAGGTCTCAGGAGCCCAGAGGTGTGGGGCAGGAGAGAGTGCTGGAGGGCATGGGACCCCATGCTGACCCCTGCCCCATCCCCCTGTCCTGTCTGACCCTGCCCTCAACTGTCCAGCAGGGGGCTGGGGGTTCTGTGGGCTGTCTCTCCTCTCCCAGCATGCTCCAGGAGCCAGGTGTGTGCTTTAGGTGAGTATGGCCAGAGCGCAGTGTATAAACAAGGCCTGTGTGGCGGCACCACCCTCCCCACCCTCAAGGGAAACCCTGTGTCCCAGAGCAGAGCAGGTGGGTGGGCATCCTCCACTCAGGTCTCATCCTGAGGCACCCAGGATTTAGGGGAATGAAAGGAGGGTACCTGGCAGCTGGACCAGTTTCACCTGGTCCCCTGAATTTAGCTGGATATCTACCAAACCATTCTGAACATGAAATCAGCCTGAGATGTAAGAGTATATATCTGGATCTCCACAAGGAGAAAAGTGACTCCTTTTTGCAAGGGAGGACATGAGGAGTCATGAATCTGCGCAGAGATATTGGAAGATAAACAGAAGAGGGAGGGAGCCTCCATAAGTGGGATCCCAGAAAGGGATATAACACAGGAGCACATTCTCAGAACCCTCAGAAATCTGCGCGAGGAGGGACATCCTTCTCTGAAAGGGGCTCTGGAGAAGAAAAAGCAGGATTCTAGGTAGAGCACTGTGGTTTCAGGATAGGAGGGACCACAGAGCAAAAGGAGGTTTCCAAAGTGGTAGAAAGCCCAAGCAGTGGAGCCAGGAAACAGGTTATGGTCAGTGAGCCCAGGAAGGGACTCTCAGCTTGGATCTCCACAGACCACGAACTGGGCCAGTTGATAACTGCTTTTTCTTTGAACTGCCTGAAAAAAAAAATCTGGAAACTGTGCCCCCAAAAAGGGCAAAAACTTGCCATGGCAACAAACCAGAAAGGGCTTTAGAAGCACCAAGACATGATCCAGGAACTCTGGGTGCATGGGAGACAGTAGCTGCTCAAGACTTGAGAATCACAAAGGGCAGCAGCACCCCCGGGCCCCTGGGACTGCCCCTGAGAGAGTTGCTGTGGACACACACCATGGGAGGCTGCAGTTTTCAGCAGTGCATGCAGAAGTGGAGATTGTATGTCCTGGAGGGTTAATTAAAAGGCAGACTTTGAATTTTCTGCTCTGTGCCAGAGGTTTCACTGCAGCCACTTTGGCTTTGATCCTCTGAAGAGGAGAGGAAAGCAACCAGGGAACAAAAACCACACAGAAGACCAGTTTCCACTGAGCCCATACCCCAGATGGGGGTAGGGCAACTCTGCACACACAAGGCTACCTGAGAAACCACATGCAGGCCCCTCCCCAGAAGACAGGCTAGAATAAGAGCTGGACGACAATCCTGTGGACACTGTAAGACTGTAAAATCCCAATGCCAGGGGAAAATTACATACTGAGTTTCAGGTGTGGCCTCACCACTTGTTCATTTTTCAGATAAAATTTTCCTTTTCTTTTTTTCCTTGTTCTTATGCTTTTTCTCCTTTTTTTCCTTTTTACTTTCTCATTTCAACTAGATGTTTATTATATCAACTTGTGTTTTGTACTAGCTTTTTAACTTGTATTTTTTCACTGCTATATTTTTATACATATATATATTATTGTAGTCCTTTTCTCACTATTCAATTATATATATATTAGATATAGATATAGGTATAGAGCTATACATAAGTATTATTTTTCTTGTAATTTGGGGAATGTAGTATCCTCTAAGACACAGACAAAAATATACCCAGGAACAACTGAAACACCCTGGTTTGTCCACACTGAGAGATTATAGCCTCACTTTAACGCCCCCCTTTTTCAAATTTTAAAGTTTTATTTTTGTGTTTCATTTTGACTTTGTTTTTTTTTTGGTTTTGGTTTTGTTTTTTGTTTGTCTGTTTGCTTGTTTGTTTTGGTGGTGGCTTCTGAACACTCGGAATTTTGCTAGGGTGCATCTTGCTTGGGTTGTGGTTGATATTTTGGACTCTGCTTATTCACTCAACCAACCCTCAACAAAATGACTAGGAGTAAGAGCTCTCAACACAGAAAAGAAACAGAGACAATGTCCTCTGCCACAGAGCTAATGGATATTAGCAAGATGTCAGAGATAGAATTCAGAACAGCAATCATAATCAAGCTAGGCTTGAAAAAACATTAATGACAGTACTGAATCTTTAAGGGCAGAAATTAGATCTAATCCGGCCACATTAAAAAATGCTGTGAATGAGATGCAGTCTAAACTGGATACTCTAACATCCAGGGTAAAGGAGGCAGAAAAGAGAATTAGTGATCTAGAAGATAAGCTGATTGATAGGAAGGAAGTCGAGGAAAACAGACTTAAACTACCAGTAGCACATGAGAAAAGGATTGGAGAGATTAATGATACCATGAAACATTCCAATGTCAGAATTATTAGGATTCTTGAGGAGCTAGAGAGAGAGAGAGTTAGAAGGTATATTTCAGCAAAGCATAGCCCAGAACTTTCCTAATCTGGAGAATGAGTATTTGAGTCCACGAGGCAGTGAGGACACCTCCCGAATTAATAAAAATACATCAACACCCAAGCATATAACAATGAAGTTTACAAATTTTATAGACAAAGGAGGTATCCTGAGAATTGCCAGGGAGAGGAAGTTCCTTAAGGAAGTTCCTTACATATGGAGGGAGGAATATCAGAATAACATCAGACTTGTCCACAGAAACCTGCCAAACCAGAATGGGCTGTCAAGACATATTCAGGTGTTAAATGAAAAGAACATGTAGCCAAGAATACTTTATCCAAAAAGGCTTTCATTCAGAATGGATAGAGAGATAAAGAGCTTTCAGAATGGGCAGAAACTGAAAGAAAATGCAATCACTAAACCACCCCTGCAAGAAATATTAAGGGGAATTCTGCAAGTGAAGAGAGAACCCAAGAGTCACATAGATCAGAAAGGAACAAAGAAAATCTACATAAGCAAGGACTTTATAGGCAACACAATGGCACTAAATTCATTTCTTTCAATAGTTACTCTGAATGTAAATCAGCTGAGTGCTCCCATGAAAAGACACAGGGTTTCAGACTGGATAAAAAAATGGAACCATCCATATGCTATCTACAAGAGACTCATTTTGAATCTAAAGACACCTCCAGATTGAAAGTGAGAGGATGGAGAACAATTTTCCATACTAATGGACCTCAAAAGAAAGCTGGGGTTGCAATCCTCATATCAGACAAATTAGATTTCAAACCAAAGAGCTATAGAAGGACACTATATCATATTTAAAGGATCTATCCGACAAAAAGATCTAACAATTGTATGTATCTATGCCCCTACACAGAAGCAGCCAATTATATAAACCAATTAATAAAGAAACATATTAATAATAAAGAAACATATTAATAATAGTGCATTAATAGTAGGAGACCTCAACACTTCACTTGCATTGGACAGATCATCTAAGCAGAAGATCAACAAAGGAACAAGAGCTTTGAAGGACACATTAGACCAGACAGACTTTGAAGATATATACAGAATATTACATCCTAAAACAACAGAATATTCATTCTTCTTAAGTTCACACAGTTCACAAGTTCCCTGTCTACTTTCAGATCACAATGCTCTGAAACTGGAACCCAACCTCAAGAAGAAATTTGGTAGGAACAAAAATACATGGAAGTGAAAGAGCACCCTGCTAAAGAATGAGTGGGTCAACCCGGAAATTAAGAATTTAAACAATTCATTGAAATTAATGAGAACAAAAACACATCAGTCCAAAACCTGTGGGATACTATAAAGGCAGTCCTAAGAGGGAAATTTTTTGATCGCTCTCAAAAAATTAGAAAAATTCCAAATGCACAAGCTAACCTTACACCTAAAGGACCTGGAGAAAGAACAGCAAATAAAATCTAAATCAAGTGGGAGAAAAGAAATAATAAGATTAGAGCAGAAATTAATGAAATAGAGACCAGAAAAACAGTAGAACAGACCGATGAAACTAGAAGCTGGTTCTTTCAAAGAATTAATAAGATCAATGTTTTTCTGGCCAAACTTATCCAAAAGAAAAGGGAAAGGACCCAAATTAATAAAATCATGAATGAAAGGGGAAAGATCACAACAAACACCAAGGAAATAGAAACAATTATCAGAAATTATTACCAGTAACTCTTTGCCAACAAATAAAGAAATCTAGAAGAAATGGATGCATTCCTGGAAACTTATAAACCACCAAGACTGAAACAGGAAGAAATAGACAATCTGAAGACCAATAATCAGTAAGGAAATTGAAGCAGTGTTCAAAAACCTCCCAAAAACACAAGAGTCCAGAGCCAGGAGAATTCTACCAAACATTTAAAGAAGAAATAATACCTATTATACTGAAGCTGTTTCCAAATAAATAGAAATAGAAGGAAAACTTCCCAACTCATTCTATGAAGCCAGAATTACCTTGATCCCAAAATGAGACAAAGACTCCATCAAAAAGGAGAATTACAGACCAATATCCCTTATGAGCATAGAAGCCAAAATACTCACCAAGGTACTAGCAAATGGGATCCAACAGTACATTAGGATTATCCACCATGCCCAGGTGGGATTTATTCCTGGGATACAGGGTGGTTCAACATTCAGAAATCTATCAATGAAAGAGAGCACATTAATTTAAAAAAAAAAAGATCCATACAATCTTCTCAATTGATTCAGAAAGAGCATTTGACAAAATACATCATTTCCTAATTCAAACTCTTCAAAATATAGGGATAGAGGAAACATACCTCAATATCATAAAAGCCATTTATGAAAAGCCCAAGGTGACTATCATTCTCAATGGGGAAAAACTAAGAGCTTTTCCCTTTAGGTCAGGAACACAACAGGGGTGCCCACTCTCACCATTATTTTCCACCCAGTGCTAGAACTTCTAGCCTCAGCATCAGAAAACAAAAAGAAACAAAGGCATTCAAATTGGCAAAGGAGAAGTCAAACTCTCTCTCCACAGATGAATTGATACTTAGTGTGGAAACCCCAAAAGACTCCACCCCCAAATTAGGAAAACTCATCAAGCAATTCAGCAACATGGCAGGATACAAAATCAATGCACAGTGATCAGTTGGATTTCTATACACCAACAAGCTAACTGAAGAAAGAGAAGTTAATGACAATTCCATTTACAATAGCACCAAAAACCAAAACCTAACCAAATAGGTAATAAACTAGGAATAAACCTAACCAAAGAGGTAAAGGAACTGTACTCTAGAAACAATATAACCTTTATGAAAGAAATTGAAGGAAACACAAAGAGATGGAAAAACATTCCATGCTCATGGACTGGAAGAATAAACATTGCTAAAATGTCTGTGCTGCCCAGAGCAATCTACACATTCAATGAGATCCTTGTCAAAATACCATGGACATTTTTCACAGAACTGGAACCACAAAAGGCCCTGAGTCACCAGGGGAATGCTGAACAAGAAAACCAAAGCTGGGGACATCATGATGCCTGACTTCAAGCTTTATTACAAAGCTACACTCATCAAGACAACATAGTATTGGCATAAAACAGGCATATTAATCAATGGAAGAGAATAGAGAGCCCAGAAATGGACCCTCAGCTCTATGGTCAAGTAATCTTTGACAAAGCAGGAAAGATATCCAACAAAAACAATACAGTCTCTTTAGTAAATGGTGCTAGGAAAATTGGCAACCCACATGCAGAAAAATGAAACTGGACCATTCTCTTACACCATACACCAACATAAATAAACTCAAAATGCATGAAAGACCTCAACTTGAGACAGGAATCCATCAAAATCCTAGAGGAGAACATAAGCAGTAACATCTTCAACATCTGCCACAGCAACTTCTTTCAAGACGTATCTCCAAAGGTAAGGGAAATACAAGCAAAAATGAACTTTGGGGACTTCATCAAGATCAAAAGCTTCTGCACAGCAAAGGAAACAGTCAACAAAACAAAGAGGCAACCTACAGAATGGAGAAGAGATTTACAAATGACGTATCAGATAAAGGGCTGGTATCCAAGACCTATAAAGAACTTCTCAAACTCAACACCCAAAAACAAAAAGAAATGGGCAGAAGACATGAACAGACATTTTCCAAAGAAAACACACAAATGGCTAACAGACACATGACAAAATGTTCAACATCACTAGCCATCAGGGAAACTCAACTCAAACCTCCAATGAGATACCATGTTACACCAGTTAGAATGGCCAAAAGTAACAAGACAGAAAGCAACAAATTTTAGCAAAATTTGTTCACTAAAGGGGAACTCTCTTACACTGCTGGTAGGGATGCAAGCTGGTGCAGCCACTCTAGAGAACAATGTGGAGATTCCTCAAAAAGTTGAAAATAGAGCTACCCTATGACCCAGCAATCACCCTACTGGGTATTTATCCCAAAGGTGTAGTGAAAAAAAAAGGGCACATGCACCCCACAACTCATCACAGCAATGCCCAAAATAGCCACACTGTAGAAGAAATGATTTATCCTACAACAAATGAAGAGATAAAGAAGATGTTGGTCCATACATACAATGAAAAATTATTCACCCATCAGAAAGGATGAATACCCACCATTTGAATCAACATGGATGGAACTGGAAGGGATTATGCTGAGTGAAGTAAGTGAAGCAGAGAAAGAAAATTATCATATGGTTTTGCACATATGTGGAGCATAACGAATATCAGGGAGGACCACAGGGAAAACTGAATCGGAAGAAATCAGAGAGGGAGACAAAACCATGAGACACTCTGGACTCCAGGAAACAAACTGAGGGTTACGGGGGCGGCGGGTGGGGGTGGTGGATGGGTAGCCGGGTGATGGGTATCAAGGACGGCTTGTGTTGTGATGACCCCTGGGTTTTATATACAACTGATGAATCACTGAAGTGGACTAAAAATTACCCAAACATTGTATAATGAAAAAGCTCTCCTATGAATTTTTAACTATTTCTCTATATAAACTTGATGATAGTAGTATGCTAATATAGAGTGGTTCATTTCACTCTCCTTCCTTACCCCCTTGGAAGTTGTTAAAAATACATTTAAAAAAATAAAATATGACCCAAGTTAAAAAAAAAAAAAAAAGGAAGCTGAACCCTGAGCCCAGCCTTACACTGTGAGGCCCCTGCCAGCCTGCAGCGGGTCCTGTGTCTGAGCCCGCTGGGACAGGGGTGCGGCAGGTGCTCACTGGGGTAGCCAGTGGGGCGTGGGAGTGGGCAGCCTTCTCTGGCAGGACCTCTGGGAACCAGGCAGTGGGAGGCCGAGGAGCAGAGCTCAAGCAGGTGGGGCTCTGAGCCGGGACTGGGTCTAGATCACCTTCCTGGGACGAGACCAGACAGGCCTGAGGCCCTTTGTCTGCAGTGATGCCCGTGGGAGGAATCCTAGGTTGCTTCGGGTGCGGTCAGTTACCCACATCGGGGCTTAGTGTCCAGAGGAGAGTTGCCCCAGGTCCACCTCAAAGCTTCTGGAAGCAGAGTCATCCCCCCATCCAGCAAATGTCCTTCTGCACCCACTCCCTGAAGGGCCGTGTGACACCTGAGGACACAAGAGGGAACGTGTGTGCTTAGCCTCAGGGGCCTGGATTTCCTACGAGGCCCCAGAATGCCCACCAGTGTTGGTCCTGCAGGTGATGTCCACGTTCATGATGCCCACGGGGACTGAGACACGTGCTCCGTGAAGACATGAGCCTCAGCACCCTGCACACAGCAGGCACTCAATAAAGGTGCACGGCCTGAAAGAAGCCAGGAGCACCTGCTTGGGGAATCATGGAGACTGGATATCCCTGGCCCCTAGGGTGTGTTCAGACCCACAGAGAGAACTGTTACAACAGCAGAGTGTGACCTCTGCTTTAGGATACTAAATTTCAAGGTCCAAATTCAGCAACACCCCACACAGCTGTCAGGGGTTGATTTTCCCCAGGCCAGGGTGGGGGCCCTGCTCTGTGGCTCAGATCCTAGGAAGCAGGTCCCCCGAGATTTGTCCACCCTGCAGAGTGGGGACCGGGACCTGCCTCCCCTCCTCACTCGATCCACAGGCAAGGAGCCCAGGAAGAGAAAGGAAGGAACAAGCTGTGGGATCATTACTGTGCTGGGGTGGGCCAAGGCCAGCTCTCATGGAGTCTAGAGAATCAGGAGCAGATTTCGACCCCAGGACAGCATCTCAGGGAGGGAGGAGTCCTTCTACCCCCGTGTCAGAAGGGCTTGGGGGTTTGGGCACAAATGACAGCATCCGGTGGCTCTGAATGTCATGGAAAGGAGAATCCTAGGCCCAAGCCAGGACAGAGCTGCTATCCTGAATGGTGATGGTGGCAAGGGCAGGGCTCTGCTCCCACACCAAACCCAGGAGGGACGCCTCCTCCCTGGTCCAGATGTTCTCAGCATGCTGTGTCTGACGTCAGGGCAGTGGGGAGCCTTCGGGCTCTACGGACTCCCCACCATGGCTGCAAGCTGAGGACACATGTCCCTCTGTCATTCCATAGTTGCTCCAGTGCCTGCAGGAAGTAGTACATTTCTTTGCTTTTTTTTTTTTTTAACAAATAATGTATTATTTGCTTCAGGGGTACAGGTCTGTGAATCCTCAGTCTTATACAATTCACAGCACTCACCATAGCACATGCCCTCCCCAGTGTCCATCACCCAGGCACCCTATACCTCCCCCTCCACTCCCCAGCAACCCTCAGTTTGTTTCCTGAGATTACGAGTCCCTTATGGTTTATCTCCCTTTCTGGATTTGTCTTGTTTCATTGTTCTCTCCCTTCCCCCATGATCCTCTGTCTTGTTTCTCAAATTCTTCATATCAGGGAAATCATATGATAATTGTCTTTCTCTGATTGACTTATTTCATTTAGCATAATATCCTCTAGTTCCACCCATGTCATTAAATGGCAAGATCTCAGTGTTTTTGATGACTGCATACTATTCCATTGTGTGTGTGTGTGTGTGTGTGTGTGTGTGTATCACATCTTCTTTATTCATTCATCTGTTGATGGTTCTTTCCATAGTTTGGCTATTGTGGACATTGCTGATATAAACATTCGGGTGCACGTGCCCCTTCGGTTCACCACATTTGTATCTTTAGGGTCAATACCCAGTAGTGCAATTGCTGGGTCATAGGGCAGTTCTATTTTCAATTTTTTGAGGAACCTCCATGCTGTTTTCCAGAGTGGCCGCACCAGCTTGCGTTCCCACCAACAGTGCAGGAGAGTCCCCCTTTCTCCAAATGCTATTCAACATCAGTCGTTTTGTGACTTGTTAATTTTGGTCATTCTGATTGGTATGAGGTGGTATCTCATTGTGGTTTTGATTTGGATTTCCCTGATGCCAAGTGATGTGGAAAACTCATGAGCATGGAACGTTTTTCATTTCTTCCTGTCTTCCTCAATGTCTTTCATGGGTGTTCTATAGTTTTCTGAGTACAGATTCTTTGCCTCTTTGGTCAGGTTTATTCCTAGGTTTCTTATGGTTTGGGGGTACAATTGTAAATGGGACTGACTCCTTACTTTCTCTTTCTTCTGACTTATTATTGGTGTATGGAAATGCAGCTGATTTCTGTGCATTGAGTTTATATCCTGACACTTTATTGAATTCCTGTATGAGTTGTAGCAGTTTGGGGGTTTTCCACATGTTTTCATGTGTCTGTTGGCCATCTGGATGTCTTCTTTGCAGAAATGTCTCTTCATATCCTCTGCCCATTTCTTGATTGGATTATTTGTTCTGTGGATGTTGAGTTTGATAACTTCTTTATAGATTTTGGATACTAGCCCTTTAGCTGACATGTCATTTGCAAATATCTTCTCCCATTCTGTCGGCTGTCTTTTGGTTTTGCTGACTGTTTCCTTGGCTGTCCAAAAGCTTTTAATCCTGATGAAGTCCCAATAGTTCATTTTTGCCCTTGCCTCCCTTGCCTTTGGCGATGTTTCTGGGAAGCAGTTGCTGTGGCTGAGGGCAAAGAGGTTGCTGCCTGTGTTCTCCTGAAGGATTTTGATGGATTCCTATCTCACATTCAGGTCTTTCATCCATTTTGAGTCTATTTTTGTGTGTGGTGTAAAAAAAAATGGTCCAGTTTCATTCTGCATGTGGCTGTCCAATTTTCCCTACACCATTTGTTGAAGAGACTGTCTTTCTTCCACTGGACATTCTTTCTTTCTTTGTCGAAGGAGAGTTGACCATGAAGTTCAGGAACATTTCTGGGCTCCCTCTTCCATTTTATTGATCTATGTGTCTGTTTTGGTGCCAGCACAATACTATCTTGATGACAGCTTTGTAATAGAGCTTGAAGTCTGGAATTGTGATGCTCTGATTTCTTGTTCAACATTCCTCTGGCAATTCAGGGTTTTTTCTGGGTCCACATAAATTTTAGGATTATTTGTCCCATTGCTTTGAGAAAGTTGTTGGTATTTTGATAGGGATGACATTAAATGTGTAGATTGCTTTAGGTAGTTAGACATTTTCACAATATATGTTCTTCCAATTCATGAGCATGGAATGTCTTTCCTTTCCTTTCTGTCTTCCTCAATGTCTATCATGAGTGTTCTATAGTTTGCCGAGTACAGATTCTTTGCCTCTTTGGTTAGGTTTATTCGTAGGTACCTTATGGTTTTTTTGATACAATTGTAAATAGGACTGACTCCTTAATTTCTCTTTCTTCTATCTTATTATTGGTGTGTAGAAATGCAGCTGATTTCTGTGCATTGAGTTTATATCCTGACACTTTACTGAATTCCTATATGAGTTCTAGCAGTTTTGGGGTTTTCCACATAAAGTATCGTTTCCACATAAAGTATCCTTTGGGTTTTCCACATAAAGTATATCATCTGCAAAAAGTGAGAGTTTGACTTCTTTGCTGATTCGGATTCCTTTTATTTCTTTTTGTTGTCTGACCACTGACACAAGGACTTCTACTCTGTTGAATGGCAGTGTTGATGGTGGACATCCCTGTCATGTTCCTGCCCTTAGGGGGAAAGCTCTGGTTTTTTTCCATTGAGAATAGTATTTGCTGAGGGTTTTTCGTAGATGGTTTTGATAATACTGAGGTATGTACCCTCTATCTCTACACTGTGAAGAGTTTGATCAGGAAGGGATGCTGTACTTTGTCGAGTGCTTTTTCGGCAACTACTGAGAGGATCTAGTAGTGAATTTCTTGTTCCTCACCCATCCCTTCCCATCCAACAGCCACTCGAAATCACTGATGCCCTGGGTTCCTGGTATTGCTCTCTGGTGGGGGAAGAATCCAGTGTCCATTCCAGGGAGGACATTCTGATTCACACTGATATGTCCATACTGGGTTTCAGACTCTGGTGTGGAAATTCTCCCTCAGGGGCTGCCTATACCCAAGGTCACTCCTGCTTCTCTGAAGGAAAATGAGGGGAAGGGGGCATGGGGGTGTTTCTAGGAATCTAGAAAGGAGAGGAAGCATGTTCCTGATGCATGACATTTCTCCCCTAAGGGCATTCTGGAGTCTCCTGGAGCACAGGTGAGCTCACCAGCCCCACACAGGCCAAGGGACTCACGCAGCGACTCCGCAGCAGCTCCCCGTCTCCAAAGTGCTGAGAGCTCGGGACTCAGGGCTGAACTGCCCTGTGCCAGGGACATGCAGGGAAGGCGTGCGAAAAAGAGAGTCAGCCTCACCATGTCTGGTCCGAGAGTCTGGGCCTCTCCAGGCGCGGACGAGACACTGCATCTCCAGGAGGGTGTCCAGCTGGAAGCCCAAGGTCAGGACAGAAGCCACACTGACAAGCACATGTCCTCCGGCTCAAGGTCATCAGCTCTCTGTCAACCAGGGAGTTGTGTCCAGACAGGATGGAAGTTTCCAGAAGAGCCCAAGTGTGGGAAAACAATCCCACCCTGAGCTGGACTGGAGGTCTGTCCTCTGTGCGACTCAGCCAGTGTAGGCGGCGGCTGTGGTCTGCAAAGGCCCGTCGTGGACCTCAGAGCCTGCAAGATGCAACCACAGGCTTATTTCCTCTGCCTGCGGGTGTGAAAAAGGAGGAGGCCGCTGGGGGCTCCCACCCGAGCTCCCTCCGAATCTGGGGTTTGCACAAGCAAACAGTTCTTACACTGACAGGGCTCGCTCAGGGCTGTAATGACGGACACAGGGGCACAGACTTGGTCCCCATCACCCTGAAGGGACCAGAGATGAGCTGCCCAGATCTGGACTCCATCCGGGGACTTTCTGCCCACAGGGCTCAGGGACGGCCTGTGGAAGGGCTCCCCCATCACTGGGTGGGAGCGGAGGAACAAGGCAGTGCTGAGGGCTCTCTGGGCTGAGGGGCGCAGAGCAGTTCCGGGGAAGCCCCAGACTGGATGCAGTGATCGCTGGAGGCCACACACAGGGATGGGACAGCAGCAGTGACACGGAATTTCCCAGAGTTCCTTGTTGGGACTCCAGACCCTGCCTCTTGCTCTTCTGGGTGACCGCTGGAGGGAGGACCAAACCCTTAGGACTCGGGTCTCACATCCATAAAATGGGTTCTACAGCCAACAGGCTGACCACGTAGAGTGCGGGTCCCCGGGCCAGTCCTGGGAATCCAGCCTGAGGATCTGAGGGTCTGAGCAGCTGAGGGGGAGCCCAGTGAGCAGTGAAAGGGGCACCAGCTGGGGGTTAGTGATGGAACTGCTCCCCGAGGGTCCACGGGAGGCCACGGTTCTCAGAGTTTATAGGAACCCATGCAAGAGGAGGCCAGACATGACCCTCCATATTGCCATGGATCTGGGCCGCTGAGCCTGTGGCCAGAGGTGCGTGTCCCTCTCCAGCCCTGCCTATGTGTGAGCCCAGCGCAGGCCTGGCAGAGCCTCACAGGGAAGGGGGGCTGTGGGGTCGCTCCTGTGGGGGTGGGATTGGTCCTAGGGGGGTGGACAGGGCCCGCCCTAGGCTGCAGATGATGCCCTGGGGACCAGTAGGGGGAACATGCTGTGTGTGCACTGGGGTGTGGACAAACAAAGCCCAGGAGGCTTTGTTCTCGGGCTCCTAGCTTCTCACTGCGACACCTGACAGTGAGGTTCCTAGAAAATCATAAGGTAAATGTGACTCGTGAAATGGTGTAAAAGACAGAGGACAGGCCCAAAGCAGGAGAGGCCCCGTGTCCTTGGCTCTAGGAGGGGACTCTGTGCCTGGCCACAGCTGACACTGGCCAGCAGGGAGCTCCAGGCTGAGTGGGAGCCCAGGGACAGAGGTCAGGGGATCTAGGGGTGCAGGCTGGGGATGGGAGACCACCAAGCTGGTTGTGAGCACAGGGACGAAGCCTCTCCGGCACCGGACCTCCTAGAGGGGGGCTGTTCCCACATTTACTCTACAGTTATCCCCTGAAGCCCCTGCAGGTGCTGAGCTAACATGAGAGACGGGGTGGGTTACTCTAGGCTGGACCGTGAGGTCCCAGAACTGACAGTCAGCCCCGCCCCTGGGGTGCGGAGAAGACTAAGGGCTCTTGTGAGTGAAGAAGCTTTCTTCCTCATCTTACATTTGTATTCTGGATGTTGCCTTGAAGCAGAATCGATCCACGCTGAGTCAGCAGGGAGGCAGCTGGCCATGCGCACCTGCTCAGAAGACCCCCACGTGTGCGGGGCCTCCTGGCTCCTGCGATTCACCAGCCTCCTCCTCAGTGAGTGGCCCGGGCCCCCTGGGAGGGAGGCCGCCGGGCGGGCAGGGAGGCAGGAGCTCCCGGGCTGGCTGGGGTCTGGGCTGAAGAACCAGACGGAGCAGCTCCGTGAGGACGGAGCACACGCGGTGCGCTGGGTTAGAGCCCCGGGGTGGACAGAGGGAACAAAGGGAGCTTTGGGCTGAGGCCAGGATGGGAACCCGACCCGACAGCCTGACAGCATGAAGGGAATCCCTCCCAGGGCAGTGAGGCTGGGAGAGCACAGAGCATCCTGGGGAGAGGAAGGAGGAGACACGGGAGGGGCTGTGGCTGCAAGGGACCCGGGGTGGGGATGGACATTCCCCCCTGCCCTGCATAGGGGACCGGCAGCCTCTGCAGCTGCCGTGTGCAGGAGGGGCCAACCCAGAGCCCCTGTCTGAGCTGGAGGGGCCATGCTAGTCTGGCTCCTTGGGCAAGATGAGGCCCTAAATCCAGTGACATTCTGTTTGGAAAGGACGGAAAGGAGCCCCCAGAATTGAAGGGTCTGCGCCCACCTGCTGTGTGTAAGGATGAGCCCAGAACGGGAGACTGCTGACCTGGGCTCCGAGTGGGGGTGCCCTGGGGATCAGGACAGAATCAGAAGCAGTCCCAAAAGGAACTGAATGACTGTTTTAAGGCAAGCCCGATTTTCCAGTTCTTACTTCATCTGAGACCATCTGCTTCTGTGTAGTAAATTAAGAAAGAACCAAGGAGAAAATATTAAGTTCTTGATGTTCTGAACTCTGCAGACCCCATGGAAAGCTGTTATTGTCTGTAATGTTTGCTGTGAACACACCAGCCCGTCCATGCCTGAAGGATTCTAGGGAATTTCTGGGATCCCAGGACGTTTGCAAACAGGGAGATAAATCATTATAAAATGAGTTTTGTAAGGCTTGGAGACCAGTTCAACAGGGTAACTTTCTATCAACAATTGTGGGCTTTCAACCCTTTTCAAACTTATTTAAATGGAGACATACGGGAAATTACATAGTTTCCTCCATTAATGTCTAGGTTGGAAGATTAGGTAAGAGAGAAAGGAACTCAGGGAGGACTGGAGGGAAGAAAGAGAAAGACAAAATGTTATGTTGACGGTTGAAAGTCAAAGTTCATCTAATTTAAATAAACTCAGACTCTCTTGCTCACAGCCACCCGCCCCTGACCTTCTGTCCCTCTTTGGGGTCAGCACCTTCTGCAGATCTGAGCACTGTCGTGTCTTCCTCCCGTCCTGAGTGGGCTTCCAGCTTCTGGGCCGCTCCTCCCCCGCAGCCTGAGGGCTGAGCCTCCTCTGTCCCGGGTTCCCCCCTTCCCAGCAGGGGCCGGCTAACCCTCAGGTGGCCCCACGTCACCGCCCTGCCAAAGCCCGCCGAGTACTTGAGTCCCCTCTCCTGGGGCAATAGCTAGGGGGTGAGACCCCAGATCTGCTCAGACCCCACTGACCAGACAGCAGTGCTGGGAGGAGGGAGCCCTGTGCAGGGCAGGTGGAGGGCAAGAGGACTGCAGGGGGAGGGTGCATGGCAGGTTTCTACACGGGAGCCACTGAGCTAGGGAAGAGGGGAGCCGACTCTAGGTCTGGCTCTGCCCTGGGTGACTCAGGACAAGTGTCTCCCCAAGGAAGCCCCTCCTCTGTGAAAAGTCCCCTCAAAGTCCCTCCGGCTGTGACATCCTGGGATTGGGGTCTCCCCCTGGACAGGACTGACCTGTAGCTTCTCTGAGGCCTCTGCTCTATGTCTTCCTCCTGACCTGTCCTCGTCCTGTGTCCTGACGGGGACGGACAGTCGGGGAGCCTGCTCGACCCCTTCAGAACCCAGAGCCCAGGACCACCTGTGGTCACTTCCTTCGGCCTCCAAGGAGGGGTGGGAAGATGCATCTTGAGGCTCCCTGCAGTCCTCGGGCCCTCTCTGCCTCTGTCTCTGCTGCTGAGTGGGGTCTGCCGCGCTCCAGCCCCAGTGTGGACCACAGTGTGCGGACCCCAGTGTGCATGGCCCGCTCAGGACAGCGAGCTGCCGCAGGATGGGGGAGAGGCTCGGAGTAGCTGCTCAGGAACAGCCTAGCTAGAGCCGCAGGTGCTGCCCGTGGTCGGCAGAAACACCAGTGTCCGTGTTTTTGTCCCCTATGGTAGACTCCTCTGACACACACGGGGGCACTGAGAGCGACAGTGTGGGCTCAGAATTCCTGGGGGGCAGCAAAAAGGCAGGTGCCGCCCTGGGGATGGATCTGCTGTCCCTCAGGGAGCCCTGTTGCAACAAGGACGGCTTCTCTGACTCGGGGTTGGCGTCCTGTGTGCACCACACTCTGCGTATTTGTGCACGAGATGGGCCGTGGCCGTGGACTGGGTGGGGACGCGGGTGTGACGGGTCACCGTCGTTCTGTGCATTAATTCATGAGGAGCCGCCAGGTTCATTCACAGGAGGAATGTTCCTTAGACATAATGTGACATAATGTTCTCTCGTCAGTCAGGCGAAGGGCAGAAAGCTTGATCCCCGTGTGCCGGTGGGAACCTCAGCATTATTGGGGGGAGAGCCGCCGGGGTCGCTCTCAGGGGCGATGAGCAGGGTCTGTCCGAGGCTGAGATGGAGCTGATTTGGTCTAAGACCCACTAGTGGGTTATCCCAGTGTCTGCACACCCACGGGGACTGTCTACACCACCAAGTGTGATGTACGCACACCACGTGTGGCGCATATGCAGCTGCCTGTGGTGTGTACACTCGTGTGTGGTGGATATGCGGTCACGTGCAACCTGTACACACACAAGTGTGGCGTGTATAGCCCAGCGTGTGCTGTAGACACACCTGTGTGTGACACGTATGCCCCGTGTGTGACACATACGTCCCCGTGTATAACACGTGTGCCCCGTGTGTGACACATGTCCCGTGTATAGTATGTGTGCTCCCATGTGTGGCACATATGTCCCCGTGTATAACACGTATGTCCCATGATGATGCACATGAGCCTGTGTGACTAATGGGCACGAAACAGGACAGATACGCCCCTGCCTGTGACTCCGTATGTCCCTGTGTGCAGAGCCTCCAATCCCAGGCTGTTCATGGGACCTGATGCAGGAACCAGAGGCGCTTGACCGCCCGTCACACGTGGAGGGAACTAGAGCCCCACGTGCGGCCGGACAGCTGTTCATGAGACGTCCCCGTGTGCAGACGCAGGCTAGAGGCTACGCTAGAATCCCTTCTGGTCCCGAGCTGTGCCGAGAAGGGGGGAGCAGAGCAGCGCAGGTGGTGTGGGGTCGTGCAGGTGGAGACACACGTAGGCACCTGTCAGTGCAGAGACCCCCGAAGGAGGGACACACGGGAACCTGGAACAGCAGCAGCCTGTGGGAAGGGCTACGCGGCAGTGGGGCTCAGAGGTCGGGGAGAGGCTGCATTTCCATGTCTAGCGCCCTCCTTTACTGGAATGTGGAATCTACTTAATATTTAAGACAAAAGCTGCTGAGTGTGGCTGAAATGCAACCTTCTCACCTTGGAAAGGGGACGACACTCCGCACCCGCCTGCGTCAGGGGGTGTCCTGGGATCCCGAGATGCCCAGAATCTGACGAAGCAGTAAACGTAGGGAAACGGCCTCATGTTCATGGGGAGCCTGTGGTCTCCGGTGAGCGAGCAGCAGGTGGCGCAGGTACCTGTAAACTCCCCGCAGCCTAACGCACTGATGAGACGACAAGGAAGCAGTGACTGTGGGGCTTTCTCATGTGTCGTCACATTTAATCCTTGCGGGAGCCCCGGGGACACACTCACATCCCGTCCTGGTGGTTCCCATGTGGGAGCTCCTGGCTTAGACACTTTAGGAAATAGCCCGGGGCCGCTCACCCAGTGAAGGGAAGATCTAGAATGTGACCCCAGGTGTGTCTCACCCCAGAGTTCATGATCTGTGACCTGCTGGCCAGGAGCCCAGGCAAGACCCCAGGAGCCCTCACTGGGGCCACGTGGGGTGGGGGCTGCAATTCCCGGGCTCCTGCCTCAGTTTCCTGGGCTGCCAAAACAAGACAGCGTAAACTTAAACAACACAATCTTTTTACCTCCTGGTTCTGGAGGCTGAGAGCCCAAAAGCAAGGTTTTGGCCAATTCGCTTTCTGAGGAGAGGGCTGGAGCACTGGGCTGTGGGACGCGTGGCACTTGAGTCCCGACGTGCTAGCGAGACTGGAGGGGTGCAGTGTGGCTGCGCCCGACTCAGTGGAGCCTGTGGGAGCTGTGTCAGGACCTCACCCCTCCCTGGCTGTTGGCCAGAGGCTGCCCTCCGTCCCTCCCCATGGGGGTGTCTCTACAGGGCTGCCCACAAGAGGGCAGTGGGCTTCGTCACAGCGAGCAGGACACAGGGTGAAAACAAGATGGGGTCACACTCCTGTCGGACCCGCTGTCCCTGAGGGCTGTCCACCACGTTAGCGACTCTCTGCTCCTTAGAGGGGAGCCCTGGGGGCGGACCCCCACCAAGGGCAGAGCTCGCACAGCCTGTGGGCACGAGGGGTCTCTACAGCCCCGTGAGAACCTGCCTCCTGCAGAAATGCACGCGAGTGGCCCCAAAAGGTGCTCGTGCTTCGGACCCGAGATCTCCTGACATTCGTCCTCTTGCTGTCAGGGGTCAGGACACTGCAGGTGAGCAAGTTCCCATGACCTGCTCAAGGTGACGCTCCCCTGGGACCAGGAGGGATTCCAGCCTCGTCTCAAATTCATGGCATCTCCTGCCTTCCCAGTCAAGGGGGCACACGGGATGGAATTCAGGAAGATGGTTTCTAGGGTTTTCGTTTTTTTTCCCAATGAAAAACTACAGACAGTTTCTATATCCTATGCCCTAGGTGTCTGCAGCGATGTGACCCAGAGTCCTGGAGCCCGTGGGTCTGCCGTGGACGATTCTGGAAACCCTGTTCCTCTGAAGGGGATTCTGGGAGCTTCTGTGCTGTTTCACATGATCAAAAATCCAGAATTACCTCCAGGAGCTGAGCCGGAGAGTATTACGTGGGGCATTATAAATCAAAAAATGTACATACCCGTACTCCAAGTCAGTCCCGGGGTAGATGGTCCACAATGGGTCAAGTTCCAGGACAAGTTCGAGAAGAGGGTCCATGTGGTCAACACAACGACCCTGAGGATTGACAACCTGACCCTTGAGGACAGTGGGCGGTACCGGGTTCAAGAGTCCTATTCGAGAGGAAGACAGTATCACCAGGATTTCCACCTGACGGTCTACGGTATGTGGCGGCCCCTCCCCCAGTCCCACAGCTGACCCCCTTCCTCTGTCCCCGGGAGTGTCCGTGCGCCCCGCTTGCAGGATTCCGTCCAGACCGCAGCCTTCGGACTCAATCTTCTCCCCAGAAATCCGATGCTGTGAGGTCAGCACAAGTGCAGGCAAAGCTGAGACTCACACCAGGGATGAATCACGTCTGTGCTTCAGGAGGGAACACGGAATAGGGGGAAACGGGGATTTTGCCGTAACACTCATTGTCCACGTAGGATTCAGGGTCCTTAGTGAGACTCTTACTATCTTGTGGTGCTGTAACAGTTAACAGCACGTCGGTGGCTGACCACACCACCTCTGGGGTCCTCCTGGGCCGTAGGGCAGGAGTCAGACCCCAGAGCCTCTGCCATGTGTCAGCGGGGCTGTGCTCCTCTCTGGAGGCTCCGGGGAGAATCCACTTCTGCTCCTGTCCCCCCTCCTAGGGGCACCGACATCTGGTTTCTGGCTCCTTCTTCCCCCTTCCCATGTGGCACTGGGGGGATGAGTCCCTCTGGCACCGTGTCCCTCCCACTTCCTCTCCTGCCTCCTCCCACTTGTGAGGACCCTGTGATCACACGGGGCTTGTCCGGGGAATCCAGACCGTCTCTATTCCAGGGTCTGCTGGTTCTCAACCTCAGTTCCCTTTTGCCCTGGAACCTAAGACACCTGTGGGCTCTGAGGGTCAGCACGTGGTCATGGTTAGGGGACACTCATCACCTAGCAGGATCCAGAACCCCACGTGTGGTTCTCCCCACACCAGCCCCCTATCCTTCTCAGCCCCAGCGGAGTCAGCTCACTCAGAGACTCCACGGTCCAGCTCTGAACCTTGACAGATGGGGAAGTTCACAAGGTAACTCCTCCTCAGACTCTCAGTGAGAGGCTCTATCTCCCTGCACCCCTCCACCCGCCCCCAAGCAGGGAGACATCTTGCCCCAGAGAGAGAGTGGCCTTTGCAGGCTCATGACCGGAGATTTCCAACTATCAGTCTGTCCCTTGTCTTCCCGTGTGGGCCCCAAGCTCAGAGTATAATCCAACCACAACTCAGGGAGGCCATTCCTAGTGACCTCCACTGCGGTCAGTCCTGGGGTTCCTGGGGCTGCTCTCTGGGCTCCCAGAGCTGGCCAGTGGCCGTCTGCACCACGGGCTGTGCTGTCCCGGAAACCATCCAAGCAAGAGAAGTAGGCCTGTGTTCTGGAACTGGAAAATCTTTCTGTCCCTGATTTCTTCTTCTAAAGGACACACCATCTTCCTCAAATTATGGGGTTTGGGTAGGTGGGGTCCACATTATATCTCAGGGGAGATTTATAAGACGGCCTCAGTCTAGTGGAATCACATAGAGCTAAACTCAGTGGCTCTTTCCATTCTAGCACCTGCTGTATATTTGGGTCACTTCTCTGTGATCTGTCAAATGCAATCCCTGTCCTTAGTGGGAGGAAGCCAGAGCATCAGGGAGAATCCACAGGAGAAAGCAGGAGCTGCGATGTTCTACACTCACCTCAGACTATCCTCTTGTACCTCCCGCCCCAGAGCCTGTGCCCCGTCCCCAGATCCAGGCCATGGATCTGTCCCTCACACCAGGCTGGTGCAACCTCACCTTGGAGTGTGACCTCCCGAGAACCAGGCAGGATTTGACCGTGTCCTGGGAGAGCGAGTGCCTCCCCAGGGAGCTGGAGCAGAGACCGGCCCCAGGATCAGCCCCCAACCCCTAGACACTGGCTGTGAACCTGCCCCTGAGCTGGCCCAACCCCAGCCTCACCTGTGTGGTCAGCAACCAGGTGGACCAGAAAACTGTCACCCTGGACCTTGGGGACGTCTGTGGCCACAGTGAGTGCACCTGCAAGAGGGGAGGGACTCTTCTGGAACTCAGAGAGCCCTGGGCGAGGATTCTTGGCTTCTGTCCCCCATATGTCACCCCCTGCCACATGGTCACCCCATCCAGGACTCTGGCAGGAACATCCAACCTGCGTTTGCCCCTTGGTGTCGCTCCCGTGCTGCTCTCCAGCCCTCACCCCTGCTGCTCCGGGCAGCATCCAGCAGGTACCCCTCCCCGCCCTCGTCCATCATCCCAAGTGTGTCCACGGTGGTTTTCAGGAAAAGCGAGTTGGGGGTGTCCATGGTCTGTGCCATCAGAGGGGTCTGGCCGGTGACTCCCTGTACGATTCAGGGCTCGGGGCTCCTCTGCCCGATTCTGGTCTCACAGACACACGTCACACCCACCCGCTTGCCTGCGTTCCTGATGTGTCCCACTCTCCTCGGCTGCCAGCCTCTGCTCAGGCCCCTCCCTCTGCCCTCAGCCCTTCCAGGTCAGGAGTCCCCCACTCCCCACTTACTCCCATCCAGGGAACCCCTCCCTGCAGCTGGCTCTGGGGCCTGTGACCTGGGCAGTCCCACAGGGTCGCGTGCTGGGGGCAGTCCCAGCATGAACAGTTTGCACAGGGCTCCGCAGCCTCGATGGCTCAGGGCCCTGCAGGAGCTGCTGCTGTCCTGCCCTCACACCTCGTCTCCTCTAAGGAGTGGTCAGTGGCCCCACCCTGGGAGCTGATGCTCTGGCCCAGGATTAGTGTCCTGTGCAGCCTGAATCCCTGGAGGGCAGGGGCCATGTCTGCTGCTCCTTGGAATGCCTGTCCCAGCCTCGGCCTTGGGCGGTTGCTCACAGTCAGCGTGTCCCTGAGTGAATGAATGACTTAGATCCCCCTGTGCCCCCTCGCTCCTCCACCCCTTCCCCCCTTCTGCTGTTGGGGGACCTGCTGCCTCCATATCCCTGATCCCAGAGGAAGCTCACGGCTCAGGGACCCACTGGGCCTTCCGGAAAGAGGCTCCCGCCTCCCTCTCATCCTCCCACCCAGGTCCTCCTGCCTGGTCCCTCTCTGGCCTGCCCCAGTGGGTGCCAGCAGAGCTTAAGGCTGGGGAGCTGTCACAGCCATTCTTGGTCATGGCTCTCTGTCCTGGGATGCCTCACCCACCCTGAATACTGGGAAATCTCCTACTCTTCCCTCAAGACCAGGCTTGCCCATCACCTCCTCCAGGAGGCCCTCCCTGATGACTGGGTACAAGGTGTAAGCTCTAGTGTCCTGGGATGGCTCTGGCTGGCTGCCTCTGGCATGTGTCAGCCCTCCCCCCACTGAGGGGCTCCTCAAGGGCGGGCACCATGTCCTGCTCCTCTCAGCACCCCGGCCCCAAGCAGGAGCTCAGGAACGGCTGAGTGAGAGCCTCTGCCATGCTCCTCCCTCTCGAGCTCCTGACCAGGTCCCTTCAGAGTCTCCATGTGCCTGGCAATGGGCGTCCTCAGTTCCCTGTCGCCTTAACCTTCTTCACACTTTGTGTGACAGAAACAGAACCACAAGGACAGACCAGTGCTGCCCACTTGCCCGGTATCCTGGTGTCTGTTGTGGTCATGCTCCTGATCCTTGGAGCTGAACTCTACCTTTGGAAGAGACGTGGAATGAAGAAGAACGTGGAGCCTGGGAGAGGCAGGTTGCACTTCTCCTTCCCATGCCCAGATACCTCCCTCGCCTGCATGAACTGGGTTCCCTTTCTCCTACAGTTTTCTGCTCAGGGAACATCCCTGCAGGAGGCTGGCAGGTGTGGCCATGGCCATGGGGTGATGGAAGGGGAGGGAGGGGACTGGTTTTAGGCTGAGACTCAAGCTCCATCTGTGTGTGACTCAGGGACAGGATTGCAGGAAGAACATGGGAACATGATCGCTGCATCCACTATGCAGAGCTGAGCCAGCAGGAGTCTGGAGACCACAGGGACAAGGTGAGGCCAGGGAGGAGGCAGCCTGGGTTCTCCCAAGTCTCTCTGTGCCTGGGTATGTGTCTATAGATCCCAGTCATCTTCTGGCTTTTGTCTCCATGTATCTGTAACCCTTTCCAGACAACATAGTATTAACTTAAGAATATTCTCCTGGGGTCCACGCAGTGCTGGGCATTGGGGGAGGTCATGTCAGCTGCCCTGGGTCTGTGGTCATGTCAGCTCCCTCTGCGTCCCTCAGCTGTTCCAGGAACCCTCCGTGTGCATTCCAGGGTAGGGGAGAACCACATCTAGAAGAGGAGAACTCTCTCAATGCGGTCTACAGTGAGGTCAGCAGGCCAGGCCATGACCATGATTTAATGGGAAGAAGCAGGAGAATCCCACCCCGGGGACACCTGTCTCGTGACCATGACGCCCGCAGCTCTGGCCCTGCCTCTTTCCCCCTCCGACGGCTCTGAGGAGGACTGGATGGATCCAGCAGTTCTTTCTGTGCTAAATCCATGTGCACAAGCTCCCCGTGAGACACACACAGTGGTAGATCAGGGGAAACTGAGTAAATAAATTGGTCCAAACCTGTTCCAGGACCACTCAGCCTCTGTAACGTGACAACACTTTACGGCCCCCACTGTCCCCTCATCTGTATGACATAAAACTGGCTTTCAGACCCTCAGCCTCTGGGGCAAACCGTGGAGAATCCCAACATCCCCCCGGGCCCGTCGTGAGCACCCCCAGCCGTCAGTCCTGCGCTGAGAGCTCTTTACCGACAACGGGAATTCGTAGTCGTCCCTGCTTGCTGAGGGCGGGCTCTGTGACCCGCACTGTTCGGACACTCTGCTCCCTGCTAACTCACTGGGTCCTGCTGGACTCTCTGTGCGGTGGGGAAGCTTGTGCCCACTTTACAGATCAGTAGAAGGAGCCAGAAAGGCTGACTCTGCAGGCCGCACAGCTTGGAGCACCGGAGTCAGGACTCAGCCCAGGGAAGGGAGCCCCAGACCCGTCTCTCTGGGACTCGGCTGGCTGTCCCACGTCCTGGCCAGCCTCCTTCTGTCCTGTCCTGCTGGACAACGGTCTGGCCTCCTACTGCTCAGCACAGGCAGAAGTTTCTGGTTCCTGACAGTGAGCTTTAACTGACTGCACGGAGTGACAGCCACGTCCCCCTCTCTGCTGTGCCCACACAGGACGCTGAGATCCTTGGGGCTCAGTGATGACTTTCCCTGGACTTTAGGCCCTTCTCTGGGGACGTGTCATCTCCTGCGTGCCTCTCTCTGGCTCGTCCGCCTCCTTCCCTGCAGTCCTCACCCGGTCCCCATGCAGCCCCTGCTCCACACTTGTGCCCACAACTTGGCTTCACCTCACGGGGACCCCTGGACCTCCAGGAGGTGACCCCCATGTGACACCATTGATGCTCCTTTCCTACTCCAACCCCCCCATCGCGGGTCCCCTGACGGCCACTCCCCTGGCCCCGGGCCCACCTGCCGTGCTCCCAGACTCTCCGCCGTCCCCCAGGCCCACTCTTCGCTCACAGGGCGATGCTTCCCAGGGTTTGGGCAGGACCCTTCGCATCCCCCGTGTCCTCCTCTCTCTGGGGCCCCGGCTCCTGGGGTTCAGGGGCCAGTCACACCGCTGATGCCCAGGGAAGCCTCCCCACCCACGCCGACTGCTGAGCCCCATTGCTGCCCGCCAGACCCATGGGCTACACCCCTGCCCCTGTGTCCTCCTCTGGCCTCTCCTTGCAGGGTCACGTCCCCCACGTCCCTTCCTGTAATACCGGGGTCCTGGTGAGAAAGAGCATGAGCTCCTCTCCCGCAGGACGGAAATCAGAATCTGTGATCACGTGTGTAACCAGGCAATAAATGTGCAGGAGTGGGGGGGGCGTGGGAGCTGTTCACCCGGTCCCAGGGAAATACTGTAAGTTCTCCCCTTCGTATGGGACACGTTTTCTCTCCTCCCATGCTCCACCGTCATTCCCCCAGGCGACAGCGCCGCCTGCTATTAGACCAAATTAGTAATTTGAGCAGGAAAACTGGGTCTCAGATGTCCTTTCCTCTCCATCTCACAGCTGACCCAGAGCTCCACTGGAATCAGGTAGGTCCCCTCAGATCAGAGGAAAGGAGAATCGCTTCTCATCCCAAAACCTCACTGTCTGCAAAGGAGCGCACACACACGCACACACACACACACACACACACACACAGACACATGCACACAGACACACACACCAGGCTCCAGCCGTGCAGCTGTCGGGTCAGAACTAGGGCTGTCCCACAAACACACAGATCACAGTATCAAGGAGGACTCGAGGTGTCCGAGAACACTGTCCCATCGGGGTAGCTGGCACAGCACGGCTGTGTCCCTGAGTCCTGTGGTCCGTTTCTGAGCTCAGCTCTGCTCCCTTCGGGGTCCCTACAGCTCACTTGCTGGTGGGCGGGGAACAGGGAGAAACCACGTCCCGGGCACTGGGAAGCAGGAACTCCGGCAGGTGGTGCCGCTGTCATTAGCCACACAGCACACGGTGGGTGACAGACGTTTGACGTGATTCCTATGCTCAGTGCAGCCCGGACAGTGAGGGGTGAGGACTGGAGGTGAGTGCACGAGGCCACGGTACCCCCCAGAGCCACGCGGGGCTCCCTGCCCCCCCACCCCATCCCACCCTCTCACCCATGCCGTGGGCCTGGACTAAATCCGTGTTAGTCCCCCTCCTGCCCCTGGCATTCCCCCTGGGCCCCTGAGCTTTAGGCATGAGGAGCCGTGTGCATGGACAGATGGGCACCTGCTGTGGTCCTTCAGGGGAACCTCTTGTTTCCCTGTCACCAGGTCCCCGCAGAGGAAGGGGAAGGAAAGGAGCGGTTATTCCTGTGCCGCTTTTCCAGCTGCCCCTGCTGACCTGAGGCTTCCTGGTACCTCGAGACTCAGCCAGGTCTGGCTCTGCCCACAGCCTTCCTGGAGCTGGACCGGAGCGGTCTGCAGCAACCAGCCCGGGAGGACATCAAAGACATTCAGGTCTAGACAACGTACAGAAAATTGTTTAAACCCAAGCTGATCCGTCCTGCATATTTAAAGGACTTTTCCTTTTCCTTTTTAAATCTGAGCAAAGAGGCTTAAAAACCCACGTCAGGTGTGGCTCGGGGTACATTGCTGGGGGGCTGCAGGTGGGACCGGGAGACAAAAGGGACGTGCAACCAGTAGCCGTGAGAAGCTCTGGGTGCTGCTCGGGGTGTCCGACAACGAGGGTCTTGTTTTCAGAGGCTCAGTGTGTCCCTTGGAGCCCAATTCGTGGCTCGAACTCACGACCTGAGATCAGGACCTGACCTGACATCAAGAGTCAGACGCTCAACCGACTGAGCCACCCGGGACCCAACTGTCCTTTTCTTGAGTCGTGGAGGATTGCACTGATTCTGTGTGTTTCGGGTTGTTGGGGGCCCCATGCCCGGTGTGGGGCTTGAACTCATGACCCTGGGATTGAGACTCACATGGCCCGTGGACTGAGATAGACACACATCCCCGCTAGTTACTTCCAATTTTATCTAGATGTGGAGGCTATCATGAGACTCTGGGCCTTACAAACACCATCTGGGGATGGAGCTGATTTGTCTCTGTGTCGGCACGCCCCCCGCCCCCCGCCGGTCTGGCCAGTCCTGCCTCGCCCTCTGTGGGTGCTCGTCCCCTGTCGGTGACTTCATAGCCTGCGTTACGGCGCTCGGGTCCACGGGACACGGGTGTCATTCAGCACATAGCCTGGGACTCGGGTGGTGGATTATGTCCCAGGTCAGGTGTCAACGTCTCTGCGGCTGCCCCTCAGCTCTGTCCTCCGCGGTGCCGTCCGAAGGCGGGCTTAGGACTTGTGATGGGGATCCTTTTCTTGCTCTTTCTTTTCTGAGATTTCCCCGAATCTTTTGGCCACGTGGAGCCCTAGCTAGGAACCCGGGGCTCTCCGGATGTGACAGCCACACTTCTTCCCACCGACCCCTCCTCCCCCGTCCTCCCCGTGTGCTGGGATAGACCAGACCAGACGCCCCCAAGGTGAGAGGAGTGAGAGGAAACAGGAAGACACGAGGATTCTCCCCACGCTCTGCTGGCCACGGGGCTCCTCTCTTACCTCCCACCTCTCTCCGGGGCCGTAGACGCTCTGCAGGTTCTCTCGGGCTTCGTGGGATGCTGAACTCGGAGGCTAGTGCGGGGCCAGGCAGGCGGTAAGGAGCCGGAATTGCTCCCCACACTCTCTGGCTCACCGAGACCCTCTTTCTTGGTTCTCTCTGAGGTTATGCTCTGTGTTCTGGCCACGTAGGTTGGGGACTTGGCCCTTCAAGGGGTCAAACCAGAAAGAAAAAGAGGAAAGGAAAAGCCCCTGAAACTCACGTCCATCCTCGGTCTCACTGGTTTTGACTTCCTCCTTCCCCAGTCCGAAGGCTGTGCACTTTTCAGAGTCCTCACATACTTGCTTTTTGTTTTGCCCAAGGTTTTGGGTTGTAATCATTGGGAGAAATGGGCTGTACTAAGTCACTGTAGTTAACTTGCCCCAAACCTTAAATTTACATTCTGAGAATCACAAAATTCATTTGTTTCAGAAATCTGGAAAAAACAGAAAAGCTTAGAGAAGTTTTTAGAGAAATTATCTATAATTGCACTATCTAGTAATAAGCCCTTTTTAACTTTTTCCTCTAGTTTTTTTCTCCGTGTATTTTAACACGATGAACACCATAATGGAGATGATCTTTTCTTTTACCTGGTATTTCTGTTGAACTGTATCTGCATCACAGTATGTCTACACTGAGCACCTTCCTAAAACCTGCATCTCTCTCTCATGCACCCGTCACCCACTTAACCCTACCCTTGGTATCAGACATGCAGTTTACGTCACGTGACCATCTTTGCGTACACCTTTTGTCTGACAACTTTTTCCAAACTCTTGACGCCACAATTCCTATCAGTGGAAATTAGTGTCTCCTTATCTGTTTGAAATAATAGTTAATTAGTTTTGGAACTTTGAACTAAGGTGCTTGTATATAATGATCTTCTTATAACTATTTTCAAAATGATACCATTTTTGATGGAGGACCTAGTGGGTTTGGTTGTGTTGAACGTTAGAGTTCATAGTCAGAAAACCAGATTAAAGACAATGTTGTCAGTTTTCAATCCTTGGAGGAATGAATGAGTAGGTTAGTAAATTTGGATTTTTATCCTTGAAGACAAAATGGAATGATGATGAAAAATGATGTTAATATATGGCCAGCATGGTTTGTATCTGTCTCAAGTGTGTGTTTATACAGAAATAAGGTCTGCATTAGAAATACAGAAATAAAATAGGAATGACTGAGAAAATAAACAAACCTGTACTACATCCTGACTAGAGTCCGATGGGTGTCTTCCCTCCCTGTTGGTCTTATATCCTGTAGTCTCGGCGAACTCACTTTAGAGTCCCAGGAATTTTCTGTAAATTCCCCAATTATTCTATGCAGACAAACCTATAAAGAGTGTCCATGATGATCTTTGAGTAGAGCAGACTGCCCTCCACAGTGTGGGTGGGCCTCACTCCATCAGTTGAAGGCCTCAGCAAGAGCAAAGACTGACCTCCTGTGAGCAAAGAAGAATTCGACAGTGCACGGCATCGGACTGGAAGTGGGGTATTGTCTCGTCCTTGTGTCTCCTCCTGACGACCTTGGACTTGAACCAAGCAGCAGATCCCTGCATCTCAGCCTGGCTCACCCTCCCTGCAGACCTGACTCACCAGCCTCTATAATAGTGTGAGCCATTCCTTACAGCACATCTCTCTGGATCATAAGCGTCCTATACTGCTGGTTCCTGCAGAATCCTGACTACTACCCACAGCACGTCTCTTCCTATCTCCTTCCTGCTAACCCAGCTCCATCAGCACAGACTAGGAACACTGATTCCAGAGTGACCTGGGCCCTTCAGTCCTGCGTCCAGCCTCCTGTCTGAGCAGCACCCATCTGAGTGCTCCTTGACCTTCCTCTGCCTGTTCCTGTTCCTACCCCATCCCAGCACCCACACTGAACGGCCCCACAGAAACCACATCACCTGCTGTCCACACTGGGCCTTGGTTTCCCCATCAGCTGATTTTCCTGAGATCCCCTCTCTCATCCTCACTTCTTCCTACTTCTTCTCCCACTGTCAGTGACTGTCCCAGTGAGTGTCACATTTCCCTTCTTGTCATGGGGTCCACACAGCCTGAGGGGACTCCCAGGGCATCTTCTGTCCCAGGGGGACCTCAGCAGGTGCATGAACACCACACCCAGACCTGGATGCAGAGGGAGGACAGGGATGGGGGAGGAACTGAGCAGTGATGCCTGGACAGGTCTGTCCTTCCAGATCCTCTGAGCTTCTCGGGACAAGAAGAAGGTAACGCATATCAGCGCTGCTCATCAGAACAGATTTTCTGTGTAGAAGTTTTTTAATAAAATGAAGTTTCTAACAGTAAAAGTTCAGCCAGGAAGGAGAGAAATGTTGACAGACACTGACACACATGAGCCCAGTGGCCGGGGTCTGGTTACACCATGACCCTTCATTGGCTGCATAGCCAGACGTGGGAGGAAAGCTTGAGGACACAGAGGTGACAAGTCCCTGAGCAGGCACTGGACACGTGGTCTCCGAGTGGTTCAGTCCTGCCCATCCATGTTAGAGGGTTGTGGGAAGGGGAACTGTATATCCTCATGATGCAGAAGATATAATCTGGGTGGATGGGACTTGAGATGTCCATAAATCTCTCAGTGCATCTTGTTCCTTCTACTGCGTCCCCATCCAGGTGGAGCGGAGAGGGACCCAGATGTTTCTGGCCACTCCCTGTCATCTCACTCCCTTCCAGACCTCCACAGTCATGGGCATTAGTGGAATAGACCAGATCTCGGGTCCTGGTCGACTCTCCTCCAGGGGAGACTCTCCAAGACTGTAGAGTTCCTGCTTTCCTGATTTCTTTGGCAAGAGTGACCAGATAGAGTCTGTGTGAGGAACGGTCTCTCCTCTCCCTGCTTCCCTTTCCCAGCTGCTCCCTGTGCTGCTCACAAATGCAGCTCAAGCTCATGGGGGTCCTTCGTTTCAGTGTAATTTCTCCCTCACTAGCCTGTAGGCAGTTTGAGGGCAGAATCGTCCCCTTGTTCTCTGTCCCATCACCTGTAACATGGACAGAGCTGCTTCCTGGTACCTGTTCAATACTTGGTGGTGGGAGATGAGAAACATCTGCTCAGAAATCATTTGTCCCTCATCTGGGCTGTTAGGGAAGCCCACCCAAGCCCCCACATCAACCATGTGAAGTTGAATGTCAATGTCCCTGCAGATGACCTACCCTGAGATGCCCACATGGTTCTGCCAAGACAAGCTCCAGGGTCTCCTATGTTTGGACCCACTCAGTGTGCATCCAGCCACGGATCCCAGCTGTCCTGGGATCATAGCTGCTGGGATCATGTCTCAGTCCATCTGCCCTCATGCTGACCTCCCATGGGGATTCCATCACCATGATATGACCAATGAGAAGGAAGTGGCAGACATACTACATGTCCTGGTATGCAGAAGAGCATCAGAAAATTGATTATCAATCCCATGATAATCAAGGGTCTGGACATTACGGTAAATGTTCTAGAGGTTCATTGCTTTGGGGAAGCATCAGCATATAACTTCAAAATTATCTCATGTCTAGTAAGTAAATGTGACCTGGGTCTGGATAGTCTTGGGCTCCTTGTGGGGCAGCCGGTTCTCCTCCCAGACCCTGATGCTCCAGGTCAGCCACTTCCTGGGAGGGGGCCAGATCAGAGGGGCAGCTCCGGGGTGGGCTTTGCTGGGGGCTCAGGAGGCAGGAGTGAAGGAGGGAGGTGGGCAGCAGGGGCCTGTCTGGTATCCATATCTTAATTTCTCCAGACTCTTGAGGGTTGAGGGAGGGAAGGGGGTACTAGGGCCTGTCTGGGATGCCCTCACATCCCCAGGACGGGGAAACCACCCTCAAACCTCTCTTAGGGACAGCAGGCTTTCTCCTGCTTGGGAGCTGAGGCTGAGATCACCTGTAGCTCAGAGTCTCACTTTCCAGAGTCCTGCTTTGTCGGGAGAGCTCTGTCTACAATCTCAGGCCCTGGGGTGCACCCCTCCCCACTGCCCAGTGTGCTTGTGTCCCGGTGAAGGAGAGTGTGTGAGAAGTGAGGGGCCAGGACAGCCTCCCAAGGCCCCTTCATTGAAAACAGCTGGGCTGTGACACTGTCTGCGGGGGTTTGGGGACAGGGTAAGGGAACCTTCCCTTCCTATCTGGGGGTGACCTTTCCTATAGCTGTTTCCCGGCTCTTGTGGTGGGAGGGGGTCTCCTGCAGGACGCCTCAGGTGAACCAGGCCCTGACTTGGGGTCCTGGACCCGCCGCTCTTCACAGCGCAGAGAGGGGCTGAGCTCTGCCGTCAGACTCACTGGGTCACTCATTCTGCTTCTGCCTCACATTGATGGCAGATTCCGGTTGTGGCCACAGAGAGCTCGCTCACTCCCCTGTGCTCCCACCTTCCCCACGCCCCGGCCCTCCACACAGACGCCAACAATGAGGGAACCTTTATAAAAGCCCAGGTCCCCTTTGCACATCAGTGAGAGAAATCACACCACCACGGTCGCTACCCAAGCCAAGGGCGGGAGCACAGGACACGCAGAGACGAGACGGATCAGGTGCAGGAGCCCGGGAGATGGTCGTTCTCGCAGGTCAACGCACAAATGCAAATCGAACATTCTGGCCACCCCGTTTGCCTGCCAAATGAACACATTTGTGTCTGTGGTGTTGAGCCCAGAGTGCAGTGACAGGGCGGGGACAGGCTCTCTCCTGTCTTATGGGCCAATGTCCCCTACCTAAGTGTTCAGCCTTGGGGCAGCCTTAGGAAAGACCTGACCCCAGCCCCCAGCTCTCCAGGTGTCGGGCGGGGCGGGGGGGGGGGGGGGGGGGGAAGCGGGCCGGCGGGGGCGGGGGGGGGGGGGGGCGGTCGCAGCGCCCCCTGATGGAAGGAGCCGCAGCGACAGCCGCCTGCACCCAGGGCTCCCAGCCCCACCTCCTGGGCCATGGGGAGCAGGTCTGTCCTGGACACGTGAAGAGAAGACAACGCAGCCTGCCCCAGGCCCAGGCCAGCTCTGCTCCGGCCAGAGCCAGGTCTGAAAAAGACTGTTCAGGAGCCAAGTTCTATCCGGTGCCTCCCCTATCCCCTGGTTTTCTCAGCTGTCCAGCAGGGGGTGGGTTATGGGGCCGACTCTGAGGCCCTTCTGGCTCAGGCATCCTGGGATTCTAGGTCAGGATGGACCCGATTGGCCCCTGTTACCTCTCTGACCTCCATCTCCTACCCGTCTTGCCTGGGCTCATAGATGCTCCAGCCACTCTGACCTCTTGCTCCTGGAACAGGGCAGGCAGGTCCCACCTAAGGACCATTCCATGGGCTGTCACCTGGGCCACGAAAGTGATTCCCCCAGATGTCCACGGTCACTTCTCACTTCCTTCCAGTCTTTTCTCAGAAGTCTCCTTCTTGGGGAACCTGTTCTGACCTCCTGGTGTAACCCGGAAACCACACTCCCAGGTGCTGAGCCCCCCACCCTGCTTTTCCATGCAGAGCCCTGCTCGCCATATGGACTGTGGTTCCCGCGCACGGCCTTTCCCCGTGGAGGAGGGGAGGAGGCAGGGAGGAAGGCAGAGGGTTTGCTGGGTGCACTCATACGTACGTACGTGTGTGTGTGAGAGAGAGAGAGAGAGCACCTGGAGAGGAGCTAGTGCACAGTAGGAGCTCATGAACTGTTGGCAGAAAGACGAGTCCACCATTGAGGAAGGTCTGGTCAGGGGCTGATGTGTCCCCCCTAAACAGCTCACGCTCTGTGTATGGATAGGGTCATGCTACTGTGACCATACAGGGGTTCAGGGAAAGGAGCTTGTGGCCCAGGAGCTGCCCAGTGGGGACAGCAAGAAGGGACAAAGGGCATGTGAGGAGAACTCAGCACAGCTCTGCCGCTGTCACTCAGCGTGTTCACACTTGGGCCCCCGATTGACCCTCATCGGTGATTCTGGTGGGATCCAGGGACATCAGGGGCCAAGGTCAGATGAATATGGAAACGCAACAACCACATCCCTCCTGCGATGTTTACCGCCCTGACTCCAGGGGAACCTCAGTTTTATCCTTTACTCTGAGATTCACAACATGTATGACCACCACGGAGTTCAGCTTCCTTTTTTTTTTTGGAGCAAAGTTCCTGTGGAGCTCCTGCTCCATCAGCACAAGCCATCAACTACTCTGGGAAATGTCCACTAGAAGAGGAAGCTGAACCCCGAGCTCAGCACCCACCCTTTGAGGCCCCCACCAACCTACAGCGGGTCCTGGGTCTGGGCCTGCTGGGGCAGGGGTGAGGCAGGTGCTCACTGGGGTCGGTGGGGGGTGGGAGCAGGCACCTTCTCTGGCAGGACCTCTGGGAACCAGGTGGTGGGAGGCCGAGGAGCAGAGCTCAAGCAGGCGCGGCTCTGAGCCGGGACTGGGTCTCGATCAGCTTCCCGGGATGAGACCAGACAGGCCTGAGGCCCTTTGTCTGCGGTGATGCTGTGGGAGGAATCCTAGTTTGCTTCGGGTGCGGTCAGTTACCCACATCGGGGCTTAGTGTCCAGAGGAGAGTTGCCCCAGGTCCACCCCAAAGCTTCTGGAAGCAGAGTCGTCCTTCCATCCAGCAAACATCCTTCTGCACCCTCGCCCTGAAGGACCCGTGTAAGGCCTGAGGACACAAGAGGGAACGTGTGTCCTTGGCCTCAGGGGCCTGGATTTCCTACGGAGACCCCAGAATGCCCCCCAGCAGGACTGAGACCCACAGTCAGGGAGGAGGAGGTATTGGTCCTGTGAGTGCTGTCCACGTTCATGATGCTCATGGGTCAGGGACACGGACCTGCCCACGGTTCTGGCATCTCGGTGGCTGAGCTCTCTGGCTGTCACCCCGGGCAGCATGGCCCGGCTCTGCCTCCCACATGTGGGCTGTCCTGGCTTCTCCCTTCTCCCCTGGGATTGTTCTCAGTGGGTAGCAGACCAGAATCTGTCTGCTGCACGATTCTGCTGTCACGGGTCTGCAGGCGCCTCAGAGGCCATGATCTTAGGGCTTGGCCATGTGACCCACCATCCCCCCGACTCACAGGGTCCCTCTGGCCTGAATCAGAGAGCTGGAGGGGTGATGAGGGACTGGGGTATCCCTCCTTTGCCTGTTTGCTCCCCTCCCCCATGCCGAGGTCCCCCTCTTCCCTAACCCCCCAGATGCCTGTGAGGGGAGACCTGGACACAGCAAGGATCCCCAGGCTACCCCCTCCCGATCTGTCCTTCTACCAGGCCGGCCCTGCTATACTCTCCTGCACAAGGAGCCCGTTTTCTCAACGCAGGTGAACTTCAAGGCCACTCCCGGCCAGCTGCTGAGCCCCCTCGGAACTCGCTCCTGCAGACTCAGGACAGGACCCCCGAGCACAGGGAGCGGCGTCCTCCGGTTACGGCTGCAGGCCCTCCATCAGAGGCAGAGACCCGGCCACAGGGCCGAGCTGCCTGTCTGCCCCTGCCTGCAGCTCCTCCCCAACCTGCTGGCCGCGTGCACGCAGCCAACCCCTGACGGGACACCCTGCTTCCCTCCTCCCAGGCTCCTTCCTGCCCTGTTTCCCTTGTCCCTGGGCTGCTCCTGCTCCCGGGATGAAGGACAACACTCAGGAGCCTCTGGGTGGAGGATCCTCCCCCTCCCCCGAAAGGGTCTGTGCTTCTGCCTCCATAGCCTGTGCGCCCCCCTAGGGCAGCAACTCAGCTTCCCCACGTGCTGCATACAGTAGGCGCTCATGACCTGTGTGTGCAGGTGAGCTGAGGTGGGAGGGCTCCTCTGCAGGAGTCTCTAGCGGCAATTCGGACATCGGCCGCCAGGTGGCGCGGGTGCCTGCGCTCAGGGCCTGGAGGTGGGGATGCTCAGGCAGGCTTGGGGCGCACAGGGGCTGCCCATAGTGGGGGCTCGGAGCCTCTCCCTTTGCTCCCAGACCCACTACAGGGCCAGGTCGGGGTAGGGATGCCAGAAAAACGCAGGGGCTGGCAGGTCAACAGGGGCCCTGGTACAGACATGAAGGTGCGGCCAGGAATCAGGGATTAGGAGCCCCAACTGGGAGATCTTCTGGTTGGGGCGGGGGGGGGGGAGACAACACGGTGGAGACATCTGAGAGGAAGGATGGGGTGCCAGGGACCCTGAGGGCACTTCAGCCTGGTCCCCACCTGAGGCACTCAGCTGTGGCTTCTGTCTGTCTTCCCCCTCCCAGTTTTGTGACCCTGGACTAGTCACCTGCCCTCTCTGTGCCTCTGATTTCTGCTGAGCCCAGTGAGGGTGCTGATGGGACTGACCTCATCAAGCTGTTCATAGGATTAAATGAAAAACCAGATGAATCGGTGATTAGCATTATGTACTCAGCAAGTAATATCTGATTTAAAAGGTTGTCTAAGAGTCTGGCTAACTCAATCAGAAGAGCGCACAATTCTAAATCTGGGGGTGGCGAGTTCGAGCCCCATATTGGGCTTAGAGTCTAATTCAAGAAAATCAGTCTGAAGTTTGTTAGCTTAAATATTGAAAATTAATGACACAGAGGAAATAAATTGTTCTATGTTCTCTCGGGTAGAGAGCTCCTGATGATGAAGTTCATGTTGTACAAATATGATTGAAAATTGATGCAAATGTTTCCAGAATGAAAGTCTCCCTCCCACCTGTGTGTCCCACAGCCCCTCTGCTCCAGGGCAGCCAGTCCTACCTTCTGTGTTTCTCCAAGTTACACTGTATCTATAACCTATAACCGTTACCCTGTTGAAACGGCTACATTGTATCTATGCTGTGTCTACACTATCCAACGCATCCATCAGTACTTTATGCCCCACCAAGTAACATCAGTGCAAACATGTATCCTGATCTCAGAGATGTCCACAGTGAGGACTCCTGAGCCCAAGTATCCTTGATGAGCAGGAGCCATCAGTCCCCTCCCGTGAGCCCCCCTGACACTGCTTGTCCACGATGTGTCATTAGTGCTTTGAGTCCTTACCCCCACTTTTAAGGGAATGGCCTCATGTTCACAGGCTTTCTTTCTGTTTTGTTTGGCAAATGTGAGCCATCAGTCCCCTCCCGTGAGCCCCCATGGACCTCAGCCTCCTTCCCAGTTATGCCTGCGACTCTCTCCTGGTCTCATTTAAATTGCCCCCCACTCTGTGGCCTTTGTCCCCTCCCCTTCCTGCTCCTGGTTTAGGGACTAACTCAGTCCATACTTGTCCCTCAGATTCCCAGACTCTTCCCTTGACCACTACCTAGTTAAGAGTGCCAGTCCCCGGAAGTGTCCTGTCCCCTCCTTCCCCTGCTGGAATATCACCCCCCAAGGGGAGGGCTTCTGTCTCCCTCACCGGTGACCCCCATGGGGCCTCAGTCCATAGCAGGGAGTAGGGACTGAGCTGCAAGGGACCTTAGGGGCTTCTGGCTGGCCTGGTTAGGGTCCTGACACCTCCATTTGGGATCACTGACCTTCTGGAGAATCTGAGGAGAGCTTGAGAGCCCCTTCCTAGGGAAACACTCACATTTGCCAAACAAAACAGAAAGAAAGCCTGTGAACGTGAGGCCATTCCCTTAAAAATGGGGGTAAGGACTCAAAGCACTAATGACACATTGTGGACAAGCAGTGCCGGGGGCAGACGGTCAAGGTCACCATCCACAGTATCAGGTGATCTCTCCCTGGGACAGGTGCTGGGTTCCTCTGAGGAGGCCCCTGCAGATGCTCCCACTGGCTGTTTCCTGTCAGTTTCTTGATCTTGTTCTGGAAGCTGGGATATCGTCGGGGTGCAGTGGTGGGGTACCGAGCGGTATCTTCTCCATGACCAAGGGAAATTGCACCTGACACAAACCTGCTGGGACGCGGTCAGACCTCTTGTCTGGGTGTCGAGCTGGGGGCTCCGAGTTCGGCTAGATGGAGCCTCCAACCTTCTCTGGGTTTTGCAGTTTCTCCAGGCTGGTGACACTTCACAGGTCAGGAGGGCCAAGCCCCTTCCTTAGGCATGAGACCAGCAGACAGCTGCCCAGCAGAGATGCCAGGAAAATGCAGAGCACCAGGATGCCCCTACAACAACACTTCCAATTCTGTAAGCATCACCTGAAAGGCTCACCTTCCAGAAATTAAGAACACCAGAGGCACAGATGGAGATGGACTCTGCGGTGGAGGCGGGGTGGTGTACCCAGATGGCCAAGGCAAGAGCTGACCCACAGCTTGAGTCCTTTCTGGGGAGCCCAGGGAATAGGATTCTGTGCTTATTTGAGGCAAGAGTGCCACACAAGCAAGGGCTCCTCATTGCCATGCTGGGGAACCCATCCTATGTCATGAGCTGCTGGAGGCAACCCAGAAGGACTGGCCATGGTTTCTTTTGACTGTGGGGTCAGTGGGGCCCATGGTCTCCTCCTGCCCATTGGTTCTCAGTGTTCTTCTGCTCTGGGGTTTGGGACAGTCCCCATTCTCCATAAAGTTCCAGCTTCTTCCCAAGAGCGTTTCCTCCTGTGCAGGCTGTCCCTGTCCTGTGGGGTGCAGACTGGGGTAATTGGACTGGCCAGGGAAGTGGTCTGCATGAGAGATGCCAGAGTCTGGAGAAGGATTGACTCAGGAGCTGGGCAGCCATCGGAGGCTCCCGAGAGCTGAGTGGTCAGAGTTCTGACCCCAGGCTATGGAACCTCGTCTCCTGGAAGCTGCCAGGCTGGCCTCCTCCTGTGGGGCTGCACAACCCCCGCCTCACCTCCACGGAAATTCTCCCCACCATTCCCTGCAGAGCAAGGCACTCCGTACCACCAGGGCTTCCCTTCCAATCTTTCTCCTGCACAGCAGAGCATCATGGAAACCACATGGACCACTAGTGACCTGGGGACTGTGGATGCTTGAAACGGAGATGCTCTCCTACCAGATGGACATCCTTCCTGCAAATCCTGACCCCGGATCCCTTCCCTAAACTCTGATGGCTTGTGAGCCACACAAGGCCCTGATGGGGGACTGACAAGGAAACAATCAAGGAAAAGGGACATATTGGAGAACAATCCCCACAGAGTAGACTGAGAGCTAATGTCCACAGTGCAGCTAGAGCTCTTCCAAACATGAGCAGAAGACCATCAGCCCAATGAAAAAGTCTAGAGAAACTAGGAAAAGTCAGAGAAGAGACACAAATGATCACTTAACAAATCAGAGAATTTTTAAATTTGCTAATATTTAAGATATGGAAATGAAACACTGAGTTAATGTCACGTAGACTGGTCATCAGGGAAATGCAAAGGAGAGCAACTAAACTCCACTGCATACCTGTTAGAATGACTGAAATCTGGACCCTGACAGCCCCCCATGCTGGTGAGGCCGAGCAGCACCAGGAGCTCTCCGTCACCCCTGCTGGGAATGCGAGACGCTGCAGTCACTTTGGAAGACAGTTTTGTGGTGTCCTAGAAAGTAAACAAACTTCCGCATATGATCCAGCAGCGGTGCTCCTTGCTAATTACCCAAGGGCTGAAAACTTAGTTCATACTAGAACCTACGTGCCGATGTTTTTAGCAACTTGGACCGTAATTGCCAAAATCTGGAAAGAGCTAAGATTTTTTTAATTTAAAAAATATTAATAATCCTAGGGTTGATTGGGTTTCAGAGATGGGCCCTCTCATACGCTGCTGGTGAGCTTCAGTTCACACAATTTAAGGAAAATGTGACAGCACCTGTGAAAATATGTAAGGACATATCCTGTGCCCCAGAAATTTATCCTTCTGGATAACTCACAGTAGCAAACAGTCATATATACACAAATAAGTTCCATCCAGCAGTTTCTGAGGTAAGAAACAGTCCAAGTGACCACTGATGGGGCATTGGTTGAAGAAGGACAGATGTCATCGTTCCTACCGATAAGGAAACCTAGATGTGTCCTCAGATGACCTTGTGCACCATACACTGATCAAAGGAAACCTGCAGACCTGTGCACTCCCTGAGCTCAGTTTTGCAAAAATATTAGACAGACAGATGTGTGCACAGGAATGATCTAGACTCAACTACATATGACTCAGGGCTTTTTGCAGAGTCGATCAGGGTGACCCTTCCTCACTGTCTACAACATATGCTTCTACATTATACACATCTTGCTCGGTGCTCAGATCCTCCCTTTACAAAGCAGACTTTATTTTCAAAGAGCACTTTTAGCTTCTCAGGAGCACCAGGCAGAAGGGACAGGGATTTCCTACAAGCCCTGTGCCGGCACGCATGCACAGACACCCCATTATGAACATCCACCCGCAGACTGGGACATTTGTCACAGTGAAGTCACCTCCCTCCACGTCATCATCACCCAGAGCCCAGAGTTAACCTCAGGGATCACTCTTGGTGTTGTTGAGTTTATGAGTTTGGACAAAGGTACAAAGACATGCGTCTGCCATTATAGAATCCTACAGAATGTGTTCTTTGGCCTAATATCAAATGATCCACCTCTTCATGACTCTCCCCCCACACACCCCTTGCAAACACAGAGGTTTTTACTGTCTCCATCACTTTGTCCTTCAGAGACGGTCATGGAGTTGGAACCATACAGTGTAGGCACTTTTCAGATTGGCTCCATTCATGGGCTAATATGCACTTGCATTGCTTGCAGCTCTTTCCCTGGTTTGATAGCTTACTTCCGTTTCATGCTGAGTGATAGTCCATCGATGGACCCACTGATTTCTTTCTTCATCTAGTACAAGACATCTTAGCTATTTCTGGATTTTGGCAATTACGGTCCAAGTTGCTAAAAACATCGGCACGTAGGTTCTAGTATGAACCAAGTTTTCAGCCCTTGGGTAATTAGCAAGGAGCACCACTGCTGGATCATATGCGGAAGTTTGTTTACTTTCTAGGACACCACAAAACTGTCTTCCAAAGTGACTGCAGCGTCTCGCATTCCCAGCAGCCGTGATGGAGAGCTCCTGTTGCTGCTCCTCCTCACCAGCATCCAGTGCTGTCAGGGTCCAGATTTCAGTCATTCTAACAGATATGCAGTGGAGTTTAGTTGCTCTCCTTTGCATTTCCCTGATGACATATGGTGGGGAGATCTTCCCAGATGCTTAGCTCCCATCTGTGTGTTTTGGGGAAGGTGTCTGTGAATGCCTTTGGCCTAGTATATAATTGGGTTGTTTTCTTATTGAGTCTTCAGAGTTCTTTATATATGTTAGATAAGAGTTTTTTATCAGACTTGTCTTTTTTTTTCTTTTTTTTTCCAATTTATTTATTTTCAGAAAAACAGTATTCATTATTTTTTCACCACACCCAGTACTCCATGCAAGCCGTGCTCTCTATAATACCCACCACCTGGTACCCCAACCTCCCACCCCCCCGCCACTTCAAACCCCTCAGACTGTTTTTCAGAGTCCATAGTCTCTCATGGTTCACCTCCCCTTCCAGTTTACCCAAATTCCCTACTCCTCTCTAACGCCCCTTGTCCTCCATGCTATTTGTTATGCTCCACAAATAAGTGAAACCATATGATAATTGACTCTCTCTGCTTGACTTATTTCACTCAGCATAATCTCTTCCAGTCCCGTCCATGTTGCTACAAAAGTTGGGTATTCATCCTTTCTGATGGAGGCATAATACTCCATAGTGTATATGGACCACATCTTCCTTATCCATTCATCCGTTGAAGGGCATCTTGGTTCTTTCCATAGTTTGGCGACTGTGGCCATTGCTGCTATAAACATTGGGGTACAGATGGCCCTTCTTTTCACGACATCTGTATCTTTGGGGTAAATACCCAGGAGTGCAATTGCAGGGTCGTAGGGAAGCTCTATTTTTAATTTCTTGAGGAACCTCCACACTGTTCAGACTTGTCTTTTGCAAACATTTTCCCCCAGTCTGTGGTCTGTCTTTTCCTTCTTATGACATTGTCTTTTGCAGAATAAGTGTTTCATTTTACTAAGTCCAACTCATCTCATCTTTCTTCCATGAACTGTGCCTTTGGTATTTTTTCTGGACATCATCACCAACCCAAGGAAACCTAGATTTCTCCTATGTTATCTTGTGGGAGTTGCATAATTCTCCATTTCATGTGGGGGTCATTGATCCACTCAGTTAATTTTTGTGAAAGGTGTAATGTCTGTGTCTCAGTTCCTTCTCTTGTCTTTCTTTCATCCTTCCGTCCTTTCTTCCTTCTTTTCTTTCTCTCTTTCTTTCTCTCTCTCTCTTTCTTTTCTTTTCTTTTCTTTTCTTTCTCTTGTGGAAGTCTGGTTGTTCCAACACCATTTGTTAGAGAAATGGTCTTTCTTCCATGGTGTTGTCTTTGCTCCTTTTCAAAAGTCAGTTGACTTCTCTACGTGACCCCGTGCCTGGGCTCCCATTCTGCTCCATTGCTCCATTTGACTCTTCTCTTGCTGATAGTGTGCTGTCATGATTACTGACGGTTTATAGTAGGTTTTGAAGCTCAGTGCTGTCAGTCGTCCACGTTTGTTTTTCTGCAGTGCAGTGTTGGCTACTCTGAGCCTTTTTCTCCCCATACATACGTTGGAATCTCTTCATCTACATCCACAAAGTAACTTGCAGGGATTCAGATTGCAATTGCACTGAATCTATGGATCAACTTGGGAACAACTGATATCTGGACAATATTGAGTCTTATTATCCATGAACATGGACTATCTCTCAGTGTATTTAGTTCTCTGGTTTTATCTACCAGAGCCTTGTCGTTTTCCTCATAAAGATCTTGTGCATATTTTGTTAGATTTATATTTACATAGTTTATTTTTGGAGTGCCAGTGTAAACAGTCCTGTTTTCATTTTGAAATTCTTTGGAATTTCTTTGGAAATTTTGAAATTTCTTTGTAATATAAGTGAGGTATATAAGTGAGCAGAGGACTTTGGTACAGTGACCTCATGGTTGCAACTGTGTAACCATCACTCATCAGATCTAAGGCTTATTCTCCTTCTCCTTGTTCTTTTCCTTGTTCTTCTCCTTGTTCTCTTCCTCCTCCTCTACCTTTTCTTCTTCTTCTTGTTCCTCTTTTTTTGTTGATTCTTTTGGATTTTCTAACCATATCACCTGTGCCCAAACATAATTTTTAATTCTTCCTCCTCAGTGCATATTCCTACTTAATTTCCTTGTCTTACTGTATTAGCTGAGACTTCCAGTCCAACCCTGAAAGTGGTGGTAGGGGTCCTCCTGCCTCATTCCTTGCCTTAGAAGGAGTGCTTCCTATATCTCACCATTAAGTATGCTGTTAGCTGTGGTATTTTTGGAGATGATCATTATCAAGTTGATAAAGTTGATAAACTATTCCTAGTTTACTACAAGCTTATTATCCTGAGTGGGCCTTGGGGCTCACCACTTTTGGAATCTAAGAAAACAATGCAGAATATGTACTCGGTAAAGGAACACCACTTAGGCAAGTAATACACATGTGCACAGGTGGACCCAGTGTCCCCTGCTCTCTGGGACACAGAGTAAACACCAGAATCTAGTCTACCTACACAAATATCATATATAACTTCCAAACTTCCAAGAACAATTTAGAACAAACTAGTTTAAAGCAAAAGGATTCATATCTCTTTTCTACACATATGGGAGTCAGAGCAGCTCTGGGGAAGACCATCTCTCACAACCAGACAAAGGCATATCTTCCTAAAGGATAAGCCACAGAGTTTTGGGAGGAAAAATGGCTGCTCAGCTGAAATGAATGCTTGACTTGTCCAAGAACACTGACTAGTTGTCTGGACCCCAGGGTGAGCTACTGCTGAGCCCCGGGCACCACTATGAGGTTGGATGGTTGTGTTCTCCTTCTTCAGCAGGCCGTCACCATTGTTAATATAGTTAATGGCTGTCACTAATTCCTGGAGATGCGGATGCTCTGGTTCCCTGTCAGCCCCACCCCCTCCCAGTAGCCCCCCGAGACCCAGTCCTCAGCAGCAGGCACATCTCCAGCCTCAGGGAAAACTTCCTTTACGAGCCCAAGTATGTGTTGCCTACGCCCCCTCTGCACCATGACTCCCACTGTTCCCTGCTTCTGGAACACATGTCCCCTTCCCTCCATTTTGAAATTAGGGGACAGTTAGGTGACACACCTGCAGCACAGGGGGCGTCATTCTTCCTAAAACACAACCTAAGAAGTTTTGTGTCTTTTTTTCATTTTCAGTGTGTTATTGTTGTAGGAAAAGCACAAGTAAAACGATGCGCAAGAGTCATCTCCTGTCCCACCCTCTCTGTCATCCAGACCCCTCTGCAAAACCATCACGTCCAGTTCTCAACTATTGATTTTGTCATTCACCTCTGTGCTTCTAGAAAATGTTCTTTTTTAAAAATAATGTTCTTATGCTGCTGTTCTTGGGTCAGTTTCAGGCATCATGTACTTTCTAGTACGAAAGATGAGGATTTTCCTCTCTTCCGTGGCTCTCCCTCGCCTTACTCCTTCCCACTAACATATATGACATGTTTTTGGTTAAACCAATTGTATTTGTGATCTATATTTCTGTAAATACCTCAACTATTTAGCATTTGTTATGAGCTAGTCACCTTCCTTATATGTGAACATGAAACTATTAATTAATCCAATAGATACTATAGTTATAATATAGTATAGTTTAGTTAGAGTATATTATAGTATTGGATTTAAAGGTGATGACAACAAAAGTGCCTCTTGCTAGGGTTTGTGAGATCGTGCGGCCAATAAAGGGCAGAGCTGGGATCCGAGGCCAGACAACAGGTCTGCTGCTGGAATCCGAGCCCTGACTGCCAGACGATCCCACCTCCATAGCCTGTTCATGGACTGCTGACTATTGTGCTCAGTGCTGGGGCACGCGAATGCACAAAACTAATCCCCAGCCTCCGAGAACCTGTATTTTGGGGGACACTGGAAATAAACAAGTGGCCAAGTAGACATGAGGTCAGGGGTGCCCAGTGGGAGGAACACAAGAAGCAGAGTCAGACCGGGGAGCTGCTGTTCAAATGAGTCTCCCTGGGGAGATGACAGAGGCTGAGCAGGGGTGAGTGGGAACCTCAGACAGAGGTGGGTGGAAGGACATTGCAGGCAGAGGTGAGGTGAGCCAAGGCCCGGAGCCCAGAGCCTGCCCACAGTGCTGGAGGAGCAGCCAGTGGCTGGGAGCTGCAGGGGAGGAAGGAGAGCAGCAGGGAGGGGCGTGGGGGAGGTGGCCTGAGCCCCTGGGAGCGCTGGGATCTTTCTAGGTGGGATGGGGGCTCAGCAGAGCATGTTGAGTGGTTGCAGGGGCAGGGCATGAGGCTGACAGAGAGGCCCCAGTGACCATACATGGAGAGCACAGTACAGGGCCACGTGGTGAGGGGGGAGCCTGGGAGAGGACCCGGCGGAGGGGCTGCTGGTGACTTGGCATCAGTTCAGAGGCGGGAGATCTGGCGCCAAAGCCCCAGGCTTCCAATGCAGCTCTGCCCCCTCCTGGCTTCGTGGGCCTGGACAGTTTAGCAAGAGGAGCCCGAGGTTCTTCATGGGTAGAATGGAGACAGGGGTGGGACTTGGGGGATTCGTGAACTACTTGGGAAGCAACAGGCCTTTCTGATGGGTCGGATGTGGGGATGCGAGGAGGGGAGGTCTGAGGTGGTCCCAGGACCTGGGCTTGGGCACCGTGGATTGTGGTGGTGCCTCCAAGGGCATTCTGGAGCACACCAGAGTCTCCTGGAGCACAGGTGAGCTCACCAGCCTTGCACAGGCCCAAAGACTTGCCCAGTGACTCCTGCAGCAGCTCCCCGTCCCCACTGTGCTGAGAGCTCGGGGGTTGGGGCCATCCAGTCCTGTGTCCAGGGAAGGTGTGGGGAAGAGAGACTCAGCCTCACTGTGACTGGTCCAAGAGCCCCCGCCTCCCCCGGCTGCAGACAGAGTCCCTGCATCTCCAGGAGGGTGTCCAGCCTGAAGCCCAAGGTCAGCACAGAAGCCATGCTGCCCAGCATGTGTCCTCAGGCTCAAGGTCATGAGCTCTCTGCCCACAAGGGAGCTGCGTCCAGGCAGGATGGAAGTTTCCAGAAGAGCCTGAATGTGGGAGAAGCCACTCCCATCCTAAGCTGGGCTGGAGGTTCTGACCCGGGAGTGACGTAGCTAGTGCAGGGGAGCGGATGTGGCCAGCAAAGGCCTGCTGTGGACCTCAGAGGCTGCAGAGACACAACCACAGGCTTATGTCCTCTGCTTGTGGGTGTGAGAGAGAAGAGAGCCTCGCTTCCCTCCCCCTCAGTGTGGCTTCTCAAGGTCCGGGAGGGACTCGGGGCTAGAAAGACCAGTGGCCTAGGAGGCCTGAGACCTGGGCCTGGCTCTGCCCCTTCCTGGCGTCCAGACCAGGGGCTCATCAAATCACCTTTGGGTCCTGACTGCCCATCTGTGACAGGGACGGTAACCCTGAGCCCCACTGCCCCTCACAGGGAATGAGCTTGAGAACCACAGAGGCCTGGACACATGGAAGCCTGGTCACCTGAGCTTCTCTGCTGCACAGGATGGCGGGAGGGGACAGAGATCAGTGTCTGCAGGTATAGAAAGTCCCTGGGCTGCCCCAGCATGGAGTGTGTCCAGGCTGACCCTCTGGGGTCCTGGCCTGCAGCTGCTTTGGTCTCCCTCCTGGGCCCTACACCCAACCCAAGCTGGGGTTTGCACAAGCAAACAGTTCGCACCCTGAAAGCGCTCACTCAGGGCTGTAACGATGGGGACAGGGGCACCGTCGATTTGGTCCCCATCACCCTGTGATGGGATGAGCTGCCCAGATCTGGACTCAGTCCAAGGACTTTCCGCCCATAAGGCTCAGGGACAGCCCAGGGAAGGAATCTTCCATCACAGGGTGGGAGCGGGGGAAAAAGGCAGTGCCAAGGGCTCTCTGGGCTGAGGGGCGCAGAGCAGTTCTGGGGGAGCCCAGACTGGATGCGGTGATCGCTGGAAGCCGCACACTGGGATGGGACAGCAGTGGTGACACAGGGTTTCTCAGAGTTCCTTGTTGGGAGTCAAGACCTTGACTCTTGCTCTGCTGGGTGACCTCTGGCAGGAGGACCAAACTCTTAGGACTCGGGTCTCACATCCATAAAATGGGTTTAAGAGGCTGACCACCTTGAGTATGGGGCCCCAGGCCAGTCCTGGGGATCCAGTCTGAGGATCTAAGGGTCTGAGAAGGTGAGGGGGAGTCAGAGAATGGGGAGAGGGGCACCTGCCAGGGGTTAGTGATGGAGCTGCTCCTCTAGGGTCCATGGGAGGCCAGGGTTCTCAGAGGATATAGGAAACCCTCTGGGAAGAGGAGGCCGGGCCTGAGTCAAGGCCACTGAGCCTGTGGCCAGAGGCACATGTCCCTCTCCAGCCCTGCCTGTGCGTGAGCAGGCACCCGGGGCTGGCAGAGCCTCACAGGGAAGGGGGGCTGTGGGGCCGCTCTGTGGGGGTGGGCTTGGTCCTGTGGTGGGGGGCAGGGCTGGTCCTAGGCTGCAGAAAGAGCCCTGGGGACCAGCAGTGGGGACATGCCCGTGTGTGCATTGGGGTGTGGGGGTGACACTTCCCAGGAGGCTTTGTTCTCGGGCTCCTAGCTTCTCACTGTGACACTTGACAGTGAGGTTCCTAGAAAATCAGAAAGGAGATGTGACTTGTGAGATGGTGTAAAGACAGAGGACAGGCCCAAAGCAAGAGAGGCCCCGTGTCCTTGGTTCTAGAAGATTACTCTGTACCTGGCCATTGGCTGGTGCTGGCAAGCAGAATGGCCCGGGCTGAGTGGGAGCCCAGGGACACAGATCAGGGTTCCTGGGGGTGCAGGTTGGGGACGGGAGACCACCAGGCTGGTTGTGAGCACAAGGACGGGGCCTCTTCAGCACCGGGCCTCCTAGAGGAGGCCGTCTCTACATTTATTCTGCTATTGCCTCCTTTTTTTTTTTTTTTAACATATAATGTATTCTTTGTTTCAGTGGTACAGGTCTGTGAATCATCAGTCTTACATGATTCGCAGCCCATGCCCTCCCCAGTGTCCATGACCAGCCACCCCGCCCCTCCCCCTCCCTCCTCTCCAGCAACCCTCAGTCTGTTTCCTGAGATTAAGAGTCCCATGGTTTGTCTCCCTCCCTGGTCCCATCTTATTTCATTTTTTTCCCTTCCTTCCCCCTACAACCCCCTGCCCTTCCTCTTAAATTCCTCATATCACAGAGATCCCATGATAATTGTCTTTCTCTGTGCAGTTGTCTCCTGAAGTCCCCCTGCAGATGCTGAGCTAACCATGAGAGATCCGAGTGGGTTACTGTAGGCTGGACCGTGAGGTCCCAGAATGAGCAGTCGGCCCCGCCCCTGGGGTGTGGAAGACCCTAAGGGCTCTTCTCTGTGATGCTTTTCCTCTTTTCTAGATTTTGCGCTCTGGTATTTCCTCTGCAACCTCACAGGCCCAGGCAGAGTCAGCAGGGAGGCAGCTGGCCATGGGCGCCTGCTCAGAAGACCGTCACCTGTGCGGGGCCTCCTGGCTCCTGCGATTCACCAGCCTCCTCCTCAGTGAGTGGCCCGGGCCCCCTGGGAGGGAGGCCACTGGGAGGGCAGGGAGGCAGGAGCTCCCGGGCTGGCTGGGGTCTGTGCTGAAGAACCAGACGGAGCCGCTCCGTGAGGACGGAGCACACGCGGTGCGCTGGGTCAGAGCCCCGGGGTGGACAGAGGGAACAAAGGGAGCTTTGGGCTGAGGTCAGGCTGGGAACCCTGACCTGGCAGCCTGGCAGCATGAAGGGAATCCGTTCCCCCCAACCCAGGGCGGTGAGACTGGGAGACCCCGGAGCCTCGTGGGGAAAGGATGGAGGAGACACAGGAGTGGCTGCAGGGGACCCGGGGTGGGGATGGGCACCCCCCTGCCATGCACGGGGACCATAGCCTCGGTAGCTGCCGTGTGCAGGAGGCGCCAACCCAGAGCCCCTGTCTGAGCCGGAGGGGCCGCGCTAGTCTGGCTCCTTGGGCAAGATGAGGCCCCGAATCCAGTGACATTCTGTTTGCAAAGGACGGAAAGGAGCCCCCAGAATTCTAAGGTCTGCGCCCACCTGCTGTGTGTAGGGGTGAGCCTGGAACAGGAGACTGCTGACCTGGGCCCTGCATGGGGGTGACCTGGGGGTAAGGGAGGGAAGCAGAGATGGCTCCAAAAAGGGAACTGAAAGACTGTTTTAAGGAGAGCCGGGTTTTCTGGTTCTTACCTCATCTAAGATCAACTGCTTCTGCGTAACATTTTAAATAAGAACAAAGGAGAAAATACTGTGCTCTTGGGATTTTTGAATTCTGCAGACACCTGGAAAGCTTTTATTGTCTGTAATGTTTGCTGTGAACACATCAGCCCCTCTGTGCCTGTAGGATTATAGGAAATTTTTGGATATCAGAGCATTTGTAAATAGAGAGATAAATCATTAGAAAAAGAGCTTTGCAAGACCCTTTTAGTAGAGTAACTTCCCGTCAGCAACTGGTGGGCTTTCTCTTTTCACTTTTATTGAACTGGAGAAATATGAGATATTACCTTGAACGTCCTCCATAAACATCTGGATTGTAAAACTAAAAATGATAGGAAAAAAGGAGGAAGGAATGAAGAAAGAAGGGGAAAAGGAAGGAAGGAAAAAAGGAAAAGAGGCAGAAATGGACAAAATTTTACATTGATGGTTGAAAGTTAAGTTACATGGAGCACTGGGTGTGGTGCAAAAATAATGAATAGTTATGCTGAAAATAAATTTTAAAAATTTTTTTAAAAACTAGGAAAAAAAATGAAAATTAAGTTTCATCTTATTTAAATAAACTCAGACTCTCTTGCTCACAGCCACCCCGTCCCTGACCTTCTGTCCCTCCTTGGGGTCAGCACGTTTTGCAGATCTGAGCACTGTCGTGCTTTCCTCCTGTCCTGCGTCCTGCGTGGGCTTCCAGCTTCCTCAAGCTGATGTTCACCGTCAGCTTCTGGGCCGCTCCTCCCCTGCAGCCTGGGGGCTGAGCCTCCTCTCTCCCAGGTTCCCCCTTTCCAGCAGGTGCAGGTTAACCCTCAGGTAGCCCCAGTCCCTTTCCTGCCAAAGCCCGCCAAGTACTTGAGTCCCCTCTCCCGGGACAATATTTGGGGATGAGCTTCAGATCTGCTCAGAGGCCCACTGACCAGACAGCAGTACTGGGAGGGAAGAACCCTGGGCAGGGCAGAGGAAGCTGGGGGAGGGCAGGAAGAGGGCCCGGGGAGGGCTGTAGGGCAGTTTCCTACAGGGGAGGCACTGGGCTGACAAAGTGGGAAGTCTCCAGGACTGATTCTGCGGTGGGTGAATCCAGAACAGTTTTCTCCTGAGGGAACCCCACCTCTCTGAAAGGTTCCCTCGAATTCCCTCCAGCTGTGACATCCTGGGATTGCGGGTCTCCCTCTGGACAGGACTGTCCTGTGGCTTCTCCGAGGCCTCTCCTCCATGTCTCCCTCCTGTCTGTCCTCATCGTGTGTCCTGACGGGGACGGACAGCCGGGGAGTCTGCTTGGGCCCCGTCAGAACCCAGAGACCAGGACCACCTGTGGTCACCTCCTCTGCCCTCCAAGGGGGGAGGGATGCATCTTCGGGGCTCCATGCAGTCCTCGGGCCTCCGCTGTCTCTGTCTCTGCTCCTGAGCAGGTGTGGACCCCGGTGTGCCCGGCCCGCTCTGGACAGTGAGCTGCCTCGGCGGGGGCTGGCACGGAGCAGCTGCTCAGGAACAGCCTGGCCGGAGCCACGCAGCAGCTGCCCGTGGTCTGCAGAAACGCCGACCTCTGTGAACCTGTCCCCTGGGGCGAAACCCTCTGACACACACGGGGGCACTGAGAGCGACAGTGTGGGCTCAGAATTCCTGGGGAGCAGCCTGTGGGCAGGTGCCGCCCTGGGGATGGATCTGCTGTCCCTCGGGGAGCCCCAGGCACGGTCCCCGTTGCAACAAGGACGGCTTCTCTGACTCGGGGTTGGCGTCCTGTGTGCACCACACTCTGCGTATTTGCACACGAGATGGGCCGTGGCCGTGGACTGGGTGGGGACGCGGGTGTGACGGGACACTGTCGTTCTGTGCATTAATTCATGAGGAGCCGCCAGGCTCATTCACAGGAGGAATGTTCCTTAGATATAATGTGACATAATGTTCTCATCAGTCTGGCGAAGGGCAGAAAGCTTGATCCCCGTGTGCCGGTGGAACCTCAGCATTATTGGGGGGAGAGCCGCCGGGGTCGCTCTCAGGGGCGATGAGCAGGGTCTGTCCGAGGCTGAGATGGAGCTGATTTGGTCTAAGACCCACTAGTGGGTTATCCCAGTGTCTGCACACCCACGGGGACTGTCTACACCACCAAGTGTGATGTACGCACACCACGTGTGGCGCATATGCAGCTGCCTGTGGTGTGTACACTTGTGTGCTGGATACGCGGTCACGTGCAACCTGTACACACAGAAGTGTGGCGTGTATAGCCCAGCGTGTGCTGTAGACACACCTGTGTGTGATGCGTGCACACCTGAGAGCAAGGTGTGTGTCCCCGCGTGTGAGGTGTATGTGCCCACATGTTGTGTGCTCCCTCGCGTGTTGTACATACACCTGTGTGTGACACATGTCCCGTGTATAGTATGTGTGCTCCCATGTGTGGCTCGTATGTCCCTGTGTATAACACATATGCCCCAATATGATGCACATGAACCTGTGTGACTCATGGGCACGGAACAGGACAGATACGCCCCTGCCTGTGACTCCGTATGTCCCTGTGTGCAGAGCCTCCAATCCCAGGCTGTTCATGGGACCTGATGGCAGGAACCAGAGGCGCTTGACCGCCCGTCACACGTGGAGGGAACTAGAGCCCCACGTGCGGCCGGACAGCTGTTCATGAGACGTCCCCGTGTGCAGACGCAGGCTAGAGGCTACGCTAGAATCCCTTCTGGTCCCGAGCTGTGCAGAGAAGGGGGGAGCAGAGCAGTGCAGGTGGTGTGGGGTCGTGCAGGTGGAGACACACGTAGGCACCTGTCAGTGCAGAGACCCCCGAAGGAGGGACACACGGGAACCTGGAACAGCAGCAGCCTGTGGGAAGGGCTACGCGGCAGTGGGGCTCAGAGGTCGGGGAGAGGCTGCATTTCCATGTCTAGCGCCCCCCTTTACTGGAATGTGGAATCTACTTAATATTTAAGACAAAAGCTGCTGAGTGTGGCTGAAATGCAACCTTCTCACCTTGGAAAGGGGACAACACTCCGCACCCGCCTGCGTCAGGGGGTGTCCTGGGATCCCGAGATGCCCAGAATCTGACGAAGCAGTAAACGTAGGGAAACGGCCTCACGTTCATGGGGAGCCTGTGGTCTCCGGTGAGTGAGCGGCAGGTGGCGCAGGTACCTGTAAACTCCCCGCAGCCTAACGCACTGATGAGACGACAAGGAAGCAGTGACTATGGGGCTTTCTCATGTGTCGTCACATTTAATCCTTGCAGGAGCCCCGTGAACACACTCACATCCCGTCCTGGTGGTTCCCATGTGGGAGCTCCTGGCTTAGACACTTTAGGAAATAGCCCGGGGCCGCTCACCCAGTGAAGGGAAGATCTAGAATGTGACCCCAGGTGTGTCTCACCCCAGAGTTCATGATCTGTGACCTGCTGGCCAGGAGCCCAGGCAAGACCCCAGGAGCCCTCACTGGGGCCACGTGGGGTGGGGGCTGCAATTCCTGGGCTCCTGCCTCAGTTTCCTGGGCTGCCAAAACAGGACAGTGTAAACCCTTAAACAACACAATCTTTTTACCTCCTGGTTCTGGAGGCTGAGAGCCCAAAAGCAAGGTTTTGGCCAATTCGCTTTCTGAGGAGAGGGCTGGAGCACTGGGCTGTGGGACGCGTGGCACTTGAGTCCCGACGTGCTAGCGGGACTGGAGGGGTGCAGTGTGGCTGCGCCCGACTCAGTGGAGCCTGGGGAAGCCGTGTCAGGACCTCACCCCTCCCTGGCTGTTGGCCAGAGGCTGCCCTCCGTCCCTCCCCATGGGGGTCTCTCCACGGGGCTGCCCACAGCACAGCGACAGACTTTATCACAGCAAGCAGGACACAGGGTGAAAACAAGATGGGGTCACACTCCTGTCGGACCCGCTGTCCCTGAGGGCCGTCCACCATGTTAGCGACTCTCTGCTCCTTAGAGGGGAGCCCTGGGGGCGGACCCACACCAAGGGCAGAGGTCGCACGGCCTGTGGGCACAAGGGGTCTCTGCATCCCCGTGAGAACCTGCCTTCTGCAGAAATGCACTCGCTGTGGCCCCAAAAGGTGCTCGTGCTTCAGACCTAAGATCTCCTGACATTCGTCCTCTCGCTGTCAGGGGTCAGGACACTGCAGGTGAGCAAGTTCCTGTGACCTGTTCAAGGGAACGCTCCCCTGGGACCAGGAGGGATTCCAGCCTCGCCTCAAGCTCATGGCATCTCCTGCCTTCCCAGTAAAGGGGGCACATGGAATGGATTTAATGAAGATGGGCTCTAGGGTTTCCTCCTTTATTCCTAATGAAAAACACCCATGTTTTCTGTGACCTATGCCCTAGGTGTCTGCAGCGATGTGACCCAGAGTCCTGGAGCCCGTGGGTCTGCCGTGGACGATTCTGGAAACCCTGTTCCTCTGAAGGGGATTCTGGGAGCTTCTGTGCTGTTTCACATGATCAAAAATCCAGAATTACCTCCAGGAGCTGAGCCGGAGACTATTACTTGGGGTGTTATAAATCAAAAAATGTACACACCCGTACTCCAAGTCAGTCCCGAGGGAGATGGTCCACGATGGCTCAACCTCCAGAACAAGTTCGAGAAGAGGGTCCATGTGGTCAACACAACGACCCTGAGGATTGACAACCTGACCCTTGAGGACAGTGGGCTGTACCGGGTTCAAGAGTCCTATTCGAGAGGAAGACAATATGACCAGGATTTCTACCTGACGGTCTACGGTACGTGGCGGCCCCTCCCCCAGTCCCACAGCTGACCCCCTTCCTCCATCCCCCACAGTGTCCGTGCGCCCCGCTTGCAGGATTCTGTCCAGACCGCAGCCTTCGGACTCAATCTTCTCCCCAGAAATCCGATGCTGTGAGGTCAGCACAAGTGCAGGCAGAGCTGAGACTCACACCAGGGACGAATCACGTCTGTGCTTCAGGAGGGAACACGGAATGGGGGGAAACGGGGATTTTGCCATAACACTCATTGTCCGCGTAGGATTCAGGGTTTTTAGTGAGACTCTTACTGTCTCGTCCTGCTGTGACAGGTGAGGACACCTCAGTGGCTGACCACACACCCCCTGGGGTCCTCCTGGGCTGTAGGTCAGGAGTCAGACCCCAGAGCCTCGGCCATGAGGTCCAGGTGTCAGCGGGGCTGTGCTCCTCTCTGCAGGCTCCAGGGAGAATCCACTTCTGCTCCTGTCCCCCCTTCTAGTGGCATCCCTGGATCGTGGCCAATTCCTCCCCTTCACAGGTGGCACTGGTGGGTGAGTCCCTCTGACACCGTGTCCCTCCCACCTCCTCTGCTGCCTCCTCCCACTTGTGAGGACCCTGTGATCACACGGGGCTTGTCCAGGGAATCCAGACCATCTCTAATTTAGGATCAGCTGGTTTTCAGCCTCCGTTCCCCTTTGCCCTGGAACCTAAGACAGTTGCGGGCTCTGAGGGTCAGCACATGGCCATGGTTAGGTGACACTCGTCACCTAGCAGGAGCCGCAATCCTGCGTGTGGTTCTCCCCGCCCCGTCCCCTCGTCCTTCTCAGCCCAGCCAAGTCAGCTCACTCACAGACTGCACGGTCCAGCTCTGAACCTCCGCGGATGGAGGAGAAGTTCACAGGGTGACCCTTCCCCAGACCCTCAGGGAGCAGCTCGCTCTCCCTGCAGCCTCCCTCCCTGCGCAGGAAGACGTCCTACCCCAGAGAGAGAGGCCTTCGCAGATTCAGGTCCTGGAGATTTGCAGATAGACTCCCAGTCTGTCCCTTGTCTTCCTGCTAGACCCCAAGTTCAGTGCATATTACAAAAATTGGGGTGGCCTTTCCTAGGAACCACCACCATGTCCCCCATGGTCTTTCCTGCGTGAGCCTGGGACCGATCTCTGGGCTCCCAGAGCTGGCCGGTGCCCATCTGCACCACGGGCTCTGCGGTCCCAGGAACCATCTGAGCAGGAGTAGAGCCGGGGCCTGGACCAGGACAAATCCTTGTGTCTTACACTTAACCATCCTGTAGGGGACACACCACTTTCTTGGAGTTAATCGTTTTCAGGCAGATGACTCCAGCGTTTAATTTCTCAAGGGAGATTTGTAAGACGTGCTCGGTCTAGTGAAATCACATAGAGCTGAACTCAGTGGCTCCCTTCCTTATTGGCACCTGCTGTTGATTTGGGTCAATTCTCTTGTTATCTGTAAAATGCAATCGCCATCCTAGGGGGAGGAAGCCAGAGCATCAGGGAGAATCTGCAGGAGAAAGCAGGAGCTGCGATGTTCTACATTCACCTGAGACTCTGTCCTCTTGTCCCTCCCTCACCAGAGCCTGTGCCCCGTCCCCAGATCCGAGCCACGGTTGTGTCCCTCACACGAGGCGGGTGCAACGTCACCATGGAGTGTAACACCACAGGAACCAGGGAGGACCTGACCGTGTCCTGGGAGAGCGAGGGTCTCCCCTGGGAGCTGGAGCAGAGACCGGCCCCAGGACCAGCCCCCAACCCCTGGACACTGGCTGTGAACCTGCCCCTGAGCCAGCCCAGCCCCAGCCTCATTTGTGTGGTCAGCAACCAGGGGGACAAGAAAACTGTCACCCTGGATCTTGGGGACCTCTGTGATCATGGTGAGTGCACCTGCTGGAGGGGAGGGACATTCTGGGGGTCAGGGAAACCTGGGTCAGGGTTCTCGGCTTTTTCCCCTACATTTATGTCACCCCCGGCCACCTGGTCACCCCATCCAGGACTCTGGCAGGAACATCCAACCTGCGTCTGCCCTTTGGTGTCCCTCCCATGCTGCCCTCCAGCCCTCACCCCTCCTGATCCAGGCAGTACCCAGAAGGTACCTCTCTCTGCCCTCATCCATCACCATGAGTGTGTCCACGGTGGCTTTCAGGAAAATCGAGTTGTGGATATCGGTGGTCTCTGCCATCTGAGGGGTCTGGGCCAGTGATTCCTGCAGGATTCAGGGTTCAGGGCTCCTCTTCCCATTTCTGGTCTCACGGACACATGTCACCCAGCTGCTTGCCTGCGTTCCCGATATGTCCCGCTCTCCTCTGCAGCCAGCCCCTCCCTCTGCCCTCAGCCTTTCCAAGTCAGGAGTCCTCCACTCCCCACTTACTCCCATCCAGGGACCCTCTCCCTGCAGCTGGCTCTGGGGGCCTGTGACCCGGGCAGTCCCACAGGGCCGCGTGCTGGGGGCAGTCCCAGCATGAACAGAGTTTGCACAGGGCTCCGCAGCCTCGATGGCTCAGGGCCCTGCAGGAGCTGCTGCTGTCCTGCCCTCACACCTTGTATCCTCTAAGGAGTGGTTACTGGCCCCACACTCACTGGGAGCTGATGCTCTGGCCCAGGATTATGTCCTGTGCAGTCTGAACCCCTGGAGGGCAGGGGCCATGTCTGCTGCTCCTTTGAATGCTTGTCCTAGGCTTAGCCTTGGGCCATTTGCTCACAGTCACTGTATCTCTGAATGAATGAATGACCTGGTTCCCTGTGATTCCCCTCACCCCTTCACACACTCCTCCACCAGCTGATGGGAGACCTACTGCCTCCATATCCGTGATCCCAGAGGAAGCTCATGTCTCAGGGACCCACTCGGTCCTCTGGAAACAGGCTCCTGCCTCCCTCTCATCCTCCCACCAGGCTCCCCCTACGTTGTCCCTCTCTGGCCTGCCCCAGTTGGTTCCAGCAGCTCCCAGTTTTGGGGAGCTGTCACAGCCATTCCTGGTCATGGTTCTCCTTCCTGGGATGCCTCACCCACCCTGAATATCCAGCAATCTCCTACTCCTCCCTCAAGACCAGGTTTGCCTATCACCTTCTCCAGGAGGCCCTCCCTGATGACCTGGGTACAAGGTGTAAGCTCTAGTGTCCTGGGATGGCTCTGGCTGGCTGCCTCTGGCATGTGTCAGCCCTCCCCCCACTGAGGGGCTCCTCAAGGGCGGGCACCATGTCCTGCTCCTCTCAGCACCCCGGCCCCAAGCAGGAGCTCAGGAACGGCTGAGTGAGAGCCTCTGCCATGCTCCTCCCTCTCGAGCTCCTGACCAGGTCCCTTCAGAGTCTCCATGTGCCTGGCAATGGGCGTCCTCAGTTCTCTGTCGCCTTAACCTTCTTCATTCTCTGTGTGATGGAAACATATCCACAAGGACAGACCAGTGCTGCCCACTTGCGAAACATCCTCGTGTCTGTTGTGGTCGTGGTGCTGATCCTTGGAGCTGGGCTGTACCTTTGGAAGAAACGTGGGAATAAGAAGACCAAAGAGCCTGGGAGAGGCAGGTTGCCCTTCTTCTTGTGGCCAAGACTTCCCTCCCCTACTATACCCTGAATTCTCTTTCCTCCTGCATTTTGCTGCTCAGGGATTGTCCCTGCAGGAGGCTGGCAGGTGTGGCCATGGTGATGGGGGTCATGGAGGGGGAGGGGACAGGTTCCAGGCTGAGACTCAACGTCCATCTCTGTGTGACTCAGGGGCAGGATCACAGGAGGAGCCCAGGGACCCGGATGGTGGCATCCACTATGCTGAGCTGAGCCAACAGGAGTCTGAAGACCACAGGGACAAGGTGAAGCTGGGAGAAGAGGCAGCCTGGGTTCTCCAAGTCCCTCTATACCTGCGTGTGTGCCTTCGATCCCAGTCATCTGCTGGCTTTTGTCCCCATGCCTCCGTAACCCTTTTCAGACAATACAGTATTAACTTAAGAACTTTCTCCTGGGGTCCACGCGGTGCTGGGTGCTGGGCAGGGGTCATGTCAGTAGCACTGGATCTCCGTGGGTCCCTCTGCATCCCTCAGCTGTTCCAGGAACCCTCTGTGTGCACTGCAGGGTCGGGGAGAACCACATCTAGAAGAGGAGAACTCTGTCACTACTGTCTACAGTGAGGTCCGCAGGCCAGGCCAGGCCATGACCATGATTTAATGGGAAGAAGCAGGAGAATCCCGCCTCGGGGACACCTGTCTCATGAGTATGATGCCTGCAGCTCTGGCCCTGCCTCTTCCACCTCCAATGGCTCTGAGCAGGGACTAGATGGATCCAGCAGTTCTTTCTGTGCTAAATCCTTGTGCACAAGCTCCCTGTGAGACACACACAGTGGTAGCTCAGGGGAAACTGAATAAAATTGGTCCAAACCTGTTCCAGGACCACTGAGCCTCTGCTATATGACAACCCTAGTCGGCCCCCCTGTCCCTCTCATCTGTACGACATCAAACTGGCTTTCAGACCCTCAGCCTCTGAGACAAATCATGGAGAATTCACAGCATCCCACCTGGACCCGTCGTGAGCACCCCCAGCCGTCAGTCCTGCACAAAGAGCTCTTTACAGACAACATGAATTTGTAATTGTCCGCGCTTGCTGGGGACTGGCTCTGTGACACAATGTGCACATTTTGTTTGTAGGGAATATGGGAGAAGTTCTCTTGAGTCCTAGAAAAAGAAAAATACTGTAAGGTCCCCTCTTGGTAAAGGACACACTTTCTCTCCTTCCATGCTCTACCATCATTCCCCCACATGACAAAACTGCCTGCTCTTGGCCCGAATTAGTAATTCAAGCAGTGAAAAGTGGGTGTCAAATGCCCCGTCCTCTCCATCTCACAGCTGAGCCGGGAGATCCAGTGGAAGCAGGTAGATCCCCTCAGATCAGAGGAAAGTAGAGAAGCTTCTCATCCTAAAACCTCAGTGTCTACACAGGAGCGCTCACACGCACACACACACACACACACACACAGGCACATGCACACAGACACACACACCAGCCTCCAGCCGTGCATCTGTCGGGTCAGAACTAGGGCTGTCCCACAAACACACAGATCACAGTATCAAGGAGGACTCGAGGTGTCCGAGAACACTGTCCCATCGGGGTAGCTGGCACAGCACGGCTGTGTCCCTGAGTCCTGTGGTCCGTTTCTGAGCTCAGCTCTGCTCCCTTCGGCGTCCCTACAGCTCACTTGCTGGTGGGCGGGGAACAGGGAGAAACCACGTCCCGGGCACTGGGAAGCAGGAACTCCGGCAGGTGGTGCCGCTGTCATTAGCCACACAGCACACGGTGGGTGACAGACGTTTGACGTGATTCCTATCCTCAGTGCAGCCCGGACAGTGAGGGGTGAGGACTGGAGGTGAGTGCACGAGGCCACGGTACCCCCCAGAGCCACGCGGGGCTCCCTGCCCCCCCACCCCATCCCACCCTCTCATCCATGCCGTGGGCCTGGACTGGATGACTGTCCGCGTCTGCAGACCACTCGGGAGCCTGAGTGCGCTCCTGGGACCCGGAGCACCGACCTCTAAATCTGTGTTCAAATCCCGACGAGTGTCATGACGGTCCCTGCCCTCCCCGTGGCCTTGGAGCCTGCAGTCTTGGTGAGCTCACCTACTGGTCTTGGGAATTTTCTGTAGAAACTCTGGGATTTTCTGTCAGACACACATATAAACAGTGTCCATAATAAACACTAGTTTTCTCTTTCCCTTTCCAATCTGTATGTTATTTTATTTCCTTTTCTTGTCTTATCACACTGGTCAGACTTCCAGGGGTTACTGCACAGCGGTGCTGAGAACAGTCAGTCTTGCCTCCTTCCCAGTATTCAGGGAAAAGCTAGTTTTCCACCACTAAGGATGCTATTAAGTGTAGGGTTTTTTTGTAAATATGTTTTATTAGATTCATCAGTTTTATTTTCTCTGCTCTTGTCTTTCTTATTTTCTTTTTTCAAATTATTCTGGGTTTATTTTGCTCTTGTATTTCTAGATATAAAAGGTAAATGCTTTAATTATTAATTTGAACATTTCTTCTTCTGTAATATCTGCCTCTCATAATATCTATTTCCCTATAGGCACCGGGTTAGCTTCTTGTCTCACACTTTGATATCTTGTATTTTTCATTTCCATTCACTTCAAATATTTAAAAATTTTTCTTAAGACTTCCTCTTTGACCTATGGTTATACAGAAATCTTTCTTAATTTCTAAGTGGAAATTTTTCTGTAGTTTGGGATATTAAATTCAATTCTAATTCTATTGTGATCAAAGAAATATGTTATTTCAAATCCTTAAACGCCGTCAGGTTAGTGTTATGACGCAGGATAGGACATTGTCTGGGGAGGCTCCCAAGTGCACTTGAAAGGAATGTGAGGTCTGCTGTTGGGGTTGACCGTTCTCTAAATGTCAGTGAGGTCTCATGGGCTCAGTGTCGGGTTCACTGGCTGTCTTCTTGCTGATTGTCCATGCGGAGAGCGGGCGCTCGGCTCTCTGACCGTGACAGTGGACTCACGTGCTTCTCCTTTCAGTTCTGTCCATTTCTGCGTTGTGGGTCCAGTGCTCTGAGTTAGGAGCTCACACACCTGGGGTTCTCCTCACTTCCTGCGGAGTTGGCCTTCCGTCATTCTGCACCACTCTTCACCCTGGAAATAATCCTTGCTCTGACGTCTACTCTCTCTGATGTTTACCTGCCCATCGAGGTGTCTTTGGACTCGTGTTCGTGTGTTGTCATCATTCATCTCATGTGTCAAAGTGGTTGGTCCCCAGTGCCAAGACTTGTGGTCAAGTATGATTCTGGACTTTTCTAGGAGGCGATTTGGGATGAGATACACTTAAATGGATGAACTTTGAGTAGAGCAGACTGCCCTCCACATTGCGAGTAGACCTCACCCCATCAGTTGAAGGCTGAGTGAGAGCAAAGACTGACCTCCCGTGAGCAAGGGAGTATTCGACAGCACACGGCCATCGGACTGGAACTGGGGTATTGTCTCGTCCTTGTGTCTCCTCCAGACGACCTTGGACTTGAACCAAGCAGCAGATCCCTGCATCTCAGCCTGGCTCACCCTCCCTGCAGACCTGACTCACCAGCCTCTATAATAGTGTGAGCCTTTCCTTACAGCACATGTCTCTGGATCTATAAGCATCCTATACTGCTGGTTCCTGCAGAATCCTGACTACTACCCACAGCACGTCTCTTCCTATCTCCTTCCTGCTAACCCAGCTCCATCAGCACAGACTGGGAACACTGATTCGAGTGACCTGGGCCGTTCAGTCCTGCGTCCAGCCTCCTGTCTGAGCAGCACCCATTTGAGTGCTCCTTGACCTTCCTCTGCCTGTTCCTGTTCCTACCCCATCCCAGCACCCACACTGAACGGCCCCACAGAAACCACATCACCTGCTGTCCACACCGAGTTTTGGCTTCCCCAGCGGCTGATTTTCCTGAAATCCTCTCTCTCACCCTCACTTCTTCTTACCTCTTCTCCCACTCTCTGTGACTGTCCCAGTGTGTGTCCTGCTTCCCATGTTGTCACAGGGACACATCCAGCATGAGGAGACTCATAGGGAGCCTTCTGTCCCAGGGGGACCTCAGCAGGTGCATGAACACCACACCCAGACCTGGATGCAGAGGGAGGACAGGTGTGGGGGAGGTGCCGAGCAGTGATGCCTGGACAGGTCTGTCCTTCCAGTTCCTCTGAGCTTCTTGGGACAAGAAGAAGGTAACGCAGGTTATCAGTGCTGCTCATCAGAACAGATTTTCCTTGTAGAAGTTTTTTAGTAAAATGTTGTTTCCAACAGTAAAGGGCCAGCTGGGAAGGAGAGAAATGTTGACAGACAGTGGTCCAGCTATGGCATGACTCTTCATTTGCTGCACAGTCAGAGGCAGGAGAGGAAGCATTGAGTACACTGGAGGTGATAAGTCCCAGAGAAGGCACTGGACACATGGTGTCCGAGTGGTTCAAGTCCTGACCGTCCATGTTAGAGGGTTGCAGGAAGGGAAACTGAATGGCTCCATGATGCAGAAGATAAAATCCGGGTGGATGGGACCTGAGATGTCCATAAATCTTTCAGTGGATCTCATTCCTTCTACTGCCCCATCTAGATGGAGTGGAGAGGGACCCAGGTGTCTCTAGCCCCTCTACTCCCTCTGCCATCTCACCCCTTCCAAACCTCCACAATCATGGGCATTAGTGGGAAAGACCAGACTCTGGGTCCTGGTCAACTCCCCTCCTGGGGCGACTCTCCAAAACTGTAGAGTTCCCACTTTCCTGATTTGTTTGGCCAAAGAGAGCAGATAGAATCTGTGTGAGGAACGGTCTCTCCTCTCCCTCTTCCCTTTCTCAGCTGCTCCCTCTGCAGCTCACAAATGCTGCTCGTGCTCATGGGGGTCCTTCGTTTCCGTGTAATTTCTCCCTCACCAGCCTGCAGGCAGCCTGAGGGCATAGCATCCCTTTGTTCTCTGTCCCATCACCTGTGACGTGGACAGAGCTGTTTCCTGGTACCTGTTCAATACTTGTTGGTGGGTGTAAGGGCATACTTAATCAGAGGGAGCCATTTTGTTGTTTATGCAGTAAACTTAGATTGACCCTGCCCCACCAGAGGAACTTATTTGCAAAGCCCAGATACAAGGGTGGGTCAGGCCAGGTGGAGACATCCAATCAGTGGGGCGCCCATACTGTCTCCCTAGTTACCGGCCCCAGGTAGCAAAGCCCAGATACAAGGGCAGAGACATCCAATCAGTGGGGCACACATATATCTACTAGGGTGAATTGTAATTCAATTGACCGCCCATGTGTGACCTAACATGACTGTGCAGTTTTCTCTGTGTATTGCAATCTCATTGGCCACCTGTGTATAGCCCGGCTAAACTACCTCTATAAAAGTTAGTCTGTGAGGCTGGGAGGGGTCACCTCTTTGCAAGAGACGGCCCTGACTGGTCAGTTTGATTCTCGATGTTTGGCGTGAAATAAAGCTTTGCTTGACCTTCACTTTGTATCAGTCTCGCTCCTTTGATTATGGACCCTAAGAGTGGGAGATGAGAAACATTTGCTCTGAAATCATTGGTCCTTCATCTGGGCTGCTAGGGGAGCCCACACAAACCCCCACGTCAGGTCACATGGAGTTGAATGTCATTGTCCCTGCAGATGACCTACCCTGAGCTGCCCACATGGTTCTGCCAAGACAAGCTCCAGGGTCTCCTATGACTGGACCCTCTCAGGGTGCATCCAGCCATGGGAACTCAGCTGTGCTGGGTCATAGCTGCTAGGATCATGTCTCACTCCGTCTGCCCTCATGCTGACCTCCATGGGGACTCCATCACCTTGATGTGACCAAGTGAGAAGGAAGTAGCAGGTATACTAGATGTCCCAACACACAAAAAACTACCAGAAAGGGATTACAAATCCCCAAGAAAATCAAGTGTCATGACATCATGATAAAGTTTCTAGATGTCCAGTCATTTTGAGAAACATCAGCATATTCCTTCAGTTATTTAAGTTTTTGTTTATCTAAAGTTCTAGGTTTAGATATTTATTCTCTGTATCACTGTTTGTTTTCCACATTTTATACACTAAATATGGATTCTTCTCATCAGAGAAAACTCTTATTATTCAAATCTGCATGCCTGTCGTTCATCAGGCAATTTGAGTCCAGTGGTGTGTCCAAGGATTCAAAGAAACGAGGGGCTCTGGGGGACACAAGTTGACCTGGTCACAATGCCTAGGTGGGGGACAGATCAGAGTGGAAGCTCCAGGGTGAGCGTTGCCAGGGTTCAGGTGGCAGGTGTGAGGGAGGGTGGTGGGCAGCAGAACTATGTGGACATCAGGGGTTTTTCTGATATCTACACTCTGATTTCTCCAGAGTCTTGAGGGTTGAGGGAGGGAATGGGGGAACCAGGGCCTGTCTGGGATGCCCTCATATTCCTGAGGATGGGGAAACCACCCTCAAACCTCTCTTAGGGATGACAGGTCTTTGCCCTGCTCTGGGGGCCGAGGCTGAGATCACCAGTAGCTCAGAGTCTCACTTTCCAGAGCCTGCTTTGTCGGCGGAGCTCTGACTACAGTCTCAGGCCCTTGTGTGCACCCCTCCCCACCCCTCAGGCTGCTTGAGTCCCAGCTCCCAGCTGAGGAGGGCGTGTATTGTGAGTGAGGGGCTAGGACAATGTCCCTGCATTAGTGACACTGTGTGCAGGGGCGAGGGGCAGTGTAAGGGGACAGTCCCTTTCTATTTGTTGGTGACCTTTCCGTGTGGTTAGAACCATTTTTAGTCTCCTATGGGGGTATGCTACAGGCAGCCTCTTGTGAAACAGGCTCTGACTTGGTGGCCTGGACCCGCTCATGTCCCTACAGCTCCTCACGGTGCAGAGAGGGGCTGGGGCTCTGCAGTCAGACCCACTGGGTCACTCATTCTGCTTCTGCACATATTGGTGGGAAGATTCTTATTGTGTTCCCAGAGACTTAGCTCACTCTCCTGGGCTCCAAGCCCCTGCCCTCCACGCAAACATGGACACTGGGGGACCCTTTCTTTATAAAAGCTCAGGTCGCCCTCGCCTATTAGTGAGAGAGGACGCACCACCACGGTCATTACACAAGCCAAGGGAGGGAGCACAGGACGCTCAGAGAGAGACGGATCAGGTGCAGGAGGCTGAGAGATGGTCGTCCCTGCAGCTCAACACATGAATGCAAATTGAGTATTCTGGCCACCCCATTTGCCTGTCAAATGAACACATTTGTGTCTGCGGTTTTGAGAGTCCCGAGTGCAGTGACAGGGCGGGGACAGGCCCTCTCCTGTCTCCCTAGCAGCTGTATAAGAAGGAAAAGCTTCTGGTGGTCCCTGTGATGTGTAAGAGACCCTGAGCGATTTCACACGTTAACCCCTAGGGTCCCGCTGAATCTGTATTTCTTTCCTCTTCTACCCACAAATGCTGGGATTTCCTGATTCGGGTCCTGGGACATGCCGGGTGGGTAAGCAGGCAGGAAGCTCTGCGGGGGTTCTTCTTGGAGACGCAGGTGGTCCAGGCTTCCCCTCTATGTCCCCGGAGCTCTGCCACTGTTGAGCCTGCACAATGTCTCTCCCCAAGCTCAGAGAGCTATGAGCGTAGTGGCGTGAGGACAGTCCTGGAAGCCACCTGTGCCCCCAGCAGACCCATGTGTGTGCTCTGGGCTGCCCAGCAACCACGCTGGCCGGACATGCCCCAGAGAAGGGGAGCAGGTGTCCCTGCCTCAGCCACAGGGACGTCACCTTACCTGCTGCCACAGCCAGGCTGCCCAGAGTCCCCCATGCTGGGAGAGGACAGGGGTGTAGTTGGGCCTGGTGGCTCTCCCAGGGATGTCCTTTCTGTCCTTCAACACTGACAAATAAGACTCTTTCCTGGGAACACGACTTGGAGTCAGGCAGATTTGGGCAGGAATGGCTTCATGACGAACTCGTTTTTATAAACAATCGAAATTGACTGATCCAAGTTCACTTCTACTCCTTTTTCAAAAGGATAATTTATAAAACAGTCAAAGGATATTGTATCACACTGCCATATTTAAGTGTAGGTCTCTGCAAGTCTGTGAGGGACACTGTCATGGATAGATCTCTGCACGTGTCCTCGAGGGAGGACACAGGACCACGGGCAGAAACCACCAGAGCGCAGAGCTCTTCCCAGACTCGCATGGGATTGGATTCGGGCATTTTCCTGTGTGTTTTGTGTCTTCCAGAAGGGCACTGGGCGCATGAACGCCGGGAACCTGGAGCCTATAAGGACTGTGGCACCAGCGTCTTTCTAGTGGTTTTTCCCAGGCTTCCCGTAATCGGAACTCCATCTCCTTGTTCCTAGTAAAGAGTCTGTCCTGCAGTCTGGGAGAAATCCCTCCGCAACTTGCTTCAACATCGGTCAGACAGACAGACAGACAGACAGGAGTGGGGAGGCTCGCAAACCCTCAGGTGCACAGGTCACCTGTCCTGCTGGGTCAGCCCCTGCCTCCGTCTTCGCTGCACAGTTGGTCTCTGGAAACTCCCTCAGTCCCAGCTTTTCCAGAGGCCTGGCCACTTGCCTTCCCTTCCTTCATGTAGTTCCTGTTCACAACCCAGCATCGCTGTGGGGACCCCGCTGTCCCCCACTTCAGGGTGATTTGTCTGAAAGACAAACTCCTGAGTCCGTGGGGCCCGGGCACGCGCAGGATCTCGTCTCTGCCATCTTTCCCCTCCCGCCTCCCAAAAGCCCAAGTTCCCAGAAGATGAAATTAGAATCAGGAAATGACCATAAATGCAAGGAACTGAAACAAAAGCTCACTCTGCTGAACGTTACCAGGTACACCGACCCTCAGGTGAGAGGGCGACTCTCTGGGAAGCTCATCTGCCGCGAGGACCCCAGAGGGGAGAGAGCGTCCGAGTGGGAAAGTGTCTGGGAGCAACTCCTGCCGTGTGTCTTCCTCAGCCCCAGACCCTGCCACACCGTGGCTGACCTGGATGGGGGGTCATTCCCCGCACCAGGCACCTTTGTGGTTCTTGCATCCCTACTCGGGTCCTAGAGTCTCAGGCAGTCCTGACGCCGTGTCCCTGCAGCTCAGGTCAGACCCCACGGGGTAGGGTTCGAGGTCTCTGCACCGGCACCGGCACTGGGACGCGAGGCAAGCTGTGGTCTGTGCCTCTGTGCACCTGCGGTGACTGGCAGGTTCCCACGAGCTGCTTGTCGGGTTGGTTATTTGCTGGAGCAGCTCACGCGACAACGGGGACTCAGTCCCTTCCAGCCTAGAGTTTGGTTTGCAGAACGAGCCGGTGACAGGGGGGCCGAGAATGAGGCATGTGGGGAGGGGTGCGGAGGAAGGTGAGCCCTTCCCCCACAGCACCTGTGTGTTCTCCCACCCAGAAGCGCTTTGAACCCCGATCTTTTGGGGTTTTCTGGAGACGTCATTACGTGGGTACCGCTGATTAAATCCTTGACCTCTGCCTTGACCACCTGCATTTAGAAATTTCTTCAAGTGCCTTCGTACATAGTGTTTCCCTATAATTTTCAATGTTGTTCTTATCTGTGTTTATGCCTTGATCCTCATTCCTAATGACAATTACCTAGAACTTCAACTTTTGCTCAGACCTCAGTATTCTGCTTCTGGTTGGGGTTTATTTTTCTACATCAACTCTTGATGCTGCTGATTGACCTCCTTCGTCACTGTCGTGGGCACAGAAGTCAGGACGGCGTCTGCCGGCTGCCAGCGTCCGGCTTGGCTGCCACAGGCTGAAGCAGGTGGGGTCTTGCTCTGGAACAGGAAGTCAGGCGATGGCCGAGGCTGGGGTCCGCCGTCTGCTCAGCGGGGTGCCGGGCTCCCGGGATGCCCCATCTTTCTGCTCCACCGTCCTGGGCACCGGGTCTTGTCCTCCTGCTTCGTCCTCATGGTCCCAGACGGCTCTGTCCGCAGACACCAGCCCACACGGAAGATGGCCAACGAGAGAAGGACGAAGGCCAAAGTCTCTGTTGTCGTGAGGCTCTGTCTCTGCAGGACTGAAGACCCTTCCTTCTGTCCAGCACAATTCCCCTACCTCAATTGTCAGTCCTGGGTCAGTCCTGGGGAAGACTGGACCCCAGCCCTGAGCTCTCTGCAGTCCGAGCAGGGGAGGCCAGGACAGATAGGGCAGTGGGGCTGAATGTGCAGGGAGCTGCGTGCCAGGCTGGCCAGGGGCTCTCCGTGTCAGGGCAACGTGGGCTCTTGCCTCCCCTCTCATCTGTGGAGGGCCTGTCACCCAGAGAGAAATATTCTTCTCCAGGAAGCATGCATTTGGGCTGCTAATCCTGGGACCCTGCAGTGTTTTGGTTTGGATTTTCTGGTTTGCTTTCTGACGTTTCTCCATCTTCATCTCGGTTGTTAGGTCCGTAGGAATTTAATCCTCTCTGTGTGCTCTGCTTAGTGTGTTCTATGTGAACCTGGATTGGGTTTGCTGTGAACGTTGTGACAGCTGCCCTCATGTTGTCAACATTCCCCTTGTTGATGGATTTCAGTCTCCTCCTGTTCCCCTTCCTGCCCTGTTTCCCTGTCCCTTTGAACCCCTGGGCTGCTCCAGCTCCGGGGATGACAGACAATGCTCAGGAGCCTCTGGGTGGAGGATCCTCCCCCTCCCCTGAAAGGGTCTGTGCTTCTGCCTCCCGATAGCCTGTGCGCCCCCCTAGAACAGCGACTCAGCTTCCCCACGTGCTGCATACAGTAGGCGCTCATGACCTGTGTGTGCAGGTGAACTGAGGTGGGAGGGCTCCTCTGCAGGAGTCTCTAGCGGCAATTCGGACATCGGCCGCCAGGTGGCGCGGGTGCCTGCGCTCAGGGCTGGAGGGGGGATGCTCAGGCAGGCTTGGGGGGCACAGGGGCTGCCCATGGGGGGGGGGCGCGGAGCCTCGCCCTTTGCTCCCAGACCCACCACAGGGCCAGGTCGGGGTGGGGGCGCCAGAAAAACGCAGGGGCTGGCAGGTCGACAGGGGCCCTGGTACAGACACGAAGGTGCGGCCAGGAATCAGGGATTAGGAGCCCCAACTGGAAGGCAGGAGCCCAGGGGAGCGATCTGGGGTGAGGTCCTGATGTAGGAGCGTGCAGATTCGGGGCTAGGGCGGAGGATCTGGAAGTCCAGGACTATAACTGGTCTGGGTCAATGTTCTTTGGGGCCGGGATTGGGGTGGGTTACCTTTGGGAATGGGGAAGCCTGGAATATCCTGAATGTGAGATCTAAGCTCTAGATCTGGGTGTCTGGGGTGAAACAGCCTCAGGAGGAGAGAGGGCCCCTGTCCCCCCCCCACTTGAGACAGACCCCAAGACGTGAAATCAGATATCCCAGAGGGGAGGTGGGATAGGGTCCTAACGCGGCAGGTCATTTGGGGAACACACCTGGCCGTGAGAATATGTTTGCATCCCTGGATGTGGAGCCTGCCTGGAAGGACTGAGAAAAGTTGGCAGCAAACTCCACTCCCCAGGGAGGCGTCTGTCACCCTGTCGTGCCCTGCCTCCTCCCCTCTCTGGACTGGCTTTCTTTCCTGGGGAGTGGCCGGTCACCCCGTCAGGCAGGTGGAGACACTCTGACAGGAAGGGTGGGGTGCCAGGGACCCTGAGGGCACTTCCCGCCTGGTCCCCACGTGGAGCGTTCACAGCAGAGGCTCCTGTCTGACTCCCCCCTCCAGGCTGTGTGACCCTGGGCAAGTCACCAAGCTTCTCTGTGCCTCTGATTTCCCCTGAACCCAGTGAGGGTGCTGATGGGACTGACCTCATCAAGCTGTTCACAGATTTAAATGAAAAAGCAGATGAGTCGGTGATTAGCATTATGTAATCAACTAGTGATACCTCATTTAAAAGGTAGTCTGGGGGCCTGGCAGGCTCAGTCAGAAGAGTGGGCAGCTCTAGATCTGGGGGTGGTGAGTTCGAGCCCCACATTGCCCTTAGAGTCTACTTCAAGAAAACGCAGGCTGAAGTTTGTTAGCGCAAATATTGAAAATTAACGACACAGAAGAAATAAATTGTCTGTGTGCTCTTGGACAGAGAGCGCCTGATGACGAAGCTCGTGTTGTACAGGTATGATTGAAAATTGGAGCACGTGTTTCCAGAATGAACGTCTCCCTCCCACCTGTGTGTCCCACAATGCTCTGCTCCAGGGGAGCCCAACCTATGTTCTGTGTTTCTCAGAGTTACACTGTGTCTATAGCTGCGACATTGTTGAAAAGGCGACATTGTATCTATGATGTGTCTACATTATCCAACGCGGATCCATCAGTACTTTATGTCCCGCCGGGTACCATCAGTGCGAACATGTATCCTGATCTCAGAAATGTCCGCAGTGAGGAAACCCGAGCCCAAGGTCTTGACGAGCATGAGCCATCAGTCCTCTGCAAGGAAAGTCACATTCAATTCTCTCTCTCTTTTTTTTAAGATTTTATTTATTTAGGGGCGCCTGGGTGGTTCAGTGGTTAAGGCCTCTGCCTTTGGCTCAGGTCATGATCCCAGAGTCCTGGGATCGAGCCTCACATCGGGCTCTCTGCTCAGCAGGGAGCCTGCTCCTCCTCCTCTCTCTCTCTCTGCCTGCCTCTCTGCCTACCTGTAATCTGTCTGTCAAATAAATTTTTTTTAAATCTTTAAAAAAAAAGATTTTATTTATTTATTTGACAGAGATCACAAGTAGGCAGGGAGGCAGGCAGAGAGAGAGGAGGAAGCAGGCTCCCCGCTGAGCAGAGAGCCCGATGTGGGGCTCGATCCCAGGATCCTGAGATCATGACTCGAGCCGAAGGAAGAGACTTTAACCCACTGAGCCACCCAGGCGCCCCGTCACATTCAATTCTTAACAATTTCTTAGGGCATTTACTTCTTTGCTTCTAAAAATGTGCTTTTCAAAAAATAATGGTCTTATATTACTATTCTCGGACCATTCAGGCACCATGTGCATTCTGGTATGAAAATTGAGGCTTTTCCTCTCTTCCATGGCTCTCCCTCACCTTCCTTCCTCCACCTAACATACACATGGCATATTTTTGGTTAAAGCAAGAGTATTTGGCATTTATTATAAGCTATTCACTTTTCTAAGATAAAGATAAAACTACTTTAGTAGTGAAGATAGAAGTGAAGATAAAACTAATTCAACCAATTAATACTAAATATATCTAATTTTTATAGATGATGAGAACAAAGTGCCTCTTGCTAGGGTTTGTGAGATCGTGCAGCCAATAAAGGGCAGAGCTGGGATCCGAGGCCAGACAACAGGTCTGCTGCTGGAATCCAAGCTCTGACTGCCAGACGATCCCACCTCCATAGCCTGTTCATGGACTGCTGACTATTGTGCTCAGTGCTGGGGCACACGAGTGCACAAAATTAATCCCCAGCCTTCGAGAACCTGTATTTTGGGGGACACTGGAAATAAACAAGTGGCCGAGTAGACATGAGGTCGGGGGTGCCCAGTGGGAGGAACACAAGAAGCAGAGTCAGGCCCGGGAGCTGCTGTTCAAATGAGTCTCCCTGGGGAGGTGGCAGAGGCTGAGCAGGGGTGAGTGGGAACCTCGGAGGTGGGTGGAAGGACGTTGCAGGCAGAGGTGAGGTGCGCCAAGGCCCGGAGCCCAGAGCCTGCCCACAGTGCTGGAGGAGCAGCCAGTGGCTGGGGGCTGCAGGAGAGGGAGGGGGCAGCAGCGAGGGCGTGGGGGAGGCAGCCTGAGCCCCTGGGAGCTCTGGGATCTTTCTAGGTGGGATGGGGGCTCAGCAGAGTGGGCTGAGCGGCGCAGGGGCAGGGCATGAGGCTGACAGAGAGGCCTCTGTGGAGGAGGATACGGTGCAGGGTCGTGTGGTGAGGGGGAAGCCTGGGAGAGGACCCGGCGGAGGGGCTGCTAGTGGCTTGGCCTCAACTGAGTAGCAGGAGATCTGGCGCCAAAGCCCCAGGCTTCCAACGCGGCTCTGCCCACTCCTGGCTTCGTGGCCCTGGACAGTTTAGCAAGAGGAGCCCCAGGTTCTTCATGGGTAGAATGGACACAGGGGTGGGACATGGGGATTCGTGAACTACTTTGGAGCCGACAGGCCTTCCTGATGGGTCGGATGTAAGGATGCAGGAGGGGAGGTCTGAGGTGGCCCCAGGACCTGGGCTTAGGCACCATGGATTGTGGTGGTGCCCACGGGTGGTGGTGCTCCATGGGTGGAGACCCATGCTCCGGGGTCTCTTGGAGCACGGGTGAGCTCACCGGCCCCGCACAGGCCCAGGGACTCGCCCAGTGACTCCTGCAGCAGCTCCCCGTCCCCACTGTGCTGAGAGCTCGGAGGTCGGGGCCATCCAGTTCTGTGTTCAAGGACATGCATGGAAGGTGTGGGGAAGAGAGACTCAGCCTCACTGTGACTGGTCCGAGAGCCCCCGCCTCCCCCGGCCACGGACAGAATCCCTGTATCTCCAGGAGGGTGTCCAGCCTGAAGCCCAAGGTCAGCACAGAAGCCACGCTGCCCAGCACGTGTCCTCAGGCTCAAGGTCATAAGCGCTCTGCCCACCAAGGAGCTATGTCCAGGCAGGATGGAAGTTTCCAAAAGAGCCTGAGTGTGGGAGAAGGCACTGCCACCTTGAGCGACATTGTTGAGCGACAACGCTGCGGCAGCACGGGCGTCACCACGTCTGCACGGTAGTGAAGATTATCGCAATTCCCGGCGTGGAACAGAGTCCTGAGCACAAGACAGGACTTTGAGAGTCTCCCCTTGGGGCTGCAGAGCCCTGCGGGGACTTGGGCGACATCTCTGAACTCAGAGGGAGAAGATGAGGCCACAGAGGATCCACAGGTTACACCAGGCAGGAGGGAGGTGATTACAGGCGTGTGGGAATGGGGGCGGGAAGGGGGTCAAGGCAGAGGAGGAGAGCAACCGGCACTAACAGAGGGTCGATCTGGTGATCGCTGGGTTACACATGATGGCTCTGACCCTAACCCAAGGTCACACCATTCATCCCGATGCCTGTCCCCAGATGCCCGCACCCCACACACTGACCAGGCAGCATGTGGCCTCACGGACCCCATGGTCTGAGTTCTCACGGGCTCCCTGCTCTTCTCCCAGTCCTGCTCCCCTCAAATCCAGACCCCCGCAGCGCCCCCCCCCACGGCCGCGTTGTCCTGCTCCAGCTCAGCCGCTCTCCCCGAGGGTGCAGGTGCAGGGGCCACGCTGTGTCTGCGGGAGCTGACGGGGGTGTTGGCCCCACATTTATCCCGTGCTCCCGGAGCACCTGCCATGCTGGCCGATCCCGTGAGCAGATGAGGCCGCGGTTCTCCTGCCCACAGGGGATCAGCATCCGCATCTGTGTCTCCCCGAAGCCCGGCCGCCAGCACACGGGGCTCCCAGAGACAGGCCCGCTGTGTGCACTCAGCACGGCCAGGCCACTGGGAGGGAGCCGGGGAGCCGCCCGAACCTGAGCCCCGCAGACTGGTCGGTGGAGAGGGCCGGCGAGGAGCAAGGACCCCCACTCTGCTTAGTGAAGGGGGGTTCAGAGTCAAGGTGGGAAAGAAGCAGGGTCACAGCTGCTCTCCAGAGCCCTGCGGAGGCGGCCGCTCCGAGACGGAAACCCCAGCCACAGCGAGCTTTCCTGAGGCTTCCCGAGAGCCTGCTTGCCTGGCTGATGAGGCGGGGGCTGGTGTCGGAGGGCCAGGCTGTGTGAAAACCACGTCCTGCCCGAGCACACAGCAGGCTCCCCGCAGACAGGGGCGAGCTGGAGGCCCTGGCCGCTGGGCACCGGTCTCATGCCTCCTTCCCAGCGCCAAGGCCCAGGGCTCAGGGTGTCCTGTGAACGGAGGAGCCATAGGTGGGTGTGTCTGCCCCTGTGGGGACCAGCGACGCTAGCGACGGGGCTCCTGCTGCTGAAGAGCCCCCAGGAGCACTTAACAGCAGCCCCTGTCCGGGGCCCCAGGTGGAGCAGGGTGATGGGTCAGGGCCCCACCGGAACCCACAGCTCACAGCGTCCACCTCCAGCTCATTCCAAAACCGCAGGCTTTTTTTTTTTTAATTTATTCATTTTTATTAACATATAATGTATTAGGGTGCCTGGGTGGCTCAGTCTTTAAGCATCTGCCTTTGGCTCAGGTCATGATCCCTGGGTCCTGGGATCGAGCCCCGCATCGGACTCCCTGTTCTGGGGAAGCTGCTTCTCCCTCTCCCACTCCCCCTGCTTATGTTCTCTCTCACTGTCTCTCCCTCTCCGTCAAATAAATAAATAAAATTTTTTTAAATTTTATTTATAAAAAATAAATAAATAATGGGGGTACTTGGGTGGCTCAGTGGGTTAAGGTTAAGCCTCTGCCTTTGGCTCAGGTCATGATCTCAGGGTCCTGGGATCGAGCCCCACATCAGGCTCTCTGCTCAGCGGGGAGCCTGTTTCCCTTCTTCTCTCTCTGCCTGCCTCTCTGCCTACCTGTGATCTCTGTCAAATGAATAAATAAGATCTTTGGGGAAAAAAGCAGATAATATATTATTTGTGTCAGGGGTACAGGTCTGTGACTCCTCAGTCTTACACAATTCACAGCACTCACCATAGCACATGCCCTCCCGATATCCATCCCCCAGCCACCCCATCCCAACACCCCTCTCCTCCAGCAACCCTAAGTTTGTTTCCTGATATTAAAAGTCTTATGGTTTGTCTCCCTTTCTGGTTTTGTCTTGTTTCATTTTTCCCTCTCTTCCCCTGTGATCCTCTGGGTTATTTCTCAAATTCCACATATCAGTGAGATCATATAATTGTCTTTCTCTGATTGACTTATTTCATTCAGCATGATACCCTCTAGTTCCATCCACATTGTTGCAAATGGCAAGATTTCTTTTGATGGCTGCATAGTATTCCATTGTAGACATACACCACATCTTCTTGATCCATTCATCTGTTGATGGACATCTAGGTTCTTTCCATACTTTGGCTATTGTGGACATTGCTGCTATAAACATTCGGATGCACGTGCCCCTTTGGATCACTACATTTGTATCTTTAGGGTAAATACCCAGTAGTGTGATTGCTGGGTTGTAGGGTAGCTCTATTTTCAACTTTTTGAGGATCCTCCATGCTGTTTTCCAGAGTGGCCACACCAGCTTGCGTTCCCACCAACAGTGTAGGAGGGTTCCCCTTTCTTTGCATCCTCGCCAGCATCTGTCATTTCCTGACTTGTTAATTTTAGCCGTTCTGACTGGCATGAGGTGATATCTCACTGTGGTTTTGATTTGTATTTCCCTGATGCTGAGTGATCTTGAACACTTTTTCATGTGTCTGTGGGCCATTAGGATGTCTTCTTTGCAGAAATGTCTGTTCATGTCTTCTAGGACTGCAGTCCTTGAAGGGAGCACAGATGCGGGTCAGGTTCAAGTGCTTGCACTCACCGTCTTCTTGTGTCTGAGAGCGAATCTGAGCCGGACTATGTGTCTGCCTGTGTTTCCGCTGGACAGCAAGATTCTGACAGGGATGTGTGTTTTGGGCTATTGGGCTGTGCCTATTGGACTGTGCCTGGTCCTAAAGATGTGGGGCACCACCCAGGACAGGATAAACTGTGCCCTTACCTGGTGACAGTGTACTTGGCTGCTAAGGGCCCCACAGAGAGCAGCTCCCTGCCTTCCCCAGAAGCTGGATGGCATCCTCGGGTGGAGAGTCTGTTCCAGAGCAGGTGTTGAGCGGGTCAGTTGCCTGGGAAACCACCGCGGGCTCAGGGACGGCAGCATATGGTCGCCGGGGCTGCCCGAGGAACATGTGTGCTCAGTAAACACTTTTGAAGGGACAGCACAGATGGCTGCCACGCCCAGTTTAGTGGAAAGCTGCTGGTTTTATCTGGCGCGTGTGTGAGCCCCCACTGTCCTCAAGGGGAAGGTTGTGACAGAGGGAGGCAACAACATCCCCTCTCAGCTGCCCACCCTGCACCTGCACCAGCCTGACACCGGGACCACCTGCCTCCGCTGAGCACAGGACCCCAGACCCATCAGCAGGGGGAGGGCAGGACCCAGTGTGGATGGGACAGGAGAGGCTGCTGGGGCCCCGTGAGCTGCCTCTGGAGGGGTCAGCAGACAGGTGTGAGGTTAGTGATGGAGCTGCTCCCCCTGGGTCCACGGAAGGCCACGGTTCTAGACGTTATGGGAACCCATCTGGTAAGAGGAGGCCTGGCCTGGCCCTCCGTATGTAGCCGAGACTCCGAGGCCGCTGAGCCTGTGGCAATGGGGCGCGTGTCCCTCTCCAGCCCTGCCTCTGTGTGAGCCCGGCCCAGGCCTGGCAGAGCCTCACAGGGAAGGGGGGCTGTGGGGCCGCTCCTGTGGGGGTGGGCTTGGTCCTGGGGGTGGGGGGGCAAGGCATGCCCTAAGCTGCAGACAGAGCCCTGGGGACCAGCAGTGGGACATGCCCTGTGTGCCTTGGGGTGTGGGGGTGACACTTCCCAGGAGGCTTTGTTCTCGGGCTCCTAGCTTCTCACTGCGACACCTGACAGGGAGGTTCCCAGAAAATCAGAAAGGAGATGTGACTCGTGAGATGGTGTAAAGACAGAGGACAGGCCCAAAGCAGGAGAGGCCCCGTGTCCTTGGCTCTAGGAGGGGACTCTGTGCCTGGCCAGGGCTGACACTGGCCAGCAGGGAGCTCCAGGCTGAGTGGGAGCCCAGGGACAGAGGTCAGGGGTAGGGGTGCTGGAGAAGGGGGACCACCAGGCCAGTTGTGAGCACAGGGACAGGGTCTCTCCAGGACTGGGCCTCCTAGAGGGGGGCTGTTCCCACATTTACTCTCCAGTTATCCCCTGAGGACCCTGCGGGTGCTGAGCTAACATGAGTGATGGGAATGGTTTAGTCAAGACTGGCCCGCTGTGCCCCAGGAACTAACAGTCAGCTCCGCCCTGGGGTGGGGAAGGGCTTGGAACTCTTCTCAGCTAAGCTGTTCCTCATAGGCCCAGGCGGAGTCAGCAGGGAGGCAGCCGGCCATGGGCGCCTGCTCAGAAGACCCCCACCTGTGTGAGGCCTCTGGGCTCCTGCGATTCACCAGCCTCCTCCTCAGTGAGTGGCCCGGGCCCCCTGGGAGGGAGGCCACTGGGAGGGCAGGGAGGCAGGAGCTGCCGGGCTGGCTGGGGTCTGGGCTGAAGAACCAGACGGAGCAGCTCCGTGAGGACGGAGCACACGCGGTGCGCTGGGTCAGAGCCCCGGGGTGGACAGAGGGAACAAAGGGAGCTTTGGGCTGAGGCCAGGATGGGAACCCGACCCGGCTGCCTGGAAGGGAATCCCCTCCCCCTTCCAGGGGGTGAGGCCGGGAGACCCTGGAGCCTCCTGCAGTGAGGGATGGAGGAGACACAGGAGTGGCTGCAGGGGACCCGGGGTGGGGACGGACATCCCCCCCCTGCCGTGTACAGGGGACCAGCAGCCTCTGCAGCTGCCGTGTGCAGGAGGGGCCGACCCAGAGCCCCTGTCTGAGCTGGAGGGGCCGCGCTAGTCTGGCTCCTTGGGCAAGATGAGGCCCCGAATCCAGTGACATTCTGTTTGCAAAGGAAGGTAAGGAGCCCCCAGAATTCAAGGGTCTGCGCCCACCTGCTGTGTGTAAGGATGAGCCCGGAACAGGAGACTGCTGACCTCTGATCTGGGCGGGGGTACTTGGGGGGCAGCAGAGGGGGCCCCAAAAGAAAACTGAAAGACTATTTTAACAAGAGCCCCATTTTCTGGTGCTTAACTTCATCGGAGTCCATTTGCTTATGTGTAACCAATTAAATAAGAACAAAGGAGAAAACAGATCTCCAGAACCGTGAATTCCGCGGACAGCTTGGGAAGGTGTTATTGTCTGTACTGTTTGCTGTGAACACACCAGCCCCTCTGTTCCTGCAGCGATTCTAGAGAAATTCCGCAAACACGGACACTTGTAAACAGGAGGATTACTCATTAGAAAATGACCTTTGCCAGTCACTGAGACCCTTTTTTAAACAAAATCACTTCCTGTTGGTAAATGTAGGCTTTCTCTTCTTTTCAGTTGGTTTAACTAGAGATACAAAGGGAAATTACAGAATTCTCTTCCATAAAGATCAGGGTTGGAAGATTTTGTAAGAATGAAAGGAAGGATGAGAGGGAAACAGACAAGATTTTAGGTTAATGGTTGAAAGTCAAATTTCGTCTTATTTATATAAATTCAGACTCTTGCTCACAGCCACCCCACCCCTGACCTTCTGCCCCTCTTTGGGGTCAGCAGCTTCTGCAGATCTGAGCACTGTCGTGTCTTCCTCCCGTCCTGAGTGGGCTTCCAGCTTCTGGACCGCTCCTCCCCCGCAGCCTGAGGGCTGAGCCTCCTCTGTCCCGGGTTCCCCCCTTCCCAGCAGGGGCCGGTTATCCCTCAGGTAGCCCCGAGTCCCGCCCTGCCAAAGCCCGCCGAGTACTTGAGTCCCCTCTCCCAGGACAATAGCTGGAGGTGAGACCCCAGATCTGCTCAGACCTGGTGACCAGACAGCAGAGTTGGGAGGGAGGAACGTAGGGCAGTGCAGGGGGAGGGCAGGAAAGAGCAGGGACGGGAGGGTACAGGTCATCGCCCTGCAGGGGAAGCACTGGGCTGGGAGAGATGGAAGCCACCTCAAGGTCTGGTTCTGCCCTGGGTGACCTAGACCAGTCCACCCACCCAAGGGAGCCCCTCCTCTGTGAAAGGTCCCCTCAAGACCCTCCAGTTGGGACATCCTGGGACTGGGGGTCTCTCCCGGATGGGACTCTCCCGTAGCTTCTCTGAGGCCTCTGCTCGGTGTCTCCCTCCTGTCCTGTCCTCATCCTGCATCCTGACAGGGACGGGCAGCCGGGGGGTCTGCTTGGGGCCCTTCAGCACCCAGAGCCCAGGACAACCAGTGGTCACTTCCTCTGCCCTCCTAGGAGGAAAGGACGCATTTTCGAGGCTCCCTGCAGTCCTCGGACCGTCTGCTGTCTCTGTCTCTGCTCCTGAGCGGGGTCTGCCGAGCTCCCGCCCCGGTGTGTGGACCCCGGTGTGCAGGGCCCACTCAGGACAGCCAGATGCCGCGGGGACAGGGCGGAGGGGAGTGTGCCATTGAGCAGCCCCTCAGGAACAGCCTGGCCGGAGCCACGTGGCTGCTGCCCATGGTCGGCAGAAACGCCAGCGTCCATGTCCCTGTCCCCTGGGACAGACCCCTCTGACACACACTGGGGTCACTAAGAGGGACAATGTGGGAACAGCCCTGCAGGCAGGTTCCACCCTAGGGACAGATCTGCTGTCCCTCAGGGAGCCCCAGGCACCATCCCCCTGTTGGAACAAGGGCGGCTTCTCTGACTGTGGTTGGTGTCCTGTGTGCACCACACTCTGCGTATTTGTGCCCGAGATGGGCCCTGACCCGGTACCGGGTGGGGACACGGGTGTGACAGACACTGTTGTTCTTCATGAATTCATGAGGAAATCCCATCCCAGGAAGAGTCAAAGTCCAGCCCTCTCCAGGCCACCAGGAAGCCCGATGGATCGACACAGATGTCCTGTGTGTGCGCGGGTTCATCGTGTTTGTGGCCGACAGAGAGAGGACGCACGTCCTTCACGGTGCTGACTTTCGGGAGGAGGCGCCCCCTGAATTTCTGCTTGACTCAGCCCAGAATCCATAGGATAGCGTTGAATGAGCCCAGAATACTGTCCAGTCACGAGACGACCCGCTGAGGAGAGGGGACAGGCACACACCGAGCGCAGGCGCGATAGACATTGTTGTCACCTGCGCGCGGGAGGATTTCCGGTCCTTCCTCCGTCTCCACCACTCTGCCCAGCAGCTCGGGGGGCTCAGCCACCTGGGGACAGGGACGGGACAGGGGCCATGGAAGCCAGCTGCTGTGGACACAGCCAGGAGTGTCCTCTCAGTCAGGAAGGCCCCAGCCGGACTTCGACTCCCCGTGGCCGCCTATGGGATCGCGCCCTGGGCGTCTGTGTCCCAGGGCCCATCCCTGATCCTAGGAGGAGCCCCCGAGAGGGGCAGCTGGGGGAGAGACGTGGGCTCCATCCTGAGCCTGGGAAGGCCGGGCTGATCCCAGGGCGCTTGTCAAGAACCACCGTGGTGGTGAGAGCCGCTCACACGGATGGGAACGCCTTCCTCTCCTGACATCCTAGCGCCCACTCTGGGGGCGGCACGGCTGGTGCGTCCCCATCCCAGAGGGAAGGCCGAAAGCACGCAGGCCTCGTGGGCTGCTCCCATCCACTCGCTCAGGGGGACAGAGGACCTGTCTCAGGCCTCCCAGATCCTCCCCTCCAGGCCGCCAACCGCCCTGCTGCACCGGACCTCCCCGGGTTGAGACCCAAGCACGGTCCCTGTGTGTCAGACTCACAGCGGAACACTGAAGAAAGAAGGTTCCAGAAGGAAAGAAGAGAGGATTAGGAGCACACTTTGATGAGGGGGGCTGATCTTTTTATGCGAGGGATCATCCGGGAAGCCTTACAGGATCCGCACGTGGAACTGCGTGAGGACAATAGCAGGGACATTAGTCCGAGACAACGCTGAGATGCAAACCCAAAACTATATTATTTTGCTAGAAAACAGGCTGATCTTATCAATATAGAGCTAGCTCTGAGGTGCTAAAGAGAGAAACGCAGGCACGGGCCGAGGACAGGAGCAGACCGCTCACAGCGGCCAGAGGACATCAACAGCCGTGGGACGTGGTGACCGGGTTCGTGTACAGAGAAATTCTCATTAGAATATGAGGTCACAGCACTTTCTCTTACCAATTTAGCAAAGATCAGAAAATTCGGGGAGCACATGGGTGGTTCAGTGGGTTGGAGCCTCTGCCTTCGGCTTGGGTGGTGATTTGGGGGTCCTGGGATCGAGCCCCACATCAGGCTCTCTGCTCGGCAGGGAACTTGCTTCCTCCTCTCTCTCTGCCTGCTTGTGATCTCTGTCTGTCAAATAAATAAATAAAATCTTAAAAAAAAAAAAAAGAAAGAAAGTTTGGTCACTGCATGTTGGTGGGAAACCGAAGCTTTATTGAGGAGACAGCTGCCGGGGTCGCTCTCAGGGGGCGATGAGCAGGGTCTGTCCGAGGCTGAGATGGAGCTGCCTTTGGTCTAATAGACCTCTCATGGGTTACCCAGTGTCTGCACAGCCATGCGTGCTGTCCACACACCCGCGTGTGAAGCGCATCCATGCACGTTGGGCGTGTGCTGTTTTAAGTGATCACAAAACCAGAATTACACACTCACGTGTGACACGTATGTCCTGGGTGTGAGTCCACGCACCCACGGCCGCGGACATGCGCCCCCAGCTGACGTCCCTCAGTCCCTGTGTGCAGAGAAACCATCCCAAGCTGCTGGTGTTTGCAGGGACAACATCAGTAGAACTGCCCCACGAGGAGGGAGCAAAGGCCCGTTTGGGCCGTGGCAGCTGTTAAATGACGCACTTCCACGAGGGTAGACCCTGCGGACTGTTGGCCAGAGGCTGCCCTCCGTCCCGCCCATGAGGGTCTCTACACGGGGCTGCCCAGAACACAGCGGCAGACTTCGTCACAGCGAGCAGGAGACAGGGTCACAGCACGACACGGTCACACTCCTGTCAGACCTGCTGTCCCTGAGGGCCGTCCTTCATGTTAACGGTGCTCTGCTCCTTAGAGGGGAGTCCTGGGGAGCGACCCCCCTCCAAGGGTAGGGCTCACACGGTCTGTGGGCATGAGGGGTCTCTGCAACCCCGTGAGAACCTGCCTGATGCACAAATGCTCTCGGCGCTGCCCCCGAAATATACTCGTGCTTCGGACCCGAGATCTCCTGACATTCGTCCTATCGCTGTCAGGGGTCAGGACACTGCAGGCGAGCAAGTTCCCGTGACCTGTTCAAGGGGACGCTCCCCTGGGACCAGGAGGGATTCCAGCCTCGCCTCGAACTCATGGCATCTCCTGTCTTCCCAGACTCAAGGGGGCACACGGGATGAATTCGGGAAGATGGGTTCTAGGGTTTCCTCCTTTATTCCTAATGAAAACCACCCATGTTTTCTGTGACCTATGCCCTAGGTGTCTGCAGCGCTGTGACCCAGAGTCCTGGAGCCCGTGGGTCTGCAGTGGATGATTCTGGAAACCCTGTTCCTCTGAAGGGGATTCAAGGAGCTTCTGTGCTATTTCCAGTGATCAGAAAACCAGAATTACCTCCAGAAGTCAAGCTGGAGAGTATTACATGGGGCATTATAAATAAAAAAATCTACACACCCATACTCCAAGTTAGTCCCGGGGGAGATGTTCCAGAATGGGTCAACTGCCAGGACAAGTTCGAGAAGCGGGTCCATGTGCTCAACACAATGACTCTGAGGATTGACAACCTGACCCTTGAGGACAGTGGGCGGTACCGGGCTCAAGAGTCCTATTCGAGAGGAAGACAGTATCACCAGGATTTCCACCTGACGGTCTACGGTACGTGGCGGCCCCTCCCCCAGTCCCACAGCTGACCCCCTTCCTCTGTCCCCGGGAGTGTCCGTGCGCCCCGCTTGCAGGATTCCGTCCAGACCGCAGCCTTCGGACTCAATCTTCTCCCCAGAAATCCGATGCTGTGAGGTCAGCACAAGTGCAGGCAAAGCTGAGACTCACACCAGGGACGGATCACGTCTGTGCTTCAGGAGGGAACACAGAATGGGGAGAAATGGGGATTTTGCCATAACACTCATTGTCCCCATAGGACTCAGGGTCCTTAGTGAGAGTCTTACTGTCTTGTGCTGCTGTAACAGGTAACAGCACATCGGTGGCTGACCACACCACCCCCTGGGGGTCCTCTTGGACTGTAGGGCAGGAGTCAGACCCCAGAGCCTCTGCCATGAGGTCCAGATGTCGGCAGGGCTGTGCTCCTCTCTGGAGGTTCTGGGATAGGGGCACCAGTATCCCCTGGCTTCTGGACCCTTACTCCCCCTTCTCAGGTGGCACAGGTGGGATGAGTCCCTGACACCGTGTCCCTCCCACCTCCTCTGCTGCCTCCTCCCACTTGTGAGGACCCTGTGATCACACAGCGCTTGTCCGGGGAATCCAAACCATCTCTAATTTACAGTCAGCTTGTTTTCAACCTCAGTTCCCCTTTGCCCTGGAACCTAAGACATCTTCAGGCTCTAAGGGTCAGCACATGGGGGACACTCGTCACCTAGCAGGATCCAGAATCCTGCGTGTGGTTCTCCCCGCCCCATCCCCCCGTCCTTCTCAGCCCTGCCCGAGTCAGCTCACTCACAGACTCCACGGTCCAGCTCTGAACCTCCACAGATGGAGGAGAATTCACAGGGTGACCCTTCCTCAGACCCTCAGGGAGCAGTTCGCTCGCCCTGCGCCCCTCCCCCCTGCTCAGGGAGTCCTTCTGCTCCAGACAGAGTGGCCTTCTGAGCCTCAGGACACGGAGATTCCTAAGACTGACTCTCAGTCTGTCCCACGTTTTCCTGGGAGGACCCCAAGCTCCGTGCCTGGTGCAGCCACACTGCAGGAGGCCATTCCTAGTGACTCCCACTGCGGTCTCTCCTGGTGGAGACTGAGTCTGATCTCCGGGCTTCCAGAGTTGGCCAGTGGCCGTCTATACCATGGACTGTGCGGTCCCGGGAACCCTCTGAGCAGAAAAATCAAGACCAGGACCCAGAGAAGGACAAATCCTGTTCCCAACTTCTCCTTCTTCTAGGGGACACCCCACTCTCTCAGAACTCATGGATTATTGGGGGAACCTCCAGCATCTATTTTCTCATGAGAGCTTAGTAAGACGGGCTCAGTCTAGTGGAATCACATAGAGCTGAACTCAGTGGCTCCTTCCTTTTTAGCCCGTCTGTATATTTGGGTCAATTCTCTGTGACCTGTAAAATGCAATCATTGTCCTTAGGGGGAGGAAGCCAGAGCTTCAGGGAGAATCTGCAGGAGAAAGCAGGAGCTGCGATGTTCTCCACTCACGTGAGGTTCTGTCCTCTCATCCCTCCCTCACCAGAGGCTGTGCCCCCTCCCCAGATCCAGGCCATGGCTGTGTCCCTCACACCAGGCTGGTGCAACGTCACAGTGGAGTGTAACACCACAGGAACCAGGGAGGACCTGACAGTGTCCTGGGAGAGTGAGAGCCTCCCCAGGGAGCTGGAGCAGAGACCGGCCCCAGGACCAGCCCCCAACCCCTGGACCCTGGCTGTGAACCTGCCCCTGAGCCGGCCCAGCCTCAACCTCACCTGTGTGGTGAGCAACCAGGCGGACAAGAAAGCTGCCTCCTGGAACGTTGGGGACGTCTGTGGCCGTGGTGAGTGCACCTGCCAGAGGAGAGGGACTCTCCCGCAGCTCAGGGTGAGGGTTCTTGGCTTCTGTCCCCCATGTTTATGTCACCCCCTGCTGCTTGGTCACCCCGTCCAGGACTCTGGCAGGAACATCCAACCTGCGTCTGCTGTTCAGTGTTGTTCCCAGGCTGCTCATCGGAGGGGTCTGGCCAACAACTCACTGTAGGATTCAGGGCTCGGGGTCCTCTGCCCGATTCTGGTCTCACAGACACACGTCACACCCACCCGCTTGCCTGCATTCCCGATGTGTCCCGCTCTCCTCGGCTGCCAGCCTCCGCTCAGGCCCCTCCCTCTGCCCTCAGCCCTTCCAAGTCAGGAGTCCTCCAATCCCCACTTACTCCCATCCAGGGACTCCCTCCCTGCAGCGGCTCTGGGGGCCTGTGACCCGGGCAGTCCCACAGGGCCGCGTGCTGGGGACAGTCCCAGCATGAACAGAGTTTGCACAGAGACTTCTCAGCCTCAATGGCTCAGGGCCCTGCAGGAGCTGCTGCTGTCCTGCCCTCACACCTCGTCTCCTCTAAGGAGTGGTCAGTGGCCCCACCCTGGGAGCTGATGCTCTGGCCCAGGATTAGTGTCCTGTGCAGGCTGAACCCCTGGAGGGCAGGCGCCATGTCTGCTGCTCCTTGGAATGCCTGTCCCAGCCCCGGCCTCAGGCCCTTTGCTCACAGTCAGCGTGTCCCTGAGTGAGTGAATGACTTGGTTCCCCGTGAGCTCCTCTCCCTCCATCCCCTCCTCCACCAGCTGCTGGGGGACCTTCTGCCTTAGTATCCCTCATCCCAGAGGAAGCTCATGGCTCAGGGACCCACTGGGCCCTCTGGAAACAGGCTCCTGCCTCCCTCTTATCCTCCCACCCGGCTGCCCCTACATGGTCCCTCTCTGGCCTGCCCCAGTGGGTGCCAGCAACTCCCAGGGCTGGGGACTTGTCACAGCCATTCCTGGTCAAGGCTCTCCGTCCTGGGATGCCTCATCCACCCTGAATATTGGGAAAACTCCTACTCCTCCCTTGCCCATCACCTCTTCCTGGAGGCCCTCCCTGATGACCTGGGTGCAAGGTGTAAGCTCTAGTGCCCTGGGATGGCTCTGGCTGGCTTCCCCTGGCATGTGTCAGCCCTCCCTGCTCTGAGAGGCTCCTCAAGGGCAGGCACCATGTCCTGCTCCTCTCAGCACCCCGGCCCCAAGCAGGAGCTCAGTATCGGCTGAGTGAGAGCCCCTGCCATGCTCCTCCCTCTCGAGCTCCTGACCAGGTCCCTTCAGAGTCTCCATGTGCCTGGCAATGGGCGTCCTCAGTTCCCTGTCGCCTTAACCTTCCTCACTCTGTGCGATGGAAACAGACCCACAAGGACAGACCAGTGCTGCCCACTTGCTCGGTATCCTGGCGTCTGTTGTGGTCCTGCTGCTGATCTTCGGAGCTGGGCTGTACCTTTGGAAGGGACGTGGGATGAAGAAGAACGTGGAGCCTGGGACAGGCAGGTTGCACTTCTCCTTCCCATCTCCAGACACCTCCCTCCCCCGTTGAACTCTGGGCTCCTTTTCTCCTGCATTTTGCTGCTCAAGGAATGTCCCTGCAGGAGGCTGGCAGGTGTGGTCATGGCCATGAGGGTCATGGAGGGGGAGCTATAGGCTTCCAGGCTGAGACTCAACCTCCATCTGTGTGTGACTCAGGGGCAGGATCGCAGGAGGAGTCCAGGGACCCGGATGGTGGCATCCACTATGCAGAGCTGAACCAGCAGGAGTCTGGAGACCTCAGGGACAAGGTGAGGCCGGGGAGGAGGCAGCCTGGGTTGTCCCAAGTCCCTCTATGCCTGGGTGTGTGCCTGTCGATCCCAGTCATCAGTAGGCTTTTGTCTCCATGTATCTGTAACCCTTTCCAGACAACATAGTATGAACTTAAGAACATTCTCCTGGGGTCCATGCAGCCCTGGGCCTGTGGGGGTCCCTCTGGGTCCTGTGCATCCCTCAGCTGTTCCTGGAACCCTCTGTCTGCACTGCAGGGTAGGGGAGAACCACATCTAGAAGAGGAGAACTCTCTCACTGCGGTCTACAGTGAGGTCCGCAGGCCAGGCCAGACCATGACCATGATTTAATGGGAAGAAGCAGGAGAATCCCACCCCGGGGACACCTGTCTCGTGAGCATGACGCCCGCAGCTCTGGTCCGACCTCTTACCCCTCTGACAGCTCTGAGAAGGGACTGGATGGATCCAGCACTTATTTCTGTGCTAAATCCGTGTGCACAAGCTCCCTGTGAGACACACACTGGTAGATCAGGGAAACTGAGTAAATAAATTGGTCCTAACCTGTTCAGGACAACTCAGCCTCTGCTGTCCCCCTCATCTGTTCGACATGAAACTGGCTTTCAGACCTCAGCCTCTGGGGCAAACGGTGGAGAATCCCAACATCCCCCCGGGCCCGTCGTGAGCACCCCCAGCCGTCAGTCCTGCGCTGAGAGCTCTTTACCGACAACGGGAATTCGTAGTCGTCCCTGCTTGCTGAGGGCGGGCTCTGTGACCCGCACTGTTCGGACATTCTGCTCCCTGCTAACTCACTGGGTCCTGCTGGACTCTCTGTCCGGTGGGGAAGCTTGTGCCCACTTTACAGATCAGTAGAAGGAGCCAGAAAGGCTGACTCTGCAGGCCGCACAGCTTGGAGCACCGGAGTCAGGACTCAGCCCAGGGAAGGGAGCCCCAGACCCGTCTCTCTGGGACTCGGCTGGCTGTCCCACGTCCTGGCCAGCCTCCTTCTGTCCTGTCCTGCTGGACAATAGTCTGGCTCCTACTGCTCAGCACAGACAGAAGTTTCTGGTTCCTGACAGTGAGCTTTAACTGACTGCACGGAGTGACAGCTACGTCCCCCTCTCTGCTGTCCCCACACAGGACACTGAGCTCCTCAGGGATCATGAGGACTTTTCCCTGCACTTCAGGGCACTTCTCTGGGGATGTGTCGTCTCCTGCGTGCCTCTCTCTGGCTCGTCCCCCTGACCCTGCTGGCTCCTCCCCTGCAGCCCTCACCCGGTCCCCGTGCTGCCCCTGCTCCGCATCTGAGCCCGCACCTGCACCTTGGCCTCACCTCACAGGGACCCCTAGAGCACCAGGAGGTGACCCCCATGTGACATGTTGATGCCCCTTTCCTGATCCAACCCCCTCTCCTTGGGTCCCCTGACAGCCACTCCCCTGGCCCCGGGCCCACCTGCCGGGCTCCCAGACTCTCCGCCGTCCCCCCAGGGCCGCTCTTCGCTCACAGGGCGATGCTCCCCAGGGTTTGGGCAGGACCCTTCCCATCCCCCGTGTCCTCCTCTCTCTGGGGCCCCGGCTCCTGGGGTTCAGGGGCGAGTCACACCGCTGATGCCCAGGGAAGCCTTCCCACCCACGCCCTCTGCTGATCCCAAACACTGACCCTCAGCCCCACCAGCCACACCCCTGCCCCTGTGTCCTCTGCCCTCTCCTCACAGGGTCACGTCCCCCACTTCCCTTTCTGTAATACCGGGAACCTGGTGAGAAAGAACAGGAGCTCCTCTCCCACAGGAAGAAAAGCAGAAGCTGTGATCACGTGTGTAATCAGGCATTAAAAGTGCATGTTTGTGTTGGGGGGGGCGTGGAAGCTGTTCACCTGAGCCCAGGGAAATACTGTAAAGTTCCTTCTTACTCTTGGGAAGAGACACTTTCTCTCCTTCCATGCTCTACCACTGTTTCCCCAGGTGACAAAGAAGCCTGCTCTTGGCCAGAATCAGTAACTCAAATAAGACAAAGTGTGTCTCAAATGTCCCTTCCTCTCCATCTCGCAGCTGATCCACTGGGAGCAGGTAGATCCCCTCAGATCAGAGGAAAGAAGAGACACTTCTCATCCTGAAAACCTCAGCGTCTGCACAGAAGCGCTCACACACACACACACACACACACGCACATGCACACACACACACATACACACACACCAGCCTCCAGCCATTCAGTTGTGTGATTCAGAACTAGGTTTATCCTACAAATGCACACATTACCTTTTTTTTAACTTTTTTATTATGTTAGTTGCCATCATTAATTTTTTTCTCCAATTTATTTATTTTCAGAAAAACAGTATTCATTATTTTTTCACCACACCCAGTGCTCCATGCAAGTTATGCCCTCTACAATACCCACCACCCGGTACCCCAACCTCCCACCCCCCCCCGCCACTTCAAACCCCTCAGATTGTTTTTCAGAGTCCATGGTCTCTCATGGACTTCCAATTTACCCAATTGCACATACCCTCCCCAATGTCCATAACCCTACCCCCCTTCTCCCAACCCCCCTCCCCCCAGCAACCCACAGTTTGTTTTGTGAGATTAAGAGTCACTTATGGTTTGTCTCCCTCCCTATCCCATCTTGTTTCATGGATTCTTCTCCTACCCACTTAAGCCCCCATGTTGCATCACCACTCCCTCATATCAGGGAGATCATATGATAGTTGTCTTTCTCCGCTTGACTTATTTCGCTAAGCATGATACACTCTAGTTCCATCCATGTTGTCGCAAATGGCAAGATTTCGTTTCTTTTGATGGCTGCATAGTATTCCATTGTGTATATATACCACATCTTCTTGATCCATTCATCTGTTGATGGACATCTAGGTTCTTTCCATAGTTTGGCTATTGTGGACATTGCTGCTATAAACATTCGGGTGCGCGTGCCCCTTTGGATCACTACGTTTGTATCTTTAGGGTAAATACCCAGTAGTGCAATTGCTGGGTCATAGGGCAGTTCTATTTTCAACATTTTGAGGAACCTCCATGCTGTTTTCCAGAGTGGTTGCACCAGCTTGCATTCCCACCAACAGTGTAGGAGGGTTCCCCTTTCACCATATCCTCGCCAGCATCTGTCATTTCCTGACTTGTTGATTTTAGCCATTCTGACTGGTGTGAGGTGATATCTCATTGCTTGATTGGATTATTTGTTCTTTGGGTGTTGAGTTTGTTAAGTTCTTTTTAGATTTTGGACACTAGTCCTTTATCTGATATGTGGTTTGCAAATATCTTCTCCCATTCTGTCAGTTGTCTTTTGATTTTGTTAACTGTTTCCTTTGCTGTGCAAAAGCTTTTGATCTTGATGAAATCCCAATAGTTCATTTTTGCCCTTGCTTCCCTTGCCTTTGGCGATGTTCCTAGGAAGATGTTGCTGCAGCTGAGGTCGAAGAGGTTGCTGCCTGTGTTCTCCTCAAGGATTTTGATGGATTCCTTTCTCACATTGAGGTCCTTCATCCATTTTGAGTCTATTTTTGTGTGTGGGGTAAGGAAATGGTCCAATTTCATTTTTCTGCATGTGGCTGTCCAATTTTCCCAACACCATTTACTAAAGAGGCTATCTTTTTTCCATTGGACATTCTTTCCTGCTTTGTCAAAGATTAGTTGACCATAGAGTTGAGGGTCTATTTCTGGGCTCTCTATTCTGTTCCATTGATCTATGTGTCTGTTTTTGTGCCAGTGCCATGCTGTCTTGATGATGACAGCTTTGTGATAGAGCTTGAAGTCCGGAATTGTGATGCCACCAACTTTGGCTTTCTTTTTCAATATCCCTTTGGCTATTCGAGGTCTTTTCTGGTTCCATATAAATTTTTAAATTATTTGTTCCATTTCTTTGAAAAAGATGGATGGTACTTTGATAGGAATTGCATTAAATGTGTAGATTGCTTTAGGTAGCATAGACATTTTCACAATATTTATTCTTCCAATCCAGGAGCATGGCACATTTTTCCATTTCTTTGTGTCTTCCTCAATTTCTTTCATGAGTACTTTATAGTTTTCTGAGTATAGATTCTTAGCCTCTTTGGTTAGGTTTATTCCTAGGTATCTTATGGTTTGGGGTGCAATTGTAAATGGGATTGACTCCTTAATTTCTCTTTCTTCTGTCTTGTTGTTGGTGTAGAGAAATGCAACTGATTTCTGTGCATTGAGCTTATATCCTGACACTTTACTGAATTCCTGTACAAGTTCTAGCAGTTTTGGAGTGGAGTATTTTGGGTTTTCCACATAGAGTACCATATCATCTGCGAAGAGTGATAATTTGACTTCTTCTTTGCCAATTTGGATGCCTTTAATTTCCTTTTGTTGTCTGATTGCTGAGGCTAGGACTTCTAGTACTATGTTGAATAGCAGTGGTGATAATGGACATCCCTGCCGTGTTCCTGACCTTAGTGGAAAAGCTTTCAGTTTTTCTCCATTGAGAATGATATTTGCGGTGGGTTTTTCATAGATGGCTTTGATGATATTGAGGTATGTGTCCTCTATCCCTACACTTTGAAGAGTTTTGATCAGGAAGGGATGCTGTACTTTGTCAAATGCTTTTTCAGCATCTATTGAGAGTATCATATGGTTCTTGTTCTTTCTTTTATTGATGTGTTGTATCACATTGACTGATTTGCGGATGTTGAACCAACCTTGCAGCCCTGGGATAAATCCCACTTGGTTGTGGTGAATAATCCTTTTAAGGTACTGTTGAATCCTATTGGCTAGTATTTTGGTGAGAATTTTCGCATCTGTGTTCATCAAGGATATTGGTCTATAGCTCTCTTTTTTGATGGGATCCTTGTCTGGTTTTGGGATCAAGGTGATGCTGGCCTCATAAAATGAGTTTGGAAGTTTTCCTTCCATTTCTATTTTTTGGAACAGTTTCAGGAGAATAGGAATTAGTTCTTCTTTAAATGTTTGGTAGATTTCCCCCGGGAAGGCGTCTGGACCTGGGCTTTTGTTTGTTTGGAGATTTTTAATGACTATTTCAATCTCCTTACTGGTTATGGGTCTGTTCAGGCTTTCTATTTCTTCCTGGTTCAGTTGTGGTAGTTTATATGTTTCTAGGAATGCATCCATTTCTTCCAGATTGTCAAATTTGTTGGCGTAGAGTTGCTCATAGTATGTTCTTATAATAGTTTGTATTTCTTTGGTGTTAGTTGTGATCTCTCCTCTTTCATTCATGATTTTATTTATTTGGGTCCTTTCTCTTTTCTTTTTGATAAGTCTGGCCAGGGGTTTATCAATTTTATTAATTCTTTCAAAGAACCAGCTCCTAGTTTCGTTGATTTGTTCTGTTGTTTTTTTTTTTGGTTTCTATTTCATTGATTTCTGCTTGATCTTTATGATTTCTCTTCTCCTGCTGGGCTTAGGGTTTCTTTCTTGTTCTTTCTCCAGCTCGTTTAGGTGTAGGGTTAGGTTGTGTACCTGAGGCCTTTCTTGTTTCTTGAGAAAAGCTTGTATCGCTATATATTTTCCTCTCAGGACTGCCTTTGTTGTGTCCCACAGATTTTGAACCGTTGTATTTTCATTATCATTTGTTTCCATGATTTTTTTCAATTCTTCTTTAATTTCCCGGTTGACCCATTCATTCTTTAGAAGGATGCTATTTAGTCTCCATGTATTTGGGTTCTTTCCAAACTTCCTCTTGTGGTTGAGTTCTAGCTTCAGAGCATTGTGGTCTGAAAATATGCAGGGAATGATCCCAATCTTTTGATACCGGTTGAGTCCTGACTTAGGACCGAGGATGTGATCTATTCTGGATAATGTTCCATGTGCACTAGAGAAGAATGTGTATTCTATTGCTTTGGGATGAAATGTTCTGAATATATCTGTGATGTCCATCTCATCCAGTGTATCATTTAAGGCCTTTATTTCCCTGTTGATCTTTTGCTTGGATGATCTGCCCATTTCAGTGAGGGGAGTGTTAAAGTCCCCTACTATTATTGTATTATTGTTGATGTGTTTCTTTGATTTTGTTATTATTTGGTTTATATAGTTGGCTGCTCCCACGTTGGGGGCATAGATATTTAAAATTGTTAGATCTTCTTGTTGGACAGACCCTTTGAGTATGATATAGTGTCCTTCCTCATCTCTTATTATAGTCTTTAGCTTAAAATCTAATTGATCTGATATAAGGATTGCCACTCCTGCTTTTTTCTGATGTCCATTAGCATGGTAAATTCTTTTCCACCCCCTCACTTTAAATCTGGAGGTGTCTTTGGGCTTAAAATGAGTTTCTTGAAGGCAACATATAGATGGGTTTTGTTTTTTTATCCATTCTGATACCCTGTGTCTTTTGATTGGGGCATTTAGCCCATTAACATTCAGGGTAACTATTGAGAGATATGATTTTAGTGCCATTGTATTGCCTGTAAGGTGACTGTTACTGTATATTGTCTCTGTTCCTTTCTGATCTACCACTTGTAGGCTCTCTCTTTGCTTAGAGGACCCCTTTCAGTATTTCCTGTAGAGCTGGTTTGGTGTTTGCAAATTCTTTCAGTTTTTGTTTGTCCTGGAAGCTTTTAATCTCTCCTTCTATTTTCAATGATAGCCTAGCTGGATATAGTATTCTTGGCTGCATGTTTTTCTCGTTTAGTGCTCTGAAAATATCATGCCAGCTCTTTCTGGCCTGCCAGGTCTCTGTGGATAAGTCAGCTGCCAATCTAATACTTTTACCATTGTATGTTACAGACTTCTTTTCCCGGGCTGCTTTCAGGATTTGCTCTTTGTCACTAAGGCTTGTAAATTTTACTATTGGGTGACGGGGTGTGGGCCTATTCTTATTGATTTTGAGGGGCATTCTCTGAACCTCCTGAATTTTGATGCTCCTTCCCTTTGCCATATTGGGGAAATTCTCCCCAATAATTCTCTCCAGTATACCTTCTGCTCCCCTCTCTCTTTCTTCTTCTTCTGGAATCCCAATTATTCTAATGTTGTTTTGTCTTATGGTGTCACTTATCTCTCGAATTCTCCCCTCATGGTCCAGTAGCTGTTTGTCCCTCTTTTGCTCAGCTTCTTTATTCTCCATCATTTGGTCTTCTATATCGCTAATTCTTTCTTCTGCCTCATTTATCCTAGCAGTGAGAGCCTCCATTTTTTATTGAACCTCATTAATAGCTTTTTTGATTTCAACTTGGTTAGATTTTAGTTCTTTTATTTCTCCAGAAAGAGCTTTTATATCTCTGGAGAGGGTTTCTCTAATATCTTCCATGCCTTTTTCAAGCCCGGCTAGAACCTTGAGAATTGTCATTTTGAACTCTAGATCTGACATATTACCAATGTCTGTATTGATTAGGTCCCTAGCCTTCGGTACTGCCTCTTGTTCCTTTTTTTGTTGTGAATTTTTCCGCCTTGTCATTTTGTCCAGCTAAGAGTATATGAAGGAGCAAGTAAAATACTAAAAGGGTGGCAACAATCCCAGAAAAATATGCTTTAACCAAATCAGAAGAGATCCCAAATCGTGAGGGGGGATTTCTCCCCCCTCACGATTGGGTGAGGGATCTCCCCTGATTGGGATCTCTTCTGATTGGGATCTCCCAATCTCCTCTGATTAGGATCTCTTCTGATTTGGGGATAAAAAGAGGTTCAAAAAGAAAGAAAGAAAGAAAAGAATTAAAAAAAGAGATTGAATTAAAAATCCAATCAAGAATTAAAAAAAGAGATTGAAGAGATTGGGATCTCTTCTGATTTGGGGATAAAAAGAGGTTCAAAAATAAAGAAAGAAAAAAATAATTAAAAAAAGAAAACGAATAAAGAAAAGTATAAAAAAGAATATATATATATATATATATTAGATAAACTAGTTTAAAAACATTAAAAAGGAAAAGGGTAAAAGTTAAAAAAAAATTTTAGCAGAAGAAGAGAAAAAAAAATGAAAATGAAAAAAATTAAATTAACTGCAAGACTAAAAAATCACAGGGAGAAAGCCATGAGTTCCGTGGTTTGTTTTCTCCTCCTCTGGAATTCTGCTGCTCTCCTTGGTATTGAAACTGCACTCCTTAGTAGGTGAACTTGGTCTTGCCTGGATTTCTTGTTGATCTTCTGGGGGAGGGGCCTGTTGTAGTGATTCTCAAGTGTCTTTGCCCCAGGCGGAATTGCACCGCCCTTACCAGGGCCCGGGCTGAGTGATCTGTTCGGCTTTGCTTTCAGGAGCTTTTTTTCCCTGAGCGCTTTCCATAGAGTTCTGGAGGACAGGAATACACATGGCGGCCTCCTGGTCTCCGGCCCAGAGGAGCCGAGAGCCCGGGTCCCCACTCCCCAGTGCGCCCTCAGCGAACAGCTCCTAGTAACTCCCGTCTGCCTACCCTCTGGCTGCGCTCCAAGCTCACCGAGCCTGCAACCGGTTCAAGGCAACACCGAGCTGTGAGCTTACTGTCGGCTCTGTCTCTGTAGCCGGCTTTCCCGTTCCAATATCCGCAAGCTCTGCGACACTCAGACACCCCCAATCCTTCTGTGACCCTGCGAGACCTGAGGCCACACTGAACCCGCGTGGGCTTCACCCCGGTTTAGCCTCTGGAGCGATGTCCCTCAGCGGAACAGACTTTTAAAAGTCCTGATTTTGTGCTCCGTTGCTCCGCCGCTTGCCTGGAGCCGGCCCCTCCCCCCGGGGTCTATCTTCCCGTCGCTTTGGATTCACTTCTCCACCAGTCCTACCTTTCAGAAAGTGGTTGTTTTTCTGTTTCTGGAATTGCTGTTCTTCTTCTCTTCGATCTGCCGATGGATTTGCAGGTGTTTGCAATCTTTAGATAAGCTCTCTAGCTGATCTCCTGCTAGCTGAAGTAGTCTCAGTCTGCTACTTCTCTGCCATCTTGACTCCTTCCCGCCATCATTAATTTTTGATGTAGTGTTCCATGATTCATTGTTTGTGTATAACACCCAGTACTCCATGCAATCCGTGCCCTCCTTAATACCCACCACCGGGCTCACCCACCCCCTGCCCCCCTCCCCTTTAAAATCCTCAGTTTCTTTCCCGAAGTCCATAGCCTCTCATGATTCATCTCCCCCCTCCAATTTCCTCCCCTTCATTTTTCCTTTCCTTCTCCCAATGTCCTCCGTGTTACTCTTTATGCTCCACAAGCAAGTGAAACCATATGATAGTTGACTCTCTCTGCTTCATCTATTTCACTCAGCAAAATCTTCTCCAGCCCCATCCATGTTGATGTGAAAGTTGGGTTATTCGTCCTTTCTGATGGCTGAGTAATACTCCATAGTAAATACGGACCAATCTTCTTTATCCATGCGTCTGTTGAAAGGCATCTCAGCTCTTTCCACAGTTTGGCAACTGTGGCCATTGCTGCTATCAATATTAGGGTACATATGGCCCTTCTTTTCACTACACCTGTATCTTTGGGGTAAATACCCAGGAGTGCAATTGCTGGATCTTAGGGTAACTCTATTTTTAACATTTTGAGGAGAGACTTCACTATTTTCCAAAGTAACACCAACTTGCATTCCCACCAACAGTGTAAGAGGGTTCCCCATTCTCCACCGCCTCTCCAACATTTGTTGTTTCCTGCTTTTTCAATTTTTGTCATTCTAACTGGTGGAAGGTGATATCTCAGTGGGGTTTTGATTTGAATTTCCCTGATGGCTAGTGATGTTGACCATTTTCTCATGTGTCTGTTAGCCATTTGCATGTCTTCTTTGGAGAAGTGTCTGTTTATGTCTTCTGCCCATTTTTTGACTTGATTATTTGGGTTTTTTGGGTGTTGAGTTTGAGGAATTCTTTATAGATCTTGGGTACCAGCCCTTTATCTATAATGTCATTTGCAGCTATCTTCTCCCATTCCATGGGTTGCTTCTTTGTTTAACTGACTGATTCCTCTGTGCAGAAGTTCTTTATCTTGATGAAGTCCCAAAGCTCATTTTTGCCTTTGTTTCCCTTGTCTTTGGAGATGTGTCTTAAAAGAAGTTGCTGTGGCTAATGTCAAAGAGTCTACTGTCTATGATCTCCTCTAGGATTCTGATGGATTCTTGTCTCACGTTGAGGTTTTTCATCCATTTAGAGTTATCTTTGTGTATGGTGCAACAGAATGGTCGAGTTTCATTCCTCTCTATATAGCTGTCTGATTTTCCCAGCACCATTTATTAAAGAGACTGTCTTTTTTTCCATTGGATATTTTTTCTTGCTCTGTCTAAGATTAGTTGACCATAGAATAGAGAATCCATATCTGGGCTCTCTATTCTGTGCTTTTGATCTATGTGTCTGTGTTTGTGCCTGTACCATGCTGTCTTGGTGATCACAGCTTTGTAATGTAGCTTGAAATCAGGCAATGCAATACCCCCAGCTTTGTTTTTCTTTTTCAACATTTCCTTGGCTATTCAGGGTCTTTTCTGATTCCATACAAATTTTAGGATTGTTTGTTCCAGCACTCTGGAAAATGCCATTGGTATTTTGATTGGGATGGTGTCGAAAGTTTAGATTGCTCTGGGGAGCACAGACATTTTAACAATGTTTGTTCTTCTGATCTATGACCATGGTGTGTTTTTCCATCTTTTTGCATCTTCTTCAATTTCTTTCCTAAATGTTTTGTAGTTTCTAGAGTATAGACCCTTTACCTCTTTCATTAGGTTTATTCCAAGGTATCTTATGGTTTTTGGTGCTACTGCAAATGCAATTGATTCCCTAATTTGTCTTTCTAGAGTTACATTGTTAGTGCATAGGAAAGCAACTGATTTCATTGCATTGATTAGAGAAGAGATCAATGGAGATGGACTAGATGACTCTCCATGTCTGCAGACCACTCAGAAGCCTCAGTGCGCTCCCCATGACCCAGAGCATGGACTTCTAAATCTGTGTTAGATCCTGATGAATGTCATGACTGGTCCCTTCCCTCCCTATGGCCTTGTATCATGCAGTCTTGGTGAACTCACCTATTAGTCTTGGGAATTTTCTGTAGAAACTCTGGGATTTTCTGTCAGACACACATATAAACAATGTCCATAATAAACACAGGTTTGCTCTTTCCCCATTCTGATCTATATATTACTTTATTTCCTTTTCCTGTCTTATCACACTGATGAGAATTCCAGAAGAATGATGCATAGCAGTTCTGAGAACAAAAAGCCTTGCCTCCTTCCCAGTATTCAGGGAAGAACTTTCCATTTCCACCACTAAGGATGGTATTAACTGCAGGGATTTTTGTAAATATGCTTTTTACATTCATCAGGTTCATTATCTCTGCTCTTATCTTTCTTATTCCTTTTTCCACTTGCTCTGGGTTTATTTTGTTCTTACTTTTCTAGATTCACAAGATAAATACTTATATTATTAACCTGAGCATTTCTTCTTCTGTAATATCTGTCCATCATTATACATATACTTCCCTATAGACACTGGGTTAGCGACTTTTCACACACTTTGATATCTTGTATTTTTCATTTCCATTTATTTCAAATACTTAAAATTTCCCTCAAGAATTCCTCTTTCAGTCACAGGTTATTAGGGAGTAGATGTTTAATTTCTGCATGTTTTCAAATTTTCCTGTTATTTTTCTGTTTACAAATTCGACCCCAGGGGCACCTGGGTGGCTCAGTGTGTTAAACATTTGCCTTTGGCTCAGGTTGTGAGCCCAGAGTCTTGTGATTGAGCCTTGGGTCACGCTGCCTGCCCAGCAGGGAGTTGGCTTCTCCTTCTCCAGTGCTCAAGCTCCCTTTCTCTAATAGTAAGTAAAATCTTTTTAAAAATTCGACTCTAATTCTATTGTGGTCAAAGAAATATGTTATTTCAAATCTTTAAATACTGTCAGGTTACTGTTATGACCCAGGACAGGACATTGTCTGGGGATGCTCCCTAGTGCACTTGAAAGGAATGTGAGGTCTGCTGGTGGGGTTGAACATTCTCTAAATGTCATTGAGGTCGCGTGGGCTCAGCGTCATGTTCGCTGGCTGTCTTCTTGCTGATTTTCCATGCGGAGAGCGGGTGCTCGTCTCTCTGACCCTGACAGTGGACTCACGTGCTTCTCCTTTCAGTTCTGTCCATTCCTGCGTCATGGGTCCAGTGCTCTGCTGTTAGGAGCTCACGCACCTGGGGTTCTCCTCACTTCCTGCGGAGTTGGCCTTCCGTCATTCTGCGCCACTCTTCACCCTGGAAACAATCCTTGCTCTGACATCTACTCTCTCTGACGTTTACCTGCCCATCGAGGTGTCTTTGGATTTGTGTTCGTGTGTTGTCATCATTCATCTCATGTGTCAAAGTGGTTTGTCCCCAGTGCCAAGACTTGTGGTCAAGTATTACTCCAGAGTTTTCTAGGAGGCGATTTGGGATGAGATACACTTAAATGGATGAATTTGAGTAGAGCAGACTGCCCTCCACACTGCAGGTGGGCCTCGCCCCATCAGTTGAAACCTGAGTGAGAGCAAAGACTGACCTCCCTGAGCAAGGAAGAATTCGACCGCACACGGCCATTGGACTAGAACTGGGGTATTGTCTCGTCCTTGTGTCTCCTCCTGACGACCTTGGACTTGAACCCCAGCAGCAGATCTTCCCTGCATCTCAGCCTGGCTCACCCTCCCTGCAGGCCTGGCTCACCCTCCCTGCAGACCTATCTCACCAGCCTCTATAATAGTGTGAGCCATTCCTTACAGCACATCTCTCTGGATCTATAAGCACCCTATACTGCTGGTTCCTGCAGAATCCTGACTACTACCCATAGCATGTCTCTTCCTATCTCCTTCCTGCTAACCCAGCTCCATCAGCACAGACTAGGATAGAGTTCCAGAGTGACCTGGGCCTTCAGTCCTGCGTCCAGTCTCCTGTCTGAGCAGCACCCATCTGAGTGCTCCTTGACCTTCCTCTGCCTGTTCCTGTTCCTACCCCATCCCAGCACCCACACTGAATTATCCTGCAGAAACTGCATTATCCTGCTCTCCACACCAGGCTCTGGTTTTCCCATTGGCTGATTTTCCTGAGATCCTTTCTCTCACCCCCACTTCTTCTAACTTTTTTCCACACTCTCAGTGACTGTCCCAATGAGTGTCACTTTTCCCTTCTCATCAGAGGGATACACCCAGCCTGAGGGGACCCCCAAGGAGCCTTCTGTCCCTAGAGGACCTCAGCAGGTGCATGAACACCACACCCAGACCAGGATGCAGAGGGAGGACAGGTGTGGGGAGGAGCCGAGCAATGATGCCTGGACAGGCCTGTCCTTCCAGCTCCTCTGAGCTTCTCGGGACAAGAAGAAGGTAACTCAGGATATCAGTGCTGCTCATCAGAACAGATTTTCCTTGTAGAAGTTTTTTTTAGTAAAATGCTATTTATAACAGTAGAGGGCCAGCCGGGAAGGAGAGAAATGTTGACAGACACTGAAACACATGTACTCAGTGGCCGTGGTCCAGCTACTACATGATTCTTCATTGGCCGTACAGCCAGAGGCAGGGGAGAAAGGCTTGAGGACACTGGAGATGACAAGTCCCAGAGAAGGCACTGGACACATGGTCTCTGAGTGGTTCAAGTCCTGACCGTCCATGTTAGAGGGTTGCAGGAAGGGAAACTGAATGGCTCCATGATACAGAAGACAAAATCCAGTGGATAGGAACTGAGATGTCCATAAATCTCTCAGTGCATCTTGTTCCTTCTACCTCATCCCCATCCAGGTGGAGTGGAGAAGGACCCAGGTGTCTCTAGCCCCTCTACTTCCTGTCATCTCACTCCCTTCCAAACCTCCACAATCATGGGCATTAGAGGGATAGACCAGATCCTGGGTCCTGGTCGACTCTCCTCCAGGGGAGACTCTCCAACACTGTAGAGTCTCTGCTTTCCTGATTTCTTTGGCCAAAGAGAGCAGATAGAGTCTGTGTGAGGAACGGTCTTTCCTCTCCCTCTTCCCTTTCTCAGCTGCTCCCTGTGCTGCTCACAAATGCAGCCCATGCTCATGGGGGTCCTTCGTTTCCATGTAATTTCTCCCTCACGAGCCTGCAGGCAGCTTGAGGGCAGAATCTTCCCCTTGTTCTCTGTCCCATCTCCTGTGACGTGGACAGAGCTGCTTCCTGGTACCTGTTCAATACTTGTTGGTGGGAGATGAGAAACATTTGCTCAGAAATCATTGTCCCTATCCAGATTGCTAGGGGAGCCCACCTAAGCCTCCACATCAGATCTCGTAAAGTTGAATGTCATTGTCCCTAAAAAAGACCTATTCAGAGCTGCCCACATGGTTCTGCCAAGACAAGCTCCAGGGTCTCCTATGTTTGGAACCTCTCAGTGTGCATCCAGCCCTGGGACTTCAGTTGTTCTGGGATCATAGCTACTAGGACCACATCTCACTCCATCTGCCCTCATGCTGACCTCCATGGGGATTCTGTCACCTTCATGTGACCAGTGAGAAGGAAATGGCAGATACACTCAATGTCCCCACACACAGAGAAACACCAGAAATGGACTATACATCCCAAGAAAATCAAGGGTCTTGACATCATAGTATAGTTTCTAGGGGGTCCAATCATTTGGGGAAATACCACATACCTTTTTAAATTTAAAAACAAATTTGTCTCCCCTGTATGCCCTGTTATGAGTAAAGACACACCACACTTCATAAGCATGTTTGTGTATCTGGAGCCAAACTTACCACAACTGGGTGTGCTCTATCACCATATTTACCAGTAAACCACTCAACAAAGGGTTGGAAGAACAGGAGAAGATTCCTAGCTGGTGCCAGCTACAATGTAAGTAGCTCTGCTCTTGATTCTCATGGTCCTGGAGCCCCACAGGTGTTTAAAGGGGTAACTGAGCTATTTAACTGCTCACTGGGGCCTGATAGATCCTCTGACACTGAGCAGAACCCCATCTTCTTTGGAAAGTTACTGTTATTTCATAAGGTTTTAGACTTGACATTGGACTCTAGAGGGCACTTAGTAGCTGAGCAAGGGACACACCAAATGACCATATTCCCCCTGCCGACTGTCCTCAGCCATGCTTTTTCTGACCCCTGAAATCACACCATTAGTCATGTCTACTTCCCTTCCATTATCACATGGAAGTTATATACAAGCATAGGTTCCAGCAGGACCTGGGGACACACTTACCATCCCGGTGCACCTGCTCCTGCTACCAAGACCACTTCTAACACTGGTGGAGACAGGCCGAGTGGACAAATGGAGATCCACACCACATATGTCTATGCATGGTTAAATGCTAAATAAAACATGTCCAACTCTCCTACCCTGAAATCTCCTGTAGCATACAGGAATGAACGAGTACATTCCAAAAAGTCACTCATGAAGAAGTAAGCTGGACATTGGTGTTAATCTGATGGAGTCACAAGTCCTTATGAAATCAGAAACTTTCCTGGGGGAGCAAGGAGGCCTGTATCCAACCTAGGCTGAGGGGGACTTCCTCCCTGCCCAACCCGAAGCACAGAGTCTCCTGAAGCCTGCGTGATGCTGCTGGGGGACCCCCCCCCAACCAGGCTGGCTCTGGCACCTCTGCTGGAGGACACCAGATCCTGGGAGCAGCAGGCATTTGCAGAAGCACAGGGCCAACACCCGAAGGCAGGCCACAGTGTGGTTTGGAGGCAGACAAGGGACAGGAAGAGAAGGTCAACAAGGTCCACTGTCAGAAACCATGTCTGGGTTTAAAGCTGCCGATGCTTCTTTCTCCGTGAAGTCAATGCCTGGCAGGATTCCCACGGCTGTTTGGTACGGCAAGACCTGCACGTAAGGCTTCTGAGCACACATCAGCCACCGGGAGGGAGGGGCCTCCGCAGTTGTTGGGTTTAGAGAGATGTATTTACCAGAGCGTGACAGAAAGTTGCAGACCATTGTGGGAGTCTTCAAGGAATTCTTATGGGGAGGCCGAGACGTCACCAGATGGGGCTCCAAATTACTGTTCTTGGTGCAGCAGATTTGAGGAGGAAGCAGAGCTGGTGGCAATTCACCAGCAACTGGGGTGGGTAAGGGACACCCGTCAGGATCAGGGATTGCGAGGAATGCAGGGACGCTGAGCCTCTTAGGCTAGAATTGTGCAAAGCAGCCTTCCAGGTGGGGGACAAAGACTATCCCAGCCATGGGAGGGGCTCAGCCCAGCTGTGTAGGGAACACTGTCAGATGCACTGGCCACTAGTTCACCCTCGTGCACGTGGGATGGGGCAAGGAGCGTCACAGCTACCAGCGGCTAGCAGTCCTGGGAATTTGTGGTGTAGATTCAGGCATATTAAAGGGCTGCCCGGATCCTCCTGCTGGTTTGTTTCAAGTTCAGGCAAGAAAGGATGTTATTAGCACCAGCACCAGAAGCAAAACCCATCCTGGGAGTACAGGAATTAAAGGCAGGTCATGGGGGGGTGTCAGGGTGATGGATAGATTTAGAGGGAGAGGTAAAAAACCCAGTAGATGAACTTTTCTGCTCCCCTTGAAAGAGGGTGAGACCTAGGACAGGATGCTGTCTTCCAGTGGGCAGGGAGTGAGAACAGGGCTGTCCCTGCCCCGCAGCAGGCAGGCCATGTGAGCAGACCAGCTCAAACGCCCTAATATGGCCAGATTTGATCCAAGAACAGCAGCACACAACCCCTCTCATACCCCCAGTACATCTGGCTGGGACAAGGGGACCCTGCCTAGCTCGGCGGGACAGGTAAAGCTGTGTTTGGTGAACTGGTACCAGAAGAGGGCTAGAGCCATAAGGGACCACAAAGTTACAGGGACAGGACTGTTGCAAGTGTCCCAGAGAAGAGTTCCACCCCCACATTAGAAAAAGGACAGAGCATGAGATCCCACAGGACAGGGAAGCCCTGAATCCCAGCAGTTATGGCTTATCTTCTCCTTTCCCACCTCGGGAGACAGAATGTGCAGGGAGCTACAAGGACTCCTCCAAGAAGATGTGATGAGACACAGAAAATTTTGTTCCCAAGATTCCAAGGTTGAGGACCAGACCAGTCCAAAGAAGATGTGGGACAAGCATTTGGAGTGAAGAGGCTGGACTGTCCTTAGAGGGAGGTCACTTGTAGGACAGGCTGTCTTGTAGGAAGTGCACAGTGAGGGGTGCCGACCAGGTGGTCAGGCCTCACAGGCAGCCCCCTTAGGGAAGCCTCTAGATGCTGGAGAGAGTAACCAGCTGGCCAGGCGATTCGCTCAAGGAGAGGATTTTGGCAGGTTGCCAACAGGCCAGATCTGAAACCGTTGGGGTTCCTAACAGACAAGGCAGGGAGGGAACCAGGAGGAGGCAGACTTCAAACGCTATTGAAGCCTGAGGTCAGCTTGAACTGATGGTGCTCCTCCCCTGAGCCACTCCTTCCCCAAGGACACGAACCCAGACAGAGCCCCTCACTGTGACCCCTATATGGGAATTGAGCCAGCAAATTCCCAGAACATTCTGAACAACCACTTCTCTGTCTCTCCCCTCACGCAGCCCTCGGGACTAACAAGCATCCTCCTTGGGCTTCTCTTCTTAGTTTGGATTGTACTCTGTTTGCAAGAAACTCATTTTCTCCCATGTCACTGGAGCCGTCTGGGTCGGCTCGCTCAATGTTTCACACGTCTCTGATTCAGGGTACTCTCCACAAGCCCAGTCTCATGTGGATGGTTGGGATGGGAGAGAAGGGAAGAGTCTTTCCCCTGGACAAATACCTTTTCCTCAAAGACAACAAGTTGTAAGAAGATGCTCGAGTTCATGACCTGCTCTCTGTTCTTTCCATCTCTAACCATATATTTGGTGTAATAAAGTCAGTTACGAAACTGACATTTCCCAGACCTTTGTAAGAAAAGGAGCACTATTAAAATAAACTTTTGGGACTTCATCAAAATCAAAAGCTTCTGCACAGCAAAGGAAACAGTCAACAAAACAAAGAGGCAACCCACGGAATGGGAGAAGATATTTGCAAATGACAGTACAGACAAAAGGTTGATATCCAGGATCTATAATGAACTCCTCAAACTCAACACACACGAAACAGGCAAACACATCAAAAAATGGGCAGAAGATATGAACAGACACTTCTCCAATCAAGACATACAAATGGCTATCAGACACATGAAAAAATGTTCATCATCATTAGCCCTCAGGGAGATTCAAATTAAAACCACATTGAGATATCATCTTACACCAGTTAGAATGGCCAAAATTAACAAAACAGGAAACATGTGTTGGAGAGGATGTGGAGAAAGGGGAACCCTCTTACACTGTTGGTGGGAATGCAAGTTGGTGCAGCCTCTTTGGAGAACAGTGTGGAGATTCCTCAAGAAATTAAAAATAGAGCTTCCCTATGACCCTGCAATTGCACTCCTGGGTATTTACCCCAAAGACACAGATGTCGTGAAAAGAAGGGCCATCTGTACCCCACTGTTTATAGCAGCAATGGCCACGGTCGCCAAACTATGGAAAGAACCAAGATGCCCTTCAATGGATAAATGGATAAGGAAGACGTGGTCCATATACACTATGGAGTATTATGCCTCCATCAGAAAGGATGAATACCCAACTTTTGTAGCAACATGGACGGGACTGGAAGAGATTATGCTAAGTGAAATAAGTCAAGCAGAGAGAGTCAATTATCATATGGTTTCACTTATTTGTGGAGCATAACAAATAGCATGGAGGACATGAGGAGTTAGTGAGGAGAAGGGAGTTGGGGGAAATTGGAAGGGGAGGTGAATCATGAGAGACTATGGACTCTGAAAAACAATCTGAGGGGTTTGAAGAGGCGGGGGGGGGTGGGAGGTTGGGGTACCAGGTGGTGGGTATTGTAGAGGGCATGGCTTGCATGGAGCACTGGGTGTGGTGAAAAAATAATGAATAATGATTTTCTGAAAATAAATAAATTGGGAAAAAAAAAAAAGGAGCACTATTGAAATACAGGTAAGAATTCACCAGGTGGAATTTGAGTAAAGCCCTCTCACCCTTCCCCTCTTTTCCTCCTTGTGGTATCAGGACCTGGTACATGATGGCTAGAGTCACAGCAGCCATTTTGTGACCTTGAGGATGGAAACCACACAGTAACCCACAGAAAAACAGAGGAAGCCTGGAACCTCAACACTTCATACTGTTACCATCTCTGCCCCGAACTGCCTGCCTTCAGGTTTTTTCTGAACACAAGAGAAAAGCAAGTCCATCATCTGTTTAGGTCACCATGATTAGCTCTCTGTCACACACAGCCAGTGCACAGGAGCCCCCGTTATTTGTGATTTCATGTTCTGCGGTCAACCGCAGTCAGGAAGTAGATGAGCCTCCTTCTGATGCATGCTCAGGAGGCCAGTAGTAGCCTCACACGCTGTCACAGAGCCAACAGCACTCCCCTCTCTTCCTCTCATCACATGGGCGTTCTATCATCTCACATCCTCATGTGATGGAGGAGGGTGGGTGCAGGACAGGAAGATATTTTGAGAAAGAGACAACAGTCACATAGCTTTTACACAGCACATTGTTATGACTGTTCCATTTTTATTAGTTACTGTTGTTAATCTCTGACTGTGCCTAATTTGTAAATTAATCATTATCACAGTCTATGTATATAGGAAAACACATAGTATATATAAGGTTCTCTCTGTGTTTCTGGCATCACGGAGGGTCTAGGAACATGTCTCCTGGGGAGATATTGGCTGTAACACAGCTTTAAAATAGAGGAATAATATAAGCATTCTAAACCTCCCTCACTTCCCCTTCCCTGAGGTTTTCCAGATCCGACCCCAGTCTCAGTAGGCAAGACCCTGACACTCAACCTCTTTCTCAAAGCGAAACTTGAGCAGGGCTCTGCTTGAACACATCCTCCCACACTGCCAGAGAACCAGCATGCAATTCAAATATTCTAAATTCCTAGAAAAGAAGACATGGAGTCAACCAGAGTCAAGAACTACAAGCTGTGTATAAACCCCCAGATTATGTAAACAGAAAGAGCTAATGTGGCCCATTCTCACCGAACTAGGAGCGGAAACTGCCGTCTGCTCCCGGCGTTGACTAGAGACAAGGTCAGTTTAAACTCCTCCTTGTCATTTACAGGAAAGTGCTAATAAAATTGAAAATAGGATGTTTACCTTCAGAATCACTGGGAGGTAGAGAGGCAAAGAAAGTCTATGCTAGTAGTGGTCCATCAATTAGATGGCCGGATGCAAAAAAATAAGTTAAAAGATTTTAAGCAGGCAATCTCACAACAAAGTATTTATTAATTTGTGAATCACACTTTTTAAAGAAGATGCCAAAAACTAAAACCTATCAAAATACAAGCTATCCATGTCTTCGAAACAAACCATATGTTAATATCTTGCCACTGATGATGACTTTAGACATCAGCTCGACCCTCGAGGCTCCAAACGCATTTAGATTAAGAGCGCTCACAGCCGTAGAGGCCAAGCCAGAGTTCCTACGGTCTTCTTGACTCTTTTTGCAAGTGTGAACATCTGAATTAAAAAATTCAAGGCAGGGACCTCTAGAAGCTAGGGAAATTTCGACGGTTTACATTATTGCTCTGTTTCAAAGCCACGTTACAGCAAACATCCGTGTCTGTTAGAAACACAATTGGAGGCTAGTCAGAAAGATCTCATCCTAGTGACCTAAACATGCAAGAATCTGTGGCCAGCTTCTGGTCTGATTTAATCGAATGATCTGGGCAGCCTCATAGCATGTAGACAAAGAAGTCTGCCAGGCCTGGGACAAGAGCCATCTCCCTGATTTCCTTGTGCTTCTGTGACCATATATGGGTTCAGGGAAAGGAGCCTGTGGCCGAGGAGCTGCCCTGTGGGGAGCGAGAGGACAGATGCTGAGGACTGTCCAGCCCAGACCCCCCAGGGAGACCAGGGATAAAGGAAGCCCAGCAGGAGGGACAGACTGGTCAGTTGGGCGGGGGTCCCCAGGAAGCTAGGCTGGTGGGAGCCCTGCAGGGGCGCCAGGCCCAGACAGTGCAGGAGCGTTCTCTGCACCCACGGGCCTCCCCAGGTTCTGAGGAGATGGCATTGGAATGACTGATGGGGACGTTAAGAGCAAAGGAAGGTCTCTGGGAAGCTAGACCCCCAGACCACAGAAGGACAACATTCATGCCCCAGCAAGGAGGGTGGTTTTCACCAGCCTCTCCAGGCTCACAGTCTCTGAGGGTCCTGATCCCTCCTAGGAGACCAGCCTGGACTTCTCAGGTCAGCAGCCTTGTGGGTCTAAGCCTCGTGGGTGGTGCTGGCCCGGGAGTGACTCAGCCAGTGCAGGGGGCAGCTGTGGTCGGCAAAGGGCCGCTGTGGAGCCCAGAGGCTGCAGAGATGCCACCACAGGCTTATGTCCTCTGCCTGCGGGTGTGAGACAAGGAGAGAGGCCCTGGGTCAGGCCTGGCCTCCCTTCCCCTCAATGTGGCTTCTCAAGGTCTGCCACGAACTTGATTCTGGACACACCAGTGGCCAAGGAGGTCTGAGACCTGGGCCTGGCTCTGTCCCATCCCGGCGTCCAGACCGGGGGCTCATCAGATCACCTACAGGTCCCGACTTTGCTCATCTGTGACATGGACGGTAACCCTGCGCCCCGCTGCCCCTCACAGGGAACGAGCCTGTGAACTGGAGAATACTGGATCAGGGGTGGGGGCTGGTGTTGACTGAGCTCCCTGGTGGCCTTGGCAGCCCAGACGCCCCGGCAGGCATCTGTGACGGGACAGCAGCAGGAACTAATGGAGCAATGGCCTGTTTGTCGCTAGGTCAGACTTCTCCTGTCCTTCACTGCTCGGAACTCAGCCCAAGAGAGTGTGCGTCTTTGCCTCCGTCGGGGCCCTCAGCCTGCCGGAAGGAGGCAGTTCTCGACTGTCTCACAGAGATGTGCAGCTGTTTTCCCTGTAAACCCACGTCAAAGTACGTTACGGATTTTTTCCAAAGTTCCCTATAAGGAGACATGAGGAGCTGCACAGAAGTGCCTCGTAGGAGGGCCTGCCCTGACCGTCCTGGGACCGGGCACGAGGTCAGCACTCTTTGCAAGCTCGGTGACCACCTGTGGGGGGCAAGGATGGCAGCCACCTCGGTCCGTCCCTGGCCTCCTGCCGTGCTGCTTCCTGAGCCCCAGGCACATGGGAAGACCAGCTCTGAGCCTGGGCCCCAGAAGGAGAGCACGTCTCCTGAGAAGGTGTGTCCCAGGGTCCCGGGGCCTTTCTGCTCAGCCTCCGGCCCTGAGCTCCCAGGGGCGCTGCTGGGCCCACAGAACGGAGGCAGAGCACGCGAGGGCTGCAGGCCAGAGGCCCCCGGGGTGGCTGCACCGTGATTCCAGCCGCCAGAAGGCCAGTTGGAGGCAGGCCCAGGGCGCGCCCCGGCACAGGACGTCCTGGGGTGTCTGGGAGCGATGGCAGGCTCGTGCCTCTGTGCCACGTCATCCGCTTCTGCTGCTCGGAGCCGATGCCCCGCACGACGGTGGAGCCAAGTCCGTCTCCTCCCCTCGTGTCCCACCGGACCCTCGCGTCCCTGCCGCCCCGCTCGGCTCTGGCCCGGGTGTGGGGCGCTCTCGACGGCCCCAAACTCCCGCAACTGCTCGCATCCGTGCTGCCCCGGCGGCCTGGAGAGCCCGTCAGATCCCGCAGGCAGGGGCTCGGCCCGCCAGGCCGCCCCGCGTCCCCGCCTCGGGCCACGAAGTCTCGAGCGTCCCCTGTGCTTCTGACTGGCGGCCTGTGCGCCGGGGCACCGCGGAAGGGTCCGTTAGCCCGCGAGAGCAGCTCCCACGCCGGGCAGCGCCGCTCCTGGCCGGCTCACTAAAGGTCGTGGCAAACGGCACGGAGGCGCCGGCGAGGTCCGAGGGCAGGGGCGCCCGCCCCTCCGCTGTGCCCGGCCGCTCCGGGGCCGCAGACTTCGCGAGTTCGCGGCGCTCCCGCGCCCGGGCCTGACGGCTCTCGGGCTCCACTCCCGACCCGCCCGTCCCCGGGGCAACGGGCTTGGGCGACATTCCCAGCTTCTCGCCAGGCTCCACTTTCCGGGACCGGCCCCGCCCGGGCCCCACCGGGTCGCCTCGCTACAACAAAGCGCCCTCCTGCCCAGGCGAGTGCACGCGAGGTCGGGGCTCTGTCTTCGGAGCCCGGGCGGAGACCGTACAGACAGTGTCCCGGGGCGGCCAGGCACGGGGCTCCCCTTGCCGCGCGGGCCCCCAACGCCAGCCCCCTCCGCTGCACAGCCCACGGCCCGGAGCCCTGCGGCGGCCCCGCCTGTCCTTCCCACGGCCTCTGACCCCGGCCTCTGACCCCGGCCTCCACAACTCCGGAACCGGAATCGGCTTCTGCTAAGACTGACCGGTGAGTCGCCGGCCCAGGCAGCTGCCCAGCACGGCCGGACTTCTTTGTAGCATGCGCACAACCCCGGACGCGGACCGCGTCAGACAGACGCATGCGCACAAGCTCGGACGCGGACCGCGTCAGAGCAGACGCATGCGCACAACCCAGAACACGTGCCGCGTCAGAGCGCAGGCGCACGCGCACAACCCAGGACGCGTCCCGCGTCAGAGCACAGGCGCAGGCGCACAACGCAGAACACGTATGGCGTCAGAGCAGATGCACGCGCACAACCCAGTATCCGGGCTTAGAGCACAAGCACATGCATATACTCAAATATTTGTGCTACTGGGCGCCTGGGTGGCTCCCTAGGTTAAGCCTCTGCCTTCGGCCAAGGTCATGATCTCAGGGTCCTGGGATCGAGCCCCCCATCAGGCTCCCTACTCAGCAGGATCCTGTCCCCGCCCCCCCCCTCGTGATCTCTGTCAAATAAATAAAATCTTAAAAACAACACCACATGCTGAGTCCAGCGCTAATGCCCTACATCGAGTCCTACACATGACACGGTGCACGTGGTCGCCCTCCGTCTCCTGCCCGCCCGGCTCCCCTCCCAGAGGCAACAGGCCCCGGTTGGCAGTCGCTGGAGTCTCGGGTTACTCCTGTGCCTCTGGGGTTACTGATGGCGCTTTACAGCGGACACAGCTGGGCATGACTCCCTTGAACACGCCTCGGCCGCTGCCAGTGGTTGCAGCGGTCCCTGCGCTGCTGGCGTTTGCCGCCTGTGTGGGGATCCTTGGTTTTCCTCTTAGATTTCAAAAAGAGCTCAGCAGCCCTGTGGGCCCTCAGGCTCCACCTTGGGGTGGGGGCAGGGAGCGGGCCATTATCCGGGAACCCCTCCCCCCCACCGTGTCAGAATGAGGACGCTTGCCCAAGGCTCCAGCCAGCGCACCAGCGGCCCGAGCTCCGTAGGGTATTTTCGGGTGTTTGAGATCACTCCTTTGTTGATGGCGCAGAAGGTAAGGCCTGGCTCTGGGACGCTCCATTCCTGGAGCAGGGCGGTGGGCTGGAGTTATTTCATGCTCAGACCCCCCAGCATCGCCCTTGCGTCAACCCCAAGAACCCCACCCCGTCGTCTGTAGCCTCTCTGAGATCCGAGTCCTCCCCAGTCCTGAAGGCGGCCTCAGCCTCTGCTGGGCCCTGCGTGTGTGTTCCAGGTTGGTGTCCTGGAACCGGCTGCATCATGGACTTACCATGATGGGTCATTAACTGTTTCCTGGGCACTACCCCAAGGATTTTCATGGGGAGGATTCACACGTGGGCTCTGCAGACCCGGGCAGCCCTTTCCTTCTGCTGCCGTTGCGACCCTGCCTCTCTTTGATGTTGTGATTTAGACACTTAACTTACTATAGTTTTAAGATTCTGGGGAACGGGAGGAGACACTTGCATTTACATGGTTCATGAACATCTTGAAGAAGTCCCAAACCTGATCTCATCGCCCACATGTGACTTAGTTTCCAACCACTCCTTTGCACTCTGTTACTCAGCAAGAAGTACCAAACCAGGAAACCAACTCGGCAAACAGCTCCGCGACCGCTCCTTGTCGCTCCACCTGTGGACGCACTGCTCCTTCCCAGGTCTGTAACACCTCCCTCGCCACCTTCGCAGTTCCCCAGTAAGTCCTAAGGCAGAGAGAAACTGGGCTGGGTTTGGATCAGTGCTCAGTGATGCCAGAGCTCCAGCTCAACCTGGCCCCCTCCCAGCCTCCCCGCTGCTCAGAGGGCTCCGTGGGTTTCCAGCTTCACACTGTCACCCAGCTGTTAAGAGGTTAAGAGCCAGTGGGCAGCAGGAGCAAGGGCGTCTCGCCTCCCTTCTTCCTCCTGTCAGGATGGAAGTCCTCAGACGCCCCCAGTGAGCCTCTCTTCCTCATCGCCAGCCAGAATAGGGTCCCATGCGCACCGTGGAGCCAGGGCAGCTGCTGAGCCAGGCAGGTTCTGTTGGTGAGAACAGTGGCTCCGAGGGAGGAGATGGATGGTGGGGAAGACATTCCTCCTCTCTCTTCTGCAGGGACCAAGTTTTCTCTGTTTCGTCTCCGCTGCCAGCCCATACTTCTCTTCTCCATTCTACGTGCTTTCCTCTTCCCTCCCTCCACATCACGCCCTGCCTTCTTGTCGTGCAGATCGGATTCTGTTCTTTGCATTCTTAAATTCTGCCAAAGAACCTCTTTTTCCCCAATTATTCTCTTAGCCCTCCCCCTCCCCATCACACTCCAATGTCTTTGTTCAACTTTCATCTCTGGCTTCAGTTAGTCTTTGGGGAATGGTTGTTTCTTTCTTATATTTGGGAAGCCCCCATCTGTGTGTAGGTCCCTGTTAGGTTTTTTCCTTTTCTTTTTTCTGCTTTCGTGTCTTTTCATTTTGCTTAACAAACATGTGTATCTGGATTCCTTGTGATGTTGTCTTCTGGCCATGGAGCTTTCAGCACGGGAGTTAGAGAACCAGACAGGATGGCGTGTGCTCTGTGCCCATCTCACAGCTGCCTGGAAGGGTAGGAGGGGCGCCTGAGCTGGCCAGAACCCTGTGTGCTCTAGCTGCCCAGCTCTGGGAAAGCCACAGAGAAACCGTCGCCACTGAGGAGGGTATTCCCACCCATGAGGTCCCAAGAGGAAGGCCCTCTGGGCTTCTGCTCCTTCTCTCTCCTCCCCCGCTTCACCCCATCAGCCTGGGCCAATGACGTGGCCTGACGTCCTTGTGGTTCAGGGGCTTGGCCTTCCCCCTCCACCACCCTTGCGCCTCTGTCTGCTGCCTTTCCTGTGTGGCTCTGCAGCTCCTAGAATGGTAGATCTCAAACTGGTGTGCTCTGTGGTCAGGGGCTAGCGTGGGCTGGGAGAACATTTTTATCTCGTGCTCTTGCTCAGACAGTCTGTACATGAATCTGTACATTCCTGGATCCTGCAGGCGGCCACCTTATAGCAAAGGTGCTCCCAGGGGCCGGGTTTGCTTTAATGCTGGAGCATCTCACAGGAGGACAGACGGGTGGGGGAAGGGCCATCACCAGGTACAGGAAGGGGCACCAGGAGCCCACACAGAGCCCTCGCCATGCCGGCACTCTCTGAGCACCAGGAAGGTGTTCACAGGTGACTCTTACCACAGGTCTGTGCAGGAAGGTCTTTGATGATCCGCTTTTCTGCATGAGGAGACAGGCCCCACGGAAGCCAGGTCCCTGCCCAGGGGTAGGCAGCCAGGAAGTGTGTGAGGTTTCCACACAGGCAGCTCAGCCCCAAACCTCATGTCTTCTCCATTAAGCTGTAAGGTTCAGAATAACTTGCCCAAAGGTCAATTCATCTAGAACCAATTTACTCCTAAATGAGCAAATCACTGAACACGCTATTTGCTGAATTTGCTAAACTTATCAAATATTCATTTTCATCAATTATTGATAAAGTCTATGGTGATTTGAATTGACAGATTAAGAGAGCCAGTGAGAACTCCAGGGTTCTGTCTTCAGATGTCCTCCCTGGCCTCAGGGTCCTTCTGTGTCCCCCAGCCTCCCCAATGCAGGGCACACCAAGCCAGGCCGTCCGCCCACTGACTTCTCCTTCCCCTACAGGGAGCCAGGTAGGGAAACATCCACCCTTGCTTAGGGAGCTCCTCGGAGAAAGAATGGAAACCCGTTTACTAGAAGTACGGAAACCTTCAAAAGCTGTTTAAACTCTTCTATCCACTATAAAAGGTGTTAAGCTTTATACATAGCTAAAAGAAAGAAGTTTCTGGTAGAAACATAGATTTGATCATTTTGGTGACTCGATCATTCACTGAATCAGCACCCGGCAGACTGACCCACTTCTGCCCCACAACACCTCTCAAACAGGCAGGTCATTCCAAGTTCCTGCTCTGTGGCCGCCCAGGGCCAATCTGATGTACAAACAGGGACAGAAGTCTATCTTTGCAGCACCCACTTACAGAAGGTCATTAGCAGGAGTGTAGTGAACACCCACTGTGGCAGCAAACACTCAGTGAAAAAACTTTTCGTTCTATGATTCCAGGAGTAAGGAGAGAGGTATGTAGGGGGTGGGGATTTTATCAGTGCTGCGGTGCTAATTTTTTTTTTAAGGTGAACGAAACAATTTACAGATCTATCCATTGCCACCTGGTGGAGTTTTGGTTAAAGGATGACACACTGACCAGCTTGAACTCATAAACAAAGACTTTAATCAAGTGTTATACAACAAACTCATATGAGATAGCATTGTTTGTATTCAAGTGTTAAAAATTAAATATAGAGGCTGATGTGAAGCTACAGTGTTTTCCTATAATCCTAATATTAATGATATCACTGTAACAAAACAAAAACACCCATCATGTAACATTAAAGTTGTGGGTTTGAGTACTAGTTTGCGTAACCATTGCTTGTTATTTTGTTGCTTTGTTTTTAACTACTTTATGCATATTTTGAGTTTATAATATAAAAACTATAAGCACAAGACATTTTTACATAGTTGCATACTTACAGATCTTTAATTTACAATAAAAGTAATTTAAATTGATACTAGGTAATGGGAATTCTTTTTTTTATTTTTTTTAAGATTCATTTATTTGAGGGGTGCCTGGGAGGCTCAGTGGGTTAAGCCTCTGCCTTCAGCTCAGGTCATGATCCCAGGGTCCTGGGACCGAAGCCCACATCAGGCTCTCTGCTTGACAGGGAGCCTGCTTCCTCCTCTCTCTCTCTGCCTGCCTCTCTGCCTACTTGTGATCTCTCTCCCTCTGTCAAATAAATAAATAAAATCTTAAAAGAAAAAAAAAGATTCATTTATTTGAGAGAGCGTGAGTGGGGAGAGGGGCTGAGGTAGAGGAAGAAGCAAACTCCCCACTGAGCGGGGAGCTAGATTCTGACTTGTTGTTTGATCCTGGGACCCTGAGATCATGACCTAAGCAGACACTCAACCAACTGAGCCACTCAGGAGCCCCAAGAATTCTTTTTTTTTTTTAAGGACTCTTTTTTGGGACTACAAAGCAAATTTTTACTGAATTATTACAAGAAGTGGAGATAGAAGGAACCCCTAATAAGCATAATACAAATACCAAACTAACAAAGTAAACCACAGAAAACACAGGACAATTTTGTTTATGAATAATGATGTAAAATCCCAAATGGAAATATTATCAGACAGTAGCACATTAAGAAAATAATACAGCAACTGGGATTTATTCCAGTAGCATAAGAACAGTTCAATAGGAGGAAATCTATTAATGTATTATTCACAGAGGAAAAACAGGAAAACCGGATAACATCATCATGGATGATAAAAGGGAAAGAAGAAACTCTCACATTTTCTTCATGGCAAAATTCTTGATAAAGTAATACTAAGGACATACTTTTTAGATATGCCTTAAAAACCTTACAATAAACATCATGCTTAACAGGGACACGCTTGGACCACTTGCAATAAGTTCGGAACACAAGGATGAGCTTCGGAGTCACTCTTATTAAACACTGGGGGGTGTTCACCAGCATCAAGACACAGGAGAGGAATGAAGTGTAAAAATCGGAAAGAAAGAAGGAAAAAGTCTAATTATTTGTCATTAATATGGTTCTTTGCCCAGAAATTCGAAGGGATCGAACGAAAAACTATTTCAAACAGTAGAGAAACTTAGCGATGCGGCAGTACGTGTTGTGGGTGCGTTATGGTAACAACTAATTAGGAGATACAACAGGAACAGGATCCCATTTGCAACTGATGAAAGATAAATTCAAGGAGACGTGCCTTTGACTTTCTTCCAATTTATGTACATTAGGTAATTTTTTTTAACAGGGTTGATAAACTGCTTGAATTTTGAGAGATCTGGAGCTAGTGCGTGTCTGGTGCTTACAATAAGCCAGGTGATGGGGCTCAAGAATTATTTCCTTCCTTTCTGCCCCTCCCTCCGTGCTGAAGCTGACCCTGAACTTTATCTCAGCAGCTCTTGCTTTTCTACAGTCCAGCCCATCCCTCTTCTGTTCTTGGGGGATGGGCTGGGCAGTGACATCCCGGAAATCCTCCATCCAAGGCCCGCCCAATTCTGGGAAAGCATCTCTGTTCCCAGACGTGCGTCCTCGGGTCCTGGCTGACTACGGGCGTTCCCTCACGGGGGTCAGTGGGTCACAGGTCAGAAACCTGACCGCCCGCCCAGGGATCAGCCCAACCTGCTGGAGGCTCAAGCGACGTGGTCAAAGCTCCCCGCCCGTGAGGTGAGACGACCTTGGTGAGGAGCCCTGGGACACGTGGTGCTGCTCTGCCATCTTGGGGTGGGGGAGCACATCAGGAAGATCTGGGGTCTTGTCCTAGCTCTACCTAAGGAGGGATTTCTGGGACCCTGGGTGGAGTGTAAGGTGGGGCAGGTCTTGCCAAGGCCCCTCATACCTCAACGTCTTCGTTAACCTAGGTGTCCTTCTGGGTCATTCGGCTCATCCGGACCTTCTCGTAGACAGTGTAGACGGTTGGGCTGCACTTGGGCTTAGGGGGATGGCAGCTGTCCCTCTCCATGTCATTCTGTGATTCAAGCAGAGTTTAAGGGTGCTCGTGGTCAACGTCAAAGAACCAGGCGCAGAGGTCAGTCAACTCACTCTGCTTCATGTGCTTCTTGACTCAACCCCTGTAACCCTAAAACATAGCTTCATGCAGACCTCCCTCTTGAACACTGCAGCGTCTCTGTCCTCTCCCTTTGGTGCTACCCCTCTCTTCCCCATCCCCCATCAGACCCGTATTTTGCTCACTTTCTGGTCTCCCTTCCCTGACAGCCTTAGTTAATAGCACACCCCACCCTCTTCCTGCCACATTTTCCCTGAACACGCATCATCACCTAAGACTTCACATTTTGCTTATTTATTTTATTTGCCATGCTCCCCTCACCCAACCTAGAATGTGTGTTCTCTGAGGCCGAGGATTTTTTGTTGTTTTGTTGACCTCTGTGTTCCAGATCAGAACAGTTCTGGGATAGAGTAGACACTCATTAAATATTAGTTGGACAAATTTGCAGCTCACTGTGGCAACTCTCATCGCAAAAGTGCTTTGAAAAACTGCAAAGTGGCAGATAAAGGTGGTATTCCCGCAGTCTGCATTTTATAAAAGAAGAAACAGCCCAGGCAGTAGTTCTGTAAGGCTGAAGGAGAAGAGTCAGCATGGCAGCCTCACGCCCCTTCCCCCGACCCTGATCCTTCATGCCCCTCCCTGCTTTCCTCCCTGCGTCCTGGGAGGAAAAGAGTCTTCTTCAGGCTGGAAAGCTCCCCAGGGGCAGAGAGACTGAGGGGGCAAAGCTGGGGGTCTGGGTCAGAGGTCAGCTGATTTGTTTCTTTATCCCAAACCACACATTGCTCCCTTCCCGTGCTTCTCCGGTGGGAATACTGGGATTTGGGTGTCAAGGAACGACTCCCTGAGCCCCCGGTGGCCCGTGTCAGATGGAACATAACTCAGAGGGGATGAGACGGAAAGCCACAGTGTAGCAGTCCCGAGACAGTTGGGGACAGGGCAAAGCACACTCCGCTGGAAACAAAGAGGCCCCTTTCTACCTGGTACCTCCATGGTTTCCTGTCCATGTCCTTCTTAGTGTTCCTTCTGGATCCCACTTTCCCCCCCCCGCCGTGAACTGCTGGGACAGGACCAGGGGATTCTAAGGTCCTGGTGGTCAATGTGGGTCAACGATCCAGCGTGTCTCCCTTTAGCAAAATCAAAGGATGGGAGAGGAGAGGACCCGGCCACTGGCGGCTCCAAGGAGTCCAGACAGTGCCTCTCTTTGCTTTCCTTCTGTTCAGTTTTAGTCCAGTGGCTCCCAAAGGGTGGGGCCATCCCTTGGGAACGTGTTCAAAATGCGAGGTCTCCGGTCTGCCCTGGACCCACTGAAGCAACCTGGGCGGGGGTGGGGGCAGTGGTTGGCAAGCCCTCCTTGTGTTTCTGATGCGAGCTCAGTATGAGAACCCGCTGCTTCGGGGGTGCGGCTCTAGGCGCCTCCTCCCTCGGGCGACTCCTGCCTCCCGGCCTTCCCGTCGTGGAATCAGGCCATCTGTGACCATTTCTACCTGGGGGCTGGTAACACGTGAGATGTTGTCCCAGGGGCGACTCACAGCAGGGCAACAAAGCCTTTATCCCAAAAGGAGACATTAATGACGGGATCTCGGGCAGGGAGGGGGATGGATACCGTGTGGGGGAGAGCAAGGGGCTTTCTTGATGCTCCTCAGAACCTTGGGTCTCCCCTACCTCCAGGCCCTGCTCGTGGACCCCACTCCTGCTTGCTTTGGGTCTTCTACGGATGACAGGTCCCACCTGACGGGCAACCACTTACACCCCTGCCTCTCCCCAGAGCTGGAGTCTGAGCTTGTACGTGGTGAGCCCCTCCAGAGAAGCCTGGGTTCTCTCCTGCTGCTTCCCCTGCCAAGCTGCGTGCGCTCGGGTCAGTCACACACCTAACCGGGCCTGCCTCCTTCCCACTCCTGCTCCGCCATCCCTCCTCCCCGGGTGGTGGCGAGGACCCGATGAGATTGTGTGCATAGGAGCGAGGCATCGCCCCTGTCCGTGGCCTCCACCCTTCACTCGCCATTCCAGACACAGCAATCGCAGCATCCACAGCAAGGACCGGACCAGAGCCAGAAGAGCCGCCGGGTACCCTGGACCGGCCAGCACTCACAGCCTCTGGGCACCAGTCGGTGGACCGGGTTCAGTTCCCTTGGACCCACCTTGGGGTGTCTCAGGAGGCTGATCTCCACGTCAGGAGGACTGTGGCTGTGGGCCCCTGCAGTCCGCAGGCCAGCAGGTTCCTCTGTGGGCGGGGCCTGGGGCATCGTTGCTGAGCCCAGCTCTGTGGGTAGCAGAGCGGACCTGCCTGTACACAGCACGCACAGTGAGGGTGTGTGGGATTGAGGTGACCTCTCGCCAGCCCCAGGGTGGGGCGGCCACAGCTCCCTGCCCATCCCTGCCGTCCATCCCCCTCCCGTCTGGGCGTGCACACAGCCCCTACCCTCGGTGCCCGCGCTGCCCCAGCCTTCTACCCAGATGATTCACAGGCAAGGCGAGGCGAGGTCAGTAAGCCCTGTCTGCCAGCCCGGCCCCTCCCGGGGATCCCCTCCATCCACTGCCCTCCCCCAGAGCTCCCCTCAGGCTCTCGCTAGCACCTACCCCTCCTGGACTGTATCTTCTTCCTCACCCAGATGCACACTCCGCAGGCCACGCTCAGCATCAGAACTGTGAACAAGACGCCTCTCCAAAGCCACTTGCTCTGAGAACCTGCCAGCAAAGACCAGTGTCAGGTGCATCCCTATGGGGCCCATGAGGCAGGTGACAGGGGAGGCGGACCCCATGACTCGGGGCCCGTGTCCTAAGTGCACGTCCTTGCTGCAGCCCCGACAGGTTCCTGCCCGCCGGCCGGGGGCCTCGTACCAGGCTGTCTGCCCCTTCTGCCCAGAGACCTCAGAGGCTCCCCCAGCCGCAGGTGCCGCCCGTGCCTGCAGCCTGGCCCCATCCTCCCCGGGCGGACTCCCAGGTGAGGCCCAGCCTAGGAAGGGAAGGGGATGAGAGGTTCCGGGGCCGCCTGACGTCAGCCCATGTTCTGCCTTGTGGTCTGTCCGCCACACGAAAACGGCTCCCGCTTCAAGGTCCAGCTCAGGTGTTCCCTTCTCTGCGACGCCTTTCCCGAGTCCTGCGGCAACTACTCAGGGGTTTTCTTCTTTTCATCCGGGAACCATAGAGCTTATATTTGCCTCAACTTCTGCGACCGTCACGCGGCTTCGTGTCGGCCAACAGACGGCTCCTCGTCCGTGAACTGTTACCTGATACTTACTGGTGAGCTCCGTGCCACACGCTGCGCTGATAGCTTCAACGACCCCATGAAGTGGACATAATTAATACCTGTCTCAAAGGAAGGCTCCCGAAATTAAGTGACTTGTCCGGAATCACACAGCCAGGAAGTGGCGGGGCCCCCCCCCCACGGCGCTGGAAGTTCGCTGGGCGGGGTTTTGTCTCCCTGTCCCCTGCATCTTCCCTCCTCCCCGTACACGGTGAGCGCTCGGCCCCGGTGTAAGGTCCCACGCTGGGTGGCTGAGTAAGGACATGGCCGGGAGGCGCCGCGGGGGCACCGGAGCTCAGGAGGATGCTGGTGGGACAGGACAGCCACAGCATTTATTAACCGCCTTCTTCACATCCTCTGTTCCTGCTCCGTAGCTCTGGGAAAGTAGGGGATTTGGTATTTCATGGCATCAGGGCTCCCCCTCACCTACCATGCACTACTGTATATACTCCCTTTCTGCATGGCCGAGGGGTCCCTTGAAGCTGACGTGGAAGTGTGATGGCCACAGGGGCTCACACGGCTCAGAGGATGGTTGAACTGTGGTTTATGAACTCAGAGGTGGCAACCATCCTCAGAAAGGTCACGTATACCACACAGCGAAAACACAGCATTTATAACCACGAAAGGGCTATGAGCGTCCAGACCTGGAACTTGAGATTTCAGGGCTGGGGGCGGGGTGCCCTCAGGTCCTCGGTCTGTCCTCTGCAAGTTCTTCCTTCCCCTGCCTGCATTCTGCTAACTAGGCCAGCATCCCAGGCTCCCTGATGCTGGAAAGGGGTGCCCACATGAGCCCCACAGGTACATCCTGGGAGACTCAGCAGTCTCTAGGTACTGGTTTAAGTTCTAGAATGAAGGTGTGGTCATGTATCTGTCTCTAGTTGCTTCACAGAGACCCCCTCCCAGTGCTCCTCTGTCCCATCGATTTCCCTGCGTCCCCGCAGTCCTGCCCCTGCCCTGCTCTCTGCCAGCGCTTCCCAGCAGACCCCACTCACCCTTCCACAGACAGATGTTCTGCAGGAGTAAGGTTGCATTCTTTTCGTCCACGGGGTTGCTGACCCTGCAGGTGAGGGGGCCATTGAGCTGGCTCAGGGGCAGGCTCAGGCTTAGATTCCTGGAGCTGGGGGCTGGCCCCAGAGCCTCTCTCTCCTCCAGCTCCCTGGGAAGCCCCTCACTCAGCCAGGTCACTGTCCAGATCTCTGTGGCTCCTGGGGTCCCACACTCCAGACTGACATTGCACCAGCCTGCCTGGTTGGATGATGAATGAATCACGATCTGGGGGTGGGGGATGGGCTCTGGCATAGAAGGAGGCAAAAGAGAAACTGAGAGTCAGCATTGGAGGACACACAAGGGAACCAGCACAGTCACCAGCTGACCCAGCTCCGGGGACTTCCTAACTATGGGCCAGGGGAAGGGACCTACTGCCCCCAGCCCGGGGGTTCTGACTCCCAGCCCAGGGCAGAGAGCTGAGGCCCTCATCTCTCAGATGAGCCCTGAGCTCTTCTATTTCTATGTAATCCAGTAATCATGATGGATATAATTCTTTTTTTTAAAAAATATTTATTTATTTATTTATTTATTTGGGAGAGAAAGTGGGTGAGCACAAGCGAGGAGAAGGGTCTCGGACAGACCCCATGCTGAGTGCGGAGGCCGAGGCAGGTCTCGGTCGCATTACCATGAGATCATAACCCGAGCAGAAATCAAGGATCAGAAGCTTAACCGACTGAGCCACCCAGATGCCCCAATAACTCTATAATTATATTTACACATGATGATTATACTTATGATAATAATTGTATCTATTCTCAAGGATACAATAAACACAACATGAAAGGAGTTGAGAACACAAGGGGAAACATGTTAGAAGTTCTTGTTTTTCACTTATTTGTGGAGCATAACAAATAGCATGGAGGACATACGGAGTTAGACAGGAGAAGGGAGTTGGGGGAAATTGGAAGGGGAGGTGAACCATGAGAGACTATGGACTCTGAAAAACAACCTGAGGGTTTTGAAGGGGCGGGGGGGTGGGAGGTTGGGGGGACCAGGTGGTGGGTATTACAGAGGGCACGGATTGCATGCAGCATTGGGTGTGGTGCAAAAACAATGAATACTGTTATGCTGAAAATAAATAAATTTAATTTTAAAAAAAAAGAAGTTCTTTTTTTATTTAAAGAGAAATACCGATGAACGTTGAATGTCGAAGTAAATATTTAAGTTAAGTATCCACTAGGATGAGAGTACAAGGGGTTATAACTACCAAAATACTAGAGATGTTTGGATGGATGAAAACTCTACCAATTCAACAAAAGGCAAGAAGAAGAGATAAACGATGGTGAATCAAGATTAGGAGAGGACAGGAGAAGCTGCATCTGGGTAACCCTGAGCTCCATCTGTGGGCGTGACGCCCCCCACTACACACCCCAGACTCCCACTCTGCTCCTGCCGCTGTGTGCTCGTCCTATCACCTGTGACAGAGAGATTGAAGAGACAGAGACAGAAAATCACCCACAGGGGACACGTCAACAACGTGATGGCAGGTGTGACAACAGTCACACAGACCGAATCCAGGTTCAGAAAGAAAACACTAAACGGCCCCACACAGAGTGTAAATTCCTGTGGTCCTCACCATAGAGCCTGGAGATGGAGAAACATCAGAAAGCAGACCAGAAAATCCAAACCAAAACACAGCTGGAAATCCCGGGGCCAATGACCCAATGCACGCTTCCTGCAGAGAAGTTCTTCCCTGTGGGCGACAGGCCCCCACAGACGAGAGGGAAGGCAGGAGCCCGAGTCACCCTGACACGGACAGCCCCTGGCCAGCCTGGCACACGGCTCCCTGCACACTCAGCCCCGCAGCCCTGTCCGTCCTGGCCTCGCCTGCCCACACTCTAGAGAGCTCAGGGATGTCGTCCAATCTTCCTAGAGCTGCCCCGGGGCTGACCCCGAGGTAGGGGCCTGTGCTGGACCGGAGGAAGGGTCTTCAGTCCTGCAGAGACAGAGCCTCACGACAACAGAGACTTTGGCCTTCGTCCTTCTCTCATTGGCCATCTTCCGTGTGGGCTGGTGTCTGCGGACAGAGCCATCCGGGACCATGAGGACGAAGCAGGAGGACAAGATCCGGTGCCCAGGACGGGTGGAGCTGAAAGATGGGGCAGCCCGGGAGCCCGGCACCCCGCTGAGCAGACGGCGGACCCCAGCCTCGGCCGTCACCTGACTTCCTGTTCCAGAGCAAGACCCCACCTGCTTCAGCCTGTGGCAGCCAAGCTGCAGGCTCACTGCGGTCAGACGTAGTCCTGACTTCTGTGCACGGACGATGATAAAGAAGATTAACCAGCAAAATCAAAAGTTGATTTAAATAAAAATAGACCAATCAAAAGCAAAACACTGAGGTCTGAATAAAAAGTTGAAGTTCTACATAATTGTCATTAGGAATGAAGATCAAGGCATAAATACAGATAAGAAACAACATTGAAAATTAAAGGGAAACACCATTTAAGAAACACATTAATAAATTTTAAGATGTAGGTGAGGTAATGCCTTCCTAGGAAAGTGAAGTGATCAAAATTCTAGTAAGAAGATGCAAGAACCCCCACTTAGAAGATATTGGAAGGTGTTAACAGTCTGTCCTCATCATGGGTGTGAAGGGCACACAGTTTTGGGCGGGAGCACTGCCCAATGGCCAAGGAAAAGAACATTCCTGTGTTAGAGACAGTGTTCCAGCTTAGAAAAGTCAGAAGGTTGTCAGGGTGTAAAGTATAGGTCAGCTTTACCACTCGGGTCAGACGAGGAGAAGCCCTAACCCAACACAGGACAAACACACCTGCTAACCCGTGGGTTACAGTCAATCATACACAGAGAACTTAATATTCTTAAATTAAATGTTGGCTAATAATATTACATGACACATCATGATCATGTTGGGTTTGTTGCAGGAATAGAAGGACAGTATAATTACAAAATTTATTAGTGGAATTTACTCCATTAACAAATGAAAAGAAAAAAGTAATTAGCATTTTGGGAGCAGGTGGGTATTCTCAGGCACAGCTCCAAGCACTTTCCATTACCTTCTATAATTCCCATAATAACCTACAAAGCTACACGCATCTGCTGTGTCAACAGCGGGATCCAGGTGGGGGAGGCAGACTTTAGTGCTAAAGGTCAGATAGTACATATGTAAGGTTTCACTGGCCATATGGTCTTGGTCACAACTACATAACTTGGCCACTATAGGGAGAAGGCAGCCAAATACAACATACAAATGTATTGATGTGGTTGTGTTCCAATTAAACTTTACCTATGAAAACAGACATGCAGGGGCACCTGGGTGGCTCAGTGGGTTAAGCCTCTGCCTTCGGCTCAGGTCATGATCTCAGGGTCCTGGCATTGAGCCCCGCGTCGGGCTCTCTGCTCAGCGGGGAGCCTGCTTCCTCCTCTCTCTCTGCCTGCCTCTCTGCCTGCTTATGATCTCTCTCTGTCAAATAAATAAATAAAATCTTTAAAAAAAAAAAAAAACAGACATCCAGTAGATTTGACTGATGGCTATGATCTGCCAACCCCTGATCAGGGAATAAGTAAAAATACAAACTTTCAACCTTCCCAAAACTCATAGCACATGTGACTAGGGAAAATAATACTTTAAAGTAGCTTCTTTAAAATACCTGAACTGATTAACAGGTAATAATTTAAATATAAAACCAAACAGAATATACAAAGTGTTAGGAAGCACACACAGGTATTTAGAAAGCTTCTGCCTCTGGGAATGAATTTGTTCATCAGCTGGTTTGTATGAATGTTTGTTATAGCATCTTTTCAACAGGTGAGGGACTGTAAATCAAGCTTGGAGAATCAAAACTCCCAGGAAAATTAGGTGTGTCTCTGTAGGGTTCCTTTACTTATTGCTGACTTTTACCCAGCTGCAGGACACCTGCTGAATGCCTGCTGGGAACTGTGTGGAGCTGTGGGCAGGGGCCACAGAGGGCAGGGCCAGCAATGGGGCTGTCAGGGGACAGCAGACCACACGCTGTTGCTCCAGTGCAAGGCAGAGAGAAAGATGGTCCAGGAGAGGCTGGAAACAGGAGCATTTGCCTAGAGAGGGTGAGAGATGTGTAGTGTACTGAGAGTCCCCAGCATCCAGGAAAGAGGAAAGACTGGGGAGCCAGGTAGGGTGGAGGGCAGCACATGGGAGCGGGGCACAAGGAGAAGTGTTGGAAACACAGCGGGACATCCAGGGAGCAGATCCTGGGCGGGTTAGACTCCCTCTCCTGAGGGCCATTGATCCTGTGGGGAGTAAGGGCAGGAGTAGGTTGGCTGTAGGCAGGGAAATGAAAGGAGGGTCCTGCATTTCTGAAAGCTCAACAGAGCAGTCAGGTGAAGGGGGATTTTTGAGGGGAAGACCAGGGGCAGGGGAGACTGTGAGGAGGCTGCTGTGGTTCCCAGAGCAGGGGACAGACGCGAGAGAGTTGGGTTGGGTAGACACCCTGGGCTCTGCTCTTCTCCTCCTTTTGTCTTGCTCCCCCTGCCCTCTCTACCCAGGTCTCTGCTCCTGGGGGGAGGGCATTGTCACTGGCCTGGGAGCTTCGGGTGCCAGGCCTGTGTCTCCTTCCGCACCTCCATTTTGTCTAGGACGGGGCTGCGTCCCATGGTCCTCCTGGTACGAGTGCAGGGCAGGCAGTGGGAAGGGTTTTACCCAATGTGGAGTTCTAACCCTTGGTCTAGGGTTAGACCAAGTTGCTCTTGGTCTGATGCTGGAGTTGCTCCTCACTGGTCTGATGTCCTGGTTTCTTGTTTTATTTCTGCCAACTTCTTGGGTCAATTAAGAGTTTTTAAATTAGTTTTTGAAATAACTGGTTAAGAGCGTTTCTGATACAAGTTTGTATTCTGATCGTCAGCTGTGCAATGCTTTGCAATAGAAGATAGTTTTATGTCACCCTTTTGGATGGCTTCCTGCCCCTCCCCCATTTCCTGTGTTGTTTAATACTTTTTAAGGCATATTAGCTACTTTTTCCTAAGGTGACATCTTTAGAATTTAGCTTTTAGGGTTAGGGCATCAAAAGAGATGCAAATACTCCTAAAGAAGATTTGATTTTTTTTTTTTTAAACCTGTTTAGGCCAACTTACTTGAGATAAAGTGCTTGTTGGAAATACTGACTGGGGCTCACCTTACCATATACACAGAGTTTAAAGACTTCCTTCTGGGATTTTCCTGTGCGGAATTTGAGCCTTGCTGTATACCATCCACTCATTTCCGTGGTGAGATTCCTGATGCTCAAAACTGCTGGCTCTAGCAGAGAGAAGCTGCTCCTGTATTTTTCCTCCAGTTCATACCAGTCAGGAGTGGCATTAAGTTTCCAGGACACCAGGATCCCTTCTTTCTCAGTCTCAGAATGCCAACTCCACTCAATCTCTCGGACATTCGGGTACAAGGAGGAGGTCAGCTGCAGCTGGACAGATGTCCCCACAGTCCTTTCCAGGGTGTGCGAGATGCTGGGGTTGTCCACAGTCTGGAAGCTTGGTGAGGAGATAGCTGAGATGGGGAAAAAAAAGTGGACAAGAATTATGCTGCTGTAGGACCTGTGGTCCCATCATATCATGGGCACGTTTACAAGAAAAGGAGTCTCTCCAATTTCACAGATGAGGGGGCAAAGCTGCAAGCAGCTTGCTTAGATGCTGTCCTTGTCTAGAGCGCACAGCGCTGGGTCCAGCACAGTGTTTTGAACTCAGGGGCGCCTGGGTGGCTCAGTGGGTTAAAGTCTCTGTCTTCAGCTCAGGTCATGCCTACTTGTGATCTCTGTCAAATAAATAAACAAAAATCTAAAAAATAAATAAATAAATAAATAAATAAATAAATAAAAATAAAACTTGAACTCAATCCCAAGAGAAAAATTGGAAGGAACACAAATAATGGAGGTTAAAGAGCATCCTACTAAAAAATGAATGTGTCAACCAGAAAATTAAAGAAGAATTTTAAAAATTCATGGAAATAAATGAAAATGGAAACATGACAGTTCAAAACCTCTGGGATGCAGCAAAGGTGGTCCTAGAAGGGAAATATATAGTGATACAAGCCTTTCTCGAGAAACAAGAAAGGTCTTGAGTATACAACCTAACCTTACCCCTAAAGGAGCTGGAGAAAGAACAGCAAAGAAAGCCTAAACCCAGCAAGAGAAGAGAAATATAAAGATCAGAGCAGTAACCAATGAAATAGAAACAAAAGTAACAGTAGATTATGCTGAGTGAAATAAGTCAAGCAGAGAGAGTCAATTATCATATGGTTTCACTTATTTGTGGAGCATAACAAATAGCATGGAGGACATGGGGAGATAGAGAGGAGAAGGGACTTGGGGGAAATTGGAAGGGGGGGTGAACCATGAGAGACTATGGACTCTGAAAAACAATCTGAGGGTTTTGAAGGGGCGGGGGGGTGGGAGGTCGGGGTACCAGGTGGTGGGTATTACAGAGGGCACGGATTGCATGGAGCACTGTGTGTGGTGCAAAAATAATGAATACTGTTATAATGAAAATAAATTTTAAAAATTAAAAAAAAAATAACAGTAGAACAGATCAATGAAACTCGAAGCTGGTTCTTTGAAAGAATTAATAAGATCGATAAACCCCTGGCCAGGCTTACCAAAAAGAAAAGAGAAAGGACCCAAATAAATAAAATCATGAATGAAAGAGGAGAGAACACAACCAACACCAAGGAAATACAAACAACTATAAGAACATATTATGAGCAACTAAACACCAGCATATTTGACAATCTGGAAGAAAAGGATGCATTCCTAGAGACATAGAAACTACCACAACTGAACCAGGAAGAAATAGAAAACCTGAACAGACACATAACCAGTAAGGAGATTGAAGCAGTCATCAAAAATCTCCCAAAAAACAAGAATCCAGAGCCAAATAGCTTCCCAGGGGAATTCTACGAAACATTTAAAGAACTAATACCTATTCTTTTGAAGCTGTTCAAAAAATAGAAATGGAAGAAAAACTTCCAAGCTCATTTTATGAGGCCAGCATTACACTGATCCCAAAAATAGAAAAAGACCCCCATCAAAAAGGAGAATTACACACCAATATCCCTGGTAAGCATGGATGCCAAAACTCTCACCATGATACTACCCAATAGGAACCAACAGTACATTAAAAAGATTATTCACGGGGCGCCTGGGTGGCTCAGTGGGTTAAAGCCTCTGCCTTCGGCTCAGGTCATAATCTCAGGGTCCTGGGATCAAGTCCCGCATCGGGCTCTCTGCTCAGCAGGGAGCCTACTTCCTCCTCTCTCTCTCTCTCTCTCTCTCTCTCTCTCTCTCTCTCTCTGCCTGCCTTTCTGCCTACTTGTGATCTCTGTCTGTCAAATAAATAAAATCTTTTTAAAAAAAAAAAGATAATTCATTGCTGAATAAATTTATTCACCACTGAAAAAATTCAGTGGGATTTATTCCTGGGATGCATGGGTGGTTCAATATCCACAAATCAATCAATGTGATACACCACATTAATAAGTGAAAGGATATTAATGAAAGAAAGGACAAGAACCATATGATCTTCTCAATGGATGCAGAAAAAGCATTTGACAAAATACGGTATCCTTTCTTGATTGAAAGTCTTCACAATATAGGGATAGAGGGAACATACCTCAGTATCATAAAAGCCATATATGAAAAGCCCACAGTGAATATCATTCTTAATGAGGAAAAACTAAGAGCTTTTCCCCTAAAGTCAGGAACCTGACAGGGATACCCACTCCTACCACTGTTGTTCAACATAGTACTGGAAGCCCTAGCCTCAGCAATCAGACAACAGAAAGAAATAAAAGGCACCCAAATTGGCAGAGAAGAAGTCACACTCCCACTCTGCAGATGACATGATACTCTATGTGGAAAACCCAAAAGACTCAACCCCAAAATTGCCAGTTCTCATACAGGAAGTCAGCAAAGTGGGAGGATATAAAACCAATACACAGAAATCAGTTGCATTTCTATACACCAACAGTGAGATAGAAGAAAGGGAAACTAAGGAATTGATCCTGTTCATAATTGTACCAAAAATCAAAGGGTACATAGGAATAAACCTAACCAAAGAGGTAAAGGATCTATACTCCAAAAACTACAGAACACTTATGAAAGAAATTGAGGAAGACACAAAGAAATGGAAAAACATTCCATTCTCAGGGATTGGAAGAATAAATATTATTAAAATGTCTGTGTTACCTAGAGCAATCTACACATTGAAGGCGATCCCTATCAAAACATCATCAACATTTTTCAGAGAACTGGAAAATATAATCCTAAAATTTGTATGGGTGGAAAAGACCCCCAATAGCCAGAGGAATATTGAAAAAGAAAACCAAAACTGGTGGCATCAGAATGCCAGACTTCAAGCTATAGTACAAAGCTGTGATCATCTAGACAGTATGGTACTGGAACAGAGTCACATGGATCAATGGGATAGAATGGAGAGCCCAGAAATTGACCTTCAACTGTATGGCCAACTAATCTTTGACAAAGCGAGAAGGAATATCCAGTTGGGGGCGGGTGGGGGGAGGGGGTGACAGTCTCTTCAACAAATGGTGAATTGTTGGAACCACATGTAGAAACCGGACCATCTTCTTACACCATATACAAAGATAAATTCAAAATGGATGATAGATTCAAATGTGAGACAGGAGTCCTTCAAAATCCTAGAGGAGAACATAGGCAGCAACCTCTTCGACTCTGGCTGCAGCAATTTCCTGCTGGACTCGTCTTCAAAGGCAAAGGAAACAGAAGTGAAAATGAACTATTGGGACTTCATCAAGATAAACAGCTTCTGCACAGCAAAGGAAACAGTCAACAAAACCAAAATACAACCTACAGAATGGGAGAAGATATTTGCAAATGTCTTATCAGATAAAGGGCTAGTATCCAAAATCTGTAAAGAAATTATAAAACTCAACACCAAAAAACAAGCAGTCCAGTCAAGGAGTAGATAAGGACATGAACAGACATTTCTCCAAAGAAGACATACAAATGGCCAACAGACACAAAAAAAGTGTTCAACATCACTCAGCATCGAGAAAATACAAATCAAAACCACAATAAGACCCCACCTTACACTAGTCAGAATAGCTAAAATTAACAGAAAAGGCTTTTGACAAATATGGGGTTTTGATATCTTCAAAATCATAAATTTAAAATGAGTAAGAATTTCTGGAATTAACTTTAAAAAGTTGCATTCCAACAGAACAAAAATTAGTGACATGGGACTAAGTAAACTGGGGAAGATTACAATGTGTGACTCTTGTTTAAAACATTGCTGGTTCTCTAATATTTGCTCTTCTAGATTAAGGAAGCTTTCTCTTAGTCATCAGTGATATACAGCAATAATTCTGAAGTATTCTCTGTGAACAAATGAATGCCTTTAACCTTTCTCTCTACCTGAACTCTCTGACATTCAAAAGGTCTCAGTAAGTGTTCTTTCTTCCATGGCAATTATGGTCATTTGCATAAATTCAATAAGAATCTGTCCACCCTTGGAAATATTAGTTATAATATTAGTTATTTTACCAAGGCTTTGACTTCAATCTTGTGTTTGAGAGAGACATTCACAGACTCAGATATGACCAAACAGCTTGAAGGAACTAAGGTCGATGTTAGGAAGCATGAAGCCAACAGAGCCCCTTGGAAATGCCGGCTTGACACTGTCGCAGGATGGCAGGGTTCCTGTCTCACGAGGTCAAAGAATGAACCTTGTGGACACAAAAGGGTGAGTGAAGTGGGAGTTGGTCAAGAAGGTGAGAGAAGAAAGGAAAGAAGGAGCTCTCTAGAGTGAGAGGGTCCCAGATGGGTTTCACTGTGGCCTGTCAACGGCAGCCTTTTGTTGAGCACTGACCGGGAAACTGAAATCTTGATGTCTCTGGCACAGATGAAACCGTGTTTACTTGTTCTTTGAAGTGTGGTCATTTCCCGTGGTCCAGCTGTAACTGTCCTAGGGACACCACGTCTCTGACATTTAAGACATAACAAGGTGGTCTCGTTATGTTCCCTTAGCTCTGGTTTTACACGCCTCCGCATTTCTTCACATCTGGGATTTCTGTGAGCCTGGCCATGTCGTCCGCTATGTGAGCCTCAGTGGGGGAACCAGGGGTCTCTTATCTCTCCTGTCCGTACCTTCACCACTTCCCTGCTCCCGGGACAGGACCTCTGGGCAGAAAGAGCTGTACTGGGATTCTGAGCAGTGACTGACTGCATGCTTTTTAATTAGTGGAGGTTAGGGATAGCACAAGTCTCCAGGGAATCTGGAAGCAAGGTTTTCAGAACCTTGAAGGGGCCAGCTGCTTCCAAGACAAGGTTCCTTTAAACATGAAGACACGAGGCAGCCACGAGGTCCTCGAGGAAGGTCGCACTTTGTATATTTCAGGGATCTATCAGTGAGCTGCAAGCTCTAAGGGGATTGTGATTTAAGTTACATTTCCTTTCCCTTTGTTTCCCCCATCAATACCTTGCTTACAGAGCTACCAGCATCCTCGCCAGGTGAGTAAAGAATGTCACTGTGGCAGGACCCTCACCTGCCAGATATGCTGGGGACCTCTTGAAGAGGAATCTGTGCACATCCACAGGTATTGTAGGCATGTCTGACTGCAAAGACCTGGTTTAGCTTTTGGCCTGGAGAGGCTGCTAGAAATTCAACCTAGTGATTTCTTATAAAAAGTTCCAGCAAAGCAGCCTCCAGAAGACCTATATGATCAATCACTATTCTTGCTGAGCGTATATAAATAGTTTGGCCAAGTTTGTTCAAATTGGACTTGTTTCACAAATGAATTAGTCCAGATTTGGTGATCTCTGATTTAAAATGAGGGTTGTTGGAGCACCTGGGCGTCTCTGTCATTTGAGCAGCTCCCTTCAGCTCAGGGTCCTGAGGTCGAGTCCCCACGCTGGGCACTCTGCTCAGTGGGGCACCTGCTTTTCCCTCTCCCTCTGCCCCTTCCCCCTACTTGTGCTCTCTCTCTCTCTCTCTCTCTAATAAGTAAATCTTTTAAAAATAAAATGAAAATGGGGGCTATTATAGAGATAAAATGTTTCAGTAACATCGTTGTAGTTACTAGATTTTAAGACTAGAGACTCCGGAAAACCGGAAGACTGTTGTACAGCTGGGCTTCTCCGAATGAGGACTGTCCCCAGAACAACAATAGAGTTACGTCTCTTTGTGTGACTATCTGAGAAAGCTTTCCTCACTGTAGACCGATCAAAAGATGGAGACTATAACACCCTGTTAAATTATTCACTCGAGACCAGGTTGACTCATAAATCTCTGAATGAACAGGCAAACCGTATCCTCCCTAAACCCAAGCTGGCAGTTACCAGCAACCTGCCCCATGCGAACCCCAGACAGCTGGTGTATGGAAAGGAGCGGACGTCTGAAACAACGGGGGATTTAGCTCCAAAACGAAGGGGCTGTATTACGTACTCCTGCAGCAGTAAATGTAGACAGAGGCTCCTTGTGGGCCCACACGTCAGAATAAAACCTGGATCTCCTTCATGGAAAACCAACGAGCAAACTAACATGCCAATTTATTATTGCCATGAACCTGTGGACGCCCTCAAATTTCTCTTCAAATGACAATAAAGGACTGGAGGAAAATTTTAGTTAAGTATCAAAGGTCTTTTTAGTCAGGGTTCTCGCTCTCATTATAGCATTAACCTTATTTTTGTCTTTTCCGGTTTCTCCTTGCCCGGTGCCCAGACTCCTTCACTACCACAGCTTCCAGCCCACAGACCAGCCTTTCTACTCAGGGAGGTCCACGTACATGCACTGGCTGCCTCTGCCTTTGGTGACTCATATATAAATGCCCCCAGCTGACCACTGTGGACCCACAGGTAGAGGCATCTCTATGCCCCCAATCAACAGGACAAAGTCACGGAAGATCCCATCTCCCTCCCTCAGCAACCTTAAAAGATGTAAGGGTCAAAACTGGTCAGGCAGGGGATGATGTGGAGAATGAAGGCAGAAGGAAATGGAGCTAAAAGCAAGTGTCCTTATAACCTGCTGCCCACCGACAGTGCTAGAGGCAGGAAGCTCCCAACCACTTTAATATCAATGCCTTGCTAGGGGGAAAACACCGGGTTTGACAACAGCAAGACTGCTTGGACCCTGTGAGTCTCGTTTAGCAGGTGAAGTCTTTTTCGAACCTCCCCATCTTTACTTCCTCCAACCCCCGAAGTAAATAAATAGTTGCTCCTGAAAATCCCACGGCAGCAGCTCTTCCTGGTCCTGGGCCCTGTCCCCATGCTTTAAGAAAACAACCTTTTTGCACCAAAGATCTCTCAAGAATTCTTTCTTGGCCATTGACTCCAACCTCACCGACATTCCAGTGGGAACCTGCAAGTCACTGCAGGTGCTCAGAGGCACAGACCACAGCTTGTCTGGCATCTGAGCGGAGGCACAGGTGCGGTGACCTTGAACCCTGACCCGTGGGGTCTCACCTGAGCAGCAGGGACACAGCATCAGGACTGCCTGAGACTCTAGGACACCAAGTAGGGATGCAAGAACCACAAAGGTGCCTGGTGTGGGGAATGATCCCCCATCCAGGGTCAGTTGAGGTGGGGGGGGTGCTGGGCTGAGAAAGGCATACTGCAGGAGTTGCTCCCAGACACTTTCCTGCTCGGATGCTCTCTCCCCTCTGGGGTCCTCGTGACAGATGAGCTTCCCAGAGAATCGCCCTCTCACCTGAGGGTTCGGTGTATTTGTATAACGTTCAGCAGAGTCAGTTTCTGTTTCAGTGCCGTTGTATATGGTCATGACCTAGGAAAGTCATTAGGGTTCAAAGCCAATGGCCAAGAAAGAATTCCTAAGATGTCTTTGGTGCAAAAAGGTGGTTTTATCCAAGCACAGGGACAGGACCCGTGGGCGGGAAGAGCGGCACTGGGCTCCTGAGGAGGGGCCCATTATATACTTTCAAGTCAGGAGGGGGTAAGGGAGAGCCTAAGTCTCTAAGGAATTTGGAAGCAAGTTTCCCAGGGTCTTGAGGGGGCGAGCTGTTGTTGGGAAAGGGTCATTTATCACTATTTCATAAAACCTTAGACATGAGACCCTTAGATGTGTATTGGTGGGTCATATGCTTGGGGGATGATTGCCCACATGTATCTTGAGGGGAGAGATAAAGGAAGTTACCAAAGGAATTTTTATGTGTCAAAACAGACTCACAGGACCCTGGGGGGTGGGTTAAGGTTGCCTTTTGCCCGTAGCAAAGTGTCAACATGAGGCAGCTGTGTTGGGTTGTGAACAGGAACCACATGATCAAAGAGACGGCAAGTGGCCAGGCCTCTGGAAAAGCTGGGACTGAGGGAGTTTCCAGAGACCAACTGTGCAGCGAAGACGGAGGCAGGAGCTGACCCAGCAGGACAGGTGACCTGTGCACCTGAGGGTCTGCGAGCCGCCCCACTCCTGACTGTCTGTCTGTCTGTCTTTCTGACTCATATTGAAGCAAGTTGCGGAGGGATTTCTCCCAGACTGCAGGACAGACTCTTTACTAGGAACAAGGAGATGGAGTTCCGATTACGGGAAGCCTGGGAAAAACCACTAGAAAGACGCTGGTGCCACAGTCCTTATAGGCTCCAGGTTCCCGGCGTTCATGCGCCCAATGCCCTTCTGGAAGACACAAAACACACAGGAAAATGCCCGAATCCAATCCCATGCGAGTCTGGGAAGAGCTCTGCACTCTGGTGGCTTCTGCCCACGGTCCTGTGTCCTGCCTCGAGGACACGTGCAGACATCCGTCCACAATTTGCCTCCCAGACTTAGAGACCTACACTTAAACGTGATGGTATTCTTTGATTTAAAAAGTATCCTTTGGGTTTTTTAAATATTTTATTAATTTATTTGAGAGATAGTGCTAAAGGAGGTGGAGGTACAGAGGGAGAAGGAGAAGCAAAGTCCCCAATGAGTGTGGAGCCCATGGTGGGGGTTAATCCCAGGATCCCGAGACCATGACCTGAACCAAAGTTAGACACTTAGCCAGTTGAGAAACCCACATGCCCCTATCCTTTTATATTTTTTTAAATAGGCTACACACTCACGAAGGCCTTGAACTCACAACCCTGAGACCAACATCTGATATAAAGGGTCAGATGTTCCACCAGAAGCCCTAAAAGTTATCCTTTGAGATAACATACAGTAGCAAATTTGTTCATTTAGCTTGGACCAAAAAAAGAGTGAGTTCATCATGAAGCCATCCCTGCCACCATCTGCTTGACTCCAAGTTGTGTTTCCAGGAAAGAGTCTTGTTTAGTCAGTGTTGAAGGACAGAAAGGACATCCCTGGGAGAGCCATCTGGCCAAGCTGCTCCCCATCCTCTCCCAGCGATGGCAGCAGGTAAGGTGACCCCCACGTGGCCAAGGCAGGAACACCTGCCCCCCTTCTCTGGGGCACGTCCGGCCCTTGTGGTTGCTGGGCAGCCCAGAGCACACACACGGGTCTAACTCACAGAGCCGTCCTCACGCTGCCACACTCACAGCTCTCTGAGATCAGGGACAGACGGTGTGTGGGTTCAACAGTGGCAGAGCTCTGGGGACGCAGAGGAGCAGCCTGGAACCCCCCGTCTCCAAGAACCCCCGCAGGGCTCCCTGCCGGCTCAGCCACCCCACAGGCTGCAGGACCGAATCAGGAAGCCCCAGCATTTGTGGGCAGAAGAGGAAAGAGATGCAGATTCGGCAGAACTCAGGGGGACGATGCATGAAATGGTTCAGGGTCTCTGACACATCACAGGGACCGCCAGGAGCTTTTCCTCCTTAAACAGCTGCCAGGGAGACAGGAGAGAGCCTGTCCCCGCCCTGTCACTGCACTCTGGACTCAACACCACAGACACAAAGGCACTCATTTGACTGGCAAACGGTGGCCAGAATGTTCGATTTGCATTTGTGCGTTGACCTGTGAGGACGACCATCTCCCGGGCTCCTGCCCCCGATCCGTCTCGTCTCTGCGCGCCCTGTGCTCCCGCCCTTGGCTTGGGTAGCGACCGCGGTGGTGTGATTTCTCTCACTGATGCGCAAAGGGGACCTGGGCTTTTATAAAGGTTCCCTCAGGGTCCGTGTCTGTGTGGAGGGCGCGGGGTGGGAGCGCAGGAGAGTGAGCGAGCCCTATGCTGACGCGACCCCCGCCCGCCCCAAAGGGAACCCTGTTCTAGATTTCAACCGTTGCATCAGGGAAAACTGGCCATTAGGGAACAAGGACACAATGACCTTTTTCCTCTTTTCCTGGGACTATTGGCCAGTTTCTGCTCAAGTGAGAAACGCGTAGCACCGCACACAGGAGTGACCTGTGTCCCGTGTCAGGCTCTGGCTGGAAGGGGCGCTGTTCCATTCCCTCTCCAAGGAACACCTCGCCTTAGGGATTTTTCTAGTCGACGGGAGGGGGCAACAGAGCTCAGAAAGGTAAAGCCAGGGGTGCCTGGGTGACTCAGTGGGTTAAGCCTCTGCCTTTGGCTCAGGTCATGATCTCAGGGTCCTGGGATCGAGCCCCGCATCAGGCTCTCTGCTCAGTAGGGAGCCTGCTTCCCCCTCTCTTTGCCTGCCTCTAGCCTACTTGTGATCTCTGTCTATCAAATAAATAAATAAAAACTTAAAAAAAATTAAAAGCAAGAAAGGTAAAGCCAGTTCTCCAGCATCCGCACAGTTTGTCCAAAATCTTCCTGCCAGTACGCGGCAGAGGCAGAATGAGCGACCCAGCAGGTCTGACTGCGGAGCTCAGTCCGTCTCTGCACCGTGAGGAGCGGTGGGGACAAGGGCCGGTCCAGGCCCCCACGTCAGAGCCTGGTTCACAAGGGACCCCCTCCCCCACAAGAGCCTGGAAACAGCTGTAACCACATGGAGCGGCCACAGACAGATAAGAAAGGAAAGTTCCCTTACCCTACCCCCAACCCCCTGCAGACAGTGTCACAGCCCAGCTGTCCCTAATGCAGGGGCCTTGGGAGGCTGTCTGGGGCCGTCACTCGCACACACCCCCTCCTCAGCTGGGAGCTGGGACACAAGCAGCCTGGGGGGTGGGGAGGGGTGCACACAAGGGCCTGAGACTGTAGTCAGAGCTCCGCCGACAAAGCAGGACTCTGGAAAGTGAGACTCTGAGCTACTGGTGATCTCAGCCTCGGCCCCCAGAGCAGGGCAAAGACCTGCCGTCCCTAAGAGAGGTTTGAGGGTGGTTTCCCCGTCCTGGGGATGTGAGGGCATCCCAGACAGGCCCTAGTACCCCCTTCCCTCCCTCAACCCTCAAGAGTCTGGAGAAATCAGGGTGTGGAACCAGCAAGCCCCCACTGCTTACCTGCCTCCCTCCCAGTTGTTTCCTGCTCCCGCCCTGTTCCCCCAGCCACACCCATCCCGGAGACACCCCACCCCCCTCACTGATCTGCCACTTACCCAGGAGGAGGCCGACCTGGAGCATCAGGGTCTGGGAGGGGGACTGGCTGCCCCACAGGGACTTCATAACTGTGGGACCCAGAACACATCAGCTCCTCCCTTTTCTTTCCTGTTCCTGCCCTCCTTCCGCAAACCCCCCCTGCCCGCCTAACACTCAGGCCCCTCCTCCCTTTTAATGATTCACCAGCTCGGACTGAGGCTGCCTGATGAGCAATAGGATGAAGATTTGAAAAATAAGGGCTTTTTCTGATGAAAATAATCCATGCTGATTATATAAAATTTGGAAAACATGGACAATGATACAGAAGAATAAAGATCATTAGAACTTGAAATAATCTTGAAGGGATATGCTGATGTTTCCCCAAATGATTGGACCCCCTAGAAACTTTACTATGATGTCAGTACCTTGATTTCCATGGGATTTATAGTCCATTTTCTGGTGCTTCTCTGTGTGCAGGGACATCTAGGGTATTTGCTACTTTCTTCTCATTGGCCACATCAACATGATGGAACCCCATGGGAGGTCAGCGTGAGGGCAGATGGGCTGAGACACGATCCTAGTCACGTAGGAGAGATGGTCGGGTTCGAAGCCGATGGCCAAGAAGGAATTCCTAAGACCTCTTTGGTGCAAAATGTTTTGTGAAAGCGCAGGGACAGGACCCGTGGGCAGAACGAGCTACACTGGGGTCATTTCCCATGAGATCCTTTCAAGTTGGGAGGGGATTAGGGAGAGTGTAAGTTTCTAAGGAGTTTGGAAGCACGGTTTCCAGGGCCTTGAGGGGGCGAGATATTATTCAAAAAGGTCATTTATTACCGTAAAATAAAACCTGAGTCATGAGACCCTTCAGCTGTACCTTGGTGGCCCGTATGCTTGGGGGATGACTGCCAACACATATCTCGGGGAAATAAAGATAAAGGAAATTTTATATGTTAAAGTAGACTTACAGGATCCTGGGGAGGGGATGTGGGGGGCTCAGGCTAGGATTGCCTCTTGCCCTTAGAAAAGTATTAACATCAAGGCAGTTGGATCCCTAATGGAATGTCACTCTGCTTGTTTCAAGGACTTGTCACTGGGTTGTAGGAAATAAGGAATTTTAATATTTTTTCTTCTGCCTTTTTTCCCTAACATCACTAACAGCTATGATCCCAGCACAGCTGAGCTCCCGTGGCTGGATGCACACTGAGCGGGTCCGATCATCGGAGACCCTGGAGCTTGTCTTGGCAGAACCACGTGGGCAGCTCAGGGTAGGTCATCTGCAGGGACAATGACATTCAACTTCACATGGTTGACGTGGAGGCTTGGGTGGGCTCCCCTAGCAGTCCAGATAAGGGACAAATGATTTGGGGGCAAATGTTTCTCATTACCCACCAACAAGTATTGAACAGGTACCAGGAAGCGGCTCTGTCCACGTCACAGGTGATGGGACAGAGAACAAGGGGACGATTCTGCCCCCAAACTGCCTACAGTCTCCTGAGGGAGAAATTACACTGAAACGAAGGACCCCCATGAGCATGAGCTGCATTTGTGAGCAGCACAGGGAGCAGCTGAGAAAAGGAAGAGGGAGAGGAGAGGCCGGTCCTCACACAGACTCTATCTGCTCCCTTTGGCAAAAGAAATCAGGAAAGCAGGAACTCTACAGTCTTGGAGAGTTTATTTACTCAGTTTTATTTATTTACTCAGTTTCCCTGATCTACCACTGTGTGTGTCTCACAGGGAGCTTGTGCACAAGGATTTAGCACAGAAATAAGTGCCGGATCCATCCAGTCCCTGCTCAGAGCCGTCGGAGGGGGAAAGAGGCAGGGCCAGAGCTGCGGGCGTCATGCTCACAAGACAGGTGTACCTGGGGTGGGATTCTCCTGCTTCTTCCCATTAAAACGCAGTCATGGCGTGGCCTGGCCTGCGGACCTCACCGTAGACCGCAGTGAGAGAGTTCTCCTCTTCTAGATGAGGTTCTCCCCTACCCTGCAGTGCACACGGAGGGTAGCATAAGGGGCGCAGAGAACCCAAAGAGACTCACACAGACCCAGAGCTGCTGACACGGCCTCCCCCAGTGCCCAGCGCTTCACGGGATCCCAGAAGAGTTTTCTTAGTTGACCCTGCATTATGGGAAAGCGCACAGAGCAATCGAGGACAGAACCTGCAGGTGACTGGGGTCGACAGGCACAGAGGGACTTGGGAGGGCTGCCTCCTCCCCCGGCCTCACCTTGTCCCTGCGGTCTCCAGACTCCTGATAGGTCTGATCTGCATAGTGGATGCTGCCATCCGGGCCCCTGGGCTCCTCCTGCGATCCTGCCCCTGAGTCACACACAGATGGAGGTTGAGTCTCAGCCTGGAAGCCTGTACCTTCCCCCTCCATGACCCCATGGCCACGGCCACACCAGCCAGCCGCCTGCAGGGACATTCCCTGAGGAGCAAAATGCAGGAGAAAAGAAGCCCAGGGATGCCTGGGTGACTCAGTCGGTTAATCCTCTGCCTCCGGCTCAGGTCATGATTCCAGAGTCCTGAGATCGAGTCCCACATTAGGCTCCTTGCTCAGCAGCGAGCCTGCCTCCCACTCTGCCTGCTTGTGCTTTCTCTCTCTCTCTCTGACAAAGAAAGAAAGAAGCCCAGAGTCCAGCAGGGGAAGGTGGTGTCTGGGTACAGGGAGGAAAGTGCAACCTGCCTCTCCCAGACTCCAGCTTCTTCTTCCCACGTCTCATCCAAAGGTATAGTCCACCTTCAAGGATCATCAGTATGACCACAATAGTCCCCAGGATGTCACGCAGGAGAACAACAAGAGATGGTCCATGTAGATCTGTTTCCATCGCACAGAGAGTGAAGAAGGTTAAGGCAACAAAGAACTGAGGATGCCCATTGTCAGACACATGGAGACTCTTAAGGGACCTGGTCAGGAGCTCAAGAGGGAGGAGCATGGCAGGGGCTCTCACTCAGCCGTTCCTGAGCTCCTGCTTGGGGTCGGGGTGCTGAGAGGAGCAGGACATGGTGCCTGCCCTTGAGGAGCCCCTCAGCGGGGGGAGGGCTGACACATGCCAGAGGCAGCCAGCCAGAGCCATCCCAGGGCACTAGAGCTACAGCTTGTACCCAGGTCATCAGGGAGGGCCTCCTGGAGGAGGTGATGGGCAAACCTGGTTTTGAGGGAGGAGTAGGAGATTGCTGGATATTCAGGGTGGGTGAGGCATCCCAGAACGGAGAGCCATGACCAAGTATAGCTGTGACAACTGCCCAGCCCTGGGAGCTACTGGCACCCACTGGGGCCGGCCAGCGAGGGACCAGGCAGGAGGACCTGGGTGGGAGGATGAGAGGGAGGCAGGAGCCTGATTCCAGAGGGTACAGTGGGTCCCTGAGCCATGAGCTTCCTCTGGGATGAGGGATACTGAGGCAGCAGGTCCACCAGCTGGTGGAGGAGGGGGTGGAGAGAGAGGTGGCTCGAGAGGAACTGAGTCATTCATTCATTCAGGGACCCACTAACTGTGAGCAAAGGGCCTGAGGCCGAGGCTGGGACAGGCATTCAAAGGAGCAGCAGACATGGCCCCTGCCCTCCAGGGATTCAGCCTGCACAGGACACTAATCATAGGCCAGAGCATCAGCTTCCACGGTGGGGCCATTAACTGCTCCTTAGAGGAGATGAGGTGTGAGGGCAGAACATCAGCAGCTCCTCCAGGGCCCTGAGCCATCGAGTCTGCGGAGCCCTGTGCAAACTCTGTTCATGCTGGGGCTGCCCCCAGCACGTGGCCCTGTGGGACTGCCCGGGTCACAGGCGCCCAGAGCCGCTGCAGGGAGGGGGTCCCTGGATGGGGATAAGTGGGGAGTGGAGGACTCCTGACTTGGAAGGGCTGAGGGCAGAGGGAGGGGCCTGAGCGGAGGCTGGCAGCCGAGGAGAGCGGGACACATCAGGCATGCAGGCAAGCAGGTGGGTGTGACATGACCAGAAATGGGCAGAGGATCTGCAAGCCCTGAATTCTACAGGGAGTCACTGGCCCAGACCCCTCAGATGGCACAGACCACAGACACCCCCAACTCGCTTTTCCTGAAAGCCGCCCTAGACACACTCAGGATGATGGATGAGGGCGGGGAGAGGTACCTGCTGGCCGCCGCCTGGACCAGCAGGGGTGAGGGCTGGAAAGCAGCACGGGAGCGACACCGAAGGACAGAAGCAGGTTGGATGTTCCTGCCAGAGTCCTGGATGGGGCGACCATGTGGCAGGGGGTGACAGAAACATGGGAGACAGAAGTTGAGAACCCTCACCCTGGGTTCCCTGAGCTGCGGGAGAGTCCCTCCCCTCCAGCAGGTGCACTCACCGCGGCCACAGACGTCCCCAAGGTCCAGGGTGGCAGTTTTCTGGTCCGCCTGGTTGCTGACCACACAGATGAGGCTGGGGCTGGGCCGGCTCAGGGGCAGGTTCACAGTCAGTGTCCAGGGGTTGGGGGCTGGTCCTGGGGCCGGTCTCTGCTCCAGCTCCCTGGGGAGGCCCTCGCTCTCCCAGGACACGGTCAGGTCCTCCCTGGTTTCCGTGGTGTTACACTCCACTGTGACGTTGCACCCGCCTGGTGTGAGGGACAGATCCATGGCCTGGATCTGGGGACGGGGCACAGGCTCTGGGGCGGGAGGGACAAGAGGACAGTCTGAGGTGAGTGTAGAACATCGCAGCTCCTGCTTTCTCCTGTGGATTCTCCCTGATGCTCTGGCTTCCTCCCATTAGGACACTGATTGCATTTTACAGATCACAGGAAATTGACGGAAATATACAGCAGGATCATTAAGGAAGGAGCCACTGAGCTCAGCTCTATGTGATTTCACTAGACTGAGCAAGTCTTAAAATTCTCCCAGGACAAAAAGATACTGTAGTCGCCTACCCATAGCCAATCAATTCTAAGAGATTGAGGTGTCACGTAGAAGGAAGAGAAGTTGGAAAAGGATTTTCCAGGTCCAGAACCCAGCCCTACTTCTCCTGTTCAGATGGTTCCCGGGACGGCAGAGCCCATGGTACAGACGGCTCTTGGCCAGCTCTGGGAGCCCAGAGATCAGCCCGGGCTCTCACCAGGAGAGACTGTGGTGGGAGTCACTAGGAATGGCCTTCCTAAGTGTGGTTGCAAGATGCCCTGAACTTGGAGTCCACACGGGAAGACAATGGACAGACTGACAGTCAGTCTTGGGGATCTCAGGGACCTGAGTCTGCGAAGGCCAATCTCTCTGGGGCAGGACGTCTCCCTGTGCGGGGGGGGAGGGGTGCACACAGAGACAGCTGCTCCCTGAGGGTCTGAGGAAGGGTTACCCTGTGAATTCTCCTCCATCGTGGAGGTTCAGAGCTAGACTCTGCAGTCTGTGAGTGAGGTGACTCAGGGTGGGCTGAGAAGGATGAGGGGACAGGGTGGGGAAAACCACACACAGGATTCCTGCTAGGTGATGAGTGTCCCCCAACCATGACCATGTGCTGACCCTCAGAGCCCGCAGATGTCATAGGTTCCAGGGCAAAGGGGAACTGAGGCTGAAAACCAGCTGATCCTAAACTAGAATTGGTCTGGATTCCCCAGACAAGACCCATGTGATCACCGGGTCCTCACAAGTGGGAGGAGGCAGGAGAGGAGGTGGGGGGAACGCGATGTCAGAGGGACTCACCCACCAGTGCCACCTGTGAAGGGGGAAGAAGGGACCACGATCCAGGGGGTGCAGATGCCCCTAGAAGGGGGGACAGGAACAGAAGTGGATTCTCCCTGGAGCCTCCCTGCGGACTCCTGGACCTCATGGCAGAGGCCCTGGGGTCTGACTCCCGCCCTACAGCCCAGGAGGACCCCCAGGGGGTGGTGTGGTCAGCCACTGAGGTGCTGTCACCTGTTACAGCAGCACAAGACAGTAAGAGTCCCACCAAGGACCCTGAGTCCTACGGGGACAATGAGTGTTACGGCAAAATCCCCGTTTCCCCCCATTCCGTGTTCCCTCCTGAAGCACAGAGGTGATTCGTCCCTGGTGTGAGTCTCAGCTCTGCCTGCACTTGTGCTGACCTCACAGCATCGGATTTCTGGGGAGAAAATCGAGTCCGAAGGCTGCGGTCTGGAAGGAATCCTGCAAGCGGGGCGCACGGACACTGTGAGGGACGGAGGAAGAGGGTCAACTCTGGGACTGGGGGAGGGGCCGCCACGTACCGTAGACCATCAGGTAGAAATCCTGGTCATACTGTCTTCCTCTCGTATAGGACGCTTGAGCCCGGTACCGCCCACTGTCCTCAAGGGTCAGGTTGTCAATCCTCAGCGTCGTTGCGTTGAGCACGTGGACCCTCTTCTCGAACTTGTCCTGGAAGTTGACCCATTGTGGAACATCTCTCCCAGGAAACACATACAGCATGACTATGTAATTGGATCTGGATGCGACGCCCCAAGACATCTTCTCCAACTCAAATTCTGGAGGTAATTCTGGATTTCTGATCACTAGAAACAGCACAGAAGCTCCTTGAGTCCCCTTCAGAGTAACAGGGTTTCCAGAATCGTCCATGGCAGACCCACGGGCTCCAGGACGCTGGGTCACAGCGCTGCAGACACCTAGGGCATAGGACACAGAAAACATGGGTGGTTTTCATTAGGAATAAAGGAGGAAACCCTAGAACCCATCTTCCTGAAATTCATCCCATGTGCGCACTTGAGTCTGGGAAGGCAGGAGATGCCATGAATTTGGGGCGAGGTTGGAATCCTTTCTTGTCCCACGGGAGTGTCCCCTTGAACAGGTCATGGGACTTCCTCACCTGCAGTGTCCTGACCCCTGACAGCAAGAGGACGAATGTCAGGAGATCTAGATTCTGAAGCACGAACACATTTCGGGGGCCACAGTGAGTGCATTTCCGCAGGAGGCAGGTTCTCAAGGGGCTGCAGAGACCCCTCGTGCCCACAGGCCGTGCAAGCTGTCCCTGGAGGGGGCCACTTACGGGGACTCGCCTCTAAGGATCAGAGTGCCAGTAACGTGATGGACGGCCCTCAGGGACAGCGGGTCCGACAGGAGTGTGACCCCATCTTACTGTGACCCTGTCTCCTGCTCGCTGTGCCGAAGCCCGCCACCGTATTGTGGGCAGCCCCGTGGAGAGACCCCCACAGGGAGGGAAGGAGGACAGCCTCTGGCCAACACCCAGGGCGGGTGAGGCCTCTGTCCCGCATCCACAGGAAGTACGCCTGCGGGCGCCTGGACGCCCAGCCTCCTGGGTGACCCTTGAGCTCCCTGCAGCCCCAGCCCAGACCTAATGTCCAGCCCAGTGGGCCTGAGGATCCAGCCGTAGTCCCCTGGGTCCTGACCTGCACGAGCTGCGAGCCACACCTGGTGTGTGTCCAGGCACCGAGGGGCGGCAGGTGACCCCCCACAGGTGACCACGGTGCTGACGGAGGTGGCGCCCTGTCCCCTTCCAGAGCAGGCCCGCAGTCAGGGGGCCGCTGTCCCTCACACGTCCAGGAGCCCTGGGTCTGAGGACAGGGGAGCTCCCCGAACTGAGGGAGGGTCTGTGGGCAAGGCTCCCTGCCCTGATACCTGCCACAGGGGCCACAGCAGGGACACAGACCGTGGAATCGCCCCTGGAGGTGTCTCTCACCGTCTAGAAATAGCGGGATCTCTGCTCGTGCTTGTTGGCCGCACTCGCCACCCGGCCTGGCCCACTGCCAGGGACGAGAAAATGTGGGGGAGACGATGATCGTCTGGAGAGCTCGCTGCACCGGTCAGCAAGACAGGGCTCCTGTGTGGACCGCACACATGGCTGTGCAGACACTGGGACGACACATGGGGGGTCTAATTGGCCAAAGGCAGCTCCATCTCAGCCTTGGACAGACCCTGCTCATCGCCCCCTGAGAGCGACCCCGGCGGCTCTCCCCCCAATAATGCTGAGGTTCCACCGGCACACGGTGATCAAGCTTTCTGCCCTTCGCCAGACTGATGAGAACATTATGTCCCATTATATCTAAGGAACATTCCTCCTGTGAATGAGCCTGGCGGCTCCTCATGAATTAATGCACAGGACGACGGTGACCCGTCACACCCGCGTCCCCACCCAGTCCACGGCCACGGCCCATCTCGTGTGCAAATACGCAGAGTGTGGTGCACACAGGACGCCAACCCCGAGTCAGAGAAGCCGCCCTTGTCCAACAGGGGGATGGTGCCTGGGGCTCCCTGAGGGACAGCAGATCCATCCCCAGGGCGGCACCTGCCCACGGGCTGCTCCCCAGGAATTCTGAGCCCACACTGTCCCTCTCAGTGCCTCCAGCGTGGGTCAGAGGAGTCCACCCAAGGGGACAGGGACACGGACGCTGGTGTTTCTGCCGATCACGGGCAGCTGCCGCGTGGCTCCGGTCAGGCTCTTCCTGAGCGGCTGCTCCGTCCCCCCACCCCCACAACCTCGGCCGAGGCAGCTCACTGTCCAGAGCGGGCCGGGCACACCGGGGTCCACACCTGCTCAGGAGCAGAGACAGAGACAGCGGAGGCCTGAGGACTGCAGGGAGCCTCGAAGATGCATCCCTCCCCCCTTGGAGGGCGGAGGAGGTGACCACGGGTGGTCCTGGTCTCTGGGTTCTGACGGGGCCCAAGCAGACTCCCCGGCTGCCCGCCCCCGTCAGGACACAGGATGAGGGCAAGACAGGAGGGAGACATGGGGGAGAGGCCTCGGAGAAGCCACAGGACAGACCTGTCAAGGGGGAGACCCCCCCAATCCAGGATGTCACAGCTGAAGGGGCTTCAAGGGGACCTTTCACAGAGGAGTTGCTCTCTCAAGGGCAGGAGGGGGACTGGTCTAGGTCACACAAGGCAGAGCCAGACCTGGAGCCCGCCTCCCTCTCCTCCCGCCCATTACCTCCCCAGTGGGAAGCTACACCACCCATCCTGCCCGCCCCATCCTCTGCAGCCCCACCCCTGGCCTCCCTTACCCTGCCCAGGGCTCCTCCCTCCCAGCACTGTGGGCTGGTCTGTGGTATCTGAGCAGATCTGGAGTCTCACCCCCCAGCTACTGTCCCAGGAGAGGGGACTCAAGTACTCGGCAGGCTTTGGCAGGGCGGGGACGTGGGGCTACCTGAGGGTTAACCGGCCCCTGCTGGGAAGGGGGGAACCCGGGACAGAGGAGGCCCAGCCCTCAGGCTGCGGGGAAGGAGCGGCCCAGAAGCTGGAAGCCCACTCAGGACGGGAGGAAGACACGACAGTGCTCAGATCTGCAGAAGCTGCTGACCCCAAGGAGGGGCAGAAGGTCAGGGGCGGGTGGCTGTGAGCAAGAGAGTCGGAGTTTATTTAAATTAGGTGAAACTTAACTTGCCACCTTCAACGTAAAATTTTGTCAATTGCTCTGTTTTCCTTCCTTCGTTCCCTACGTCCCTCCCTTCCTTCTTTGCTTTCTTTCTCAGTCTTCCGACCCCGATGTGTGCGGACGACATACGGAACTCCCCGTGGGTCTCCAGCTCAGCAAAACGGGGAAAGTGGAGACAGCCGCACGCACACGGGACGGGACCTTGTTAACGTGGTCCCCGCGCCGCGCCCGCCTCATTGTCCGATGAGGAAAGACCCTGTTTGCAAATGTCCTCTGATTCCAGAAACGACCTAGAATCCCTGCGGCCCAGGGAGGGGTGTTTCACTCGAAGCAAACATTGCAGGCAGGAACAGCCTCCCCTACCCTCCTCAGAATTCAGTTCCGAGGATCTCCGTGTTTTCTCCTTCGTTCTTACTTAACCTGTTCCACAGAAGCACCTGGTCTCCGATGAAGTAAGAACGAGAAAGTGGAGCCTGGCTAACACAGGGATAGAGGAGCCTTTCCGGAGCCTTCGCTGTTTCTCTCCTGCCCCCACCCCCGCCTCGAGTCACCCCCACCCAGAGCCCAGGTCAGGAGTCTCCTGTTCCAGGCTCACCCCTACACACGGCAGTGGGCGCAGACCCTTCAATTCTGGGGGCTCTTTCCTTCCCTTGCAAACAGAATGTCACAGGATTCGGGGCCTCATCTTGCCCAAGGAACCAGACTAGCGCGGCCCCTCCGGCTCAGACAGGGGCTCTGGGTTGGCGCCTCCTGCACACGGCAGCTGCCAAGGCTACCGGTCCCCTGTGCACGGCAGGGGGGTGCCCATCCCCACCCTGGGTCCCCCAGAGCTGCTCTTGTGTCTCCTCCATCTTCTCCCCACGAGGCTCCGGGGTCTCCCAGTCTCATCGCCCTGGGTTCGGGGGAACGGATTCCCTTCATGCTGCCAGGCAGCCGGGTCGGGGTTCCCAGCCTGGCCTCAGCCCAAAGCTCCCTTTGTTCCCTCTGTCCACCCCGGGGCTCTGACCCAGCGCACCGCGTGTGCTCCGTCCTCACGGAGCTGCTCCGTCTGGTTCTTCAGCCCAGACCCCAGCCAGCCCAGGAGCTCCTGCCTCCCTGCCCGCCCAGCGGCCTCCCTCCCAGGGGGCCCGGGCCACTCACTGAGGAGGAGGCTGGTGAATCGCAGGAGCCAGGAGGCCCCGCACACGTGGGGGTCTTCTGAGCAGGTGCCCATGGCCAGCTGCCTCCCTGCTGACTCAGCGTGGATCGATTCTGCTTCAAGGAAACATCCAGAATACAAATGTAAGATGAGGAAGAAAGCTTCTTCACTCACAAGAGCCCTTAGTCTTCTCCGCACCCCAGGGGCGGGGCTGACTGTCAGTTCTGGGACCTCACGGTCCAGCCTAGAGTAACCCACCCCGTCTCTCATGTTAGCTCAGCACCTGCAGGGGCTTCAGGGGATAACTGTAGAGTAAATGTGGGAACAGCCCCCCTCTAGGAGGTCCGGTGCCGGAGAGGCTTCGTCCCTGTGCTCACAACCAGCCTGGTGGTCTCCCGTCCCCAGCCTGCACCCCTAGATCCCCTGACCTCTGTCCCTGGGCTCCCACTCAGCCTGGAGCTCCCTGCTGGCCAATGTCAGCCACGGCCAGGCACAGAGTCCCCTCCTAGAGCCAAGGACACGGGGCCTCTCCTGTTGGGCCTGTCCTCTGTCTTTACACCATCTCATGAGTCACATCTCCTTTCTGATTTTCTGGGAACCTCCCTGTCAGGTGTCGCAGTGAGAAGCTAGGAGCCCGAGAACAAAGCCTCCTGGGAAGTGTCACCCCCACACCCCAGGGCACACAGGGCATGTCCCACTGCTGGTCCCCAGGGCTCTGTCTGCAGCCTAGGGCAGGCCCTGCCCCCCACAGGACCATGCCTACCCCCACAGGAGAGGCCCCACAGCTCCCCTTCCCTGTGAGGCTCTGCCAGGCCCGGGCCGGGCTCACACACAGGCAGGGCTAGAGAGGGACACGCGCCTCTGGCCACAGGCTCAGCGGCCTCAGACTCACAGCCACGTACGGAGGGTCAGGCCAGGCCTCCTCTTCCCGGATGGGTTCCCATAAAGTCAAGACCCTGGTCTCCTGTGGGCCCTAGGGGAGCAGCTCCATCACTAACCCCAGGCCGGTGCCCCTCTCCCCGCCCGTTGGGCTCTCCCTTAGCTTCTCAGACCCTCAGATCCTCCGGCTGGATCCCCAGGACTGGCCCGGGGCCCCACACTCTAGGTGGTCAGCCTGTTGGCTGTTGAACCCATTTTACGGATGTGAGACCCGAGTCCTAAGGGTTTGGTCCTCGCTGCAGAGGTCACCCAGCAGAGCAAGAGTCAAGGTCTTGACTCCCAACAAGGAACTCTGAGAAATCCCGTGTCACCACCGCTGTCCCATCCCAGTGTGTGGCCTCCAGCGATCACCGCATCCAGTCTGGGCTCCCCCGGAGCTGCTCTGCGCCCCTCAGCCCAGAGCCCTCGGCACTGCCTTGTTCCCCCGCTCCCACCCAGTGCTGGGAGATCCCTTCCCCGGGCCGTCCCTGAGCCTTGTGGGCAGAGACTCCTCAGATAGAGTCCAGATCTAGACAGCTCATCCCTTCAGGGTGACGGGGACCAAGTCAGCTGTGCCCCTGTCCCATCGCTCCAGGCCTGGGTGAGCCCTCTCAGGGGGAGAACTCTTTGCTTGTGCAAACCCCACCTTCGGGTGGGGCCCAGGGCCTAGGAGGGAGACCCCAGCAGCTGCAGGCCGGGACCCCGGAGGGTCAGCCTGGACACACTCCGTGCTGGGGCAGCCCCCGGACTTTCTATACCTGAAGGCACTGATCTCTGTCCCCTCCTGCTGCCCGGTGCAGCAAGACAGCCCAGGTCACCAGTCCTCTGTGTGTCCAGGTCTCTGTGGTTCCCAAGCTCGTTCTCTTTGGGGGACAGCGGGGCTCAGGGTTACCGTCCATGTCACAGATGGGCAAAGTCAGGACCCTTAGGTGATTTGATGAGCCCCCGGTCTGGACCCCAGGACAGGGCAGAGCCAGGCCCAGGTCTCAGGCCTCCTAGGCCTCTGGTCTTTCTAGCCCCGAGTCCCTCCCGGACCTTGAGAAGCCACACTGAGGGGGAGGGAGGCCAGCCTGACCCAGGGCAGCCTCTCTCCTGTCTCACACCCGCAGGCAGAGGACACGCGGCCTATGGTTATAACTCTGTAGCCCCTGGGGTCCACGGCGGCTATTTGCTGACCACATCCACCCCCTGCACTGGCTGAGTCACACAGAGGACAGACCTCCAGCCCTGTGCAGGGAGGGGGAGGTTGTTCTCCCATACTCGAACTGTTCTGGAAACTCCCAACCTGCCTGGACACAGCTCCCTGGTGGGCAGAGCACTGGTGACCTTGAGCCCGAGGACACGTGCTGGGCAGTGCGGCTTCTGTGCTGACCTTGGGCTTCAGGCTGGACAGCCTCCTGGAGATACAGGGGCTCCGTCTGTGCCCGAGGGAACTCGGGCTCTCGGACCAGACACGGTGAGGCTTGATCTCTCTTCCTCACGCCTTCCTGCCTGTCCCAGGACACAGGGCTGGATGGCCCCAAGCCCTCAGCTCTCAGCACAGTGGGGACGGGGAACTTGAAGGAGTCACTGGGCAAGTCTCTGGGCCTGAGTGGGGCCGGTGAGCTCACCCGTGCTCCTGGAGACTCCAGAACGCCCCTGGGGGAGAGATGTCGTGCATCAGAAATGTGCTCGATTTCCTACTAGAGCAAGTTCCCAGGGGCACCCCTCCTGCCTCTCCCTTCCCCTCATTTGCTCTCAGAGAAGCAGAAGTGATCTTGGGGACAGGCAGCCCCTGAGGGAGAAATGCCCTCCCTCACCCAGGCGCAGTCAGGCTTTCCACACAGGAGCCTGAAGCCCACGTCCAGGGAGGACACGTCAGAGTGAATCACGTCATTGCCGACGTGGACACTGGATTCTCCCCCCACCCCCCCGGAGACCAACCCATGAACCCTAGGGAATGAGCGATCTCCTTGTGGCCATCGGGTGGGAAGGGACAGGTGAGGAACAAGAAATGCACTACTTCCGTGGGCGCTGGACCAAATATGGGATGACTGAGGGATGTGTGTCCCGACCTTGCAGCCGGAGCTGGGGGTCTGAGCTCCCGCGGGATCCCCCTGGCCTGGTGTCAAACACAGCGAGCCGAGAAAAACCAGAGAGGGAGGAGGCGTCCCACCTGGGGCTGGTGTGGAAGCAGAACCCTGCCCTTGCCACCATCACCATTTGGCACAGTGGCTCTGTCCTGGCTCAGGCCTGGGATCCTCCCCCGCCGTGACACTGAGAGCCATGGGACCCCACACCAGATGTCGCCAAGACTCCAACACAGGGATGGAAGAACTCCTCCCGCCCTGAGATGCTGTCCTGGGGTCAGAATCTGCCCCTGATTCTCCGGACCCCGTGAGAGCTGGCCTCGGCCCACCCCAGCACGGGAAGGATCCCACAGCTCGCCCCCCCTTTCTCTTCCTGGGCGCCCTGGCTGTGGATGGAGTGAGGAGGGGAGGCAGGTCCCGGTCCCCACTCTGCAAGGTGGACAGATCTCAGGGGACCTGCTTCCCAGGGTCTGAGCCACAGAGCAGGGCCCCCACCCCGACCTGGGGGAGAATCTATAATGACGGCTGTACCGGGTGTTGCTGAATTTGGACCTTGAAGCAGTTGGACCCGTATCCTAAAGCAGAGGCCACACTCTGCTGTTGTAACAATTCTCTCTGTGGGTCTGAACACACCCTGTGGACCTGGGACATCTGGTCTCCATGATTCCCCGAGCAGGTGCTCCCGGCATCTTTCAGGCCATGCACATTTATTGAGCACCTGCTGTGTGCAGGGCGCTGAGGCTCATGTCTTCACGGAGCACGTGTCCCAGACCCGTGGGCATCATGAACGTGGACAGCACTCACAGGACCAACACCTCCTCCTCCCTGACTGTCTGTCCCAGTCCTGCTGGGGGGCATTCTGGGGTCTCCGTAGGAAATCCAGGCCCCTGAGACCAAGCACACACATTCCCTCTTGTGTCCTCAGGCGTCACACGGGCCCTTCAGGGAGTGGGTACAGAAGGACGTTTGCTGGATGGAAGGATGATTTTGCTTCCAGAAGCTTTGGGGTGGACCTGGGGCAACTCTCCTCTGGACACTAAGCCCCGATGTGGGTAACTGACCGCACCCGAAGCAACCTAGGATTCCTCCCACGGCATCACCGCAGACGAAGGGCCTCAGGCCTGTCTGGTCTCATCCCGGGAAGGTGATCTAGACCCAGTCCCGGCCCAGAGCCGCGCCTGCTTGAGCTCTGCTCCTCGGCCTCCCACCGCCTGCTTCCCAGAGGTCCTTCTAGAAAAGGCTGCTGCTCCCACCCCCACCGGCTACCCCAGTGAGCACCTGCCTCACCCCTGCCCCAGCAGGCCCAGACCCAGGACCCGCTGAAGGCCGGCGGGGGCCTCAAAGTTTGGGTGCTGGGCTCAGGGTTCAGCTGCCTCGCCTAGTGGACATTTCCCAGAGTAGGCGATGGCTCGTGCTGACGGAGCAGGAGCTCCACAGGAACTTTGCTCCGAAAAAGGAAGAAGGAAGCTGAACCCCGTGGTCATACATGTTGTGAATCTCAGAAGAAAGGATAAAACTGAGGTTCCCCTGGAGTCGGGGCGGTGAACATCGCAGGAGGGATGTGGTTGTCGCGTTTCCATATTCATCTGACCTCGGCCCCGCACCCCGTGTTGAGGAGCGTCTCTCACAGCGGATGTCCCTGGATCCCACCAGAATCACTGATGAGGGTCAGCTGGGCCCGAGTGTGGACACACTGAGGACAATGGCCCAGCTGTGCTGAGTTCTCCCAACGAACCCTCTACCCTTATCGCTGTCCCCACGGGGCAACTCCTGGGCCACGAGCACCTTTCCCTGAACCCCTGTATGGTCACAGTAGCACGACCCCATCCATGCACCGAGTGTGAGCTGTTTAGGGGGACCCGTCAGCCCCCGACCCAGACCCTCCCCGATGGTGGACTCGATCCTTCCACAAACAGTGCAGGAGCTCCTACTGTGCGCCACCCGGGTGCTCACACACACACACACACACAGGCACATGCACGCACGTACGAGTGCACCCAGCAAACCTTCTGCCTTCCTCCCTGCTTTCCTCCCCTCCTCACAGGAACCACAGTCCATACGGCGAGCAGGGCTCTGAATGACAGAGCAGGTTGGGGGGCTCAGCACCCGGCAGTGTGGTTTCTGGTTACACCAGGAGGTCAGAACAGCTTCCCCAAGAAGGGGATTTTGGAGAAAAGACTGGAAGGAGGTGAGGAGTGACTGCAGACATCTGGGGAAATCGCTTTCCTGGCCCAGGTGACAGCCCATGGAATGACCCTCACCTGGGACCTGCCTGGATGTTCTGGAAGCAGGAGGTCAGTGTGGCCAAAGTGTCCAGGCAAGACTGGTAGGAGATGGAGGTCAGAGAGGTAACAGGTGCCCCGGATGGGTCCATCCTGACCTAGAATTTTGGGATGCCTGAGCCAGAAGGGCCTCAGAGTCGGCCCCATAACCCACCCCCTGCTGGACAGCTGAGAAAACGGGAAAGGCTTGCCCTGGGGCACCGGGATAGAACTCGGCTCCTGAACAGCCTTTCTCAGGCCCGACTCTGGCCGGAGCAGAGCTGACCTGCGCCTGGGGCAGGGCCTGCTGTCCTCCCTTCAAGTGTCCAGGACAGACATGACCCCCGTGGCCCAGCAGGGTGGGGCTGGGAGACCTGGGTGCAGGCGGCTGTCGCTGCGGCTCCTTCCACCAGGGGGCGCTGCTCGCACAGCTTCCCCCACTGGCACCGGGAGAGCACAGGGCTGGGGGTCAGGTCTTTCCTACGGCTGCCCCGGGACTGACCCCGAGGTAGGGGACCTGTGCTGGACCGGAGGAAGGGTCTTCAGTCCTGCAGAGACAGAGCCTCACGACAACAGAGACTTTGGCCTTCGTCCTTCTCTCGTTGGCCATCTTCCGTGTGGGCTGGTGTCTGCGGACAGAGCCGTCCGGGACCATGAGGACGAAGCAGGAGGACAAGACCCGGTGCCCAGGACGGTGGAGCAGAAAGATGGGGCATCCCGGGAGCCCGGCACCCCGCTGAGCAGACGGCGGACCCCAGCCTCGGCCGTCACCTGACTTCCTGTTCCAGAGCAAGACCCCACCTGCTTCAGCCTGTGGCAGCCAAGCCGGACGCTGGCAGCCGGCAGACGCCGTCCTGACTTCTGTGCCCACGACAGTGACGAAGGAGGTCAATCAGCAGCATCAAGAGTTGATGTAGAAACATAAACCCCAACCAGAAGCAGAATACTGAGGTCTGAGCAAAAGTTGAAGTTCTACGTAATTGTCATTAGGAATGAGGATCAAGGCATAAACACAGATAAGAACAACATTGAAAATTATAGGGAAACACTATGAATGAAGGCACTTGAAGAAATTTCCAAATGCAGGTGAAATAACATGGACAAGACCAGGATGAGGGAGCTCAGGGAGGAGGTCCTGGCACAGGTGCCCGGAGAGAGGGATGCGATGGGAGGGAAGGGGAGGGACCTGGGAACCAGGGCTCACTGGTGCTCGGACCCCAGAGTGGAGGCAAAGAGAATGCAAGGTGACTTCCAGGAGTTCGGCTGAAGCAGCTGTAGGACGCTGTGACGTTCCTGAGCTGTAGGTATCGAGAAAGCCCAGGGAGGAGCCGGTGTAGGGGCGGGGAGGCAGGAGATGGGGACTCAGTGCTCCACATGGTCACTTGGCTTTGAGAGCAGAAGTTCATCAGGCAGTCGGGGTGGGGGTCCCGTCAGGGCTGGAGCTGCTGCCTCAGCATGGCCGGGCTGCCGAGAGCCCTGGGGGTCTCTTAAGTCACGAGGGAGGAAGTATGGCCAGGGGAGAACCGAGGGCCTGGCGCTGACCAGCAGAGGAGGGTCAGAAAGAGAGACGGAGAAGGAGCCGCTGGGGGACACCTGCTGAGTGCGCGGTCACAGAGCCAGAGTAGAAAAAAGAACTAATTATAATTATAATAAAAAGTTCAGAGTGGGTCCTAGACAATGTCATTATTTGGACAATAATGTAATCCTCTCTTGTGACTCATAACAGAAGCAGGTGTCAGTCTTCCTACACTAGCCCAGGCACGCAGACCCCGGAATCTGGTCAGGTCCTATATGGGAACCCAGGGGCATCTCTTGTTATATTCAGGATGGCTCCCAGTTCCTGCAATCGGGCCAGAGCCGTGAAGGTGGATTGGGTGTTGGGTTGTTCACGACAAGCCCTACAGCCGCCCCTGAACTTGTGGTAATGACATAACTTTCTGAAAACTGCCAAGGTCAGGGCCCGGCTGCTGACGTGTGAACCCTGTTAGCAGGTGGGAACTTAGGGACCCACTCACTGACCATCGGGGAGGGAGAAGGGCTGGAGCACGAGTTCCCCAGTCCCCAGCGGTCAAGGATTTAATCAGCGGTACCCACGTAATGACGTCTCCAGAAAACCCCAAAAGATCGGGGTTCAAAGGGCTTCTGGGTGGGAGAACACACAGGTGCTGTGGGGGAAGGGCTCGCCTAGAGGGAAGGCAGCTCCGCACCCCTCCCCACATGCCTCATTCTCGGCCCCCCTGTCACCGGCTCGTTCTGCAAACCAAACTCTAGGCTGGAAGGGACTGAGTCCCCGTTGTCGCGTGAGCTGCTCCAGCAAATAACCAACCGGACAAGCAGCTCATGGGAACCTGCCAGTCACCGCAGGTGCACAGAGGCACAGACCACAGCTTGCCTGGCGTCCCAGTGCCGGTGCCGGTGCAGAGACCTCGAACCCTACCCCGTGGGGTCTGACCTGAGCTGCAGGGACACGGCGTCAGGACTGCCTGAGACTCTAGGACACCGAGTAGGGATGCAAGAACCACAAAGGTGCCTGGTGCGGGGAATGATCCCCCATCCAGGGTCAGCCACGGTGTGGCGGGGTCTGGGGCTGAGGAAGACACACGGCAGGAGTTGCTCCCAAACAGACACTTTCCCACTCGGACGCTCTTTCCCCTCTGGGGTCCCATGGACCCCTGGAGAATTTTTAAGTTAATACTGCGTTGTCCAGAAAGGGTACAGAGGCATGGAGTCCAGAAGCTGCAAGTAACTGGGATTGGCACCTGGGCACAGAGGGACTTGGGAGAACCCAGGCTGCCCCATCCCCATCCCCGGTGTCTCCAGACACCTGCTTTCTATTAGATGCCACAATCAGGGTCCCTGGGCTCCTCCTGTGATCCTGCCCCTGAGTCACACACAGACGGAGGTTGACTCTGACCCTGGAAGCCTGTCCCCTCCCTCTGCCTCCATGGCCCCCACAGCCACGGCCACAGCAGCCAGCCGCCTGCAGGGACATCCCCTGAGCCGAGAGATACAGGACAGGAACCCAGGGCCCAGTGCGGGATGGAGAAGTGCAACCTGCCTCTCCCAGGCTCCATCATCTTCTTCCTACTTGTCACATGAAGTCACAGTAGAGCTCCGAGGACCCCCAGCACAGGAAGAACAATCCATGGGATGACTCCCTCGTGGACAGCAGAGGCTTCTCCAGTTGGATCTGTTCCATCACACAGAGAGTGAAGAAGGTTAAGGCGACAGGAACTGAGGACGCCCATTGCCAGGCACATGGAGACTCTGAAGGGACCTGGTCAGGAGCTCGAGAGGGAGGAGCATGGCAGGGGCTCTCACTCAGCCGTTCCTGAGCTCCTGCTTGGGGCCGGGGTGCTGAGAGGAGCAGGACATGGTGCCCGCCCTTGAGGAGCCCCTCAGCGGGGGGAGGGCTGACACATGCCAGAGGCAGCCAGCCAGAGCCATCCCAGGGCACTAGAGCTTACACCTTGTACCCAGGTCATCAGGGAGGGCCTCCTGGAGGAGGTGATGGGCAAGCCTGGTCTTGAGGGAGGAGTAGGAGATTGCTGGATATTCAGGGTGGGTGAGGCATCCCAGGACAGAGAGCCATGACCAAGAATGGCTGTGACAGCTCCCCAGCCTTAAGCTCTGCTGGCACCCACTGGGGCAGGCCAGAGAGGGACCATGTGGGGGCAGCCGGGTGGGAGGATGAGAGGGAGGCAGGAGCCTCTTTCCTGAGGGCCCAGTGGGTCCCCGAGCCATGAGCTTCCTCTGGGATGAGGGATACTGAGGCAGAAGGTCCCCAAGCAGCTGGTGGAGGAGGGGATGGAGGGAGAGGGGCTCACGGGGAACCAAGTCATTCACTCACTCAGGGACACGCTGACTGTGAGCAAAGGGTCTAAGGCCGGGACAGGCATTCCAAGGAGCAGCAGACATGGCTCCTGCCCTCCAGGGGTTCAGGCTGCACAGGACACTAATCCTGGGCCAGAGCATCAGCTCGCAGTGTGGGGCCACTGACCACTCCTTAGAGGAGACGAGGTGTGAGGGCAGGACAGCAGCAGCTCCTACAGGGCCCTGAGCCATCAAGGCTGCGGAGCCCTGTGCAAACTCTGTTCATGCTGGGGCTGCCCCCAGCACGCGACCCTGTGGGACTGCCCGGGTCACAGGCCCCAGAGCCAGCTGCAGGGAGGGGGTCCCTGGATGGGAGTAAGTGGGGAGTGGGGGACTCCTGACTTGGACGGGCTGAGGGCAGAGGGAGGGGCCTGAGCAGAGGCTGGCAGCAGAGGAGAGCGGGACACATCGGGCATGCAGGCAAGCAGCTGGGTGTGACAGACCCCGGACGCCCCCAACTCACTTTTCCTGAAAATGTCTCTAGGCACACAAGGAAGGGTGGATGAGGCTGGGGAGAGGTACCTGCTGGGTGCCGCCGGGACCAGCAGGGCTGAGGGCTGGAGAGCAGCCTGGGAACAACACTGAAGAGCAGACGCAGGTTGGATGTTCCTGCCAGAGTCCTGGACAGGACAAGCAGCAGGGGGTGACATAAACATGGGGGACAGAAGCCAAGATCCCTGACCCAGAGCTCACTGAGCTGCGGGAGAGTCCCTCCCCTCCAGCAGGTGCACTCACCGCGGCCACAGACGTCCCCAAGGTCCTGGGAGGCAGTTCTCTGGTCCGCCTGGTTGCTGACCACACAGGTGAGGCTGGGGCTGGGCCGGCTCAGGGGCAGGTTCACAGCCAGTGTCCAGGGGTTGGGGGCTGGTCCTGGGGCCGGTCTCTGCTCCAGCTCCCTGGGGAGACCCTCGCTCTCCCAGGACACGGTCAGGTCCTCCCTGGTTCCTGTGGTGTTACACTCCACTGTGACGTTGCACCCGCCTGGTGTGAGGGACACAAGTGTGGCCCGGATCTGGGGACGGGGCACAGGCTCTGGGGCGGGAGGGACAAGAGGACAGTCTGAGGTGAGTGTAGAACATCACAGCTCCTGCTTTCTCCTGCGAATTCTCCCTGAAGCTCTGGCTTCCTCCCGCTAAGGACAGTGATTGCATTTTACAAATAACAGGGAATTGATCCAAATACACAGCAGGTGTCAATAAGGAAGGGAGACACTGAGTTCAGCTCTATGTGATCTCACTAGACTGAGTGCTTTTTCCCTAGATTTCACTAGACTGTGTCTTAAAATTTGCCCTTGATAAAATAAATGCTAGAGCCACCTAGCTGAAACCCATTAATTCTATGAGAGTAGGGTGTGCCCTAAAAGAAGGAGAAGTTGGGACAGGATTTGTCCTAGTCCAGGCCATGGCCCTGTTTCTCCTGCTTGGATGGTTCCCGGGATGGCACAGCCTGTGGTGCAGATGGCCACGGACCAGCTCTGGGAGCCCAGAGAGCAGCCGCAGGCTCCACCAGAAGAGACCACAGTGGGGGACACAGTGGTGGTTCCAAGGTGTGCACACTCCAAGGTGGTTGTAACAGGCACTGAGCTTGGGGTCCACCCAGGAAGACAAGGGACAGACTGATAGTCACTCTTGGGGATCTCCACGTCCTGAGGGTGCAAAGTCCCCTCTCTCTGGGGCAGGACGTCTCCCTGTGCGGGGGGAGGGGTGCACAGAGAGAACTGCTCCCTGAGGGTCTGAGGAAGGGCCACCCTGTGAATTCTCCATCCGTGGGGGTTCAGAGGGGGACCGTGCTGTCTGTGAGTGAGCTGACTCGGGCTGGGCTGAGAAGGACGGGGCGGGGCGGGGCCGGGAGGACCACACGCAGCATTCCGGATCCTGCTAGGTGACGAGTGTCCCCCAACCATGGCCACATGCTGGCCCTTAGAGCCTGAAGATGTTGTAGGTTCCAGGGCAAAGGGGAACTGAGGCTGAGAACCAGCTGATGGTAAACTAGGGATGGTCTGGATTCCCTGTGACCACATGACGTGTAATTTCAGGGGAGAAGATCGAGTCCGAAGGCTGCGGTCTGGACGGAATCCTTTAGGGGCTGCTCAGGGACACTCCCAGGGACAGAGGAAGGGGGTCAGCTGTGGGACTGGGGGAGGGGCCGCCACGTACCGTAGACCGTCAGGTGGAAATCCTGGTCATACTGTCTTCCTCCTGTATAGGACTGTCGAGCCCGGTACCGCCCACTGTCCTCAAGGGTCAGGTTGTCAATCCTCAGGGTCGTTGTGTTGACCACATGGACCCTCTTTTCGAACTTGCCCTGCAAGTTGACCCATTCTGGAACATCTCTCCCAGGAAACACATGCAGCATGACTACGTAATTGGATCTGGATGCGATGCCCCAAGACATCTTCTCCAACTCAAATTCTGGAGGTAATTCTGGATTTCTGATCGCTAGAAACAGCACAGAAGCTCCTTGAGTCCCCTTCAGAGTAACAGGGTTTCCAGAATAGTCCATGGCAGACCCACGGGCTCCAGGACGCTGGGTCACAGTGTTGCAGACGCCTAGGGCATAGGACACAGAAAATGTGAGTGTTCTTTTTAGGAATAAAGGAGGAAACCCTAGAACCCATTGTTGGGCTGGCAGGAAGGGCTACTAAAGATGGCGAAAGTTCCCGCCACAAGACCTGAGCTCGGACAGGAGAACAAAGGCCCAAGCAGGAATCTGAGACCCCCCCGCCCCGGGCTCTTGTGGACCAATGGGATCCTGATGAGCAGGCGGGACATCCAAATAAGGGAAACTTGCCAAAAGACCCCTGAGCTTGCCCCAAGACCCTTAAAAGCCCCCTCCTCCCTGCCTTGGGCACGACTTCCCCCACTCTGCTTTCCAGAGTTGCAGAACCTCGCCCGAGGGTGCCCACCTCCTCCCGGTTCAACTTTCTCGGCTCCCCTTCTCCTGAGCCCTGAAACTTCACCGGAGAGAACCTTTAATAAACCTTGCCTTACACCCACTTAGCCTGGTGTTGTGTTTATTTCGTCGGAAAACTTTACACCCGTCTTCCTGAAATCCATCCCGTGTGCCCCCTTGAGTCTGGGAAGGCAGGAGATGCCATGAGTTTGAGGCGAGGCTAGAACCCCTCCTGGTCCCAGGGGAGCGTCCCCTTGAACAGGTCACGGGAACTTGCTCACCTGCAGTGTCCTGACCGCTGACAGCAAGAGGACGAATGTCAGGAGATCTCGGGTCCGAAGCACGAGTATATTTCGGGGGCAGCGCCGAGAGCATTTGTGCATTAGGCAGGTTCTCACGGGCTGCAGAGACCCCTCATGCCCACAGACCGTGTGAGCCCTACCCTTGGAGGGGGGTCGCTCCCCAGGACTCCCCTCTAAGGAGCAGAGCACCGTTAACATGACGGACGCCCCTCAGGGACAGCAGGTCTGACAGGAGTGTGACCGTGTCGTGCTGTGACCCTGTCTCCTGCTCGCTGTGACGAAGTCTGCCGCTGTGTTCTGGCCAGCCCCGTGTAGAGACCCTCATGGGCGGGACGGAGGGCAGCCTCTGGCCAACAGTCCGCAGGGTCTACCCTCGTGGAAGTGCGTCATTTAACAGCTGCCACGGCCCAAACGGGCCTTTGCTCCCTCCTCGTGGGGCAGTTCTACTGATGTTGTCCCTGCAAACACCAGCAGCTTGGGATGGTTTCTCTGCACACAGGGACTGAGGGACGTCAGCTGGGGGCGCATGTCCGCGGCCGTGAGTGCGTGGACTCACACCCAGGACATACGTGTCACACGTGAGTGTGTAATTCTGGTTTTGTGATCACTTAAAACAGCACACGCCCAACGTGCATGGATGCGCTTCACACGCGGGTGTGTGGACAGCACGCATGGCTGTGCAGACACTGGGTAACCCATGAGAGGTCTATTAGACCAAAGGCAGCTCCATCTCAGCCTCGGACAGACCCTGCTCATCGCCCCCTGAGAGCGACCCCGGCGGCTCTCCCCCCAATAATGCTGAGGTTCCCACCGGCACACGGGGATCAAGCTTTCTGCCCTTCGCCAGACTGATGAGAACATTATGTCCCATTATATCTAAGGAACATTCCTCCTGTGAATGAGCCTGGCGGCTCCTCATGAATTAACAGACAGAAAAACACTATCCTGTGTGACCTGGCTCCTGCCCTAGATCAACACACGCAAAGCTCATGTATGTAGAAATATGCAAAGTTCCGAGCAGCAGAAGAGCCCCCAGGCCCAGGGTGTCACCGCTGGAGGCCCGTAGAGGGGACCTTTCACAGAGGAGGGACTCCCTTGGCAGGGAGTGGGGGAGGAGGACCTGTCCCGGGTCACCTGGGTCAGTCAGACTTGGAGCTTCCCGTCCCTCAGCCCAGTGCTTCCCCTGCACGGAGCTGCCCTGCCCTCCCCCTGCCCTCCCCCTGCTCCCCCTGCCCCACCCAGGGCTCCTCCCTCCCACCACTGCTCTCTGGTCAACAGTCTTAGCAAGTCTGGGGTCTCATTCTCCAAATATTGTCCTGGGAGAGGGGACTCAAGTACTCGGCAGGCTTTGGCAGGGCGGGGACGTGGGGCTACCTGAGGGTTAACCGGCCCCTGCTGGAAAGGGAACCCGGGACAGAGGAAGCCCAACCCTCAGGCTGCGGGGGAGGAGCGGTCCAGAAGCTGAAGCCCACTCAGGATGGGAGGAAGACACGACAGTGCTCAGATCTGCAGAAGGTGCTGACCCCAAGGAGGGGCAGAAGGTCAGGGGCGGGTGGCTGTGAGCAAGAGAGTCTGAGTTATGTAAATTAGATGAAATCTGACTTTCAACCATCAACATAACATTTTGTCCCTTTCTCTCTCTTTCTTCCTCACTTTCTTTCTCCATCTTCCAACCCAGACATTTACGGAGGAAACTATGTGATTTCCCATGTCTCGACGTTGATGAAACTGAAATGAAGAGAAACACCACGTGTTGCCGACAGGAAGGTCCCTTCTGGGAAGGCTCTTCATGCCTTGCCTGAGGACGCAGTGCCCTGTTCGCACACGCCCTGTGATTCTGGAATTTCCTAGAATCCCTGCAGCTCAGACAGGGGCTGCTGCCCTCACACAAAACAGTGTGTTGGGCTGGCAGGAAGGGCTGCTTAAGATGGCGAAAGTTCCCGCCACAAGACCTGAGCTCGGACAGGAGAACAAAGGCCCAAACGAATCTGAGACCCCCGCCCCGGGCTCCAGTGGACCCGTGGGACCCCGACGAGCAGGCGAGATATCCGAATAAGGGAAACTTCCAAAAGACCCCTGAGATTCCTCCGAGACCCCTTAAAAGCCCCCTCCTCCCTGCCTGGGACGCGACTTCGGCCACTCTGATTTCCAGAGTCGCGGAACCTCGCCCGAGGGTGCCCACCTCCTCCCGGTTCAACTTTCTCGGCTCCCCTTCTCCTGAGCCCTGAGACTTCGTCGGAGAGCGTTTTTAATAAATCTTGCCTTGCACCCACTTTGCCTGGTGTTGTGTTTATCTCGCCGGAAAAACTTTACATTTGGTGCCGGCACCCGGGAAGGAGATTGAGCCCCCACACAGTGGGGAGGCTCTCTCCGTTCCCTAGCGGGGCCGGACCTGCCTTTCCCAATGCCACTTCGCCCTGGTGAGTTTCCCCCGATTCCGAGCCTCCTTCCAGAAAGCCCTGCCCTAATCGCGGCCCTGTCGGGGCGGACCCCGCCGGTCACCAGGTGACCTCCGTGACTCCGAGAGGCTGGGAGACGTCCTAACCTCTACGGCAGTCGACACAGTTTTTCCGCAACCCAGTGGTGGACAAGGGGACGCCTTCCTCCAGCCCTCGGGTTGCCCGGCAACGAATCGTGGGGACCTCCCAATCCAAATTCGACCCTAAAACATCCCGGGGGTGTTTTAGGCATGTTGGCCAGTCTTAGAACCCTGGAACTGGACCAGGACCTGCGAAAACGACGTTACTGTACTGTCACTTGGCCACAATACCGATTAGACAATCGGTCCCAGGGGCCTCCAAAAGGCACATTTGACTATCAGATTCTCACGGACCTACGCAATTTCTGCAAACACCAGGGCAAATGCGTCGAGGTCCCTTCTGTCCAGGCTTTCTGGACTCTGCGCTCTCACCCCTCCCTCTGCCCTCACTGCTCCACCTCACAGGTCCTCTTGGCCCGCTCCCCTCCCCCTCCCCTGCCACCCACTGCTCCCAAAGACCCGGACCTCTCCTCCCTGTCTCCCCTCTCTGAACCCCCGGAGAGCTTCCCCCACCCACCGACAAGAGGGCCCTCGGTTCCTCCTCCTCCTCCTCACCGCGATCCCTTACCTCAAGGTCCCTTAAGTTCAGGATTTCTGAACCGGCGCCCTCGTCTACCCCTCCCCCTCGTCTACCCCTCCCCCTCGTCTACCCCTCCCCACTCCTATCTGAACATTTATCCACAGTAAACTGCAGTAACGGGAAACTCCAATCAAAGTCTTTGGTAACCGTTAACCGAATGGGATAAAATACGAAAGCGCTGGTCGCCTGAACTAGGTTTACGCTTTGGAAATCTGTTGGTGAACATCTTTTGTGCTTAACTGAATTCTGTTGTAACAGCCACAGGGCTACTGATTGAGCTAGATCCTTTCGTAAAGAACGGAAGGGGAGACTGATCACCTCCTATTAGCCAGGGATACCCAAAGGGGAGGGTGTCCAGCCTGTTTGAATCTGAAGAGTGCCTGACTGTGTGAATGTGTCTGTACGGCTCGGCCCACTCGAAAACTCTCCCCTGATTTAGTCTGGCCCTAAGGGAGGTTGCTGGAGCTGAGGGAGTTGTTCAAGTTCATGCGCCCTTCTCTCTACAAGACCTTTCCCAAATCGAGAAACGTTTGGGCTCCTTTTCGGCCAGTCCTGATAACTATATTAAAGAATTCCAATATCTGGCCCAAGCCTATGACCTCACTGGCATGATTTACAGGTGGTCCAGACCACTACCCTCCCCACAGAGGAGAGGGAATGCACGCAGGCTGCTGCCCAGGAACGCGCGGACCAGGTCCAGCTCACCGATGCTGCCGTGCCAGTCGGAGCCCGGGCGGTCCCCGCGGTAGAACCGGGTTGGGATGATCAGGATGGCCAAGATGCCCCCCGGCACCGTGACCGCATGGTCCAGTGTCTCACAGCCGGCATGCGGGCAGCCTCTATAAGGCCGTTAATTACGACAAGATTAGGGAGATTGTCCAGGCCCCTCACGAAAACCCCCACCATGTTTCTTAACCGACTGACCGAGGCTTTAACCCAGGACACTCGCTTGGACCACGTCTCTCCTGCGGGGGCCACGGTCCTGGCTACTCATTTTATCTCTCCATCGGCACCGGATATATGGAGAAAGTTCAAAAAGGCTGAGGAGGGCCCTCAGACCCCCATTTCTGACTTGGTGAAAATGGCATTTAAGGTCTTTAATTCCTGTGAGGAGGCGGCTGAGCTTAAACGACAAGCCAGACTCCAGCAAAAGGTTCAGTTGCAGACCCAAGCCTTGGTAGCAGCCCTGCGGCCGGCCGGCTCCGGGAGCCAGCAGAGAGGGGCAACCAACCGCACCCCCCGGGGGCCTGTTTCAAATGCGGGGCTGCGGGACATTGGGCTCGCCAGTGCCCCAATCCAAAGCCACCAACCCGGCCTTGCCCTCAATGCCATTTGATGGGCCACTGGAAATCCGACTGCCCTAACCTCGGGGATCCTTCAGCGCCTCAACGTGGGGGACCCCCCGAGACAGTAAGTCCGGCCTTTCAATTGCTTGGATTGGAGGACGACTGACGAAGCCCAGACTCGGCCACCCCTCTCCCCCAGGCTGAGCCCAGGGTTATGCTCCAGGTAGCGGGTAAGTCCATCTCTTTTTGCTGGACACGGGGGCTCCCTACTCTGTTCTGCCTTCCTACTCGGGACTTCCTCGAACCTCACCAATTACTGTTATGGGGATCGATGGGACCTCCTCCAATCCTAGGGCGACCCTTCCCCTTACCTGTAGCCTGGATGGGTTCCCCTTCTCCCACTCGTTCCTATGATGCCTTCCTGCCCGGTCCCTCTACTGGGGAGGGACATTCTCCAGAAACTGAGGGCAACTGTCTGCCTCTCTCCTTCCTCCCCTCCCTCCACCTCAACCCGTCTCATCCTACACCTCTCCACTCCCTCGACCCCCGCTCCAGGTGACCTACCTGCTGTAGATCCTCAGGTGTGGGACACCTCGGAACCCATCATCGCTTCCCACCTTACCCCGGTTAAAGTACAGCTAAAGGATAACTCTTAAGTTTCCCTCTCGAGCTCAGTTTCCTATTTCCTTAGCCCACCGCCGGGGCCTGAAACCTATCATGGAATGGCTTCAACGTCAGGGACTCCTGGTCCCCATCAGTCCCCCATAACACCCCATCCTCCCAGTACGCAAGCCCTCAGGGGCTTATCGACGAGGCCGTGGTCCCCGTCCACACAGTCGTTCCTAACCCCTACACCCTATTGTCTCGCACTCCCCCAAACACCTCTCACTTTACTGTACTGGACCTAAAAGACGCCTTTTTCACTGTCCCCCTGCACCCTGATTCTTATTTTCTCTTTGCCTTCACCCGGGAGGATCCCGACACACACGTTTCTGGACAACTAACTTGGACTGTCCTACCCCAGGGGTTCAGGGACAGCCCCCACATTTTCGGCCAGGCCTTGACTACAGGTTTACAGCAGTGCGTCCTTAAGGCCAGTACTCTACTACGATGTGCGGATGACCTCCTCCTCCGTAGCCCCTCCCTCTCGGTCTCCCAGGACGACTCCCCCACCCCACTTAACTTCCTGGGGGCCAAGGGATATCGAGTCACCCCTCTTCCTACTCTACAGAGGAAACACAAGCCCTCCAGTCCTGGGGAGGAAAGATTGGAGATAAGGGGTGGATCTACATTCAGGACAGGGCTGCCCTGCCAGGCAATCTGGCGCACACCCTAATTACTGACATCCACGATCCCTCCATAGTGGTCCAAAGACTCTCCACTAATTTCTTCAGCCATTGTTCTATCTCTTATCTAAGGTAAGCGAAGTTGTCCACAGGGCTTGCAAAACCTGTTCCGCCGTGAATTCCAAAGGAGGAATCCGCAGACCAGGGCCTAACCATCAGCTCCGAGGCCATCAGCCGGGGGAAGACTGGCAACTGGACTTCACTCCCATGCCTCGCCATAAAACCTTTCGCTACTTATTAACCTTGGTTGATACATTTACAGGCTGGATCGAGGCACACCCCACAGTCCGGGAAACAGCGGACGTGGTGGCTACAATACTCATGGAGCACATCATCCCGAGGTACGGATTGCCCCGGACCCTCCAGTCGGACAACGGACCTGCCTTCATCTCCAGTGGAACCCAACAGGTAGCTGAAAGCCTCAGCATAACCTGGAAACTTCACATCCCGTACCACCCACCGTCATCGGGTAAGGTAGAAAAGGCCAACGGGCTGCTCAAAGCCCAACTCACCAAACTTACCCTAGAGACCCGTCTTTCCTGGCCCACACTTCTGCCCCTGGCTCTTGAGATGCCTAAATTACAACCATAACCGCTATTTCTGCTTCTGTACCTTCGCTTGCTGACCCAGGAGGAGATGGAGAATTACCAGCAGACTTTCTGTAGGCCTCTGTAACCACACGACCCCCGCCCCGAATCAAACCTAGCAGAGTGGCCGCTCCCGGACCCCCACCCGGCTCTGGGCCGAGAGGTAACAGCCATCTGGCGCCAGAGAAACCCCCACCCAGAATGGGACGTGACAAAGTGACTGCTCCCGGACCCCCCACCCAGCTTTGGGTACGGGAGATAATAACCATCTGGCACCCCGCGGCTTGACAGGGAGACCCCGGCCAATCCTGAGGGGACACGTACCCTAGCGGTGCCGACCAAGCAGTTTGAAGAACGACAGCCCTTTGATCTGACCCATAATCTCTTCTCAGCTTTTTCCCGCTCTGTAGCGCCCAGTCATATTATAGAGTTGCTGTTTGATTTTCCCGCGTATGTAGTGATTTGTTACGAGATGATGTATGCTAAGTCCCTGCCTCCCCAAATAGTGTATAAAAAGTGCTGTGATCCCGAGCTCAGGACCTCTTAGCGTCCCCGGCAACGAGTGCGCGGAGGTCCGGGTTCCAACTCGTAATAAACGACCCTTGCTGTTTTGGCTTTGACTCTGGACTCTGGTGGTCGTCTTTGGGGGGTCTCGAATTTGGGCACAACACTCTCACCAGACTCCGGGCTACGCCCCGCCAACCTTTGGGCTTAAGCCCATTCGAATTACTATACGCCGGTGCTTTCTTATAAATCATAGCCTTCCGGCCATTTCCCCGCCTCTTTTATCCTATCTACCTTCCCTCACTCTACATTGTGGGGGTACCCCTCCCTGTTGACTGGCCACTCCCCAACTTCACGGCCACAAATAATACGATCCACATCGGCCCCATTGGGGAAAACATACCAATTATTTTTGGGGTTTTTTTTTTGTTTTTTTTTGTTTTTTTTAAAGATTTTATTTATTTGTCAGCGAGAGGGAGAGAGAGCGAGCATAGGCAGACAGAGAGGCAGGCAGAGGCAGAGGGAGAAGCAGGCTCCCTGCTGAGCAAGGAGCCTGATGTGGGACTCAATCCCAGGACGCTGGGATCATGACCTGAGCGAAGGCAGCTGCTTAACCCACTGAGCCACCCAAACGTACCTATTATTAATGTGCCCTCCCCCCTGACCACCGCAGCTCCATATCACTGACTGCTCCCTCCCGTACTGTACTCCCTCGGGAATATTCCTCGCGTGCCCTCAGGGAACCTGTCGCTGCCTGACCACTAGCGACTCCCTGGGCTGTATATTTACTCTACTATCTCCCTCTACCACCAGCTACTCTGAATCCCAGCTGCTGTCCATCCTATTCTCCCAACACCGAGGGGAAGGGCTGCCTTCCTCCCATTCATAATAGGGGCAGGGGTAGCCAGGGGTGAAAACCGGAACTTCCACAGACTTTGACTACAAACTCTCCCAAGCCCTGAATGACGACACGGAACGGCTTGCTGACTCCCTCACGGCCCTACGGACGCTAAGTCACCAGCCTGGCAGCCTTCGCTCTACAGAACCGACGGGCCTTAGACCTTCTGACCGCCGAAAAAAGGGGGGACCTGCCTATTCTTAAATGAAGAATGTTGTTACTTTGTTAACCAATCAGGTATAGTTCCTTCCAAGATCAAAGAACTCAGGGATCGGATCCCAGCACGGCGGCGAGACACGTCCTCCTGGGGTCTGGACCCCTACACCTGGGGAAGCTGGCTGCTCCCTCTGGCGGGACCTGTATGCATGATCCTCCTTCTAGTCACAGCTGCTCCCTGTCGTTTCTGGTACTTGCAGGGTCGCCTACAAGAACTTGCCCGAGTGTCTGTCAATCAACTCCTCCTCCAGCCCTACGCTCACCTGCCCACTACCCCTATGATGATGCGCCCCCCCACCCCCACCAGCAGGAAGTAGCCAGAACTGAGTCAACGCCCCGACACCATTATATTAAGCAAAAGGTCGGAATGTTGAGCTGGCAGGAAGGGCTACTAAAGATGGCGAAAGTTCCCGCCACAAGACCTGAGCTCGTACAGCAGAACAAAGGCCCAAGCAGGAATCTGAGACCCCCGCCCCGGGCTCCAGTGGACCAATGGGACCCCGACGAGCAGGCGAAATATCCGAATAAGGGAAACTTGCCAAAAGACCCCTGAGCTCCCCTCAAGACCCCTTAAAAGCCCCCTCCTCCCTGCCTTGGGCGCGACTTCCGCCACTCTGCTTTCCAGGATCTCGCCTGAGGGTGCCCACCTCCTCCTGGTGCAACTTTCCTGGCCCTCCTTCTCCTGAGCCCTGAAACTTTGCCGGAGAGCATTTTTAATAAATCTTGCCTTGCACCCACATTGCCTGGTGTTGTGTTTATCTCGCCGGAAAAACTTTACACAGTGCAAACACAAAATTTCTCATTTATTCGTATTTCATTTGTTACAAAAAGCAGACAAACTCTGATGAAGTAAGAACCAGGAAATCCGGCATTTGTGGGGGCAGGGTGTTTCCAGTTCCCTTTTTGGGGCCCCCGCTGCTTCCTCCCTGCCCCACCCACAGCCCAGGTCAGCAGTGAGAGACTCTCACCCCTCACCCGGCTCTCCTCCGGGCTCACCCCTACACACGGCAGGTGGGCGCAGACCCTTGAATTCTGGGGGCTCCTTTCCGTCCTTTGCAAACAGAATGTCACAGGATTCGGGGCCTCATCTTGCCCAAGGAGCCAGACTAGCGCGGCCCCTCCGGCTCAGACAGGGGCTCTGGGTTGGCGCCTCCCGCACACGGCAGCTGCAGAGGCTGCCGGTCCCCTGTGCACGGCAGGGGGGGTGCCCATCCCCACCCTGGGTCCCCCACAGCCGCTCCTTTGTCTCCTCCATCCTCTCCCCAGGAGGCTCCAGGCTCTCCAGGCCTCACAGCCCTGGGCTGGGGGGAGGGGATTCCTTTCATGCTGCCAGGAAGCTGGGTCAGGGTTCCCAGCCTGGCCTCAGCCCAAAGCTCCCTTTGTTCCCTCTGTCCACCCCGGGGCTCTGACCCAGCGCACCGCGTGTGCTCCGTCCTCACGGAGCTGCTCCGTCTGGTTCTTCAGCCCAGACCCCAGCCAGCCCGGGAGCTCCTGCCTCCCTGCCCGCCCGGCGGCCTCCCTCCCAGGGGGCCCGGGCCACTCACTGAGGAGGAGGCTGGTGAATCGCAGGAGCCAGGAGGCCCCACACAAATGGGGGTCTTCTGAGCAGGCGCCCATGGCCGGCTGCCTCCCTGCTGACTCCGCCTGGGCCTGTGAGGTTGCAGAGGAAATACCAGAGCGCAGAATCTAGAAAAGAGGAAAAGCATCACTCAGAAGAGCCCTTAGACTCCTCCCTACCCCAAAGCAGGGCTCGCTGTTCATTCTGGGATCTCCAGCTAGAGGAACCCACTCGAATCTCTCTTTTTAGCTCAGCACCCGCAGGGTCCTCAGGAGATAACTGTAGAGTAAATGTGGGAACAGCCCCCCTCTAGGAGGCCTGATGCCGGAGAGACCCCGTCCCTGTGCTCACAACCAGCCTGGTGGTCTCCCGTCCCCCGCTTGCACCCCTAGAATCCCTGACCTCTGTCCCTGGGCTCCCACTCAGCCTGGAGCTCCCTGCTGGCCAGTGTCAGCCCTGGCCAGGCACAGAGTCCCCTCCTAGAGCCAAGGACACGGGGCCTCTCCTGCTTTGGGCCTGTCCTCTGTCTTTACACCATCTCACGAGTCACATCTCCTTTCTGGTGTTCTAGGAACCTCCCTGTCAGGTGTCACAGTGAGAAGCTAGGAGCCCGAGAACAAAGCCTCCTGGGAAGTGTCACCCCCACACCCCAGGGCACACAGGGCATGTCCCACTGCTGGTCCCCAGGGCTCTGTCTGCAGCCTAGGGCGGGCCCTGTCCCCCACACAGGACCAAGCCCACCCCCACAGGAGCGGCCCCACAGCCCCCCTTCCCTGTGAGGCTCTGCCAGGCCTGGGCCGGGCTCACACACAGGCAGGGCTAGAGAGGGACACGCGCCTCTGGCCACAGGCTCAGCGGCCTCAGACTCACAGCCACGTACGGAGGGTCAGGCCAGGCCTCCTCTTCCAAGATGGGTTCCCATAAAGTCAAGAACCCTGGTCTCCTGTGGGCCCTAGGGGAGCAGCTCCATCACTAACCCCAGGCCGGTGCCCCTCTCCCCGCCCACTGGGCTCTCCCTTAGCTTCTCAGACCCTCAGATCCTCCGGCTGGATCCCCAGGACTGGCCCGGGGCCCCACACTCTAGGTGGTCAGCCTGTTGGCTGTTGAACCCATTTTATGGATGTGAGACCCAAGTCCTAAGGGTTTGGTCCTCGCTGCAGAGGTCACCCAGCAGAGCAAGAGGCAGGGTCTTGACTCCCAACAAGGAACTCTGAGAAATCCCGTGTCACTGCTGCTGTCCCATCCCAGTGTGTGGCCTCCAGCGATCACCGCATCCAGTCTGGGCTCCCCCAGAACTGCTCTGCGCCCCTCAGCCCAGAGCCCTCGGCACTGCCTTGTTCCCCCGCTCCCACCCAGTGCTGGGAGATCCCTTCCCCGGGCCGTCCCTGAGCCTTGTGGGCAGAGACTCCTCAGATAGAGTCCAGAACTGGGCAGCTCATCCCCTGGTCCCCTGCTCAGGGTGACGGGGACCAAGCCGGCTGTGCCCCTGTCCCATCGCTCCAGCCCTGGGTGAGCCCTCTCAGAGGGAGAACTCTTGGCTTGTGCAAACCCCACCTTCGGGTGGGGCCCAGGGCCCAGGAGGGAGACCCCAGCAGCTGCAGGCCGGGACCCCGGAGGGTCAGCCTGGACACACTCCGTGCTGGGGCAGCCCCCGGACTTTCTATACCTGAAGACACTGATCTCTGTCCCCTCCCACTGCCCTGTGCAACAAGACAGCCCAGGTCACCAGTCCTCTGTGTGTCCAGGTCTCTGTGGTTCCCAAGCAGAAGTTTCTGGGATCCCCCCACCCCCCACCCCAGAGAGTCCAGCAGGACCCAGTGAGTTAGCAGCGAGCAGAGTGTCCGAACAGCGCGGGTCACAGAGCCCGCCCTCAGCAAGCAGGGACGACTACGAATTCCCGTTGTCGGTAAAGAGCTCTCAGCGCAGGACTGACGGCTGGGGGTGCTCACGACGGGCCCGGGGGGATGTTGGGATTCTCCACGGTTTGCCCCGGAGGCTGAGGGTCTGAAAGCCAGTTTGATGTTGTACACATGAAGGGGACAGGGGGGACCGTCTAAGGTGGTCACACAGCAGAGGCTGAGCGTCCCTGAACAGGTTTGGACCAATTTATTTACTGAGTTTCCCCTGATCTACCACTGTGTGTGTCTCACGGGGAGCTTGTGCACACGGATTTAGCACAGAAAGAACTGCTGGATCCATCCAGTCCTGCTCAGAGCCGTCGGAGGGGGAAAGAAGCAGGACCAGAGCTGCAAGCCTCATGCTCACAAGACAGGTGTCCCCGCGGCGGGATTCTCCTGCTTCTTCCCATTAAATCATGGTCATGGCCTGGCCAGGGCTGCGGACCTCACCGTAGACCGCAGTGAGAGAGTTCTCCTCTTCTAGATGTGGTTCTCCCCGACCCTGCAGTGCACACGGAGGGTTCCTGGAACAGCTGAGGGATGCACAGGACCCAGGGGGACCCCCACAGGCCCAGGGCTGCTGACATGACCTCCCCCGGCACCCAGCACCGCGTGGACCCCAGGAGAAAGTTCTTAAGTTAATACTGTATTGTCTGGAAAGGGTTACGGAGGCATGGGGACAAAAGCCAGCAGATGCCTGGGATCGAAGGCACACACGCAGGTATAGAGGGACTTGGAGAACCCAGGCTGCCTCTTCTCCCAGCTTCATCTTGTCCCTGTGGTCTTCAGACTCCTGCTGGCTCAGCTCTGCAGAGTGGATGCCACCATCCGGGTGACAACAATGTCTATCGCACCTGCGCTTGGTGTGTGCCTGTCCCCTCTCTTCAGCGGGTCGTCTCGTGACTGGACAGTGTTCCGGGCTCATTCAACTGATCCTATCCCAGCTCTTGCCCGGGAGAGGGGACTCAAGTACTCGGCGGGCTTTGGCAGGGCGGGGACGTGGGGCTACCTGAGGGTTAACCGGTCCTTGCTGGAAAGGCGTGAACCCGGGACAGAGAAGAAACACCACATGTTGCCGACAGGAAGGTCCCTTCTGGGAAGGCTCTTCATACCTTGCCTGAGGACACAGTGCCCTGTTCGCACACGCCCTGTGATTCTGGAATTTCCTAGAATCCCTGCAGCTCAGACAGGGGCTGCTGCGCTCACACAAAACAGTGCAAACACAAAATTTCTCATTTATTCGTATTTCATTTGTTACACAAAGCAGACAAACTCTGATGAAGTAAGAACCAGGAAATCTGGCATTTGTGGGGGCAGGGTGTTTCCAGTTCCAGTTTGGGACCCCCGCTGCTTCCTCCCTGCCCCACCCAGAGCCCAGGTCAGCAGTCTCCGATTCCAGGCTCACCCCTACACACGGCAAGTGGGCGCAGACCCTTGAATTCTGGGGGCTCTTTCCTTCCCTTGCAAACAGAATGTCACAGGATTCGGGGCCTCATCTTGCCCAAGGAGCCAGACTAGCGCGGCCCCTCCGGCTCAGACAGGGGCTCTGGGTTGGCGCCTCCTGCACACGGCAGCCGCCAAGGCTGCCGGTCCTGGTGCATGGCAGGGGGGTGCCCATCCCCACCCTGGGTCCCCCACAGCCGCTCCTGTGTCTCCTCCATCCTCTCCCCAGGAGGCTCCAGGGTCTCCTGGCCTCACCCTCCTGAGTTGGGGGGAACGGATTCCCTTCCAGGCTGCCGGGTCGGGGTTCCCAGCCTGACCTCAGCCCAAATCTCCCTTTGTTCCCTCTGTCCACCCCGGGGCTCTGACCCAGCGCACCGCGTGTGCTCCGTCCTCACGGAGCGGCTGTGTCTTGTTCTCAGCCCAGACCCCAACCAGCCCAGGAGCTCCTGCCTCCCTGCCCACCCGGCGGCCTCCCTCCCAGGGGGCCCGGGCCACTCACCAAGGAGGAGGCTGGTGAATCGCAGGAGCCAGGAGGCCCCGCACACGTGGGGGTCTTCTGAGCAGGTGCCCATGGCCGGCTGCCTCCCTGCTGACTCAGCGTGGACTGATTCTGCTTCAAGGAAATATCCAGAATACAGACGTAAGAGGAGGAGGAAAGCTTCTTCACTCACAAGAGCCCTTAGTCTTCTCCGCACCCCAGGGGCGGGGCTGACTGTCAGTTCTGGGACCTCACGGTCCAGCCTAGAGGAACCCACTCCCATCTCTGATGTTAGCTCAGCACCCGCAGGGGGGCCTCAGGGGATAAATGTAGAGTAAATGTGGGAACAGCCCCCCTCTAGGAGGTCCGGTGCCGGAGAGGCTTCGTCCCTGTGCTCGCAACCAGCCTGGTGGTCTCCCATCCCCAGCCTGCACCCCTAGGACCCCTGACCTCTGTCCCTGGGCTCCCACTCAGCCTGGAGCTCCCTGCTGGCCAGTGTCAGCCCTGGCCAGGCACAGAGTCCCCTCCTAGATCCAAGGACACGGGGCCTCTCCTGCTTTGGGCCTGTCCTCTGTCTTTACACCATCTCACGAGTCACATCTCCTTTCTGATGTTCTGGGAACCTCCCTGTCAGGTGTCGCAGTGAGAAGCTAGGAGCCCAAGAACAAAGCCTCCTGGGAAGTGTCACCCCCCACACCCCAGGGCACACAGGGCATGTCCCACTGCTGGTCCCCAGGGCTCTGTCTGCAGCCTAGGGTGGGCCCTGCCCCCCACAGGACTAAGCCCAACCCCACAGGAGCGGCCCCACAGCCCCCCTTCCCTGTGAGGCTCTGCCAGGCCTGGGCCGGGCTCACACACAGGCAGGGCTGGAGAGGGACATGCGCCTCTGGCCAAGGCTCAGCGGCCTCAGACTCACAGCCACGTATGGAGGGTCAGGCCAGGCCTCCTCTTCCAAGATGGGTTCCCATAAAGTCAAGACCCTGGTCTCCTGTGGACCCTAGGGGAGCAGCTCCATCACTAACCCTCAGCCAGTACCCCTTTCCCCGCCCACTGGGCTCTCCCTTAGCTTCTCAGACCCTCAGATCCTCTGGCTGGATCCCCAGGACTGGTCCGGGGCCCCACACTCTAGGTGGTCAGCCTGTTGGCTATTGAACCCATTTTATGGATGTGAAACCCGAGTCCTAAGAGTTTGGTCCTCTCTCCAGAGGTCACCCAGCAGAGCAATCATCCAATCAACCAGTCCAATCATCCCAGTCTGCACCGCACAGGTTGGGGGCAGTCTGGACAGGAGGACACGCTCTCGGGAAGAAGCTGAGTCTTTATGGAGAACCGGGAGCTGGTTCCAAACCCCGTAACAGGAGAACACTGAGAACCTGATGGGCAGGAGGGAGCCATGGGCCCCACTGACCCCACAGTCAGAAGGAACCAAGGCCAGTCCTTCTGGGCCTCGTCCAGCGACCTCATGATGGAGGATGTGTGCCGCAGCATGGCGAGGAGAGGGCCTTGCGTGTGTGGAGTTTTTGCCTCCAATAAACACACGTAGTCCTATTCCCTGGGCTCCCCCAAGGAGCACCCCAAGCCGCAGGTCAGCTCCTGCTTTGGCCATCTGGAAACCACTCCCCCCCCCCCCACCCCGGGGTCCATCTCCACCTGTGGCCCTCAGGGTCCCTGGCACCCCATCCTTCCTCTCCGATGTCTCCACCGTGTTACCTCCTTTCTCCCCACTCCCTCCCAAACAGAGAATCTCCCAGTTGGGGCTCCTAATCCCTGATTCCTGGCCGCACCTTCATGTCTGTACCAGGGCCCCTGTCGACCTGCCAGCCCCTGCGTTTTTCTCGTGCCCCCACCCCGACCTGGCCCTGTGGTGGGTCTGGGAGCAAACGGAGAGGCTCCGCAGCGCCCCAATGGGCAGCCCCTGTGCCCCCCAAGTCTGCCTGAGCATCCCCCCTCCAGGCCCTGAACGCAGGCACCCGCGCCACCTGGCGGCCGAGGTCCGAATTGCCGTTAGAGACTCCTGCAGAGGAGCCCTCCCACCTCAGCTCACCTGCACACACATGTCATGAGCGCCTACTGTATGCAGCACGTGGGGAAGCTGAGTCGCTGTCCTAGGGGGGCGCACAGGCTATCGGGAGGCAGAAGCACAGACCCTTGCGGGGGAGGGGAGGATCCACCACCCAGAGGCTCCTAAGCATTGTCCTTCATCTCGGGAGCTGGAGCAGCCCAGGGACAGGGAAACAGGGCAGGAAGGGGCCTGGGAGGAGGGAAGCAGGATGACCCATCAAGGGATGGCTGGCTGCACGCGGCCAGCAGGTCGGGGAGGAGCCGCAGGCAGGGGCAGACAGGCAGCTCGGCCCTGTGGTCAGGTCTCTGCTCCTGACGGAGGGCCTGCAGCCGTAACTGGAGGATGCCACTCCCTGTGCTCGGGGTCCTGTCCTGAGTCTGAAGGAGCGAGTTCCGAGGGGCTCAGCAGCTGGCCGGGAGTGGCCTTGAAGTTCACCTGCATTGAGAAAACGGATTCCTTGTGCAGGAGAGTGTATAGCAGTGACGGCCTGGTAGAAGGACAGATCGGGAGGGGGTAGCCTGGGGATCCTTGTTGTGTCCACAGGGACCTCTGCATGGGGGAGGGGAGCAAACAGGCAGAGGAGGGAGACCCCAGTCCCTCACGGCCCCTCCAGCTCTCTGATTCAGGCCAGGGGGTCCCTGTGAGTGGGAGGAAAGCGGGTCACATGGCCAAGCCCTAATTGAGGGCCTCTGAGGACAGGCGCCTGCAGACCTGGTGACCGCAGGATTCTGCAGCGGCCAGGCCCAGGTCTGCCGCCCACTGAGAACAATCCCAGAGGGGAGAGGGAAGAAGCCAAGACAGCCCACATGTGGGAGGCAGAGCCGGGCCACGCTGCCTGGGGTGGCGGCCAGAGGGCTCAGCCACTGAGATGCCAGGACCGTGGGCAGGTCCGTGTCCCAGGCCCCGTGGGCATCATGAACGTGGACAGCACTCGCGGGACCAACACCTCCTCCTGCCTGACTGTGGGTCCCAGTCCTGCTGGGGGGCATTCTGGGGTCTCCGTAGGAAATCCAGGCCCCTGAGACCAAGCACACACGTTCCCTCTTGTGTCCTCAGGCGTCACACGGGCCCTTCAGGGAGTGGGTACAGAAGGACGTTTGCTGGATGGAAGGATGATTTTGCTTCCAGAAGCTTTGGGGTGGACCTGGGGCAACTCTCCTCTGGACACTAAGCCCCGATGTGGGTAACTGACCGCACCCGAAGCAACCTAGGATTCCTCCCACGGCATCACCGCAGACAAAGGGCCTCAGGCCTGTCTGGTCTCATCCCGGGAAGGTGATCTAGACCCAGTTCCGGCTCAGAGCCTCGCCTGCTTGAGCTCTGCTCCTCGGCCTCCCACCGCCTGCTTCCCAGAGGTCCTTCTAGAAAAGGCTGCTGCTCCCACCCCCACCGGCTACCCCAGTGAGCACCTGCCTCACCCCTGCCCCAGCAGGCCCAGACCCAGGACCCGCTGCAGGCTGGCAGGGGCCTCAAGGGTGGGTGCTGGGCTCAGGGTTCAGCTTCCTCTCCTAGTGGACATTTCCCAGAGTAGGCGATGGCTCGTGCTGACGGAGCAGGAGCTCCACAGGAACATTGCTCCGAAAAGGAAGAAGGAAGCTGAACCCCGTGGTCATACATGTTGTGAATCTCAGAAGAAAGGAAAAAACTGAGGTTCCCCTGGAGTCGGGGCGGTGAACATCGCAGGAGGGATGTGGTTGTCGCGTTTCCATATTCATCTGACCTCGGCCCCGCACCCCATGTTGAGGAGCGTCTCTCACAGCTGATGTCCCTGGATCCCACCAGAATCACTGATGAGGGTCAATCGGGGGCCCGTGTGTGGACACACTGAGGACAATGGCCCAGCTGTGCTGAGTTCTCCCGAGCCCTCTGCCCCTTCCCGCTGTCCCCATGGGCAGCTCCTGGGCCACAGGCTCCTTACCCTGAACCCCTGTACAGTCACTGTAGTATGACCCCATCCATGCACTGAGTGTGAGCTGTTTCGGGGGACCCGTCAGACCCCGACCCAGACCTTCACCATGGTGGGCTCATCCTTCCACAAACAGTGCATGAGCTCCTACCGTGCGCCACCCGGGTGCTCACACACACACACACACACACACACGCACATGTGCACCCAGCAGCCCCTCTGCCTTCCTCCCTGCCTTCCCTCCTCCATGGAGAAATGCCATGCCCAGGAACCACAGTAAATTCGGCGAGCAGGGCTCCGGATGACAGAGCAGGGCGGGGGGCTCCGCACCTGGGAGTGTGGTTTCCGGTTACACAGGAGGTCAGAACAGCTTCCCCATGAAGGAGACTTTTTTCTTAAGATTTTGTTTATTTACTTGACAGAGAGAGAAATCATAGTAAGCAGAGAGGCAGGCCGGGAGGTGGGGCTGGGGTGCAGCAGGCTCCCTGCTGAGCAAAGACCCTGATGCGGGGCTCCATCCAGGAGTTTGAGACCATGACCTGAGCCGAAGGCAGAGGTTTAACCCACGGAGCCACCCAGGTGCCCCAAGAAGCCGGGAAGGAGGTGAGGAGTGACCGTGGACACCAGGGGGAATCGCTTTCCTGGCCCAGGCGACAGCCCGAGGAACGGCCCTCAGGCCGGACCCTGCCTGGCCTGTTCCAGGAGCAGGAGGTCAGTGTGGCCAGAGCATCTGTGAGCCCAGGCAAGACGGGTAGGAGAGGGAGGTCAGAGAGGTAACGGGGGCCCGGTCGGGTCCATCCTGACCTAGAATCCCAGGATGCCACAGCCAGAGGGGCCTCAGAGTCGGCCCCATACCCCACCCCCTGCTGGACAGCTGAGAAAACCAGAGCCGGGGGTGGGGGTGGGGAGGCACACCCAGGGGCACCGGGACAGAACTTGGCCCCCAGGGTACGGCTGTGCTGTCCTCCCTTCAAGTGCCAGGGACAGACCTCTTCCCCAGGGCCCAGGAAGCTGGGGCTGGGAGACCTGGGTGAGGGCGGCTGTCGCGGCGGCTCCTTCCACCAGGGGGCGCTGCTCGCTCAGCTCTGCCTTCAGTCCCTGCACCTGCTGGGCTGTGGTTCCTGGGCTGCCCTGGCCCAGGGCCCTGACTGCGGCCCAGCCCCTGGGAGCGGCCCTTCCTGGTCACTGCTCAGGTCTCGGGGTCTCTCTCTGGCCCTGGCCCTGGGAAGACCCCTGAGGGCGACCAGGCTCGTTTGCAGGGGTGGGGGGCGAGGAGGAAGGGCAGAGGAGGGCTGCCTGGGCAGGTACAGGGTGCACCGTCACCGTGTTGTCTGCAGCACTCCCTGGGGCTGGCCCCTGCCTGTCCCTCTTGTGTTTGCTGCTGCGGGTCCCCAGGGCTCATCTGGAGCCAGGGAACTGGGCAGGGGGGTGGGGGTGAAGGCAGAGCAGAGAGCAAGGAGAGGTGGTGACTGGTGGCCTCACCTACCCTACCAGGCCACTGGGAAAGGAAGCCATGCCTCGCCCCCACTCCCAGGGTCTGCCCCCTCCAACAGCAAGACCCTAAGGAGTGGAAACTGAGTCACCAGGGGAATTGCTCTACTGCTGTTTACCCTCCTTTCCTGCCCCTCGTTCCTGGGTGCCTCAGGATGAGACCTGAGGGAAGGACACCCACCTACCCACTCTGCTCTAGGGACACAGGGTTTCCGAGGAGGGTGAAGGGGCCACATACCCTTTACGAACACTCAGGGCTCAGTTCACACCTGCCCATTACACGTAGCCAGCTGGGAGAGCGGAGGCAGCCTGCTGGACAGCCGAGGGCAGGGTCAGACAGGACAGGGGGATGGGGTGGGGGTCAGCATGGGGTCCCATGCCCTCCGGCACCTCCTTCTCTGTCCTGCTCTGCACCTGACCTTCTCTTCTGGTCCTCTGAGCCCTCGTGCCCAGACCTGAAGGGTAGAGGTCACTGGGAGTCCCCGGCTGACTGGGGCAACAGGCTTCTCGTCGGAACTTTGGGTGATTTGCTGGCTTGCCCGAATAAGAATAAGGCACTCATCGGCCTGAATGTGCTTTCTGTCCAGACCGGTCAGGGTCTGGGGCTGCAGACCGCAGGGCCGGGTGCCCTCAGGGTCCTCAGTGTATCCTCTTCACCTTCCTCCAGGAGAACTGTCAGAAAGAAAACCAGAAAACCCAGCTAGAAATCCCGGGATCAATGACCCAAACCACGCTTGCTGCAGGGGAGTCTGTCCCTGGCCCCCACAGATGAGAGTGACGCAGGAACCCACGTCACCATGACACGGACAGCCCTTGGCGAGCCTGGCATGTGGCTCCCTGCACACCCAGCCCCACAGCCCTGTCTGGCCTGGCCTCGCCTGCCCCCACCCTAGAGAGCCCAGGACTGGGGTCCAGTCTTTCCTACAGCTGCCCCGGGGGAAGACCACTGAGGTAGGGGACGTTGGCCATAAGACAGGAGAGAGCCTGTCCCCGCCCTGTCACTGCACTCTGGACTCAACACCACAGACACAAAGGCATTCATTTGACAGGCAGAAGGGGTAGCCAGAATGTTCGATTTGCATTGTGCGTTGACCTGCGAGAACGACCATCTCCCGGGCTCCTGCCCCCGATCCGTCTCGTCTCTGCGCGCCCTGTGCTCCCGCCCTTGGCTTGGGTAGCGACCGCGGTGGTGTGATTTCTCTCACTGATGCGCAAAGGGGACCTGGGCTTTTATAAAGGTTCCCTCAGGGTCCGCGTCTGTGTGGAGGGCGCGGGGTGGGAGCGCAGGAGAGTGAGCGAGCCCTATGCTGACGCGACCCCCGCCCGCCCCAAAGGGAACCCTGTTCTAGATTTCAACCGTTGCATCAGGGAAAACTGCCATTAGGGAACAAGGACACAATGACCTTTTCCTGGGACTATTGGCCAGTTTCTGCTCAAGTGAGAAACGCGTAGCACCGCACACAGGAGTGACCTGTGTCCCGTGTCAGGCTCTGGCTGGAAGGGGCGCTGTTCCATTCCCTCTCCAAGGAACACCTCGCCTTAGGGATTTTTCTAGTCGACGGGAGGGGGCAACAGAGCTCAGAAAGGTAAAGCCAGGGGTGCCTGGGTGACTCAGTGGGTTAAGCCTCTGCCTTTGGCTCAGGTCATGATCTCAGGGTCCTGGGATCGAGCCCCGCATCAGGCTCTCTGCTCAGTAGGGAGCCTGCTTCCCCCTCTCTTTGCCTGCCTCTAGCCTACTTGTGATCTCTGTCTATCAAATAAATAAATAAAAACTTAAAAAAAATTAAAAGCAAGAAAGGTAAAGCCAGTTCTCCAGCATCCGCACAGTTTGTCCAAAATCTTCCCGCCGGTACGCGGCAGAGGCAGAATGAGCGACCCAGCAGGTCTGACTGCGGAGCTCAGTCCGTCTCTGCACCGTGAGGAGCGGTGGGGACAAGGGCCGGTCCAGGCCCCCACGTCAGAGCCTGGTTCACAAGGGACCCCCTCCCCCACAAGAGCCTGGAAACAGCTGTAACCACATGGAGCGGCCACAGACAGATAAGAAAGGAAAGTTCCCTTACCCTGCCCCCAACCCCCCGCAGACAGTGTCACAGCCCAGCTGTCCCTAATGCAGGGGCCTTGGGAGGCTGTCTGGGGCCGTCACTCGCACACACCCCCTCCTCAGCTGGGAGCTGGGACACAAGCAGCCTGGGGGGTGGGGAGGGGTGCACACAAGGGCCTGAGACTGTAGTCAGAGCTCTCCCGACAAAGCAGGACTCTGGAAAGTGAGACTCTGAGCTACTGGTGATCTCAGCCTCGGCCCCCAGAGCAGGGCAAAGACCTGCCGTCCCTAAGAGAGGTTTGAGGGTGGTTTCCCCATCCTGGGGATGTGAGGGCATCCCAGACAGGCCCTAGTACCCCCTTCCCTCCCTCAACTCTCAAGAGTCTGGAGAAATCAGGGTGTGGATACCAGCAAGCCCCCACTGCTCACCCCCCTCCCTTACACCTGCCCCCTGGGCCCCAGCAACGCCCACCCGGAGCTGCCCCTCTGATCTGTCCCCCACCCAGGAGGAGGCTGACCTGGAGCATCAGGGTCTGGGAGGGGAACCGGCTGCCCCACAGGGAGTCCAAGACTATCCAGACCCAGGTCACCTCTACTCCTCCCTGCATCCCACTACTTGTCAACCTGTTCTCTGCTCCCCAGGGTACCTCAACCCTTTGAATACATGGACACCCATTGGATTTCCTCCACCTGATGAGACACACATATTCGAAAAATAAGGGTTTATTTCTGAGGAGAATAGTCCACACTGATTATATAAAATGTGGAAAGCAGACAATGATACAGAAGAATAAATAACTAGAACTAGAACTTTAGGAAACCATAAATTTAAATAGTTTGAAAGGATATTTTCATGTTCCCGCAAATGACTGGACCCATAGAAACTTCACAATGATGTCAGTACCCTTGATTTTCACAGGATCCATAATCCATATCTGCCATTTCTCTGTGTTGGGACATCTAGTGTCCTTGCAACTCCCTTCACACATGGTCACATCAAGGTGATGGAGTCCCCATGGAGGTCAGCGTGACGCCAAATGGACCGAGACATGATCCCAGCAGCTATGATCGCAGCACAGCTGAGGGCCGTGGCTGGAGGCACACTGAGAGGGTCCGATCATAGGAGACTCTGGAGCTTGTCTTGGCAGAACCACGAAGACACCTCAGAGTAGGTCGTGTGCAGGGACAATGACATTCAACTTCATGTGCTCTGACGTGGAGGCTTGGGTGGGCTCCCCTAGCAGCCCAGATGAGGGACAAATGATTTGGGGGCACATGTTCCTCATCTTCCACCAACAAGTATTGAACAGGTACCAGGAAGCAGCTCTGTCCACGTCACAGGTGATGGGACAGAGAACAAGGGAAAGCTTCTGCCCTCAGGCTGCCTGCAGGCTCGTGAGGAAGAAATTACCCAGAAATAAAGGACCCCCACGAGCACGAGCAGCATTTGTGAGCAGCACAGGGAGCAGTTGAGAAAGGGGAGAGGGAGAGGAGAGACCGTTCCTCACACAGAATCTATCTGCTCTCTAGCAAAAGAAATCAGGAAAGCAGGAACTCTACAGTCTTGGAGAGTCTTCCCTGGAGAAGAGTCGACTAGGACCCAGGATCTGGTCTTTCCCACTAATGCCCACAATTGTGGAGGTTTGGAGGGGGGTGAGATGGCCAAAGGAGTAGACGGGCCAGAGACATCTGGGTCCCTCTCTGCTCCACCTGGATGGGGATGCAGTAGAAGGAATGAGATTCACTGAGAGATTTATGGACATCTCAGGTCCCATCCACCGGATTTTGTCTTCTGCATCATGGAGCCATTCAGTTTCCCTTCCTGCAACCCTCTAACATGGACGGTCAGGGCTGGACCACTCGGAGACCACGTGTCCAGTGCCTTGTCAGGGATTCATCATCTCCAGTGCCCTCAAGCCTTCCTCCCTTGCCTCTGGCTGTGAGGACAACAAAGAGTCATGCCGTAGCTGGACCACGGCCACTGGGCACATGCATGTCAGTGTCTGTCAACATTTCTCTCCTTTCCGGATGGCCCTTTACTATTGGAAACAACATTTTACTGAAAAACTTCTACAAGGAAAATCTGTTCTGATGAGCAGCACTGATATCCTGCATTACCTTCTTCTTGTCCCGAGAAGCTCAGAGGAGCTGGAAGGACGAGACCTGTCCAGGCATCACTGCTCGGCTCCTCCCCACACCTGTCCTCCCTCTGCATCGAGGTCTGGGTGTGATGTCCATGCACCTGCTGAGGTCCCCCTGGCACAGAAGGTACCCCTCAGGCTGTGTGGACCCCATGACAAGAAGGGAAATGTGACACTCACTGGGACAGTCACTGACAGTGGGAGAAGAAGTAGGAAGAAGTGAGGATGAGAGAGGGGATCTCAGGAAAATCAGCCGATGGGGAAACCAAGGCCCAGTGTGGACAGCAGGTGATGTGGTTTCTGTGGGGCCGTTCAGTGTGGGTGCTGGGATGGGGTAGGAACAGGAACAGGCAGAGGAAGGTCAAGGAGCACTCAGATGGGTGCTGCTCAGACAGGAGGCTGGACGCAGGACTGAAGGACCCAGGTCTCTCTGAAATTCTATCCCAGTCTGTGCTGATGGAGCTGGGTTAGCAGGAAGGAGATAGGAAGAGACGTGCTGTGGGTAGTAGTCAGGATTCTGCAGGAACCAGCAGTATAGGACGCTTATAGATCCAGAGACATGTGCTGTAAGGAAAGGCTCACACTATTATAGAGGCTGGTGAGTCAGGTCTGCGGGGAGGGTGAGCCAGGCTGAGATGCAGGGATCTGCTGCTTGGTTCAAGTCCAAGGTCGTCAGAGGAGACACAAGGATGAGACAATACCCCAGTTTCAGTCTGAAAGCTGTGTGCTGTCGAATTCTTCCTTGCTCAGGGGAGGTCAGTCTTTGCTCTCACTCAGGTTTCAACTGATGGGGCGAGGCCCACCCGCAGTGTGAAGGGCAGTCTGCTCTACTCAAAGTTCATCCATTTAAGTGTATCTCATCCCAATTCTCCTCCTAGAAAAGTCCAGAATCATACTTGACCACAAGTCTTGGCACTGGGGCCCAGCCACTTTGACACATGAGATGAATGATGACAACACACGAACACGAATCCAAAGACACCTTGATGGGCAGGTAAACGTCAGAGAGAGTAGACGTCAGAGCAAGGATTATTTCCAGGGTGAAGAGTGGTGCAGAATGACGGAAGGCCAACTCCGCAGGAAGTGAGGAGAACCCCAGGTGCGTGAGCTCCTAACTCAGAGCACTGGACCCACGACGCAGGAACGGACAGACTGAAAGGAGAAGCACGTGAGTCCACTGTCACGGTCAGAGAGCCGAGCGCCCGCTCTCCGCATGGACAATCAGCAAGAAGACAGCCAGTGAACCCGACACTGAGCCCATGCGACCTCACTGACATTTAGAGAACGGTCAACCCCAACAGCAGACCTCACATTCCTTTCAAGTGCACTTGGGAGCCTCCCCAGACAACGTCCTGTCCTGGGTCATAACACTAACCTGATGGCCTGTAAGGATTTGAAATAACGTATTTCTTTGACCACAACAGAATTAGAGTCGAATTTAATACCCTAACCTACAGAAAAATTTCCACTTAGAAATTAAGAAACAAAAAAAAAGAAATTAAGAAATATTTCTAAATAATCCACAGTCAAAGAGGAAGTCTTGAGAGAAATTTTTAAATATTTGAAGTGAATGGAAATGAAAAATACAAGATATCAAAGTGTGTGACAAGAAGCTAACCCAGTGCCTATAGGGAAATAGATATTATGAGAGGCAGATATTACAGAAGAAGAAATGCTCAAATTAATAGTTAAAGCATTTACCTTTTACATCTAGAAATACAAGAGCAAAATAAACCCAGAGTAATCTGAAAAAAGAATACAAGACAAGAGCAGAGAAAATGAAACTGATAAATCTAATAAAACATATTTACAAAAAAACCTGCACTTAATATCACCCTTAGTGGTGGAAAAATAGCTTTTCCCTGAATACTGGGAAGGAGGCAAGGCTGACTGTTCTCAGAACCGCTGTGCAGTAACCCCTGGAAGTCTGACCAGTACGATAAGACAAGAAAAGGAAATGAAATAACATACAGATTGGAAAGGGAAAGAGAAAACTTGTGTTTATTATGGACACTGTTTAAATGTGTGTCTGACAGAAAATCCCAGAGTTTCTACAGAAAATTCCCAAGACCAGTAGGTGAGCTCACCAAGACTGCAGGCTCCAAGGCCACGGGGAGGGCAGGGACCGTCATGACACTCGTCGGGATTTGAACACAGATTTAGAGGTCGGTGCTCCGGGTCCCGGGAGCGCACTCAGGCTCCCGAGTGGTCTGCAGACGCGGACAGTCATCCAGTCCTGGCCCACGGCATGGATGAGAGGGTGGGACGGGGGCAGGAAGCCCCGCGTGGCTCTGGGGGGTACCATGGCCTCGTGCACTCACCTCCAGTCCTCACCCCTCACTGTCCGGGTTGCACTGAGGATAGGAATCACGTCAAACGTCTGTCACCCACCGTGTGCTGTGTGGCTAATGACAGCGGCACCACCTGCCGGAGTTCCTGCTTCCCAGTGCCCGGGACGTGGTTTCTCCCTGCTCCCCGCCCACCAGCAAGTGAGCTATAGGGACCCCAAAGGGAGCAGAGCTGAGCTCAGAAACGGACCATAGGACTCAGGGACACCGCTGTGCTCTGCCAGCTACCCCGATGGGACAGTGTTCTCAGACACTTGGAGTCCTTTCTACTGTGATCTGTGTGTTTGTGGGACAGCCCTAGTTCTGACCCGACAGCTGCATGGCTAGAGGCGTGTGTGTGTGTGTGTGTGTGTGCGCGCACGCACGCAAGCACCCTCCTGTATGGACACTGAGGTTTGGGGATGAGAAGCATCTCTGATTTCCTCTGACCTGAGGGGATCTACCTGCTTCCAGTAGATCTCCAGGCTCAGCTGTGAGATGGAGAGGAAAGGGCATTTGAGACCCGCTTTTCAGTGCTTGAATTACTAATTCAGGCCAACAGCAGGTTTCTTTGTCACCTGGGGGAATGATGGTAGAGCATGGAAGGAGAGAAAGTGTGTCCCATACCAAGAGTAAGGGACAGTATTTTTCTAGGGCTCAGGTGAACTATTCCCAGTTCCCCACAAACAAAACATGCACGTGTCACAGAGCCATCCCTCAGCATCAAGGTCAATTACAAATTCTCATTGTCTATAAATAGGTCTCAGCACAGAGCTGATAGCTAGGGATGCTCAAGATGGGCCCCAGGACAGATGCTGTGAATTCACCATGGCTTGCTTGCCCCAGAGGCTGAGGGTCTGCAAGGCAGTTTGATGTCGTACCGATGAGGGGGACAGGGGGGCTGTCTAGGGTTGCATGTAGCAGAGGCTGAGTGGTCCTAAACAGGTTTGGACCAATTTATTACTCAGCTTCCCTGATCTACCACTGTGTGTGTCTCATGGGGAGCTTGTGCACAAAGATTTAACACAGAAATAAGTGCTGGACCCATCCAGTCCCTGCTCAGAGCCATCAGAGGTGGAAAAGGCAGGACCAGAGCTGCGGGCGTCATGCTCACGAGACAGGTGTCGCCAGGGCGGGATTCTCCTGCTTCTTCTAGTTAAGTCACGTCTTGTCCTGGCCTGGCCTGTGGACCTCATTGTAGACAGTAGCGAGATTCTCCTCTTCCAGATGTGGAATGCAGACATACCCTGCAATGCAGACAGAGGGTTCCAGGAACAGCTGAGGGATGCAGAGAATCCAGAGGGACCCACGGAGATCCAGGGCTGCGCATGACCTCCCCCAGTGCCCAGCACTGCAGGGACCCCAGGAGAATGTCCTTAGTTAATACTGTGTTGTCTGGAAGGGGTTATGGATGCATGGACACAAAAGCCGGCAGATGATTGGGATTGAAGGCACACACCCAGGTACAGAGGGACTAGGGGGAGCCCAGTCTGCCTCCTTCCCCAGCCTCACCTTGTCCCTGTGGTCTCCAGACTCCTGCTGGCTCAGCTCTGCAGAGTGGATGCAACGATCATGTTCCCATGTTCTTCCTGCAATCCTGTCCCTGAGTCACACACAGATGGAGCTTGAGTCTCAGCCTGGAAGCCTGTCCCCTCCCCCTCCATGACCCCCATGACCATGGCCACACATGCCAGCCTCCTGCAAGAACATTCCCTGAGCAGTAAACTGCAGGACAAAGGGAGTCCAAGGTCCAGTATGGAAGGGAGGTATCTGGGTACAGGAAGGAAAGTGCAACCTGCCTCTCCCAGGCTCCAAGTTCTTTTTCACACATGTCTTCCAAAGGTAGAGTCCAGCTCCGAGGATCAGCAGCGGGACCACAGCAGACACCAGGATACCGGGCAAGTGGGCAGCACTGGTCTGTCCTTGTGGGTCTGTTTCCATCGCACAGAGAGAGTGAAGAAGGTTAAGGTGACAGAGAACTGAGGACGCCCATTGCCAGGCACATGGAGACTCTGAAGGGACCTGGTCAGGAGCTCGAGAGGGAGGAGCATGGCAGGGGCTCTCACTCAGCCGTTCCTGAGCTCCTGCTTGGGGCCGGGGTGCTGAGAAGAGCAGGACATGGTGCCCACCCTTGAGGAGCCCCTCAGCGGGGGGAGGGCTGACACATGCCAGAGGCAGCCAGCCAGAGCCATCCCAGGACACTAGAGCTACACCTTGTACCCAGGTCATCAGGGAGGGCCTCCTGGAGGAGGTGATGGGCAAACATGGTCTTGAGGGAGGAGTAGGAGATTGCTGGATATTCAGGGTGGGTGAGACATGCCAGGGTGCAGAGCCATGACCAGGAATGGCTGTGACAAGTCCACAGCCCTGGGAGCTGCCGGCACCCACTGGAGCAGACGGGAGAGGGACCAGGCAGGAGGAGCCAGATGGGAGGATGAGAGGGAGGCAGGAGCCTGTTTCCGGAGAGCCCAGGGGGGCCTGAGCCATGATCGGCCTCTATGGTCAGGGATACTAAGACAGTAGGTCCCCAAGCAGCTGGTGGAGGAGGGGTGGAGGGGCGAGAGCGCTCACAGGGAACCAGGTCATTCATTCATTCATTCACTCAGGGACACACTGACTGTGAGCAAAGGGCCTGAGGCCGAGGCTGGGACAGGCATTCCAAGGAGCAGCAGACATGGCCCCTGCCCTCCAGGGATTCAGGCTGCACAGGACACTAATCCTGGGCCAGAGCATCAGCTCGCAGTGTGGGGCCACTGACCACTCCTTAGAGGAGACGAGGTGTGAGGGCAGGACAGCAGCAGCTCCTGCAGGGCCCTGAGCCATCGAGGCTGCGGAGCCCCTGTGCAAACTCTGTTCATGCTGGGACTGCCCCCAGCACGCGACCCTGTGGGACTGCCCGGGTCACAGGCCCCAGAGCCGCTGCAGGGAGGGGGGGTCCCTGGATGGGAGTAAGTGGGGATTGGAGGACTCCTGACTTGGAAGGGCTGAGGGCAGAGGGAGGGGCCTGAGCGGAGGCTGGCAGCCGAGGAGAGCGGGACACGTCGGGAATGCAGGCAAGCGGGTGGGTGTGACGTGTGTCTGTGAGACCAGAAATGGGCAGAGGAGCACGAGCCCTGAATCCTGCAGGAGTCACCGGCCAGACCCCTCAGATGGCACAGACCATGGACACACCCAATTCGCTTTTCCTCACAGCCTCCCTAGACACACTTGAGATGATGCTAGATTCTGCCCGGACTAGCAGGGGTGAGGGGTGGAGGGCAGAACGGGAGCAACACCAAAGTGCAGAAGCAGGTTGGATGTGCCTGCCAGAGTCCTGGACTGGGTGACCAGGTGGCAAGGGGTGATATAATCATGGGGGACAGAAGCCGGGAACTCTCACCCAGGGTTCCCTGAGCACCGGGATAGCCCCCCTCCTCTGGCAGATGCACTCACTGTGGCCACAGACGTCCCCAAGGTCCAGGGTGGCAGTTCTCTGGTCCGCCTGGTTGCTGACCACACAGGTGAGGCTGGGGCTGGGCCGGCTCAGGGGCAGGTTCACAGCCAGTGTCCAGGGGTTGGGGGCTGATCCTGGGGCCGGTCTCTGCTCCAGCTCCCTGGGGAGACCCTCGCTCTCCCAGGACACGGTCAGGCCCTCCCTGGTTCCTGTGGTGTTACACTCCACAGTGACGTTGCACCAGCCTCGTGTGAGGGCCAGATCCATGGTCCAAATCTGGGGAAGGGGCACAGGCTCTGGGGCAGAAGGGACAAGAGGACAGAGCCTCACGTGAGTGGACAACATCATAGTTTCTCCCTCTACTGTGGCTTCTCCATGACGCTCTGGCTTCCTCCCCCTAAGGACCGTGATTGCATTTTATAGATAACAAGTGAATTGACCCAAATCAACAGCAGGTGCCAATAAGGAAGGGAGCCGCTGAGTTCAGCTCTATGTGATTTCACTAGACCGAGCACGTCTTACAAATCTCCCTTGAGATTTAAACGCTGGAGTCATCTGCCTGAAAACCATTAACTCCAAGAAAGTGATGTGTCCCCTACAGGATGGTTAAGTGTAAGACACAAGGATTTGTCCTGGTCCAGGCCCCGGCTCTACTCCTGCTCAGATAATTCTCGGGACCACACAGCCCGTGGTGCAGACGGCCACCAGAAGCTCTGGGAGCCCAGAGATTGGTCCCAGGATCCACCAGGAGAGACCGCAGTGGGGGACACAGTCGTGGTTCCAAGGTATGGACACTCCAAGGTGGTTATAATAGGCACTGAATTTGGGGCCCACCCAGGAAGACAACGGACAGATGGACAGTCAGTCTTGGGAATCTCCAGATCCTGAGGCTGCGAAGGCCTCTCTCTCTGGGGCAGGACATCTCCCTGTGCAGGGGGGAAGGGTGCACACAGAGACAGCTGCTCCCTGAGGGTCTGAGGAAGGGTTACCCTGTGAATTCTTCTCCATTTGTGGAAGTTCAGAGCTGGACCGTGCAGTCTGTGAGTGAGCTGATTCAGGCTGGGCTAAGAAGGACGAGGGGACAGGGCGGGGAGAACAACACGTGGGATTCCAGATCCTGCTAGGTGACGAGTGTCCCCAAACCATGGCCACATGCTGATCCTTAGAGCCTGGAGATGTCTTAGGTTCCAGAACAAAGGGGAACTGAGGCTGAGAACCCGTAAATTAGGGATGGTCTGGATTCCCAGGACAAGCCCCATCTGATCACAGGGTCCTCACAAGTGGGAGGAGGCAGGAGAGGAGGCTGGGGGGAGAACGAGGTGCCAGAGGGACTCATCCCCCCAGTGCCACCTGGGAAGGGGGAAGAAGGGGCCATGGTCCAGGAGATGTGATAGCCACTAGAAGGGGGGACAGGAACAGAAGTGGATTCTCCCTGGAGCCTGCAGAGAGGAGCACAGCCCCGCTGACACCTGGACCTCATGGCAGAGGCTCTGGGGTCTGACTGCCGCCCTACAGCCCAGGAGGACCCCCAGGGGGTGTGTGGTCAGCCACTGCAGCACTGGGCAGTAAGAGTCCCATCAAGGACCCTGAGTCCTACGGGGACAATGAGTGTTACAGCAAAATCCCCATTTCCCCCCATTCCGTGTTCCCTCCTAAAGCATAGACGTGATTTATCCCTGGTGTGAGTCTCAGCTCTGCCTGCACTTGTGCTGACCTCACAGCATCGGATTTCTGGGGAGAAGATCGAGTCCGAAGGCTGCGGTCTGGACAAAATCCTGCAAGCGGGGCGCATGGACATCCCTGGGGACAGAAGAAGAGAGTCAGCTGTGGGACTGGGGGAGGGGCCGCCACGTACCGTAGACCGTCAGGTAGAAATCCTGGTCATACTGTCTTCCTCTTGTATAGGACTCTCGAGCCCGGTACAGCCCACTGTCCTCAAGGGTCAGGTTGACAATCCTTAGGGTCATTATGTTAAGCACATAGACTCTCTTCTCGAACTTCTCCTGGAAGTTGACCCATTCTGGAACATCTCTCCCAGGAAACACATATAGCATGACTATGTAATTTGATCTGGATACGACGCCCCAAGACATCTTCTCCAACTCAAATTCTGGAGGTAATTCTGGATTTCTGATCACTTGAAACAACACAGGAGTTCCTTGAGTCCCCTTCAGAGTAAGAGGGACTTCAGAATGGTGCACGGCAGACCCACGGGCTCCAGGACTCTGGGTCACTGCGCTGCAGACACCTAGGGCATAGGACACAAAAAACATGGATGGTTTTCATTAGGAATAAAGGCGAAAACCCTAGAATCCTGCTTCATGAAATCCATTCCATGTGCCCCCTTGACTTGAGAAGGCAGGAGATGCCATGAATTTGCGTCAAGGCTGGAATCCCTCCTGGTCCCAGGGGAGCGTCCCCTTGAACAGGTCACGGGAACTTGCTCACCTGCAGTGTCCTGACCCCTGACAGCGAGAGGATGAACATCAGGAGATCCCCAATTCGAAGCACAAAGTGCATTTCTGCAGCAGGCAGCTTCTCACGGGGCTGCAGAAACCCCTTGTGCCCACAGGCTCTCCAAGCTCTGCCCTGGACGGGGGTCGCTCCCCAGGGACTCGCCTTTAACGAGCAGAGCACAAAGAAGACCCGGCTCGGGAGCAGAGGCAGAGACAGCGGACGGCGGAGGACTGCAGGAATGCAGGGCTCGAGGACGCATCCCTCCCTCCTTGGAAGGCAGAGGAGGTGACCACAGGTGGTCCTCAGCTCTGGGTTCTGAAGGGGCCCAAGCAGACTCCCCAGCTGTCAGTCCCCGTCAGGACGCAGGACGAGGACGGGACAGGAGGGAGACACGGAGCAGAGGCCTCAGAAAAGCCAAAGGACAGTCCCATCCAGAGAGAGACCCCAATCCCCAGGATGTCACAGCTGGAGGGCTTTCGAGGGGACCTTTCACAGAGGAGGGGCTCCCTCGAGGGCAGGAGGGGGACTGATCTAGGTCACACAAGGCAGAGCCAGACCTGGAGCCTGCTTCCCTCTCCCACAGGCCCCTGCTTCCCCTGCAGAGAGCTGCCCTACAGCCCTCCCCCTGCCCTGCTCTGCCCCGCCCTGCCCAGGGCTCCTCCCTCCCAGCACTGCTGGTCAGTGGGGTCTGAGCAGGTCTGGGGGCTCACCCCCCAGCTACTGTCCCGGTAGAGGGGACTCAATTACTCGGTGGGCTTTGGCAGGGCGGGGAAGACGCGGGGCTACCTGAGGGATAACCGGCCCCTGCTGGAAAGGGGGGAACGCGGGACAGAGGAGGCCCAGCCCTCAGGCTGCGGGGGAGGAGCGGCCCAGAAGCTGGAAGCCCACTCAGGACGGGAGGAAGACACAACAGTGCTCAGATCTGCAGAAGGTGCTGACCCCAAAGAGGGGCAGAAGGTCAGGGGCGGGGTGGCTGTGAGCAAGAGAGTCGGAGTTTATTTAAATTAGATGAAATTTGTCTTTCAATCATCAATGTAAAAATTTGTCCATTTCCCTCTCTCTTATCCTTCTTTTCTTTCATTCTTATATGATCTTCCAACCCTGACATTTATGGAAGAAAATTCTGTAATTTCCCATTATGTCTCCAGTTAAATCAAATTGAAGAGAAGAGAAAAACTACATTTATTGAAAAGAAGTAATTTTGTTTAAAAAAAGGATCTCAATGCCTTGCGAAGCTCATTTTCTAATGAGTAATCTCCCTATTTACAAATGCCTTGTGATTCCAGAATTTCCCTAGAATCCCTGAAGGCACGAGGGGCTGGTGTGTTCACATCAAACATTACAGACAGTAACAGCCTCCCCTACCCTCCTCAGAATTCAGTTCCGAGGATCTCAGTGTTTTCTCCTTCGTTCTTACTTAACCTGTTCCACAGAAGCACCTGGACTCCGATGAAGGAATGACTGGAATTTCAGGTTTCTGAGAGGACGACTTTTCTGAGTTCCATTTTGAGGCCCCCCTGATGCCCCCCAGGTACCCCACCCAGATCAGAGGTCAGCAGTCTCCCGTTCCGGGCTCACCCCTACACATGGCAGGTGGGCGCAGACCCTTGAATTCTGGGGGCTCCTTTCCGTCCTTTGCAAACAGAATGTCACTGGATTCAGGGCCTCATCTTGCCCAAGGAGCCAGACTAGCGCGGCCCCTCCAGCTCAGACAGGGGCTCTGGGTTGGCGCCTCCTGCACACGGCAGCTGCAGAGGCTGCCGGTCCCCTGTGCACGGCAGGGGGGTGCCCATCCCCACCCTGGGTCCCCCACAGCCGCTCCTGTGTCTCCTCCATCCTCCATCCTCTCCCGGGGACTCACAGCCTCACCCCCCTGGGAGGGGGAACGGATTCCCTTCCAGGCTGCCGGGTCAGGGTTCCCAGCCTGGCCTCAGCCCAAAGCTCCCTTTGTTCCCTCTGTCCACCCCGGGGCTCTGACCCAGCGCACCGCGTGTGCTCAGTCCTCACGGAGCTGCTCCGTCTGGTTCTTCAGCCCAGACCCCAGCCAGCCCGGGAGCTCCTGCCTCCCTGCCCTCCCAGTGGCCTCCCTCCCAGGGGGCCCGGGCCACTCACTGAGGAGGAGGCTGGTGAATCGCAGGAGCCAGGAGGCCCCGCACAGGTGACGGTCTTCTGAGCAGGTGCGCATGGCCGGCTGCCTCCCTGCTGACTCTGCCTGGGAATATGAGGAACCACTTTGCTAAGAGCTCCAAGCCTTTCCCCACCCCCAAGGACGGGGCTGACTGTTAGTTCCTGGGGCACAGCTGGCCAGTCTAGATTAAACCACTCCCATCACTCATGTTAGCTCAGCACCCGCAGGGGCCTCAGGAGATAACTGGAGAGTAAGTGTGGGAACAGCCCCCCCTCTAGGAGGCCCAGTGCCGGAGAGGCCCCGTCCTCAGCCTGCACCCCCAGAATCCCTGACCTCTGTCCTTGGGCTCCCACTCAGCTTGGGCTGCCCAGCTCGCCAGCAACAGCCGATGGCCGGGCATAGAGTCCGCTCCTAGAGCCAAGGACACGGGGCCTCTCCTGCTTTGGGCCTGTCCTCTGTCTTTACACCATCTCGAGTCACAATCTCCTTTCTGATGTTCTAGGAACCTCCCTGTCAGGTGTCACAGTGAGAAGCTAGGAGCCCGAGAACAAAGCCTCCTGGGAAGTGTCACCCCCTCACCCCAGGGCACACAGGGCATGTCCCACTGCTGGTCCCCAGGGCTCTGTCTGCAGCCTAGGGCAGGCCCTGCCCCCCACAGGACCAAGCCCACCCCCACAGGAGCGGCCCCACAGCCCCCCTTCCCTGTGAGGCTCTGCCCATCCCCCCAGGCCTGGGTGATCCCTCTCAGGGGGAGAACTCTTTGCTTGTACAAACCCCACATTGGGGTGGGGCGCAGGGCCCAGGAGGGAGCCCCCAGCAGCTGCAGGCCGGAACCCCTGAGGGTCAGCCTGGACATACTCCGTGCTGGGGCAGCCCCACGACTTTCTACACCTGCAGATACTGATCTCTGTCCCCTCCCTCTGCCCTGTGCAGCGAGACAGCCCAGGTCACCAGTCCTCTGTGTGTCCAGGTCTCTCTGGTTCCAAAGCTTGTTCCCTGTGAGGGGCAGTGGGGCTCAGGGTTACCGTCCATGTCACAGATGAGCAAAGTCAGGACCCGTAGGTGATCTGATGAGCCCCTGGTCTGGACCCTGGGATGGGGCAGGCCCAGATCTCAGACCTCCTAGGCCACTGGTCTTTCCAGAATCAAGTTCACTGCAGACCTTGAGAAGCCACACTGAGCAGGAGGGAGGCCAGGCCTGACCCACGGCAGCCTCTCTCCTGTCTCACACCCGCAGGTAGAGGACATAAGCTTGTGGTGGCATCTCTGTAGCCTCTGGGGTCCACAGCAGCCCTTTGCCGACCTCAGCCGCCCCCTGCACTGGCTGAGTCACTCCCGGGCCAGCACCACCCACGCGGCTCAGACCCGCAAGGCTGCTGACCTGAGAAGTCCAGGCTGGTCTCCTAGGAGGGATCAGGACCCTCAGAGACTGTGAGCCTGGAGAGGCTGGTGAAAACCGCCCTCCTTGCTGGGGCATGAATGTTGTCCTCCTGGGGTCTGGGGTCTGGCTTCCCGGAGACCTCCCCTTGCTCTTAACCTGCCCATCAGTCATTCCAATGCCATCTCCTCTGAACTTGAAGAAGCCCGTGGGTGCAGAAAAGTCTCCTGCCCCATCTGGTCCCGGCGCCCCTGCAGGGCTCCCGCCAGCCCAGCTTCCTGGGGACCCCCGCCCAACTGACCAGTCTGTCCCTCCTGCTGGGCTTCCTTTATGCCCCGTCTCCCTGGGGGGTCTGGACAGTCCTCAGCATCTCTCTTCTGTGGGCTGCGGAGGACAGAGCACCACACCTGCACCAGCCTCTGCCCACCCCAGGGGCTCAGACACACCACTCTGTCCCAGAGGGGAGAGGGGAGAGGGTGGGCTCTGCGGATCTCCACCTGAGCCCCTGAGAATGAACCCCTCCATGGGACCCAGGAGGGGAAGCCCCAGCAGAAGATAACTGGGAAATAGCTCCCCATTCAGAAGCATCCAGCCCTGACCCTCAGAGACCTGAGAGAGGGCGCCCCACAGTCCTAGCCTGTCCACATGCCCCCGCTTCCTGGGGTGGTGTCCTGTAAGGACAGTGGGGGCTCACATATGCGCCAGATAAGACCAGCAGCTTTCCACTAAACTGGGCGTGGCAGCCATCTGTGCTGTCCCTTCAAAAGTGTTTACTGAGCCCCATTCACTATCTGCTGCTGTCCCTGAGCCCGCGGTGGCTTTCCAGGCAACCTATTCACCCAGTCCCTGCCCTGAGACAGACACACTCCATCCGAGTGCCCCACCGAGCTTCTGGAAAAGGCAGGGAGCTGCTCTCTGTGGGTTCTTCTGGGGCCCTGAGCAGTCAGGTACGTTATCACCAGGTAAGGGCACGGTTTATCCTGTCCTGGGCAGTGACCCAGACCTTGAGGACCAGGCTCAGCCCATCAGGAGTTGGGCCCAAAGGCACATCCATACCAGCGTCTTGCTGTCTAGCGGAAACACAGGCAGACACATAGTCCGGCTCAGATTCAGGTGTCTGCTCTCAGACACAAGAAGACTGTGAGCGAAAGCTCTTGAACCTGACCCATATCTGTGCTGCCTTCAAGGACTGCGGCCCTGGAGTGAGCTGGAGGTGGACGCTGTGAGCTGTGGGTTCCGCTGGGGCCCTGACCCATCACCCTGCTCCACCTGGGGCCCCGGACAGGGGCTGCTGTTAAGTGCTCCCGGGGGCTCTTCAGCAGCAGGAGCCCCGTCGCTAGCGTCGCTGGTCCCCACAGGGGCAGACACACCCACCTATGGCTCCTCCGTTCACAGGACACCCTGAGCCCTGGGCCTTGGCGCTGGGAAGGAGGCATGAGACCGGTGCCCAGCGGCCAGGGCCTCCAGCTCGCCCCTGTCTGCGGGGAGCCTGCTGTGTCCTCGGTAGGACGTGGTTTTCACACAGCCTGGCCCCCCGACACCAGCCTCCGCCTCATCAGCCAGGCAAGCAGGCTCTCGGGAAGCCTCAGGAAAGCTCGCTGTGGCTGGGGTTTCCGTCTCGAGAGAGGCCGCCTCCGCAGGGCTCTGGAGAGCAGCTGTGACCCTGCTTCTTTCCCACCTTGACTCTGAACCCCCCTTCACTAAGCAGAGTGGGGGTCCTTGCTCCTCGCCGGCCCTCTCCACCGACCAGTCTGCGGGGCTCAGGTTCGGGCGGCTCCCCGGCTCCCTCCCAGCGGCCTGGCCGTGCTGAGTGCACACAGCGGGCCTGTCTCTGGGAGCCCCGTGTGCTGGCGGCCGGGCTTCGGGGAGACACAGATGCGGATGCTGATCCCCTGTGGGCAGGAGAACCGCGGCCTCATCTGCTCACGGGATCGGCCAGCATGGCAGGTGCTCCGGGAGCACAGGATAAATGTGGGGCCAACACCCCCGTCAGCTCCCGCAGACACAGCGTGGCCCCTGCACCTGCACCCTCGGGGAGAGGGGCTGAGCTGGAGCAGGACAACGCGGCCGTGGGGGGGGCTGCGGGGGTCTGGATTTGAGGGGAGCAGGACTGGGAGAAGAGCAGGGCGCCCCTGTCTACACAGCCTTCCGCTCAACCCGACTGTGCAATTGCCAGCTTCGCAGTCAGCTCCTCAGCCACCTCAGAGCTCCCCTCCTCGCGTCCCCACATCCGACCCATCAGGAAGGCCGGTCGGCTCCCGAGTCTTTCACGAATCCCCCACGTCCCGCCCTTCCACCCTGTCTCCATTCTACCCATGAAGAACCTGGGGCTCCTCTTGCTAAACTATCCAGGGCCGTGAAGTCAGGAGGGGATGGAGCCCCATTGGAAGCCTGGGGCTTTGGCGCCAGATCTCCCGCCTCTGAATCGAGGCCAAGCCACCAGCAGCCCCTCCGCCGGGTCCTCTCCCAGGCTCCACCCTCACCATGTGACCCTGCACCGTATCCTCCACCCAAGGCCACGGGGGCCTCTCTGTCAGCCTCATGCCCTGCCCCTGCACCTCTCAACTTGCTCTGCTGAGCCCCCATCCCACCTAGAAAGATCCCAGGGCTCCCAGGGGCTCAGGCTGCCTCCCCACCCCACCCCCTACTACCCCCTGCAGCCCCCAGCCACTGGCTGCTCCTCCAGCACTGTGGGCAGGCTCTGGGCTTGGGGACTTGGCGCACCTCACCTCTGCCTGCAACGTCCTTCCACCCACCTCCGAGGTTCCCACTCACCCCTGCTCAGCCTCTGCCACCTCCCCAGGGAGACTCATTTGAACAGCAGCTCCCGGGCCTGACTCTGCTTCTTGTGTTCCTCCCACTGGGCACCCCCGACCTCATGTTTACTCGGCCACTTGTTTATTTCCAGTGTCCCCCAAAATACAAGTTCTTGGAAGCTGGGGATTAATTTTGTTCACTTGCGTGCCCCAGCAGGAATGCCTGGGTGGCTCAATGGGTTAAAGCCTCTGCCTTTGGCTCAGGTCATGATCCCAGGGTCCTGGGATCGAGCCCCACATCAGGCTCTCTGCTCAGCAGGGAGCCTGCTTCCCACCTCTCTCTCTCTCTCTCTGTCTGCCTCTCTGCCTGCTTGTGATTTCTGTCTGTCAAAAAAAAAAAAAAGTTTCATGGTCTTAGTTATTAAAAAAAAAAAAAAGCTCAGATTCTAGAAGCAGACTTGCATCAGATCCCAGCTCTGCACTTTACTGACTTCACAACTCACAAACCCTAGCAAGAGGCACTTTGTTTTCACCATCTATAAAATCGAGATACATTTAGTATCTATTGGATGAATTAGTAGTTATATCTTCACACCTTGGAAAGGTGACTCATTTACAATAAAACTAAAACAGTTGAGCTATTTTAGAATTATAGATCATTAATGCAATTGATTTAACCAAAAACATGCCATATATATGTTAGTTGGAGGGAGCAAGGTAAGGGAGAGCCATGGAAGAGAGGAAAAGCCTCATCTTTCTTGACAGAAAGCACATGGTGCCTGAAATGGATCTGAAAATAGGAATATAAGAACATTATTTTTTAAAAATAACATATTTTAGGGGCACCTGGATGACTCAGTGGGTTAAGCCTCTGCCTTCTGCTCAGGTCATGATCCCGGGGTCCTGGGATCAATACCCTGCATTGGGGTATCTGCTCAGCAGGGAGCCTGCTACCCCCCCACCTCTCTCTCTCTGCCTGTCTCTCTGCCTACTTGTGATCTCTCACTCTCTCTGTCAAATAAATAAATAAAATCTTTTTTAAGAAACCATATTTTAGAAACATGCAGGTAAATGCCATAAGAAATTGTTAAGAATTGAAAGTGACTATCCTTGTAGAGGACTGTTGGCTCCTGCTCATCCAGGACCCTTGGGCTCCGGTTTCCTCACTACGGACATTTTTGAGATCAGGATACATGTTCACATTGATGGTACTCGGCGGGACATAAAGTCGGCGGGACATAAAGTACCGATGGATCGGCATTGGATAGTGTAGACACATCATAGATACAATGTAGCCAATTCAACAATGTAGCTGTTATAGATACAGTGTAACTCTGAGAAAACAAAGAATTTAGGACTGACTCCCCTGGAGCAGAGGGGCTGTGGGACACACAGGTGGGAGGGAGACGTTCATTCTGGAAACACGTGCTCCAATTTTCAATCATACCTGTACAACATGAGCTTCGTCATCAGGAGCTCTCTGCCCAAGTGAACATAGAACAATTTATTTCCTCTGTGTCGTTAATTTTCAATATTTGAGCTAACAAACTTCAGAATGATTTTCTTGAAGTAGACTCTAAGCCCTGTGTGGGGCTCGAACTCACCACTCCCAGATCTAGAACTGCCCGCATTTCTGACTAAGTAAGCCAGGTCCCTAGACGACCTTTTAAATCAGATATTACTTGCTGAGTACTTAATGCTAATCACTGATTCATGTGGTTTTTCATTTAATCTGTGAATGGCTTGACGAGATTAGTCCTGTCAACATCGTCATTGGGCTCAGCAGAAATCGGAGGCACAGAGAGGGCAGGTGACTAGCCCAGTGTCACACAGTCTGGACAGGAAAGTCAGACAGGAGCCACAGCTATGAGTGCCCCAGGTGGGGACCAGGCCGAAAGTGCCCTCAGGGTCCCTGGCACCCCATCCTTCCTCTCCGATGTCTCCACCGTGTTACCTCCTTTCTCCCCACTCTCCCCCAAACAGAGGATCTCCCAGTTGGGGCTCCTAATCCCTGATTCCTGGCCACACCTTCATGTCTGTACCAGGGCCCCTGTCGACCTGCCAGCCCCTGCGTTTTTCTCGTACCCCCACCCCGACCTGGCCCTGTGGTGGGTCTGGGAGCAAACGGAGAGGCTCCGCGGGTCCCACCATGGGCCGCACCTGTGCCCCCCAAGTCTGCCTGAGCATCCCCCCTCCAGGCCCTGAACGCAGGCACCCCGCCACCTGGCGGCCGATGTCCGAATTGCCGCTAGAGACTCCTGCAGAGGAGCCCTCCCACCTCAGCTCACCTGCACACACAGGTCATGAGCGCCTACTGTATGCAGCACATGGGGAAGCTGAGTCGCTGTCCTAGGGGGGCGCACAGGCTATCGGGAGGCAGAAGCACAGACCCTTGCGGGGCAGGGGAGGATCCCCCACCCAGAGGCTCCTGAGCATTGTCCTTCATCCCGGGAGCTGGAGCAGCCCAGGGACAGGGAAACAGGGCAGGAAGGGGCCTGGGAGGAGGAAAGCAGGATGCCCCGTCAGGGGGTGGCTGGGTGCACGCGGCCAGCAGGTCGGGGAGGAGCCGCAGGCAGGGGCAGACAGGCACCTTGGCCCTGTGGCCGGGTCTCTGCCTCTGACGGAGGGCCTGCAGCCGTAACCGGAGGACGCCGCTCCCTGTGCTCGGGGGTCCTGTCCTGAGTCTGCAGGAGCGAGTTCCGAGGGGGCTCAGCAGCTGGCCGGGAGTGGCCTTGAAGTTCACCTGCGTTGAGAAAATGGGCTCCTCGTGCAGGAGAGTATAGCAGGGCTGGCCTGGTAGAAGGACAGATCGGGAGGGGGTAGCCTGGGGATCCTTGTTGTGTCCAGGTCTCCCCTCACAGGCTTCCCGGGAGGTTAGTGAAGAGGGGGACCTCAGCATGGGGGAGGGGAGCAAACAGGCAGAGGAGGGAGACCCCAGTCCCTCACGGCCCCTCCAGCTCTCTGATTCAGGCCAGGGGGTCCCTGTGAGTGGGAGGAAGGCGGGTCACATGGCCAAGCCCTAATTGAGGGCCTCTGAGGACAGGCGCCTGCAGACCCGGTGACTGCAGGATCCCACAGCGGCCAGGTCCAAGTCTGCCGCGCACTGAGAACAATCCCAGAGGGGACAGGGGAGAAGCCAAGACAGCCCACATGTGGGAGGCAGAGCTGGGCCACGCTGCCTGGGGTGACGGCCAGAGGGCTCAGCCCTGAGATGCCAGGACCGTGGGCAGGTCCGTGTCCCTGACCCGTGAGCATCATGAACGTGGACAGCACTCACAGGACCAACACCTCCTCCTCCCTGACTGTGGGTCCCAGTCCTGCTGGGGGGCATTCTGGGGTCTCCGTAGGAAATCCAGGCCCCTGAGACCAAGCACACACGTTCCCTCTTATGTCCTCACGTGTCACACGGGCTCTTCAGGGAGTGGGTACAGAAGGACGTTTGCTGGATGGAAGGATGATTTTGCTTCCAGAAGCTTTGGGGTGGACCTGGGGCAACTCTCCTCTGGACACTAAGCCCCGATGTGGGTAACTGACCGCACCCGAAGCAACCTAGGATTCCTCCCACGGCATCACCGCAGACGAAGGGCCTCAGGCCTGTCTGGTCTCATCCCGGGAAGGTGATCTAGACCCAGTCCCGGCTCAGAGCCGTGCCTGCTTGAGCTCTGCTCCTCGGCCTCCCACCGCCTTCTTCCCAGAGGTCCTTCTAGAAAAGGCTGCTGCTTCCACCCCCACCGGCTACCCCAGTGAGCACCTGCCTCACCCCTGCCCCAGCAGGCCCAGACCCAGGACCCAATGCTGCTGGTGGGGGCCTCAAAGGGTGGGTGCTGGGTTCGGGGTTCAGCTTCCTCTCCTAGTGGACATTTCCCAGAGTAGGGGATGGTTCGGATGGTAACTTGCAGGGCCTCCATAGAGCTTTTGCTCCAAAAAAGGAAGAAGGAAGCTGAACCCCGTGGTCATACATGTTGTGAATCTCAGACGAAAGGATAAAACTGAGGTTCCCCTGGAGTCGGGGCGGTGAACATCGCAGGAGGGATGTGGTTGTCGCGTTTCCATATTCATCTGACCTCGGCCCCGCACCCCGTGTTGAGGAGCGTCTCTCACAGCTGATGTCCCTGGATCCCACCAGAATCACTGATGAGGGTCAATCGGGGGCCCGTGTGTGGACACACTGAGGACAATGGCCCAGCTGTGCTGAGTTCTCCCGAGCCCTCTGCCCCTTCCCGCTGTCCCCATGGGCAGCTCCTGGGCCACAGGCTCCTTACCCTGAACCCCTGTACAGTCACTGTAGTATGACCCCATCCATGCACTGAGTGTGAGCTGTTTCGGGGGACCCGTCAGCCCCCAACCCAGACCTTCACCATGGTGGGCTCATCCTTCCACAAACAGTGCATGAGCTCCTACTGTGCGCCACCCGGGTGCTCACACACACACACACACACACACACGCACACACGCACATGTGCACCCAGCAGCCCCTCTGCCTTCCTCCCTGCCTTCCCTCCTCCATGGAGAAATGCCATGCCCAGGAACCACAGTAAATTCGGCGAGCAGGGCTCCGGATGACAGAGCAGGGTGGGGGGCTCCGCACCTGGGAGTGTGGTTTCCGGTTACACAGGAGGTCAGAACAGCTTCCCCATGAAGGAGACTTTTTTCTTAAGATTTTGTTTATTTACTTGACAGAGAGAGAAATCATAAGTAAGCAGAGAGGCAGGCCGGGAGGTGGGGCTGGGGTGCAGCAGGCTCCCTGCTGAGCAAAGACCCTGATGCGGGGCTCCATCCAGGAGTTTGAGACCATGACCTGAGCCGAAGGCAGAGGTTTAACCCACGGAGCCACCCAGGTGCCCCAAGAAGGGGACTTCTGAGAAAAGCCGGGAAGGAGGTGAGGAGTGACCGTGGACACCAGGGGGAATCGCTTTCCTGGCCCAGGCGACAGCCCGAGGAACGGCCCTCAGGCCGGACCCTGCCTGGCCTGTTCCAGGAGCAGGAGGTCAGTGTGGCCAGAGCATCTGTGAGCCCAGGCAAGACGGGTAGGAGAGGGAGGTCAGAGAGGTAACGGGGGCCCGGTCGGGTCCATCCTGACCTAGAATCCCAGGATGCCACAGCCAGAGGGGCCTCAGAGTCGGCCCCATACCCCACCCCCTGCTGGACAGCTGAGAAAACCAGAGCCGGGGGTGGGGGTGGGGAGGCACACCCAGGGGCACCGGGACAGAACTTGGCCCCCAGGGTACGGCTGTGCTGTCCTCCCTTCAAGTGCCAGGGACAGACCTCTTCCCCAGGGCCCAGGAAGCTGGGGCTGGGAGACCTGGGTGAGGGCGGCTGTCGCGGCGGCTCCTTCCACCAGGGGGCGCTGCTCGCTCAGCTCTGCCTTCAGTCCCTGCACCTGCTGGGCTGTGGTTCCTGGGCTGCCCTGGCCCAGGGCCCTGACTGTGGCCCAGCGCCTGGGAGCGGCCCTTCCTGGTCACTGCTCAGGTCTCGGGGTCTCTCTCTGGCCCTGGCCCTGGCCCTGGCCCTGGGAAGACCCCTGAGGGCGACCAGGCTCGTTTGCAGGGGTGGGGGGCGAGGAGGAAGGGCAGAGGAGAGCTGCCTGAGCAGGTGCAGGGTGCACCGTCACCGTGTTGTCTGCGGCACTCCCTGGGGCTGGCCCCTGCCTGTCCCTCTTGTGTTTGCTGCTGCGGGTCCCCAGGGCTCATCTGGAGCCAGGGAACTGGGCAGGGGGGTGGGGGTGAAGGCAGAGCAGAGAGCAAGGAGAGGTGGTGACTGGTGGCCTCACCTACCCTACCAGGCCACTGGGAAAGGAAGCCATGCCCCGCCCCCACTCCCAGGGTCTGCCCCCTCCAACAGCAAGACCCTAAGGAGGGGAAACTGAGGCCCTAGAGGAAAGCACCCCCTGCCAGCTACCCTCCTTATCTGTCTCTGTCATGGGTGAGTCAGGATGAGGCCATGCAGCATGTCACCTACCTGCTCCGCTCTAGGGACACACAGGTGTACCCACAGGGGCTCAGGGTGATGGTGTCACACACCCTTCTTTACACTCTGGGCTCAGGCCACACCTACCTGGCTCCCAGAGTATGTTGGGAGAGCAGAGGCAGCCTGCAGAGCCCCCGCCCCACTGCTGGACAACCGAGGGCAGGGTCAGACAGGACAGGGCGATGGGGCGGGGGTCAGCATGGGGTCCCATGCCCTCCAGCACCTCCTTCTCTGTCCTGCCCCACAACTGACCTTGCTCTCTGGGCTCCTCAGGCCTCACCCCCCGGATCTGAAGAGTAGAGGTCACTGGGAGTCCCCAGCTGACCAGGGAAACAGGCTCCCGGTCTGAACTTTGGTCTGGTTTCGAAGCTGGCCTGAAGCCAAGCATAAGGTTTCTCTCTCCATGCAGACTTCCTGCTGGTGCAGGCTGGGGAAATCCCAGAGACAGAACTGCCCCTGTCCCCCAGGGACTCACAGCTGGCCTGGCCTGGACCAGGGAGCTGCTGTGCCTCCCTGATGGCAGGGCAGAGGGGGTGGGGCAGAGGGTGGAGCTGAGGTACACGAGGTGGCGGGTGGGGGGTCGGAGAGCATCCTGGGAGATACCAGGGATAGCCCAGGGCCAGCAGCCCAAGAGGGAGAGAGAGGTGGCCTCATCCAGGCTTCCACTTCCTACACATCAGGGTGATATGGCTCCCAGCCAGCTGGGGGGAGAGGGTCAGAGCCGGGAGGAGGGGGTAGTGGGGACTGGGACACAGGCAGGGATGCCTGACTTGTCTGTCGGGCCAGAGCTGGCACTGCCAGCCCCGGGGAAAGAGAGAGGAGGAAGGGATCGTGATGATGAGCCAAGGTGAGGGCGTGGACAGCCGGCGGGGCCAGCCGGTGCCCCTCGCTGGGAGCTGGAGGTCCCTCCTCCCCACGTCTGCCCGGTGCAGAGTTGGAGGAAGGAGGGTAGAGGCCGTGGGAGTGCGGGGTGTCCTCAAGGCAGAAAGCAAAGCCCCCACAGGGAGAGAAGGCGGCTGAGCTGGAAGGGTGCACTACAATGGTTATTCTTGTCCTGTTTCCCTGGAGATCTCGTTCTGGGCCCCCTCAAGACAGCTGTGATGGTCTCTCCCTCCAGCAAGTCCCGTGGACAGGCGAGGGGACCAGGCCCAGCATCCCAGCCTCAGGCAGGAAGCCTCATCTTCCTTCACAGACTATCATCCCCGGATTCTCTCCTCCGCCTTGGCAGCCAGCTGCCCCATCCCGGCCAAAGCTGAGCCTCTCCCTCCCCCTCCTTCACCAGGAAGCTCTCCAAACAGACCCTCCCCGTCCCCCATCCAGAGCTCCTCATCCTCAGTGACCGGACTCCCTTTCCTTTCCTGGGTGTTGACAGGTGGCTGAGCATGTGTCCTAAGTTCTGTGGTTTCCTGGGTGTGTCTCAGGTCTCTCCTGTAGGAGCAAGTCCAGGGCAGGGACCTCGAGGCCAGGTCACAAGCCAGTCCACGGGTTCGGGGGAGGGAGCCATCAGTGGATTTTCACAGCCCGGAAGCCCAGGTACGTGGCCCTTGTCTCTCCATCTCCACCTGTCTCAACCTGACCTTTGCGTGTCCCCTTCCCCCACTTTCCTCTCTGACCCAAGCCAGCAGCTTCTCCCAACTTCCCTTCTGTGCCGTCAGCCCCGTCTCCCTCCTGCTGGTCCGGACTCGGTCCCTGGAGTGGAGTCGTCTTTGCCTCTCTCCTGACACCCGGGACACAGGTCACAGGAAGCCCTACGTCCTCTGGAGTTCCAACCCGGGCACCTTGTTTCATTTCAGGCCAATTGCACCTTCCAGGCCGGGCTGACGTCAGGTGCTGGTTCTTGAGGGAGGAGTAAGACAGGGCAGTTGCCCTGGAGGGAGTCACCACAGGGCAGGTCCCGTGTAGGACGTATTATCCTGCAGGCACAGGGGGCCGTGGAACCAGACAGCTGCGTGTCCTCCTGCGGCTGAGGAAGGCAGTGTGGACCGGTGTGTTTGCTCTTCCCGGAAGTCCTGGCTCACCAGTGACTGTCCGGGTGGCCTGGGACTAGTCACTCAACCTCTGAGACTGTTGGTCCGCGACCGTGTGGGGGTGACGAAAGCCCTCCTCACACGGAGAGGGCTCGCCGTCATGACACCTAACGGCTTCTGGTCACCAGGAACCAGGCCCCGTCCTCAGTGTCTGTAGCTCTTGTGTCCTTTCCCCCTTGCTCCCCCGATGAGGTGGGGACACCGTCGTCTCTACCTTCTGATGAAGACACTGAGGCTCAGAGCTTACTGGAGCCGGGGTTTTCTGCAGGCGCCTCCTGACCCTACTCCGCCCAGCGCCCGTGGCTTCGACGGTCAAAACAGCGACTCGCGTTCCACCCTCCCCCCAGCCAGGCTCTGCGTTGACTGTTGGGTCCTTAGCGATGTGGTTTGAAGTTTGGGTCCAAGCACCCACGGCCAAGAAAAACCCTAGAGACGTTTTTCGGTGCAAAAAGGTGGTTTTATGAAAGCACAAGGACCCGTGGGCAGAACAAGCTGCTCCGGGATTGCGAGAAGCAACTGATCATACACTTGGGAACTGGGGCAGGTCGTGACCAAGGAAGTTCCCAAAAGGACCTTCTTATGTTGCAGGAGCTGCACAGCATCCTCGAGGCCTGGCTGTGGTGAAGCTAAGGCTGTTTTCTCCTCGGGGACGGCGTTAATAGTCAGAGAGCGGGAAGGTTACCCTCTGCCCCGCGTATTTGCCGACAGGCTGCAGGTTCGAAGGAAGGTGAAATTTATCTCCATTTCTTTGCCTCTGTTCTCCACGTCACTCAGGACAACACCGAACGGCAGATACAACTGTCTTGGGAGGAAATCAAAGCTCACAAAGGTGGCCCGAGCAGGGAAGAGGAAAACCGGCTAGTCTGTCCCTCCTATGTCTCCAAATGACCCTCAGGTGGTTTTGTGGGTGACAACCTGGACTGTGACACTGGGTCCTGCACTTGGGAGACAGGGACAGTGGCCCTGGGTCCCACACTCAGAAGGACGGGAACTGTGACACCAGCTCCTTCCTGGCCCGGCCGCCCTGAGGGACCAGGGCTCCGTAGGGTCAGGCACCAAGCCTCTGTGACTCTGCTCCCTGCGCTGTCACACTTGTGCTCTCCTAGTCAGAACATACAGAATGCCCTTGGTCCCAGGGGTTTCCAGCCGAGCCCAGCACGCGGCAAGCGGGAGGCAGATGACCGGTATCAGCCGTGCAACGTGACAAGAGAGGGGAGGGGAATGTGAGTGGGACAGAAAGAGCTGAAGGTTTGGCCTTGGGCCCGGACACGTGGTACCGGGCCCCTGGATCAGAAAAGGCGCTCCCGAGTGTCTGGGAGCCCCCGTTTCTCTGATGGCACCCCTCCTGCTCCCGTGGCCAGGCCTGCTCTCTATCTCTGGCCACGTTCTTATCAGGCCGCAAACATGAGTGTGCTTGTCGGTTTCTGAAACTTTGCACAAAACGTTTGCTCCTAGATATTCTCTCTCCCTCCTCCTTCCCAATCCAGACCTATCACCTCCTCCAGGAGGCCTTCTGTGACCAGCACCTCTCCTACCCTTCTCCCCTCCATTCCAGGAGCAGCGTGACAGCTCAGACCTGCTTAGTCACGGCTTCCTGCCTTCCCCCGCCCACTTGGAGGAAGCAGATGCCACATCCCCACCTAGAATGTCAACGGTTGAGGACCGAAGCTGACCCCTTTGAAGTTCTCTCCCCGGCGTCCGTGTTTCTCCTGCTGAGCTCGGAGCTCCTGCTCTGGGCCGCTGTCCCCTCCATTGAAGACAGCAAACCCACGCCTGCCCGAGTGACAGCAGGTGACCACTCAGCGGAAGGCTGAACCTCTGGGAGTCTGCATCCCAGAAATTGCGAAATAATTACTTCAGTGTGTTCCTGTGCTCAGCCACAAAAGTATAGGAAACAGCACAGACCCAGGGGGAAAAAATCCCCCCGGAAAACAGCCCAGGAGAGCCAGGGTCCCGAGTCCAGCTCGACCGTGGACATGACAGATGACCTGAGTGAGGGAGTTCGGAATTCAGCCCTCCTGGACTTGGGGTTCTGAGTGCCGGGGCGGGGACCCAGCCCTCCGGGATCTGGGGTTCTGAGTGCCGGGGCAGGCCAGGGCCTGCCCGTTCCAGGCTGTGAGTGTGGCTGCGCCCCCCAAGGGCAGAACTTCCGTTTGTCCACTTACGACTGAGGGAAAGGAGAGCTGGCCGAGTTCTGGAAACTGCGTCTGCTGGTCCTGCTGCCAGTTCTTTCTGCTCAGAGGCTTCCACCCTCTTCCAGTACCCCGTGGGACAGAGGACAGGGCCTCCTCTCCCCAGTACGTCCTGAATCCCTGCGTGTCCCCATGCGCCCATGTGAGCAGTGGAGCCCACCCCTGCGGGCGTGAGACACACATCTGTCCGCTTTCTCCGGTCAGTGAGATTTCAGCCCTTCATCAGCTGCAGTGAAGGGGTTACACATTCTACAGTCAAACCATTACCTCAAGGACTGTTTCCACAGAGACATCATGGCGAGAGCCCTTCTGATCCCCGAAATTCCTGGTTCCCATTCAAAATATTGCAAATAAACCTTATTTGGTCCTTATTTGGTTCTGTTTTCTATTTCTGCACAGTAAACCACCCCGAAATTTAAGACAAAACTGTCTTGCCTAAGACAAGGGCTGTTTTATCATCTCTCGTGACGTCATGGGCCAGGAGTCTGACAGGGCGCCTGGGGCGGCTCTGCGACCCACGGCTCAGACTGGAGTTACCTGGCGGTCTCAGACGGTGGCTTGGATGGCCAGGCTCTCCAAGATGATGTTTCTCCTGTGCGTGGCGTCTTGCCTGAGATGGTGGAAAGCCTGGGTGCCTTTCCCTGTCCATGCAGTCTGGGGTCTTGTATGCGCTTTCTGTGGCCAAAATTCCAGAAAAGGGGAACTAGATCCCAGGTCTGCAGGGAGGGGTATCAGAGGATCTCTGGCCATCATTAATCCCCACACAGGGCGAGCTGATGGGGACCCAGCAGGAAGGATGTGGGGGAGGGGACATGTGACAGCCACAGCTACGGCCACGGGACAGCCACAGCCACGGCCACGGAGAGCTCCTTGATATGAAAGTTAAAGCTCCCCAAACACCTCGGCCCCCCCCAGGACCCCTCACTTCTCCGTACCCCCACCTAGCCTGCCCAGATCCTAGGAGTTACCCCCACTGGATGATTCAAACTCCAGCCTGGGGCCTAGAACTTGCTGGATGCAGACACGTAGCCGTCCTCTACTCATGCCCATCGCTGTGTCCTAACAGCTCCTGCGGTTCCCTTCTGCCCGAAGGAGCTCGGACTCTGTGCCCACCCCACCCCCCAGCCTCACTGCCTCCCGGGACTGGTTTTTCCGACCAGCATCACCCACTTCCATTTAATGGGCCCTGACTTCCTACCAGGGTCTGTGCTCAGTGCTTCAGAGGCCATGGGACAGTGGCTCCATATGCATTGACCTCGCATTCCAGGTGACAAGACTGAGCCCCGAAGAGGTCCCTCGGCCTGCCAGAGCCAAGTGCAGAAGCCCAGGCGTCGAGCATGGGCCCCACAACCAGTCATGGAATTCTCCACCATTTCAGCAAACTGCCCGTTCCCTATGCCTGGGCCACAAATCCCGAGTCCCCACAGTCCATGTGAGAGCCTGGAAGCCCCCAACGTGCTCCTCAAGGCCCCCTTGGAGGGCAAGGTGGGGAGGTGGAAACTCAGGGACCCCCCCATCCTTCAAAGAGGGAATCCGGGGAGCAGCTCTGGGCAACAGCCACAGCCAAGGATCTGTTCCATGCCCTGCTGTGTGCCACGGCGGGGAGGACAGGTCTGCATCTGGCCTCGCGACCCACGATGGACCGAGCAGTAGGAGTGGATGCTGGACACCTCACTCGGCCATCCGAGCACACTGGAGGTCTGGCTCCAACACCCTCGGTGCTGTGGAAGGCAGCCCCGAATCCAGAAGTGAAAACAGCCTCTAAGCCCCCAAAAGAGTGGACACAAATCGCTTGAACCAAAGCCAGATTCTCAGGCCTCCACACAGAGCCTTCCTGGACTACACCCGGCAATGCAGTCGGAGGCTGACCTCTGGCTTCCCAGCCCATAGCCCATGGAGATCAGGGTGGGGTGTGGGTAAAGGGTCTTCTAGCAAGGGAAGCGTCCAGACAGGGAAGAGACCGCCGATGACCCAACAGCAAAAGACAGTTGGACCCAAAGGCAGACACAGCCCTGTGTCCTATGCCACCTGGCTCTAGGAGAAGATGCGAAAGCCTCTCTCTGCGCTGGTTCACTGAGCCCTTCTTCACTGAATCTCCAAGTTACTCCACAGCCAGCCGGTGAAGTAGGCGGCCAAGGAAAGGAGACATCCTTGGAGAGGCTTGGTGGCCTTTTCCCTGACCACACAGATTCGCAAGTGTGGGGCCGGGAATAAAGGCAGAGCCGAAGGGGTGCGGCACCCCCACCCCTCCGCACAGGACACCTCCGTGTCATAGTGACAGCCGTGAGTCATCGAGAAAAGGCTAGAAGACATCTAGTCAACTCTGCTGAAAAAGACAGGGAAGTAGGTAGTACCTTTGAAAAGTCTTGCATGAAAAGTGATGCAAATGGACGATGTTTGGCAGTTGGGATACGGTTCCACGTTCTGCTCTTGGCTACATTATAAATACGGTTGTTCGCCATTGGGGCCTAATTGTTGTATGGCGCGGTGAGGCTGTGTGCGGCATCAGAGAAGGGCGTCTGCAGAACTCTCTGCTGCCAGACTTTCCTCCCCATCTCTACTCCACCTGAACTCTGCTCCCTCCTCTCTCCCCTGAACTCTGGGAAACTCCTGATTGGGATCCCCGCCTCTCCCCTGGTATTCCGACCCCCAGAAGGAAGGAACCGAGCCTCTCCCCGCACCCCCATCCCATCCCAAGGGAACAAGGGCTCTCCCAGAGGGACCAGCGAGGCTCAGCTCCCCCGAAGAACCCCAGAGCTCACTCCCCAACCCTCCCAGCTCCCCGCTGGGACTCCTAGGACACCAAAGACTTGTCGCCACTGAGCTGCTCCCACAGTGCTGGTGGCTTCTGCTCTCCGTGTGATCCTGCCTTTCTGAGATGCCCTTCATCCAGGCACTTACTTGATTACTTTCCGAGTATCTTAAAAGACCCAGGCTGGGTTGCCACCTAGACACATCTTCTCCGTGTCCCTCTGACACCTATCTCAGTACAAGGCCTCTGTCCCTGCATGCATCTGTTAGGATGCTTGTGGTTTGGGGTCACAAAACTCCCACAGCTGAAGAGACAGGTGTCCCGCAGGCTCGGTGCGGACTCTCGGTGCGGGCTCTGGTAAAGACTGTCTCTTTACCAGAAGCCTGGAAGCGATGGTTCTGGAGCCAGCTCAGTGATGTTGGGGCTTTAAGTGAGCCTGTCCTCTAGGCCCTGATGGCCTCCTTGTGACTTGATCAGCCCTCTAGAGACCCTGTCTCCAAATAGGGTCCCATTCTTAGGACTAGGGTTAGGACTTCCACCAAAGAAATGGGAGCACAGTTCCTCCATGACGGTGGGAGATGCAGCTTTGGAAATCCCTCTCTGGGAATTGCTCTTTTTAAGTGAACATCTTTGCCAGAACCCTTCCAGTAAATCTGTGGAGCGGGTTTTGGTAACAAGCCCTTTTCCCAGATACAAGGGAAGCTGGGAAGTCACTTTCACTTTTAGAATGGAAAGAGAGTTCTGCCCGCCGGAAGGCAAGCGTCAGGGAGGGCTGGGGAGGCGGGGGCGGGCTCGCGACGTCTGACCCCGTGGCCACATTGTGTCAGGCTGTTTGCTCCTGTGTCCACCGCTCCCGTGAGGTTCTCCGATCGCTGCGACAGGGACCAGCAGGCCAGGCGCGTGTGCACCTGCGATGAGGTGCCCACTCCGCCGACGTGCTCAGCCGATACCTACTGAAGGAATGAACACACAGAACTTAACGAACTAGATGAACCTGCTCAGGTCACGTTTGATTACGACATTGAACTCTGTATGTTTGCCTTACATCGTCTGTGGTTCACACCTTTGAATCACTGTAGGGAGCGCTGTTAATGGACTGTTTCCACGGTCAGGGGAAACCAAGCTCGTGAGCTTTGACCCTCCAAAGTGTGGCACAGCACGTGGCACAGAGTGTCTGCTGCTTGAATTGTTTGTGGAATGAATAGTGAATAAATGAGTCATTAAAATACCAAACAACAATGGGGTGCCTACCTGATTTGTTTGGTAAAGTATGCCACACTCAATCTTGGGATCATGAGTTCAGGGCCCACACTGGGCTTTAGAGACTACTGGAAAAAAAAAAGAAAGAAAGGTTTGAAAACATATTTTTATGTAAACTAAGGAGTGACCATGTTTTCCAGAACACTGTCTTGCAGAACTGGGCGTGCTCTCTGCTCTGTCCGTACTCGCCAAGACACTGCATCCCCGGGTACTTGTGCCCCCTGCTTTCACGCTCTTCTCTTCTACTGATAAAGAGCGGGCCTCGTGAACTTGGCGGGTAGGCCCACGGGGCCCTGAGCAACTTCATCTGAGCGGTGAGGCTACCCGAGTCCCCACGAGCCGTTTGAAGCGGTGCCTCGCTCTGGCGTTGCCGGCTGCAGGGAGCGTGCCGGGAGCCCGCACCGAGAGTCCGCACCGAGCCTGCGGGACACCGGAATGTCACTCTTGCTCCACAAAACCCCACGTCTGACCTTTCGCGTTCTGAAGAATAGGGAAGAGCCGAGCGCCTAACTAACGAAGGGCCTTCGCTGTGGGAGTCAGGGGCCGAATGGGTGGAGGTTCCCCAAATTCTGGCCTCCCCAACGTCGGAGAGCGGCTCGTGACTCTGTCTCACCGCTACTTCCCTCTCGGCCTCAAGGGGAAGGACTCGGGCAGCGACGGCGTGAAGTACACCGAGTACATGGGGACCAGGGACACAAAGTTGCCCCAAGTAACTGGGCTCCCAGGGGCGGTGCATTTTGGTACCACGAGACACCTGTGCCGCCCGGAGCAGAGCCTCCTCCTGCCCCGGTGCCGACCCAGGGGACCCGTGCCTCCTTCACACACGGCTCAAGTAATGAGGTTCAATTAAAACGTTCGGGTTCAATTAGTGTTTCAGGCCTTCAGGGGCAGTGGCAGGGCAAAATATTTTCCACGAGGAACTTGAGAGAAAGCAGCACCGTTGTGGACCAGACTGGCACACAGGGACAGGAGAAGGCTTGGCCACATGGCGTGGAAGTCAGACAAGACGCCACTTGCACACGCACGTGCCTTTGAGCTCCTGCGATGCCTGGCCTCTGAGCCCAGGTGCTTTCCCGACAGTCAGAAGGAGGAGGTGCCTGCGAGGGTGTTTTCCTGCAAGGTCTGAGTTTTTCTTCTTTCCTGAAAGTAGTGGCAGCCCGGATTTTTGCTGCAAAATCAAGACTTGTTGTTATAACGGTGGTGATTTTTTTTCTTTTTTTTTTTGTGGTGCCAGTGAGCCTGGTCTGAAGGCGTTCATGCAAGAGCGTGAGCCCAGCCCATGTCAATAACCAATTGTTCAGAGAGAAATGCCTGGCAGGACATGTGTCTAGAAGTTCCACCTTCTGAACTGATGCCAAGACAGGGTAGAGTCCCAGTTCCTTGGGCTGCCCAGCTCCCGTACCTGACCCCACTCCCCTCACCCTGCGGCCAGCGTGCTGAACAGCATTACCTGGATGTTGCCGCTTCCGCCAGTGGCTTTAGCTCGGCGCCCGAGTCTCCCACGCTGGGCACCGCGCTCTTCGGAAGCCCATGGCCTACGGTTCTGCTAACAGGCATCCCGCAGAGGAGAGGCCCCATACCTAACGACCCACTCCAAGTTCCCGCAACAACTTCTGACCAGTCAGGAAACGGTCCGTGGGGTTTAGGATGCTTTCACATTTGATGTTTTAATACATTCTGCAGAAGCTTTTTTAGCGTCTGCTCCGAGCAGAGTCTCTCTACCAGTAAATCATTCAGTACTAGATTCCAGTAGATCAAGGTGACAAAGACAGGCTGGAACGGATCACGGAGCCAAAGCAACCAAACCAAGCTGACAAGAATGAATATAATTAAAGCAAACTCTGGCCTTTAGATTTTGAAACTACTTAACAGAAGACCCAGATGGTTCTCACAATAAAACCAGAGGGTTTTGACGGACTGTTCCATAGAACATTCTGACCTCTGAAGCAGTCCATCCTATCCAAGGCCGTCTTGAGAGAGCGTGGCGGGTGGGGGTGGGGGTTGGGGGGAGACCAAGAGTGTCCAGACAAAGAAGGAATTAGCTTTGTTAATCAGCCTGGCTCCGTGGAGGGTCAGCTTTAGTTACTGAAGTCACATGTGAAGAGGAAAGGAAGTAAGGATGTTTCTTCCAGTAATTCCTGACAGAAGGCGTGGTCCTGGCCTTCAGAGAGATGACAGGTTGCCACACGGAAGAAAACTTCCATTTAATCCGCACAGCCCCGGTGCCCAGACTGGGAGTCATGGATAGTTGCATCAGGACACATTTCAGCTCCATCAAAGGAAGAGCTTTCCACAGTCAGGGAGATCGAAACATCGGCTCAGGTCATGATCTCAGGGTCCTGGGATCGAGCCTGCATCAGGCTCTCTGCTAGGCAGGGAGCCTGCTTCCTTCCCTCTCTCTGCCTGCCTTTCTGCCTATTTGTGATCTCCGTCTGTCAAATAAATAAATAACATCTTAAAAAAAAAAAAACAAAACCTTGGGGTGTGGTAACTTCGTTTCTTTGCCTGGGTCATATGAATTAAGCACCTTTATTATTGCTTCTCAACAAACATATAGATTTCCATATACTCTTCTGTGGGTATGACCTATTCGGTGAGAAACCTAGGTTGACCAGGTGTTAGGCAAAGTAGTGAGTACCTCGTCATGGTGACGGTCTAAGGAGAGGCTGGTACACTTAGCAAGAGGTTGGGAGAATGACCTCCGACCTTCAGTCCATCTCTAAGACTCTACACATCCAAAACTCCGGGGACGATTATTAAAGGGAAGCTTTTCTAAAATATTTTCAAGACGATTGCCTTTTAATTAACTTGAGTTGAGGCCCCATTCGATCGATCAATTGCTATAATTAGTCTGGGCGTTTGTTAGACTATGATCCCAGGGTCTATTATGGTGATAATCATGTTTGCTGGCCATCGTATGAGAACCAGATACGCAGTCCCTGCCCTCTTAGGGTGACGAATGGTGCAGACAGTCATAAAAAACACAGAGCCAGAGCAGACATGAAGAGTGAGCCAACATGAAAGACAGGGAAAAGGTCCATACAGCAGACAGGTCAAGGTTTCAGGTCTTACTGGAGTGGGGAATAAACACACAAGGGCCTTGAGAAACATGCCTGAGGTGGGTCAAGATCAGGAGGAGGCAGCTCCAACTAACATCGCCAGGCTTCCTGGGAGAAGCGAGCTTTCAGAAATATATAGATGCTGGCAATCACATACGTGGCTAAGGGAACATTTTTCTCCTAGGCTGCCAGGAAAAAGGAAAAAAAAAGCCAGAATAGCTTAAGTGGCCATTTCCTCGTGGTTATCCTGCTCTCCTGTTCCGTTCCTTTGTGATGTCTCACTACCCACTCCCCTGAGCTGGGGGAACTGAGACCTGAAAACGGGAAATGAGAGGAAGGGGTATTCGTGGACCATGATGGATGTGGAATCAGGGAGAGTCCTTGAGTCCCCAGGTCGCCGCTAAACAAACAGACCAGCTCCACCTCTCCTGGCTGAGCTGGGCCTCCGGGCCAAGTTACTTCTGCTTTGGACTCACTTAACCTTTAATCTGGGGATCCCCACTCGTGTTACTGACATTAAGTCCTCCAGCTTCACAACAACCTGAGGTTGAGGGGAAAAGTAAACCAAAACACAAAAGTCTTATGATCTACTTGAGTCCAATGTGGTAAAATTCAAATAAATCCATAGTCAAAGTTTATTTTCTCATAATTTATCTTCACATTACTGAAAGGAAACTGAGTCACAAAGCAAGGAAATGAGTTGACTTCACATATGCCCTTCAGTCTTTGACTTCATCCATATGAATAATGTTCTAATGTCAGTGTATTTTTCTTTCTGTAAGGTCTTAACATGATCATTTTAAGGATGGGGACACGGAGGCACGGAATGGTTAAAATGTGCTGTCTCAAGGTCCGCCTCAAAACATATGCCTGGATGAGAAACTCAAGAACCTGAATTCTAAAAGCAAATTCCTTTCTATTAGCTTCCTACCCACGTTGGAAACATTCAATTCCCTCAAGCTTTGCAAAATTAGGTGATAAAGGCTGTGAAGTTGGAGTTCTCAATACCAAGAACAGTGTGGGTCTGGCAGTAATAAGAGTAGCCATGACCGTTGAATTTCATAAAGAGTTTCACAGTTCACCAGCACTGCACAGCTGTTAATACACTCCGTCCCCATCAAGGACACCGATTGTGCCGCCCTTTCACAGACGTGGATGCTAGGACTCACTTAGCGGCTTGTCAGAGGACCCAGTTAAAGCAAAGGGTGGAACTGGGACCGAAACTCAGGTCTTCCGAATTCAAGTTCAATGAGAACACCCTCTGGGGGAAGGGGCCACCTAAATTTTACTGGTACACCGAGAGGAGATTAAAGGAGGTCTTGGCAGCACAGCAGCCCATGTGTGAGCAGAGAAGGAAATGATCATCAGGCATTTCAAACGATGACACAGGAAGGGTCTGAGCACCCAGCGATCCCCCGGAGCTCTATCCTCTGAGGGCCTGCAGGCTAAGACAAACATACCAAGAAGACCAAACATGTGCACGCCATATTGATGGTATGTGCCACAGTATATCTGCCACAGTGACCAACCCCACGGATAGAGAGGAAAGCATTTCTACCATACACATGGCCAGGGAACTTTGGGATGTGAAATGTAAGTTCATAAATAAAAATGGGAGCGATTAAAGCAAGCAGGGCAAGGACGAAACACAGGCACAGGCACACACACATGCGCGCACGCACACACACACTCCAGGAAAGGTTTTCTGGAAGAAAAATAAACTTTGGTTCTTTTTCTTCTCTCTTTTTTAAAGTTTAGCAGCAACGGAGTAGCTGTGCTGTGCCCAGAGTAGAGATGAGAGTGTGAGATTTGGAACAGAACTCATCCCCAGCATGTGGGACAATTGCAAAGATGGGTAGGAAGCAGGGCAGTGGGCAGTGGCACTGGCCAGAGAGGGCCTGGAGCAAATGGAAATTCAAGAGCAGTTACGACCTATCTTGACTCCTAGGCTATGCCTCTGCGTTTGCACCGCATGCTTTCAGAAAGCTCGTGCTCTCTGTATTTCAGGGGCAAGAAGAAACTCCATGGTTGTGGAAGCCTGTCTGGAGCACGTGAAGGCAGCAGGTGTCACGGGGAGTGAGGGGACAGGGACCTCGAGTGCAATGAGCAAGGAGCCCCTAACCATCCCAGTCTTTCCAGATTCTGCCACCACAGAGAGGTTCCAATGCAAAACTTATTTATCTGGACCCAGGAATTTTTAGGGAATTCCCAGTTTGCACAGTCAAACCCAAATCTGCCTGTTGAGTCTGAGGCCAGGGATTAGTTTTTAATTTTAAAAAAGTTGCACTGAGCTCTGCTGGGACATAAACATTACTTGGATACATCCATTCAGACTCCAGCCAGGCAGAGAAACCTGTTTGTCTCTGTTAACTGTGTTTACTTACTCAAGTCATCCTTTGTGACCCTAATTAGCCAGAGAAGCAGCAGCAGAGAACCACTAGGAGACCAGGGTAAGGATTTACCAAGACTGCCTGGCTCTGGCTGCTGGTCCTCTGTACAATACAGGGTCCTTGGAGGCAAAGTGCTGGCTGTAACCACGACAATTGGAGCCCTGAGCCAAGGCTTAGCAATTTCAGACTTTCAGAGGAAGCTGTTCCTCATCACTGCGGTTTCTGAGTTGACTCAACCAGTAAGGGCTTCTGTGATGATGAGTCTCAGGATTACTTTTGGTAATATTTGCTCATCTGCCCTGTTTACAACGGGCTCTTCTCTTTTAACCACTCTGCATGATTTAACACATTTAATATAACCACATGAGCAGGTACTATAGGAACTGACACAGAGAGGTTAGGTAACTTAATGGGGGTCACACAGCTAGTACCTGAAGGCACTAGAATCCAACTACAATTTACATCGTTCAGCTAAACCCCGGTATTTTCATAAGAACGTTCCAACAAACATCTGATATTTAGGTAGAATTGTTCTAGGCACTTGAAGAAGACACAAAGGACATATGACGGTTCCTACAAAGAGATCATGGTATAGCAATCCTCCGTAGGCCACTAGAATTTTGCTCCTTTTGGTCACCTGGGTCGTATCCTTTTCTAACTGGAAAGACCTACATTCCGCCCACCTGAAGCTATTATCCTTTCTTTTTTAAACAAAAAAAAAAAAGGACAACTTGAGGTCCAGAGGGGACCCACCTTCTAGTTAACCCATCACCAGCTATGGAAGGGCCCCGAGCTCGGGGCACAGCCAAGCCCAGACGGAGGGGACAGATGGTGATGTCCCCCCCGCTCCGCGGCCCTCGGGAGGAAAAGGTGTAGGAGCGTTTGCTCTTCGTCCCCACCCGCCGGTCCTGCTGGGCTCCGTCCCGTTCCCCGCGTCTGCCCCTCTCGGCGCTCGCGCCCCTCTCTTGACCCTGCCGACCCCTCCTCCCCTTCCCGCCCCTGGTGGGCCCCGAGCTGGGGAGGAAGGCCGGGCAGCTGCTGGCGGCCCTCCCCACGGACGAGCCTCCGGCCCGGCCCAGACCGCCCTGCACTAGACACTCGCGACCGCTCGCGCGGTAACGGGGCACAAGGAAAGGAAAGGGAGACGTTTCCCAGCCACTGGGGGAGAGGCGGTCAGCGCTTGCCCCGGACACCCGGCCCGGAACCCGGCGCACGGGGACTCGGCGGGCACAGCGCTCCGACCCCCGCGGGGTGGGCGACAGGACGGCCTCGGGCCACGCTTCCCCTCCACCCCCGCCCGGCCGCGCGTCCCCAAGCCCCGCCGTCCGTCAGTCGGGCCCGCACCGCCCCCCCGCGAGCGTGCGTGACCTGCGCCGCGGCATGACGCAGCGCGGCGCCCGACGGGAGGAGCGCAGGGGCGGGGCGGCGGAAGTCGGCCAAGGCGGCGAGGAGATGGACGAGGACTGGGCCCCGCCCCAGCCCGGCCCCGCCCCTGGCAGGGGGCGGAAGTGACGACAGCGGCCGTGGAGGTCACTTCCTGCTAGGGTGGATGAGGAGGAGCCGGAGACGCCGCGGAGGAGACCGGAGCGAAGACGGGCCGCGCCGGGGAGAGGTGAGTCGCGGCCTCGTCGCCAGGCCGACGCTGGGCCTCGCGGGCTGCGTCCCCGGGGCCGGGCCGCCTACCGGCCTGGCCGGGCCGCCGGCAGCGCGGGGGCGACCAGGCCCCCTGTGTGTGAGGGGCGGCCGGGACCCGGGGCGCGTTCGTGCGGTGGCTTCGCAGGGCCCCGGGGCGAGGCCGGCCCGGCCGGAGGCAGGACGGAGGGAGGCTCCGGGGACCGGGACTCCGGGCAGCACGCCGCCGCGGGGCAGCCGCAGCGCCGGCCTCGGCCCGCCTTACCCTCCCGAGAGCGGCCGCGAGCTGGGGAAGGGCGAGGGCCCCGGGGGGTTGCAGACTCGAGACGAGCGACCTCGCGGTGAATTTGTGGGCGGCGTGGACGGGCGACCGGGGAGCCGGCGTGCGGGAGGAGGCTTCCTGGCCGAGTCCTTGCCGCGGCGGGGTCGGACCCCCGAGTCGTGCGCTTGGAGGGCGCTCCCGCGGCAGGACGGAGGCCCTGCTTTCCGACCGAGCCGTCCGGGCCCCGGAGTCCGGGCGGCCTCCTCGGGGAGGGAGCGGCGTTTGCCTCCCGGGTTGTCGCGGAGAAGGGGGCAGCGGCGGAGGAAGCTGCTGCCTCGGCGCCGGGCGGTTGTGTCTCGTGTGTGTGACTGCGCGTGTGTCTTTGCGTCTGTTTTCTCCTTGCTCGGGGGTGTTTGTGTCGTCCTCATAGTTTCACAGGCAGACTCGCGGGTTATCTTCGTGGGGGGGGAGCTCCAAGGATCCAGAGGAATCCGAGCTTAGATGAAATTTCCAAGATTAGGAATTTGCCCCCACCCCGCCCCGAGGCCACCGAGGCTCCTACATTCCGGCCTGGAGCGCTCTTGCTAATGTGGGTGCTGGGGCCCTGTCATCCACCCTGGGGAACCGAGAGCTGCCCTCTCCGCCGCCTCTCCCTCAGGCAGCTTCACCCCTCCCTCCGTTCTGTTGAAGGACTGACTGATAGAACTGCTGCTGGGAGCGGGGCACCGTGGAGGAGCTGTAAGCCTGGACGGGCTGCGTTCAGACCACAGCAGGGCTCCGGGCGCCTTGGGAACAGAAGGTTCTCAGAAGTGCTCGCCTCCCTTCCTTCCCGTCAGAGGGAGAAAGTGTAAAACTGTTTCTCAAAGCGATGAGAGTGGCGTGTTTACTTCCTGGGTCCCGCGGTGTTTCTCAGGGAGGAGGGGGTCGGTGTCCAACTGGGAGGAGTCTTCCTTCTCCCATCTCCCGTAATTCAGCAAAATAAATCAGAATCAGATGTTTTCTGGAGTTGCAGTCAGACGGACTCGGGTTTTTTTACTCTTTTTTAAAACTGGTACATCTGGGTGAACTCAGGCGTGTGTGTCTTGGCATCTGGGCCCGTCTAGTAATAGAAGAGAAACTGTTGGCTTGTTTTGGCCGCCTTTCTGGACCCGTTTCACGGCACCTTCCTTTCTTACATCTGAAGGCCTGGTCGGGAGGAAGAAAGCAAATACTGAGCACGGTGTTTGCACTCTGTGGCTTAAAGTCAGGTGAGAGATAATGACGGCCTTTGACGCTGATGACCTGAGGACCATCGTTTGGTGACTTGGGGATTAGCAGTTTGGAGGTGACATATTTGAAAGGAAAAGGATTACATAAGGAAGGGAAGACACGGAAAGGAAGTTTGGGGAAAGGCTCTGCCAGAAAAGCTTGGGAGGAGAATAAAGAAATAGAACCGTAAGTAATGATGTGGCTTGTGTCTCTCAGCAGGAGGGCGAAGATGAAAGCAGGCTGTAGCATCGTGGAAAAGCCAGAAGGAGGTGGAGGTGAGCACAAGCTAATCATCTCTCCTGTTCCTGGAATGTCCCTCGGGGCTTCCTTTTCTCTCTGCTCGGGCTCTGTTCACAAATGTCAGACCGGGGCTAGACAGCCTCTTGCCTGGGATGTATGGTAACGTGTCTGGCCACCACCTTGTCCCAAGCCTTACCGTCTCCTCCCTGTGACAGACACGGTTCCACCCTCAGGGACAAGGGGTTTTCAGCTCTGTTTCCCTAAAACCTTAGTTCTTCTTTCCTGTTTGTTTCTTTTGGAACGTTCATGCCCTCAGGAAAGTAGGGGTGAGATTTAGTAATGCAGGAGAGAGCAAGAGGCTGGCGCACTGGGTGCTGGTGTCCCGCACTAGCAGAGCACAGGATCGCCACAGGAAGGGTGACGTCTCCGTGCTTTCCTCTCCCCTGTTGTGGTCAGCCGCGGCTGACCGAAGGGGTGTCTGTGGCACGTTTGCACAGCGCTCTAGAGATCCTGAGCATCGGAGTATGAGGTCAGGGATACGGATACGTGTGAACCTAACTCCTGACTCCCGCACCTTGCCCTTTTCACGTTAAAGGGTATCAGTTTCCTGACTGGGCCTACAAGACTGAGTCGTCCCCGGGCTCCCGGCAGATCCAGCTGTGGCACTTCATCCTGGAGCTGCTGCAGAAGGAGGAGTTCCGCCATGTCATCGCCTGGCAGCAGGGAGAGTATGGGGAGTTCGTCATCAAGGACCCCGACGAGGTGGCCCGCCTCTGGGGCCGCAGGAAGTGCAAGCCCCAGATGAACTACGACAAGCTGAGCCGGGCCCTCAGGTGAGGGACAGGATTCCCAAACCGGTGCTGTTAACAGATGGGAGGGAGACTAAGAAGCTGGGTGAATGTTGGATGAAAAGGGTGTCAGGCAGTAAGAGACGCACTATCTCCGTGAATCACGTGTGGCTTTGAAGTGGGAGTCGAGGAGCTGCTGAATCCGAGTGGCACAGGCACCGGAGGAGAAGAGGCATATCTTTGGTTCTCTGTAGGAGGGAATTCCAGCGCGCTTGGCACTGGCTCCTGACAGACAACCGATTCTGCTCTGCAGTGGGCGAGCGTGTGTGGTGAAACACAGATTGGAGCTCATTTGTAATCCAGAAGATTAGTTGAGGCTTCCCTGTGGGAAGTCTGTTAGAGTTTCTCTTCTTTCGGCTCTCCTGGAAGAAACTGGGAAGAGCGAAGCCAGTGGAGCGTGCAGGAGAGGGCTCCCTGAACGGTCCTGACCTCGCGGTTCGAGACCCACGTCTGTGAGCTCGGTTGTCCGTCCACAGGTTGCTCTGACGTGTCTAGAGATTGGCCACTTGAGCTTCTCTCAGGTTCTTGATTTTGCCCTTGCCAGTTTTTACATTTCATAACCTCTTTGCCCTCAAGGGGCCAGAAGGCCGTGCGTAAGCACGAGGAGATGCCAGGCCAGAGGCTGCGGGGCGGCCCACGTCTTTCTTCATTCTTAGTGGCTTGAATGTCAGAGCTGGGCAGCCGCTGTGCTGGGGCCTCTCTCGCATCTTTGTGAAAGTGAAGCCGGCCAGGCTGCCTGCTGTCTTCCCCGTCAGGGTGCGTGGTTGCCGGACCTGCCACCACAAAACGGTCATGCAGTTTCTTCATTTGCACTTTGTGCTCAGCCTCCAGACTGGCCAGATCAGGTCTCCCAAGAGACTTGTCTGCCCCCACCTGGGCCGGGCAGTGACATACAGGGGAACAGGAAGGAAATGGACTATGGAATTGAAACTGTAGTGTGACAGAGGGAAAAGGTGGTTGGGACTAGGACAGCTGTTCAGGATCTTAAAGTGAGATCGCCTTTGTAAAGCTCCACCCAAGGACTTAGAGCTTCGTTTGAAAATTGAGTCAGTCTCCTAGCCCCGATCCGATCCGAAGGCCGGGCTCTGTGAGAACAATAGTGATGTCTCCGTGTCATGCCTAGAGCGGGAACTGGTGATCAGTGGCTACCTGTGTGTGTCGGAAATTGTCAGTTAGAAGATCCAGTGACTCCTCTTCCTATTTTTACAGATACTATTACAACAAGAGGATCCTTCATAAAACAAAAGGGAAAAGGTTTACATATAAATTTAACTTCAACAAGCTGGTGATGCCCAACTACCCATTCATCAACATTCGGTCGAGTGGTAAGAAGCAAAGTCTTTTCGTTTGATACCCCAAGTTGCTAAAAAAGTTTAAAAGCCCACGTCTAAGACCTGGCACGTTAAAGGATTTTTAGAAAGACTGGAGTCGCGGGGATTGGCCCCACGGTCTTGCCCATGGTCTTGCCCTGGTTTCTCTGTTTGTCCTGGGCGGGGAGTGACAGGCTCTGCTGGATCGCGAGAGATTTGTTGTTTATTTGGTTCTCTTTCGAGCACATTATCTGCGTCTCCCAGATACTCTTCCTCTGTTGTCTTCAGGAATTACGTTCCATAGGTTCATGTTTGTCCTTCAGTCTAGAACTCAGAGTGTTAACGCCCTGCCCCGCGGCTCTTTCATAGACGAGAACCGGTTTCTACAAGCACTTCCGATTTTCTATGAAACTACCAAGCTCTCCCTTATCAAGTGAATATCATCAAAACCACAGCATCCTTAATCACAGAAGGGGAGGTCTGTGTTTGCAGTGAGAAGCAGTGTCTTTGATCTGCACCAGCACCTCAGAGAGTAAGATCTGGGGTTACTTGACCTTCTTTGCTCTCAAGTGCAGCAGGGCTTCCCGTCTGGGCTGCCTGTGCGTAGCTCTCCATCACAGTTCCTCACGGGGCTTCAGGGCAGCCTCTGTCCAGTCTCTCTGAAGGGGCTTGGTTGGTTTCATTTCAGAGTCAAGACCTCTCCCTCCCTAGGAAAGTAGATGGTGTTTAACTAGTTTCTGACCCGTCCGTCTGTACTCCGTGGCCATGTGTGTTAAAGCCAAGAAAGCTGATTGTGCTGCAGTAGTCTGACTTCTCAGAGAAGAGTCGGAAGAAACTTGAAAAATCGGAGCAGGGTGTGGCTGAGACTATACTGCTGAGATCCACTGCAGATAGGTCACTAACTACACACAACAAGTTAGGGCAGTTCGGGCTTGATGCTGCTATCAGTACAGTTCCATCTCATCTCTCCTGTAGCCACGCCCTCCTGTCCCTGGGGCATGTGTTAAAAAAAAAAGTGGTATTGGAATGCATCTCTCTAATTACAACCTGTTTTCTTTCCTGGTGCCTGAGAAAGAAGTGTTAGGAAATCAGACCTATTGTAGCCACTGGAATCCCGTTTCCTCTGGTTTTCGCTCTTGCCCCCTTCCTGTGTACCTAGAGGAATTGGGACTCTACGTGGATATACCGGCAATTCTGAGATGGTGTTGGTGTTCCGTACCATTCACCCCTACTCCCCACCAGAAGGGGCTTCATTGGTTTTGTTATTATGTCTTTGACCCATTTTTGTCTATTGAAAATCTGGAAGTCCAGCTCTTGGGCAGCCTGGAACAGGGAACACCCATCATCAGCCCTTGGGAGTAATGTGCCTGTCCAGGGTGAGAAAATCTGGATCCTCACTCTGGGAAGACTCTGGTCTTCTAGCCGAACGGCAATGGCCTACCATAGTCTCATCTCCCTGAAAGCAGTGGGACCAACATTGATCCTTAACAAAGCTTGATTCCTAGGGGAATGAAGTCACAGGGAAGGGAGAGCCATGTGCATCTCGTTTAGGTATGTACTTGGTTGTTTACATCCTGGGTATAGATAACACCAAAGAGCGGGAGTCATTAGCTCATAAAGAAATTTACCCAGAAGGGCCAAATATTCCGGGTTCAGCTTTTACGGTGTCAGGAAAGATGACGTTTGCTGAGTGTTTGTTTCACGGACGTACTTTTGGTTGGTGTTTTTGTGAGTGACCACCTTTAACTCTCCCGGCTGGCTATAAAGCGTGGATCTCAATATTCACATTTTACAAATGAGAAGATTATGGAGGACAGCGAAGTCCAAGATGGGCACGGGCAGGTTTAGCGCAGTTACCTGCTGACCGGCTTCTTGGGAAACCGTTCCTGAGAGACTGAGCTAGAAATCCAGCTTGTGCTGAACAGTCCTGCGTTCCTCCCTGCCCCTCCCCCCAGGATGCCCATCCTAAAAACAAAAAGAAAAGATTATGGAGGAGGTCTTGAAGTTCGCAGGAGAGATAAGATAGGTGAGGTTGAGCACGGTTCAGAGTAGCCCTGAGGAATGTGGTGAGCTCTCGGCAGCTGAGCTGTGTGGACTCCGAGGTCAGAGAGGTCCTGTCTGGGTGGCGCTGGTACCTGCCCAAATGACCCAGAGGTCTAGAGTAAGAAGCCAAGGGAGCGCTCTCCCTCCCTCTCCACGTCAACTTCCTCACCTCTGACAGTGCGGGGTAGAATGCTTGATACTCAGATGGGGCGGGGAGTGCTTCTGCGTACAGTATGTCGTCATTGCTCCTGAAAGCTATAAAGTACATTATTCTGTACTTTTGAACATTTATTGTCCTTCATAAGAAACTGTGGGAACATCCAGAGGAGACGAGGAACAGTGCTCAGCGGGCGGGGCGGGACGGGTTGAAAGCTCACTCCGTGCCTCCCTACCCCCACCCTGGTGGGTCCTATTTCTTTCTTTTGGAAAACTTTAAACCCATAGAAAAATGGGGAAAAACAGAACTGTGAACAACCATGTGTCCTCTCTAGATTCACTAATGATTGACACTGTTGCCACATATGTTTTTCCTCTTAACACGTACTTTTTAAGTTATTTTGAGGTTATGTTACAGACATCGTGACATTTGTCCCCAGTGTACTTTGCGTATCCCCTCGGTACAGAACATTCTCCTCCATGACCCCAGTAACGTTAATACACCTGGGAAATTTAACACGACTCCACAATTCTTGTTTCCTCTATGGTGCACATTCCAACAGTATGTGCTTTTTACAGTTTTCGCTTTTAAAGTGTGATTATTGTGTAATAAAAAATTACTTGTCTTAACAAATACCTGACACGCAGTTTGCCGTGTGCCGATACTGTTACCCTTTAAGTTTTCGTGACATGAGGATTCGTCCTGTCGCTGTCCCTTTTACAGATAAGGAAACGGAGGCACAGAACGGTAAGTAAGTGTTCCAGAGTCACACAGCTAGGAAACGGTAGAGCCAGGGTCTGAACCTAGGCAAGGGTCTTGTTATTTCCATTTTGCCAAAGGGGGCCAAAAGCCATTTGGTCACGTGCCACGGAACAGAAGGTGCGGGAGCTGCGATTCTCACCCGGATGTTTCCGCTCGGCCGCTCCCGTTTCCCAGTGGCTCCTTGAAGGTCGTCTGCTTCCAGGGCTGTGGACGCAGGAAGCTTATTTTGTCAAACAAAGCCTTGGACCTGTTGTCTCCGCATGCCCCATGAGACAGTGGGGTGGCTGCACTGGGTCCGAGGCGAGGGTCCCGGGCGGCCCCGCCAGCATTGCTCCTTGGTCACCCCTTCCCTAAGTTTGTGTGGAACGTGCCATGTGTTTTCTGCTCTTCTTGCAAATGTACAGTGTGCCTTACCCTACGGAAAGAAGGGAGGACCCTCCAGTTTAAAAAGAAACAAAAGTCAATCGTTCCGGAGACAGGCCCTTCTCTCCGCCCTCCCGCCCCCACCGCCATATACTCCTGTAGTCCTTCAGCACACGTGGAAGGTGGTTTTTTGCTTTTCAGTAGATGAGCTCTTGACATACATCCAGACCCAAATGAATCAGACCGTAGCTAGAATTTTAGCTGCTGTAGTGGGCCGGCAGGAGAGAGACTCTGGGCCCGGGACCTTCTTGATTCCCGTCACATTACACGCAAGGTCAGGCATCAGCATTTCCTGATTGGAGGATCGGGTCATTGGCTTTAGGGGACAAAGAGCAGTTTCTGTGGAACTTCAGTTTGGGAAGTGCCGCTCTGGTAGTGTCACTCAGTCGCATGTGCCTTGGAAGCCACGATGTCCATGACAGCCAAACCCAGGGTCCCGGCCGAGGAAGGCCCGTTAACTCAGAAACGGAAGGAGGCAGCTGATGGGGGCACTTCCCAGTCAGGCCAGGCTTCACGCCCTGTTTTGTTTCTTCTTCTAGGTCAGCATACCCCCATTGGGGTTTTCTTACTTTTCCTTCTCCCTTGTCTCTGACCCAGAGTGTAAAAAGTCCTCGTGGCTTCACTTTCCGAAGCCCCCGGTGCCTCCCAGGAACCCGAAGGGGCCCGGAGGCCTCTGGTGGCACACCTTTCTTAGGCCTTGTTCAGAGAAGGACCTTTTGGGGGAGTGGAGAACCTGTGGGCCTCTGAATTTGACGTGTTTAGCCTGGAGTCAGTTTCTGCTTTGAGGCGAGTTTCGGTTTTAGCAGGCCGACCCGGGAGAGGGACTGGGGGTGGGGGGCGGTCCTGTACCGTCCCCCAGCCTGCTCGGGGCCTGAGTCGCAGTGCAAGCAGGATGGGAATGGAGATCGCTGCATAGAATGTGTTAGAGAAAAACAGATTCAGAGAGGTCGAGAAATACTTGAATCTCTGTGGTGATTTTTATATCGGAAATGGTAAAAAGTCTTCCATGAGAACTCATCCTAATGAACACACGGCCTTTCCTTTCTTAATCTGCTTTCGTTCTTAAATCTGGTCTTGCCTGATTCCATCTGTGTGGGGTCCAGAGTCTTTGGGCTTCTGATGTATCGCTTTCCGCGCGCATCATTTCCAGTGTTTGTGTTTAGTTTGCTTCTTGCTTGGTAGATAAAACCAAAACGATGAACATAAAAGGAGACGGTGTAGCGAGCTGAGAATTGCTTCAGGGGACCTACACGTAGTACTTCAAGTTGGAGGAGAGAAGGCTCATGTGCCCACCCGTCCGTTCCTTCAGCTGACGTGTACTGAGCCCCAACGAGGTGTTAACCACAAGCTGCTTTACGTCTCGTTGTGAACAGTAGGAGGTCCCCACCTTCGTGGAATCGATGTTCTCGAGTCCCGATGAACAATGAGTGTTTGTCTCAGGCAGTAAAGGGTGAAGACAGAGTTGGCAAGGGCTAGGGAGAGGTGTCAGCCGGCTCAAGTAGTGGAAGCTGAGCCGTGCTCCCGGGAAGACGGGGAGCAGAGGGAGTCAGCACGGCTGGAGTGTTGGCTTCCTGTCATAACAAGATGGAAACGTCTTGGGCTCACGTAGCATGAATGACCGTGCGGACGGTGCATGGCCAGTCCTCTAAAGCGGCCTTTGTCTTCTCCACCATCACAGGTGTGGTTCCCCAGAGTGCGCCACCAGTGCCAACCGCCTCCTCCCGGTTCCATTTCCCACCTCTGGACCCCCATTCTCCGCCGAGTGACGTGCAGCCGGGCCGGTTCTCCGCGAGCTCCCTCGCTGCTTCTGGCCAGGAGTCGAGCAATGGCGCTGATAGAAAGGGGGAGCTTCCGGAGCTGGAGGACGGCTCAGCCGCCGACTGGCGCCGGGGCGTGGATCTCCTGTCCTCCCGGAGCTCCGTCGCAGGAGGGCTCGGCCATCAGAAACGCAAGCCTGACATCATGCTTCCTCTGTTCAGCAGGCCTGGGGTGTACCCTGACCCACACAGTCCCTTCGCGGTCTCTCCGCTCCCTGGCCGCGGAGGTGTTCTGAACGTCCCCATCTCACCGGCCCTCTCCCTGACTCCCACCATCTTCTCCTACAGCCCGTCGCCAGGCCTCAGCCCCTTCACCGGCAGCAGCTGCTTCTCCTTCAACCCCGAGGAAATGAAACACTACCTTCACTCTCAGGCCTGCTCTGTGTTCAACTACCATCTGAGTCCCCGGACCTTTCCCCGCTACCCAGGACTCGTGGTCCCGCCGCTGCAGTGCCAGATGCATCCCGAGGAGTCAGCCCAGTTCTCCATCAAGCTGCAGCCGCCTCCCGCCGGGCGGAAGAACCGGGAGAGGGCGGAGAGCAGTGAGCAGTCTGGCCCGGCCACCGCGCCCGCCGCGGCTCCTGTCCCCCCAAGAATTAAGGTGGAGCCGGCCTCCGACAAGGATCCCGAGAGTGTCCGGCCGTCGGGGCGAGAGGAGGAACCCTCCCGCGGGGAGGGCGCCGTGCCGAGCAGGACCACAGAGGAGGAGAAGGGCACCGTCTTTGCCCGCCCGGCCGCGCCGGTCTGGCCGCCCGGCCCCCTGAGCAGCCCGAGTGAAGAAGCCCTAGAGGTGACTGACGACAGCGAGGACAGGCCTGGCAGAGAGCCCAGCGCGCCTGAGAAGAAGGAAGACGCCCTCATGCCCCCCAAGCTCCGGCTGAAGCGGCGCTGGAATGGCGCCCCCGAAGCCCGAGAGCCGAGCAAGAGCGGCAGGGTCCTCTGGAGCGGGCCTGGGCCCCGGGGCCTGGCCACGGCCGCCGCCGACGCCTAGGACTGGAAGCGGCTCGGGAGCGGTTTCTCCCGTAATCAGAGGCTTACGTGTATTTATGTAGCGAGAGGTCAGGGTCGGGGGGAGGGAGGGCGGGAATTAGACTGGTTTGATCCTTCTAGGGGCATAGACTTGTATTTTTATGTCTGGGGGATGGGATGGGTGTCTTCTGTTGTAAATTAGGGGGGACATGAACACCCTCTTTCCTGGTGAGTAGCACCCGGGAAGGCTGGTGAGCTGAGAGGGGGAAGCACCTTTGCTTCCTGGGGAGGAAGCTTCTACCGCTTTCTGACCGACTCCCAGGGGGCCGAGGTGCCCCTGGTCCCGCTGCAGTTCAGGTTCCAGACTTTTATTTTCCATTGTATTTATCTCTGAAAAGCCATTAATGAATTTCTTTGGCCCGGAGAGAGAGGGAGAAGGGAGTATGGCGTGGTGGGGAGGCCGAGCAGCGAGAGACCGTTGCACCGAGTGTGTAGCCTGCAGTGCTTCTGTGTGTTCCTTTGGGGGAGGAGGAAGGTAATCTCAGTCGTACTGGGACGGGGGGATGTTCAGATGTCGCTTTTTTTTTTTTCTTTCTTCCTTTGTTGTTTGGCTTTTTTTTCCTTTCCTTCTCAAAAAACCAGCTGCAGGAAGCAGGAGCCACGGCGCCAGTCCGGGGGGCTGGGAGGGCCGAGGCGCGGGGCGGCGGCGTGGGGGGCGGGCAGCTGGGCTGTGGGCCCCTCGCACGCGCCCCTCCTTCACCTGCTAAAAGCCATGAGGACTCGTAAGCTCTCGTTCAGGGACGAAAGAAGAGGGCGTGAGGAAGCAACCCGATGCCTTTAAAAACAAAACACAAAAATGATCTTCATTTTTCCTTTTCCATTGTGGGTTCGGGGAGCCAGACCGCAGCGACTGAGTGAGTCCACCGAGCAGCCCGACCCTGGAGATGTCTGCGCTGCGTCTGGGTCTCTGACCGTGTCCTAAGTGAAGCCTTAACAATGAACACACTTAAGTCACGTGCTACGGGTCTGTCAGCATAAACCTGTAAAAGGGACGGACAACTCTTCAGACAACCCAGGAATGTTGAAACATGGTGACATGTGGACTTGGGGTTCGGTGGTCCCCCCTTGACTTCATGGGGCCGGGGAGCAGAACGGCAGGATGGCGGGAGCTCGGGGCCGATGGAACCCCGGAGCGCAGAAGGTCGCTGGGGTGTGAGGGGATGTTTGTAGAGGCTGAAGGCGGAGTGGACAGAGACACGGGAGGTAGCCAGATGCCAGAGCCTGGTGGGAGTGAAGGAGCCGCGTCCGTCTGTCCCGTTGTGGTGGTGCCATCCCTGCAACGCCCACTTGCCTAGATTGTTCTCGTCCTCACGCTACTCGATGGCGCGGGAGACCAGTGCACAGGCGGGAGCGGTTTCTCTGCGGGAAGGCCCCTGCCGTCAGCACGAAGGACCGGGAGGGCGGCCCGGGGGGCAGAGGAGCCACAGCCACTCGCCTGTGCGCGCACGTGACCGCGCTGGCCGTGCGGGACCCGTCCACACGGGCAGTCACGGGCACGCGGAGGTGGTGCCCAGGCGGCTCGCGTCTGCCTGGAGTCCAGGAGGCGGGGAGAGAGGGGAGGGCTGTGTGGCCCATGGAGGCTGGAAGCGGGCCCGGGGGCGCCGTCTGGGGACTGGAGAGACCCCGACTCCACCTTAGCCTAAGTGGACTCCATACCCTGAGCAGCGTTCGGGGTTGTCCCTGAGCGGGGTTGGGGATCTTCCTGAAAAGAGCCCACGCGTGCGGGGCGGGAAGCGGTCAGCCGGGGAGTGGGTCGGCCGGTGGCTCGGGAAGACTCGAGTCCGTCGTGCTGTCGTCTGGCAAGCGTCGTCCTTGTTCAGTTCAGATTCCAAATAGTGACTTGTCTTTCCCTAGGGAAGGGGTTGGGGGCGCGGTCTCTCGCCAGCTCGGGCTTGGTCGGGCTGCAGAGGGCTCCCTGTTCAGGCTCCTTTTGGTTGGTTATGTTTTTGCCCATTTCTCTCTCTGCACCTCTTACCTCGGATTGGAAAGCAAGCCCGGGCGGGTGCGGGACGGCTCTCTGCTTGGCCTCGCCCAGTCTAACCAGGGAGGCTGGCTGGCTCCCCGCTCTGTCCCCGAGAGCAGAGGGCCGGCACGTGTCGGTACGAACTCAGGAATAGAAACTTGAGGCCTTTAAAATAAGAGGGAGAGAAATCCGCAGGCATCCCTGGAACCCCCTGGAACCCAAGTGCCGGAACTAACTGCTAGATGCTGCTTCTGTTGGAACAAAAAGTCACTGCTTTTAACTTGAAAAACCACACTCAAAAAATGTTCAACTCCATGAAAAATGTTTTTCGGCTTTAAGGAATTGGTTGGTGTTATACTGTTTCCTTTGACTGCCCTTCCGCAGTGAGTCATTGGTTGATGCGCGCTGCACGCCGGGGCCGGGGCCGGGGGTCCTCCCGCAGAGCCAGACTTGGGCTTGCTCAGGAAGGGGACCGGGAATGTGGAAGTCATCGGCATTTCCTGGGGTAAAGGGGTCGGGGGTGCTTTCTCACCCTGCCGGACCCGCTCCTGGCAGCACCTGTCGCCGGTCGGGCACAAAGCCAGGCTTCTCTCGCGCACATTTCATCACTGTCCGTCAGCAGAAGGGAAGGGGGGGATAAAACCTGACCGTTTTCTCCCCCGATTGTTTCCAAATTTCGCTGTGCCAAACGTAAAACTTTGCAGATATAAATCTGGAAATTTCATTAAGAACTTGTTCATGGAAACAGTTTGCTTTTACCGTAGGAGAAAACAGATCTCTTAAGAACAGCCGCTGCTGAGCTCCTTTTTTTTTGTTTAGGGACGGCTGGGGTGTCCCGTAAGCGACTCCCCAGGTCCCTTCAGCCCCGTCTTCAGGCTGCACTGCATTAAGCCGGCTCGCCAGCTCGCGCAGGGACGCTCTGCGCCCCGGTCCTCCGTGAGCCAGGAGGCGTTCGGAAGCATTAAATCACAGTCGGGTACAGCACTTCTCACCAAGCGGGTAGTCAGTTGGCTGTGTGTCCCTCGTTTTTTATTTATTCCGTGATTATGTTTGTACTTTTTGTTTTGTAAAGAGTAATGGAACGTTTTAATTTTGCTTAAACATTTTTTCGATTCAGTCTTTCAAGAACTGTTCTATTTTTCACTTTGGGGGGTGGGGAGAGTTATCAGTTCATTTGTTTTGAATGCCTGGGCGTTGTTTGAGTCATAAAATTGTGAGGCACGGATTTGTGAGTGAGACCTTCGCGCGTGACCGGGACGTCGCGAGTCGCCCGTCGCAGCGGAGGGAAGTGTGTACGTGTACGTAGGTGTACGTAACCGACTCCATCGTGCAGTGCCTTTCAGACGTCCCACTTTCTATACAGTCTTCAGATTTTCGCATATATATTATATATATATATGATGTAATGTTATAGAGATATATGTATAATATACATATTTTTTCCAGGGGTATCTGATAGCTCTGTATTTTGTTATGGAAGTTGAAAGAAAAAAGTATTTTACCTCAGAAATTAAAGTTAAATAAAAAAATACTTTTAAGTAACGTCTGCAGGGCGTTGGTGGTGTTGACGTGCGGCGCCAGGGTCGTCCTGGCCGAGAACTTGCCGAGCCTGTGCCCACCCACCCCGCCCCACCCCCTTCTTCCCGTCGCGCAGGGAGGAGGCAGGTCTGATGGCTTCGGGGACTGTCTTATCCTGGCGTTACCGGCCGCTGCCACAGAAGGGACAGCTGAAGCCAGGGACACCGGTGTGCAGGGGAAGTTTCTACCTCAAGATTGTGCCGAAGATGAAGAGTGCACGGCACAGGGGCGTGCACCGGGCCGGGTGGGTGGGACACACGGCTCTTGACTCAGGTGAGTTCAAGCCCTGCGTTGGGCATAGAGCTTACTTTAGAATTAAAATTAAAAAAACAAAAACAAAAACGCCTGACGAAACCAGACCCAGCAGGCCACCCTTTGTCTGGCTCTGTTGATAGGAAATGCCCAGAATAGGCAAGTCTGCTGAGACAGAGCCACGGCCGGCAGTGGCCAAGGTGAGCGGGGGTGTCGACCCACGTGTCCCCGGAGGGACGGCAGCGTTGTGCAGCTCGTGCAGGCCGTCGCACGGCTCGAACGTGACACAGACCACTGAGTCACGGTCTCTCCGAGAGGGTGAGTTCTGCGGCGTGTGAGCTACACCTCCGTGAAGGTGGTTTTGTGGAGCACGTGACAAGCCAGCACCAGAGAAGCCGGTGGGGGGCGGAGTCTGGAGGGACAGCAGGGGTCTTGCTAGGATGCTGAGCGTCCCACGACGTAGCCTGCAAAGGGTGGTGCCAGCTGAGTCCCCTCGTGTCACCCCTGAGGTCCCCGCGTGTGTAGAGTCCTAGCCGGGTGGTAAGTTGCGCTCCTCTGCAAGGGGCCTGTGAGTTTGGGTAGCCTGGGATCCGTGAGGGGCAAGGCTGGAGAGGCCAGCTAGGACAGGTCATGAAAGGTCTTAGGAGATGCCTGGGGAGGCCACGTTTCACTCGGCTAGCAGTGGCTGTCCCCGGTGTTTTCCAAGAGTTTACCATTCTCCCGGCCGGTGAGGAGCGGGGCGATCAGGCCCCGGGAACCACCCCGCCTGTCAGATCGGGGCCCGGGCACCAGTGAAGTGACTGGTGGAGCCCCGGACCCCCCAAGGCAAGCTGGGAGTGAGCTTGGAAGCAGACCCTGTTGCGGGACCGCCTCCCACGGCTGGAAGCAGAAGCAGGCAGCTGGGTTAGGGACGCAGCCCGGGGCAGGTTAGAGACGAGGCCCCTAGCGTCTGGCTCTGCCACCCTGTGCTGAGCAGTTCCGCTCGCAGAATTGTGCGGAGGTGGTGGCGGCAGGAGAGGAGAGGGCGGGCCTCAGCCCTCAGGCACCTGGGTGGGGACTGGGGCCTTCCGCGGTGGCTCCGGTGGCTCCGCCTCACCTCCCTGTTGCACAGTCTGCGCTAGGCATGGGCAGTGACCCCGCACCGGGCTGCCTGGTGTCCACAGGTTCCACCTCATGATGGCCGGCTGAGGCGGGTACTGTGTAGCCCCATGTTACCGAGGGGACACTGAGTCACAGCTGGTAACTGCTGTCACCGTGGTCCACCGCTCTGCCTGAGGGCCGACCCCTGGTCTGTCCCGCTGCTCACAGCACCCTCCCTCCCTCCCCCTCGCCTGGCCAGTTACACCATCCCTTCCTGCCCCGGACCCCTGAGGGCTGAGCTGCTGCGCATGGACCTCCGCGCCGCCGCGGCACTCTGTGCACTGGCCGCTCGCGGGACGGTCAGGAAACAGAGCGCCGAAGCCTCCAGACACCGGACAGATGTTTGTTGGATGCATGGAGGCGGCTTGGTTGCTGGGGTAAGGGACGCAGGCTTGGAACTGGACGGGCGAAGGGTCGAGGGAGCAGTGTCAGTGCAGGCCACACGGTGTCTTTGTGGCGAGCTTCCAGCCCCGGATAGGTGCCCCCTGCTGAAGGCACTGAGCCCCGCCGCGGCGCCTGGGTCCACCCTCGGGGACCGCGTGCCGGCGCCTGCCCTCCCACCTCCACCTGCGCACTCAGTCTCCCTCCCTGCCAGCCTGCCCGCCAGCCCAGTGCGCCCGGTGTTGATGTTCTCACTCCGAATGGGGACCGGAGAAGAGTGAGCCAACGCCCGTCCCTCTCGGGCTGGGCCCTGATACCCCCCAGGGTCTTTCCCTTGCTGCCTCTTGCCAGGGTCGCCCCACATGTGCCAGCTTCACTCGCCTGCCTCCAGACCTCCACAAAAAAAGTGTTTTAGGTGTGTGCAGACGCCTGTGTGGCTTAGTCCATGAGGCGTCTGCCTTGGGCTCAGGACATGATCCTTCATGATCCCAGAGTCCCGGGATCAAGTCCCGTATTGGGCTCCCTGCTCAGCAGGGAGTCTGCTTCTCCCTCTGCCAGCACCCCGCCATCCCACTCATGCTTCCTCTCTCCCCCTTTCTCTCTCTCTCTCAATTAAATAAAAATCTTTAAAAATACAGGGGCACCTGGGTGGCTCAGTGGGTTATGCCTCTGCCTTCAGTTCAGGTCATGATCCCAGAGTCCGGGGATCAGGCTCTATCCTCGGCAGGGAGCCTGCTTCCCCTTCTTTCTCTACCTGCTGCTCTACTTGTGATCTCTATCCATCAAATAAATAAATAAAATCTTTTAAAAAAATAATAATTTAAAAATAAAGGGTGTGCTTCGAAGGCAGCTGAAGAGCCAGAAGAAGCCCTGCGGTCTAGACAGCCGCAACCTGACCCTCCTCCCCAGTCACGCTCCCGCGCCCTGCCCTGGCCGCCCTGCCCTGGCCGCAGCTGGTGTGCGGACGCCCGGAGGGAGGGAGACAGGCCAGGCTGGCCCTGCTCCCCCGGTGCTGCCCCCGCCCTCGTGCTGGCAGGGGAACAACCTCTCTGTGCCTCGACTTCCCTATTTTATGGGATTGTTGTGGGGATTAAATATGCACACAACGTGCTTCGTACTCAAAATCATTTTTTTAAAGATTTATTTATTTGTGAGAGAGACGGCACGCGCTTGCACGAGCAGGGGGAGGGGCAGAGGGGCAGGAGCCCGGCACGGCCCGCGATCACGACCCGAGCCGAGATCAAGAGTCGCGCACTCCGCCAACTGAGCTGCCCAGAGGCCCCTCAAAATCATTTTTTTTCAAGGTTTTACTTTTAAGTAATCTCCACACCCACCATGGGGCTCAAACTCACAACCCCGAGATCCAGAGTCGCACGCTCCCCCGACTGTGCCAGCCAGGAGCCCCTCAGAACTATTCTTTCAGCGAAGTGACTGGATGTTTCTGCCATCTTGGTTCCCGTGCTCCGCTGGGCTCCGTGCCCTCACATCCCTCTTCGGCCCCTCTCAAGAGCACGGAGATGCTCAGATCCTGATGTACAGAGGAGGGAAATGAGGCCCCAAGTGGGTGACCCGTCCAGGTGGCTCAAACAGGCCTCCCGACTCGGAATCCCATGCCGTCCCCCAGCATTGCCCTCGGGTCTCTGAGGCAAGGGTGACGACACCTCCAAGAATTAGAAATGCAGAATCGAGAGCAGGGGGCGCACGCCAGCCTCGGTGTCTCTACGTCCAGTGTGGAGCCCAGCAGGGGAAGCTGGCCTCGGCAGCAGGCCCCAGGAGGGGCCCTGAGCCCTGGCCAGACCGGCTGTGGGGGCTGGGCTGCCTGCTGGCCGGGGAGGATCGCAGTAACAGATCAGAGCCCTCACCAGCGCCAATGAGCAGCCCCCCGGGGTCTCTGATCGCCGGGGCTCCGGGATCTGGGGGTGTGCTCAGACCACAACAGGGCGGCCTACAGCCCGAGCACCGGACGGAGCCTGGGAAGGGAGGGTCTAAGGCCAAGAAGCAGCAGGCCTCCGTCCCCGTGGCACCGCTCCTCGCCTCAGCTGGCGGCTGCTGGCCCAGCCCGACTTCAGTCCAAACCCTGGTCTACGGCAACCTTGGTCCCGGAGAGCTGGGGGCCACCAGGGCGGCTGCCTCTGGCCTCTCGCCGGAGTCTTGCAGGGACCTCACCAGAGAGAGGTGGGGAGAAGGAAGGACAGGAAGGGACCCCTCCCTCCCGGAGGCCAGTTCAGCCTTGCACCGAGGTCTGGGGAGGCGCGGCAGGACCCTTCCCGCACGCCGTTAAGAATTCCTTACCGCGGGACGCCTGGGTGGCTCAGTGGGTTAAGCCGCTGCCTTCGGCTCAGGTCATGATCTCAGGGTCCTGGGATCGAGTCCCACATCGAGCTCTCTGCTCGGCAGGGAGCCTGCTTCCCTCTCTCTCTCTCTCTGCCTGCCTCTCTGTCTTACTTGTGATCTCTCTCTGTCAAATAAATAAATAAAATATTTAAAAAAAAAAAAAAAGAATTCCTTACCGCGACACCCCCTACCCCCCACCCCCGTCCTCAGAGCCATGGAACCAGGCACTGGGGTGGGGAACCAGCCCAATCTGGTGTTTCAAGATGTGTCTTCTTTGTGGGACTTGTGTCCTCTTGACAAATGACAGGAAGGAGAGGGGAGGGGAGTCCGGCCCCCGCGATATTGCTGTGTCTCGGGAGTATCACAGGTGAGGAGTTGGTGTTTGCTCTCCCCTGGAGCGGCCTCTTGGGGGCCGCCCCCCCCCCGCCCCCGCAAACAGCCGGAGGCACTTGAGCTCACTGACTTACTCCCCATTTGTCCTCTGCTGCGCACACCTGTTGCTGTCCCCATTCCACAGGTGAAGGAAGGGAAAGTCAAGGAATTGAAATGAATTGCTCAAGGTCAGCCCTGCTCGCGAGTCACCAAACCAGGACCCAGCCGGTGTTTCGGACTCCAAGGTCCACGCCCCCCTGCCAGCACCTCCCTGCCTCTGGGCCGGCAGTGACACCCAGGCCCTGGGACAGCCCCAGAAGGCAGCGGGGGTCTGAGTGGCTGAAAAGAGGAGGGGATCTGGTGGGATCAGGACTTGAGAAACTGGACGGGGCATGGGGGGGCCTCCCGGACCAGCCTCAGCCACGCATGGGTCCTACAGCCAGTGGGTCCCTGTTCTCCAGGGATTCACCCTTAGGGGACAGACAAGCCAGCGTAATGCACTGAAATGCGAGGCAGTTGATGGCCCAGTGACAGGAGTCGCTCATGGATTCACCCCCTGCCACGCTCTGTCCTGGGGTTTCAAAGTCAAATTAAGACACCTCAGGAGCTCAGGTCCCACGGGATAATCAAGAGGCCCTCCTCACACCCACGCCACCCCCTCACCGCCCCCCAGTGCTGGGGCCTCTCTCTTCATCCCCAGCACGTTCCTGGTCTGGGGAATTTTCAAGGCTGGCAGCCGGCAGGCAGGAGCTCAGGTGTTCCCACACTCCCCCCTCTTCTGGAAAAAACCAGAGCCCTGAGTCCCCGTCTAACCTTGGGCAGTCCCCAGACGGGCTAGTGGGCTAGTGCCCTTCCCTGCCGGCACCTGCAGGCCACTTTTGGTGCCTCTGCCCAGCTCCCTAACCCCGGAGTGGGGCTCAGAGGGGAGTGCTCGGCCCTGGAGAGGTTAGGGTGTGTTTCCTGTGAGCGAGGCGCTCTCCCTCCAGTCAGGTCTGACCGCTGCAGACCTAGTTCTTGTCCTCAGAGAGCCCTACCTGGTGCCCCCAGGACACAGGCGGGCGGCTGGGTACACAGCTGGCTTGGGCTGTGGCCCCCAGTGCGGGAGTAGGAGAAAGAGGGGATGGCATTAGGGGCAGCGGTCCAGAAAAACTGGTGAGGAGGCGTGAGCTTGGGAAGGGAGGAGAGGGAGGTGAGGGCAGCCTAAGCCCAGGGCCAGGGCGGGGGGTAGCACGGGGGTCCTCGGTGGGGCCAGAGGCTGAGGCAGACGCAGAGATGAAGTCTCGAGCAGTGGATGGGGTCTGTGGCAGGAATAGGCAGGAGCCCCCCACCTCCCGCCGCCTGCCCACGGTATTGATCTGCTAGATTACTCAATTTCACCCGTATTGATCAGGTAATTGCTTTATCTTGGGTCTCATTTGAGCTCTGCATTCTCCTGGCTTCCCTTCTCTCTCCTTGTTTCTTTTACCAGCCTGACACAGAGCTCCTTAACACACAGCTTGTATAGATCCGAGTTTGGTTAGCCTGCCCTGGGTTGGTGTTTGGGGCGGATGGCGGGCGGGGACCAGCCCCCAAGCTCTCCGCTCTCAAGAAGCCCTCCCTGGCTCCAGCCAGAGAGTGGAAGTGTCTGCCCTCCTGGGCTCCAAGCCCAGGGCAGAGCTGGGGAAACACATGCCCTGGACCTCAGCTTGCACCACCTCGTCTCACCCCTGCCCCCCGACGGGGACCTCGAGCCCGCTGCCCCCCCCCAGCCAGGCTTATGGGCGTCCTCCACTAGCCCTGGCGTCCTGTCTCCTCCCACCTCTTCAACTAGGGTCGCGCCCATCGGACCTGCCTCCCCCCCGTAGCCCCCTGTGCCCCCCTTCCTGTGCCCCCCTTCCTACCTCTCCTGCTCTCCCCATCCTTGCCCTGACCCAGTCCCCCACCCCCGGAGCCCAGGCACAGAAGGGCCTGAAAGGGGGAGAGATAGCCCCCCACCCAGGGAACCCCCAGTCTGAGAAGCAACAGCTCCTGGCTTCCTGGGCCCCCATCTGCAGGAAGACACAGAGCCATCTGAGGACCAGACAGGAAGACCCAACAAAAGACAAAAAGACAAGGCCCAGAGGGGAGCAAGCAGAGAAGGGTCCTGACCATCTTTCAGAACTCAGGTCACAGGCCAGTCGAGCAGAGGGGCGGGTGACCCTGAGATTATAATTTTCAAACAGTACCCCGGACCTGGGGTCTGGGGTCTGGGTCTGACCCAGAAGCCACGTCTTCCTTCCAGCCCGCAGTCGGGGCTCCAGGCAGCCCAGAGTCCCTGCCCAGGTGAACAGTCTACACCCCAGACATGCCCTCTGCAGCAGGGGTGCGGAGAGTGGGTGCCTGTTCCTCCTCTTCCACAAGCACCTGCCCGTGTCCGGAGGGGACCGGACTGCAAAGGTTCCTAACATTGGAGCAGCTCTGTCTTCAAACCTTCTCCGGAGAACTCGGTTTATAAAACAGATCAAAGCCTTGGGTGACCTCTGAAGACCAGGAAATCTCCATGATCACTGGCATCACCTCTCAAACACCTCCAAGGTGCCAAAGGGCCGATGTCAGGGTGATTTGAACAGCGTGACCTCAAGACAGAACAGCAGGGGACATCTTTGGGCGGAGACTGGGGCCCCTCGGCCGGCTGGACCCCAGTACTGTCTGAGCAGAGACTTCTGCAGAAGGGAGCCTTGCCGGCGCCTTTGCTCACCTGCGCAGCCCGGGTGGCAGCGGGAGGCAGAGGAGGGATGGGGGCCGAGGGTGGGAGCAGCCGGGGTCGGAAGGCGCCCTCTTGCCTCCACCCCAGAGAAGAGGTCAAGTTCAGGAGCAGGGGCAAAGCTACAGATTTAGTCAATGGAATTTTCTGGAGACCCCAGGCCGGGCACGGAGGTGAGGACTGGGAATTCCATGGGAAAGCGCTGGCTTGGACCATATTGGTGGAGTTGTGAGACCTGAAGACACTAGAAGCAGCCCAGCCTCCCGCCCCCCACTCCACACGTGCCCACCGCCCCGGGCCGCCCAGGCCCCCACGAGGAAAGCAGGGCTTCCACACCCACACTGCACACCCGCCCTACCCGTGACAGCAGAGCAAGCAGGGGTTGGTGTGGGGGGCGGCAGCCCCCACAGGGCCTGTCTGGGCGCCCACTCCCTGCCCCCAACAAGCCAGCCTCACCACGCTCTGCCTGGGGTCCCGTGGAGCCCACCGCTCTCCCCGCTAGCGTTCCAGGGCTCCGCCGTCTCCGAGCTCTGGGGGAGGTGCCTGGTCCTGTGTCTCCTGCGTCCCTCCTGCTGCTCCCACAGCTTTTCCGTCCTTTCCCAGTTCTTCCGTTCCCATGCCTCGCCATTCCCAGCTCCTCCATCTAGCCTCCACACCCGTCTCTCCGCACACTCCCGCCCTTGGCTCTGGCCTCCTGCCGCCCAGGCCTGGAAGGAGCTGGAAGGACCATCCTGGGGTGTGCGGGCCGTCCGTGTTGGTGCCAAAACTCCCACGTCTGGGCAAGCTCTCTGGCCCAGACAAGGCGGGACCCTCAGGTCTCAGGCCCAGCTCAGGGGCCTGGAGCAGGGCAGGGTTTGGGTCCAAACACAAAGAGTTTGGATGGCATCTGCCGCGTGCACGAGGAGACCAAGATGGGTGCACACACCCACACATGCGCGCACGCACACACACGCGCGCGCACGCACACACAGCTGCACAGAGACGCTCACAGAACAAAGCAGGACCCACACCTCCGGCGGACACCCACAGAACCATGGACAGAGCCAGGCTCCCACACCCACGTGTGACCCGCAGGGCTGGCCCCCAGAGACACGCAGACACGTGCCCACTGCCAGACCGAGCCAGCCGCCCACGCGGACGCCCATGCTCAGCCCCAGGAGCCAGGGCCACAAAGACGCCTTCACCGGACCCGCAGGGGAACCGCTCAGCGCATTCCAGAGCTCTCCCTGTTCTGCACTGGAAGTAGGCTCAGGGTTTGGGAGGGGGCCCCACTCCTCCCGGCGCCCCCCACCTCCCAGGGAGGACAAGGAGGACCCCCAAGCTGAGCGGCATCTCCCCGGAGCTCGGAGACGGGAGAGCCCTGGAACGCTAGCGGGGAGAGCGGTGGGCTCCACGGGACCCCAGGCAGAGCGTGGTGAGGCTGGCTTGTTGGGGGCAGGGAGTGGGCGCCCAGACAGGCCCTGTGGGGGCTGCCGCCCCACACACCACAGAACCAGCTACACACACAAGCCCACCGTACCAGCAACCCTTCCCAGGCTGGGCCCCCCCACCCCGGCCCTGGTGCCAGGGCTGGGGATGGATCTGGGTGCTGCCTCGCCAGAGAGGGGGTCAGGCAGGGGAAGCCCTGGCTCCCCCTCTTGGGGGCGGCCGGCGGGGGTGGGGGTGTGTGAGTGAAATGGGTTTATTACTGGGAGTCTGTTGCCTCGATTGGTATCGATCCTGCATGTCACCTTCCATTGCCACTAATGGGACATGAAGAGCCTCCAGCGACACCACAGCCACAGGCTCCACACGCGCCGCCTCCCCTCCCCCACCCTGGTCTGGAGGCTGCTTCCCAGGTGCCCCAGCCTAGCCTGCGCCCTCCTCCTCTTCCTGCCCTCCCTCGGCCTCGGCCTCCACTCCTGAGGTCCCCAGTCCTCCTCCATAGTGGCCACCGGGGACCTGATCCCCCGTTATTCAGGAGAGTCCCTGCCCCCGACCCCCTTATTTAGGGGTGTCCCTTCCCCCTGACCCCCCTATTCAGGGGTGTCCCTGCCCCCTGACCCCCTTATTCAGGGGTGTCCCTGCCGCCTGACCCCATTATTCAGGGGTGTCCCTAGTCTTCTTCTCCCTGCTGAATCCAGTCCCCACTGTCACAGTTGGCCTAGCCAACAGACCCGTCCCCTGCCCCACTCCACTGGCTGCCAGGACCCGGGCCGCATCCCGGCGGAGAGGGAGCAGAGGGCCCTTTTCCTCTCCTTCCTCCCGGTCCTCACGCCTGCGCTCACCCCCGCCCCCGCACCCTGTGCAGCCCCGTGAGCAGGACTCCCCAGGTCTGAGCCTGCCCCCGTGTCTCCCGGCCTGCTCGCTATAAGTCAGGGCTGCTGAGGCCCAAGTGAGGCCTAAGAGGGTCCACGCGAGGCAATAAGGCCTGGATCCAAAGTGCCGCCCAGCGCCCGTAGGCTGGTGCCAGGTGACTCCCACATGACGGTCACTGTCTGCAGCGGGAAGCTCCTCCTTCAGGCTCAGAGGGAGCATCCTCGGCTTCCCTGAGTCTGTGCCCCCAAGCCCTCGGGGTGGGCAGGGGATCGGGCCCTCCCTCCGCCGCAGGAGAGTTGCCCCCAGGTGGGCCCTGCCAGACCCCCAGAGTGGGAAGGGCTGCCTTCTGCAGACCGTGGCCTCCCAGTGGGGCGGGGGTCCCCACCGCACCTTGCTCGGCCCCCATCATTGTGTCACTGGCCCGGAAAATGGGGGGCAGCTGGAGCAGCCGCAAGGAGTCAGTCACGATCAAGCTGGGGGTTTGAGGGCAGCTCTAAGAGGGTCTTTAAAGAGACGAGGGTCCCCGCTCTCAGCCAGGGAAGCGGGATTGGCTAGAGCGGGAGAAGCCGGCGGGGGCCTTTCAGGACATCCCTCAGCGGTCCCTGGGAGGGCAGCCCTGGGCATAGGCTCTGGACCAGGCCCCAGCACCCGCCCTCAGGTGCCCACAGAACAAAGGAAAGGGCTGGATTTGGGAAGGGGACCCCATCCCCAGAGGACACTAGGCCATTCACCTCTGTCTTGGGGAAGAAACAGGAGGTCCCATGTGTCAGCCCAGAAGCCAGTCTTCGCCAAGCGCTCGGCTTCCTGCCCCCTCCGCCCCACCCCCCGCCCCGGCCCAGCCTCCTGTCAGTGCAGGACGTGGACCGGGCCGGGGGCTGCCGCTTTGACCAGGTTTCCGGGAATATGGGAGGAAGTGGGCAGGGAAGTCTGCAGAGCAGCCCAAGAGTTAAGGTGAAAACCCTCCTTCGGCTCAGAGGCAGCTGGTCCGGTGCCCGCAAGGACTCGCAGTTGGTGACACTGGGGGGACTTTCCTGGGAGCTGGGGCGACAGCAAGAAGTGGGAAAGCAGAGAAGCCAGGAGCCTCCTTCCCTGGAGGCCGCCCAGATGCCGCCTCCCAGGGGAACCTGAACAACTCGGTGTACGGTGTACGCAGCCCCAGACCGAGGCCCCAGCGGCCCCCTGCAGTGTCGGAGCCCAGCAGGTCCTTGGGCGGGGCGGGGCCTCGGTGGAGAGATGGGGAGAGCTCTTCCTCCCGGCGTCCTTTGCGTCCTCTGCTCCTAACTCCAGTGGTCCCGAGCCCTTAGAGGAGGGAGCTGGAGTGGGGTGAAGGTGCAGAAGGGTAGGACCGCCCAGGGGGTGAGGACAGGCCCCCCAGCCCCGAAGGGCGATACGGGTCCCAGTCTTGGGGCCACGCTCAGCCCCTGCGCGGCCACTCTGCGTCCTCCTTGGAGGTCAAGGCTGCCCGGTCCTTGCCAACCCTTCTCCCCTTGGCCTGCATCCAACAACGGCACACGGATTCGCCCCCCACCCCGCCCCGGACCCTCTCCCCGTGGCCCCCAGCGACCTGTCCCTCCCATCAATCACCCTGTGCCTCTCTCACCTTTCCGTCACGTTAGCTTCGGTTGATTTAACCAGAAAACAACCCCCAGAATTGAATTCCGTGGCCCTCCATTGTGAGGGGTGGGAGGGCAACCTGGCCTCCCAGAGCCAGGGAGGAAAACAAGAAAATCATATTGATTCCCTGATGACAGCTGTCAACCTCCCCTCCCCGCAGGACACTGGTGAGACGGGCTCTGGGCCCGACAGTCATCCCCAGAACTTTAAAGACAGAGGCTCCCATATCCCCCTGAGAAGCCTCTCCCAAGGGCAAGCGTCCCCCTCCTGGTGTGTTCTGGAATCTGTCCTGCCACTTCCATAGCAGGGTCTCCGATGCCCTGTAATCTGGTTTATTATGCTTGAGCTGGAAGTTCTTCTTGCTGTCTGGCTTTGAGTCACATTAGTAGAGAAAAGGAAGAATCATCTTCCAGAACTCCAGGAAGAAAGAGATAGGCTAAGTGCTTACACACGGGGTAAACCATTCGTAGCCTCTCATGGGAGCAGCTCAGAGATGACGTCCAAGGTGAGGGTTCAGGGTGCCCGTGAGCTGGTATGGGGCCTGGGACCCAGGTGCAAAGAGGCCCAGGTCTCGAAGGGGACGCTCATCCAGGCCTGGGCTCTGTCGCCACAGAAAGCTCCCTGAGAGAAGGGCTGGTTGTCTAGGGAAGGGTAGACAGCTGGAAGGACTTCCCCGCCCTTCAGGGTCCCTTTTCCTGGAACTGAGGACCTGCGGCCTTCTCAACAGCGTCTGCGTCGGCCCCATGTTTTCGGAGCCACTAGCCCCCGAGGCAGGCTCCAGACGCTGAGAACCCACCGAGAGACACCCCCTCCCACTCCAGCCCTCGCTGAGCTGGAGGGGGCGCAGGCCATTGTGCCACTGGCCCCCGAAGGGTTAATGCTATTGACTGAAAACCACATCAGCTCCCGTGGGAGCTTGGAGATCCCGCTCTCATTTAAGTAACCCTAACTCCGGTGTGATGCGCGAGGGCCGCTGGGCGAAGGGTGAGCCTGCTGAAGTGGGGACGGAGCCAGGGACCGCCGCACCGAGGTAAGGGACTCCGGGGGCAGGGGAACAGCCCTGCCCCACCCCCCGCCCTGCCCCAGCTGTGGACCCCACTGTGGAGCCATCGGGAAGGGGACTTGTTAGGAGACGCGGGGGACAGGGGCTCGTAAGGAGACGGGGCGCTGGCGGAGACGAGGCCACACTGAGGCCGTCTGCAAGGGGGCCAACTCCTTCTGCCGCAGAGCCAGGGGCCAGGCAGCCAGGGCAGAAAGAAGTGGGGAGCTCACAAAGACAGCTGTTCCCCCCTCTGGTGCTGGTGGGGTCAGGTGTCAGCTTGCTGGGGCAGACGGGACTCCTGGCATTCACGGGGTCCAGCCAGGCTGGGCCCGAGGGGAGGACGGGCTCAGGTGTCCCTGCGGACTCGACCTGCCGCAGCTCACCCAGAGCTCACCGCACCATCCGCAGGGCTGAGGGCGAGGACGGATGTGCGGGTGTGGGCACCCCAGCCTGGGGATGGGGAGGAGCAGGCAGGGGCTGGGCAGGCGTCCCGGGGCTGGAGAGTTAAGGCTGGGCTCCCACCCAAGCCAGGCTGGTGTGAACTGGATCGAAACCTCAGACAGGGTAGGGGGATTCTGTCCCCTGCGCTGGCTTGTCTCCCTTCCTCCGACTCCTGGCATCCTTCCCAAGAGCTGGGTCCAAGAAACTGAGGTCTGCAAGCCCTGGGCCCTAGGGCAGGTGGAGGCTCCGTGAGGCTGGAGAGGCAGAGCGAAGCGCGCCGGCCCCCCTCAGCCCCTCCCAAAGGACAAGAGAAGGGCCAGGGAGGAGTGTGGGACCCCGGTCGCCCCAGGTCCAAGTGCCTTTCTGGCCCTGCTCGGAGGCCAGGGGCCGGAGGGGAGTGGGGACTCGCTCAGGCTCGGGGCTTAGTGGAAGTGGAAGTCAGGGTTCACTAGGATTGGCGTGAAGACAGGGTTGAGGTGGAGGCTGGACGTCAACTGGGTTTTGAGGGGGTGAGCCAGAAGGTGGCAGAAGCCCCCAGCAGCTGGCGAGGTCCTGAAACACCGGCCCCGGTGTGCTCAGAGCCCGCGCACGCCATCCCAGCTTAGCATTTGGCTGAGAGTTTCACTTCCTCTGGCCGGCCTGGCCTGGCTCCTCGGCCACCTCAGCGCCTGCTGGAGGGGATTTCTTGTCCCTGGGTGGGTTGGGGGTGGACAAAGGGAAGGACCGGGGATGTCCAGGCAGGGGGATCCCCGGGGTGCAGCTGCCTGCCGGGAATGAGATGAAAGGAACTGAGCCTGGGGTTGCCCCGGGAGGGGTGCGGCGCTGGGGGGCATTGGGAGGGAGGCCGGTGGTTTGAGGGGGCCGCATAGGTCGGGCCAGGCAGCTGGGGGAGCCTGCATTCCGTTTCCAGCTCCGCAGGATGGGTGAGACAGAGGGCAGGAGCTCGGGGAGAGGCTGGAGGAGGGGCTGGGCTGGGCGCATGGTGCCGTCTGGTCTGGTCTCGAGAAAGAAGGAACAGCCTCGAAACCGAGACAGAAGAGGACAGAGCAGACGCCGGGGAGGGAAGACTCGAGAAGCCTGGTGGACGGGACTGGAAAGGAGAGAGAAGAAATAGTCAGGAAGCAGGAAATGAGCTGAAGATGAAAAGGTCAAAGCAAGGGGAACAGAGACCAGAGAGGGGAGCGGAGGGGGCGGGGCTGGGAGCCTGCCTCCTGACCCCCAGGGCCCTTCTCCCAACCCCGGCCCCAGGGCTGGGCCACTTTCCCCTCAGCCTTCAGCTGCCCTTCTCACAGGTCTGGCGTAGGGCCTGGGGGTGTCTGGCTTCTCATTTCTGCTCATGGTTGCGCAAACCTTTTCGAGCCCACGGCCCCCAGGGACTCAGAGACCAGAGTCGGAGGGTCTGCAACGGACCGGGCTGGGGGTGTGTGGCGGACACAGCAACCTGGGACCCAAAGGCCCCTGGAGGGGGAACAGTTGTGGGAGAAGCAGGCCTGCCTGGGGACCCTTCTAGGGGAGCAGCAAGGAGGGGCACGTCTCCCGGGAGGGGCGCTGGCAGGAAAGGCTGACGTTACGGGGGGGTCAGCTGGAGGAGCTCCAGGAAGGGCTCCCTGGGCTTGGGGACTTGGCCAAGGAGCAAGATGCCCTGGGGGCTCAGGAAGAAAAAACATCTATCCCTGCCCCTCCTCCGGACCCCCCAGGGGTAAAGGTGGTTGGCTTGGCCCTCCCCCGCACCCCACCCCCTGCCCCTCGCACCCCTACCTAAGCAGCTTTAGCTAATAGCATTAGGGAGGTCTCAGGACTACCTACTCTGCACTTGGGACTGAGATCAAGGGGACAGACTGGAGGCTTCTAATCAGATTGGGATTTGGCGGGGCAGGGGCCAGGCAGTTGGCTCCGCGCTGACCAGCCTAACCCCTGCCCCCCACCTAGAGGCTGTCATCTCTGTGTTTCCACTGTCCCCCTCTGGGCTTGTCTCCCCGCTGTGACCCTCTTATCCCAGCCTGTGTACACAGCCCGCGGAGGTGCTTCCCACAGGCACCCCAGGCACGCTTCCTCTCCGCTGCTCTCCTGCCAGACCAGTCGGGGGCTCCCTGAGGGGACCGGCTGAGGCCAAGGACACGACCGCGCAGTCACGCAGGCCGGCCTCGCAGAAGGCCCAGCGGCAAAGCCCCTTCTGCTGCAAGTCTGGCTCTTCAGTTAGGGAGGCAGC